>NC_072443.2:34252527-35502527 GCF_028878055.3 Symphalangus syndactylus | reverse complement strand
AAAAAAGATAAAATAAATAAATAATGCTACAAAGAACAGTCCTATTTATGTTCTTTTTCTCTCTTTCTTGCCTAAGGACAAGTTCCCAGGAATGAGGGAGCAAGCGTGTACAAAATACTTTTAAAGGTTTTAACTGTAAAACTTAAATGCTTTCCAAAGGGACATACACATTACCCTTTGTGGCAAAGAGTCTAGCATTTAAATTCAGAGTTCTGACCCTGTGGCATCCATTGTCCTCCCTCCTTTTGCTCCAGCCTCCTTCCTTACCACTTCCCCACCACACTGATCATTGTCTAATACCACTAAGAGGCAATATATTTCTTCTTCAGATCCTGTCTGTACCTGCTAAAACAGCACCTCTACTGCTCTTTGGCCAGATGAAAAGGAATAATGAAACAATTTCTGGCCTCTCGTTGGTCTCTCTCTTTTCATTTTTATTACTGATATGCATTTTCTAGCTAGTTTGCGCTTTCCCCAAATATACTCACAGCTTGCAATTTTGGGTTGACTGGTTATAGCGTTGCTCAGATGTCACCTTCCTCAGTAAGACCTTTCAAGACTGCCCATTTAAAATGGCAACCCTTCACTCGATTCCCACTGTCTCCCTCCTGTGCCTTTTTTTCATATAACTTATCACCACTTGTCTGTCTCCCCTTAATCAGAATTTGGAGCTTAGATCTCTTTTGTCCATGGGTGTAGTCTCAGCAGCTACAACAATACTTTAATCATGATAGATGCTTTGTGAACATTTGCAAATATTATTACAAACAAAGCACATAGATGTTGTTCAATATATGTGTCGGATGAATGACTGAAGTCCAGAGGACTCAAGGGACCCACGATTATACTTAACATTTTTTGGCATCTGTCCCACTGGAGGTCCAGGGATAGTCGAAGCCTCGGGTAGTCATACTGGAATTGCTGGCTGAAAGACAAAATTATTTTCAGAATCCAGCTTTTTTCGAAAGCTGTAATTTAACTTTGCTTTGATGCACAGAATTTTTAATCTATGTGACTTTGGGGAAATCTGAAATTGAAAATATGCTTCCCTATGCAGGAACACTAGCTGGCATATTAAGCAAAAGCTCTGTAGTTTATGTTTAATGCCAGCTTGTCACTGATTTGTGTTCTTTTTCTGTTCTTGTCACAAACTGAGATCACTGAGAGTATTGTGAAGACTACTTTAATATTACCTTAAAATCCCTTGACAAATAAAAGGTACAATATAATAAATCACCAGCCCCTATTTTTTAAGATTATAGAAATTGTCATATCAATATATAGTCACCGTAGAGTAACCCAAAACCAAGATATTAACAAACATCAAATGAAAAATACAGCTGTTTGCTGAAACGTCAACATTATAGAAGCAGTAGTAAAACTTGTGAGTGTGTTGTCTCTTTCCAATCATGTAGGAAAACCTTGCTGAACTCACGTTGAGGAGTGGTGTTTGGCCTCAAGGCACTCACATCTACAAGGGTCACTGAAGATGTAGCTGAATATCCTATTTTGAAAATAAAATTCCCAAATTATTATATGTATTTACATTCGTATGTTTAACTGTGCCACTACATTTAACAAGAGCCTGGAATATTAGAATTGGAAAGAATCTTAGTGAACAGCCTCATTTTATAAATGATGAAGCTGAATCCAAAAGGAGTATGCTTGTGGTTAAATAATCAATATCCAATATCATTTCTTTGCTATTAACCCGGTTGTCCTAATTCTAAATGTATTATATTCACACTTTCAAAAGTATATTATTTCAGTGTCTACTGTATGCCAGACTCTATTCTGCACGCTGGGGATATAGCAATAAGCAATGAAGACAGGGTCCCTGCTCTCATGAAACTTACCTTATAGTGAATTTTCACAAATACTACTGTGAAAATAGTATCTTCATATGCTAAATATGGTTTCATATTTACTTCAATTGTTAGTTTGCAAAGTCATTTCTCCATCTTTATACTCCATAATTGTTACATTCTCTTCCTTCCCCCTCACTCCCCCAAAATGAAAGACTGATTCATATTCATTTGAAAATAGCTCTATATTTTAGAACTATTATATAAAGCAAGGTAGATTAAAGAAGAAAAATATCCAACAACAGTCCATTGAAATCACGTTTATATCTCTTGGAAAGAAAAATTTTAAATACATTTTGTGTGTATTTCTCTTTTGTTCCAAAATGTATTTGTTTTGTTTTAAAAAGTCCCTTCTTAGAACCTGACCTGGAGATTCTGTAACTATATAAGAACATGTCTGACTATCTCTTGATATCATGTAGAGAATTAAAGAATTAAAAAATTTTATTTGCATTCCTCATAGTCATGGTTTTGAAAGATTCATATTGATCATATATTTCCAGATGTGAGAAAGCTTGCTTTGTACCTTTCTTTTTAAGGCTAAGTTTATATTTCACAACATAGCAAAATCTCTTCAATATTCAACAGTGTGTTCTAAATCATGAGATACTATGTAGGCAAGTAAGATGCCAAACTCTGTGAAAGGGAATTGATGGCTTTGTTTGCTGATTGTTTATTCCTTCTTCAATGTGAATGTTTATTATTATCAAATCTTGCAAGTATCCAGAGTTACACTATGACCCGTGTCTCCAGGAAATAAGACGAAATTTAGAGGTAAACACTACTTCACGCAAAATGTTTTGTTTATACTAGCTCAGGAATGGCCATGAGGTTACATGAGGAGGTTTGAAGCCTTCCTGGCTCATTTCTATTTTAACTCTTTAAAAATTTTCTCACTAAAATTAAAAAAACCCACCCTTTTATGCTATCACTGGAAATTCAATTAAGTTAGAAGACAGCTCCAGTCAGTGCTGAATTGAGTGGGCAGACAGAAACATGTTCTAAAAGAGCTAATTCTGGTCATCTCCATGTGACATCATTAAGCAGAACTGAATCTCTTAACCTATACTCTTGCCAGTCTTCCTAGTGACCTAACTGCTAGAGAAAGGAAAGGTAGAGGAAGGCTAGAAGATCAATGGTTGGTCAACTTTTGGGAAATACTGAAATATTTTCCAAACAACATAGATTTTAAAAATAATTTAATATGGACCTACTATATGCCAAATAAAAGAAGCAAGTGAGCAGTTGCAAAGTAGCATAAGGGGAGCATAAAGGATAAGCTGGTAACTTAAAAAAAAAGCGAGGCCGGGTGCAGTGGCTCACACCTGTAATCCAAGCACTTTGGGAGGCCGAGGCGGGTGGATCACGAGGTCAGGAGATCGAGACCATCCTGGCTAACACGGTGAAACCCTGTCTCTACTAAAAATACAAAAAATTAGCCGGGCATGGTGGCGGGCGCCTGTAGTCCCAGCTACTCGGGAGGCTGAGGGAGGAGAATGGCGTGAACATGGGAGGTGGAGCTTGCAGTGAGCCGAGATCGCGCCACTGCACTCCAGCCTGGGCGACAGAGCGAGACTCTGTCTCAAAAAAAAAAAAAAAAAAAAAAAAAAGAGAGAGAGAAATCAATTTGGTCATTGTTTCCTCCTTCAAGGAATTAAAAATTACAAATAAAGGTCTTGATTTATTTTGAGACGGTTTTTGCTTACTAGACTCTTAATCATGACATTTCTTCTCAGACTGGATAGTATGAGTCGTAGCTTCATTGTTGTTTTTTACACACTTTCACATTTGATTCTCATAATAATTGTATGAACTAGATAATATTACTCTCATTTGTTTAAGACAAGGAAACTACTATAGAGGTGAAATTGTCACGGGATCCTTGGGGTGTTGCTTTGCCAGCCAGAAATTCTGTGGCCAGTGGCGCCTTCTGCCTGAGTATTGCTCACACTTCTGGGCTCATTCCACCCACTTGGTTCAGCAGGCTGTGCTTGGTCTGTGCTACCAGCCTGGATCCCACACCTGCCAAGGGTGAGCCAGGTGCAGAGCAGCAAGGGGTGTGTGAATGAGTGAGCGTGGGGTCTGGCCACTGCACACAGCCAGGCACACTGGCTGCTGAGGCACGGTGGGAATCTCCAGGCTGCAGCATGGGTGCCAACTGTGTGAGGCTTCTGCTGGACCAGATATATTGCAAGCAGTTTCTGCTGCAGGCACTGGTGTCTGGACAAGGGGAACAATGTGGCACCTGAAATCTTGGAGATGCCAGGAACTGTAGAGCTCCAAAGAGGATTTTACAGCCCTGGCCTGGGAGGCCTTAGGTCTGGGCTCCCCGAAGGGCCACAGCTCTTCTCTCCTTCTCATTGCTTGCAATGTGGTGAGCAGGTGGGAGGTGTGTTTCAGCTGAGTTTGTGTTACAACTCTTTCAGTTCCGCCATTCAGTAGGTCCCAAGTTCTTGTCTTGCCTCCAAGAAGAATGAGGTATGCAGACAACTGGAGGGTGAGCAACGTGGAGAGGAGCTTCATTGAGCCACAGAACAGCTCTCAGGAGACCTGAAGTGGGTAGTTCCTTTCCATATGCAGGCTATCCCAATGAGTGTCCAGCTCTCAGTGGAAAGGAGACCTGTAGTGGGTAGCTCCTTTCTGCAGGCAAGTCGCTTGGATGAGGAGACTCATAGTGGGTAGCTCCCTCCCACAGCTGGTAGTCTTGACTTCTTTCTGAGTCTGGCTGAATCCCTGGTTTTTCATGGTCTCAGAAGGGAGAAAGCACATGGTGATTGGTCCATGGATGGCCATAGGCGGGCCTGGAAAAAGCCTTATCCAATTGGCCCAATGGTCATTGATGAAGTTATCACTCATATCCATGGACTTCACCTGGATCTGGCAGCCTGGCTCCCAGGCTTCAGGCCATGCCTGGTCTGAAGGTGGGGTTTCACTGGGGACCTACACCTTTCCATCCAGGAACCTAGTCAGCCTCCCACTGTCATCACGCCTTCCATAGCCCAGGCTGTTTGCACCAAATGGCACCTGCAGGCCTGCACCCAGCTGCCCTCAGCCCATCTCCACCTGCTGCCTCCTTCCTGTGCTCCTTGGCGCCCAAAGTCTGGAGTGGGCCAAGGTGGGGGATTGGTGTGTCAGTGCTGCCCCAAGCATGCACACATCTGGCCAGGTTGCAACAGTGCCTGGGCTGAGCCTCAACTTTGCTCCGAAATTGGAGCAGGTGCTAGGAGTGGGAAGAGTCCAGGGGCTGGAAGCAGGCCCTTCTGAGCCTGCAGAAGCGGGGGTGTTCCCAGGCCCTCGAGAGCGCAGGGGTGTCAGGGTCTGGAGCCACAGCTGGGTGGCTGCAGCTGCCCTAAAAGCCCAGGGCTCCTGCCCTGCCAAGTCAGTAGGGGGCAGGTTCCCTCCTGTTCCCAGCCTCTGCAGGGTCAACGGTCCCAGCCAGGCCTCCCTCCCTGCAGCTGGCATCCCCACAGCAGCTAGTCCAGTCGGGCAGCTGCTGCCATCAGAATGACTTGATCTAGGCTACAGAGCCAGTAGGTGGCAGAGACAAGAACTGAACCCAAGGGTGTCTGACACTAAGGACTATATTTATTCCATTCTGGTAGCCTTATAAGTGCAGTTAGCCTTGCTGCAGCATGCATCATCAGAACCAGGGCCTAGCCATGGAAGAGCTCACTCATGATGTCTAGCATGCAACTGCCCAGAATAGCAGGCCTTTTGATAGCTTCTCTTCCTGTCCCACCATCACCTTTCAGCTTCCTGTCATAAGACTACCCAGACATCAGCCCTAGCCAGATGGCTTTTCTTTAGGGAGACATCCTCTGCATTCCGTAAAGCCTTCCTTTGTTAATCTCTTCTTCTTTGTACTTAAAAAAATTCTCCATTTAAAAAATATTTACTGAATTATCAATACTTATTGGTAACCATGTGTTATCATTGTTCTAGGTGATACAGCTATATCAGTAGACAAATAAGATAAAAAACACTGCCCTCATCAGATTTACTTTTTTTGTGTGTGTAGAGGAGCCAAACAGGTAACTTATAGATGGTGTTAAAATGTGTTATGGAGAAAAGACAGCCAAAAAAGGGGAACAGGAAATGGGGTGGGAGGCAGCTGCAATTTAAAATATGATGGTCATGGAGTACTTCATCGAGAAGGTGACATTTGAACAAAAATTTCGAGAAGATGAGGGTGTGATCCATGTAGATATTTGGGGGAAGAATTTTTCAGGCATAGGAAGTGAGGTTAAAAGGCCCTGAGATTAGAGAAATCCTGGCATGTTGAAGAAACAGCTAGGAGGCTAGCTTGGCTGAGCAAAGCAAGAGGAAGGGAGAGGGCAGTCATGGGGGATAATCAAGTAGGGTATAATGTGGCTTTTCATGCTAACTGTAGACTTCTGCTCCTCTTTACTGCCCACTTCCCTCCTCCCCTCACTAGACGTTGGTCCTTGTGAGCCTGGTTTTGTTTATATCAGTATCTATCTCAAGTAGATACATAATTCTAAACCTAGATTATTTGCTTTCATTCTAAACCTAGATTATTTTTATTAAAACACACACACACACAGACACACACATACACACACACCCCTTAGACAAAGACAGACTGGTCAATCAGCCACTCTATTTCCTACCTTGGATTCTTACTGTATTTCCAAATGTATTTAGAGGTTCTAATAATAGAATACAACATGTTGACACTTACTGTGAACCAACTGCTCTAGTAGGTATTTTGTTTGCTTAGTCTCTTCTGTTGCTTTTAATCACCCTTAGAAGAAGGAACCACCCACGTGAAAGCTTTCCCTTTTCTGCATTCTCCTGTCTCCCTTCATGTTCCTCAAGCATCCTCACCTTTGGCCAATGCTTCTAGAACTCAGTGTTTATTTTCCATCCATCATACTATTGCTAAGAACTACAGCTTTCTGTGGATCCTCTCAGTGGATTAACAATCACCTCATCATGTTTGCTTCATTTTCACTTTATTTCCTTTAACTCTTCAATGGTTAATGCAGAACAAAATTTTTAAATGGAATCCTTGTACCTTCATTTCAGATGAGGTTCCAAAGGTTAAGAACCATAGTACAGGGCACAAGCCACCTCACATTGAAAGCAGGGTTCTAGCCCATCTATGCAGGACATGCGAGGCAGTGTGGAGTGGGACCTGTCAGTGCTGGTCCATCATCAACCTCAAAGCTGTGTGATGGCGTGGGAGCAGCCTGGCTAAGAGTTCCTTTGAAGGGTCCTGTGCATCAGGCCCTCCCTCATGGAGAAGATGAAGAAGAATCTGCTCCTTCACTTTAGACCAAGTGAAGTGTAGATCTGAGAGAAATACTCAGATCTCTTGACCTGTGTGCCCTGGAATTTAGGACAAAGGGGCATGGTGCCTTACTCAGGCTGGAGAGGCTGCATTAGGAGTCCATGGCTGGTTAGCGGCTCTGAATGAGCATGGAGAAGAGAGACAGGGCCACAGTGGTGAAGAGGAGCACTTCCCCCATAGAGTAGGAAAAGGTACATATTTTTCCAGACATAATAGGGTGCCATGAAAAGAATCTCACTCAGGAAGAACACCTACAGGAATAAAGAAGCCCCCAAGAGGAGCTGACCTTCAGAAGTTTAGAGGCTGCAGGGAGAAGGAAGCAGAAGACCAGAAGAGAGGCATGGCCTGCACCAAGGGACAGTAGCCATAGGACAGTCAGGGATTTCTGAAAAATCTGCCAGAGTGTCCCATGAAGTCAATATGGCAATTTTTATTCTCCTCATCCATATGACACCTAAGTCAGATTACATCCAGCCTATTAAGGAAGTTCCTTCCTTACGTACCTCTCCCCTCTTCTCCTTATGCCATTCCCCATAAAGAGGTACGCTAGCCAGCAGCTAGGAGTGGAGGAGAGGATGGAGCCAAGCCAGGGAATCAGAGACATTCCCTGTCTCTTCCCTACCCCCACCTCACATATCCCAGCCTTTCTAAGTTGAGTTAGACCCACACTTGGGGGAAGGAAGAGGAAAGAAGTTCTGGACTAAATTAACTTTTTTGAGTTTTTTTTTTTTTTTTTTTTTTTTTTTGAGACGGAGTCTCGCTCTGTCGCCCAGGCTGGAGTGCAGTGGCGCAATCTCAGCTCACTGCAAGCTCCGCCTCCCGGGTTCACGCCATTCTCCTGCCTCAGCCTCTCCGAGTAGCTGGGACTACAGGCGCCCGCCACCACGCCCGGCTAATTTTTTTGTATTTTTAGTAGAGACGGGGTTTCACCGTGGTCTTGATCTCCTGACCTCGTGATCCGCCCGCCTCGGCCTCCCAAAGTGCTGGGATTACAAGCGTGAGCCACCGCGCCCGGCCCTTTTTTGAGTTTTGACATTACATTTGACAAGAGTTTTTAATTATTGACACAAGTCTGTTCTTGTGGCTGAAAGGGACCAGATGACATTTATTATATGGAAATCACCAAAAAAGCCAAGTAATCTGTCTGAAATTTCTTTTAGAGGCCAAGAAAAAATTATTCAATATATCTCATTTGAACAGAGAAGAATGGAAAAAGGAAAAATTATTCTTTGCTAACCTACCCAGTTTAGCTTATTTAATCAACCAAGTACAAAGGTAAAAGTTATTTGTAAGTTTCAAGCTGCTGGTTAACTTATCTGGTTAGTCAGACTCTGTTATCTAAGATTTTGCCTTATTCCAATGTAAAACTGAACCTAAACATTTAACTTATTGTCTCAAATAGAAATATTTCCATTGGGCCTTTCATTCTATCACTATAGCACCTGTTGGCATAGCACAGACTTAGACTTATCCATCTAGTTTCTGGACAAATGTGTAATTGCTCTCCATCAATTTACCTGCAGCACAAAGAGCCTTTAAACACAGTAGTGACATTAACTGGACAGTATAGGCCTTCAACTACA
Source organism: Symphalangus syndactylus (assembly GCF_028878055.3). Classification (NCBI taxonomy): domain Eukaryota; kingdom Metazoa; phylum Chordata; class Mammalia; order Primates; family Hylobatidae; genus Symphalangus; species Symphalangus syndactylus. Next base: position 35,493,765 of record NC_072443.2, on the reverse strand, counting down.
TCTAAACACATTTGAATCAGCTTCATCAATCTGCGTGGTCAGGATAACGTGGGTACTGACCTTCAGCCCAGCATAAAGGAGACATGTGGTGTGAAACCTAAACCTAAACCTAAACCTAAACCTAAACCTAAACCTAAACCTAAACCTAAACCTAAACCTAAACCTAAACCTAAACCCTGCATAAAATTGTTCTTATGTGGGAGGCAGATTGTTTGGGGCATGTGCTGACTAAATGGGGAATAATAATGTGTATTGCTGGATTACTGGTCCAGAAAGGGTTTCAGGACTCCCTTGGGGAAGATGACAGTAAGCAGGACAGAGCTCATCACGCATCATGTGGTGAGATTGTAGATACTCGATAATTATGAAATAAACTGAAAAATAGGTCAACTGATAGCTTTCACCCTGAGGAATCTCACCCCAAAGGGGAGTAACTGAATAGATAAATACCCAAAGTAAACTAGTCATCAAGAAGGCTAACCTTGACTTACAGGTGACAGATATAGAAAAAAGAAAAATCCTTTTAACAGTCTGCAGAATGTTGTGTGCCCCAGGTGGAAGGTGGTGAAAAAGATACAATAAACAGAATTTCCTGGGATTCAAGGAAAATCATTGGAGTTTTGTATGGATTCTGTAGATTCATATCTACAGTGAGAATTATATGATAATAGTGTTGATGGCGGGGGTGGGCTACAAATGCAGGAGGGGTTTCTCTAATTTATTTCCAACTGAGGAAATGTTAGCTTCACTCTCAGATGCTGCATGTCTCAGGAAAACACTTGTCTAAAAAAGGGAGAGATTAATATAAGCATAGGTATCATGTTTGACCTTTTCCTAAGACCTATAACAGCTTCACACTAGAAGGGATTTATTCAGTGTCTAAAGACATTTATTCAGCACCAACCATGTACTCTTTGAGGCAGTAGGAGTCAAGGTCTGAAGTCCGTCTGAGCTTAATACTGGCTCCTCTACTTTCTGCATGACTTTGGGTGAGTTATTTAACCTCTTTGTGCCTCAGTATCTTCATCTGTAAAGTGGGGTAATAATAGTACCTAAGTAATTGTGTTGTTGGGAGGATTCAATAAGAAAATACATTTACTAGTTTAAAACAGTCCATGCACATTGGAGGCAACCAACAAATATTAATATTATTGCTTAGTATTATTATACAATCATGGCAGTTGGTAAACATTTTTATGTAATTGCTAGGAAAAAAATAGAAAGGTCCTTGTATGATTGTTCTCTGAAAACCTTTTATTTAGTCCCTGTATTTAGGCAGACAATCCTGGTGAGCCTCTGTTGCAGCACTCTCCATTTCTACAAATGCCCATTCTAGTTCAGACCATATCATTTTTTTAACCACCTTCGTGATCATGGAAAATAAACCACTTTAAATCTATATTATTTAGTCTTCTTACTCCCTGCTCTTGCAACTATCACCTACCATATACATAGCTTCTGTTTTCCTGACATTTTCCCACATACTAAAAAAGCCATAGTGGCTATTTGTTGTTCAGATCACAGCCCCAATTCACAGCCCATTAGCTGACGTTTAAACACAATAGTGACATTAACTGGATAATACAGGCCTTCAACTACATCTAAACACATTTGAATCGGCCTCATCAATCTGCGTGATCAGGATAATGTGGGCACTGACCTTCAGTCCAGCATAAAGGAGACATGTTGGGCTGTGGGCTATGAATTGGGGCTAAATGAGTTGAAGCTCATCTTTACCTTGTTCCACCCCACCTAATCAACCCTTAGCCCTCTCCCAACAAGAAATGTCAGAACTCCTGCTTGTCTTCTCATGTCTTGCACTCATTTTGTTTTACGCCTTTGCTTATGATGCGAATGTGAAGATCCATTTCTCATCTTTCTTCCACCTGAGTCAGTATTTTCTTCCAGAACCTGCATGCAGACTTCCCTGATCCCCCTTCCTTTCCCCCAGCACTCACTGACTTTTCTTACTTTTCAGCAGCAGATACATGTTGATAAAGGCAGAAACTATTGGACAGCAATTGAGGCACCTGAATACAGGCATGGCATGACTAGCAAAGGGGTCAGAAGTTGCTGTCACAAACAAATCACTGGAGCCTTCTCACTGCCTTGCAGACTCTCTCTGGCATTCCCCCGTTAACACTAGAATCCAATACCCCTATCAACTGCCGAACTTCTGATTTACTTTTTATTAGATTTTACTATCTAATGACATGTCTTCTGGGTTGATCCCCCACCATTTCTGACATGCTTACTCATAAATCAGTGATTTTGTTGCATCCCCTGGTCAGTTGCTTCCTTTACTCTGTGCCCCTCAATGTCTGATCATCCACTTGCAGAGGGTCAGTTATGTCTACCTGGGGTGCTGGCTGAGGGTTAGAGGCAGACTGGACCTAGTGTTTTACTCTAAGTATCCAGGAGTAGAAAGACCCAGATAGTGAGGACCAGCTAAGTCATTAGAAAGGGCTTAATATTAAAATCAACATCATCAGGTCTAAGGGTCATGTGCAGACATAACAATAGGAGGCAGAGCCAAAGGGACTGGTGGGCAGTAAAATAGGAGGCAAGGCAAGTGGGTCACACAGGATTGTAAGCTCTGTAAGCAACAGGAGCCCTGTCTGTCTGGTTCATCACTGTATCCTAGCACTTCAAAAGTCCCTGACACATTGTACGCACTCCATACTTATGAGTTTCATGAATAAGTGTCTTGGATGATTGCCACACCAGGTTGGCATCTCTTAGGCTATGTAACTCTTAGCCAAGTCATAGCCAGTGAATTGAAAGGCACAGGGCTCTCTCCTCAAGGCGACAGAAGCTCCTGAATTGTGTCTGTACAGCCCCACCCTGGATTCATCAGGTGTCTCTGATTGTTCCACATGGACTTGTCTCATCTCGCCACTTAGCTTGTCAGCCTGTCTTCCTTGAACTTCGCTGAGAATGCAGTTGGGACTCAGCAAACACTAATTGGTTCAGGTTGAATTGAGCTGGGCTTCCCTGGATAACTCTTGCAGTTTGTTATGAGTTATTAAGTTCTCCTCCTCTTGTTAAAGAATATTGCTTTCATGACCTTCAACATTTGTTTAAAAAATATCCTTTCATCGAGGAAAAAATAAGAATTGGATGTTTGCAGCCAGACATGCAGCTTTGTAATGATGACTGGATTATAAAGCTCATTACATCTTAGAATTTGGAATGAAACCACAGCCTTTGAAGTTGGTTTCCGTGACATACTTCATCTCGCTTCCTTTCTTCAAAGAACATGCAAAGGTGAATCCTACCAGCTTCTGAGGCAGGAAGTCATCGTATGATTTCACAATTACCCTCCAGTTTGCCAAGACAAAATTTGGATTTTTCAATAGTAATTCAGTGATTATTCCAAAAAGATAAGTTTATTTAGACATAATCTGCCACTGGTTTAACATGAGTTTTATTGACATACAAAATCAAACAGAAAATTATTCCAAACATAAACTATTGTTGCCATCTTGACAGAAATCCAGATTTGATTTTGTAAAGTAAGAGATACCTACTGTAATTACACCTAAGCCTTGATCTAAAACAAGGCTTCTTGGCCTTGGCACTATTGACATTTTGAACCAAATAATTCTTTGTTGTAAAGGCTGTTCTGGGCTGTGTTGTACAATGTTTAGCAGCATCCCAGGCCTCTATACACTAGATGCCAGTAGCACCCTCCCACCCTCATTGTGACAACCAAAAATGTCTCCAGGCACTGCCAAAGGTCCTCTGGAGTGGCAAAATTACCCTGGTTGACAACCACTTATCTAACGCAATCCTCAGGTCCAATATGGTGGAACCTTATTTTACGGAGGACTTTTGATTCTGCACAGACTTCCCAACTACATCGTCTTAGTGTGATAGTAGATCAGGTAGCATTTTCCCCCTGCTTTTAAACAAATATGGTACTTGACTGTGCTTTCTTTCCTTCATTAATACTAAAACTATATTAAATTGTAGGCTTCTTAAGTGTAACAACTGCTTTCTTTTGCTTTGAATTTTGTCACAGAAGTAAGAATTGTGTTTGTAAGCACTGATATAAGCACTTAGTATATGCAGACTAACCCCATAAAAATTCAACTAGAAGAAATCCATGTCTGCTTTTAACTAACAGAATATAAATGCCATGAGGACATTTTTTTTCAGTTTTGTTCATTGCTGTATTCACAGCACCTACAAAGGTACCTGATATATAGTAAGTGCTCAATAAATATTTGATGAATGAATAATATCACTTTCTTTCTAAAATAAAGTGGAATGAGGTCCTTCCCCCATTTCATAAAGGATAGCATTTGGAGTCCTTAAACTGGGACTCAAGGCTTTGTTTAGTTTGCATTTTCCAATTTTCATCCCTGCTTTTTTGGTACACAATACCACCTCTTTGATCCAAGCTTATCTACTGATGCTTTCTCAAATGCCCATAAACATCTTTGTCACTGCACAACTGCTCACTTTGTTTTCTCTGTTTAGAACGTTCTTTCAAGTTCTCCACTGAGTCAAATATATACAATACATACTTCAAAAGTCAAGTTATTTCATCTCTCCCAGGTAACATTTTCTGAGCCCATGAACTCATAAAGAACTTTCAAAGCCTAATACTTACTGGTTTGTACCTCTCCCTGGGCATTTTAATTCTGTAAGGTACACCACCTTTCATCTTAGTATTTTGAATTATTATTTTTATGTGTGTATACCTTCTCTTCCAAGTAGACTGCAACCTTTCTGAAGGCAGAAATATATTTTCATCTTTTTTCTTTAGCATTAAATAGTCTATTAAATAACACCTACATAGTGAAGGAACCTTATTCTTATTAATTCTTTCATTCATTCAGTTAGTTATTCAACTAATAGTTTTTGACTGCCTACTCTGTGCTAGGAGGAAAAACAAATACGGTTCCTGTTCTCATGATACGTTTAGACCAACTGGAGAAAAAATGGTATCTAATGTGGTGAGAACTAAATTTAGACATAAGACTGTGATGTGAATGCAAAACACTGTCACTTACTAGGTATGTGATCACTTAAGCTCTCAGTGTCTTAAAGTCCCCATCTGGCAAGTGGGAACAATAATGTTTGCCCTGTCTACCACTCATAATAAAGAAGATCAAACCAAGTTGCCTTTTATGTACAGACACTTCTAAATGACAGTGTATGGTGGCTTTAATTTGTTCATAGATTCTTTGAGACCTGGAGCCTAATTCTCATCCCCTTGAGTATAAGATGGACCTAGTGACTGACTTCTAGTAGATAAAATAAAGCAGAAGTAATGACATGCAATTTTGGAGACTAAGCCATAAAAAGGCAATATGACTTTTGACTTAGTTACTCTATTTCTTGAATTACTTGTTCCAGAGGAAGCCAACTGCCATATTGTATGCAGAGCTATAGAGAAGACCACGTGCTGAGGAACTGAGATCATCTATATGCTAGAGCTTAGAAGCAGATTCTTTAGTTCCAGTCAGGCCTTCAGATGACTGAAGCCTCAGCCAACAGTGTGACTGCACCTCATGAAAAACCCAGGTTAGCACCTTCCAGCTGGGCTGCTCCTGAATTTCTGACCCCCAGAAACCATATGCGACAATATATGTTTTGTAAATTGCTAAAATTTGGGGTATTTTTAATGCAGCAATGGATAACTAATACACAGGATACTAGAGAGATTTAAGGTTTTATTATTTTTGAATATGATAATACTTGTTGAATGAAAAATGCCATAATTAACCGGTGGTGAGTTAAAAGTAGAAGAAAAAGAGGCTTCAAAAAAACAAGAAAAGATAAATTACAAAACAGTAAGAACATGAGAAAATCAGATGAATGTGAAACTTTTGATGGGTGGTTTGCAAGCTTTTCTGCCCCTTACTTCATTTTTCTGAGAAGTATCAACCTATGAGAGCGACTGCAGGCTACATGCCAAAGGTTACCAGCCAAAGGAATTATTCATTCCTACTGGCTGCTTTTGTTTTATTCCATTTTCAGTTCTCATTTTGAGCTAAAATTGATAGTTTTAATTAAATGAGAAATGAGAGTCATACTTCTACTTTACATAGAATATAAGCTTTTTTGTATTAGAGAGTCACCATGGTTCTTTGTTAGACACAAAAGCCACAGACATGGGAATTTATGATTTGTTGCATCAATGACAACTTTTGAGAGTCACTGCCACTCCTTTGCCATAGTATTGCTGACCCCGACTGACCTCCATTATTAATGATGCCTCAGATGGGAGGGCTGAATTCATAGTCCTCACCAGTCAACTTTGTCAACATTAATTTGAACCAGAACAAATTTAAATTTAAAAGGATTTAACCTCCTTTGGCCTATCCCCAGTTACAACCAATCTCTTAAACTCCCCACTGAGAACATTGTTTTGGAGAACGACTGTCAATTTATTAACCTATTTAATAAAAAATACAGAATTTAAATTCCTCACTGAATATTTATTGAACTTGATTTTCCCAGGGCTTTAAGTAAAGGATTTTGGAAGCTATGTTAACTCTTTGAAGCCATGAGAATGATACTTTAATATGTTTAGGAGTTTCTTTATTAGATAATGAAAATGTTCTGAAATTGGCTGTGGTGATGGTTGTACAAGTCTGTGAAAATACTAAAAACCATTAGATCATACATTTCAAATGGGTGAGTTAATGTGATGTGAATTATATCTCAATAAAGCTGTTAAAAAATAAAACCCAATTTCAGGCCAAAAAAAGTCATAGCTAAGAAACAGGCATGAATCATGCAAGTTTGCTGAAATTTTATCGTTATCAATCTGCTTGGTTAAATCAATAGCTCAGTGTGAAAACATTCTTACTGGTAGGAGATACACTGCTGGCTGGAGAAGGTTGGGTGTCAAGGGTAGATTCTGTAACACTCAGTGGAGGGTCTGTTGTGGAAATTTCAGAACCTGAAAGGATTAGAAAGATATTTATAATGAACAAAATATTGTAATCGAAAGATAAAGTATTGACTTAGTTCCTAAATACACTTTCCTTTATTTATTCATCATGTAACAAATCAATATTGGGGGCCTATTATGGTCAAGGCAGTGGGATATAATGATGAATGAGAAAGACATGGGATTGTCCTTAAAGGGCCTATGGCCTGGAAACTAGGCAGCCAAGCATTGTGTTGAGTACCATGACAGTGGAAAGTATAGGTGGCCACAGGAACCCAATGAAGGGGCACCAATAAAGATTGGGAGGTCTGAGAAGGCTCCCAGGAAAAAGTTACACTTTACCAAGACCTGGTAAAACTATTACAGCATTTAATATTTTCAAGTGTTTGAAAAGTAATCATGCAGTTTATAAAATCCGTAAACTCACAAAAATTTTTATATCAGCAAGAGTAGAAACAATGATACAACTACCCAATTGGATGTAACATTAGTAAACTTGTGATGTTATTCTGCTTTCTAACGTGTCAACTTTTGTCATAATATTTTTGTTTGGCTACAACTTTTTCTTTTGTGTGTGTGTGTGTGTCTGTGTTGAGGGGAGTTGAAATAGAGGCTAGAATGTGGTTTTACTTATATTCTACATTTATGTCAATTCCTTAAATCTCCATTACTGTATTTAAAAATAGCCCTATTGGACAATTTACAAATGCCAGAAGGCTCTATTGACTTTAGGAACATGTGGGTTAAATGGGCTTAGATGATTTTGAAGTTAGAAGATTTTATGATTTTTGTAGATATAATATTACTGGTTACAGTGTTACACATCTGATTATGTATATCAATTATTTGGAAGTTTAATTACTAATTAAACTATTGATTCTATTCTGTAATGTACTTTAAGGGACAAGTATATTTTACTTATGTTATGCCACTTGATCGCACATAGCCCAGTGGGAGGAATTTGTTTTTCTAAGCTAGATGCGTGTATGCTCTATTCTCATTGTTAGTAGCATTGTTAGTAGCATTGGCTGTGGGCGGCGCTCATAGCTAGCTCTGATCCACTACTATATGAATGCTTTTGTGCAAATAATCTCTGAGGAGGTGGAGGACGGTTATATGGGAAGTATATGAATAGGTTAACAAAATGACCATCCTTTTTCTTCATGCATCCAAAATAAGTTTGAACTCTTCAGCATGACACACAAGTCTAATTATGATTTGGGCTGTCATTACACTCCCAATTTCCTGATGTTGCCTATCATTTTTTCCATCTCTCTCAAATAATCCCGTCTATCCAATAAGCAATATTTCAACCCAATTTCTGAAACACAATATTCTCTCTGTGACTTCTGGGACTTCTTGATCTTAATTTATGTGGTTTCCTGACCCCAAACTTCCCTGAATGTACCTTCTCAAGCTGAGGAAGCCTGGGGATCTTTGTGATGTGCTCACCCCTCAGTGTTTACCCTAGCAAATGCCTCATCACTCTGTGTCATCGTGTATGCCCCTCAAGGGAAGTCACTGTTTTGCTCCGCACCATATTTTATGGATTCTGGCAAATGGAAGTAGATGAATCAATGCATGCAAATTTATTCTTAACACTGAAAGAAAGAAGACCAGCATTAAGTGTGTGTCTGACAGCTGGTGGATCATAAGCATTATCTTCCAAAGTGGTACCTTAATAAGACAGGGCATTGGCTTGGAAAATAAATGCCTAGATGTTTTTCTCTGTATATTGATTAAAATAGAGGTTGGCAAACTATGGCCTACAGTGAAATCATGTTTATAAAAATTTTATTGGAACACCGTTTTTCTCTTTTTTTTTTTACATATTGTCCATGGTTGCTTTTGTGCTAAGGTGACAGAGTTGAGTAATTGTGTTAGAGATTAAAAAGCCTACAAAGCCTAAAATATATTTACTATCTAGCCCTTTACCGAAGAAGGTTGCCAGTTCCTGGAACAGAAGATATTGATGCGTTATGCTCAGTTTCCGCAATGGGAAACATTTATTTTTCATTGATTGAACATTTCAGTTTTAGGATGCTTTTCTGCCATATTTCATCACCAAGTGATTTTGTAAGCTGAGGTGTTCAGCCTCATAGTGCATTAAGAAGATATTATTGTAAGATGTGCATTTTGAGATGAACACTTTGCCCTGTGACAGAGGTGAAACATAGCTTTCAACATAAAATATGGGGCCTAAAAATGTCTGTCTAGTTTTAGATTAGACTGTAAAGTGGAAACTCTGCCTTGGTCAAAACAAAACTTGGGGTATGAAAAGAGTGGTTAAAACCTAAAAAGGAGAAACAGTTTCCCAAAACCCAAATGCAGAATTTAGCAGAAACACCTCTGTCAGTTTCCAGATCATTGCATTTACCATAATGTCATAAGAGGGTAGGCTGCCGCCTAAAGCCACTTCATCTGTTCCTGGGTGTCTCCATTCGAGTAGGCTTGTCAGGGCTCTCAGAACCACCCTCATGGGCAGCAGCAGCCATGGGTCTGTCCCACAGGGCAACTGGCTTAATTCTGGGGTTTCCTCAGAGCTTGTATAAGCCCTTATCTTGTCCACCTAGAAGTAAGCCAAATACCAGGGCTTGCTAGGTCCTTTCTTCTCAAAATGTTGTCCATAGACAAGCAGAATATGTTTCTTTGAGGGTCTTGTTACAAATGCAGAATCTCAGGTCCCACCTAGACTTACTTAATCAGAATTTTTGTATTTTAGCAAGATCCCTGGGTGATTTATATGCATATTAAAGTTCTCAACTGATACTCTCAGGAAGGATCAGTCAAGGGTATGAGGCCAGCTGCACTGAGGGAAGTCATGAAACAGGAAGTATTTGTCTGGCATCTTCCACACCAATATGCAATGGTCCTCCTGTTCCACTATTAAGATATCTTTTTATTACTCCTCTTTCCACATGCGAAGATACACATGCATACTTACACACACATACACCTACACAACTGTCAATGCTTAACTCTCTATTCCAAAGGTCTTGATCTCAACAGCTACAGTCAGAAATCCATTTAATAAACAAATCTCTGTCAAGGGTGATGACAACCAAAATATTATCCACCCCAGGGGGTATTGCACTCAACTTTTGGATTAAAACAAGACAAAATATCTCCTATCCACTCCCCACAACAAAACCCACAAAACCCAGCTCTTTAAATCTGCCAAAAATAGACTCAGTAGTGCCATGATTTTAGACATTTTGACATGCTAGCAGGGCGGGATTTTTTTTTTTTTTTGAGACAAAGCCTTGCTCTGTTGCCCAGGCTGGAGTGTAGTGGCATGATCACGGCTCACTGGAACTTCAGCTTCCTGGGCTCACACAATCCTCACACCTCAGCCTCCCGAGTAACAGGGACTAACGATGTGCGCCACCATGCCTGGCTGATTTTTTGAATTTTTTAGTAAAGACAAAGTGTCACTATATTGTCCAGGCTGATCTTGAACTTCTGCACTTAAGCAATCCTCCCGCTTCAGCCTCCCAAAGTTCTGGGATTACAGGCATGAGCCACTGTGCCTGGTCCATGATATTTCTGAAAGGCTTTTTTTCTTAGTGGTAGTTACTGTGGATCATGGGAATTCTGCAGGTCCTAGTGCACAAATAGCTGTCTGAAGAGTCACTGATCACCCTAACCCTAATCCCATGCCCTGTCTGAGTTTTCTAGAATAGGGATCACTGAGCACTTGGAAGACAGGGCGTAGGTGGAGAAGGAATCACCTCAAAGGGCTGTCACCTCACAGTCTCCAACATTAATACCCTTTTCTGGAAACAAAAGGGATCAAAGAGAGCAAAACTTCTCCCCTTCTCCCACTAAAACTCTTTCCTGCTGTGTAATATTCTTAGCATTTCTCTAATCTAGCACTCAGGGATGGCAGATTTTTCTTCTGTGTCTTCATCTCAGTATCTTGTCAACAATAAATAGCTTGGTAAGGCAATGAGTCTTGCACCACACATCAGAAGTTTACTCCGGAGTTCATAAAGCATCCGGCAGTACCATCACAGACAGACAGCATGTGTGGAAGTAAGTGTTTAAGAGCTTGCAACAATAGGGAGACATAATACAGTGATAACATTGCTTTATAGAGCCTTGACTGCATCTTCTAAGTCAGTCACATAGATATATGCCAGAATGGGATGAGAATGTAAGCTATAATTTTGAGAAATTGAACTCCTAAAGATTAATTGTCTTTAATATTTGATCATAAAGGATAAAGATTCATTTGGCAATTTAAAATTAACCACCTGTTCAGAGCCCCAAATTATGCTAGATCAAGGTCTGCCCTATACAATTGGAATTACGGTATGTTTTCAGTATCAGAATCAGTGTTCTACCTATTACCTAAAAAGGTATTCATTATTTTCTGATACTGAAATCAAGCACTGTTTTAACATCAGAAAATATTAGTTTTACAGACATGGTTCTGCCAATAATGGGAATAGGGTTCTTTTTAGGAATTTGAGCTTTTGGGGTCCTTTAGCTCACATCCTTAGATTCTCCCAAAGCTACTGACAAATCTATGTGAGAATCAGCTACCTCCACGTTGTTCCAAGACTGCAGCCCTATTTTGTCCAGCTTTCCAGGAAGGAGCTGACTTATTCCTGAGGGAATTAGATGAAGTTGAGTAAGCCTATTTTAGTGTAAATACATCACAATTTCTGAATGATTAACTCAAAGTACACAGGATGATGTGTTCATACATATACATATACACAGACACGCAGGCAGGGCTACGGGAGCGATGCCAATGCCCCGGCATCAGAATCACACCTGCTTCTGAGTAGTGGGGATAGATTTGTGCTGGGCATACACTCTTCTTCATAACCAACCACTGCACTTGTGAAGGAGCTGGACAGAACCCAAGATGCAGATTGTGCCCTTGGAACAAAGAAAAACTGTTTCCTTCTTAAATTATTCTGTGTTTTTATGAGTATGTTACAGATTAGGATATCTCTGAAAATAGGATGTGGTTTAAGAGGTCAATGCTCCTATAGAGTTATAATAATGATTTGCAAATCTATTTACGTTTTATAAGATTACTTTTAAATATGAATATCTGACAGTTGCCATTACTTCTACTTTTCTTCAGGCATATCTGTTGTCACTGTATTTATTGAGGTATTAGTTCATCTTTTATGTAGTAAAATCTCCATTATTTCGTCTGGTTCAGGGTAGTAAATACTCTGGTTAGTCAAATGATATAATAACTAGAGTAATATTATATATCAATTTTCAATCATAAAAGTCTTCTATTAGCTAAATACAGTGCTTGAACCTAGGGATACCACAATTATTAAGATACTCTCCCTATTTTTATGGTATTTTTATTGTACACATCTTATCCATTCCTAAATGTTAAAAGTATATATGTTGTACATAATGGAATGTTTCTAATGATGCAGAAGGAATTTTAGGGTCTTTTAAATCTTTCTTGATCATCAGTATTAGTATTAATTTTCATTACGTGATGGATTAACAAAAATGCTAGCTAATTAAGAGTTATGATGAATTAAATTTGAAAAAAAAATTTGCTGTATGCAGCAGAAATTCGTTGTGAAAACATGAATCAACTACTTTCTTTTTAGTTGAAGAATTCTTTTCACTGGAGTCCTACTTGTCAAAAATGTTTGATAACTTGAAATAGTTTTGAGTTACACAGAAAGTTTTCTGAGATTAAAACTTTATGGAAGTGATAATGTTCCCATTAAAGATGTTCTGAATTTATGGCAGTCTTGGCAAACTCTTGTTGATCTTATTAAATAGACAACTCACCTAAGAGAAAAGTGATCTTTTCTGATGAGATGTTCCACACTTTATTTCCTGGGACTGGAGATAGAGCCATACACCAAATGGTCAAGTTGTCTGACTGGGCTGGTTTATTACTATGTACCCTTGTTAAAACAGACTTCAGTTCCAAAAATCCATCTTTGCCTTCTCTCTCTTCATTAGTAATATATATTCCTGCCAGACAGATAAGAACATGGTTCAACAGTAACATTTTATGTATGAGCCATACAATAATGCCAAGGCACAGCATGATCAATTTATGGTAATGTAGAGTGTAAAGTGGTCAAATGGCAGCTTCTCTGCAGTGAGAGTCAATTTCAGCAGATCTGGAATTAACTTGAGCTGTTTGCTCAAGCTCCTGCATGTCATTGATGCATGGTCAGGGTATAAAATATCTTGACTAATAGTGTTGCTTTGTTTGTGACTATGTGTCCAAAATGTTTTGGGGCAGATTATCCCAGCTCATCAGCATTGTGTGTTGACAACTGTGAGACTGAAAATTTATACCTAGTCTAGGTCGGACCTTGGAAGAGCTCTGCTGTGGAGTCTGGTTATGTTGCAAGAATATACCTAAGTGACCAGTAAAATATAAAGCAATCTCAGTTGGGACTCCGTTTTGGACTACCCACTTCCGAGCTCTTCTGTGTATGTATCAGTAGTCTATGATCTGAGAGAGAAAGTGTGTCTGGCTGTGGCCCTTAGAGAAGGAGGATGAAGGAGCTCATATCTGACTTCTCTGGACTCCTGGCTATAAGTGTAGGATAAGATATGCTGCATATTGTAATCTTTTTGCTATGTTGTCTCCTCTTCTTCAAATAAGCTGTAGATTTGTAAGCATTGCATTTTGGGTCCTGGGAGTCTTCTTTAGAAATCAAACTCTGTTTTAAACTGTTACGTTAGTACAACCTCCAAATAGCATACTTGGCAGCAGAAAATTAATGTAAAACTAACTATCACTATATATCAGAATTTTCTGGATTCTTACAGCTTTTTCACATTACAGATTCTTAACACCAATTCTGATGTAATTACTTACCAATGTAATAGCTAAATGCAGTTGTGTGCCAGTGCAATTCTGACCACAAAATCTAGCCTCTAGTTTGGTGAAATCTGGGTGCTTTGCCTATGCAGGGCTTATTTAACAGGAGAATATATTTATAGTAACTTTTTTTTTTTTTGAGATGGGGTTTCACTCTTGTTGCCCAGGCTGGAGTACAATGGTGCAATCTTGGTTCACTGCAACCTTTGCTTCCCGGGTTCAAGCGATTCTCCTGCCTCAGCCTCCCAAGTAGCTGGTATTACACATGCCCACCATCACACCCAGCTATTTTTTTGTATTTTTTAATAGAGATGGGGTTTTACCATGTTAGTTAGGCTGGTCTCGAACTCCTAACCTCAGGTGATCCACCCGCTTTGGCCTCCCAAAGTGTTGAGATTACAAGTGTGTGCCACCGTGCCTGGCCTATAATAACTTTTAACCTGTATTTTTAGAATTGCATTCTGTCATTGTTGTGGGTGAATTGTTTTTTTAAAATAAACTAATAAAACCAATAATAATCTCAAAATGCATCAAGTGATCGATAGACTCGTTAACATAAGCTTTCAATTTTATCATTTAAAAATAATTCAGAAAGGGCTGGGTGCGGTGGCTCAAGCCTGTAATCCCAGCACTTTGGGAGGCCGAGGTGGGCAGATCACGAGGTCAGGAGATCGAGACCATCCTGGCTAACAAGGTGAAACCCCGTCTCATCTAAAAACACAAAAAATTAGCCGGGCATAGTGGCGGGTGCCTGTAGTCCCAGCTACTCGGGAGGCAGAGGCAGGAGAATGACATGAACCCAGGGGGCGGAGCTTGCAGTGAGCCGAGATCGCGCCGCTGTACTCCAGCTTGGGCAACAGAGCCAGACTCCGTCTGAAAATAAAATAAAATATAATAAAATAAAATAAAATAAAATAAAATAAAATAAAATAAAATAAAAATAATTCAGAAAGAGTTGTATTATTAAAGACTGATTGAACTTTGAGGAAAAATGACTCAGGAGAAAGGAGAATAGCTGTTGTTCAGGCAGGGACAGTTGAGATTATTCTGGTAGAGGCTGTCATGGTTACTATCTATAAAAACATGGCTTTGTGAATTGTCACCTTAGCTTGTCTTGATGTGTGTTCCTCCTCCAGGAACTTTTACTCCTCCTGGGGAACATGTGCCTTGTCAAGGAGCCAGCTCTTTTACATAGGCCTTCTCTAGTGCTCCACCAACACCTGCCTCCGATTCTCACATAAAAAGGTAGAAATTATTTATTGGCTGATTTAAAGCAGTGGTGCTATGTTAATTGAACATATTGTATTGAAATAAGAAAGACATGGAAAAACAGGTAGCTATGTTATAAAGGCAGAAAACGTTTTAATAAATATATGTAGACTTAAACTTTTTGTCCTCATCTAAGATATTCCTTTTACTGATAGTTAAATAAAATGTTTGGATGTTGTTTGTCTAAATCAATTGTATTTCTTTTATTCTGGAAAATGTTACACTCCACCCCTTGGAAGAGCCAGATGAAGCATCAGAAAATGACATTTGGTAGGCAGAATGATGTTTTTTTTGGAATGAGAATCATTCTTAAATGCCAAGATCAACTTGGGCAACGACAATTTCTAATGTTCTTTGTTTTCTTTCTTTTTGTACTGAACTTATTTCCATTGATTAATTTCCTTACCTTCTTTTTCATCATGAAGAAAACTTCCATCTATAAACCATGTGATATTTGCTTTGGGAAATACATTCTTTAGTAAGCAGGTAAATCTTCTCTGGGGTAAAGACAGAAAAAGGATTATTTGCAAATTCCTAAGAAACTGGTACTCCTTACAACTTACTAACATTTATATAACATAAGCTGGCAAAAAACAGTTTCTCCATTTTTAACTGAATAAATAGAAGGCAGTGTCTACTTTTAATATAGGTTGTGTTAGAACATGCACTATAAATGGGCTATCTCCTATAGAGATGTTATAAACTTCTGGCTATACTCCTAGGTTAACTTAAGGATCTAGGACTATACTAATGTTCCAAGTCTGGATTCTGGGTTCTGTAAAAGAGAAATCTTAATTCTGTGTAGGAAGAATAAAATAATACTAAATGGAAACCAAAGAATAGAAGGAAGAAGCTATAGCAAACAGAGGCCAGAGAATAGTCTGTTAGATTAAAAGCTCAAGGGGATCTACATGCTGTTTCTGTGCCCCAAATACTGTACGACACTATTTGTAACAACCACAGAAACCGATTTATATAAATATCCTGCTTTTTACTTGTGAAGCATTTTCCTAATTTTTAAAAACAATTTATTGGCTTAATCTTAAGGATAGGTAGGGCATGCCTTGTTTTTGCCATTTGACCAATGGAAAAATCAAGGCACCCAGTGGTTCAAGGAAGTGGTAAATAGTTAATGGCACAATTAGAAACGATGTCTCCTTAATCTCAGTCCAACATATTTTTAAATAAAAATTGTATTGTAATTAAAAAATGAAAGAAGTAACTATATTATGAAAGCAGAGAACTTAGACGCAGGGCTAGTTATGTTTTATTTTGAATGCTGTGTTTGTTCTTTGGGGGATGATACTTTCTTTAACAGTCTGGTGAAAATATCCAGTGAGAATTATTGGATTCTCATTGTTTTATCTGAGACTCTTCAAAATCATAATTCCATTTATAATTACTTGTTTTCTCATCAAGAGATGTATATATTTTACATATGGCCAGCCCTAGTTCTTAGTTCTCAGATATTTTCCACAATTAATGAATATACTAGTGAACATGTAAAGAACAATTAAATGTATGTGATGATTTGTGTGCCAATCCTCAGACTAGTTACTACCGAGAAGTCTGGGCCTATAGAGCTGAGAAACCAAATTCGAGAATGCTAAATAACATTTTCCTGGTGAAATCCTACAGAAGTTTATCATTTCTCAGTACATTGCTACAGAAATCCCAATGAAACAAGAGAACTTCAGAGGGGGTTGTCTAGCATATCCAAGATGCTGGGTGGCAAACACCATAGCTCCCAGTATTCCCATCCGTTCAACATTTGCCTTTCCAGATAATGGGGATACATATATGGGCCAGGGATGCTATTCTCTCCACTAAAAAATTAAAAGCAAAACCAGATCCTCTAAAATACATTCTTATTAAGTAAAGGAGAGTGTTCAGTTTAATTCAATAGATGCCAAAGATTGATTTTTATCTCCAGTTGGTCCAGGAAGAGATAAAAAGCTATAGGAGGTAAAATGTTTTTTTTAAAAAAAGAAAAAAATACAAAGGTTTGCATTAATCCAGTGACATTAACCATTCTTATGATTCATTTCCTTTATCTTTAGTTAACCCACCAAAGATGACGATATGGTAATATCAGGAGTAAGTGGGGGTGTTATTATTTTACGAAGGCAACTGGCTCACTGAAGAACTCTTTTGTTAACTTCTAAAAATTTTTAAAAGATTTGACTCATGAATCCTCTAAGTGCAGATTTTCTGAAATGATTCAAATTTCAAATATTCTATACTCTGTCTAGACTTTGTGTTCCAAGATTTGGTTTAGAAATGTGGTTCATGTTCTAAAACTCCTCCCAGTCTCATTCCTATTGTGAATCTTTTCCCCCCATCTTTTTTTTTCTCTTTTAATTTAACTGTCAACTTCTACATATTTTCTGCTATGCCATTTCTTTTTCTTTTCTTTCTTTTTTTATTTTTATTTATTTATTTTTGGAGACAGAGTCTCCCTCTCTTGCCCAGGCTGGAGTGCAGTGGCATGATCTCGGCTTACTGCAACCTCCACCTCCCGGGTTCAAGCGATTCTCTCGCTTCAGCCTCCCGAGTAGCTGGGATTACAGGCGTGCACCACCACACCTGGTTAATTTTTGCATTTTTAGTAGAGACAGTGTTTCACAATGTTGGCCAAGCTGGCCACGAACTCCTGACCTCAAGTGATCACCTGCCGTGGCCTCCCAAAGTGCTGGGACTACAGGCATGATCCATGGCGCCTGGCCTGCTATGCCATTTCTATATTTTCTTTTATAACACAAAGTTTTTTTTTCTTCTATTGACACCTTCTTTAGAGTCTTCCTATCTCCTCTTGGTAGGTTTTCCTTCTCAATCTAAATATGTATACACACACACATATATATATATATTATGCATATTATATATAATGTATGTATATATATATAATATATATGTGTGTATACATTTAATATTTCAGCCTTTCCCACTCTTCCCCCTTCAAATCGCTTGCTTTACTTGAGAGGCTAGGTAATCTAGTCATCAAAAAAGAGAACTAAGACTTGTAGGTGCTTGACTTACTGTTTTGCTGCATGTCATATGCCAGGAACATCATTTTCTTGGTGGTGGAGGGGGTGGAGAAAAGGTTTGCATCTGTGTCTAAGTGTTGCAGAAAAACCCGACAGGCACAGACACACCTACCTGGAAACAATGCTTCCCTAGAAGTGGGAGGAAACCAGAACTGGAGGTGCCCTCCTTCTGGGGATAGGAGTCAGTTAATAGCCATCCAAGGTGTGCAGGAGTGCTTTCACTCTGCGCAGGAAAGATCAGAGAGAAGTCCAGAGACTTGCCTGCTTGTAAGTACCCACTTGTGGCTGGGGGAATTTCCTAACTGTTCAGGGTTGCAAAGCTTGATTAAATAATGCTCTCATTAATTTAAGAAATGACCCAAGAAAGGAGAGAGAAGTCGGGCTGTTTTCAAATGTAATATCATTTTCCATTTACTTATTTATCTTTAAAATGAGGTAAAGAGTAAAACATCTGGAGTAAGATGCCTCAGGAAGGTCTTATTGGCTGTTGGCTTTGCAGGTGATCCTGGTGGAGAAGGTGGAGTATGGTGAGCTGCTTGCTAAGGACAGCCAGGCAACATCATGTTTGTGAAGATGTGCTCCACCTTCTCCTCTGTGCATCCCAGCTCCTCTTGCTGAAACAGCTGAGCTTGCTATTTGGATTTCTTAGACTCCTGGCCTCCAAGAGACGCCTCTAAGGACAAACTGACCTTACATTGGGAACTTTATTATCCAGATCCTCATAGGCTTTGTCCACTCTGGATTGCTTTTTGCAACAGTTCTTAGGAAGCAAGATTGTCTCCTGCACCGGTATCTGCCTGTGTTTGCTTTTACCTACTTTGAGCAAGACCCAGTGAGGCCCTAGCTCTGTTGGTCCTGAAAAGTCTGAACCCTGAGGCTGTTTCTCCTGCCTCCAAAGTGCATTTGTAGGAAATAAGAAGCACAGAAACAGTGGAAACAACCAGGAGGAGAAACAAGAAAACCTAAAATTTTCAATATTCAAAAATACCTGTCATGGTGGTTGATGCAGAGAACACTGATTTCACCAAAGAGCTTTGTAATTTTGGACCAGAGAACAGCTTTGCTACAGGAACTGATATGTTTTGTCTTTCTGGCCTAGTCAAGGGAGGATAAGTAAGTATCTGGGGCATGCAAGGAATGCACTCTTGGGCTGTTTTGCTTGTATCTGACTCACCCCTGACTCTCCAGTGAAGCAGAAAGGAAGAAACCTCACACCACCCAGGCGTGGCCAGACTTTGGCCATTATTGTGAATCCCCAGGAGTTACCACAGGCCCTTCCCAAATATATATTTAATCTTGTGGTTCAAATAAGCTTTTGGCTCACATCTAGGCACATCATAAAGAACGCTGTAGAAGAGGTGACATGATGAGGCGGGAAGAGGAGGAAGAAGAGGAAACCATGATGAAGGCAAAAGGGGACTTAGAGATGAAGGAAGAGGAAGAGATTAGTGAGACAGGAGAACTCGTTGGCCCTTTTGTGAGTGCTATGCCCACTCCAATGCCCCACAACAAGGGCACCCGGTTCTCTGAGGCATGGGAGTATTTCCACCTAGCCCCTGCTCGTGCTGGGCACCATCCCAACCAGTATGCTACCTGCCGCCTGTGTGGCAAGCAGGTGAGCCGTGGCCCTGGAGTCAACGTGGGCACCACTGCACTGTGGAAGCATCTGAAAAGCATGCACAGAGAGGAGCTGGAGAAGAGTGGCCATGGTCAGGCTGCGCAGCGCCAGGATCCAAGGCCCCACACGCCCCAGCTCCCCATGGGCATTGAGGGTGACTGGGGCAGGTTCCTGGAGCAGGTGGGCACCATGGCTTTGTGGGCCAGCCAAAGGGAAAAGGAGGTGCTTAGGAGGGAAAGGGCAGTGGAATGGCGGGAGAGGGCTGTGGAAAAAAGGGAGCGAGCCCTGGAGGAGGTGGAAAGGGCCATCCTGGAGATGAAGTGGAAGGTGAGGGCTGAGAAGGAGGCATGCCAGCAGGAGCTGCCTGCAGCAGTACATCCCTTCCATTTTGTTTAAATTGGGCTTGGAGAATCTATTCTGAAAACATTGGCTCTAGACTTGTAAAAAATAGCCATTTTGGTTTCAACTCAAATGTAAAGCAAAGTAGTTTAGTGACATTTTGCTTTTATGTGAAATACTGCACAGTATGAGTTAATCTGAGCAAGTCTGAATTGCCCAAATGCTTATCTACGAGGTTCCTAGAGCTCTGCTGACCCTTGGCTGAAACTCTAAAATGTACCTATTAAAGATAAATGCTTTTACCAAAGTAAAACTCTGTGAGTTGTTTCAGGGCAGAATGTACCAGCCAGTCAGCATTGTTTAACAAAATAATCAGATTTTTGCCCAGCACTCGGTTTTGGTGGAGCTGACGATTTTGAGGGCTGAGGCTGGTTAGGTAGCTGGAATGTGCCTATGTGACCAGCTCACTTGCAGACACCCTGCTGGAAGCAGAGCTTAATCTTCCTAGGACTGAGGTCTTAGCACATGTACTGGTGGAGCTTCCAGACCACCAGTATTAATAAAAGCTTGTTCTGCGTGACCTAGCAAGTGGAAGGACAAAGAATTGTGAGCCTCAGATCTCTGGGCCCTTCCAATGCATATCTTTCTCCTGTTATTGCTGCGATGTATTTTCTTGCTTATATTAAAGTTGTTTCATCAATATAATCTGAGTTCTGTGCATCTTTTTAACAAGCTAATGCTTAAACTAATTAATGTGTAATTAGCACAGAGAAATGAAAAACCTCTCAACTCACTTAGTTTAAACATTCAGTATAGATTATATAAAACTTATTCAAAAATACTTAAAATATAATATAATTTTATATTAACGTTTGTCAAAGGAAAAGGAGTCAGTAAGGAAGAGCTGAAAGAAATTCAGAATGCAAAAGAAGACAGAGATATAAAGGAAGTAAGGAGAAATAAAGAACAGAGGAAGGAAAGTTAGAAAGAAATGGGATAGAGAAGAAATGCAAAGATGGGGAAGAGAGACAGTTCTCTAGGGAAAATTTATCATGAAAATGGAAAAGAACATGGCTGTCTGAATGAGGGAAGGACAGAGTACATTTTCTTAGATCCTGAAGTCAGTTTTAATGAGTTAACTTGGTTTTGTTTTGTGCCCACAGACCAGTTATTTATTTGAACAGTAGGCTTTAGATTTTACTCGTACCTCTGAAATGCTAACTGCATGCCAAACCACTGTTCTCTGATTTTTTAAAACTGTTTATCTTTAAATGTTCAGAGATGCTTTGAAAAAAGAGATCCTAACAGTCTATAGGGAGAGAATAATTTCCTGGGCTGCTGAAGAGTATGCCTAAAATATTAATTTAGAAATAGAATAAAATCAAACTGGAAACTACTCTGGCCTCTGCACTGGAGCTGACATTTGTTATGGAAGATAGATTCCTCTATAACCACACCCCCCTCCCCCAACCAAACACACACATTAAAAAACAAAACAAAACAAAACGTGGGTTGGGAATGAGGATGGTGTGGGGAAAGAGCTAGGGAAGACAGGAATAGATAAAGACAGCATCCCATTATCTCAGAGCTAGCCCAAGTACTTTGAGGGCACCAACCTCTCCGGAAGTAGAGGATGTCCTTCTGTAACAGTGGTGTCTTGCCTCCTTTGGTCCTGACCTATGTAGTTCACTCATATTCTTCCTAGACTTGCTAGACAGCCCTCACTTCCAGACCTGTCTTCCCTAACAGCTGTTTGTAGAACAAACAAAAGTCTGAGCACCAGGCTTGTGAAATAACCAGGCCACACTGAAGTCCCGTCATGTTCTTTTTTCATCTAGAGATCTGCCTGATATTAAAGATTTCATTTGTCATGTGGTCTCCCCACAGAGGTATGATGCCCTTTTAGAACCTTCTCTATCTGTGGTGCAAGCTCGGTGCTCACCAGTGCAAGTGACGATGGCTGGACATTTGGACTTAGAACCTTATTGTGTTGCAAAAGATGCTAGGAAAAAAAAGGAGGCTGTAATACCTAATTATTTAAAAAACAAAAACCAAAACACATATTTTTGGAGTGGGGCTTAGGAAGCCTGAGGAAACCACAGGGTTCAAGCTTTGCAAAACCCAAACCAAATAAACACAAATAATCAAATTCTGCACAAAGATGCTGGAGCTCTGCTGGCCAACCAGTATGGTATTTAGGTTCTGGTGTCTTCTCCTTTTTTTTTTTTTTTTAAGACAGAGTCTCACTCTCTTGCCAGGCTGGAGTGCAGTGGCACGATCTTGGCTCACTGCAACCTCCGCCTCCTGGGTTCAAGCAATTCTTCTGCCTAAGCCTCCTGAGTAGCTGGGACTACAGGTGCATGCCACCACGCCCAGCCAATTTTTGTATTTTTAGCAGAGACAAGATTTCACCACGTTGGCCAGGATGGTCTGGATCTCTCGACCTCATGATCCGCTCACCTCAGCCTCTCAAAGTGTTGGGATTATAGGTGTGAGCCACTGCGCCTGGCCTCTGGTATCTGTTTTACATGGTTATTAATATTGTAGCCTCTCTTCCTTTGTAGGCATCTTAACCCCAAACTGCTTTTGTTTCCTATGTTTCATGACAGATAATTTTCTTTAGATTTTTTTCCCTAATTTACTTCAAACATAACAAAGGTAGCGAGTGATGCGAACAAGACCCATGGAGATGATGGGGCTAAAGTATAAAGCACAAGCATAAGAGTGAGAGATGTATGAGGCTTGTGGAAAGCGTGAACTGTTGAGTATACGCTGGGGCTTTTATGCATCCCTCTTGTGCCTTCTTATGCTACATCATTAGCTGTGAGTTGAGGGGCTCTTTGGCTTGATATCTTTTGCTCTAATACAAAAACCTGCCACATGGAGGGGCCCTGAAATTTAGGTTAAAGACTGTTTTCTCATTGTAGTGCAGGAGTGAAGCTGTGTGCCATGTTGGAGCCCTGGCAAAATCTTGACTTTGGGAATGCACAAGATACAACATTCGCAGGTGTGACACTCTCCTTAGACATCTACAGCATGTCCATGCCTGAGGGGCATCATGCTTTTGGGTCTTTTGTATTTTACAGAAATACTAAAATTAGCCATAAACTTTGTAAGTTTAACTAATAACACAGGAAGACACAGCTCACAACTGACCAAGTCCCAAGAGTATTTCCACACTGCGGGCTGCTAGTGTAGTGAACAGGTAGCAGAGCCAGTGCGCCCATGTTGACTTCAAGAATTTCTAAGGAATGAAGGAGGGGCAGGAAGCTGCCAAGACCAAAAACTTGTGGTTGCTGGATGGTAGATATTTTGCATACATTTTCTTACTTGATCCTTAACATCACCCTTGTGAGGTTGGAGCCATTGCCCTCATTTACTGTTGAGGAAGTTAAGGAACTGAGCTCTTAGGGGCCAGAGTTAATAAGTGCTGGAAGAGAATTCAAACCTAGTTCTATCAGATCCCACAGTCTATATTCTGGGTTAAAAAAAATTATTCCACAGTATCTGCTAGAATCAGTCACATAGCTGATTTATGAATGTAAGAGAGTGGGTAAATGATAAATAGTGGGTAGGGAAGAAATATTCCTGAAATGTCTACTATGTGCCATGAACTCCATTAGAGCATAAATTTAATCTTCCTAAGAACCCTTTGAAGTATTTGTTATTATCCCAGTTTTAGATATGAGTTAGCTGAGGCTTGTGGAGGTTAACTAGTTGATGAGGGTATGCAACCAGCTAAGTAGTTGAATTAGGATTTGACACTTGTGCTATCTGACCCTGAAGCATGATATCCTTCCATCATAATAACACTATTCTGCCTGGATACAGACACACTAAATATGAATCCCAGCTCTGCCCCTTATTAGTGACTCAGCCAGTTGTTAAGACTTTCCAGGCCCCAATTTCTCATCTGTAAAATGACAGATGCCCTATCTATTTCAGAGGCTCACTGGGAACAGCACAAGATAAAAGTATGTGAAAGGACTTTGAAGAGTTAATAAATTATTAAAAATACAGCAGGGATTGTAAGAATATTAGAGTGAGGAGTTACTAATGTTTGGCAAGATCTGAACAGATCCATAGACAAGCCATGTCCTGTAGCTGGTTATGTGTGATCAGAGAAAGATTACTCACTAATTCTCTAGGAAGGAAAATTCTCTGGTTTTCTTAGCACTGAAACAAGGGTAGAGAAGAGGAAATTTTATGGCACATTAGGCAAAGTTCTTTTTTTTTTGTTTTTAACTGGGATTCTTGGATCCTATTTACGGTCCTATGTCTGGATTGAGCCCATATTACCTGTAAACACTGGCACCAAGAATCTATTAGAGATCCTTATAAGAAACAAAAACAGGCCGGGCATGGTGGCTCATGCCTGTAATCCCAGTACGCTGGGAGGCCAAGACGGGTGGATCACGAGGTCAGGACATCGAGACCACACTGGCTAACATGGTGAAACCCCATCTCTACTAAAAATACAAAAAATTAGCCAGGTGTGGTGGTGGGCGCCTGTAATCCCAGCTTCTCGGGAGGCTGAGGCAGGAGAATGGCGTGAACCCAGGAGGCAGAGCTTGCAGTGAGCCGATATCATGCCACTGGACTCCAGCCTGGGTGACAGAACGAGACTCTTCTCAAAAAAAAAAAAAAAAGAAACAAAAACATCTACCAAAAGCTGTATGATTAGTTTATTTTTGAAATGTAAACTATTGAAATGAAGTTCACTAATAAACTTAGAAATTAAGTTACAACACAACAAAAATGATCAAATCTTCTGCTGTATAATCAGGATTATAATAGCAGTGATATGGTTTGGCTATGTCCTCACCCAAATCTCATCTTGAACTCCCAGTGAGAGGTAACTGAATCATGGGGGCAGGTCTTTCCCATGCTGTTTTCATGACAGTGAGTAAGTCTCATGAGATCTGATGGTTATTATGAGGGGGAGTTTTCCTGCACATTCTCTTTTTGACTGCTGCCACCCATGTGAGATGTGATGTGCTCCACCTTGCCTTTTGCCATGATTGTGAGGCTTCCCCAGCCACATGGAACTATAGTCCAACTAAACACTTTTTCCTGTATAAATTACCCAGTCTTGGGTATGTCTTTATCAGCAGTGTGAAAATGGACTAATAGAGTAAATTGGCATCAGGATAGTGGGGCACTGCTGAAAAAATACCCAAAAATGTGGATGCAACTTTGGAACTGGGTAACAGGCAGAGGTTGGAACAGTTTGGTGGGTTCAGAAGAAGACAGGAAATTATGGGAAAGTTTGGAACTTCCTAGAGACTTTTTGAATGGCTTTAACAAAAATGCTGATAGTAATATGAACAATAATGTCCAGGCTGAGTTTGTCTCAGATGGAGATGAGGAACTTGTTGGGAACTGGAGCAAAGATGACTCTTGTTATGTTTTAGTAAAGAGACTGGTGGCATTTTGCCCCTACCCTAGAGATCTGTGGAACTTTGAACTTAAGATAGATAATTTAGGATATCTGGCAGAAAAAATTTCTAAGCAGCAAAGCATGCAAGAGGTAACTTGGGTGCTGTTAAAGGCATTCAGCTTCAAAAGATAAACAGAGAATAAAAGTTTGGAAAATTGGCAGCCTGACAATGCGATAGAAAAGAAAATCCCATTTTCTGGAGAGAAAAATAAGCTGGCTGCAGAAATTTGCATAAGTAACAAGGAGCTGAGTGTTAATCATCAAGACAATGGGGAAAATGTTTCCAGGGCATGTCGGAGACTTTTGCAGCAGCCCCTCCTTCAGAGGCCCAGAGGTTTAGGAGGAAAAAATGGTTTTGTGGGTGATGCCCCAGGTCCCCATGTTGTGCGCAGTCTTAGGACTTGGTGCCCTGTGTCCTAGCCACTCAAGCCATAACTGAAAGGGGCCAAGGGTACAGCTTGGGCTGTTGCTTCAGAGGGTGGAAGTCCCAAGCCTTGGAAGCTTCCAGGTATTGTTCAGCCTGTAGGTGCACAGAAGTCAAGAATTGAGTTTTGGGAACCTCTGCCTAGATTTCAGAAGATGTATGGAAATGCCCGGATGCCCAGGCAAAAGTTTGCTGCAGGGGCAGGACCCTCATGGAGAACCCCAGCTAGGGCAGTGCAAAAGGAAGATGTGGGGTTGGAGCCCCCACATGTAGTCCCCACTATGCTACTGCCTAGTGGAGCTGTGAGAAGAGGGCCACCATTCTTCAGATCCCAGAATGGTAGATCCAATGACAGCTTGCACTGTGTGCCTGGAAAAACTGCAGAAACTCATCATCAGCCCATGAAAGCAGCCAGGAGGGAGGCTGTATCCTGCAAAGCCACAGTGGCAGAGCTTGTGTCCCTAATGGGACACCACCTAGTAGAGATGTGAGAAGAGGACCGCCATCCTTCAGACCACAGAATGGTAGATCCACCAATAGCTTGCACCGTGTGCCTGGAAAAGCTGCAGACACTCAATGCCAGCCTGTGAAAACAGCCAGGAGGGGAGCTATACCCTGCAAAGCCACAGGGGTGGAGCTGCCTAAGACTATGGGAACCCACCTCTTGCATCTGCATGACCTGGATATGAGTCTTGGAGTCAAAGGAGATCATTTTGGAGCCTTAAGATTTGACTGCCCTGCTGGATTTCAGACTTGTTTTGGCCAATGTCTTCCATTTGGAATGGCTGTATTTATCCCATACTGTACCCCATTGTATCTAGGAGGTAACTAACATGCTTTTAATTTTACAGGTTCATAGGCAGAAGGGACTTGCCTTGTCTTGGATGAGACTTTGGACTCTGGACTTTTGAGTTAATGCTGAAATGAGTTAAGACTTTGGGGGACTGTTGGAAAGGAATGATTGGTTTTGAAATGTGAGGATATTTGGGAGAGGTCAGCGGTGGAATGATATGGTTTGGCTGTGTCACCACCCAAATCTAATCTCGAATTCCGACGTGTTGTGAGAGGGACCTGGTGGGAGGTAATTGAAGCATGGGGACTTTCCTGTGCTGTTCTCTGATAGTGAGCAAGTCTCATGAGATCTGATGGTTATTATAAGGGGGAGTTTTCCTGCACATTGTCTTTTTGCCCGCTGCCATCCATGTAAGACATGATGTGCTCCTTCTTGCCTTCCACCATGATTGCGAGGCTTCCCCAGCTATGTGCAACTGTAAGTCCAATTAAACTCTTTTCCCTGTATAAGTTACCCAGTCTTGGGTATGTCTTTATTGGCAGCATGAAAACAGACTAATACAAGCAGTTATCTAAGAGACTAATATATGAAACTGGCGAAAGACACAAATACTTGGAATATATATATATATAGTCATGCAAAACCGTCTCAAAGAATCTAAGCTATGATTTGTATGCAACTATCAAATTAAATGACTGATACTTCAGTGAGACCAGAGACTGTAAGTTATTTAATGTTATTGGTGCAAGAAGAAACTAGAATGAGTATAATTTTCTTTTGCCCCATATAATAGAAAATGTTAGAGAATTAATGAGAATATTTTTTACTTAGGGTTTTTAAAAGCTTGGCTAAAGTCATGAGGCCACAAGACAGTTGATTAACACAGATAATAATAATAACAAAAACAAGAACAATAATGTTTATTAAACACTTAATATATGCCACACACTGTACTTAGATTTTTTCATATGTTATTTAATTTTTAAAAACAGCAACAATGTGAAGATACTATTATTATTCACTTCATATAGATGGGGAAACTGACTGCAAAGACATGAAGTAATTTGCCCAAGGTCATAGCTCGCAAGAGAAAGAGTGAGAAATTGAGTCCAGATCCTAGTGAGTAGAGGCTGATAACTACCACCCAGAAGAAGTTAAGTCAGAGGTCCGTGTTCAATTTTCTTTTTTCTCCTGCCCTTCCTCGTTACTACCAAAGACATAGCCAGGGTTCTGCAGGAGTACAGGAGGGCATATCTCCTCCTGTCACTTTGAAATAAAAACAGCGGGAAAGTGGGTAAAGAAAATGGATTAGAACAAATTAAACGTCAGCTGAGCAAAAGCCTCCTTCTTACACCAGGGCTCACACAGCTTTCTGCCCTACTTTGTCCTCACTATCCACCTGAATTTTTATTAAATAGAAGTTTAAACAATTGTGACTATTTTTTTTTTCTGAGAAATTTAAGGACTTAAAGTGCAGATCAAACATTCTGAGAGCCCTAAGTCTAAAAGTAACAATTCCCATTCACTTTCTAGAAACAACCCAGCTTCCCTTCATCCCTATGAGCAGTTAATTGATCAAGGGCCAAGGAGTAAACTTCTTTGAGAGAACATTCCTGGCAACTATGCAACCTGACACACCTTACATGTAATACTGTAGATTTTCAAAGGCTTTTATGTGACTCACCTCTACCAAGACATCCGTGGAGTTATTTTCCATAATCATGGGGATTTCTGGTTTAGCTTAAAGGCAAATAAAACATAGTTAGTGGCACCAAATGTCATCCTACCTGGCCACTAGTGTGTGTATGTGTGTCTATGAGAATCTTCATTCATCAAATATTAGTATTTATTAATATTTATAAATTAATATTTATTAATATAATACTGCCAGGCCCACCATGTACCTGGCAGTATGCTAGATGCTTAGGAAACAAATGTGGACAAATAATATTCACTGTTCTTAAGAAATCTACAGTTTCATGGGAATACAGATAAACAAACTGGAAGTTATAATACACTGAGATAAGTACAATGATTAAGGACATGTAGGATTTGAAGACAGCTTTTAAATAAATTTTCTAACCTAACCTTGGAGGATAGGAGGAGGCTTTTGGAAGATATGATGTGGTTATCAGTGATGAGTCAAGTAAAACTGGGAATGTGGAAGACTGGTAGTGCAAGCAGAGGATGGGTGGTGGGGAGGGAGAGAAAAGAGCAATGTTCTACAAGTCCAAAGGCTTATGATATGGTTTGGCTGTGTCCTCACTCAAATCTCAACTTGAATTGTATCTCCCAGAATTCCCATGTGTTGTGGAAGAGACACGGCGAGAGGTAATTGAATCATGGGGGCTGGTCTTTCCCATGCTATTCTCGTGATAGTGAATAAGTTTCATGAGATCTGATGGGTCTATCAGGGGTTTCCGCCTTTGCTTCTCCTCATTTTTCTCTTCCCATTGCTGTGTAAGAAGTGCCTTTCACCACCCACCATGATTCTGAGGCCTCCCCAGCCATGTGGAACTGTAAGTCCAATTAAACTTCTTTTTCTTCTCAGTCTTGGGTATGTCTTTATCAGCAGTGTGAAAACACACTAATACAGTAAATTAGCACCAGTACAGTGGAGTGTTGCTGAAAAGTTACCCAAAAATGTGGATGCAACTTTGGAACTGGGTAACAGGCAGAGGATGAAACAGTTTGGAGGGCTCAGAAGAAGACAAGAAAATGTTGTAAAGTTTGGAACCTCCTAGTGATTTGTTGAATCACTTTGACAAAAATGCTGATGGTGATATGAACAATAAGATTGAGGCCAAAGTGGTCTCAGATAGAGATGAGGAACTTGTTGGGAACTGGAGCAAAGGTGACTCTTGTTATGTTTTAGCAAAGAGACTGGCAGCATTTTGCCTATGCCCTAGAGATTTGTGGAACTTTGAACTTATGAGAGATGATTTAGGGTGTCTGGCAGGAGAAATTTCTAAGCAGCAAAGCATTCAAGAGGTGTCTTGGGTGCTGTTAAAGGCATTCAGTTTTTTTTTTTAATTGTACTTTAAGTTTTAGGGTACATGTGCACAATGTGCAGGTTTGTTACATATGTATCCATGTGCCATGTTGGTGTGCTGCACCCATTAACTCATCATTTAGCATTAGATGTATCTCCTAATGCTATCCCTCCCCCCTCCCCCCACCCCACAACAGTCCCCGGAGTGTGATGTTCGCCTTCCTGTGTCCATGTGTTCTCACTGTTCAATTCCCACCTATGAGTGAGAACATGCAGATTCTCAGTAAACTATCACAAGTTCAAAAAACCAAACAGGCATTCAGTTTTATAAGGGAAGCAGAGCATAAAAGTTTGGAAAATTTGCAGCCTGACTATGCGATAGAAAAGAGAAACCCATTTTCTAGGGAGAAATTCAAGCTGGCTGCAGAAATTTGCATAAGTAGGAAGGAGCCTAATGTTAACCTCCAAGACCATGGGGAAAATGTCTCCAGGCCATGTCAGAGACCTTCACAGCAGCTCCTCCCATCACAGGCCCAGAGGCCCAGGAGGACAAAGTGGTTTCCTGGGCTGGGCCCAGGGTCCCCTCGCTGTGTGCAGCCTTGGGACTTGGTGCCCTGTGTAACAGCCATTCCAGCTATGGCTGAAAGGGGCCAACATGCAGCTTGGGCCGTTGCTTCAAAAAGTGTGGAAGCCCCAAGCCTTGGCAGCTTCCACATGGTGTTGAGCCTGTGGGTGCAGAGAAGTCAAGAATTGAAGTTTGGGAACCTCTGCCTAGATTTCAGAAGATTTATGGAAATGTCTGAATACCCAGCAAAAGTTTGCTGCAAGGGCAGGGCCCTCATGAAGAACCTCTGCTAGGGCAGCGCAGAAGGGAAATGTGGGGTTGGAGCCCCCACACAGAGTCCCTAATGGGGCACCAACTAGTGGAGCTGTGAGAAGAGGGTCACCATCCTCCAGACCTCAGAATGGTAGATCCACCAACAGATTGCACTGTGCTCCTGAAAAAGCTGCAGACACTCAACACTAGCCTGTGAAAGCAGCCAGGAGGGAGGCTGTACCCTCTAAAGCCACAGGGGCGGAACTGCCTAAGACCATGGGAACCTACCTCTTGCATCTGTGTGACCCAGATGCAAGACATAGAGTCAAAGGAGATCATTTTGGAACTTTAAGATTTAACTGCCCTGCTGGATTTTGGACTTGCATGGGGCCTGTAGCCCCTTTGTTTTGGCCAATTTCTCCCATTTAGAATGGGTGTATTTACCAAATGCTTGTACCCCCCATTATATCTAGAAAGTAACTAACTTGCTTTTGATTTTACAGGCTCATAGGCAGAAAGGACTTGCCTTGTCTCAGATGGGACTTTGGACTTGGACTTTTGGGTTAATGCTGAAATGGGTTGAGAATTTGGGGGACTGTTGGGAAGGCATGATTGATTTTGAAATGTGAGGACATGAGATTTGGGACAGGCCATGGGTGAAATTATATGGTTTGGCTGTGTCCCCACCCAAATCTCAACTTGAATTGTGTCTCCCAGAAGGGACCTGGTGGGAGGCAATTGAATCATGAGGGCTGGTCTTTACCATGCTATTCTCGTGATAGTGAATAAGTCTCATGAGATCTAATGGGTTTATCAGGCATTTCTGCTTTTGATTTTCCTCATTTTTCTGTTGCTGCTGCCACGTAAGAAGTGCCTTTCACCTCCCACCATGATTCTGAGGCCTCCCAGCCACTCGGAACTGTAAGTCCAACTGAATCTCTTTTTCTTCCCAGTTTTGGGTATGTCTTTATCAGCAGCATGAAAATGGACTAATGCAGCTTAGAAATAAAGTCTCATTATAAAGGTCCCTGAAGTGGAGCAGAGAAACATTTGATTCTTTTTTGGTTGCTTGGCATTGGGAAATATCAGGGAATATTTCAGGGATTTTGTTGTTTTACTAGATTTTAAGTGCCTCAGAGCCAGTATTTTATCAATTTCTTCATCTCCAGCACTTAACAGTGCCCAGCACAAACTAGACATTAAGTACATTATGTTGAACAGAAGTGGCTTCAAGTAAATTCTTGAGCATAGCAAACATAGCCTTCTATGACTCAGTGGAAAGAATGCTAAGCCTCCAGTCACAGATGCTATCAATGCCTGCTACAGCCACTTGCCATTTACCTTGGCATACTGAAGACCTCTTACTGGGATAACTCTTTGATGACTAGATGACTCTTTGCATAATGATTTATTGAGATTATGGGAGTACACTTAGTCCACAGGTAGTAAAAACTGGGAGTCCCAGAGAGTTAATAGTGATAACAGATGGAGACATGGTAGATGAATACCCCAGCTTTCTTGCCCTTCATGTGGGATAACTCTGATGTGTGTTCTATGCTGTCTCCCAGTGAGATAAGCTCTAAACCTATGGTGCTAACTGATATAATCTTGTACATTTTATTATCTTCCTTCCCTTCCCTGACTCACTTTCTCACTCCTTTTCTGATGTTTCCCAGGATGGTGTTTCAAATAAATTAACCCCAATCCTTATCTCGATGTTTTATTTCAGGGGAACCCAAAACCAAGATACAACCTGAAACACTAGTGGGTGGAGAGGTATCTCTTACCTCCTGTTAACAAATACCAGCAGAATAAAAGCCCCGAAGGAAAGAAAAACTACTAAAAATTGCAGAGGTGACAGGGTGAGACAGATTTTCTCTGAGGCTGAGGACAATCAGATTTGGAATTTAGGAGTGAACAGAACCCTGTGATGGGCAGGTGACTCCCTGCCAAGGAAAGGAAAACCGAAGGAGACCAGTGAAGGAGATGCAGGAAGTGGCAAAATTGCTGGAGTAGCCCCTCTTGTCCCTGGTCTGTTAGAGAATGAAGAGTTAAGTAATGAGCATTGTTTGGGAAGAAGAAATATGCTGGGTTTAGGGCATGTGGAATAGGTCTGATATATATTTGGGTATTGATTTCAAGGTTTTCATGGGTGTTTTGGGCAGACTTATTCTATATGAGTAATCACCAAGGGATGTAAAGTAGGTTCTTATAAGATATGTGGTCAGGGCCATAATACATACTTGGGTAATACCTCAAAATAGGTTAAGGACTGGATGTGACTCTACCCAAACACAACCCGCCCAGCCAATTTACTAAATGCAAAAGCTAGGAAGCAGGAAAAATCTAATTTTCTGAACAAGCAGGCAGAGTTTCATATTTTTAAGCATCCACCAAAAGGATTTCAAAGAAGAAACAAGAGAAATGTAGAGACAAAGAGCTGTAGAATCCAATAGGGTGATAAAAGTGAAATATAAAAGGGTGAAAAACATTTAAGATCAAGATAGAGGTATTTTAATGCAGCAAAGAGATACACGACACAGCTAAATGTTGACAAGGCAATTAGATCAAGTTATGGTGCAAAAAATCTTGATCAATAGGGGACACAGCTTGCCTAGATTAAAATTGATATTTCTTTCCACATTGAGGATGGCTGCCTTCATTGGTTTGCCAATAGACCAGATGAGGCAGTTTCATGTTTGCACTAAGACAGTCACACCCTGGTAAATAAACAAATGGTGATAACAGAAGAGATGAACAGCTTGTTTCCAACTCTTCACAGGACACTGTTTAGGCTCCGTAAGGAATCTGATCATCAGGGATGGTTATTGCCTAGCCCATCCCTGAGGAGAGATGAAGAGAAAGTGAAGAGGGAGGATGCAGAGGGAAGGGGAGGACAGAGGAGGGAAGGGGGATGCAATTTTGTAGTTTCTTCAAAATACTGAATTGTATGACTGCCAATAATAAGGCAATACAATTCCAAATAATTTATTTTTTTGCTTGCTCTGCCCTTTAGAGAATTGAGGAATAATCTAGCAGCCTGTGTCCATAGGTTTGTGAAGTTATTTTCTCTTTGTTTATCTCATTTTCAAAAATAATTGTCTATCCACCTCACTGCTTTTCTCTTTGCCTTCTTTAAAATTGATTTTCTAAAAAACACAGATCTTTGTCACAAAAAATGAAAAAACGTCCAAAGGCAGGGGCTTCTCTTATTAACGGTGTTTATTATTTAGTGATATTTCCTTGTACCACTGGGGAAAATAGAATTTTAACCTTTCCTCCTTAAATTGGCACCCTGCAGATACTCTGCATTTTGAATGAGGCCACAGTGGATTTCACAGCTCAGCTCCACACTCCTGAGAGTGCAGGTTCAGAAGGCCTTTCCTAAAGGCTCCTTTGCTGGAATGGCTGGACCTGGATGCTCTCACCCCAGCTGGGCCTTGGCAGGATAGCAGGGGAGAAGGAACTTCTGCAGTTTCCCTGGGGCTATATTTATCACCTTCCTTTTCTCACTGACCTTACTCCACCTGGCTCAAGCAAGCAACTAAGACAATTAAACAACTAAGCAATTAGACTTTGACAGTCACAATTAAAGAGATTTCCAGTATTCTGAGAAACATTAACATTGTAAATAAGATAGTGGTCACCAGGAAATTGATCTGTCTGTTATGGTTTCAATGCCCACTCCAAAATTCATATTGAAACTTAATCTCCAGTGTGGCAGTATTGAGAGCCGGGGCCTTTCAGAGGTGATTGAATCATGAAGTCTCTGCCCTTATGAATAAGATTAATCCATTCATGGATTAATGGGTTACTGGAGTCATGAGTTATAATGGGAGGGAAACTGGTGGCCTTATAAGAAGAGGAAGAGAGACCTGAGTTAGCACATTAGCAAACTCTGTCCCATCGCCATGTGATACCGTGTGCCACCTTGGGATTCTTCAGAGAGTCCCCATCAGCAAGAAGGCTCTCACCAGATGCGTCCCCTTGACCTTGGACTTAGCCTCCATAACTGTAAGTAATAAATTCCTTTTCTTTATAAATTACTCAGTTTCAGGTATTTCATTGCAAGCAACAGAAAACTGACCAATACAGAAAATTATTGCTTTCTGTATGATTTTATTCTGTTAATGGAATCATCATTCTTTATCATCCTACTCTCATCCCCATGCCCAACAAGAATGACAAGTATCCAGGGAAACAGACTCCAGCATTGTTACTGACATGTGGCTGCTCTGCAGCATAATAGAGTGCTTCCTCTTCAGGGAAGAGCAGGGCAGGAGATAGGAGGATGTCAGGGAGTCTGTAGAACAAAAGCCCTTACCAAAAACCTTGACTGTGGTGGAGCTCCTCAAGATTTTGTCAGGACCGACTCTAACGTGGCAAGAGAACTTCCGCCCATCATCGAAGATTTGGACTGGAGAGAGGTGGAGTCTGTAGTCTGTACCAAGCTTGACTCTATCTTTAAGTAATGTAGAATTGCTGATGAGGTGATTTTGGGAGATAAGTGTTTCCTGAGTTCCATTATTGTCCTGGTGAGAAAAATCGTTACCAGTTATTGAGTCCTCAACTGTGCCAGCTCTGAACTGGGCATTTGACAAGCATTGATTCATTTATTTTTTGTAGAGAGGAAGAATGAAGGATTGAAATTAAGAGACATTTAGCATATTACTAGAGAAAGTATGATACACTTGACTTTCAGTTAAAAACTATTGTTACCCTCTGCTAACAAATGGAAACTTTCTGTTCTTCTGACTAGATCTTCTCCTTCATAATTTTCTATGAACTGTATATCTGGAGCAGGATGTGGGGGCTGGAATGGGCCAGACTAATGGCAGATTTTAATTTTCATTTAAGAAGTTCTGACATCTTACTGCTAAGATGAGAAGACTATCAGTGTGAAGATTTCAAAAAATCTTCATTTAAACTGGATGATTACAGCTATCCCTAAATTCCTTTAGAAAATGACTCCTTTCAGCTCTTCCCTGAGCCTGGACTAGGATCAGGTAAAGTGGCATTCTCAAAGTCTTGCAAGTGAAATATTGACACCCAAAAGTGAGTACCTCCTTAAATTTTGTGCCGTGGGCAGCTCCTTGCCTCCTTTCACAGCCTTGTTCTGGTCCTAACCCTATTCCCTTTCTTCTGTGTTTGTGTTAGCTTCAAAGAGGATGCATAAAGACTAGGCTGAAAATGTTAATCTGAATTTTGGAGATCAGAGTATATTTGAGGTACTTGGTTCTTCCATCCCATATCCTTTCTTCAGTCTGTGATGAAAAGCCCTATTATTCTCTCTGTGCCTGGAATTTTTTTGGACAAACTCCCTGGGGGTCACAGTACTGGTTGATGTCAATAAAAGTGCTCACTAGGGGCCCAGTGAGGAGGAGATTCTTGACGGGCACAAGGGGAGAGGATGGGTTAGGTCTTCATACCCTGTTAGTATGACTCAACATTCTCAGTTGAGCTCTTTTAAAATACTCTGATGCACAAGCTTGTCTTCTAGAGATTCAAATTCAGTCTGTCTGGGATAAGGCCGTGGCTAGGACAATTGTTTTTAAGGTACTCAGGGGATCCAGGGCTGACATCTACTGGCCTAACTCTAAGCAACAGATGAATCCTTGTGCACAGTCATCAGGGGAAATGCAGGGAAGTAAAACGGAGGAGAAGGGTAAACAGGAATGCATTCAATGGGGGGAAATGTTACAAAATAATGATAAGATCTATGAAATGGAATCTCTAGTTTTAAAAATGAGACAGATCAGGCTACAAGAAATGGAAATCCCATTCAAGTATGGGCAGAAACAGAGGACGGACTAAGGCAGACTTCTTAAATAGTTTAAATAGATAATTCCAGAATATACTTAGTAGAAACTCTTATGTAAGACACAGTTCTTTAGCTGAATCTGGCTAGGATTTGTGTCAGTCTTACATACAGATGGTATCGTGTTATTGCCTGCAAATAATCACACTCTGCTGAATTCTTTTTCCTGAAGCAATTTACATACCTTTATACCCTTAGAAAGAAGGACCCAAAAATCTGTGCTGCTGTTTTCCTAAAGAAGAAGAGCAAAAGAAAAAGGGAGAAAGACTGTATTACAGAGACAGGATCCCCCAGAGGAGCTCTAAGTATTGGGTGTGGACAGGAGAAGAAAGTGGAGAGCATGTCACTCAGCACTGGTAAGTCTGGAGGTCAATGATTAAGAAGGCTGGCTGAGTATAGTACTAGCTACCTCCCCACCAGGTTCTGAGTAGTGTCTGAGACCCTGCTCTGCAGGGCCTAGGGTAGCTGGGAGTGTAGAAGTGGCCTGCCCTTAACTGTTTTCACTAAACAGCTTTTTCCAAGGGGAGAGGAAGGGGGAGAGATCTAGATTGGGTGAGGGGGATGGGGATGTCAGGGAGGCAAGTGTGTTGTGTTACTGTGTCAATAAACTGATTTAAAGTTAAAAAAAAAAAAAAAAAAAAAAGAAGGCAGGTACCCCCTGCAGATCTTTTGGCACAGGTATGTTTGGCAGCCTTTTGCTTTTTTTTGTGTCAGGATTTTAGAGTTGAAAATGCTCCTTGGTCATTTAGTGTATGACTGCCATTTGGAACAGTTCCATCAACTGTCACTTTGTTGTGGGAAAAAGAGCAGTTATATGCTGAAGTTGGAGACTGGTGAGAAAAAACGCTTTTTTCTTTATTATATAGCAGATTGTGACTAGGTGGTTTAGTTGATAGAGAAAAAATACAAAACCTTCCAACTTATCCAAAGGTTGCTTTTTTCCCCTGGGCAGTTGACTTTTGCAGAAAGAAGGGTTTGTTCCTTCATTGGGAGAGATGGGATTCAGTTGCAAATAATGCCCTGTAACCTACAAGATAAGGAGATCCTGAGACATTCTAGAGTCTTCGGTTATAAAGGGGGCAGTAGCAAGAACTTACATACGAGTGGCTGCCTTCACAGAGCAAATGGGAGGAGAGGTGAAAAAATTAGCATGGGCAAACAACGAAATGCCTAGGGCTGGGAGACGGAGAAATAATACTAATATTATGTTGTGACCACTATTAAAATTTCATATTCTTATTAGTCATAGTTTAAATTTATTTAGCACCTACTATATTCTAAGAATTCTGCAAAGTCCTTTCAAGTCTTATTTACTCCTTAAAATTATGTAGAATAAATTGCGGTTAAAAATTTGATCAAAGATCACACAAAGTAAGAGGTATTTAAGTCACAGCATCAAAAAGCAAGGTGGCCCAGGACCGGGGACAAAAAAGTCTCAGAAACAATTCGTACTAATAAGAACCAAACTATAAAATAATAATAAATAAAAAACCTTTCCGAAGTATCTACAGTGAGAAATTTAATAGAAATTTTAGAAAGCTAGAACCTTTCCTGTGAGTTGTAGATTACGGGGGTGAGGGCAATTTGCTGATTGAAATGGGCCTTTGTATGACATATTGACCCACTTTTGGTGATAGGTGTTTAGAGCACACCTCAACTCCTACTTGATAATAATGCTCTTAGCTAACCCAGTCTTCAGGAAACAGACTGATAGAGGAAAGAACCTGCATGTGACAGCCTTATTTCTACCAGCTTTTTCTTTTCCTGTTATTCAAAGAAAAAAACTGTCCACTTTAAAAAATATTAATAAGTATTTCTAAAACTTTATGGATTCACACCTTGGTAGACTCCCACATTTTAATGGCAAATATAGATTTAATGAGCTAACATATATGATATACTTACTCTAGTCCTGACACTTAATCGATGTTCAATAATACAAGCTTATTATTATCTAGTCCAGCCTATGATCAACACGCTATCTCATGAGTGTTCACTATGTGCCTGGCTAAACTGAAGAATTACGGAGATTCATTGCTATGGTTTGAATGTTTTTGTTCCTTCCAAAACTCATATTGAAACTTAATCCCCAGTAGCACAGTGTTGGGAGGTGAAGCCTAATGGGAGATCCAAAGGGCTCTGCCCTCATAAATAGATTAATGCCACTATACAAAGTGCTTGTAGTAGTGAGTTCTCTCTCTTCTGCTCTTCTGCCATGTGAGGACACAGTTTTTTTGTCCTCTCTGGAGAACACAGCATTCAAGGTGCCATCTTGGAAGCACAGAGACCAGGCTCTAACCTGCTGGCACCTTGATTTTGGATTTCCCAGCCTCCAGAACTTGAGAGAATACATTTCTGTTTATAAATTTCTCAGTTTCAGATATTCTGTTGCATGTAGCAGCACAAAATAAATTAAGACAGTTATAAAGCCATGAATAGCTCATTCTGCTCTCTTGCCAATGTCAACCCATAAGGGTTGGCCCTTGTGGGACACAATGGCCATGAAGCCCAGGAACAACAAGTTGATTGGAAAATACTGTTCCTTAAACAATATAAATGTAGCAAGGTCTCAAAAACACAAGCAACAGTCTGCCTTTATTTACAAATTTGATATTTTATTCATCATGGATTTTCCCTAACTTCTGATTTTTAAAAATATTGTATTAAAATATTTATCTTGATTACTAATTTTTTTGTGCTCTCTTAAATTTTACTCCCAAGGCCCAGCTCTTAGGTTGCATAGCTAGTAAGTAGTGGAGATCCAGGTCTTGAAAACAGCAATTTCCCTCCAAAAGTCACGCTGTTAATGACTTTGCTATATACAGTCTCACGAAAGTAGTAGAAGAAACAGTCTTTGCCTTTCTTACTTATAATCTACTTAAGGGCTGGGTTTGGTGGCTCATGCCTGTAATTCCAGCACTTTGGGAGGCCAAGGCTGGTGGATTTCTTGATCCCAGGAGTTCAAGATCAGCCTGGGAAACATGGTGAAACCCTGTCTTTACTAAAAATACCAAAAAAAAAAAAAAAAAAAAATTAGCCGGGTATGGTGGCACATGTCTGTGGTCCCAGTTCCTCGGGAGGCTGAAGGGGGAGGATCACCTGAGCCTGGGGAGGTCAAGGATGCAGTGAGCCAAGATTATGTCACTGCACTCCAGCCTAGGCAACAAAGTGAGACACTGCTTCAAAAAAAAATCTAAAAAAATTAGATTTTTAAATATAATTTTTAAAAAGATTTTTGCACTAAAAAAATCTACTTAAGGAGAAGAACAAACACACACACACAAACAAATATGAAAATCAGGAGCCACAGAAAAGAAACAAATGCATAATTAAATTATGTGTAGGAGCTTGATAAAATAATTAGCATGATAATGGCTGAAAGGGATCATATTGAATCATAAAACTGCTGTTATATGTCCCTTAAATACTTGACACATCCTAAAATAAGTCATTGAGGCTTTGTTTTTGAACTAGAATCAAAATTTTCAATTTGGAAGAGGAATCTTTGTAGTACAGGTTGAGCATCCTTTGTCTGAAATGCTTGGTATCAGAAATGTTTCAGGCTTCAGATTGTTTTGGATTTTGGACTATTTACATTATGCCAGTTGAACATCTTAAATCTGAAAATCTGAAATCTGAAATGATCCATTGAACATTTCTTTTGAGCATCATGTGTGCGCTAAAAAAGTTTCAGATTTTGGAGCATTTTGAATTTCAGGTTTTCAGACTTGGGATGTTCAACCTCCTTGGTTTAGTGATAATATTTCATCTTTGAGCTATCCTGAGCTCCTTGAAACCAGCTCCATGTCAGAGCTGGCTGCACTGACCATAGCACATGGCGGGTGCTGAGTGTGCAGAGCTCATTTGATAACTGCTGTTAACGGTATTGATTGTACTCCTTTTTTCTCCAAACTGTTTCCTATCTTCACATTTCCTCAATTTATTCTCCATCCAGTCAGTGCTGTCAAAGCAAGCTGCTTGCAAAGCTCTCCACGTCCATTTTCTAGAGCACCAGAACAATATATTTCTAACCATTGTTGTTGCTTATCAACACTTTGTAGTTTGGCTAGCACTTCATTTTTTTATTAAAGACAATTAGAATCAGCCGCCATCAAGTAAGAGGTTACAGTTTTGTTTTCTGAATAGTGAGGCATCCATAAGCATAACAAACATTGTCTATAGTACCATTTACCTTTTAACATAAATAGCACAAATATTAAATAAGAGCATGTTGAAGATATATTTATAGATAAAAATTTTAAGATAGATGAGCATCTATAGTTATGTGCTTTTGTCACTAATATTGAATTGTTTGAATTGGAAATATTCTTGTCCTTCTCTTCATGATTTTAACGAGAAAAATCATGAATTTCTATATTTTCACTGACTTTGGGAACAAATATTCCCTCTTACGCATTTTCCCGTCTGCACTACCAATTTGTATTTAAAGGTCCCAGAGTCTTGGTGTAGTATATGTCTGTCTTTTGCTAGCCAACTATTTAATTATCCGGCTCAAATATAACCTTTTCTAAAAAGCTTTCCCAGGTCCATCTAGTCAGAATTGAACTATTTTCCCCATGCTGCCATTTTTAACATTTTTATTAAAGGTGTACGTCATGGTAGGAAATATGTCCAATATAGTTTTGTACCCCTGCAGGACTTAGTGCTCAAAACAGATTCACATATGTTTATTGGACTGAACTGAAATTTATGCTGTGGGAAATAAGGACGACAATTTGCTATGAAAACAGAATATTAGAGTATATTTAGAAGCTTCCAGAATAAGCTTGCAGAATTTCCCTGATGACTATATGCTTATGTCCCAATGCATAAAATGGGAAAAATATCACTTATCTTTCAGCTTCCAGCTGCATCCCATCTAAATACACATATTCTAGGATTTCTTATATATTACTCCTCCATTCACATAGATTATTAGTTTCCATTAAAGAGTTAACCCTTTGTGTTTACTTAGTTACCCCTCATGCTGGATGAATGTTAGATACACCGTCCATTTGCACCTGATGCCCGTCTACCTCAGTGTATTCCCAGTCCTGCAATGTAACTTCCCAAAATGCAGAGTCTGTCCCATTAACACACGTAACACAGCCTTAGCATGAGATCAGGCACATGTAGCATAAGAGTTTATTTTTTGAGACAGAATCCCAATAATAACCTTTCCTATGAGGGTCATAATTGAATTAATTAGCTTTTATAAAATTCCACATGTAGGAAGACATCACTTCTGTTTTTCACTGACTTAGATAATTTTAGTTTGTAAATTGTTTCCAGGGTTTCATGAGTCACTTGGGGCAGAAGGCCTTTGAAGCTTCCCAGAGTTCAGTATAGGAAGTTTCTGCTCTCCTGAGCTCACCTTCACCATTTCTATGTTGTAATCTCCTTCCAAAGAG
Source organism: Symphalangus syndactylus (assembly GCF_028878055.3). Taxonomy (NCBI): domain Eukaryota; kingdom Metazoa; phylum Chordata; class Mammalia; order Primates; family Hylobatidae; genus Symphalangus; species Symphalangus syndactylus. The sequence continues at coordinate 35,452,049 of NC_072443.2, read as the reverse complement.
ATTATATAATGTTTGTAAGAACAATAGGCTTATCATTCTGATTATTATTGTTAGTTTAAGAAGAGATTAAAGACCAAAAATATGGATTGGCTGGAATATTTGTGTCCTTTGCAGACATGTAACAATTATGATACTAAGAGTTGTAGTTTATTCCCTAATATAAGTGTTGCCAGTGGCACCAGTTTGTTTTTTGACCTTACCGCACAAAAGAATTTGAGAGCAAGTTCAAAGTGAAAGGAGGTAAGAGAGCTTACTGCAAAGCAAAAGTACACTCACAGCTGATCACAGCGGGCTACTCAAAGGTGAGATGATGCTGACTGACACTAGGGAAACTCTCTTTAGGAGAGTCTCATATGATTATTCATGAAGGGGTGGGAAGGTGTGTTGCTATTAAGCATGTTCTGGGTGGTCCTCAGATGTGCATGTGCTATTGTTGTGCATGCTGGTAGATACATGGCATGTCTCATTAACATCTTAAATCTCTACTCATGGGTGTGTTTTTTACTATTATAATGAGCATAGATCAGCCCAAAGACACTAATCATGGGTTTCTGTACTTGCATGAATGCGGGGATTTTTCCTTTCTGTTCCTTTACCTCCTCGCTGTAGGATGTTCTAACCATGAGCCCAGGGTGTGGTTTGTGCACTGTCAGGCAGTTTGTTCCCTCCATTTATTTAGGAAGTTTGTTCTCATTTAAGGGAGACTATAACCACCCTATGTAATCTACTTTATAAGGACATTAGATGGTTTAATAGACTGGCTGAATCCTACAGCCATCAATAGTGTGGGTCATAGATGTAAATGAGAGGAGCAAATAGATTTTGACATTTTGAAAGGAAATGTACCATAGGATTTTAATCAGCACATTTGCCAACACCATGTTCCCTTTGAAGAAAGGTTTCTTTAGAAAGATTCTTCAAGTTGTTGGTATCATGGTGCTTTCTTTAAAGTGGCAGCATGGCTTGAGGTTCTAGTGGATGTTTAAGATTCACCCTCTCACTGTGTGACCTTACATGCACTCTCTGGCATTCATTTACTCTAAATGTCCTGGCAGAATCCAAAGGTGATGTCTATATGGCCTTCTTAGTTTCTTTAAAGGAAGCTACTTGATAAACGGTGACTCATCAGTTGTCAAGTCTTTGATACTTAATGAGCCGCCACTCATTAAACAATCAAACAGCAAGAATTTAGTGATCATTAATTTAATATGAGAACAATGAATAAGACTGTGGGGAAAGGGGACAAATGGAAACAAATTAATTCAAGTATTTATTAAGTATTTATGAGTACCTATGCTCTAGACTCTATACTAGATGCTAGAGATTTTTGAAATGAGCAATAAAAAAAACCAAAAAAAAAACTCTTACTCCAGGCAAGAAAAGGGGGCAGGGGAAAGGGGGACTCAGGTAGAGGGAACAGCATGTGCCGTAACCCTGGAGTCAGAGGGATGCCCGGGTCTTAGTCTCCACTTGACCTACCTCCCACCCCACAGCCTGGAGGGACCTCCGGCCTACAAGCCACCAACCCCAAAAGCGAAGCTGGAGGAGCAGGAGATGCCCTCCCAGCTCTTCACTCTGGGGGCCTCAGAGCACAGCCCACTCAAGACCCCCTACTTTGACACTGGCACCTCATGCACTGAGCAGGAAATGCCTCGATACCATAAGCTTCCCACCTTGGAAGAGCGGTCAGGACCTTGCACCCTGGAGCCACAAGCCTAGGGTCCCCCATCCCAGTGCCTCCAGGGCCACCTGCTGTGGAAGACGTTTCCCTGGATCTAGAGGATGAGGAGGGGGAGGAGGAGGAAGAGTATCTGGACAAGATCAACCCCACCTATGATGCTCTGTCCTACAGCAGCCCCTCTGATTCCTACTGGGGCAAAGGCTTTGTCATGCCCCGGGCCATGTACGTGTGAGCTGCCATGCGCCTGGTGTCTCACATCCCACCTGTTGATCCCTTAGCTTTCTTGCCAAGGATCTAGTGCCCCCTGACCTCTGGTCAGGCCACTGTCAGTTAACACACATGCATCCCATTTGTGATTTCTACCTTGGTGGCTCCACTATGACCCCTAACCCATGAGCCCAGAGAAATTCACCATGATAATGGAATCCTGGCAACCTTATCTCATGAGGCCGGAGGTGGGGAAGGTCCTTCTGCACAACCTTTGATCCCAAGGACTCCTCTCCCAGACTGTGACCTTAGACCATACCTCTCACCCCCCAATGCCTCAACTCCCCCAAAATCACAAAGAAGACCCTAGACCTATAATTTGTCTTCAGGTAGTAAATTCCTAATAGGTCTGCTGGAATGGGCGCTAAGGGCTCCCGGCTGCTCAGACCTGAGCCCTCCAGGCAGCAGGGTCCCACTTACCCCCTCCCCACCCTGTTCCCCAAAGGTGGGAAAGAGGGGATTCCCAAGCCCAAGGCAGGGTTTTCCCAGCACCGTCCTGTAAGCAGAAGTCTCAGGGTCCAGACCCTTTCCTGAGCCCCCACCCCCACCCCAATTCCTGCCTACCGAGCAAGCGACCCCAGCCTAGGGTCAGACAGGGTGAGCCTCATACAGACTGTGCCTTGACGGCTCCAGCCTTGGGAGAAGAATTTACTGTTAACCTGGAAGACTACTGAATCATTTTACCCTTGCCCAGTGGAATAGGACCTAAACGTCCCCCTTCGGAGGAAAGTGGGTCATCTGCATTGGGGGTAGCGATTGATACTGCTTTGTAAACTACATTTCCTACAAAATATGAATTTATACTTTGAAAAAAAAAAGAAATGAGAGATACAAATTTTTGTCCAGGAGAAGCTCAGAGTCACATAAAAGACACATACTGAAGGCTTTACATTTGCTTAGAAAAACAGATTACATACCCATGAGACAAGATAAGAACACTACAGTAAAAATATCTACAGTAAGGCTTTATTAAACTAGTTGCCATTGTTAATGAATTTGTGATAACTGGGATAGGAACTTTCTGCTCTGTTGGTGGAAAATATTGAAGCAAGGTATGCATTTCATTACTAAAAGGTTTAGTATAGTACATTTCTGTCCTCCTGAAATTATCTCACTTCTTAACCTTTTTCTCAGAACTATGTTGCATCATGTTTGTTAAGAACAATGGACTTATACTCATCCTAATGATAGGCATACTGTCCAGGAAGCCTTACTTTTTGGAAAGCAAATCCTATAAAAGGGCAAACGAGTTTTGTGACAGACGACAAAGAGACACTGTAGGTTTTACAACCATTTGGGAAAGTTATTTTAAAATATAATTCTTTTTATTATTTACTATCTGAAAAATACCTACTGAAAAATTATCAGTAGGTTGTATTTAAAGTTCTTCGTACAAGTCAATTATTTTGAGTTTGGCACAAACCCAAGGAAATGTTTTTATATATAGGGTCTAGTTTCCAAGACTGTCCACAAAAATCTAGGCAGCTTGTAATGTGAATAATCAACCATCTGAATCACAGTAGTTTCCAAATTGTTCCAGCTGTTACATTCATGAGGATCTGTGAGTTTTATAAGAATTTTTGAATCCTCTGTTTTCATTTTGACAAAAATATAAAAATTAACATACAGTAATCATATTCTGTATCATCTAAATGAATGCCCTATTACGTGATTCTTGAAATCATGTTTATGGTCACCTCTATAATTGTGTTTGTCTCTTTGTTGTCATTTGTTTTTAACAGTTTTAGGGGTTTACTATATACACTGGTTAGTAGCTGGCTGCCGTTTGGTTGACTAACATTAAAGTTATAATGACACAATTCTTTCATATTTATTATTACCCTCATGTTGATTTTGTTTACCTGTTATGAGAAAAAGCTCAGAAAATTTTAGTTTTTAAGATTAAATTTAGATTTTAAAAATAAACTGATGCATTAGGCAGAATAATGTAGACTAATGATAAAATAACAAAGGCAGACAAAGTAGATAAATGATGCAGTTATGTTAAGGGATAGGCCAAATTAAATCATAAATCCAATTAGATGAAGATCTGTATAGATGAATTCTGCAGTATTTCAAGGAGAGAAAAGTAGTGGGAGAATTTAGTCATCACAGGACATGTTAAGCATGTTAAGCAACTTAATAGTTGGCCCACCATAACTGCCAAAGTGAATATTCAGTGAAATTTTTTAAATTTATAATTAGGGCTATATTTTACAGTGTCTTAGCAAAATAATAGACCAGTACTTATTCTTACTCTACACATCAAAATAATAGACCAGTATTTATTTTTGCTCTACACATAATTTTTAAAATAGGAAAATTTTTCATAAAAATCCATGTTTCTGGCTTTTTTAGTTTGTTGTTTGATTTTTGTTTTTTAATGAGAAGGCCTGGCAACTATAGGCCTGCAGCCCCCTGCGGCATTAATAGAGCTGGGCAGTGACGGTTTCTTATACAAGGCCTGCTTGTCTCATTTACATTTGCTGCTTATATTTCACAAGCATTAGAGTCTGTGCTTCCCGATCTAAGCCAATGTTGGATATTTCCCAAGGTGTAGTAATAAGGGTTTTTGGAGAAAGGAGTCTGTAGCTCTGCATATGTTGTTTGTGAAACAAGTATCTGTGAGTAGGGGCTTCTGCTGAATATGGCTCCTTTCTAGGGCACTATCACACTTTGCTCTTTCTGTAATCATGGTTTGGTATATAAATAGAAATAAAAATCAATCTTTAGAAGCAAATTTATAAATTAATTCACTGCATTCATAGACTCAGAGGCTTGCCTGTGAGAAGGAATCTGAGTGACCTCTCCTTCCTTCCCTATCCCTCCTCCCACCACTGGCATAATGCCTGCCTGCTATTTGTATGCTTCCTTCCCTATTATTACTGCTTATTCATTTTACTTCATCAATGTTTAAAAACCATTGCGGTTATTCACTGAAAAGGGCAACACTTACCACCGACCATGCATAGGTGAACTCAGATGAAATTTCTGAGGAGCTATTTTGAAAGCATGGTATTTCCAGAGTCTGATTTATCTCTATTTCTATTGTATGGTTGCTTTTCCATTCATCTGGTGTAACTGTAACAAAACATAAGGTAGAAAATATATGAATCTCTGATTGGTTTGTAAAGTGCTTTTTATCAAAGAGACAAAAACAGTTTTAGTATAGGGATTCATCTGTCCTCAGGGTACACCTATGAAGCAGAGAGGCAAACTCCCACGATAGCCCTCATTGTATAAGTGGCTAAACGGAGTCACTGAGGAGCACAGAATTGTTGCTAAATACTGAAAAATTACAAGGAAATGACCCAAACAGAATCAAACTCATCATTTGGCATGTTCTTCTGCTTTGGCCCCAAATTGGTGCTTTAATCTTCAGGTTCCATTTCCTTGATCAGATAGAATACAAAACTTCATAACCTAGCCTTAACTGTCTTTTTGTTTTGTTGGACTTTAGTTTTTAGAGTAGCTTTAGGTTCACAGCAAAATTGAGCAGAAAGTACAAAATTCCCAGTGTATCTACTACCTCTACCCACCCACAACCTCCCCCACTGTGGACATCCTGTTCCACAGTAGTACATTTGTTACAATGAACAAACCCACCCTGGCACTTCATTATCACCCAAAGTTCATAGTTTACATTAGGGTTGACTCTTAATTTTGCACATTCTATGGGTTTGGACAAATGTATAATGACATGTATCCACCGTTATAGTATCATACATAATAGTTTTCCTGCCCTAAAAATCTGATCTTTTTACAGTCTTCATATCTAACAGTCTTCTCAGAGCTTATAAACATTCCTCCCACAAAGGAATGACACAAAAATATATAAGGAAACTTTGAGGAAGCAGTGTTAATTATTTTAATTTTTAAGGTAATAGAAGATAAATATCCATTTTGTAGTCTCTCCTATTGGGAAAGTTTTATATACATACATATAAATTTGTGACTAAACTATAACATCAAAAGAAGTTTATAAATAAAGGCAACTCTACCGTCCAAATATCCTAAAAATCTTATATTCTTTTTTCTATATTCAAATCTTGTTTGCATACATGCATGTTTTCTCATAGTCTGCAATCCTGTTTACCAATGAATGTTATATATGTCATTACTTTAAAATGTTTTGTGTGATTCTTGAACTACTGGTGATTTCAATTTGTGGAGGCTTCATGTCATTTTATCTTATATACTAATCATCATTCATTTAGTCATTTCCAATTATTGAATCGTTATGCTCTTTCAGTTTGGATTTTTTACTTTATTTTAAACCATTACATGCTATATAGCAAGGATCATCCTTATGCTAATAGCTTTCTTCTGACCATTCAGCTACTTAAGATAAATTCTCAGAAGTATAATTAATGGATCATTGAGTATGAACATTCTTATTGGTACTAACGTTGTGTGTATATATATATGTTATAAAACAGTATAACTGTTATACAGTATTAGTCCATCAAAATAAAAAGGCAAAGGCTAGGTTATGAAGTTTTATAGTCCATCTGATCAAGAAAATGGAAACTGAAGATTAAAGCACCAATTTAGGGCTAAAAATTTTATGTATAAATACACATATAAATATATGCTATATAACAGTATACATTTTTTAATGGCGTATTTCTCAGTTTATAAATTTTATATCTAGCCTTTAGATCTTTGTTGTATTTTAATCTCAATCTCTTATCTCTTATCAATATCATCTATCTTCTTTACTGATAACTCTTTCTTCCTCCTTTTCCTAATTAAAACCAGATCTTCCCATTAGGGTACATCTTCCCCACAGCACTTCCAAATAGTGGTTATATATTTTCTTGCACTCTAATTCCTCAAGCTCTGGAGGTGGGATCAGTGCTTTCTTTGCTCTCCACTGCTGTTTCCAAATAGTACTCCAAGCCCATAATTGAAAAAAAGAGCCCTATCCCATAAGGGTAAAAAAAATCACTTAGTTATCACAGCACTTCCAAATGGAGTTGTTTGTATACCACCTCTACTGTCATAATTTTTTGCCATATTGGCATATGACCATTACTACTATTTAATTTTATTCTTAAATTATTGTAATTGTTTTACTTATATATATTTCTTTAAAATATACTGAATATCTCTAAAGTCAATGCAATCCAAATATGTTAGTTATATTTTAATGAACATCAGTCAAATACATAAGTATTACATTTTTGTAAATTTTGTCCAGAATCTGGGAAGCTGGCAATATAAGTGGCATTACTTTTTGAATATACCTGAAACCCTCTATAAAAACAGAGGATAAATAGGATAACAAAACTAAAAATACATAGATCATATCTACAAGAACACTAAATAACAACACATCCCTCTTAATTGGTGGGGAAAAATCTACTAAACCACTGTGTTATCAGCAACTGTGCAGAAAGAAACAGAGGAAGATCAACTGGGCTTCTGATGGATCTTAGAACTGGAGAACCCATACCACCTCCCTCTGCCTAGTAACAGGTAATCACTGGAAAGACAGGTAGATTAATCCAAGAATAGTAGCTGAAATGGAGAAGAGAGTTTGCAGACACCAAATCACCAGTGTCTTCAAGAAAAATAAGAAAAAGGTTATCAGTGCTGGAGCAGAAAGGACTTCTCAGGACACATGCCATGGGGAGAAAAAACTGCTGGACATAGAATCCAATAAAACAGGACAGGTCCAATAAGAGAAATCAAAGAGGCAACTTAAGTAAAAGTGAGGGATAGAAGCAAAGGAAATACACTCAGAAAGTACAATGGTAAATTACTTATCTTGAAAATAACAGAAGAGGCGGCTTTAGGGATACTGAACACTCTAGAAAAGCTAGCCTGGCCCACTCCTCTGTGATAAGAATGCATTTAACTTAAGCACGAGTAATAGAAAGGGAATGAGATAGAATAACCTACAAAGACACCAGAAGCAAAAAGAGAATAGAGAACAAAATAACATTCCTACAACAATGACAGCATATTATCAAGACATGACAACAAAGTAAATAAAAATCATAGCCAAATTATTCAAATTGAGCTAAAAGAAATAAAATGATGTAAATTGTGCACAATTTTGGAAAGTTCCCAATGAGTCCAGTGGAAGAAAAAAGCTTACAAAACATAGGTAATGAAATTCAAGAAAAGGTTAGAAATAATAAATTTTTAAAAATCACTCCATAAATTAAGACAAAATTAGAATAAAACCAGAAACACAAAAGCTAATTCATTAAAGTTCATTTTCAAAATAGAATGAGGGAAATTTTGAAATAAATAAAGCAATATGTAATTATAAAAAAAGAAAAAAGCTGATAAAAGAGATTCAAAGGAAATGATATGCAAAGAAGATAAAAATTTATGTACAATAAAAGAAGTTAAAGAAAAAAGATGAAAGCAATGGAACAGAACAAATATTAAAAACTATAATTCAAGAAAAATATAATAAAATTTAAAATGACTAGAAACTGCACATTAAACGATTATACTGCAAAATAGGAAAATAGACCCAGAATGGACAACTTTAAGCAGTTCATATAAAAGTATCGAGCAAAGTCAAACATGGAGAAAGAAAATCTGATTGTTATTAGCTTTTTGACAGCAGTCCTCTGCCAGAAAACAATAGAGTAACATAGTTAATATACTCAGGGAAAGAAAATGTGAGCCAAAGATTTTACATTCTTTTTTAATAAAGTCTTTTTTAATAAAGACTACAGAAAAATGTTAGAGTTACGCAAGAACTCACAGAATATTGCTGCTATGACCATTTCCTGAGGATTCTCCAATAGAATACATTTCAGACTGGAGATGCATTTACATAAAGGTTAGTGATAAATGTTGATTATTTACCTTTAGCACTAAGAATATATAATTGTTATAACAAAGGGAATAGTGATGAATATATGTTTTTAAATAAAGATACAATAGAAACATCAAAATATGGGGTGTAGGAATGAGAGACTTCTGGTTATGGGGACATGAGGAGGTCAGTAAAATCAGACAAGTACAAAACCGGGGAAATGTATTTAAAAAAACAACAACAATTTTAGGGCCGTGGAAATTGACTAAAGGTAGTCATTAAATTGCAAAGCATTTCTTATTGAAAAATCACTAGAGCTTTAGTAAAAACAGCAGGAGACTTCAATCTTTTTGCCTCAGCTCCATCCTTTCCCTTCTCCAACCTGGTCATTAAGAAACGTAGTTTTAGCCATATGGAGCTGGTTGCAAAAACCAGCAGCTTTTTTTCCACAATGGGCAGACTTAAATTAGGTCTAGGGATAGAAACCTTTCACCTTTTCCCATAACAGGGGCAAACTTGGTAGGTGCCAAAAACCTGAAGCTTGGTTAGTTTGAGTTTGTATTCCCATTTGGAGTGAGTGGCTGCTATGATTTGAATGCTTCTCCCCTCTGAAATGCATGTTGAAATTTGGTTGCCACTGTGGCAGTATTAGAAGGTGGAACCTTGGGGAGGTGATAGGGCAGAGCTCTCATGAGTAGCATTAATGCCATTATAAAAGGGCGAGTTGATTCCCCTTTTGTCTCTTGCCCTTCTGCCTTCCACCATGTGAGGACATGGCATTTCTCCCCTCCAGAGGATTTAGCAAGAAGGCCCTCCCCAGATGTCAATGGCTTGATCTTGGACATTCTCAACCTCCAGAACTGTGAGAAGATAAATATCTATCCTTTCTAAAGTATCAGTCTATGGTATTCTGTTAGAGCAGCACAAAACAAAGACAGTGCTAGACCAGAAAGACCTTTAACATGGAGATCCTGGAAACCAGAGTCATGGAATGGCTAAGATAAGGACTTCACAGATTATACCCTGACTAGGAAACTACATACTGGGTCAGGGAGACCCAAAAGAGCCTAGCAAAATGTAAAAGCCCAGGAAGTCTGGATAACTGGCTGTAACTTTGAATGCACTCCCTGATTGACAGAAAAATCTATGTGTAAAGAGTGGAAGCCTAATGGGTTTAAGGTGTTTGAGCATAACTTTTGCCAAAATCATTGCTGGACCAACAAAGTGGCTTTGCCAATGCAGGGGCAACTTCTTGCAAGCCAAATTAAAAAATAACTATTAGTATAAAAATCTGAGCAGAGAGATAAATGGCCTTGCATTGCAAAGGAGACATTCAAGCACAGATAAATTACTAAAATGAAACAAAATGAACCTAAATAAGACATAATATAGAGTTGCAACATATATATATATATATTCTATACTCTTTCTATAAATATATATATATATATATATATTTAAATGTCCAGTTTTCAACAAAAAATTATGAGACATGGAGGAAACAGGAATGTGTGACCCATAATCAGGAAAAAATGTAATTGCAGCTGAATCTGGGTGGACCCAGGTGTTGAATTTAAGAGACTTCAAAGAAGCTATTATTAGTCTATTCAAAGTATTAAAGCAAAATATGACAATGACTCAATAAATAGGAAATGTTAGTGGAGAAATAGAAAGCTATAAAATGAAACAAATATATATTTTAGAGTTGAAATGTCAGTAACAAAAATAAAAAATTTACTAGATGCTCTCAATAGCAAATTTGAGATGGCTGAAGAAAGAATTAGTGTATTTGAACATTATTCAATATAAATTATCTAATCTTAAGGGAGAAAAAGGATTGAAGGCAATGAAAACAGCTTCAGAGCCATATGGGACAGTATCAAGTATGCTAACATACATGAAGCAGGAGAAATAGAAAAAGAAATGAAAGACTAAGGGGATGGATCAAATATTTCAAGAAAAAATAGCCAAAAACTTGACATATGTGATTATTAAAAAACTTTCTTAAAATTAATCTATACATCCAAGAACTTTAACAAAACTTGAATAGGACAAACACAAAGAGACACCCATGTAGACACATCATAATCAAACTTCTGAAAGCCAAAAAGAAAGAATAAATTATAAAAGTAGCAATTGAAAGGAGCAAAAACCAACCAAACAAACAAAAACAAAAGCTCATCCCATTCAGCAGACTAACAATATAAGTAGTGGCTCATTTTAATCAGAAATAATGGAGATCGAAAGATATATTCAAAATGCTAAAAGAAAGAGAAACAATCCACTCCGAATTCTACATCCATTGAAATTATCCTTTAAAATTAAAAATGACAAAATCTGAAAGAATTCATTGCAAGTAGATTTGTCTTATACGAAATACTAAAGTCCTTCAGGCTGAAAAGAAATGACAACAAACAGTAACTCCAATTCATGGAATAAAATAAAGAGCACAAAAAATGGTAAATACATGACTAAATATGAAAACTTATATATGTAGTCTTTATATGTGAGTAAATAAAAACTATATATATATATATATTTTTTTTTCTTTTCTTTCCTCTTAATTTCATTAAAGAACATGAAATTCTTTAAATCAGGGGTTCTTAGCCCCTGCGCCACGGACTGGTACTGATCTGTGGCCTGTAAAGGAACCAGGCCACACAGCAGGAGGTGAGCAGTGTGTGAGTAAGAAAAGCTTCATCGTATTTACAGCTACTCCCCATCACTCACATTACCACCTGAGATCTGTGTCCTGTCAAATTAGTGACTGCATTAGATTTTCATAGGAATGCAAACTCTATTGTGAATTGCGCATGTGAGGGATCTATGTTGTGTGCTCCTTAGGAGAATCTAATGCCTGATGATCTGTTGCTGTTTCCCATCACCCCCAGATGGGACCATCTAGTTGCAGGAAGACAAGCTCAGGGCTCCCACTGATTCTACATTATGGTGAGTTGTATAATTATTTCATTATATATTACAATGTAATACTAATAGAAATAAAGTGCACAATAAATGTAATATGCTTGAATCATCCCCAAACCATCCCCCTCCACCACAGTCTGTGGAAAAGTTGTCTTCCATGCCGGCCCTAGTGTCAGAAAGTTGGGTACTGCTGCTTTAAGTCCTTAATTTAACACTGAACTATTGAGTTTAATACATGTATTATTATATATGTGCACTTTATAGTTTGATATAGATGCAGTATATTTAACAATAATAATACAAAGTGGTTTAGAGGAGATATGGTGGAGCAAGTTGCAAAAAAGGAAAATAAGAGAAAAATAGACATAGGAACAGACAAACAAATGCTTCTGACTTTGGAGTTATCCAACAAAGATTTAAAATAACTCTTTTTCATATACTCAAGAAAACAGAGAAGAAATGGAGGAAGTAGATCAAAAGGTGGAAAAATTTATCAAAAATTAAAAATCTATCAAACGTGATCAGTAACTTAAAAATACAATATCAGAAATTAAGAACTAATTTGATGGGGTAAAAACTTATTGGACATCATAGAGATAGAGTTCATGATTGGAAGACAGGTCAATACATAACTGAATCACAGAAGGGAAAAAAAGTAGAAAATATAGAAGAAGGCATTAGAGATATATAAAAATGTGAATGTAGGTGTTTTTATTTTGCACCAGAAACCTAACATTACAAATTTAAATGCTCATAAAAGAAAGCATGCAAGTATCAGAAATTATGAGTGAATTCTTACATAATTTGGAAATGGAGAAAACTTTTCTTGACCAAAACTTAAAATCAGGACCAATAAGGGAAAAGAGCAATAGATTTTATTTCATAAAAATAAGAAATATGCTGCATTGCAAACAATATAAGAAAGTAAGAATAAATGACAAACTGGGAAAATATTTGCAACTTATATAACAAAGGATTAATAGGTTTTATATATGGGACATTTTCAGTAAAATAAGGAAAATAACCATAATGAATTGAAATTCATCAGTATGTTTAAGTTCATATGAATTCATGATACTTAACATAAAATACTTATGGGTCACTTTCTAAAAATACAAGTTAACCAACTCATTTTTAAAACTGGTGATTAAAGGGAAAGAATCAAGTATCTATTCTGCTTTTCTTATACAAACTATACCAAATAAGTAATAAGTTGATGAGACGAAGTTTCTCTTTATAGAAACACTTAAGCTAATAAATTAAGGAATGATAGAATATTTCTATTTGGCAAATCATAATGATTTAATGGATGTAGGCAATACTCACCAGTGGCTCTTAACATCATGTAACCAGAATTATACGCCTCTCATGTAACTATACATCATCTATCACATAGTCTTGCCAAAAAAGAAAAAAGAAAACCTTAATGTGATCAAGCCTCTGTCAAGAATATAAGATAACTTAGAGTCTATAAGGCTAACTATAAGGTGAAAACATAGAGATACTATGGGACTATAAGAGCAAAATCCAGGCTGGACAAATCATCAAATTTATTCAACAAATATACTGCAAAGGAAAAATAACAAATGTAATATAGATTTCAGATTAAAAGGGAATTTCCAAATAATCACAATATATCTAGTTTATCTGCATCCTAATTTAAAAAAAACAAAATATAACATTATCAGGCTGATGTGATATTGAATAATATTAAATATTAATTTTTTTTAGTTTTGGTAGTAGATTATGGCTTTTTTTTAAAACAACATCTTTATCTTTTAAAGATTCATACTAAAATAAACAAGATGTCTTGCATTTTCTCCAAAGTAATCTTGGAAGGCAGCAGTTGATAAGGGTTTAAATAAAATGAGATTGCCTATGAGTTGATAATTGTTGAAGTTGTATGTTCAGTATGTGAGAAATTATTCTATACAATTTTCATAATTATTCTATGTAATTTTTGTATATTGTTTAGAGTTTTCCACAATTAAAGCTTTTAAAGTTGTTTCATGAATCACCTAAAACCATCTCCAGTACCAGTATTGTTAGTTATGAGTAACACATTTTAAGAAAAACCAAACAATCCCTTTCTTCTTTGATTCACTGCTATTATCCTCTAACTCAGAGGTCATAAAACTTGGCCTGTGGGCCAAATCTGGCTTGTTGCCTGTTTTTGTAAATAAAGTTGAATTAGAACACAGTCAGGCCCATTCACTTACATACTCTCTGTGATGCTTTTTCTGCAACAGTGGTAGAGTTGAGTAGTTGTGACAGAGACTACATGGACCACAAAGCCTAAAATATTTAATATTTGGACTATTTCAGTCTGTTTTGTGATGCTGCAAAAGAATATCTGGGATTGGGTAACTTATTAAAAAACATATTTATTTATCTTAGTTCTTGAGGCTGGAAAGTCCAAGATCAAAACATTGGCAGGTTTGGTGTCTGGTTAGAGCCCAGTGTTCTCTTTCAAGATGGCACTTTGAATGCTGCATCCTTGGAGGGAGGAATGCTGCTCCCCACATGGCAGAAGAGCAGAAGAGCCACAGAGAGATAAGAGGGGGCCAAACACACATTTTTATATTGCCACAAATCTTTTCCAGGAGAGTGGAGCCCTTAGGCCTAATCACCTCTTAAAGGGCCTGGGGTCTAATATCCAGTGTCTGCAAAGGAACTTAAACAAATTTATAAGAAAAAAAAACCTCATTAAAAAGTGGGCACAGGACATGAACAGACATTTCTCAAAAGAAAACATACATGCAGCCAACAAACATGAAAAAAAGCTCAACATCACTGATAATTAGAGAAATGCAAATCGAAACCACAAGGAGATATCATCTCGCACCACTCAGAATGGCTATTAATAAAAAGTCAAGAAAGAACAGATGCTGGTGAAGTTGCTGAGAAAAAGGAACGCTTTTGCACTGTTGGTGGGAGTGTAAATTAGTTCAACCATTGTGGAAGACAGTGTGGCCATTCCTCAAAGACCTAAAGGCAGAAATACCATTTGACCCAGCCATCCCATTACTGGTATATACACAAAGGAATATAAATCATTCTGTTATAAATCATTCTGACTCATGAGAGGGAACAACACACACTGGGGCCTGTCAGAGGGTGTGGTAGGGTGAAGGAGAGCATCAGGAAGAATAGCTAATGGATGCTGGGCTTAATACCTGGGTGATGGAATGATCTGTGTAGCAAACTACCATGGCACACATTTACCTATGTAACAAACCAGCACATCCTGCACGTGTACCCCTGAACTTAAAATAAAATTTGAAGAAAAAGGAGGTCCCATCTCTTAATACTGTTACAATGACAATAAATTTCAAAATGATTTTGGAGGGGACAAATATTCAAAGCATAGCATGACCCTTCAGAGAAAAATTTGTCAACCTCTGCTCTAATCTCCCAATCACACTCCGTTATTCTTTGAAAATGTTATTATGTAGATTGCAATATTTTGCAGCCCCAAACTTGACATAACCTAGGTGCTTTCAGTGACCATGCAGATGACTTCTCCAATACCTGGACTCTCAGTTCTTCCCACTGTCATCTTCATTAATTGTCTCCACTTCATTTTAGCCATCTACTCTCACAATCACATCTTGGATCTTGTTACCACATAAAATTGCTCATCTACAAAATCACAAATTCAAATCTACAAACATCTCTTCTTCCAGTCTGTGCAACCAGTCCCATTTCAACTGTTCTCCAACCTCATTGGCTCTTTTAATGAGTTATTCACTCTACTTTTTTCCAAATCACCAGCTTTATTTTTTCTTTGCATCTTTTATTATCAACCTAAAGTTCTATAGTACATTATGTCAATAATATTTTTGCTTATACCCCAAATCCTTTGCCTTTTTGTTTCCTTTTGGCAACAATCTAAAAGGGAATCCAAATGTGGCACTACGTAATTTTTAATGCCCAGACTCAAGCAGCCAATCACTGCTGGAGAAAGCCTTGTGCAAATTGTTTTCACTACCATTTCATACCATACCCAAATAGATGTTCAACACAGACCAAAAATCCAAATGTGTTTACTTAGTGAATCCATTTCCCTTCCATCCATAGCAGCCATTTCAAACCTTCCTCAATCTTCTTTCCTGAAGCTTCCTGCCTCTCTCTAGCTGAAGATGGTTTGGTTTCCTATTTTAGAGAAATGGAAGACAGCACCTCCCTCATCATATGCACGCATCTTATTTTCCCTCCCTCCTGTTACAATAAAAAAAAACTGTTCTTTTTTTTTTCAATATCAGGGTAGTGCTACTTGTGTTGTGAGTATCATTGTCCCCATTTTCTTAGAAACCTTGGTTTATTATTTTATCTTCCATACTGTGTATTTAACTATTCTTTTTCAACTAGATCCTGCCCATTAACTTTGAAGCACAGTCAAGTGTCTCTTATTAATTGAAACCACCACCACGATCACTACCGCAATATCGACAGAATCCCGCATTTGAACACCTCTATCTACTCTTCCTGTTACGACTGGCAGATTTCTTGAAAGTCATATCAATGTGCTGTCCCCATTTCCTTGCCTCCCACTCATTCCTCTTCTCCCTCCAGCCTGACTTCCATTCCACAGTGCCACCAAACAGTTCCTGTTAGGTGACAAAAAAACTTTGTGTTTTAAAATACAATCGAATAACTATTTTATCTTCTTAGAAACTTTATAATTGATGGCTATTCCCTTTATGTAATATATTTCCAGGTTTTTGTGACCCAATTCACTCCTGATTTTACTTTTGCCTCTTTAATTGCCCTTCTTTACCCTGTGAAGACTCATCTTTCTCCATCTGTCACCATGGACTCTGCTGAAGTGCCACATGGCTTTTCTTGCTTGATTTTCTCTTCCTAGATGATTTCTTTCACTCCCAGAACTTTAGTTAGCACTCACACTCAGATGACTCACCAATCTGTATCTTCAGCTTAAACGTCTCTCGTAGATCAGAAATTGTATATCCAGATGTTTACCTAACATCTTCTGTATGTCACAACTTCATGCCTAACTCAACATCTACAAAATTAAATGCAAAATAATTTCTGCATGATCTGATCATCTTCCAGTGTTCCCTAATACAATGTTCCCCTATTTTTTCTGTGTCATGTATTAGAAATTAAAGCATCATCCTTGACACTGCTTTTTATTCCTCCCTTCACATAGGTAATCCACCGCTGATCCTGTGGGGAGAATGTCCTACACAAGTTTCTAATCTAAACATTCCTCTGTTTCTAGTTCATCGCCACTGTACTTAATGGTACCAGCATCTCTCATGTAGCTTTCTGCTGTTGTCTTCTAACTGATCCACACATCCTCTCGGCCTTCTCCAATTCACTCTCTACACTTGAACCACAAAGATGCATTTTTGAAATGCAAAACAAAAACAATCAAACAGAACAACCACCTTTTAATTAGTTCCCACAGCTCTTAGGATAAAGACAAAACTCCTTAAATGGACTAATCAATCTTTCTAACCTTATCATCAACTGCCTCACCTGTAATCCCTCTGCTCCAGCCATAATACCTTTTAAAATCTCTCCTGCCTACCCAGTTGTTATAACTTCCTTCCCCCATAGAGCCTTTGCATGTCCTGTTCTTTGTAAAGCTCTGTGTTCACTTGGTTAACTCCAGTTGAAGCAGCACTTCCAAAGGAAAGGAAAAGAGAGGGGAGGGGAGGGGAAGAGAGGGGAGGGGAGAGGAGAGGGAAATGAAAGGAAGGAGGAAAGAAAAGGAAAGGACAAAGTAAAGAAAGTCTTTTCTGACTTTCCTATTATACCCTCTCATACACTGTCTACTTCCTCACTTCTGAAGCACTTCTCACTGTTGCAATTTGATATTTGTTGGCTTATTTGATGAATCTCAACTTCTTCCTATTGAACTTTGTGATTCATGAAGGCACCGTCATGCATATATGCCTACTCTGTGCCTGGTGCCTAGCACTGTAAGCTCTCAAAAACACTTGTTGGATAAAGACTAAATACAGGAATTTAAGAAGAGCCAGTATTCAGGCTCAATACAAACTAGACAGGATAATAGCATGTTTTAGACCAAGCCTATCAACATTACAGTGTCAAAATTTTATTGCTACTATTACTACTACTTCCACGACTATGACTTCTCCAACCACATTCACTGCTACTACTGCTTCCAATAACATTAACAGCCCACCAAGGCATTTACTGTGAACTAGTAAATTAAAGCCATGTTATACTCTTATAACTGATCTTAATAACTACAAATTTTAAAATACACCAAAATCTTACAATCTGAAGCATTATGGGATCCAGTAGCATTCAAATGAATGAAATCTAGATTATGACAATCCAAGGCTTCACTCAGAGAACTGCATTTCTTGGAGTGACTCAAAAGCTCCTAACCTAGGAGGAAACCCTGTCAAGTGAAAGCGGAAAAGAGGCAAACCCCACACTGTTTATTATATTTCCACTCTTGTCCACAGCCTCAGAGCACTAAGACACACACAGAGATAAAATATTGTGAAAAGAGAACAGAATCCTTTCACAGCTAGGCCCTTGGGGAACATGGGAACAGGATTTAGACACACACTGTGTTGTGAGCAGACAAGAGAGAATGACTCAAACAGCAACAAAAATGAAACAGGAAGAGATGATCAACCCAAATATCTCAAGTCCCTCAGCATTTTCAAATTAGGTTCTTATGCACCACTTCAATTTGCATTTGTTTATGTACTACATAAGTGTTTGCACTTCAGGTGCGTTTTGCTTACCCAACTAGCTTGTAAACTTAAAGATTGTGCAGGGGCATAAGCAGAAAACCGTACAAGTGAGAGGAGAAGAAGCAAGAGAAGATCAAAACAGTAAAGGGTAAAAAGAAAATATGCTATTGGTTGTGAACTTGACAGAGCTCTCAGATGGCAACTGCCTCCCTTTAGTCAGCTGCCTACTCTGTGGCTCCATACCAGGCTTACATTTTTGGCCACTCTGTGGTGAAGGATGTTTCCCCCTTCTGTTTTGCTCTTTTCTATTTTACTCCCTTTGTACCCAAAAACACAATACCAGAACCATTTCTCTAACACTGAGGCCGTTGCTTTTCATCTGATCCAGATGACAGCAGCAAAGTTACATTCAGAAGACCGGAAATTTTCCAACCGCAAAAAGTATACATATGGTTTCTGCCTCTCCAGTGATCTGCAGTTTTTAGTAGCTACAAATTTAACTCCCTTGGTTAATACATTTTCTTTAAAGGCAACATCATCCTCCTTTCTGGATAATATACTATCTGTTCTCCATTGCTGTCTTCATTTTGTGGCATCACATATTCTGTTTCCTATAAGGTACATCAGTCCATGTTGCCAAGTCTCAGTGAAGGAAACACTGAGTCGTCAGTGAGGCAATAATATTGTTTACTGGTTCAGGCACAATGTACAAAACAATCTATGTATGAAACCAAGGTCAATGTGTACTTGTGCTAACATTACATGGCAAACGTCTTACTGGGTTCCAAATGAGGTCAATATATAAAGAGAAGGAGCAGGGCTCATATTTAATTAGAACTGAGAAATAGAATTTGCTCAATATAATTATTACTACTCTTCATTGAAAACTACCATTTACCAAACTCTTATCCTTTAGCAGGAATTATATGTTTAAGTGCATTACACAGATTATCTCATTTAATCACCAAGATAGTGATACCTATAAAGAAAGTACTATAATTATCCATATTTGCTATGTAAGAAACTTGAAACAACTTGGGAATGATGAAACGTATGTTAAGTGATAGAGCCAATGTCCAAATACAGGCTACCTGAATCAAACTATGTGTAGCTGAACAGTTTTCTATATAGGTCTTCCATTTCTCTTTACTTCAATCCCACTCCACTCCATCCTTAATTGAAGTGTGTGTGTGTGTGTGTGTGTGTATGTGTCTGTGTGTGTGTGTGGTGTGTTTTCCTCCTGGAAAACAGCAAGGGAATTGGGCATTATAAGATAGTAGTTGATGGGACCTTGGCCTATAGGTGGACTGTTCCAACAGCATATTTTTAAAGCAAGTAAGGTATAAGTCATGGAGAGGAGGCTATAAATCCATACCTGTTGCTTGTTCTGGACAGCTCTATGCCCCCTTTAATATGACCTTCACAACTTATTTTTTTTTTTCTCATGTTACCAGGCCACTTTGCCCTGAGTTAGAACCAGTCCACTGCCAGTGCATTTTGCATTTGTTGGCTTTCACTTTCATTGTTTTCCATTACCAGAAATGAAAATCATTTAGTTTAGGACCAGGTAATTGAGGGCAGGCATTATTATAATCATTTTCCAAATGGGCTCAGAGAATTTACACGATAGGCCCCAAGTCAAATTTCAATTCTATTCAGAAAGGAGCTAGAACTTAAATCTAGGATTCCCACTTCTAAATGCAGGCCTCCAAAGTATGTTTGGTGTGAATGCTTCATAGCTAGCAGCCTCTTTTGTCCCTTTACCTGCCCTAGACTAAATGTTGTATACCCAGAACCACTTTCATAAATTCACCCACAAACCTTCCTTTACCTTCCATCACAGTGAATAGCACCACCATTCAGGTGTGCATGCCAGACACCTAGACGTCACCTTCAACTTGTTTCTCTCCTTCACTCATACTGCCCTTGTCTTATATTCACTCTATGATCATATCTGTTTTATGCCCAATGCACAAAATTTGCGATTTTCCTTCTATATCTACCTGAACTACCACTCTCTCTTTTCTGGGCTACTGAGGTGGTCTCCTGAGTTGTCTCCTTCTTGTCCATCTTTACCTCATTTTCATGTGAAAGTCAGTATGACTTTTTTTTTTTTTTTAAACAACACAAATACAATCAGCCTATAAATGTCATGCCATTCTTTTGTTGGAAATACTTCCATGTCTTCTCATGGTTCTGAGATCAAAACAGAAACCTTTTAAAAGCGAAGCTGACCAGGTCCAACATGATCTGGTCCTTACTTGCCTTATCCTTTAATTGCTCTATTGCTGTCCCATTGGCATTTTCCCATTTCTTGAAACACTCCAAAGAGCTTCATGCAAGCTCTTTTCTCTCTCTGGGATTACTCACAATCCCACTCTGCCTCAGCCCTACCTCCTAAATTGTGTTAATGTCTACTCATTCTTTAGACTTAAGCTACGGTGTTAATTTCTCAAGGACAATTTCAATGGCCTCTGTGATGTGCTCCTTCACAAGACTGTTACAGTCTTTATTATCGACACTTATCACTGTTGCAAGTTTACATTTATTCACTTAAATGCTGTGGTCACTTCCTGTCTCTCTTATCAGACAATAGCTTTTTCTGCTCAACCTTTGTATGCTGAGCACCATGCCTAACCTTGTTTTTCTTACAATGTACATTTGTTGAATGAGAGAGAGCTGAATGAAAGCCTGTGCTTCCATCCCTCTACCAGTTATGCTTACCGTGTGTCTGAATGAGAAGGTTGTAGATTTTAGTCTGAATGCCCTCTGGATACAGAGTAAGCATACACTCGTACCTTCCGCTGACTGAAGAAGACATATTCCTTAAGTGCAGAGTCCATTTTGACCCATTCTCAGGAGTTTCTGTGAAAGTCACCAGTGACTCACAGGGACTCCCATAGGCACAGTAGAAGCCGTATTGGGGATGATAAAGAGCAATCAGGTCTACCTTATCGGTGACCTTGGACCATTGCATCTGCACCAAGAAGCCTGTTGTCTGTGTTTGGCAGGTCAGGTTGACATCAGAGCCAAGTGTAGCATAAATATTTTCTTCTGTGTTGACTGTTTTCTCCCAAACTCCTGAAAAGAAAGAACATGAGCCATGAGTTTAAATAATTCACATAGAATGACTCTTAATTAAAAACCCTAGTCACTTCAGCAAGGTGAGGGGAGCAACTGAGGAAATTTCTCCCTGGCTGCTTTAAGAGTAGAATAGAGCTTGTG
Organism: Symphalangus syndactylus; assembly: GCF_028878055.3. Classification (NCBI taxonomy): domain Eukaryota; kingdom Metazoa; phylum Chordata; class Mammalia; order Primates; family Hylobatidae; genus Symphalangus; species Symphalangus syndactylus. The sequence continues at coordinate 35,430,463 of NC_072443.2, read as the reverse complement.
TCTCACTCAGATAGAGATGCATGAGACAATATAAATAAGGAGGCATTTACGTAGAGAAGCTAGAGGAAATTACTGACTTCTAAACATTTATCTATGTGTTGGTCTGACCAAAATATAATTGAAGGTTTCTGACTACCTGTGAATAAAATTAAGCCTATTTGAAAATTGAAGCACACCAGCAAACTTACTATGACAATTCTTCTTACGTTTAATATAACTGGCTTTTTGGGTTATAAAACAACAGCTGAATATAATAAACGTGATGATTTCTGAAACTGCAAAAATAAATGATATGTGTATAGCAATTTCTTTGAAAAATACATGTTTACAAGGGCCTTTCATATCTTACCTTGTTTAATCCCCCTTACATGCCATAGGTGATGTTGTTAACCCTTTTTTATGAGGAAGAAACTGGGCCACAGGGAGATGAAACGTATGCTCAAAGTCACATCTCCAGGCCTGGCGTGGTGGCTCATGCTTGTAATCCCAGCACTTTGGGAGGCCGAGGCGGGCAGACCATGGAGTCAAGAGAACCAGACTATCCTGGCCAACACAGCAAAATCCCGTCTTTACTAAAAATACAAAAATTAGCTGGGCGTGGTGGCACACGCCTGTAGTCCCAGCTACTTGGGAGGCTGAGGCAGGACAATTGCTTGAACCTGGGAGGTGGAGGTTGCAATGAGCCAAGATCATGCCACTGCACTCCAGCCTGGCGACAGAGTGAGACTCCATCTCAAAAAAACGAAAAACAAAACAAAACAAAACAAAAAAAGTCACACCTCCAGTACAAGAATGAACTCAGTTGCCCAGAGTCTGTGGTCTTTCTATAACCCTCATAACTGTCACAGTAAAACTCCAGCCAAGGAAGACAAAGAGACATTTGGAGACCAAAGAGAACTTTATTTAATTCGGGCATCCGGGCCCACAGCAGACTCATGCCCAAAATGGCTGCTGACTCTGACAAAGAAAGCAGGCTTGCTTATATGTCGTTTGAGGCGGGAAAACAAGGCAGGATACAGGTTTCAGGCAAAGACAGTAAATTATTTAACCCATGACAATTCTGAGAAAACTTGCAATTTAGTTATCTTGACCAGTCAACCTTGAAGCTAGACAGAGGTGGGGTAAGGTAAAACAGGAGTTACAGAAATACATGGGGGTCTGGGGGCAGGCGAGAAGCCTGGAAGGTTGAAATAAGCTCGCAGCTGCAACTTGTTAGCAATGCTGAGCGGGGCTACTTAAATTTCTTAGCCTACATATAACTTCTAAGTAACCTATACTTAATGTTAACTATTACCTATGTTATGTTTATTATTTTAAACTTTATTATTACTTATTTCATTTTATTTTCCTTCCACATAACTTCCAAACTGTCTCCCAAATTCAGTCTAGTTGATTAGAGTAAGAAATTTCACTTTCAATATACAAGGATTGAAAGGACCTCATTTAACCTTAGGAAGAGGTTCCACTTAGTATCACCTCTAATCGATGGTCTGAAATACTAGACATAAGTAGAGTGTCTTTCCCATCAGCAGTCTGACCAAGTGATACAGGACACTTAAAATCTATTAAGCATTGAGACTGTGACATGCCTTCAATAGTGTTGGCCTCAGTTTTAGAATTAACATGGAATCCTGTTGCAGAAATGATATATATTATTGTGACAAGTACCACTGAAGCTCACAAAAGGAAAAGATAAAAAGATGACAAGCAACTGAGAAGAAACAAGGCTCTTAAAAGTACTTGACAAATGGGAATTATCATACTTCTGTGGATGCAAAAGTTTGGTAGGCAGAGGTTAGTACACTTTAATGTAACTTCCTGTGAGCTATCCTTTGCCTGAAAATATGGCTCTGATCCTATCTACAGCATTATATTCCAAATCTCCTTTGATTTAGAAATTCTCCTTAATATTTTCATAGCTATATCTGAAAAGCACAGTTAATTCTTAAGACACTCAGGCTTACTATAATACTCTCATACTGTGGAATACAGAACTAATCTTGCTTCCTTCTCTTTTTAAATAGGCCCATTAGGCTCTTGTTCCCACTGTCATAAGGATTCCACTTTGTCTCCCAGGTTCATACCTACACATGCCTCATTAAAATTCAACATGTATTCAACTCCCAAAGACCTTAGTATTTGGATGAGAAATACTTGTTATATCCAAAAGAAAGAGAGTACTTGAGAGAGAAAAAAGTTAAGCAAGGATCTTTGAGCATTGGTGGCTTTGTGATTTTTCATTTTTCTGCGGTTGTTTTGACTAACATTTGGAAAGCATTTCATTTCCAAGAAACACAATTTGCCAATTACTCCAGAGATCCTGTTGGAAAGGAAATGGGTGAAAATGCCTCAGAGCAGTGGCACAAATGACCCATTCCCTTCTTATTTTTAGTGTTCATTAGTAATCATTTCTAGATTCTAGCATCTCTCCTATACCTGCCACTTAAATACATAACTGAAACCCTTAGTAATGATTTGTCCTTTGGTGATCAATTTCAGCAGCAGTCACAAGGCATTTTAAATGAACAGAGGCCCCATCCACCCCTAAAGCGGCCCATCCGACAAGAAGGGACAACTGGAAGTCTTACCCTTGACAAAATGTATCTGGATGATGTAATAGACAGCACAGTATTTCCATTTTTTCTCCATTGTCTTCTGAACACCTTACACCAGCATTTCCGTAATGATCACAAAGTCAATTGATGTTTTCAAGCAAACTCCAGCCACCCACTTCGTGCTAAAAAACCCAAAATCTACCACACACGCCTGGGTCTGTTTATCACTTGACAAGCCCCCAGGAAATGAAACGTAGACAGGAAAGTAATGTGGTTCAGGACTGAGTATAACCTTCAACAGAACAATGTTGAAATTGTTCTCTGAAATCTGTATATCATCTTCTTTAAAAGACTTTTCAGTATCCAAAGAGTTTCTTATTCAGAATCTCTGTGTCAGTCAAGCTGCGTCTAAAATCCAAACAAAGGATATCACGCAGAGCAGTTGGCAATGTGCTTTTTATACATTTCTTTTCAAGAGCACAAAGTCATTTAACAAATGTGAGCTTGGTGTCTTTCATAATAGTTTTTCTGTTCAATCTTAAGATATGTTTTCTTTCCAGAATTGCCCTGGGGTGAAAGAACAAAGAATTAACACATTTAATTTTAATAAAATCTGAAAAGTAACAGGGAATAGTGTCAGCTATCAAACCAAATTTTATTAGTCCCTCCTCTTGCAGGGAAATGCACATTTCCTGGGAGTGGAGGAGTGAGGGCTACTTTTCTATCCCTCGTCTGGGAAGACGAGGGAAGATTGCAGGTCAGGTAGGGAAGTCTCCCACCAGGTTGGCTGGAGGCCATTTTCGCTCACCACAGAAGAGCTTATCCATGCCTAAGCCAAAGCAAGGCAGTAACAATCAGAATCCAAAGGCAGAGAATTCCCACCTCAGTGAGCTATTAGGCTTATTACATCTGCCTAGTTACTTCTATTTACAGAGAACCACAAACAGGTTTCAGGCAAGTGACCCCTTGGTAAAAACGTCTGGCTATTCGTAAAACATGATGACTATTCCCTGCTATAATTCTCTGATTTAATTGTATTAATTTTTCAGCCTGAGATAAAATAGGCTGTCATCACCCTCCAACATTAAGAAAACAAGCATTAGGCTGAGGACTACTGTAAGTTTGATGGACAAAGAATAACTACAAATAAACATGTGTGTCTTCATACAACCGTATGTATGAATGATTAAAATATCCTGTGACCCTAATCTCATTACTAGAATATATGTACCACCTAGCAAGACCAAAGACAAATGAAAAGGCCAATTGTAATCCTGAGATGGGAATTCTTTTCAGGTGAGGTGGAGATAATTTTCGTCAGGTTGTCGTCATGTATACACCAATCTCTCCTATGCAAGGACTCGTGGGGAATATGGACGATGCTAAGACAGAAGGAAATGCTTTTGCCATTCAGGAGATTAAATTTAGATGGGAGAAGAGAGGTTTTCATGTAAATAAGGGCGACTGTCTTCCTGGATGCCCAGATCACCACCTATACCACCACTGCAAATACTTGCCATGGTAATTACCATACTTTTTCAGTATTCCTCAGCTAATGATTTCTTGCAGAATTTAGAAGACGTGGTTACTGCTTGCCTAGTCCAGTGCTCCCCAAACCTTTATTATCATCCTTTCCCAACTTCCCATGAGTTTCAGGTCACTGGGGATATTGGGTCAGGTGGTACTGACAGTGATTTTCCGGGGAAGGCCTGGGAACTCAAAGTCCTTGATAGAAGGGCAGGAAGAGACATAACTGCTCTGGGTAGCTTCATCTCTTCCAATTGCCCCTGGAAATTCTAGTAAATCGAAGTTTTATGAAGCATAGCAGCAAAAATAGTCCTGGAGATGCACTATGAAGATCCTGATTTGCATGTAGGCGTCCCTATTAAATCCGGACACATTACAAGCCTGGAGAAGGGATTCTATGATCTCATTCCATTTTTCTTATTAAGAGGAATTTACCTAAGTAGAAACCAATTCAAATCTACATTTATTGAATTCTCTAAGAACAATACCCTCTTTGGGGTATTTAGACTTCTCCTATATTTTATTGTATTAAAGTGAAACAATTGTTCCAAAAAAGTCTGTAAACTCAGAAACATGGAAATGGTCGTTTATTTTCCAGTGTTACAGACTTACTTTCAGTAGAATTCTTGCCTTTCATTGGGGTTGGGCTACCTGAGCCATGCATTTAGTGGCTATATGGCAAATCTGTCCTCTGGGTATTGTTCAGGGCTTAGTTAATGATTCTTATATCTAGAAACTTCTATGGCCTGAAGCCATCAGATTTGATTAATTTTTCTTTGGGATCCACACAGGTTCTGAAAGTATAACAATTTCAGATGCATGGCCACGGAATATTAACTGAACGCTTACACTTCGGGTGTCCTGCAGCTGCAAGACCCAGGCAACAGCCCCTCCATGGCTGTTTGCATGCAGCAGGTGGCAGCAACACTCCGCAGACTGGCACGGCTATCCCAGGTGATGGGAATTGCCCCCACCGCCTTTCAATCCTGGTAATATTTTCTAAAGGCTCTTTCAGCATGGGGATAGACAGGCGTTCTCTATACTTAAAAATAACTCTTCTGTGGAAGTCATGTCAATCTCTTCTATTATCCTCCCTACCCACCATATCCCAATTGCACAGGGTTTCTTCTGCCTTATAATCTGCTGCACATAAGGAGAAAACAGAAGCAAGTCAGTTTCACACACAAAAAGAAGTCGTGATCTTCTTGAACTGCAGAGGCAAATTAAATTATTTACAAAGAGAAGCAGGAACACACATTATTTCTGCTAAAGGCAAGCCATGATTGTGTGTTTTGGACAAACTTTTTAAATGCTGTAGCTAAACACACTCAATGAGAAAAGGACATTTTCAGAAACAGGAAGTTGAGCAAAAGAAAAACTTACTTTTGTGGTTTTCATAATGGTTAACTCAAATATTACTTACTTATCTTTAAACACTTACTAAAAATAAAAATGGGGAGTGCTATACTTTTGCATGTTTTCCAAAATGCTTAGAAAACATGATGGTTAAGGTTTCAGTTAATTAAAAAATACTTACTGTATGTCAATTCTTAAGGGATTACTGAAGAGGCATAGTTCTAGATAATTTTAAAATACCAAAGATAAAACACAACCCTCAGTCTTAAGGCAGTTACCATTTAGCTGGGAGGAAGCGTCCATGTGCACCAAAAAAGTCAAGTAGCATAAAGCACAGCCCAAATGAGAAGGTAGGGCAGGACTTTAGCAAAGGGGGAGTTATCTTAGGGGTTGAGTGGGCCAAGAGCATATGAAGTGTGGAATCTAAACTTGGCCTTATAGGCATCAGACTGGTAGAAACCGCAAGGTAAGTCATTCCAGGCAGAAGAAACAGGAAGAGCCAACACTTGATAGTGTTGAAGTTCAAGGCCATTTAGTGAGTGAGCTATTCCGGTTTAGCAGAGGCTGTATTAGGGGACTTGGAGCAGACAAAGCTGTCCAAGAGCTTTGAATTCTAGGCTAAAGGGTGTGGGTTTTTTCCTCATGTCAGAGAGACTCCTTAAAGATATTTCAGCATATGAGTCATATATTTAAAGTAACATTTTAAAAGGATAAATTGGGTGGGCGTGTGTGAAATGAATGGAAGAACGGAGAACAGGGAAACAGAAGACTTGTTAGGAGTTTATGTTTCTTTGGGCACTTTAGGATGAGAATGGGCTGATTGGCATGGCGAAGCATGATGAAAGCAAGGTCATTACCAATAAAGAGGCTGTAAGGTGAGATGTACGATTGGGCATGGAATCAAAATCTCCTATAAAGTTTCATGCCTCAGAATTAGGAAAAAGGGAAAACTAACAGAGTTGGATTCCTGCTGGAAGAACCACCCTAATCAAGGAGCAGTTATTAAATGATCAATAGATTTTTGATGGATGTGAAAGATAACCTATTATGGCACAGCTAGCAGTCCTGCCTTCATCAGAGTAGAGTTCTTTTGGTTTTCACTCAAATTTTATGAGTTTTATGAGTTAGCATGTAATGAAAAAGAATTTCATGAGACTTTCAGCATAGCAATCTGTTTTATCACCACTATTTTCACCATGCCAAATTCCATCCATGAAAGACTAATTTTAGTTTAATACATTTTTTTCAGTTATAACATCAATATCTGCTCATTACATGAAACCATTTTAAATGGATAAGAAAGAAAATTTAAATGGATAAGAAAGAATTCTAACTGCCCAAAGACTACCTAGACCTATATGTTGTATATTTGTCTAGATTTCTTCATAAACATGTACATATAAAGAAAATGAATTTTTACCACATGCATGTTAAAAATTCATTTTATAGATGTACAAAAATAATTTTAGGTAAGATATATATAAAATTTCCACCTAGCATTTTACTTTCAGAAATAAAATTATATAATTCAATTAGATAATTATAAGTAAGCTTTGAATATTTATTTTGAGTAGCAAACTGAAACAAGGAGAGAGAGAGAGAGAGAGAGAGACAGAGACAGAGACAGAGATATTTTGATATTGCCAAAGCCCTGGCAATTTAATAACTCAGTAATCATAATGTTGATTTTTTCAGGAATACATTGAAGAAACCATTAATATTTCCAAAGTTAAGTTAGCATAGCCAGAATTAGAGGAAATATTTTAAGTTCTACATTCTACCTGGCTTGAAAACATTCAAATTTATTAAAATGTCTCTTCATAGTCAATGAAGAAAGAAAGAACACCTTGAAAAACGAGAAGGGTTGCAATTGATTTTATAGCTTAAAAATAGATATTGTGGAGCAAAATCTCATACTGTGGTTCTTTGATAGACTGCTACAATAATATTCTTAATCACATTGTATTTTTACAACTATAGTTCACATAGAAATTGTCGTGTTTCTGTACTTGGTGAAAATAATAGGCTAGGTAAGGTCAACAAGGACTGAATCACCCCTCTGTTCCCTGTTATTTCCCCCAATAATTTCCTTTTAAATGGAGTCCTGCATTTGAGGACAAGAGTGAAAGAAATAGGGCATGCAGTCAAAAGTGCAAGAGAGGGAGGGAGACAGAGAGAGAGAGAGAGACAGAGAGAGGACAGAAAGCACACTTTTGTATTTGTTGCTTTTAGTAATGGTATAGCTCAATAGAACCTCAATTAAGTAATGTTATCAGGGAATAGGAGATTGTGATTAATAGCATTTCTTGGGCAAATGAGAGTCAAACCAAATTCTTTTCTTGGAAGACAAGGGGTAGTCCTGGGGAGAAGTAAGTAGGATAGAAATTAGTCCTTGTTGGTGAACATCTTTTAAAAATGCATTGTTTCACATTTCTGGCTCAGTGAAAACCTTATCATGAATATAATTTTATTTCAAGATTGGAGATCTTACAGAGACCAGGGACTTTGTTCTGAACCACAGTCCCCAGAAAGTAATCATAACAAACAAGAAGACAGTTGTGCATAAAAATATGCTCTCTCCTTCAGAAAAGAAGTCTAACTTTGTAAAGATTTGCCTGGTTTGTGAAAGTGTTAAAAGCAGAGGCATGAGCATGCTTTCACACGTAGGTTTTCTATTTCCTACCAAAACCTACAGAATGTTGGAGTTAGAAGAAACTGTATCGGTCATTTAGCATAGACTAAGCCCTTCATTTTACAGATGAAGAAAATGACACCCGAAGAGGTAAAATGTCCTGCCTAAGATCAAAGGGTCTCTTATAAAAAATCCTGTGCTAGTTACAATGAGTCTTTTACACCATTAAACAATACAATGAGCTTCATAACATATTCAATAATAAAAACCAATTATTCTTCAATTTAAAATGCAAATTGCCTCTAATATCTTGACAAATAAGAAGCAATCCAAAAAGCGTACATTTTTTTTCATTCCCATGACATTTCTATTGACAAAACTACACCTATATGTCACAGAGGAAAAAATAAGGATTTATATATATTCAACTATATACACACACACACAATAAATAGATTTTTATCTCAAACAATTATATATGTATATATATATTTGAGAAGTTTTTGTTGTGTATTTGTTCTCTTGCTTGCTTTTAAATTTAATTTCCTGGAGAAATTCTGACTGACTCTGGATGAAACCAAGCATGCTATTTTTTAATTAAAGTATTGAATTAGCTTCATTCCAGTGTTATATAACTCAGCATCAATTTTACTTTATTTTCACTGTCCTTTAGCCATTTATTATTCCCTTTGGTTTTGCTTAGGGAAGATACTACGGGTCTCATATTTACATCTCCAAACTCTCTTTCTCTTTTGAGCCTCTCCTCTATCTCCAATATACATGACTGTAACTTAATGGGGAACCTTCTCTAATAATCCAGCACATAGTGAGGAAGGCCACATTTCCAGGGGTGCTAGAAGAGGATGGAGACAAATAAACTATAGAAAACGCTCTGTGTGGAGGTTTCTTTTAAACAAGCTGAAGATCCTCAAAGCTCTTTTTTTTCTAAAATAATAGTATGCCTTATTGCTTCAGAGAAAGTTAGAATCTACTTGGATTTAATAGTATTTTATCAGTTTCACACTTTAGCCATGTAGACCCATAGAAACTCAAGAGAATCAACTCTCTTATTTTATAAATCAAGACCCTGGTGTCCAACGGTGGGAAATGCATCCTGAAGTCATAGTTATGTATATTTAAAATATTGAAGTGGTTGGCTTTATATTGACCTTTTTTTCATGCAGAAATGAACATTAATCAGATCATGAGTGTTACTACTTACATGATCATGAGTAAAAGTCCACAAAATGAGGTTGAAATTTGGGTGTTGGCTGTTACTAAGCTCACTCTCCTGCAGAGTGATTCGCAGCACACATAATTCAGATGTATCACTTGGTAAAATAAAATATCAAAGAACAATGTGTCAGGGACCAGGACAGTTACCTGTGAGAGGTGCACACCTCAAAAATCAACTCTGTAAATGTCCAAGTTCCCCTTTTCTTATGTCTCTAGGGCATACGCATGCTTGACCACAGCTAAAGGCCCTAAAGGCCCCATGAGCCCCTGGCTACCTCTCCTCCCTCCTTCACCCCATACTCCTTCACTTATCACAACCCTCCTACTCTTTCCTTTCTGTCCCTCAAGCTCTCTGTGTCCATCCAACCCCAGGGCCTTTGCATTTTCCCTGCTTGGAAAACTCTTCCACAGGCTACATACATGAATGTTTTCTCTCATTCTATGGTTGTTCAAATGTCCTCACCTCAAAGAGGCCTTTCCTGAATTTCATGGCTATCTAAAGGAGCCCTGCCATGGGTCTCTGTCACAGCAACAGCTGTATTTTTTTCACAGGGCTTATTCGCATGAGATATTAAGTTGCTTATTTATTTATTTATTTTGGTATATCGTCACTTTCCACTAGAGCGTTTGCCTGGGAAGGACAGGAGCTTTATGTATTAGTCCCTTCTTGACTCACCAAACATTCTCGCAACCCACCATTAAAGATAGGAAAAGATCAAAGTGGTTTTCCTACTCCCTTGCAGTCACTCAGCACTTCACTTCTGACACCAGCTGTCTGGCGGTTTTCCCTCACACATCAAGCAGTTTTTCAATTTTCTAGTCGACACCAACTGGATGTCCTATAATTTTATTCTGACACATATCTACCCAGATATAGCGTCAGATCTCACAGATTGAGGGCTTAGTCTCAAAAACCTGTCTCTCACTTCCGATGTCAATTACAAGTTCCAGCTTGTGACCTGTGCTCCTGATTGACTGGCTATAATTCCGGGTTCCCATGACCCCCGTTCTCAGGTTCAACTAATTTGCTAGGGTGGCTCACAGAACTCAGGGAAACAGTTCACTTATGTTTACCCATGTAAATAATGTTATAAAGGATGCAGATGACCAGCCAGATGGAAAAGATGCATAAGGCAAGGTATGTGGAAGGGTGCAGGGCTTCTGCGCCGTTTCCAGGTGCTCTACTCTCCCAGCACCTCCACCTGTTCAGCAATATGGAAGCTCCCCAAGCCCAGTCCTTTTGTGTTCATGGAGGCTTTATTACATAGGCATGATTGATTAAATTATTGGCCATTGATGATCAACTCAACCTTCAGGCCCCCTCCCCTCCTCAGAGGTCAGGGTGTGGGGCTGAAAGTTTCAACCTTCTAATCACATGGTTGGTTCCCCTGGTAACCAGCCTCCCATCCTGAGGCTATCCCAGAGTCCCCAGTCATCAGTCATCTTGCTAGCATACACAAAGACACCTATCACTTAAGAGGCTCCAAGAGTTTCAGGGGTTGTGTGCCAGGAACCGGGGGCAGAGACCAAATACATAATTCTTATTACATCACAATATCACACCCACCTTTTCATTCCAGCTATCGTGGGTCCAACAGGCTGCTCAAATGTAAGCCTGAAAGCACTTCTCCTCAGCTGCCCTAAATATCTCTTACTTTCTGACCTGGGCATCTCCGCCCCCTCGGCAAGGGAAGGGGGATAGGTGGGGGTGGAGACCTCATTCCACCCACCCATGCATACACATGTGTGACCTTGGAAGTGCAGGGAGTCAACACCTCATCGGGCAACCTTTGATCAATGGGGAACAGGAGCTTGTGTTGCTCAGGTGAAAGATTCTAAGATGCGTTCTACACAGATCCTAAGAAAGTGCCCAGAGGGACCCAGACAACAGTGGACCATAGTGTAAGCTGCTTGATATTGCACCCTTGCATTGACTTTCCCTCCTTCCCTGTTTCACTCTTTTTTACCCCCACTCCTGTTCCATGGGATTACATCCCAAAGTATCTGTAGTCAGGCCCTTGTCTCAGGCTATGCTTTTGTGGAGAATGCATGCTGAGGCTGTCTGATTACTCCACTGCTATATTTCTAGCCCCCAGAATGGTATTGAGCACATAATAGATACTATATGAATATTTTTTGAAGAAACTCTTCAGTAAGTAAGTCCATTTCCCATCAATAGAAACAATACAGCATACACATTTCACAAGGTCCACAAAATTGAAATAAACTAGTCAGAGTTCTAAAAATAAGATATATTCTTAATTCTGCTGAGTGTCTCAACAAATACTGAGTTCCACTTAAATGTCAGGCACTAGGATTGATCTGTACAGGAGACAAAGATAAAGAATATCTCTTCTCCCATGATATTATCTCAGCGTTATCAAGAAGAGGGGTGCCCACAGTAGTTATGAGCAGTTCAAGGAGCCCATTAGATCTGCCACCAATTATCACCTGTAGGTCTCCTGTGGAGTACGTAAGATGAAGGAAATTAGCAGCACATAAAAAAGCAGACAATATTTGCCCTGCCAGAGAGAATATAAATCTTAAGACATTTTATGACTGGCTTTCCAAGTGCTCAAATCAACTGTAGAAAATAGAGAAATTATTGTTACCTAAGGGATGGAATTCAATAGCAGTACTTAAGATAGATAAAAATAAGGATGACAAACCTATCTCTACCAATGACAAGATTCTTTTTTTTTTGAAAGCCAGAGGGTTAAAGGATCTAATGCTATAACTATGGGAAAATGAGTATTATAAAATCCAGGTCTCTTACATATAGGCACATAATATTACAAAATCTCAGAAAAGCTGCAATACAACTTTTGCTGTCACTAGTGGCTTAGCATTGACTGAAGTCATTGCTCCCTGGGAGCTAAATTACCCCAGAGTTGACAAGCCAGTCTAGTCTCAGTAGAAAACAGAAGGCACACTCAAAAGTGATAATTGAATAGAGTTTAATATAGGGGCTATACATAAAGATGTAGTAGGGCTTAAGGGAGACCAGGGGTAGCGTAGTTCTTAGGGGCTAGCAACATTGGGAAGCCACGTTCTTTCCTATGACTGAAGGGAAATGGGAGACAGCCACCAGAGAGGGTAGCTGCAGGGAGACAGCCTCCCAACAGGAACTGTGGCCTTCAGCATGGATGTGTAGCCAAGCCTTGGCAACCCCTCCGGTAGAAACCTAGGGATGTAAGTATCTTGATGCCACTCTCCCTCCTACTGAGGTTTTAAGAATACAAATTTTATGTAACGATTAAATGGTATAAGATATTGTATTAGTTTTCTAGGACTGCTGTCACAAATTACCACAAACTTGGTGGCTTAAAAGCAAAGAAATTCAGTTTCTCACAATTATGAAGACTAGAGGTCCAAAATCAAGGTGTTAGCAGAGCTGTGCTTCCTCCAAAGGCTCTAGGGGACAAACTGTTCCTTGGCTCTTCCAGCTTCTGGGGCTGTGAGCTTCATTCCAGTTATTTCAGTCTTCTCATGGCCTTCTCCTCCTTTCCCTGTGTCATCTCCTCTTCTGTTTCTTATAAGGACATTAGTCATTGGATTTAAGGCCCACCCCATTAATTCAGGAGGATCTCTTCTTGAGATCCTTAATTTAATTACATCTGCAAAAATCCTTTTTCCAAATTAGATCATATTTACAGGTGCTTTTTGCATATATCTTGAGGGGTTCCCATTAAGCCCACTAAAGATATAATGAAGTAAAACATTTTCAGAAAATTAAGCATGCTATCAACACTGAGAAAACTGGAGCTGTGTAGTGGGTACTGTGGTGCACTGTCCCACTTCCCCATTCAGGACTGAAGCACTAATTTTTTCTGCTGCTGGGAATGTTGCCTGCTGATGGCTCATAGCTGCATCACTCTCCAAGAATTTCCTTAATCAAAAGAAAGCTGCCTCTCTAAGGTTTTGCTTTCTCCCTGGGAACAGCCCACAGGTAATGAGTGGATAATGAAGGAGGATGCACAAAGGTCTGGCTTTGTGCCTCAATTCTCGAAGGGACATCCCAGCTCTAGAACTCTCTTGTGGGAAGGGCTGAGGCTTCTGTTGCAACTTAACTGGAAGACAACTTCTCTTTCCATCCCCTCTTGCTTCCCTCACTCCCTTGTAAGTGTTGTTTTCAAGAGCACTTCTCGATAAAGCTTTTGTAGGCAAATTTCACCACAGTGTCTGTTTTCCAGGGGCCTTGATTTAAGACATGCTCCCACATGAGACAATCCATCAATAGTCTAAGTAGCTCAGAAGGAGGCTTTTTGGAGAGCCATCCTCCCAATGCCTAAACAAAAGAAGTTGTGTTCTCCATTGTGTGGGCTCTCTGTCTTACTATTGCCCCTGTGATAAGAAACATGAGGTAAGAAGTTAAACACAAAAACTAGAAGGATGAAAACCTTTTCAAAATAGAAGTAATATATTTCAAGAATTGGACAGAAGGCTAAGTGGATGGTTAGTGGGTATTGAGAAATTAAACCAAGATCTTATCATATCATAGATGATTTGAGAATACATTTTTAAACAGAAAATGAAAGCCAAAAGTTCTGGATATTGAGAACAGAAATTAAGAAAACATATCTAAGTGTGGCTAAAGAAAAACGAACATGGGCTAAAAGTAAAAAAGTAATGAATCCATAGCAATCTTGGGATGGCACAAGTTTCCCACAGTGTCGAATCCTCTCTTTTGACAGTGGAGACAAGCAAAGTGGAGTCTTCCTCCTAGGTGATTTGCACCAACTACAGCCAACCTTTCAAAAGGTGTGGTTTCTCAGTACTGACCTCTAGGCAGCAGAGACTAAGCAGCATCCAGCCTGGCCTCCAGATACTTCCTGTCTATACCCTCAGTAGAAGTAATTGGTAGAAAGGCATCAAAAGCCTCTCCACTGGGGCTTGTTTTGCCATGGCAGAATCCAAAATCATTTTTGAAAATCACACCTAAAACTTTACAGATATATATAAAGAAACCCTGTGCTAATTTGGGCTGTTCAGCACAGAGAAAATCTTGTACAGAACATGGATCCATGGCATATCAGATATGTTTTAGTTCTTGGCTCTACCATTTTCTAGCTGTGGCCTTACACAAGATGCTATATTGGGGGAACCTGCCCCCAATATTTCAACTTAGGTTCCTTCTATTTTCCATAAGTGTCAGCCAGCTGAGAAATAAAGAGAAAGAGTACAAAGAGAGGAATTTTACAGCAGGGCCGCCGGGGGTGATGTCACATATCGGTAGGACCGTGATGCCCACTTGAGCCTCAAAACCAGCAGGTTTTTATTAAGGATTCCAAAGGGGAGGGGAAGTATGAACAGGGAGTAGGTCACAAAGATCACATGCTTCAAAGAGCAAAAAGCAGAACAAAGATCACATGCTTCTGAGGAAACAAGATAAAGGGCAAAAGGCAGAACTTCTGATAAGGGTCTATGTTCAGTGATGCACATACTGTCTTGATAAACATCTTAACAGAAAACAGGGTTCGAGAGCAGAGAACTGGTCTGACCAAAAATTTACCAGGATGGAGTTTCCCAATCCTAGTAAGCATGAGGGTACTGCAGGAGACCAGGGTGTATCTCAGTCCTTATCTCAACCACATAGGACAGACATTCCCAGCGCGGCCATTTATAGACCTCCCTCCAGGAATGAATTCCTTTCCCAGAGTATTAATATCAATATTCCTTGCTAGGAAAAGAATTTAGTGATATCTTCCCTACTTGCACATCCATTTATAGGCTCTCTGCAAGAAGAAAAATATGGCTGTTCTTGCCCAACTCTGCAGGCAGTCAG
The DNA here is from genome assembly GCF_028878055.3 of Symphalangus syndactylus. Lineage (NCBI taxonomy): Eukaryota > Metazoa > Chordata > Mammalia > Primates > Hylobatidae > Symphalangus > Symphalangus syndactylus. The sequence goes on along the minus strand of NC_072443.2, from coordinate 35,415,372 downwards.
ACCTTATGGTTGTCTTCCCTTGTTCCCTAAAATTTGCTGTTATTCTGTTCTTTTTCAAGGTGCACTGATTTCATATTGTTCAAACACACATGTTTTACCATCAATTTGTACAGTTAACACAATGATCATAGTGGTCCTGAGGTGACGTTCATGTCAGCTTATGAAGATAACAGGATTAAGAGATTAAAGTAAGACAGGCAAAAGAAATTATGAAAGTATCATTTGGGAACTGGTAAATGTCCATGAAATCTTCACAATTTATGTTCCTCTGCAGCAGCTCCAGCTGTTCCCTCCGTTTGGGGTCCCTGACTTCCTGCAACATCTGTCCCTTTCTTTTTATATAAATGTGCCATGGTGATGAAGGCTTGTTCATTCTCTTGGTTTTGATGCAGGATTCTTTGACTTGTCTGGCACACTAAAAACAAGCTGATTAAACAGAGAAACCTAATTCCAAAATTTACTACAGTGGAGCCCCCAATAGACTTAATCCAAGTTGTGGGGTTTAGTCCAGAAAGACTTTCTGCCTCCTGATCTAATGCCTCAGCTCCAGGCACAATGGATAAATGAGCTTGAGAGGCTTCAAAATTTTTTTTCTTTAATTTAGTTATGTCCAAGGATAAATCATCTTCCCTACCCAGAAGGTGTCCTTTGACCATTTCCCATGAGTGATCAGTCTCGTTGTAGGAATATGGTGTGATACAGAAATCAGAAGTATTCCAATCACACTGCATTTGCAAGTGGTGTTCGAGACTCATAAGTGGATCCCCAAGGCAAATAACAGACTGTCTTAAATCATTAATTTGATTAGCTAATTTTTGATCAATGCCTTGTTGAGAATTCCACATTTGGGTGGAACTGGCTTGCCAATCATTAACAAAATGAGCCATTTGAATAGATTGGTGTAATGCCACTCTGGCAGTGGTGGCCAGTGCAGTGACTGTAATGAGGCCCATGATCACAGCGATTAAAGTGAAAACAAATCTCTTAGATCTTTTGAGAATTCGTTGTAACACTTCATTAATTAAATGTACTGAGGGGGAAGATTCCCAAGGTCTGGGTAAAGTTACCGGTATCCAGATTCCTTCTCAAGCTTGCACCAACATTACACTTTTCGTGGAGTCAAAATGGGAGTTAACACAAGTGTGTAAATGACAATTAATGCATTGGACAGTTTGAGTGTTCATTCAAATTTTGATATTTCCCACTAACAGCATGTAAGGAGGCTTAACACAACTCTGTATAGGAAGAGTCAGGTTGGAGGTAAACAAAGCAGAATGTTTGAATCTACGTTGATACTGAGGGAGAGGAGCGGCGGTGGCAATGCCTGGTGTTCTGCGCCATAAAGAAGCAATCCGAGGTGCCCAGGGATGCTGAAGAGGTAGAGGGATATACCGGGGTTGAGAAGAATTATAATGCCAATCAGAGTCCCATAAAGGAGGATCAGCATCAAAAAGAGGAAAAGGGTTCAAAGGGGATTTATCATGGGGTTCAGAATCACGGATGCGAGGGGTGGTAGTGGGGACAACAGACAGAAAAGTTTCCCCTTCTCATACTCACAGTCCGGACGTGACAATAGCCAATTTCCAGTGTTCTGGGTGTTCTGTCTCAGAATGGGGAATATCGTGCAAGGCCTTGGTGCGGGGGGTGGGGGGGTAATGTCCCTATCTTCCCATTTTAAGGGAAAGAATGAGCTGAACCTCCTATGCAAAGTAGGATGATGATCCTCCTCCTCCCAATAAGAAATAAAATAAGTAGCCTCCAGGCATTCCCTTCTGCCAGGGAGCAATTGTTTTTTAAATAGCCCTTTGGTGCCCAGTCTATTACTAAATCATGTGAGTCATTTTTTGATACTGCTGCATGTGAGTTAACACAGTCTTCCCAAATTAAAGTTTTAGATGGGCCCTCAAAATTTTTAGGACATGGTTTTCCTACAGGTTTATATTGAAAGTATGGGGTATCTCCTATTACTCCCCTTTTTATTTGTCTTAAAGGAGAAAGGGAGAGGTTGGAGACCAAATGTCCTCATTCCCTTGTAGCTAATCTCTCTGGAAGATAAGAAGCCCAGACTTCAGTTTCTAGATGGATACAACCAGGTGCATGTCCGAGGCACAGAGGAGGATATTTATAACCCATAGTAACATTAAATGCAGTGCCTTCTTCTCCTGGTTGAGCAGGGCAATGATCATCTGTAGCTCCAGGCATCCACACACTATCATTAGTATAGATTTCTGCAGGAGCATCCATCCAGGTGAGATGTCGAATAAGTGGAAGAAAAGGCACATAAGCCCAATAAGAATAATTTTGTGTAGCAGGTAAATCAGTTTGAGGGGAAACTGGTGAGACAGAAAGTATAAGGAGGAGAATTATTAAATAAAACCGATTTAAGCAAGATCCAGTGCTGAGGGAGGAAGAGAAGAACAGAGGGATGTTATTTTCGGGCTAATAGAAATGGTGACATTTTTAGGTTCATAAGGAGAAAAAGAAAGGGAATTAGGAGAAGTTGATTAGTTAGAGAGGTCTCCATTGCCATTAGGGAGGATTGAACCAGACCCATTTTGATTTGGCATGCCAGTTTCTGCGGAGTCGGCACAAATCTCACCAGGTATGAGGGTGGTCTCTGACGCAGATCTCTTTTCCCTGTGGTTTTCATTGTCAGTATTTACACAAAGTTTAAGTCTTCTAGTGGGCACCCAGACAGGGGATTGATGATCTCCTGGTGAAACACAAGCATACCCTCTTCCCCACATTAAAATTGTTCCAGGTTCCCAGGTATTGGTCTGGGAGTTTTTCCATAACACTGGCTTGCCTTCATTTAGGGAGAATTTTTCCCTGTACAATGGCATTCAGCTGCAGTCAGAGTATTGTCTTTAGGAACATTTAGAAAGTTTAAAGTAAACAATGCTAAATGTAATTGGGAGTGGAGAGTGGTTAAATTATGCTTTTGTTGCTCAGACTGTTTGGACAATGGAGTTTTGAAAGTGCGATTGGCCCGTTCCACCACAGCCTGTCCCTGAGGAAGTATTTACCATTGATAACAAGCTGCAGGCTCCTGATTATTGATAGACGGTACAGTAAAAGCAAATTTTTCACAATCCAATTTATGTAAAACAATATGAAAGAAACAGTCTTTAAGATCAATAACTATGAGAGGCCAATTTTTATGTATTAAAGCAGGGGCAGGCATGCCTGGTTGGACGGCTCCCACAGGTTTAATTACAGCATTAATGGCCCTTAAATCAGTTACCATCCTCCACTTGCCTGATTTTTTTTTTTTTTTTTACTAGAAACACAGGAGAATTCCAGGGTGAAAGAGAAGTTTCCACATTTCCAAGTTATAACTGTTCAGAAACCAATTGAGTTAAAGCCTCCAGTTTTTCTTTAGAGAGAAACCACTGCTCAATCCAAACAGGTGTTTCAGATTTCCACTGTAAAGGAATAGGATTAGGAGGCGTGGCAGTGGCCATCATTAAAAAGGATAACCTAAATCAGCCCTGTCTTCTTTTACAGTAACTTGAAGAGGTTTAGTAATTCCTTCATGTCTTGGACCGAGACTGAGTCCAGGAACAAACCCCATGTTTTCCATTATATGTTGACCGGGAGAGCTATAAGAGTTACATGGAATATTAATTTCAGCCCCCCATTATACCAGCAAATCGCTTCCCCAAAGATTAATGGGGATTGGTGTGATATAAGGCTGAATTGTACCCTTTTGACCATCAGTGCCAGTGCAAGGCAAGATAAATGTGCTCTGCTGAACTTCATCAGCTTTTCCAACACCTACTAGTCCCATGTTAGCAGGATATTTAAGCCAGGAGGAAGGCCATAAATTAGAGGAAATAATAGAAACATCAGCCCCAGTATCTACTAGGCCCTCAAACTTTTTTCCTTGAATGTGTATGGTACAGGTGGGCCATTGTTTAGAAATTACATTAATCCAATAAGCAGCTTTTTCACCGCCGGAGCCCATCCTAGGGCCCCATGTCTTATCTCCTTTGTTTAAAATAATATTATGTAGTAAAAGTAATTGAGAAATTGACTCACTGGCTGGAGTGGAAACAGGAACTTTGGCAGGCACCATAAGTTTAATCTCATCAGAGGAATCAGAATTAATGAGACCAGTATGAACTATGATACATTCAGCAGAGGTGGATGCCCTGCCTAACACCAGGCCCACTGAACCTTGAGGTAAAGGGCCAGTGACCCCCTTGGGGACAATTAAAGGCAAAGAATTAGGTAGTAAATTTAGAGGAATGGTACTACAGAGATCAACCACCCTGCCCCCTACTGTGGAGGTCTAATGTTCCCTTTTTAGGAAACCAAGGACAGTGTTCTTCCACTGCCCTGAATAGGGTGACCATATTTTCCATGGGCACTCAAACTCCTCCCTGTTTTCACAGGAATTTAATATAGCAGAGATCAGCATAATGTTTAGACTCCGCGTGACCCATAGTTACCCCAGACAATACACAGACAACTCACCAATCATCAGGGAGCTGAACAGGCATTTCTGTGGACTGGACTGCTGAACATTTCTCCACACCTACCAAAGGGAATCGGATTCCCGCATGCACTTAGGAAAAAGAAAACCGTGTTGGTGTGCCAGATATCAGGGGAATCTGCCCCCAGTATTTAAATGTAGGTTCTTTCTATTTTCCATAAGTGTCAGCTGGCTGAGAAATAAAGAGAAAGAGTACAAAGAGAGGAATTTTACAGCTGGGCTGACGGGGTGACATCACATATCAGTAGGACCGTGATGCCCACCTGAGCCTCAAAACCAGCAGGTTTTTATTAAGGATTTCAAAAGGGGAGGGGTTGTATGACCAAGGAGTAGGTCACAAAGATCACATGCTTAAAAGGGCAAAAAGCAGAACAAAGATCACATGCTTCTGAGGAAACAGGACAAAGGGCAAAAAGCAGAACTTCTGATAAAGGTCTATGTTCAGCGATGCACATACTGTCTTGATAAATATCTTAACAGAAAACAGGGTTCGAGAGCAGAGAACTGGTCTGACCAAAAATTTACCAGGATGGAATTTCCCAATCTTAGTAAGCCTGAGGGTACTGCAGGAGACCAGGGTGTATCTCAGTCCTTATCTCAACCGCATAGAATAGACATTCCCAGAGTGGCCATTTATAGACCTCCCTCCAGGAATGAATTCCTTTCCCAGAGTATTAATATCAATATTCCTCTCTAGGAAAAGAATTTAGCGATATCTTCCCTACTTGCATGTCTGTTTATAGGCTCTCTGCAAGAAGAAAAATATGGCTCTTTTTGCCCGACCCCACAGGCAGTCAGACCTTATGGTTGTCTTCCCTTGTTCCCTAAAAATTGCTGTTATTCTGTTCCTTTTCAAGGTGCACTGATTTCATACTGTTCAAACACACATGTTTTACCATCAATTTGTACAGTTAACACAATGATCATAGTGGTCCTGAGGTGACATACATCCTCAGCTTATGAAGATAACAGGATTAAGAGATTAAAGTAAGACAGGCATAAGAAATTATAAAAATATTATTTGGGAACTGATAAATGTCCATGAAATCTTCACAATTTTTGTTCCTCTGCCGGGGCTCAAGCCGGTCCCTCTGTTTGGGGTCCCTGACTTCTCGCAACAATGCTAAATCTCTGTAAGCCTCTGTGTTCTAGCATCTCTTAAATGGGTATGTGTGAAGACTGATGACATGTAAAGTGTCTGGCATCCAAGTAAGCCAGGTGCAAAACAAGCTATTCTTAGCATAAAATGCATAGTCCTTTCTGTTTTTCTAATGATAACAACAACTTTTGGCCAAAATGTTATTTTACATGAATTGCCTAATTCTTTCCTTGATGAAAACAAATGTGAATTTATTTTTCTTTCCCCATGTCAACTGTACAGATTCAAAAGAGCTGAAGAAGAGTGATCTGTATTCTGGTTATTGCCATACATTATTAACCAAAATTCCCAGCTCTGTTTTGGATCCCTAAGACAGACAATGATATATGGAGCAAAAGGTGGTCAAAAAGAGTGATTTTCAGGCAAAGATTTGAGCTCACATCATGAATAATTTGGAAAGTCACCTTTTGCCCTAAGGAAGAAGTTGGAGAAATAGCAAAAGTGGTAGAACTCTGCAATGTCATCTTTCTAAGCAATATTATGTATGGGTTCGATTAGGAGCTTAGAATTTGGGCAGAAACAAACTTTAGCTTAGTATCTAGGATTTACCCAGCTTTTAGTTGAATGATCTTGGTCATGTAACTTAAATTCTTTCAGCTTTAGTTTCCTTACATATAAAATTATGGTAATGACAATGCCTTCCTTCAAGATTGCTGTGAAAATTCAAAGGGATTACATATGTGAAAGTTTCTGGTGTAGAGTCTGGCCCATAGTACAGCTAACAAAGTCACAATAATGCTAAGAAAAGTAAGAAGCAAGAGAAAGGAGTCAAGGGAAGGAAGGCAGTTTCTAGATATAGCTCTCCCCCAACTCAGTGATGTTGGATAGATAGGTCATTTAACTTTTCTGGGCTTGCATTTCCTCATTAGTAAAATGGTAAACTGCTAAAGATTACATAAATGAAAATGGCCTCCTAGTTCATTGATTCAAGACGAGTTTAATAGTCATCACCAAATGACTTGGCCTGCCATTAAGTTATAAAATATAAGATTTCCATGAAATATATAGAAAATGATAGGCCATGTAAAACAGAAAATTACAATAAATTATGTGAATAAATATCTTAGTTTTGGCAGATGTAGTCTGTAATCCCTTAATGCATTTTTTCTCCCTGAACTAAGGAGGCCTTTTCGATGATCCTTAAAAAATCAATGCTGCAGTAAATTAATCATAGCCTGCTGCTGTGATTGAATAAATGAGAAGATCTTGCTAGGGCTTACATAAAAGTCTAAAGTAAACAGCTACCCAATACACAGATCTACTGGTTTGAGCACAGACATGCTATAAGAATCTTAATAAATCCATCTGCTTAAAAAAACAAAACCCCTTACTAAACAAGAAGAAGCTTCAACTTCAGATTCTCTGTCCTTTTGACCCCTTATCAATTTTGTTCAAATCAAATTTAAGTTTTATTAAAAGCATAGATCCCATAGAAGTCATAGGAAAGTTAGCCAATACATCTGCCCCAGTTGCTTCCTGGGATGATGACGACTCTAGACTCTTTAACATACATCAGATAGATGTCTAAATTTTTATCAAATTCACTTGTGAATTTAAATTAGCCTCAGAACATTCAACATTGGAATCTTTAAAGCTAAGCTTGAGAAAGTCTCTTCAGCTTCCACTGTAATAGAAAGAAAGGTACAGCTGAGAAACTGAGTCCCCACTAATTTGCATGATTCAAGATGTTTGGCATAAAAGTTCAGGGAATGATGAGTCAATATGCACTCAGAGGTTGCCATAATGCTCTGATTTGTCGTGTTTTGCTTTCCCCACAAAGCAGGTGACAAAATGGGAATAAAGCCAGATGAATCTATTCTTATTAGATTGGGCCCACAATCTCATATTGGGTTTTAGATACTGGATTTCCTGCCAGCTTCTTGTATTGTCTGCTTATTGCTTTCAAGGAAGCCAGCAATGGCCTGGGATAACAGTGTGTCTGTGGTATGAGACATCTTAAATGGATGACACAATTTCCCTGGGCTCTGCTGCCAGTGGAGTTCCCTAAGCAAGTTAGTGTTTATGTGCTGCTGATGTTTGCGGGCCAGCCAGGAATGATCTTTGCCTAGAATAATGATATCATCAAAGAAAGTGGGAATACAAAGATAAATATTCTTACAGATGACATTTGCTCAGGGACAGTATTGTCTATCTGAGTGAGGAGCTGTTTTCTTTTGGCTAAGGTTCAAAGATTCTTTCTGCACTGATTTTCCCTCTCATTTCCTCTTAGGTTGTTATGAAATACACTTGCCTTTGACATATCCTTTATACCCAATTGTGGGATATTCCTCTTTCCCACATCAAATATGACATATGCTCCCAAAATCCACATGTTGTAGACTTGGTCCTTTAATAATTTTCTGACATAAACTTGATCTGTGTGGCTCAAGGCTTCAGTGTGACAAAACAATAAAGCACTTTTTTTTTTCCATTTAAATTATACTTGAGCCTTGGTCTGGCTACTCTTCTTATAAATGTAAGTTTGATTATAAAAGTCCTAATGTTTGCTGATAGGTTGAAAAAAACCAGTATTTTTCATTAATTTAAATTTCAAAGACACATCTGACATGGATGCTGAGAAAACAGGAGGCAATCAAATCAGTACAAAACTTAGATATTAGTAATGCTTTGCTAAAAATTGAAGTTCCTGGGGCTTGAAGTTGTGGATGGATGGGTAGGTAGAGAGAGGTGAGGGGGCACCACATCTCTTAACCAGAAGATTCCTTCATCTCCTAGTAGCTCCTTCCAGGATTGCTGGTCCCCCTGGCATTAGCAGCTGATGGTCCCTTCTGTCCAGCAGTGTCTTGCAGGACAAAGGCCAGCCTCACTCCTGCTGCACTGGTCTTCACTTCTCTGTCCCAGCAATGCAACCACAAACCGATTGGGTAAAGCCCACCTGCCTGGAATAGAGGTTGGCTCTTTCCTCTCTTGACACCCTTTGCTTAGAAAGTGGGGCTTCTGTGGACCTTGGTCTGGCTTTCAGGATAAGTCCAGGGCCGTGCTCTCTTGCCTACATTCCTAACCCCATACACACTTCTGTGGCTAGCCTTTTCCCATCTTCTTCTTAGGTGATTCCACCTTCTACTCTTGGAATCTTAACCTTTCAGCAGTTCTGTTTTCTTTCTTCTTTCATTCTCTGTCTATACTCCCAACTTCATTTATCACTGGTAAGTTCAAATATGCAGTGTCAGGGGAGTGATGTGCACAGAGGCTAAACTTCAAGTCAGAAGGCAAAGAGGGAGAGGATTCTTTGGAGAAAAAAAAGAGGATGAAAGATAGCAAGAGGTGGAAGCAGTTAAGTATTACTGGGATGAGACTTTTTTCATAAGATAAAATTTATTTTAGGTTGTAGGAAGCAGAGAGTGAAGAGGAAGAGATTAATAATTCAAGAAACAGGAAAAGTCTCACAGGGAAGTATTTCAGAGATTAAGTGAGTGCAATAGAGCACTGATGGAGTAGGCAGACTGAATAGGGAAGTGCTTGCTCTATAGCAGGGTGGTTATCAGAGAAATTATGGTAAAATTGGGATGTGGAGAGTAAGAAAGTTGAAGTTCTGACTTGAACCTCCAACCTTGTGTATAAATAGAAGGGAAGATGGGTTATTTGTGAAAATCAGTGAGGAAGGAGCCCTAAGGAAAGTGGAACAGGGAATTTTGGACTAGTGACTGGGAGGATGGTGACAGGAGGCAAAAAAATAAAGTATTTGTGAGCATAGGTGAGAGTGTGATTGAAGATGAAGGGTTGACTTTGGACTGGAATCACAGTACCTGGTGTTAGGGAGCAAGATAGGAGAATGCTGGATAGGAGGCTGCAGCTGGGCCAGGTGGTGATGTTAGGAGGCTGAGGGGCCTAGGTACAAAAAGATGAGTGAAGACAATTAAATATCTTGACAATGGGGTATATTGTCAAATATACTTAATTGCTTCCTCCTCTTGCTATTTCTCATTCTCTTTTTTTGTTCTCCAAAGAATCCTCTCCCTCTGCCTTCTGACTGGAAGTTCAGTCTCTGTGCACACCACTCCTCTGGCACGGCATATTTGAACTATATGGAAAAATAGAAACTAAAAAAGTGGCTGAGGAATGGTAAGAATAGGAGGTTTGGAGGGGACAAGAGAGGTAAGGAAGGAGGAGGTCAGCTTTCCCTCAATGCTTAATGTATTGTCCTCTACTTTCATTAGTTTATCATTTCAGCCCCAATTTCACTAGTAGGTTAAAAGATGAGCACTTATGTGAATAACATCCAATTTAGTAGTCAGCTACTTCTTAACCCAACAGCACATTGTTGTTCCAGCCAACACCAACTTATAGGGAAAATAGACTTTTTTAGAGGGGAACTAACATGTCTTTCTGAGTGGGGTGAGAAAAAGGGTAGTGCCTGCTGTCTGAGAGCAGTAATCTGGGAACCACAGCCTTTGGATTTTAGGTCAAGGGAGTGAGATACCTCTTAGAGGAAGCGGAATGCCAAGGAATAACCTGGCCTAGCCATATTTGCCATATTTTGTCTTACAGGTGTCTGACGCTGAGGTAAATAAATTATTATGAAATTCTGTCTAACTTTCCTGACCCAGGACAATGAGAGTGCTCAAATAGGAACCAAGAACTGGTGGGAGGGAAATGACCTACTTAGACCAAGACAGTTCCCCATATCCAAGTACAAATGGTGCCAGCCCTCAATTGTTTCCTTGTCTTTGGACAGCTGCCAAGTTTTGTCTCAGGAGGTCTTTATTTTCTTTCAAGAGGCCAAAAATCAATCACTGAATTCTTGGTGAGGTTAATGTGGAAGATTAGAACGGATTAGAGTCGATTATAAACACAATCCCTTCTGCTGTGCTTCCTGGGGACCAACAGAAGCCCGTCAGATGCCTCATTAAAACAATTACTCTCACAAGCCAGTGATATGGTATCTACATTATCTATTGACCAGACCTGAGTCTACATTGAAACCAAACCAGGGAAATTAAGAGAACAAAACAGGAAATAAAATGCCTAAAGGATCTCATAGATCCCAGATTGAATGGACATTGCTCACAAGCAATCTCTCTGTGTGTGTGCGTGTGCGTGTGTGTGTGTGTGTGTGTGTGTGTGTGTGTTTTACTTTAGATCAAGGCTGGTAAGGACCTTTAAATTCTGGAACTGACCAATCTAGATATTAATATTAGGCCCACACTTTCTGAGCTAAAAGAACTGAAAACAATGATGGTGATGGTGAAAAGAGAAAGGAAATTGAGTGTTAAGTAAATGACAGAAAGCTGTAGGCCAAAGAGACAATTTAGGCTAGAAAATACTGCTGGTGCCTCTTCCACACCCCATGAAAATGCTGGGCCTCCACGCTGTGATGAGTGGCACATCTGCCCAGCTGGTTCCTCTACCAGAGTAGATTCTGTATGAGGCATTCCTATTACTCAAAGAATGGCTAAGTATTTCACAGATGTGTGGTTTAAATGTTTGCCAGGTGCCAAGTGTGAATCGGGGCTTGACAGCCTACAGTCCCTACTGTGTGACCTCCGAATCATTTCAAGCTGTCTCTTCATCTTTTATAAATGTTATGTGAGCCAATAACACTGATAAGTAATTCTTTTTAACATTTTAAGTCTTAGAATAATACTTCATTTTTAAAGAATATTTCATAAAATGAGTGAATTATGGTTGAAATTAATGCAGTGTCAAAATTGGTATTTTAATTACATAGAAAGGCAGAACATGTAAAGTCATGACTCTCTGTGCTACTGCAATACAATGTCCTAGCAAACATTTTTTAAAAATTTAATAAATATGGTATGCTTTCCCTCTCTGCTGGTACAACGGGTTCTGCTATATTTGCCTTGGGATTTTATATTTGGGATTTTTGCTTGCATTTACATGAGTAAAGACACAGCATTAATTTTGCCCTAATACTTAGTTGTGATTTATTTTTAACTTTCCTCTTTAAGAAATAAAAGTTAGTAAGAGCAGAAAGGGGACAGGGACATTCATTTGGTAACTCAGTCAGTCTGAGTTGCTAATGCAGGCCTTATGAAGGCCCCTGAAGGCAAACATGAAATGCAGGATAAATAGCAATGCTCTCACGTGTGGTTACCCACAGTCATTCTCCACTGAACTGGACCAGCCAGTTGGTTTACAAAGGGCCTCTCACACCCACAGGATTACAACTGAATTTCAACTGTCAAAAGCACTGGATTTAGAATAACAAAACCTGGACTTGAGCCCTAGCTCTACCATTTACTAGCTCTGTGAACTTAGGCCAGTTATTTTACCCTCTGAGTCTGCCGTCTTATCTGAAATGAGAATATTCCAGGGTCTTCTTAACTGGAACAGGAATTTTCTTCGGTTTTTAGAGGGCTTAAATGAACTCACAAAGGGAGAACCACTTAACACAATGCCTGGTGCACAGCAGACATCAAATAAATATTAGACCATTTTCTTTCATCCCATTTTAATTAATAAAGAATGACTTTTGAAAAATTATTTCTGGGAGACACATTTCCAACTACTTATAGCTTAGGCAGAGATATCTATGCACATCATTTTATAACAATTTCCAAAGCATTATTAGTCATACATCATCCCAGTGAAAAGAGGTCTGACCCTGAGAATCTCCTAATCAAGTTCCCTCATTTTATGGATAAGGAAATTGACCCAGAGAGGCTCTGTGAAACACCCAAGGTCATACAGATACGTGGTGGCAGTGAGAACCGGAATCCAGTTCTTTTGCCTCACACCCAGTGCTTCCCTCCTTTGCCAAGCTGGCACTATTGCTGCTGGTGCCACAGAAGTGCACATGGCCAGGGTGCCTGTGAATCTGAAGGTTCAGGGGTGCTTGCACATTTTCAGTCAGCTCACTGGTCTGAGCAAGTGGCCAAAACTGTCATGTACCCAAATCCCTATGGAAAAACGACTACTTAATCTGACCAATAAATACTTCCAGGAATTTATGGAGGAACCGAGAGCTAACTTTGAAGTTAACCTAGATCTGATCTCATACACTTATCCTCATAGCTCACAGTGGTCTGATTGACTGTGTCCTAAATAGTTCTACCTGATGGTGACAAATGAGAGTCTAGACATGATGGATGGGATCAAAAATAGACAGGTGAATTCTAAGTTTAGCGTACACCACTTTTTCCCATAGGCGTCTCTTCCTCAGGTTGTGTTCGCAGTCGAATCTTTAAAAGCAGGTAACATTAAGTGGCATACTTCAGGGAATACTCCCCAGCCCCGCTGATGGACTGTATGGAATTCTGATGGAGGTCATTTGGAGCAATGGTTTCCAGAGGCCAGTCTGAAGGCTCGTGCCAAGCTGGCTTGCTGTACGTCTAGGGAGTCCCTCTGGGAAGAGAGCTTTAAGAGACCTTTACTGCTCTGCCCCCCACCCAGACTCCTCTCTTGGAGATTTTCTCTCAGTCAGCCTGTGGTGAGGCTTGAGCATCACTATTTTTCAAAAGCTTCTCAAATGCTTTGATATGCAGCCATTGCACTAACTCAGGGTGGAAGGGGTTGGCCGAGATCTAAGGGACTGGTATAAATGGCAGTGTGAGAGCTTCTAAGCCAAGAGCATCACCTCATGGCACAGATATAATATAAAAGAGGACAGTTAAGCATCATCACCTCATTCTGCTCTACCATAAGCTACTCCTTCCTGCAGTGTTAAACTTAATCGCCCATCCACCAGAATCTAGCCTTACGCTTTGAGCATACCTCCATTTAGTATTTACTCTGCCAGGTGGGGGTTCCTGTCTTTCTCCTTTACTAGAATCAGGATCCTAGAGTTGAGAATAGAGACTGGCATATTCTTCAGTGACCCCTGTTCCTAGTGCTGTGCCTGGTGCATGGTAGCAATAGCCTCTTTTCTATCAGGAAGTGGCATCATCTCTGCTTGGACTTTAAGCAAAAGACATTGATGTGTTTGGGGAGAATCTTACATCACTAAAAACTTGGAATTATTTTTCCAGAGAACTGGTAGACTCAGTCCCTGAGCTTAATTTCTGTGAGACACATCTTAACCTGATGACAAATAATAAACACACACAGTGTCACCTCAGATGAGCCATGTGGCCCCTGGGCCATCCATATGGCTTCATAACTCTCAGAGTCATTCAGCCAGTGGCTGTTAAACAAATACAGATGCTGATACAGGAAGCAAAATGAGGCTAAAAGCTAGCGAGCCCACAGACCTACAATAAATTAGCCCCTAAATCAACTGGGATACTTTGGGAAGCATGTAGTCTTCTGAAGTAGATTCATCTTCGGCTTCTCTGAATTAATTTGGGGATTTATAAAACTGAAATTTCAGAATGAGAAAACAACGAAAGAGTTATTTGCCATGATCCAAGAGACAATTATACTTTTTATTGAAATGAAAGATAGTAGCAGTCTCAGTTGAACCTAACCTCTGTTCCTTCTCGGCTGGGGCTCAGACAAATCTGGTCAATGCTAGCTGAGTCAAGATTGGATCTGCCAGAATTTTGTGGGACTAAGAGTAGTCTTCAGGAGAATTTGTCTCAGGGAAGGAAAGAGACAGTCAAAGACTTGACTGTGAAGTGAAGCCTCAGCTTCAGGAGGCAGTGGGAATTCTTTGGACGTCTTGTTGTCTCTCCTTCATATTTGTCTCCTGACCTAATCCTTATGAACTTATGTCTTGGTATATAGAGAGGAGAAGAATAGGGTGAGAATATGGTAGTATACAGTACATAACTACTGAAATATTACATAGTGTCTATAAAGTTGCACCTGGTCCAGGCTGAAATGTAAAACTTTATCTCTGAAGCATCATGTGAATAGAGAAACTTTGTTCACAGCTATTCTAATGAAAACATGCTTTCCTCTCCAAATTCTTAGCGTCCTTCCACTGCATCCTAACATAATTCTCCCATCTACACAGTTTTGCCCTCACCACCCTGGTCCATCATCTCCTTTCTCTGCACAGAACTTTCACAATATGCATCAGGCATGGCACAGCTTTCTACTACAGGCCTTGCTCCTCCAGGAATGTGGTTCTTTCTCCTTGATTGCTTTACTCAAATTAATCCATCTACTTAGATTTTTTTCCCATCATCTCTTCAGAGAGGGGAGAGGCAAAGGAGCTAAAGTAGAGGAAAAAAGGAAGAAAAAAGCTGTGAACACGTATATGTCAAAAAGTTTATCTCATTACAGCTTTCAATAAAAATTCTGTACAGCAAGGGACCCAAACAGCCCTTTTTTGATATCTCACTAAAGAGAAGAATGCAGTTTTTCATAGAGCCCCATATAGTACTGGACAGGGTTTCTTGATGGTTCCTGTGCAAAAACAGGCCCAATGTAGGTGATGGTAGCCAGAGTATGTGTCAGGGGTGCATAGAGATGGCAGTGGCATATTGTAGCAGAAACATCTGATAGCACTCTCTGAAAAAAAGCAGTACCAGGGAGAGGCAGTATCCATGCCCAGTGGCAGCATCAGTGCCCTGTGGAGGTGAGAGCAATACTCATGAAAGCAGTGGTACTGGTGAGAAAGAGAGAATCACAATGGGCTCTGCCAGCAGATATAGGGCACCTTAACATGGTCCACATACACTGGAGACCTTGACAGCAGAGCAGTGGTCTGGAGCAGAAGTATACAAAGAGGGCCTACCCCCTGTGGTCAATAAAGGAACTATTTGAAGCACATATGAGATACCCTTAAGAGCTGGAGGATTGGTGTTGGAGCTGGTGATGCTCTAAAGCAAATAGCAAAACACTGTGCTAATGTCACTGTGTTTTTCCTATTTTACGCCCTTCCAGAGAATAACACAAATCCAGGAATGAAGACATATGGCTTGAAGACTCATAGATCACTTATCACAAAAAGTTACAGTATGCAATCCAAATTGACATGCTGATATCCAAGTTTTCATAGCAAAATCTAAGCAAGAGGTTCCTCTTTTTAATTTAAATTATTTTTGGAAGTCCCCAGGAATCTATGATCAGAAGCCCTATATTATGTGTGTGTCTACTCCCTGGTCAGTGTTCTCTTCCATGTAGGATCTGGAATACATGCCCTCCATATAGTCCCTGAAAGACATGCTTCTATCATTTAGACTTTGAGTGCTTGAGAATTAGATGGATTCATTATAGTATTTATGCTGTAACAACTATATAATCAGGAACAGATTTCTATTGTTGGCCTATATCTCTTTGACTAAAGATGGAATGATGAATGCATAAATGTATGCAGATAAATATGGTTTGATACGGTCTAGAGTATCTCTGAAGTAGCTAATAACATCAAATTAGGCAGCCCTTGGAAATATATTTCCTCAGTCTTGATTTTTTAAGCATCACTGACATGATAGAAAAATAAGAAAGAATATTAGAGTAGAAATCAATAAATTTATATCTGCAAATCACTATGTATACTCAGACATGTTTTTTCATTTCTCCCTGGCTCAACTTCTCATCCATGTAATCAGAGAATTGGATTGTCACTTAAATCCCTTTTGGTTCTAAATTTTTATGATTCTGCTTTTCTTCTGTTGCTTTAAATAAGGTAGAGCAATGGTTTTTCAACTTCTTAAACCAGTGGTTCCCTTAATCCATATAACATATAGATTAATCTTAATATATACAGAAAATAAAGGCAGAAATTCTGTGAATGAAGTGTGGATGGCAGGGGAGTTGACAATTCCTTGACTCTCCTCAACTTACCTGGTGATTCCTTGAGTGTTTCTTATATGCCAATTTATAAACCATTTTGCTAGGGAAGTGGGAACTAAAGAACTTGAAACTAGATGCCTCTGAAGTGATAAAGTAAAACTAAATATTGAATGCATCCCAAAACTGAAGCATCAGTAGTTCTAGTTAGTTCAGGAGTCAGCTAGGAAGAACATAAAAGTTTCAGAGAGATGCTCAATAGGAGAGGGGCTGATTCACCGAAACACCAATTTTCTTTCTATGATTTGAAGACCAAATTTAGTAAAACCCTTATGTCAACTTCGCATCCCTTGAAAAATGAAGACATGAAGAGAGAAGCATTCCTGAAGGAATTTTGGACAGACAAACTTAAATCAGACTTATGGAAAGAAAAATGCATTTAAAATTTTTTCAAGTAGCATGATGCAATGACACATCAATAACACATGCCTGTAGCCACATTTTTAAATGATGGCTTGGAATCTATCCCCATTGCCCTCCCTCTCCCTTTCAAAATAAATGGCAAAATCAGGTTGAGTAAGAAATGTCATCTATGCTTTCCCCATTCTTCTTCAATTCAGAAGTGAAAATGATGTTGATGTTTTATTTTGGTCACTTTTTGTTAAAATTCTAAGTGCCATCCATCATGTCCTCTAAAAATATTAGCAATTCCTCTTGACCTAGTAGAAGACAGTGAATTTCAAATTGACTCACTGACGAGGGTAAGTGATAAACTATGCTACTTTTCAGCTATTTTGGGTAAAGCCTATTCTTGACATAACTCTGATGGATGGTAGTAAAACACACCATGGGCAAAAGCAAAAAGGAGGCAATGAGAAAAAGTAACCATGATATTTTCTCCACCTTCCCCTCTCACCTACCTCCCCACACGAGAACGGTATGTCAGAGAGACCTCCAATATGAAACTTATAATTGTTCCTTTATTTAGCACAGCTCAAGGCTGTAACTGACTATCACAAAGGACTCTTCAGGAAAACTTGTTGAAATAGTTATTGAAAGTAAAGAATAAAGAATAGAAAAAAAGTAAAACTTCTTCAGAGTGATGTCATTTCCTGCAAATGAGAGTTACTATCTCTTTAATCCTCGTGTATTCTTAATTTATACTATCTTATCTTCAACTTTGTTTAACAAGAATATGATTTTGTTAATTCAGATTTTAGGTATAAATTTCTCCTTAGCAAAAAATTAAAAATCAGAGATTTATCTGCATAATTTTTCACACATCTTTTGGCTTATTCATCCAAACATTAAGAATTTATGAAGTTCCTATGTAGTAAGCACTATTAAGCGGTGGAGAGACAACGAGTGAGTAATACATGAATCCTCTCTGTGTTAGTTCATTTGCACTGCTATAACAAAATATCTGAAGTTGGGGCAATTTATTAAAAAAAGGTTTATTTTGGCTCATGGTTCTACAAGCTGTATGAGATGCATGGCACTAGTATCTGCTCCTGGTGAGGCCCCAGGAAGCTTTCAACTGTGGTGGAAGGCAAAGGGAGAGCCAGTATATCACCTGGTGAGACAGGGGACAAGAGAGAGAGGTGGGAGGTGTCAGGCTCTTTACACAACCAGATGTCATGTGAACTCAGAGCTAGAACTCCCTCATTACCATGGGGATGTCGCCAAGCCATTCATGAGGGACCTGCCCCCATAACCCAAACACCTCTCACTAGGCCTCACTTCCAATAGTGGGGATGACATTTCAGCATGAAATTTGAAGGGGACAAACATCCACACCATATCACTCCCCTCGAGAAGCCTAAGGTTTTATTTTTCTGCATTAAAACCACAGCTCGGGTCTAGATAGAGTTCTCTGCAAACTGAACGCATTATCAATAACAGGAAGCTAAAAGTAAAACCAAGATAAGCTGGAACTTAATAGCAGAAATACAATGAGAAAAAGTCAGCTCATTCTTAGTGTTCTATTATAGCCCAGTTTCTTATCATTATACTCTCTCATTTATCATTATACCCACTCATTCTCTCCTATATCATCTGGATAGGAGGTGCAGTGCCTTTGTACCAGGCCATATCCTTCTTTCTAATACTAATGGCAGACATAAGCAGTGATTTGAGGAGAAGCAGATCACTGGTCCTTCTTATTTTTACCTAATGTTGTATGAAATGTAAATCTAAATTTTGAAACGAAAACAAATTCTAAAAAGCAAAGAGAACTTTTAATTTCCTTGAAGATTTTCTCCTTATTCCACTTTAATGTAAGACAATGTAGTGGGGATTATTTTTATGTCTATCTAATTTAATTCTGTCAATGTCACCGTGAGGGAGAAATTATCGATATTGAGATTCAAACAATTGGGTTATTTACAGGAGGAAGAAAGTGGCAGCAAACATATAGCGGAATAGTTACAGATTGTAATACAGGCTCTGAAATTTGATTTGTTAATAATGATGTGTGCTTATTATTAGAAATGTTTATTTATTAGAAATAATAAATACCTATTTATTAGAAATGTTTATTAGAAAATGTTTTCTCTTAACATATTTCTTCAAGAAAGGAATTTTAGTAGTATCAAGAGACATCATAAAATATTTTATCTTAATCTACACTTATAAATAGCTATAAACAATTATTTATGTAGAATGTGTGTACCGGATGGTCAAGAATTAATGGTAGAGTAGGAGAAAGGAAGGAACAGAATGAATAGTTACAGAATCATGTAATTCATCTATTTAAGAAAATGCGGGTATGAAATCATAGATTGTCTCTCTCAGCACAACTAGAGGAGGATTGCAAGGACTCTTCCACTTAAGGAAGCTCAAATGTATCAACTATTTATCATGGACATATTCATCTTCTATGGTCTAAATGTGTCCCCCAAATTCGTATGTTAGAGACTTTATCCTCAGCATAATAGTGTTAGGAGATGGGGCCTTTTGAGAGGTGTTTAGGTCATGAGGGATCTGCCCTAAATAATGGAATAATGCTTTAAAAAGGGGCTGTAGGGACGGGTTTGCTTTCTCTTGCCCTTCAACCTTCCTCCATGTGAAGATGCAGCAGGAAAGCCTTCACCAGAGGCTTGTGTCTGGATCTTGGACTTTCCAGCCTCCAGAACTTTGAGAGAATAAATTTTTGTTATTTATAAGTTACAGAGTGTATTTTGTTATGGCAGCCCAAATGGGCTAAGACATCATGCTATAGGGTCCATTGGAGCATCTAAATGAAACAAGTTAACTTTTCAGTGCAGATGAACAGAAACATAGCAGAAACAGCATGCCCACTTTTAAATAACTATACTGCTTCACAAGTAATGCAGGCATCTTACAACAAAGCATTCCCAATTCTTCTCTCCTGTCCCTTATTACATTGCTATCATTCCTTTCATTTATCTATAAACTATACTCACCTAGTACATTGTTGCTTTTATTATTTTGAACTGTTATCTTTTAGATCAATTAAAATTAATAAAAATAAAAGATTTCATTTTACCTCCTTTTATTTCTTCTCTAATGTTCTTCCTTTCTTTGCATATAAATAGGTTTTTGTCTATAGTATTTTCCTCCCCTCTGAAAAACTTCTTTAAACACTTCTTACAAGGCAGGTCTACTGGAGACCAATTCCTTCAATGTTTGTTTGAGAAAGTGTTTATTTATACTTCACTTTTGAAAAATAACCCAATTCAGAATTTTGGGTGTTAGTTTGGTTTTTCTTTCAACACTTCGAATGTCTCATTGCACTTCCGTTTTGTTTGCATACTCTCTAAATGGAAGTCCATTGTAATTCTTATCCTTGTTCCTCTATAGGTAAGGTGTTTTTCTTCTGGCTTCTTTTGAGATTTTTCTTTTTGTCTTTGATTTTCTGCAGTTTAATATAATAGGCTTAAGTATAGTTTTTTGGTATTTATTCTGCTGCTTGTTCTACCTGCCTTCAAGGTGACTGCCTCTGGCTCTCTCTCTTTCTTTGGGCATGCCAGCACAAGCCCTGTGCACAGCGTCAGCAGGGCAGTTATACCTTTTACAGACAATAGTGGCTTAAAGCCAACTATTAGCTTACACAGACAAGTGGAGTTATACACATGAGCTCCAAACTCACTGAGTCACTCTGGTCCGGATGTGTGCCTCGGCCTATTCCTGACCAAAGCACATCCATGTACCTCACACATTTCCTTTTGATTATTTCTCAGACTTCCATCTTTCCACTTACATTACCCATTTTTTTCTTGTGTTAACCACTTTATTCATTAGAACCCTGAGCATATCAATTAAAGCTATTTTAAATTTCTGGTGTGATAATTCGGAAATCTCTGCCATATCTAAGTCTGCTTATGAAGTTTGCTTTGTCTTTCAAGACTATTTTTGCCTTTCAGTATGCCTTGTAAATTTTTGTTGAAAGCTGGACCTGATGTATAGGTAAAAGAAACTGAGGTAAATAGATCTTCAGTGTGAGGTTTTATTTATCTGGGTAGCAGTTAAACTGTGTTCACTGTTTGTTGTAGTTGCATGTGTCAGCAGTTACATTTTTCTCTAGTGTCCTTTCTGTTGTCTTATAGTGTCCTAGTGTCTTTGCCCTCTTTGTCCTGTTGTCCTCTAGTGTCTTTTCTGTTGTCTCTGGGTTTTCTGTTGTTCTGTTGTCTCTAGGTTTCCTTACAGACTTCTTCTTAAACAGGATCTGAAGCTAGCAGTTCTTTTAGGTATAATCCTCTGTTATTATACAGAAGCCCGGTTGATTTGGCAGTAACATATGGGGGAAAGGAAGCATTCTGTAATTGCATGCTTAGGTTTCTGTCTTTTAGTGAGCTTGTGTCCCTGGGTTATGATCTTCACAAATGCTTGTCATTGCTTCCCTTTCCCCGACTTAGGTGAAACAGGAAAGCAAAAGGAGAGTAGAGTTGTATATTTCCCTTTCCCCAGGTAAGTTAGGCTGTGGCAAGACCCCGGTAGGTAGGCTCTGGTTAAATAGTTTCCTTTGAGGGCAGGCCTTTGTTAAGAACAGAACATTCTGGACTTATTTCAAAATGGTTACTTACCCTCTCCCTCTACAACAGATATGATAAATTTTTCTCTGATACTTACCCTGAGAGCCTCATGGTTCTGGGCCCTCTTGGAGTTTTTATCTCTCAAGCTAGTTCCATGCTCAGTCTCTGTCAATTAGCCAAATAGCATTTAATTTAGTTATTTTTAATAGGCTCCAGCAGTGGTTTCTAATTCAATAAGCTGTGGTTCTCAGTATTTTGTCTCTCCAGTTTTCAGGGCAGTGGTTTGCCCTGTGACCTCAGTTCTCTGATAGATCAATTAAGCATTACTGTTTTTTAGTTTGTTCAGCTTTACCTTGTGAGGACAGAGTGATGGCTTCCAAACTTTTTACATATCAGACCAGACACCAGAAGTTTCCAAATTTTCAACTTTATAATCTATCTACCTACCTATTCTGATCTGAGATATATGTTGGAAATGATTTTTTAACAGATTGTCATTTGCTTTTTTGTCTATAGTGTTTTAATTATAATTTTATGTAATTAAATTTATAGAATTTTAATCTTATTGCATCTAGATTTTGAATCACATTTAGAAAGTTTTTAACCACCACTGAATTAAAAATAAATTGATCAGTATTCTATATTAGAAATATGAATGGTTTTCTTTTTATCTTCAGAGATGTGATTCATTTGGGGGTTATCCTAGTGTGTGATTTGAGTCATGGAATTAATATTTATCTTTTCCAAAATGACTATTCTGTTGTTTTAATACAAATTATTAAGTAGTCCATCTTTAACTGAATGAATTGAGATTCAGTCTATTCCTATACTAAAGGTTCCAGATGTGCTTAGGTCTATTTCTGGATTTTGTGTTCTGTTTCATTAGTCCACCTGCCTAGTCATATGTGAGTACCATCTGTTTTAATTATAGAGGATTTGGTGTATATTTTAATTTCTGGTAGAGCTAGTCCTGCCTTACTGCTTTGTTTAGTGTTTTCTTGATTGTTATTCCTTGATTTTTTTTGCATACAAACTTTTAAATGAACTAACTCCAGAAGACAACTATTGTTATTGATATAAGATTAAATTTATGGTAACATTTTTATGATGGTGAATCATCTTATTAAAAAACAAGAAGTGTTTTTCCATTTGTTCAAATCCATTTTGGATCTCTCAAGGATCTTTTCAGGTTTACCTTTTATAATTTTTGCTTATTTCTTTTCTATAACTTTATAGAGGTATAATTGGAATTCAATAAACTATGCCTATTTAAATGTAAAATTTGAACAGTTTTGACATGTACAGACCTGTAAACTAAGATCAGGTTCAAAATATAAAACAATTCCATTACCCCGCAAAATGTCTTCATGCCTTTCTATAGTTTATCCATCCTTGCACCCTGCTACCCAGGAATCACCAATCTACTTTCTGTACTACAGATTACTTTGCATTTTCTAGATTTACATGAATAAAATTATATAGTATGGACACTTTTGTTGGCCGGGCTTCTTTTACATAATTTTGAAACTCACCCATGTTGTTACATGTATCAATAGTTTGTTCACTTTTATTATTGAGTAACATTCCATTGTTTAGATATACCACAGTTTACCCATTCACCTGTTGATCATTTGAGTTGTTTTTAGTTATTGGCTATTACAAATAAAGGTGCTATAAATATAAGCATACAAGACCTGGTGTGGGCATGTTTTTTTTTCTTGAGTTGATACCTTGAAGTGGAATGGATCAGCCTTATGCTGGCTGTGTGTTCAACTTCCTTATAAATTACTAAACAGTTTTCTAAAGTGGTTTTACTATTTTACATTTTCACCAGCAGTATTTGAGACTTCTACTTTCTTCACATTTTGCCAACTGTTGGTATGATCAGTTTTGTTAGTTTTAGTCTTTCTAGCAGGTGTATAGTAGAATCTCGTTGTGGTTTTAATTTGCATTTCCAGAATGACTAGTGATGGCCGTCTTTTCATGAGCTTGTTTTTGGTATATCTTCATTTATACAGTGTCCATTCAAATCTTTTGTCTATTGGTGGTGGAAGTGGGGAGCAGGAAGTGTTTATCTTACCATTAAGTTGTGTGAGTTCTTTATATATTCTGAATACAAGTCCTTTGTCTGATATATGTATCCTGAATATATTCTCCCATATTGTGGGTTGCCCTTTATTTCCCCCTTAATTATGATTTTGGATATGTCCACATTATTTTTATGGCTTTTGCTTTTTTGTGTTCTATTTAAAAAGTATTTTTCCTACTCTAAAATTGAAAGGAATTTGTGTTTTCTTCTAAAAGTTTTATAATTCTGAGTTTTACATTTAGGTCTATAATAGATTTTTAGTTATTTTTACAAATGGCAGGAAGTAGAAGTCCATTTTTCCCCCAGTCAGTTGATTTAGGACTACTATATGAAAAGGCTTTTTTTCCCCCTCACTTATTGGGTTACATTTTTTATAAATTGAATGATCATATTTACAGGCAGTGAGATTTTGGATGTCTTTTATTAGATATATTTCTGCACATTCTAATTTTTTGGTGCTTTTTAAATGAGATTATCTAAATTTTCATTTCCAATTGCTTGTTTCTATAACATAGGCCAATATTTAATCTTGTATATTAACTTTGTGTCTTATGATCATGCTCAAGCAATTTATTAGTTTTAGTAGCTTTTTTTTTTAAAGATTTTCTGGCATTTTCTACATAAACAATCATACCATCTATGAACAGCGACTGCTTCCCTTTATAATCCTAATACCATTTTTCTTGACTTATTGTAATGACTAGGCTTCCAGTACAATATTGAACAGAAAATAAAATTAGTCATCTTTTACTTGCTTCTCATCTCAGAAGAAACAGTATCATTTAACATTAAGTAAAATCTTAGGTCTCAGCTTTTTGTAGATGCTCTTTATTAATTTAAGGAAATTGCTGAAGTTCTAGTCTCCTGGATTTAAAAAAATTTATGAATAGTGTTGTTGAACTTTGTTAAATGTTTTTTCTGTATCTATTGAAATAATAATATTTTTTTCTTTATTCTATTAATATGGCAAATTACACTGATTGATTTCCTGAATGTTAAACCATCTTACATTTTTGGGATAAATTCAACTTGGCCATATAATTTATTGTTCCTTTAATATATTGTTGAAGGCAATTTGCCAATATTTTGCAAAGAGTTGTTGCATCTGTATTCATGTATATTCATAAAATATATGGGTCTATAATTTTTTCTTTCCTTTCTCTTTGGTTTTCATTCTCTAATGGTTTTGGCAGGTTTTGACAGTATTAGAGTAATGCAAACCTCATAAACAAGTTGGGGAGTGTATTAATTTGCTAGTGCTGCCGTAATGAAGTACCACAAACTGGGTGGCTTAAACAATAGAAATTTATTATCTCATAGTTCTAGAAGTTCAGCCTCAATGTATTGGCAGGGTTAGTTTCTTCTAAGGGTTGTGAAGAAAAATCTGATTCATGCCTCTTCCCAAGATTCTGGGTGGTTTACTGGAAATCTTTAGTGTCCCTTGGCTTGTAGAGGCATGACCCCACTTTCTGCTTTCATGTTCACAAGACATTCTGCAGCATGTCTACCTCTACATTTTCTTTTTATAAGAACACCAGTTAGATTGGATTAAATTCACCCTCATGACCTCATTTTAACTTGATTACCTTGGAAATGATCCTATTTCCAAATAAGGTCACATTCTGAGGTACTTGGGATTATGTTACAACTTCAACATAAGAGACTACCCATAATATGGGGTAATTTAACCTCCTTTACATTCTAAAAAATCTTGTGTAAGATTGGTGTTATTTCTCTTTGAAGATTAGAAAAGATTTACCAGTAAAACCACTTGGGTCTAGACTTTCCATTTTGGGAGGGTTTTTGATAAATTCAATTTATTATGTATAGGACTATTCAGATTTTCTTTATCTTCTCATGCCAATTTTGGGAGGACCACTTTTTAAGGATGCTTGTCAATTTTAAGTTATGATCCTTTTAATGCCTGGAGAATATGTAATGATAACCTTTTTAAAAAATTCATTATAACTGTGATTTATGTGTGCATTCTTTTGTTCTTAATCAATCTACCTAGAAGTTTGTCAATTTTGTTGATCTATTCCAGGGATCAGAAAACATTTTTCTGTAAAAGGCCAAGTGGTAATAAGCTCATAATTTAGTGTAAGCATTGTGGACCATATGATCATCATTGTAACAATGCAACTCTGCCATTGTTGAATAAAATCAACCATAAACAAATGAGTATTGCTGAGTTATTTTCTTTTTGTGAAGATAGAGTCTTGTTATGTTGCCCAGGCTGGTCTCTAACTCCTAGGCTCAAGCAATCCTCCTGCCTTTGCCTCCCAAAAGTGATAGGATTACAGGCCTGAGCCACTGTGCCCAGCAACTGTTGCCATGTTCTAATAAAACTTTATTTACAAAACCAAAAAGAACCACAATGAGTTAATACTCCACAGTCACCGTATAATCAAAAAAAGAGAAATAAATAACTGTTGGAGTAACTCTTTATATTCCAACCGTCATACATTTCTGGTTGGAATATAAAGAGTTACAGCCACTTTGAAAAATGGTTTTGAAGTTTCCTAAAATCATATAACTACTCTCCCAAAACAAAAACATATGTCCATACACAGATTTGCATGTAAATATTCATAGCAGAATATTTCATATCCCCAGTGGGGAAACAGTCTAAATGGATAAACAAAATTTGTTATATACATACATTCTAATACTATTCAGCAATTAAAAACTAATAAAAAATTGACACATACTACAACATGGATGAACATTGAAAAATTATGCTGTATGAAAGAAGTCAGTCACAAAAGAACAGGTATCATATGATTCTATTTATAAGAAGTATGTATAAAGAACAGGCAAATATATAGAGACAAGAATTATACTAGTGGTTTGCCTGCAGCTGGGGGTGGAAATGGTGATTAACTATAAGTGATAAAAATGTTCTAAAACAATTATGTTGAAGAGTATACAACTCAAGGAATTTACCAAACATCACTTAGTTGCACACTTAACATGGATGAATTTCATAGCATGTAAATTATACCTCAATAAAATTGTTATTGTTTTATGAACAATTTATTCTCTACAGGAAAACAAAAGTAAACAAAAAATAGGCAGATTTGTCTTGTGAAAAGTACTTTCTTATGGTCTCTGATCTATCCAGAGAATCAACTTTTAGATGTAATTTTCTCCATCGTCTTTCTGTTTTCTAAATCATTGATTTCTTCTTTAATCTTTATTTCATTTCTTTTACTTAACTTGGGTTTACTTCTCTTCTTTTTCTAGTTTCTTAAGTTGAAACCTTAGGTATTGATTTAGATGTTTCCTTTTTTCTAATACAACATTTAAAGCTACATATTTTTTATCTAAGCACTGCTTTGGGTGCATACCACCAATTTCCATTGTCATTCAGTTAAAATATTTTTTAATTTTCCTGTGCTTTTGTTTTTGACACATAAATTATTTACAACTTTGTTGTTCAATTTTCAGGTATTTGATCATCTGTACTTATTGTTATGGATTATTTAATTCTATTGTATTCAGAAAATATACTTTGAATAATTTTAATTCTTTCAAATATATTGAGTTTTTTTATGGCCCAGGACATATTCTATGTTAATGAAGTTAATATTCATTGCAAATCATATGTGTTCTGCTGTTGTTGGATGTAGTGTTCTATAAATATCAATTACATCAAGGTGGTTGATAGTGTTCAGAGCTTGCTTATCCGTGTGTAATTATTCTAGCAATTGCTGAGAGAGGGTGTTAGGACCTCTTACTATGGCTGTATCTCTTGGTATAATATTTTTGGTGCTTGATCTAAGGATTACAATATTACCTAATCTTACAGATTCTACCTTGAGTTAATATTGTACCACTTCAAATAAAATGTAGAAATCTTGCAGCCACATATGTTCCTCCTGTCACTGACCTTTATATTATAGTCATCTTATGTTTACATCTACATGTTTTGAAAACCCAAGCAGAGGATGGTTTAATTATTGCTTTCAACAGAATTATGTATTTTTAAAAACCCAAATGGAGAAACAATGTTTATATTTACCCAGTATTTGCCATTTATTTTGTTCTTCCTTTATTCCAGGAGATCTAAGTTTCTCTCTGCTATCACTTCCTTTCCACCTAATGAACTTCCTTTAGTATTTCTTGTAAAACAAAACAAAACAAAACAAAAAAACAAAAAACAAGTGATGAACTTGGTTTTTCTGTATCTTAGAATCTATCATTGCTTTGAAGGTTACTTTTGCTGGATATAGACTTCTGTGTTGAAATTCTTTTCCTTCAGCACTACAAAGATGCTACTCCAGTGTTTTCTAGCCTCCCTAGTTTATATTGAGAAATTTGTGGTCATTTGGAATCATTATTCCCCTGTATGTAATACATCATTTTGTAGCTGCTTTCAAAAGTTTTCATATGTCTTTGTTTTTTCAGCAGTTTGATTATGATGTGTCTAGGCATGTTCTTTTTCTTTTAGTTGTGTTATATCCTCTGTAGGGTTCAGTGAGATTCTTGAATATGTAAATATATGTCTTTCATCATATTTGAGAATTTTCAACAATTATTTCTTCTGCCACATAATCCTTTTTCTCTGGCACTTTAATAGCATGTCATTTAGACTTCTGTATTCACCTACAGGTCACAATGGCTCTGCTTGTTTTATTCTTTTCTCTTTCTTCTTCATATTGGATAGTTTCTATTGATATATTTATTGATATATCTTTCACTGACTCATACTCATTTTCATGCCTTAATTGAGGTCTTTTGGTAAATTTTCTAATTTCAGAAATTATATTTTTCAAGTCTTATGTTTCTATTCAGTTCATTTTCATAGGCTGTAGTTCTTTGATGAGAAATTTTATATTTCATTTCTTTTAAATTTTAAATTCAATTATTTTCCATGACCTCATGGGGTACGGTTGTAAAAGCTGCTTTAAAATCTTTATCTCATACTTTAAACTCCAAGACATTTTATGGTTAGTGCTTGTAGGTTGTCTTCTCCCTTGAGAACTGGTTAAATTTTCTGAGTAGTTTTTTATTGTGTTCTGTACCTTATAGAAATTTACACTGTATAGCCCCCATGATATGTATGATCCTCTGATGAATTTGGTAACTTGTTTAAGGAGGTGGTCAACTCATTTAGGGTCAGACCCCAAGTACTGTCGCACTTTCTCCTAGTTGTTGTTCACATATCGGTTGAGCTCTGAAGGTTTTTCTGTGCTAGTTTGGGTCTGTCCCTCACATGCATAACTCAGAGGTGAGCCAGAGATCTGTAGGTTTATATGCATAATTAGGGGATGCCTTCTGTAACTCTTTCTGATCTGGGATTTTCTTCCTTACGCTCCAGCCCCCATGGTTTCTTTTTCTTGATTCCTCTAACCAGAAAAATAAGGTTGTCGGAGTTTCAGCGCTCTGCCCTAATCACTTTGCAGCTTGGCAACTAGGGTCTGTAAAACGGAAAAGCCTAACATAGGAGGCAGAAAGCAAACTGGGAAACTCACTTTGTATGGTCCCTTCTTCAAATTTTAATTTCCCTCCACAATCTTTTTGCTTTTGTTTAGCTTTGGGGCCCTAATTAGTTTTTCATATTTTATCCAGGGTTTCTAGTTGTATTCAGCTGCAGTAGTAGGCTACAGAAGACTTATGCCACCATACCAGAATTGGAATCACTATGCTTATTTCTTTTAAAGCTTATTCTTAAGTATTTTATTTTTAAATTGTTGCTAAAATAAAATGAGTTTTTCTTCCATTATAGGATTACATCTTTTAACTGGTTATTACTGGTATATCTGAAGGCTCTTGATTAGCATATATTAATTTTATATCTTCCTACCTTATTAAGTTATTTGTGTTAGTTTTATCAATAATTCTTTTGAGTTTTGTAGTTATTTTATCTTTGCTTCTCCAAAATAATATAGTTTTGATTCATTATTTTCCATCTTTCATGTCTCCAATCATTTATCTTATCTAATTTTAATTACTAATACCTGTAATACATTGTTAAAAGATGGAAGAAATAGTGGGCATCTTTAGCTTATTCTTGCCTTTAGTTAGACAACCACTAAAGTGTCTCTTCTAAGTGGAAATATGGCTTTAGAACTGAGTTATATATATTTAGTGTTAAAAAAGAACCAATTTTTATTTTACTGAGTGTATATTTTTTAATAGGAATGGGTGATGAATTTTTTTCAAAGCTCTTTTTATTATCTATAGAAATAGTCATATATTATTTTTCATTAGGTATTAATGGTAGTGAACAATATTAAGAGATTTTCTAATATTAAAACATCTTGGACTAAATCACATTTGATCATAGTGTATTTTATTAATATACTATTGGAATATGTTTGCCGATATTTTATTTTGAATTTTGGTGTTAATATTCAAAATGAGGCTGGTTTATAAGTTTTCTTTTTATATGTGATTTAGACATCAATATTATATATGTTTAATTAAAGTAATTTAGAATTTCTCCTTTTTCTATGCTCAGGTGCAAAGATGTTCAAATGTCCCTCTTACTATATCTTGACCTTGATTTTCTGTTTCTTTGGGGTAATTGTTATTACATTGATTTTTCCTGTGAAAAATTGTTTTAAGCCTTTTATCCCTACTAAGGTGAATTTTAGTACATTGCATTTTTCTAGGATGCTATCCAATTATTTAATTTTTCAAATATATTTGTATAGAGTTAAACAAAATAGTCTGTAAGAACCTTTTAAAATTTACTTTGTTTCAAGGTTATTTCCCCTATAACATTTTTAAATTTATATATCTGTGCTTTCTCCTTTTTTTCTGAGTTAGATTAGGTGGTAGTTTATCTAGTTTATTAATTTTTCCCCAAGAACAAGCATTTTGATTGATTTATCAATTTTGTTATATTTTTGCTTCCCGTTTTATTAATTTCTACTTCCATATTTTAAAAAATTTCTTTGTTCTGTTTCCCCCATCCCCTACCTACTTTTCTGAGTCGGGAATTTAATTCATTTATTTTTATTTATCTAAGTATCATAAGCATGTAAGAGTTATGTATTTTCCTATAGTCACTGCTTTAATTGTATCTCATAAATGTCTTAGGAAGAGTTCATGAATATTTACTGAGTTTCCATCTGTATCAAACTGTTTCCCTATAGGCTTGGTACTTTAAAAACAGTCTGCCTACATTTAACACTCTGGGCTCATGTTTTCTTTTTTTGAGTTTCTTAAAATTGTTCTTCCACAGTTTTCTTGCTTTGTATGCTGTTTTATGATCTTATTTCCTTTGTAAGTGATTTGGCCTTTTTTGCTTGGATGCCCAGAAGATTGCTTGTACATATTTAATGTCTAATAGGCCTATTATACTGTGTCTTAGATGTATGTCTATATATTACAATTGACCATTCTGGGTTAGTCTTCTTAGGTACACAAATATATCCAAGTTTTCTTTTATTTTTAGAAAGTTTTATTGGATTGTTGTTTCATACGTGATTAAATATGTGATTTCTCTTGTTTCATTGTTTTTGTTTTTCTTGCCAGAAACCCAAATGATAATGCCCAGTCTTCTTTCTCTCTGATGGTTTTCACCTTATTTATTTTGTTTTCATTTTCTTGGAATTTTTCATATATTTTTAAACTTCTACTTTGAGAGAAATCAATTTTCTCTTGAGTACTTTGAAATTATTCTTCCTATATGTTTTTGCCTTTTTCTTTAATTTCCTTCCTGGGGTCTATCTTTTTTTTCATATATTACTTTATTTAATTCTGCTTTTCTGATTTAACATTTTTTCTTTTTGCAAAATGTTTGTTTAAAATATTTAATTCAGGATGGGGTGTTATGCTACAGATTGTTTTCAGAGCCGCCAGTTAAATTGGTTCCAGCACCAGTGTGGCTAGCTAAGGGGAAATGAAGGGGAGCTGGATATGGTTGTTTACAAGGTGTCTTTCACGGGACACATCTTTTACCTGGCAGACAGCCTAGTGTCTAGTTGTCTAACCTGTGACCAGGAAGATTTTTCACACAGGAAACTTCTTTATACTGGCAGATGCCCTTTTGGCTCTTGTCTGACCTGTGTTCAGTTTATGCCTGCCTGACCATTGCTCTGGTTCTGGGAGCTCAACTTTGTGCTTCCCCGTCCCACGTCAGGGAAAGATAGGCCTGGCGTAGCCCCTGATTCTTCAGATGGAAGGTGGAAATTCAATAGTCCACCACAAAAGGAAACAATTAAAAGATTGTACTTACAGATCTTGAGCAAGGAAGGTGGGATGGCAGTCCTCTGTCCTAGGGTCATGCGAGGCAGAAATGAAGGAGTCAGGCAGAGAGACAGAGCATGTGGTAAATAGTAGTATGTATAAGGGAATACAATGTGGGTTAAGTTCTTAGGCAAATATCTGAATGATTCACTTAAAAGGAAACAGCAGAAGAGTGGGTAGTCCTATTGAGAGACAGGACTAGCTGGATTTCCTAAGTCGACTAAGAATTCCTAAGCCTAGCTGGGGAAGGTTACCACACCCACCTTTAAATACGGGGCTTGTAACTCAGCTCACACTCGACCCATGAGGTAGTAAATAGTGCTCACTAAAATACCAATTAGGCTAAAAGCGGGAGGTAAACAAATAGTCAAATCATCTATTGCCTGAGAGCACGGGGGAGGGACAATGATCGGAAAATAAATCCAGGCCTTTGTGTCAGCAGGGGCAACCCCCTCTGGGTCCCCTCCCATTGTGTGTGAGCTCTGTTTTCGTTCTATTAAATCTTGAAACTGCACACTCTTCTGGTCCGTGTTTGTGCCGGCTCGAACTGAGCTTTTGCTCACCGTCCACCACTGCTGAACGCCACAGTCGCAGACCTGCCGTTGACTTTCACCCCTCTGGATTTGGCAGGGTGTCCACTGCGCTTCTGATCCAGCGAGGCGCCCATTGCTGCTCCCAATCAGGCTAGAGGCTCGCCGTTGTTTCTGCACGGGGAAGTGCCCAGGTTCATCCTAATTAGGCTGAACACTAGTCTCTGGGTTCCACGGTTCTCTTCCGTGACCCACAGCTTCTGATAGAGCTATAACACTTACCACATGGCCCAAGGTTCCATTCCTCGGAATCCCTGAGGCCAAGACCCCACCTCAGAGAACGAAAGGCTTACTGCCATCTTAGGAGCAGCCGGCCCCATCTTGGGAGTGGCCCACCACCATCTTGGGAGCTCTAAGAACAAAGACCTGCCGGTAACGCTATCTCTGGCCACCTATCTCTGGCCTATCTATCTCTGGTTCCTATCTCTGGCCATGGCTTGAGCCATTTGGGTGCAGTGAAGAACAGGAAACTGTAAAGAGTGACAGCCCTGCTTCTACAAAATGGATGCCAAGGCAACATAAAATTACAAGAATTTACTACACAAATCTCTGCTTTGTAGTTAGTTTTAGTAGGGGAGAATTTTCATCAGTAGAAACGTTTTTGTTCTCATAGTTTTTTTTTGTTGTTATTGCTTTTTTTGTTTTTGTTTTTTTGTCTTGTAGCAGTTTTTATGGCTATTGCCACACATTTTTCATTCATTCCCAGTGGATGGCAGAGAGAGAGACAGAGAGAGGGAGAGAGAGAGCATGTGTCAATTAGCAGTATGTATAAGGGAATACGGTGTGGGCCATTTTAAGTTCTTAGGCAAATATGTCTTATTTTTTTTCTAACCAGCCTTAATGTGAAGGGGCGAAGTGTTTGGGAGGTTTACTATTTACTAGGTTTCTTGCTTCAAGAGAGCATTCTTCTGTTGATTTGTTAATGCAATTTTTAAAAAATTGATGGAATTGTTTTGAGGCAGAGGAAGAACTATGTTTTTTAAATCTCTGGATTCTTTTGTTTCTGTAGGACCTTTAATTTCCATTGCTGACTTCCTTCTTTCCCTTTATCACTAAGCCTTCAAAGAATGCCTCTCCTTTCCAGATTGCCTCCTTTCCCCCAGAAATTCTATCTTACCAAGAATTCCAAAACTTATCTTTCACCCTTTAAGCCATTTCCTTTGGATTACTCGGAAGCTATGTTCTAAGACCTGTTCTGTGTTCCCACTAAGGATGGGATCCTTACTGGGGGTAATTTTATCTATGTTCTGCTAAGCTAGTCTCTCATTTACATTACACTTTTCCATGCATAAGATGCCGTTGGAATATTTTGCAATATTTATTACCCTATACACATATCCTTTGACGCATTACATTGTCTTCTAGTTACACTGTAAGAATTCATGGTGGATGGTTTTATTTACTCTTCGTGTGGATCTACATGCTTTTTTGATAATATATAGGGATATTTAAGAAACTGCAATCGTCCTACAGGAACTCAAAAGTCTGTAATTGTATCCTTGACTTCCTTTTGATTCAGTGGCTTTGCAGACGTTGCTCCCCGCTCATCCCCACATCTCTGTATTTAAATTTTTATTTATTGTCATAAGATATTTATTGTTTAAATAAATTGGCACATGGCTATTTGGCATCAGACTTATACATACACACACACATAATTACATTGTATATGATTTATATATCATTTATATCATGTATATATAATATAGTTAGCTTCAGTGTTCATAATCTTTTTATACTATTATTTTCCCCATTTTTCAATTATTTATTTTATTTTCCT
Organism: Symphalangus syndactylus; assembly: GCF_028878055.3. Classification (NCBI taxonomy): domain Eukaryota; kingdom Metazoa; phylum Chordata; class Mammalia; order Primates; family Hylobatidae; genus Symphalangus; species Symphalangus syndactylus. The sequence goes on along the minus strand of NC_072443.2, from coordinate 35,381,458 downwards.
TAGTTAAAACGTTTAAAAACAGATTTCTCAGGCACAGTGAGTAGGTTATTTATTTTACAAACCTTTGTATATCTAAAATATTGCTTTTCTGTTACCTTCACACCTGAATGACAACGTTTTCTAACTCAAATTATTGGATCACAAGATTTTCCTTTGCTTTATGATTTTCTGGTGCTCAGTGTCAAAGAAGTTTAAGGTTCATCTGGTTCTTTTCTTTTGTAAATATCTTGTTTTTTGTTTTTTATTTTTTTGTTACCTGTGGTTTAAATATCAATGTTATATACTCACTTTATAAAATTTATTTAGTAGATTTCTTTTTTATTCTATGTTGGTGAACATTTTAAGCAACATTAAAATTATACTTGCCTTAGAGTTTTAGTAGAATTTCCTTGTGATACTACATGAGAACTAGTGCATTTTTAAAAATTAGCTCTATAACATCTTCACATATTTCCTCTATAGTAATTGATCTGTTTATATTTTCTGTTATTTAGGTCAGTGTTGGGTATTCATGATTTCCTAGAAAAATCATGTGTTTTATCCTAAAATGTATTCTGTTAAAACTAATAAAATCATCCTTTTAGTTATTAAAAAAATCTGTCCTATCTCCCAGTTTTCATGACTTAGTAACCTATGAATTTTTCTATTTTATTATTGCTATTTTCATTATTATTAGAGAGTCAGCTCTTGTCTTTATTAGTGTTACCAATGTCCGATTTTGATCTTATTAATTCCTAGTTATTTAGTTAGGTTTAGTTTATTGTTCTTTGTTTTTTGGTGGATTTTTGGCAATTCCTTTTTCTAATTTATCATTAGATTCTTAATTTTTACATTTTCTGGGCATATAAACTCTATATTCTGTTCTGGATTATTTCTTTATGTTTGCTTAAGGTTCAGATCTATAGCTAAATGATTTAAATACTCATTGTCACACCTTCAACATTTGTATTTGTTTGGCTGAAGTTTTCCTTATGTATTCAAGCATTTGTAACTCTGGTTCAAGGGATCTCAGACCTAGAATATTCCAGATGACTTGTCATTTACCCTTACATCTTAATAAAAGATTAGGTAGGTATGAAATCCCTGGACTAAACTTTCTTTCCTTAAGAATTTTATAGCAACATTTAGAGTTAAAAGTTGCTATAAAAAAGTCTGAAATTAATATTTTTTCTCATAAAAATGATTAGCTTTAAATTCAGTCTCCTTTTCTTATCTTTGAAGGTGATAGTTTTACCAGAATATATTTCTTAGTGTTTATAAGTGAGTAAGCACTGTTTCCATGATGAAGTGTGCCCTTACAAGCTAAAAATGAATGGTTTTATTTAAAAATTGGCAAAATTATGAATATTTTTATTATTTATTTTAAAATTATACATTCAAGGGTTACATGTGCAAGTTTTTTCCATGGGTATATTGTATAATGTGGGGGTTTGGGCTTCTAATTAACCCATCATCAAAGTAGTGAGCATAGTATCCAATAGGTAGCTTTTCAAACCTCACCCTCCTCCTTCTCTCCCCATTCTTGGGTCCTCATTGTCAATTGTTTTCATCTTTATGTACCTGTGCAACCATTGTTTAAGTCTTACTCATAAGTGACAGTATACAGTATTTGATTTTATTTTTGTGTTAATTCACTTAGGATAATGGCCACCAGCTACATCCATGTTGCTGGAAAGAACATGATTTGATTCTTTTTTAATGGCTGTGTAGAATTCCATGGTGTATATGTACTAAATTTTAAAAATCCAGTCCACCACTGATGGACATCTTGGTTGATTCCATGTCTTTGCTATTGTGAATAGCAATATTCTTCCTTAATTTCATTGTTTGCCCAAAAGTCATTCAGGAAAAATTTTTTAGTTTCCATGAACTTGTGTGGTTTTGAGAGTTTCTGTTGGTATTGGTTTCTAATTTTATTCCCTTGTGGTCTGAGAAGATGATTGATATTTCAATTTTTTTCAATTCATTGAGACTTGCTTTAGACTATGTGGTCAATTTTAAAGAATGTTTCATGCACAGATGAGAAAAATGTATATTCTGTGGCTGTTAAGGGGCGTATTCTGTAGATGTCTACTAGATCCATTGGGTCAAGAGTCCAATTTAAGTCCAGAGATGTTCAGTTTTCTGCCTCAATGATCTGTCCAGTGCTGAAGTCCCCCCACTATTATTGTATAACTTTCTATCTCTTTTCTTAGGTCTAGTAGTATTTGTTTCATGGACCTGGGTGCTCCAATGTTCAGTGCATATATATATATATATATATTTTTTTTTTACGATATTTAAATATTCTGGTTGATTTAAACCCTTTATCATTATATTATGCCTTTCTTTGTTTTTTGTTTTTGTTTTTTACTATTGTTGGTTTAAAGTTTGTTTTATCTGATAGAAGAATAGCAGCCCCTGCTTTTTTTGTTGTTTTCCGTTTGCATAATAGATCTTTCTCTATCCCTTTATTTTGAGTCTGTAGGTGTCATAACATTTGAGACGGGCCTGTTGAAGGCAGCAGAAGGTTGGGTCTTTTATTTTTTATCCAATTTGTCTCTTTAGTTCTTGTAAGTTGAGCATTTAGGCTGTTTACATTCAAAGTTAATATCGATATGTAAGGTTTTGTTCCTGTCGTAGTGTTGTTAGTTAGTTGTTTTGTAGTCTCTGTTGTGTAATTATTTTATAAGATCCGTGAGCTTATACACGTGCTTTCATGGTAGCAAATATTGTTCTCTCGTTTCCATGTTTAGAACCCCTTTGAGCATTTCTTTTTTTTTTTTTTTTGAGACGGAGTCTCGCTGTAGCCCAGGCTGGAGTGCAGTGGCGCGATCTCGGCTCACTGCAGGCTCCGCCCCCCGGGAGTTCATGCCATTCTCCTGCCTCAGGCTCCCAAGTAGCTGGGACTACAGGCGCCCGCCACCTCGCCCAGCTAATTTTTTGTATTTTTAGTAGAAACGGGGTTTCACTGTGTTAGCCAGGATGGTCTCGATCTCCTGACCTCGTGATCAGCCCACCTCGGCCACCCAAAGTGCTGGGATTATAGGTGTGAGCCACTGCGCCCGGCCCCCTTTGAGCATTTCTTGCAGAAGAGGTTTGGTGGCGATGAAGTCTCTTAGTGTTTGTTTGTCTGGAAACAATTTTATTTTTCCATTTTTGAAGCTTAATTTGGCAGGACTGGCATTCCTTTTTCTTTAAGAAGCCTGAAATTAAGTTCCCAGTCTCTCTGGCTTGTAAGGTTTCTGCTGAGAAGTCTGCTGTTAGTCTGATGGAATTTTCTTTATAGGCAACTTGGCCCTTTTCTCTAGCTGCCCTTAAGATTTTTTCTTTCACATTGACTTTGGATAGTCTGATGACTATATGCCTTAGGGTTGGTCATCTTGTATAGTATACTGCAGGTGTTCTCTGAGTTTCTTGTGTCAGGATATTGACCTCTTTTGCAAGATTAGGAAAATATTCCTGAATTATTCCCTCAAATATATTTTCCAAGTTGCTTACTTTTTCTTCTGTCTCAGGAGTGCCAATAAGTCATAGGTTTTATTGCTTTGTGTAATCTCATATTTCTCAAAAGCTTTATTTGTTTTGTAAAATTCTTTTTTCTTTACCTTTGTCTGACTAGATAAATTCAAAAGACCAATCTTTAAACTGAAATTCTTTCTTCTGCTTCATCTAGCCTATCCTTAAAGCTTCCAACGGTATTTTGAAATTCCATTTGTGAAATTTTCAATTCCAGAAGTTCTATTTGTTTTTTTCTTAATATAGCTGTCTCATCTTTCATATCCTGAATCATGTTTCTGGTTTCTTTGTATTGAATTTCAACTTTCTCTCAGATCTCATTGAGTTTCCTTGCAATCCATATTTTGAATTATTTATATGTTATTTCAGACTTTTCAATTTGGTTAGGATCCACTTCTACTAGTGCAATCCTTTGAAGATGTTAAGTCACTCTGGCTTTTTGTGTTGCTGGTGTTCTTGTGCTGATTCCTTCTCATCTGAAGGAGCTGTCACTTCATATTTTTGAATTTGTTATTGTTTGGTTGAGACTTTATTATTTTTAAATTCTTTTCTTTCTTGAACGTATAACTATTGTGTATGTTGTCTATGATTGTTTGGCTTTATTTCTGGGTGTTTTCCAGGAAACAAGGCTCTGTATGGGTTCCTTGGTTGTGGATAATTTCTGTTTGGTGGCTTTCTCAGATGTCCTGTGGGACTTAGGGTGCAGGGGTCTCAGGAAGCTTATCTTGTGGATTTGCACTAAAGTCCTTCTGGCACTAGGATTTTTATTTGGTGATGCAGTTCAGTATGTAGACGAGTAGACAGTGCTTAAGTTTGCCCTCAGGTAGGCTAATGTTGAGTGGAAACACCTGCCTTGTTAGGGGACCTGGGGGGAAGGGATCAGGTTGGGTTGCACTGAGGTCTTGGAAAAGGGGTGTGGGGTGCACCAGCACCTCACCCTGAGCTGGCAGGAATGTTGTCTGATTCCCTATCACACCCATGTTGCACGACTCATGACTTCAGTTTCATAAAGACTTTGTCCTTTGGTTTCATGGTGCAGTACTGTTGTGGGCTGCAAATATGACCCTCTGATGGGTACCACCAAAATGGGCTTATGGTAGAACCTCTTACTCTACTCCAGAGAATGCAACTCTATAACTCTTCTGTCTTCTGTTGCCAGATTCTGCTGCTCTGTGTAGGGAGGGAGAGTTGGGACCCTCTCTTTTTTTAAGCCCAAGTGGAATGGACTCACTTTGACTAGCTGTATAGCCACTGGGAAAAACATAAAAAATGTTTTCTTTGAGTGCAAACATGCTGACCCTCAGCATGAAGAACCACTGTTGCATTCACAACAGTGTGCTGTGAAGGTGGTAGATGACTCCCTCTTCCATGTCCCTTCCTAGACATAGATACTGGCCCCTTCTGCAATTGGTGTTGGCCATTTCTTTTGTCCCAAAGGGGATTTAGTAGTCTGTGCTTGCCTTCCCTTAGGGGAGACCCACTCTGAGGGTTAGATCGCCAGGTAACTGAGGACCCACCAATCCCCTATGCTTGCCAATAACAGAGTGGGCTGTGGAGTATGTTTGCAGGGCCTCTGGTGGTGTGCTGACTCAAAGGCAGAGAATCTCTAGCAGGGCAGTGGCCCACATTGGATGTACAGCCAGTATGGTGGCCACCTTCTCAGCTTGGCTCTGAGGAGAGTGTGTGTACATTTTCTTAGGTTGGCTACCTGGTTCTCTGTCCCCAGAAATTTCCCCAATTACCAGTGATAGCAATGTCCTGGGCCGTGGGGGCAGAGGGTCTCCTTAGCAGTTTGGCAGTAAGCGATTGTCAGAGGGGTAAGGGAAGCAGGGAGCACTTCCATCGACTCTTTCTGCGGGGGTCTTAGTTCCTTCGGGGTCAGTCTCTACCATATTCTTGCTGATTTCCATTTTTGCACCTTAGCTTCTTCCTGAGGGCACTCCAGCAGATCTTGGCTCTCTTCCCTCAGTTTTCTGTTTTTTTTTTTGTTTTTTTGTTTTGTTTGTTTGTTTGTTTGTTTTTTGACAGAGTCTTGCTCTGTTTCCCAGGCTGCAGTGCAGTGTGCAATGTCGGCTCACTACCTCCTGGGTTCAAGCTATTCTCCTGCCTCAGCCTCCCAAGTAGCTGGGATTACAGGTGTGCACCACCATGCCTGGCTAATTTTTGTATTTTTAGTAGAGACAGGGTGTCACCATGTTGGCCAGGCTGGTCTCAAACTCCTGACCTCAAATGATTCACCTGCCTCAGCCTCCCAAAGTGCTGGGATTACAGGCATAAGCCACCACACCCGCCCTCTTTCCTCAATTTTCTGTTCAGAACTTGTTCATTCCCCGGTAACTTTGACCTTTCTGAGGAGAACTGACATCTAATGTCCCTAGTCAGTTATCTTGAAAAAAGCCAAAACTACAAAAATTTTAAAATATTTTTTGTCCTATTATTTCAGATCTTTTTCTTGGGAGGGGTGGGGTGGGGAAAGAGGTTACAGAGAAAGACATCAATTGTAATTATGTTGGGGTTTTCTTTGCCTGATGTCCATATAATGTTCTTTCTAACACTTTTCTTTAAAAATTTTTTTTTATTATTTTACTTAAAGTTTCGGGATACATGTGCAGAACGTGCAGGTTTGTTACATAGGTATACATGTGCCATGGTGGTTTTCTGCACCTATTGACCTGTTCTCTAAGTTCCCTCTCCTCACTCCCCACCCCTATGATAGACTCTGGTGTGTGTTGTTCCCCCGCCTGTGTCCATGTGTTCTCATTGTTCAACTCCCACTTATAAGTGAGAACATGTGGTATTTAGTTTTCTCTTCTTGTGTTAGTTTGCTGAGGATGATGGCTTCCAGCTTCCAGCTTCCAGCTTCGTCCGTGTCCCTGTAAAGGACTTGATTTCATTCCTGTTTATGGCTGCATAGTATTCCATGGTGTATATGTACCACATTTTCTTTATCCACTCTTTCATTGATGGGCATTTGGGTTAGTTCCATGACTTTGCTATTGTAAATAGTGCTGCAATAAACATATGTGTGCATGTGTCTTTATAGTAGAATGATTGATATGGTTGATATTCCTTTGGGTATATACCCAGTCATGGGATTGCTGGATCAAATGGTATTCCTAGTTCTAGATCTTTGAGGAATCACCATACTGTCTTCCACAATGGTTGAACTAATTTACATTCTACCAACAGTGTAAATAACATTTTTCATTTTATTTGTTTTTATTTTATTTTGCTTCTTTCCTCAAGCCTATCATTTGCATCCTTTACTGTGTTTTCCAGTTTCCAATTTCTGCTTCTAATTTGTCCTTTATTTCTGTTATAGTTTAAGTTAGTTTTTGTGACTTCTTTTGTTGCTTTGTCATATCTTCCTTCTTATTTTAGAGATAATTTTTAAAAAGTAAGGTTCTGATTATTTTAATTTTTATTTTTATGAAAATTCACTTGCCTACAATATTATGTGTTCCATCAAAAATTTTTAGAATGAGTATATTTTATCTGTCAGTTATTTCTATATTTCTTTGTTTATTTGTAGTACCTTTGTCATAGTTCTGTGTTTTTTTTTTATTTTATTACAATTCATATTTGAGTGAAGTTAGGACTTCTTAGACTTGGAATTTACTTTGAAGCTTCCTATGGGCTGAGAATAAAGACTATGTTTTAAGCTTGTGGAAATTCTCCTTATGACCCAGAAGTGTGTGTGTGTGTGTGTGTGTGTGTGTGCGCGCGCGTGTGTGTGTTTGACTTTTTTTGCCTTTACTTCGCCTAACACACAGAATTAACCTGGCAGTGTGACTCACAACATGCAAAATCTTTTATTCCCTGCCTTGCCGACAAATATCTTTCAGCAAACAAGGCCTCTCTGTGTTATTTCTTACCTACCCTTGATTTACCTGTTGCTTGAGATATCGTAGCAAAATGAGTCTAGAGAAGTGATTGCTACCAAGAATATTCTTATTCTCATTAATTCAAATCAGGGCTCATTAGTTAGGAGTCTGCTTATTTTGGAGATCTGTGCTCTGACAGGTTTGTCTGATATTTATAGACATAAGCATATGTTCTACATTTCTTTCATGAGTCTGCTGGACTTTATTGAGTAGCTCTTCCTCAGAAATTCTGGTAAGTTATAGTCGCTTCTTGGTTTTGTTGAAAATGGAGATAATACTCTTATTGTTTATTTTCTTTGAGTTTTGTGTGATATCTAAGAATGGAAAGGAGAAACCACAATCTTTTACTGACATTTTGAAACTGGGAGTACTCTCCTTTCACAATATTTTGAAGATTCAAAGCAAAGACAAAATAAATCCAAAGCAAACGAAAACAAATTTTCATCGGTTTATTATAGAAAATCATATTAAGAGTTTTTTTCCTTGTAAATCTTCACAATACTCTCTTTATTGATGCATTTTTTATGGGCCTAATGTTGGCCTTTCTTCTGGTTACTGACAGGGGACATTTTAATCAACTAAATTTTAGAATTTGCATCACGAAGGATTGGTGCTATGTTCTAGGTCTCCACCATCTACTTCTGGGGGTCTGAAAAATTATCTTTCTTAAACAAACTTTAAGTTTGGTCTCTGTCCTTGTTAGAATGCAGGTGTTTAGTGCAAGTTTTCTGGATCTTTTCTTGCTCTGTCAGATTCTATCACTAAACAAAAGGGTATGATGCAATTTATAATTTTTTAAACAGTGGAATTACATGAAATACTATCGCTTTCTACTTGTGCTTCTAACAGCCTTCTTGTCTCTGCCTAGGTTTGGAGGATTAAATATGATATGTTTCAGTGAGTCTCTTCTTATTCCTATATACTTTGTTCTGTGCCACCTTCTGGAAATTACCATTTTGAAATGATGATAATAAAAACAGTATAATAGGAATAAATGTGGAGAGGGTAAAACCTGGGCTCTATTTGGTTTCTCTGAAGTTGGAGAATGGGTACTTGTTTTTTTAGTCAGTACATCTTCACTGTTTCAGAGTTAGGCACTTATAGAGAAGGTGAATAAAAGCTTTTCCCCAACTTTACTGGGTCCATCTGGCCTGTTCTGGTTCAGAGATTAGAGCATGTGTTGTGCAGCTCAAGAATGTACTTCTTGATTTTATCCACATGGCTGATGCAATTAGTTGAAATTCCACCCAGATTTGGCATATGGTCTTCTGTTATCTTGAATTTACAGTGATGTTGCCAGCTTAAAAAAAACTTTTATATTTTTATGAATATTTTAATAGGAAGTGGGAGAGCTGCCATAAGCATTTTAAGCCTGCCACCATATTAACTTCCATATTCACACAATGAAGCCACTCCTTAAATGTCTTGAGAGCAGGGCCTCATATACATATATATGTGTGTATATATATGTGTATATATATATGTGTATATATATGTGTATATATATATGTGTATATATATGTGTATATATATATGTGTATATATGTGTATATATATGTGTATATATGTATATATATGTGTATATATATGTGTGTATATGTGTGTATATGTGTGTATATGTGTGTGTATATATGTGTGTGTATATGTGTATATATATGTGTGTGTGTGTATATATATGTGTATATATATATGTGTGTGTGTGTGTATATATATATATATAAAATCTCCAGGGCTCTTTACTAAGTGCCCAATAAGCACATTTGCCTCTAGAACTAATAAAAGTTAAGCTCTTCTAGGTTTTTACTTTAATATACCAATTATGAACTTTATATTAACCTAGCTCTGGATACTATGAGTACATGAAAGTGTTAAAACTAATGTGTAAAAAATATATACTTCAAAATTTTTGTTAACTTTACAAATATTACTCTATTTGAAGTTTCCAATATTTTTAAAGAAAAAAAACGAGATGTAAATAAATGTGACTTTAAAAAGACTTAGAGGTTGTACTCTTGTTAACCATGAATAAGGTTTCCTTTAGTTCAATGTGCCAAATTGCTCACAACACAGTGAAACATTCAGCTTTGTCACATTATTAAATAACCAATTAGTTACAAAAATTTCCACTATTGTCAAGAGACACACAGGGGTTAAAGGAGCCTGCATATCATCCAGTTTACTCTGGGAATCATTTACTTTACTTATCAGTCTTCACTGCTCTATTCATCAGTATCTTAGTATTTACTTTACTTATCAACAGCAGTATCTATCTATTGCCTAATGACAATTAGTATTATAGGGTCTATTTTTTTCCTTTTATTTTTGTTGACACATGATAATTATACACATATATGGGATACAGGCGGACATTTTGATACATGTATACAATGTGTTATGATCAAACCAGGGTAATAGGCATATCCATCACCTCAAATATTTATCATTTCTTAGTGTTGTGAGCACTCAAAATCTGTTCTGCAACACCATAGGATGAATATAATTTATTGTATAGGGTCTATTTTAGACCAGTACATTTTGCAACATCATCAAAGATCCCATGCTTGTGGAACTAGATTGCAAGTACTCCTTCACTTATATCATACCTATCTCAAGGTAAAGGTTATCTTTTTTTTTTTCTCCCGTTACAATGACTACTGGGCACAAAGTGTGCCATAAGGCTCAATCTAGAAGTATGCTTTAGTGGATGAATTGTGAAATTTACAGTTAGAAGACCTGAGTTTGAGTATCAAGCTCTGCCATTTATGAGCTGTATGACTTTGGGCATGTTGTTCTCTCGCTCGCTCTCTTATTTCAGAAAGGTATGTGAATGAGTAAATTTATTTGAATAAGCTTGGTAAACTATAAATATGCTATAAAGCAGTAAGCTGCATTGACTGTGTCTAGTGTTTCTTCAGATAGATGGCATTCAATTATGACCAGAGCCAGATTAACTGGGCAATTGACTGGACCACTAAAATGTCACATAAAATGTTAAGAGATGAAGAAAATTTATTTGTCAGAACTCCTGGATAAAGAGAGATGGGAAGTGAGTCTGCAAGTGTTTTCAAGCAGCATTTTGATAAGCAACTTCGCATGGAGGAATAGACCCTGAAAGGATATGCTCAACTATCAACAGATGGTACCTAAAATGCTATCTAAGGAAGGTCAAGCAGGTTAACTTCAGCCTTCTGTTCTTCTGAGTGGAAGACAGAATCTGGAACTGACAATGGAACCTTCTTTTCCTTTCCTTCCTTCAACACACCTGAGATACCTCTATAAATAAATACTGAACTATGATTTAGAAAAATATCAGCTTAAAGGGGTTACTACATCAGTAGCCTCTCTGCAAAAAGCACAAGATGTGATCTGGTCATCATCACAATGATATTAAAATTTTGTAGTGACATGGGAGTTGCAGTAAATAAGAGCTAAGTGTCGTCAGTGCTAAGTTCTTGAACATCTTCATCTCCTGGCATTACTCATTCTGACTTAGATCTCTGTGGTTCAGCTTCTAACTTAATGATCAAAATCTGTCAGATTTCTTGTAAACTTTTAGCCCTTGAAATATCCAATGGTGGCTTCCTGCTTTACTTAGTATTAAAGAAGTTTCTCATCACCTCTCCATGCTAAGGTCAAGTGTCTGTATTTGTGGATGTACTCAGCCCATAGGAATTAAATTAGCCATCTTCTGTCTTTCAGGGATTGGTTGCATGAAATGCTGATTATTTTGCCTTATGAGCCGCCCCTGGTATGTGTAGGTAAGAAGTATAGACCACAGTTGATGTGGTTTGAATGCTTGTCTCCTCCAAATCTCATGTTGAAATGTGACTTCCAATGCTGAAGGTGAGGCCTAGTAGGAAGTATTGTATCTTGGGGGCAGATCCCTCACAAATGGCTTAGCACCATCCTCTTGGTGATCAGTGAGTTCTTGCTCTGTTAGTTCACACAAAATCTGGTTGTTTAAAAGAGTCTGAGACCTCCCCACCACCCCCTGTCTTGCCCCCCCAACCCCTCCCTCTTGTTCCATCTCTTACCATGTGACACGTCTACTCCTTCTCTGCTTCACCTTCTGCACCTTCTGCCATGAGTAAAAGCTCCCTGAGGCCCACCAGAAGCCGAGCAAATGCTGGCACCATACTTCCTGTATAGCCTGCAGAACGGTGAGCCAGTTAAATCTCTTTTCTTTATAAACTACCCAGCCTCAGGTATTTCTTTATAGCAATGCAAGAACAGACTAACACAACAATAGATGCCACTGCTTGGGTCTAAAGATTGCTTTTTTAAAATACTAAAGTTCAAGAGATAATTTATAAAAGCTGACAATATTATGTGAGTTTCCCTGAAAATTGTTTTGACTCTCTGGACCTCAGAGCAAGCCCTTTTTAGAACAGAAACTATTTGTTTATACAGTCTGGCTTGGAGGATGATTTATTATATATTCATCTGAGAAAGCTGCAACTCAGGCAATTTAGGACTTTTAACTATTTTTAAAACCTCCAACAGCAATGGGATATGTTTCCAGACAAAAGCAATGTCACTTGATGAATAATCCACTTGTTATTTATCTTTCTGCTTTTGGGAGACAATGCTAAGTCAACTAAGGACATCTCCAAAAGGGTGTTATTATTAATAGATATTAAGTGGTGTACCACACAGAACATGTTTTCTTCAATTAAATTCTAAAATGAGATGGAAAATAGTTCAATAACCCTAGAGCTGGTATCTGATTTAGGATATTTTTCTGCATATAATTTAATTTAATCTTGGCTTTGTATGAAATTTATAAAATTTCAATGAGATTAAACCATAGATGCTAGTATTAATTTGCTTAATGCAACCTAATCCTTTTGGTCTTGCTTATGGTCTGAGAAGCCTGTCAGGACCTTCACCTGTTTTTGCTCATGGCTTTAAGGCTTTGTGAGGATATAGGTGGTACATAGAAGGGTGAAGCCATAAACTGGAATATAAGCTATGTAAATGCGAATCCATCACTTTCTTGCTTAAAATCATCCTAAGCATCATCCTAGTTTTCAAGGCAAAGTTACAATTGTTTAATGTGCAACACATACCCACCATGATGAAACCCTTGATCACTTTTTAAATTTTATCACTGATCAATCCTTCTCAACTTCCCCTGAAAGATATGCAAGATACACATACATATACAAACACAGAAACACACTCCCCATTGAAGCTTCTCGAGAATATTTTGTTCTGTCATGCTTCTTCACTTTTGCCCTGCTGTTTTCTCTGTTCAAAATGTTTTTTTCTCCCTTATTTGCCTGACCAATTTATTTATCTTTAAAGATTCAGCTCTCTGCTTTAGTAGCACTTCCCAAGTTTGCCCCTTCTTTGTGTTTCCTTGTTACTCTATTCATATCTCTATCATTAACATTCATCATCCTGCGTATAGTTGTTGATTTCCTCATCTATCTCCTCCAACTAAACTGTGAGCTCCTTATTAAGGTAGGATCATTATATTTTCTTGCTATATTCTGAGATCCAAAGTAGTATCTGGGCTGCAGGAGGCATCCAAAATCTGTTTTTGATGGGTGAATGAATGACTGCATCAACTAATGATACAATTGATCAATGAACAGTGACTAAGTAAGATTAGTAGCTAGTCTCTGGCCATCTTCTGCTCTATATAAGGGATCAGAGTAGGAAAGAGACTGAAATTAGAGCTCATAGCAATTTTAGGGAGGGAATTTTAAGTTCAGAACACCATAGCTTTTCTTTCAATAGCTCTGCAGTAGTTCTTGATTTTCCAAAGAGGACACTTTTTAATACAGAGGAGCTTCAGTCTTTTACCTGTCCCAGGACTTATCACTGTGTGCAGTTAGAGGTCAGTTCAGAGTTGGTAATGGAAGAGGGTGAAGTTTAAGGTCTAATATAGGAAGCTAACCACAGATAATTATGTCAGATGCATTTGAACCAGAGCAACTCCATCTTGAATAGGGGCTGGGTAAAATAAGACTGAGACCTGCTTGGCTGCATTCTCAGGAGTTTAAGGCATTCTAAGTCACAGGATAAGACAGGAGGTCAGCACAAGATACAGGTCATAAAGACCTTGCTGATAAAACAGGTTGCAAGTAAAGAAGCTGGCCAAAACCCACCAAAACCAAGACGGAAACAAGAGTGACTTCTGGTCATCCTCACTGCTACACTCCCACCAGCGCCATGACAGTTTACAAATGCCATGGCAATGTCAGGAAGTTACCCTATATGGTCTAAAAAGGGGAAGCATGAATAATCCATCTTTTGTTTAGCATATAATCAATAAATAACCATGAAAATGGGCAGCCAGCAGCTCTTGGGGCTGCTCTGCTTATGGAGTAGCCATTCTTTTACTCCTTTACAGTCTTAATAAACTTGGCTTTCACTTTACTCCATGGACTTGCCTAGAATTTTCTTGAGCGAGATCCAAGAATCCTCTCTTGGGGTCTAAATTGGGACCCCTTTCCAGTAACAATTAGACTGATCAAAAAAGCCAGTAGACAGATTACCATTAGTGTGGAGCAGTAATGTGTCATGGTTACCATTTCCAGACACTTGTTGAGAGAACATACATCTAAGACAGCAATTAAATTGGACACTGATTCTCTTTGGAGTGCTGGGGAAATGTGTGGTTCTATAAAGGTATATTTTGTACACACAGCCATAAGCACATATACACACTTATGTACACACAACTGAGAAAAAACAATTAAATTGCAGTTACTCCTAGGGAAGATAAAAGAGATTCTCTAATTTTTTGTTTTTGTTTTTTCTCACATCCAAGAACTTTATTACACACAGCTCTGCATAGAGGCAAGGGCTGGTGAGGGCAGATGCACCTGGGAAGTCTCTGTAACGGGAACCCGTAAGGGACACTCTAGCTAACATTCTAGATACCTGGGAGATGAAGGCAACTCCCCAGATGCGGGAACAGGCCAGATCTTTATAAATAAACATCCAGTGAAGAGAAATGACAACTCTAATTCATTCGCATACACAGAGCACTCTAGGAGGATGAGGCAACCGGGGACCTGGCGGGGTGATGAGTGGGCCCAGATGTCCACGGCACTGGGTGACTGCAAGCAAGGCCAGGGCAGCAGAAGATGGGTACTTGGGGTACGGTGCATGTACAAGACCGGGTACTTGAGGTACGGTGCATGTACAAGACCAGCTACTTGGGGCGGCTGCCGGGTGTGTGTGTGTGTGTGTGTGTGTGTGTCTCAGGCTGTTCGTTCTGGAATGAGGAGGGGTGGTCTTTACATCATATTCTGTGGCTGGTGGGCTTGGAGAGGGGCTATTTTGTGGAGAGGATGAGGGCCATGATGAGACCACAGAGGCTGAGCACCTCAGCAAAGAGAGTATCAGAATCATGCCCACAAATAGTCGGGGCTGCTGGGCGATGCCCTGCACACTGGCACCTGCTACAAAGATGATGGCACAGCCGTCTGCCAGGCTGCTCAGGCCCACACTCAGGCCAGCACCCCGCTGGAGGTCCTATGAAAATAAAATTTAAATCAGGGCACATACTCTTACCTTAAAATCTCCACATTAAATGAAGCACTAGAAACTAGATTTGTTAGTCAAAATCATGACCTGCCTTATGATTAGGCAGAGTGTCCGTATTTTGGGCAAGAGAAGGATCCCATTGATCCAACCACTTGCCAGAGGGCTTGACATTCGCATCACTAGAGATTAATTTGTTTAAGATGTCATGGTTTTAGAAATTTCCTATTGAAATATTAGTTCCCCTAGAAAGAATATATCACATTTACTTATAATGAACTCTAGACTCTTAAGTGAATCAATTAGTTTAACATTGCCTAACAGACAGCCAAAGGAAATGGGACAATGGAAAGTTTCTTTTTTATTTATAGGTAAGAAAAATCCAGCACCTGGGATATTGCCTTAAGAGAGTGAGCATCATCAGGAAGGTCCGTCACAGGAGACTGCACAGCCATGGACAGCAGGAGGGAGGTGGTCACCTGGGGAACTGGGGTGAAGGCAAATTAGAGCAAGGAACTGACAAAGGAAGATGAGGAGATGCTGAAATCAAATCCATCCACAATTTTGTTAGTATTACAAACTAATTAATAGAAAAGGCAGCTTCTCAAAGTACCTAGCAGAAAGGGAAATAAAAATAAAAAACATATTTAGTTTATGTTATACACTGTAAAGACAACTTGGGTCCAGGTTTTAGACTGTGCTTAAGATTTTCAGAGTATTAGTCATAGCTAACTTCCACAACTACAGTGACTGCATCTATTCTGGGTATCACATTTAGGCTTCATCAATGAGGTATCTAGGAAATATACTCTTCCTGGCATGTGTCAAAGACACTAAAATCCAGATATCTAAGGACATATGTCTTAATTGCTTCTCTAGAAGTGGTGATAATTATGCATCCCACAGTCTAGTGACTTAATCCTTATTGCCACCAACTGAATCCCATTTAGAGAATTAATCAGAAGTCATGTGTATTTGTAGATTTACTATATAACTCTATCTTATCTTTACATTAACTTGTATCAAGCCAAAGCAACCCAACCCATGGCACTGTCTCTACAATCACAAAGTTAATAAGTAGGAGACAGCTCCAGTCTTGAATTCTTTAAAAGAGGTACAGTTAATTACACTGAAATAGAATTTGTTATTGAATCATACATGAAGGGTGAGTACAAAGAAAAAAAAAAAAGATGGCCAATGGCTAGCCTCTTGATGATTGAAGTTAGGCTTAATTCGGATTGTAACTCATCTATTTCTGAGGTATGTGATCTTGATTTTAAATAAACATACTTGGTTTCCTTACCTAAAATATAAGCCCAGCTAGAATATTGCCCAATCATGGAATTACTAGGTTTTATTTCCCACCCACTGGTGGGGTTTAGGAGAGAATTTCCTGGAAGAGGAGGCATGAAAAGCATAAAGAACTAGATGGCTGATTTCAAGTCTTTAGAGTGTTTGGCTGTGACCCATGAGCATTTTTAAAAGTTCAAAGAGCAGAGGCAGGTCAGAAAAGGGGAGTCAAGAGTTAAGGGTCAGAGACCAAGTCAGGCCTTAGCTTAACAGGAAGGAAGAGGGCTAGGATCCCATGGAAGTGGGTGACAGCTGGGGACAAATTAGAAGGGGTTATGACTTGCTACAGATCAGCTCAGACAATAAAAATGCATTAACTCACAAGGTCATTGTGAGCACAGACTATTAAAAGTCATGTAATTTGAGGCATTTAAAAAACTGTACAGCCCTAACAGATATTACTATTTTTATCTTATGCGGTAAAGATGAAACAACTGCCAAAAAAAAGTTTGTCAAGATAACCCCATCAGGGGACAACAAACAGCTGTCCTTCTTTTATCCTATGGAACATGCACTTGGCATTCACAGAAAACATGCCTTTGCTTCTCCTCATGTGTCTGACACTCTTATCAGACTCAGGGCATTCCCCTTCTGCTTTGATCTCTGGGTGCTTTTAGTGAATCCTCCAATTCTCAACCATAAAGGCTAATGCGATAGCAGGACTTCAGGCATTTTTCATCAAGAAATCTCTCAACTCCTGCTATGTGAAGTTAAAAAATGCATTTATGAAGGGCACAGTTATTTTTTTCCTGTTCTCCTATTTGTTGAGTGCTTTGTCCTGGTGGGCTGATGTGCTTACATTCCATTACCATAAGTTCAATTGTTGGAGAATTTGCTCTCAATATTTTGCCCTCTGGAGACAAAGATACATTTAGAATGAATTTTTAGCCAAGTTGCTTGCTTTCATTTTGTTGATGAGTTCTCTGAACTTTTTACTGCCTGTTTGAAGCTATTATTCCTTTTAAACAGCTTTTTATTTTCTCAAACATTACTGGTCACTTTACTGTCCAGTGAATCCTTTTTCTGACTACAGGTAGACATTTAACTGCTAGCCATAGAGGAACTAGTGTGCTAGAGATCCTTCCTTTATGTGTTAATTCAAAAGATCAATTTGTCATCGTTTTTCGTAAGGAACTATCTCTCTCCTCATTGGTCCTGTTGCTTTTCCCTCGTTTTTCAATGATGTACATATTCTTGGGCAAGCAGGTTATGCTGCCTCTTTTTTATAATATTAATGTAGCATTCAGTCTGCTCCATTAATATGCCTTGGTTCAGAAACACAAAGTGGAATGCTCATCTCAACCTCGTTATCAAGAGCAGTTGTTGTTCTACACACTGCAATATTGGGGGGTCCTGAGGCCACAAACCAACCATATGCATCTTCTCTGCATATAGAATATTAAACTCAATTTAATACAACCACAACCTAGTGTGAGGAAGACAGCCTTGGATTAGAAGTAAGGAAACCTGAGTCCTAATTTCTGTTCTGCATCAAAAAGTATAGAAATTTTGATTAAATGATCTCTAAGTTTCCTGATAAGTTTAGAACGCCATATTTTCAAAATTTCCTTTCTTCCTCTACACATACAGCCTATCAGCAATTGGAAAGGAACAGAGTGCTTGGGAAAGTCTCAACAATATAGATATTTGAGCTGAAGCTTGAAAGATGAGTGTAACATTCCCAGATAAATAAAGTAAGAAAGGGGATCTAAGTAGAGAAAATAGTATGTGCAGTGTCACAAAAGAGCAAAATAGCATGAAGTATTTTGAGAACTTTGGACAAATAGCTAGTTTTGGACTCAAGGGTTTCTCAAACCCAGAAGAACAACTTCTAAGCTAGTGAACTTTGTACTGTCATATCATATCACTACCTGAATAGACAGAACTTAACAGCTGACAAATTGACAATGAATCACAACTATATGAGGGATTGCAAAAGCTGGTGGGGTAAGTGGGTTTTCCCAGCTCTCAGAAAGAGGGAGCTTCACAACAGAGGCTCTAGGTCCAAGACCAGCAGATTTTGTTTCCAGGATGGTCTGAAGCTTCAGTCTGGTCTGAAGACCAGACCAGTGAAAGGTTTCTGGAGCTTGAGTAAGAAACAGGTTTGAAGGAGATTAGTCCTTAGTATGATTGTCCATGGTGCAGCCAGAATGAAGAGCCAAACACAGTATAGTTGCTAGACAAAGAGGCCAAAACTAGACATGAAGTTCTGGGAAAGCAGGCTCAGGATGGAAGTTTGGAAGTACAGCCTGGAGATAATAGCAATAATATCTTCTACAAAGAAATTTTGTGGTGATTAAATTATATAAGGCAGTTAAAATTTAATGTAGTTTCTGACATATAACAGGCACTCAATAGTAGCTTTTGTTGTTTAAGGCACTGAAATGTAACCACGAAAAGGCCTTACTCAAGGCCTTACTAGCTTCAAGTATAAAGGAACTAGACCAAAAAAGAGGGTCACATGTTCCCCAAGCCCAGAAATTGTTTTATTTTCCCCCTCTCTCCATGGAGTTCCATGTGATCTCCCAGAGAGCACTCCCTAGTGCTTTTGCACTCTTATTATGGGACCCAGGCCTTATTTCACTCCTCCAGTGTTTGGGGTTACAGTACATTGAGTTTGACATGGTGCCAACATGACACCATGACTTTGAACTAGAAGTTCTCCCCACCTCCAACTCAAGGGGCAGCTTTGGTGAACTATAGTCAGAGAGCACTAGGGTGTGAGTTGGAAGATCTGGGTTTTCTTTGGAGCTCTACCAGTAACAAGCTGGATGTCATGTGCAAGTACTCAGTTTGTCTCTACTGAATTTCTTATCTGGGAAAAGAGATGACTGAAATGGATGACACCCAAGGACTTCTCCAACTCCAGCACTATGAAACAATGACAGCACCTAAAGAACTCTTTATCACAGTTGCCAGAAAGGCTTGACACATCATCTTGAGCATTAAATTAGCATCAGCTATATAACGCCAGATACTAGACTTTTGCTAGAAGGAAAGTGACAGAGAGAAATAATGCCCACAATGCTCCAAAGTCATTCTTTTAGTCAACAAGATATTCTTCTTAATATCTCTGAGTTTGGATTAAAAAAGACATCAAAAGAAATTAAGAGGGAGGGACCAAGATGGCCAGCTAAAAACAGCTGCAAATGGAGGCTCCCGCTGAGAAGAACGAAAACAGTCAGTGAATCCTGCACCAGCAACTGAGGTGCCCAGGTTCTCTTACTGGGACTGACCAGGCGGTTGGTGCGACCCACGGAGAGTGAGGAAAAGCAGGCTGGTGTGATGGCCCACCTGGGAGCCACACAGGCCAAGGGGAGCTCCCACCCCCAGCCAAGGGAGGCAGTGAGTGATCATGCTACCCCACCTGGGAAACCACACTTTTTTCATGGATTTGTGCAGCCTGCAGATCAGGAGACTCCCCCTCATGAGCCCATGCCACCACGGCCTTGAGTCCCAAGCACAGAGCCGTGCAGATTATCCGCAGCCACTTGGCCGCAGACTGCCTAAGACTACTGAGTTCCTGAGGGGAGGAGAAGGGCAGCCATCATCAGTGTGGTTGCCTGCTGCTTAAGATGACTGAGATCCCTGGAGGGAGGGGTGGCTGCCATTACTACACCTCCAGCCTGCTATTTTTTCCCTTGCTGGTGCTGGGGAGATTGGATGGTTTGGACCCGGGGGGACCCATGGTGCAGCACAGTGGCCGTAGCCGATTATGGCCAGTCTACCTATTTAGGCTGGACCCTGACCCATCCATCCTCACCAGACAGGGCCTCCCTTCAGGAATTTCGGCAACTCCAGCCAGGGGTTTAGGCACAGAACTCTGATCTCCCTGGGAATGAGCCCCTAGAGGGAGGTGAGGCTGCGGTTTCCACAAATCAGCACACTTCCTCATTCCCCTGCTGGCTCCAAAGAATCCAGGCAGTCCGGATGAGTGGGATTTCCCCCAGCACAGCACACTTCTTCTGACAAGGAGCAGCCAGAGTGTTTTGTTAAGCGGTCCCACATCTTGTGCCTCTTGACTGGGTGAGACCCCCCAACAGGGGTCACTGGACACCTTATACAGGAGCGTTCCCACTGGCATCAAGTCGGTGCATCTCTGGTATAGAGATCCCAGAGGAAGGAGCAGGCAGCCGTTTTTGCTATTCTGCATCTTCCACTGGTGACACCTCCAGGTACAGGAGGGACCCTGGTGAATAGGGTCTGGATGGACCCCCAGCAAACCACCTCAACCCTATGGAAGAGGGGCCTGACTGTTAAAAGAAAAACAGAAAGCAAAACAACAACATCAACAAAAAATCCCCCACAAAAACCCAATCCAAAGACCAGCAGCCTCAAAGACTGAAGCCATATAAACTCATGAAGATGAGAGAGATTCAGTAAAAAAATGCTGAAAACTCAAATAGCCAGAGTGCTTCTTCTCCAAATGATCGCAACACCTCCAGCAAGAGCAAAGGATTGGGCAGAGGCTGATATAGATTAATTGACAGAAGTAGTCTTCAGAAGGAGGGTAGTAACGAACTTCACTGAGCTAAAGGAGCATATTCTAACCCAATGCAAAGAAGCTAAGAACCATGATAAAACATTGTAGGACCTGTTAACCAGAATAACCAGTTTAGAGAAGAATCTAAATTACCCAATGGAGCTGAAAAACACAACATGAAACTTCACGGTGCAACCACGAATATCAATAGCTGAACTGACAAAGTGGAGGAAAGAATTTCACAGCTTGATGACTCTCTTGCTGAAATAAGACAGGCAAACGAGATTAGAGAAAAAAACAGTGAAAGAGAATGAACAAAACCTCCTAGAACTATGAGATTATGTAAAAAGACCAAACCTATGACTGATTGGGATACCTGAAAGAGACAGGGAGAACGGAACCAAGATGGAAAACACACTTTAGGGTATCATCCAGGAAAACACCCCAACCTAACAAGACAGGCCAACATTCAAATTCAGAAAATCCAGAGAACCCCAGTGAGATAATCCATGAGAAGATTAATTCCAAGACATATAATCTTCAGATTCTCCAAGGTCAAAATGAAGGAAAAAATGTTAAGGGCAGCCAGAGACAAAGGCCAGGTCACCTATAAAGGGAAGTCCATTAGACTAACAGTGGACCTTCTCAGCCAAAACCCTAAAAGCCAGAAGAGACTGGGGTTCATTATTCAACATTCTTAAAGAAAAAAATTTTCAACCCAGAATTTCATATCCAGCTAAACTTCACTTCATTTCATAAGTGAAGAAATAAAATAAAATCCTTTAAGGCAGAAATAGATTCCTTTTCAGATAAGCAAAATGCTGAGGGAATTTATCACCACCAGGCTTGCCTTGCAAGAGCTCCTGAATGAAGTGCCAAATATGGAAAGGAAAAACTGTTACCAGACACTGCAAAAACACACTGAAGTGCAAAGACCAATGACACTATGAAGCAACTACATCAACAAGTCTGCAAAATAACCAGCTAACATGATGACAGGATCAAATTCACACATTAAAAGTATTAACCTTAAACATAAATGGGCTAAATGCACCAATTAAAAGACACAGAATGGCAAGCTGAATAAAGAGTCAAGACTCACTGGTGTGCTGTATTTAACAGACCCATCTCACCAGCAAAGACACACACAGGCTCAAAATAAAGGGATGGAGGAAAATTTACCAAGCAAATGGAAAGCAAAAACAAAGCAGGGGTTGCAATCCTAGTCTCTGATAAAACAGATTTTAAACCAACAAAGATCAAAAAAGACAAAGAAGGGCATTACATAATGGTAAAGATCAATTCAACCAGAAGAGCTAACTATTCTAAATATATACGCACCCAATACAGGAGCACCCAGGCTCATAAAACAAATTCTTAGAGAACTACAAAGAGACTTAGACTTCCACACAATAATAGTGGAAGACTTTAACACTCTACTGTCAATAATAGGACATTGAGACAGACAATTAACAAGAATATTCAGGATTTGAATTTAGCTCTGGGTCAAATGGACCTGATAGATACCTACAGAACTTTCTACGCCAAAACAACAGAATATACATTCTCCTTGGCACCACGTGGCACTTACTGTAAAACCAGTTACATAATTGTAAGTAAAACACTCCTCAGCAAATGCAAAAGAACTGAAATCATGACAATCTTTCAGACCATAGCACAATCAAATTAGAACTCAAGATTACGAAACTCACTCAAAACCACACAGCTACATGGAAATTGAATAACCTGCTTCTGAATGACTCCTGAGTAAATAATGTAATTAAGGAAGAAATCAAGGAGTTCCTTGAAACCAATGAGAACAAAGAGACAATGTACAAGAATCTCTGAGATGCAGCTAAATTAGTATTAAGAGGGAAATTTATAGCACTAAATGCCCACATTAAAAAGGTAGAAAGATCTCAGATTGACACCCTAAATTCACAACTAAAAGAACTAGAGAACTAAGAGCAAACAAACCCCAAACCTAGCAAGAAGACAAGAAATAACCAAGATCAGAGTGGAACTGAAGGAGATAGAGACACAAGTGACCCTTCAAAAAAATCAATAAATCCAGAAGCTTTTTTTGAAAAAATTAATAAAATAAATAGACTGCTAGCTAGACTAATAAAGAAGAAAAGAGAGAAGAATCAAATAGATGCAATAAAAAATGATAATGGGGATATCACCACTGACCCCACAGAAACACAATCAACCATTGGAGAATAGTATAAACACCTCTATGGAAATAATATAGAAAATCTAGAAGAAATACATAAATTCCTGGATACACACACCCTCCCAAGACTGAACCATGAAGAAGCTGAATTCCTGAATAGACCAATAACGAGTTCTGAAATTGAAGCAATAATAAATTGCCTACCAACCGAAAAAAAGCCCAGGACCAGACAGATTTACAGCTGAATTCCACCAGAGGTACAAAGAGAAACTGGTACTATTTCTTTTGAAGTTATTCCAAATGATTGAAAAAAAGGAATTCTAACTCATTCCATGAGGCCAGGATCATCTTGATACCAAAACCTGGCAGAGATACTACAAAAAAAGAAAGCTTCAGGCCAATATCCCTGATAAACATCAATGCAAAAATCCTCAGTAGAATACTGGCAAACTGAATCTAGCAGCACATCAAAAAGCCTATCCACCACAATGAAGTTGGCTTCATCCCCAGAATGCAAGGCTGGTTCTTCAAACACAAATCAATAAATATAATTCATCACATTAGCAGAACTAAAGACAAAAACCACAAGATTATCTCATTAGATGCAGAAAAGACCTTCAATAAAATTCAACATCCCTTCATGTTACAACTCAATAAACTAGGGATTGATGGAACATGTCTCAAAACATTAGAGCCATTTATGACAAATCCACAGCCAATATCATACTTAATGGGCAAAAGTTGGAAGCATTCCCCTTGAAAGCTGGCACAAAACAAGGATGCCCTCTCTTACGACGTCTATTCAATATAGTATTGGAAGTTCTGGCCAGGGCAATCAGGCAAGAGAAAGAAAGAAAATGTATTCATGTAGAAAGAGAGGAAGTCAAACTGTCTCTGTTTGCAGATGACATGATCCTATATCTAGAAAACTCCATTATTTCAGCCCCAAAGCTTCATAAGCTAATAAGGAACTTCAGCAAAGTCTCTGGATATAAAATCAATGTGCAGAAATGACAAGCATTCTTATATACCAACAATAACCAAGCAGAGAGTCAAATCATGAATGAACTCCCATTCACAACTGCTACAAAGAGAATAAAATACCTAGGAATACAGCTAACAAGGGAAGTGAAGGACCTCTTCAAGGAGAACTACAAACTACTGCTCAAGGAAATCAGAGAGGACACAAACAAATGAAAAAAAACTCCTTTCCATGCTCATGGATAGGAAGAATCAATGTGGTGAAAATGGCCATACTGCCCATAGTAATTTATAGATTCAATGCTATTCCCATTAAACTACCATTGACATTCTCACAGAATTAGAAAAAACTGCTTTAAAATTCAAATGAAACCAAAAAAGACCTCATATAGCCAAGACAATCCTAAGCAAAAAGAATAAAGCTGGAGGCTTCAGGCTACCCAACTTCAAACTATTCTACAATGCTAATGTAACCAAAACACCATGGTACTGGTATAAAAACAGAAACATAGACCAATGGAACAGAATAGAGATCTCGGAAATAAGACTGCACATCTACAACCATCTGATTTTCAACAAACCTGACAAAAGCAATGGGGAAAGGATTCCCTACTTAATAAATGATGCTGGGAAAACTGGCTAGCCATATGCAGAAAATTGAAACTGGACCTGTTCCTTACACCTTATACAAAAATTAACTCAAGAAGGACTAAAGACTTAAGTGTAAAACCTAAAACTATAAAAACTCTAGGATAAAATCTAGACAATACTATTTAGGACATAGGCACAGGTAAAGATTATTATAAAGGTAATGACAAAAGCAATTGCAACAAAAACAAAATTTGACAAATGGAATCTAATTCAACTAAAGAGCTTCTGCACAGCAACAGAAACTATCATCAGAGTGAAAAGACAACCTACAGAATGGGAGAAAATTTTTGGAATCTACCCATCTGACAAAGGTCTAATACCCAGAATCTACTAGGAGCTTAAAAAAATTTACAAGAAAAAAACAAACCCCATTAAAAGGTGGGCAAAGGACATAAACAGTTCTCAAAAGAAGACATTTATGTGGCCAAGAAACATGTAAAAACAAGTTCAACATCACTGATCACTGGAGAAATGCAAATCAAAACCACAATGAGATAACGTCTCATGCCAGTCAGAATGGTGATCATTAAACAGTCAAGAAACAATAGATGCTGGTGTGGCTGTGGAGAAAACACTTTTACACTGTTGGTGGGAATATAAATTAGTTCATCCATTGTGGAAGACAGTGTGGAGATTCCCCAAAGACCTAGAAATAGAAATATCATTTGACTCAGCAATCCCATTACTTCCCATTACTGGATATACACCCAAAGGAATATAAATCATTCTATTATAAAGATACATGCACATGTATTTTCATTGCAGCACTATTCACAATAACAAAGACATGGAATCAAACCAAATGCCCATCAATGATAGACTGGATAAAGAAAATATGTTACATATACACAATGGAATACTATGTAGCCAAAAAAAGGAATCAGATCATATCTTTTGCAGGGCCATGGATAGAGCTGGAACCCATTATCCTCAGCAAACTAACTTAGAAACAGAAAATCAAACACCATATGTTCTCACTTACAAGTGGGAGCTGAACAATGAGAACAAATGGACCCATGGTGGGGAACAACACACACTGGGGCCTGTCGGGGCAGCAGGGGGAGAGAGAACATCAGGGTAAATAGCTAATGCATGCAGGGCTTATTACCTAGGTGATGGCACATATTTACCTATGTAACAACCCTGCACATCCTGCACATGTATCTTGGAACTTAAAATAAAATAAAATATTTAAAAAGCAATATAAATAAATAAATAAATAGACATCAAAAGTATTACACAGCTACTTTTGGATACCTCAATAATTTGGTAACTGAATGCTATGTGATTCTTTTTTATAAGGCAATTAGAGAGTCATACCTTCATTGTATACCTACAGTATGTAGGTGTACTAGAGAGGTCCTCTCTGAACTGTATGTGTTTAATGCTTAACAAATATATAGTTTTAAAAACATATTCTATAACTTGGCTGATTCTCCCTAGAGGGGAAAAAATCCTCCTTTTTTCTATTGCAAATAACATATGGTGTCATGTGTGAACTAATAACTAGATTCATTAGTTTACACATTCTGATAAGGGAAATTTAACTTTCACAATTAAGACTCTGCACAACAATTGTGTTACATTGTTATCCAGAGATAAATTCTTGCCAAACATTCCCTGTTCTCAAGCAGTTTCAAAGAGAGTTTCCAAAGGTCCTTTTCCCCTGCAAATCTTAATTTCCACTGTTTTATGAATTGAATGTTGTCATTCTGCAGAGCGATTCTCAGGAAAGCTGTGAAAAAATTTAAAATTAGGTATTTTTGATACATTTCAGATAGTCTTGATTATCAAATTCAGCATAAATAAACAGATTCCTGTTAAAAATTTAAAGACAACAATATTCTTGTAGGAGAACAGTCTGTAAAAAGAAATGCTTCAGCTGCAGTGGAGTGAAGGAAGGACCTTCTTGAAAAAGAAGGGTTAATGGAGTGTGTGAATAAGACTTTTTTGTCAGTTCTAAAAATGGATTCTTCCAAATCACATCTTAAGTTCAAGACTGTTTTTGAGAGAGAAAGATGCACAAACAAGAATATATGTATATTGTTTTATTCTATTTCTTAGGAGAAACATAATAAACTACAGTATGAGTGATTCATACTAGATGTTAAGAGAAATGTCATGATAGTTTACAATAATATGCTCTGTAAGAGGTTACAGAGGAAAGAATTCAGTTATCTTTTTGTGGAGGCTCTAAAAGCAGAAGGGGACATTTAATCTGAGGGAGCTGGGACAAGTTAGTACCTCTTGTTCCATCATTTGTAAAATGGGAGAATCTCTCAGCATCCTTCTGATTTTGAAAATACTTCTGCCATACAAAGTGTATCTTTGGTTGAAGCTGGTACTCTTGGAATGGGGGAGTTTAGGTGAAACTTGGCTACTCATGAGATCTCTGCCTTCTGTTCTATGAACAGTATTTTCCCTCTCCTGGGGCTCTGCACCTAATAAATAAAACTGGAAACAATAGAAGAAACTATGACTTTTTAATATTCTTATATTTAAGCCATTCTTAAGTTTTAGTTCTTTAATGAAGTTGCTGCCATCCCATCAACCCCCTACTGTATTTGTTTGTCTTTTATTTTCCAGCATCTCTGACTAAATGCAATTCACAGAGGTCTTCTGGGTCGAGGGAGAGCTATCTTTCCTCAAAATCCTCAGATGACTTGAATGTATGAAGATGACCTAGCAATTCATCCTTGCTCACTGCTCCAGTGCTCTTACTAGTGAAAGCACTTAGGTGTTTGAAATGACACCAAAGAAGCTCTTTCTGAGTTGGGAGAAATTGGTAATAGTATAACACCTGGTGAATATTATCATCATTATTATTGGAACCCACTTTTTTTCCTGTATCTATTTTGCTCATTTCCATGGAGCTAAAGACATTGTGAATGATAAAGTAGAGTGGAAGCCTGACCAGTGTGGCCCCTTCAGACTACATAGGAAATGAGGTTATCAGAAACTCCTTTTAATAATGCAAAAGCAGAAATGTTGAAACAAAGGTTTTGATGAATTATATTTTTAAGGCCAGACTGGTTCTCTATGTTCAAACATAAGCAAGAATTAGTTCCTTCACCAACATATTTGTACTGTTATATACACCAGCTTATGTCTCCTCATAGTATATGGTCCATTAAAACTAAGAAACATGACAGTGAAACTACTGATTTTTGACCATTTACCATAGCAACTCATCATGAGAAAGAACACATTGTAGCACTAAATCAGACAAATATTGCATCATGGAGACAATAAGGTTATTAAGAAAAAGATTTTTTTCTCTAACTTTTAAATATTAGGATGTTGTACTATGAGTTATTTTGATGTAGAAATTAGAGAAGCAAATTCAATTTATCAGGAAAATTGCCTTCATATTTTAAAGCAAGAAATGGATTAAACAAAGAGATGTTTCAGAAAAAATGTGATCTCCTAAAAACCGCACTATATAGTCTGTCTTTTTCCACCTTGACAAGCTACTTTCTGTCCTTTTTGTATTCATAAGATCAAAAAAGTGGCAATAAATTGTTGCTTTTCCTAGTTGTGCCTGGATTGTGTATAGTATATGTTAGACAAACCTACTTTCTCCTGATCACAGCAAAGGGTTATAAATCCATCAGCAGAGTGATTCCCGGAGCATATGGCTCACGGGGGAAAATAGCTTGCATTTAGCCAGCTGTCCAGAGCTCAACTATTTTGGTAACATATTTCAGACTAGATAAACTAGAAAATATATTTAGAAAACGCAAGCCAAGAAATTTACATTAATCTCTTCCATTTGATTCAAAAACATAAATTGCCACTGCACTATTTCTTAGAGTAGAACTTAATTAAATTATTCCTGGTCACAAAAGATCTGATTGAACAGGAATAATATTCAACATTTTAGACCTTGAACTGATGACATCCATCTGGTTAAAACCATAACAATAAGCTTTCTGATAACTGGTAAGTTATTCAAGTGCATATCTGACATGATTTCTGAAACTGTAAAATTTAAAAGAGCAAGGGAAAATCCATATACATAAAATGAATCATCTGCAAATTTTCACTAGCCTTCAGACACTTAAGTAAATATAAAACTCATTTTAAGATTCAGAGTTTATGAATTAAAAATGAGTGAGTTAAGAAAGAGCCCTGGAGATATGGCTTAGTTAGGGGCTTGGACTGGGAAAACATAAGTTGAGCCTAAAGTATCTTGTAGTACCAGGATGAAAGGAAGTACTTTTAAAAGAAGGACAAAAGAAAAGAGAAAAGGAACAAAGATGGATGTCAAAAAGATACAGTAGCCAACTTGATAGAGCTTCCAGTGGTCAAATCTGAAGAAATTTGAGGAATAAAATAAACAACTATAGCACTGAATTAAAATCCAGTGAATTAAAAATAATCCATGAGTCCATACTAATAAATAAATAACTGAATAAGAAATAGATGGAGGATAAGGGACAAATCTTTCATACCCAATAATTCCAAGTCATATACCTCTAGAAAGCAAAGCTTAATTCCTTTTCTTTTGAATGTGGGCTGGAGTTAATTTCACTTCCAAAGCATAGAGTATGAAAAGAAAAAATGGTAACTTTAGAGTGAAGAGACATGACAGACCCCACCTTAAGCCAATGATCAATGTTAACATCACTAATGATAAATTATATTGATAATATGTGCCCATTATGATATGATGTAGTAAAAAAGGCACTTCACCTCTCTGGTATGTTTCCCCAAAACTCATAACCCCAATGTAATCATGAACTAACATCAGACAAACCTAAATAGAGGAGCATTCTACAAAATATCTGACCAGGCTCTTCAAACTTTCAATACATATTAAAAAAGGAAAGACTGAGAAATTGTCACAGTCTAGAGGAGACCAAAATGGCATGTTGACTAGATGCAGTGTAGTATCCTGGAGCAGATCCTTAAACAGAAAAACAGCATTAGGGAAAAACTAATGAAATACAAATAAAGTCTGTACTTTAGTTAACAGTATTGTAACAAGCTTAATTTCTTAGTTTTGCCAAAGATACCATGATTATGTAAGAATTTAACATTAAGGGAAGCTGTGTGAAGGTATAGTGTTCAGTTTGAATTTTAAAAAATATCTAAACTCAGTTTGTGAGTCTGCATTTTCAAAATAAAGCCAGAACCCCATTTAAGAGTGTTAAAATAGCCAAGATGGGAGGATCACTTGAGGTCAGGAGTTCAAGACTAGCCTGGCCAACATGGTGGAACCCAGTCTCTACTAGAAATACAAAAAAATTAGCAGGGCGTGGTGGTGCACTCCTGTAATCAAAGCTACTCAGGAGCTGAGGCAGGGGAATCGCTTGAACCCAGGAGGTGGGGGTTGCAGTGAGCCGAGATCACCCCACTGCACTCCAGCCTGGGTGACAGAGTGAGACTCTGTCTTAAAAAAAAAAAAAAAAAAAGGAATGTTAAAATAAATACAAGGTCGCTTTGTTAGAGGAAGATTGTGCTTTCCACAGGTCTTCCTAATGACCTTTGAGAAAGATGGGATGGCCATCTATTGATGGATTCATTCTTGCCAAGATCTTTCAGTTTTTATAAAGGGTATTTGTTCTACCATCTTAATCGATGAATAAAAATATGTGTATGTATGAACTAATCTTATTATTGCATTCTCAAGCCTTGCCAGGAAGGAAAATAATAAATTCATTGTTGCTTATGCACTAAAATTTGAATAAAAGAAATAATATTTATGGAGGATTGCTTGAAAGATATGCAGTATGTCCATTTTTCTAGGCACTTTAAACTCTAGACCTGGTTGAAACATCATCAGGTTTGCCCAATGTGTTATAGGCATCACACTAACCCTCCTGGCAATTGCTTTATACTGCATTCTTCTTTGATAAAATTCTATTAACCTGAATTAAGAGATATATAGACCAATCCATGAAACTTATTACTGTATTTTCTAGAAGAATGCTGCTAGAGTTATTATTTCTCACATTACTCCATGTAATTCAGGTGTAGGATGTTTCCCAAGTATCAACAACAGAATTAAGTATATCTTTCTTGAGAAGTTGATGGGGCATTTTTACCTTATGCATCTTTTGGATTATGAAATTGATGTGTTTCCCTTTTTGCAATGAATGCTAGAAAACTCAGGATTAAATTTGTGGTGGGCATCTAACAAGTATATATAACTTCAGAGCATGCATTCCAAACATTTATCTCACTTTGACTTCAAACATTTTAAGTTGTTGCTCTTTTCTTTTATCATTTATATGTATTATTTATATCATATTGTTGAGATGTGTTTATTGTTGAGAAGTTTTGAGAATGCAGATAGACAATTGTTTTTTCAAGAAAATTAAAGATTAGCTATCACTCAGATAATCATTGTTAACGTATTTCAGTATAAGCATGGGAATACTAGACATTTAATCATGCTGTATTTTATGTTATTGCCTTTTTAAAGTCTGATTCAAGTCTTTTGTTTCGGAGAAGAGTGTGTATAAAGAAGGTATAAATAAATAAATACATTGATATAAAAATTTAAAAAAACCCATTTTGGTCCTTGCTCTTATTTTTGTCTTGGTTAGATCTTTTCAATTTGTAGGTTGAATAAATTCTGTTTCTGTGTCTTCATATAGGCATTGAGAATCTTAACATTTAGGAATATACCTGTAGTCACCAATTTATCTTTAACACTGAGGATATAGAACATATTTTGCCCAATGCATAATAACACAGTGACTGACCAATCAATAATTCCTTAATTAATAAGGAATTGAGCATAAGCATTCTATTTCTTTTTGTCTTAATGGGAACTTGGAACAAATTTACCTTTTCCCTCTTAATTGAAGAATGGCAACATTCATTAGGTAACTATTGTAGTGAAAGTCTTACTCAGGGGCCTCTTTAGAGTTCTGCTAGTCTCTCTAGCAAGAACTTAACTAAATGAGATCTTAGAAGTAATAATCATTTTGGTATATAAGGCATTGTAGAAGCATCAATGCGGTAATAATACTAGTAATAAGATTCATACCTATGTCTTTTTAAAATAGTGAAGAGAAGAGGAAAATAGAAGAACGAAATACATGGGTTGTGTAAATAACTTCTATTGGAGAAATCATGATCTTAATGCTTTTCAGTATGTCTTATTAAAGAAGATCAAGGTGGAGAAGAAAACGGAGGAGGAGCAGGAGGAAAAGGAGATTTTTAAATAAAGGAGAAAATAGACACAAGCTAAAGGATTTTCATAGAAAAGCGTTAAAGAGGAACAAAAGAATCTGATTCAAAAAGGATGCTAAAGGCATTCTAAGACCATGGAAAATGCTCATTGCTTCACAATTTTGGACTGTTAGAGCTAGGAGGGCATCTTTAATCTACTTTAATCTCCCTCTCTCTCACTTCCTCCTATTCCATTTTTCTCTCTTTCTCTGTCTCTGCATTCTTCCTCTGTCTCTTCATTCTCCTTTGGATGAGGGAATTGGGATCCAAAATGTTAACATAATCTTTCTCAAATTATACAGCTCTGGGTCAGAGCTAAGGTTAAAAACCTAAACCTCTTGATTTCTAGCCCAATTTTCTTTTTGCTTCAGTGGACGGGGACAAAAAATATAGCAATGCCAAAATACAGTACACTGAAACATAAATCATGGTTAACTAAACTACTGCTAAGGTTGGGTGGCTCAAGAACCGGACTTCTGTGTCTGTCTAAATTGGGAGTATACAGTTAAAGATTTCAGCAATTACTTGTATTTCTCTCCTGCTGATTTGTACATAATAAGCGATGAATAAATATAATCTATAATAAACTATTGGATTATTGTTGAATTTCTACGCAGGCTGACTCTTTAATTAGACCTTTGATGGTGGAGTTACTATGACCTGGAGCCCTTAGCTGCCTCCAACGTCTACTGCATTCCCCATGCCAGTCATGAACCCTAGATCACCCTGTTCTGTAAAACAGCTGGAGACAGTCACACACTGAGTAAACTTCATTCTCTAACCACTAGCCCTTGATAGATTCAGACAGTTGCTCCTAATTAATGTTCAGGAATTCTTTGTTCCCCTAATTAATTCTCTGGAAAGTTCACATTATAGACGCTGTTGTGTTTTACTTCTATCTTCATGTCTAGTTTTATCTTCTGAGCCAATAACCCCATCTATTATTTCACTGAGAAACTTGAAGCCATTTTCTTTTCCTATTTCTGGAAACTATGTATGTAATTTGGGTACATATCTATGTACTTCTATACACTCATCTTCTTTCCTAGTTTAACTGCTACATCTGCCTCCTAGTCCCGTTTTCCCTTCCTCCATTTCCAACCTTCCCAATTTCCCCACTTCTTCATATTTTTTTCTGTCATTAATATCTGGTTTGCTCAAAATATTTCTTCAGTGATTCTCTCTCTCATACCTTTAAAAATGTTCAGGTCTCCACCCTCTTGATGCTTATTTACCTGGCCCTGGCTCTTGGAAAATGCATTAACTCCCAGTATTTGAGTTATTGCTATTGTTTAAATCCTTTACAGACCTGTATCTCCAGCCCATAGCTTTCTACTGAGCCATAGCTAAATTCTACTCAATTATGTTCAAGACCAATTCAGTTTAGTTCACTCCATTTAAGGAATTTTGATTTCCCATTTGTTATCACCTTTCACTTTTATATTTCTGACTTGTTACACCTTTATCTCATTTTTCTTGGTTCTCTGATCTCCTTTTATATTTACAATTACTCCAGTAATCCTCCCTTCAGTTTCTCCTTGCTTCAATCACATTCTATTATGGTTCAAGATGGCATTTCTGTATAAAAGAAGTCACTCTTCTATTTCTGCTGTGGTATTGCATGTCAGGTGTATAACCACCCATACTCATGGACTTGATAAACGTGTTTCCTGCATACGCTCTTCTCAAGTAGCTGGTGATCAGGTAACTGTCTGGCCAATTTCTTATTATCTCACATCCCAGTGATTAACAATGGCCTTCATGCAAGATTTGTAGCCAGCGGATTCTGAGCAAAAATGAGAGATTAAGCTCCCCAAAACATATTTTTGTTCACATCATCCCTCTCTTCAAAATTCTTCACTGTCTTCCTATGATGTATTCTATAGGGTAGAGCCCAAATCCTTCAGTCTGGAATTCAGGGTTTCCACTCAAGTCCACATCTCTGATCTCCTCACATCTCTCATCAACATGAGTGCACCTCTTTTTACAAATCTACCAGATTTATCTACCCAGACCTGTGTGTGCATTTTCACTGCAGCACTTTTGCTTATGCCATCCTTTCCACTATAAATCAATAACACAACTATATCCTGTCTACATCTTACCTATCTGATACCAAAAACATTTTTAAAATAAAATTCAACATCCATTACTGCTTAAAACTCTTAGCTACCTAGGACCAGATAGACTCTTCCCTAATTTGATAAAGGATTTCATCCTAAACCAATAGCCAGTATCATATTTAATAGTAAAATTCAAATGACTTCTATTAAAATTCAAAATAATATAAGGATGCTGGCTATTACCAAAATGATTTCATACTGCATTTGATATCTCTATATTA
Source organism: Symphalangus syndactylus (assembly GCF_028878055.3). NCBI lineage: Eukaryota > Metazoa > Chordata > Mammalia > Primates > Hylobatidae > Symphalangus > Symphalangus syndactylus. Next base: position 35,347,406 of record NC_072443.2, on the reverse strand, counting down.
AGAGACGTTTATTTTGGAAAGGAGAGACCCAAGTTATCTTAATTTGCAGATTATATGGCTGTTGCCTACTTAGACAACCCAAGAGAATCAAACTTAAAGAGTAATAGAACTAATAAGAGAGTTCTCCAGGTTTGCTGATTATAAAATAAATATTCAAAAAGCAATAGATTTCTTATATACCTGCAATAACTAGTTAGAAAAAAATAGAATGAAATATTATTTACAAAAAAATACAAATATTTTATAATAAGAAAGAATAAATTTAACAAGAAATGTTCAGGATTTATATGAATAAATCTGCAACATTTTAATGAAACCTATGTATCATATCAATCATTCAATACTCAATTCTGTCACCTCCAAAAAACTTTCCAAAACCAAGATAAAAATATTCTCTCTCATCTGAACTCCTGTCATTTTTATTGAAAATAACAGTCAACTAATTCTTAATCACATAGTTCTTTACATTTAGACTGAGATTCTCAAAAACAAAGTTCGTGCTATTTGTATGGTGCTTATCATATAACTTTGGTCACTTTAATCTTTTTAGCCTTGCTTTCTTATCTGTAAAATGGGAATTATGTGAATATGTCCATCACCAGGTTACTATGTAGGTTAAATGTATAATTCATAATTAATGGTAATTTTAATAATTTATAGTAAATAACATTAGATAATTATAAAATCACATATTAATTATTTAAATTACTAGGTTAAGTTTGTAATTCCCTAGTGTATGACATGGCACATAATAAAGCCTCAACAAATGGTACTCTTTAGTTGTAACCCTTGGTACAACTCTTGGTTACACAAAGCCGACCAAAGTGTTGACAATTGTCAAGAATGAATAAGCCCTTTATTTCTAGGGACACACATATGGGAAGAAACACAGGAAAAACACAGCAACTACAATCAGAAGTAAAGAAAGTCAGAAACCAGGTAAAAAAAGATAAGGGACTAGGAATCAGGAGAACACATACATAGTTTGGGACTGCTTTATAGTAAAGGTTGCTGAGAAAGAATGGATCCAATGGATACTTCAGAGATCAGAAGTCTCTGAAGTAATGGAAAATCCTTCACATGTTTTTGAAAGAACATTACACTTATGCCAGTAGGAAGGTGGATGTATCCAGGGAGGTGACAATTTGGGTTTGCTAATGTTTTAAGAACTAATCATACAGAAAAATTAAAAATAGTAGCTCTCAAATCAACGGGAATATGAGTGTAGTGGCAGCAGCCAAACTGTACACTATTAAAATGTCACATTTATTCCTATAGTAAATGCACAGTAAATGTGCTTTGGATAAATGCCATGCACTTTAACAATAACTAAGATCACCTAGAGTGATCTTGATTTAAGGTATAATGAAACAATTGATTATTATCAACTGGTTCAAAAGCCAAGTTCCAATTAAAAATATTTATTCCACATGAGCTACAAAACTACCAAAGGATATTCTGAATCAGGCTTAAGCTAGCCAGTTTGACTTCAAGAGAAACTAATTTTTAAAATCATCCATCTTCAAATTCTTCAAAAAGAATTTATGGCAGCAAAATTCCTATTTTTATTCCAATTCTTGTAAGTAGTATCAAATCCCACTTCTAGAACAGATGAGAACCCTCGTGTAATTGATATTACGTAACATTTATATGTCCTTAAGTATTTTATGATCAGCAAGTTTTCACCTGTATACCTAGGTAACAAACCTGAACGTTCTGCACATGTATCCCAGAAATTAAAGTGTAAGTTAAAAAAAGTTACGAAAAAAAGAGAGAAATGATAGTGTTCTGTCTGAGATCTAGGTTAAAATTCTGACCCTGCCGCTTACTAACTGTGTTACTTGGATGAGTTATTTACCCCCTTAAAAACTCATTTTCCTCATCTATACATTGACAGTAATTTCCACCTTTTGAGTTGTTTTGAGGATAAAGTGGGATAATTTATATAGAAAAACCTTAGTAAATTGTACTAATTAACACCATGAAAATAATATAAACACTATAAAATGTGTGTGTGTGCGTGTGTGTGTGTGTGTGTGTTTCAAGGCCTTAAGAAGACAAGTTTATCAAGTGAATTGACTAAGCTGTAAGTTTTATGAAGGTTGGAACCATAACTGATTCTTTTTAACTTGGAGTTTAGCTCAGTACCTGGTACTCCACAGATATTTGTTGAGTGAAAAAAATGAATAAACAGATACATAGACATTCAAGAGGAGGCAGTTTTTAGAAGGAAGGTTTAGAAGGAAACTGGGTTACACTCACTCATGCACCTCTTTTGTTGCCTCATGTCTTTTTACCAGGACAATACAAATTCAAGGAATTCAGGGACACTAAAATCTGTACAGTATAAAGTGAAAACACTGCCATCCAGCTGATGAATGTTTATAACTAAGAGTAAAAAAGATAACATGGATCATAGCCTAGTTGTTGCATAGTACTTCCAATCTTCAAGTAATCCTCTGGGTTTCTTAGTAACCTCGTGTTCTCAAAGACAATCATGCAAATCAGGATGATGCTTATCAAAAAAGATATAAAAGCACACTGATAAACTATACATCCAATCAAGAACTAATCACACACCTTTGAAGATTTATGAGATGTCCCTATAGGAAAGGGTTGGTAAACAATAGGCAGCAGGACAAAAAAAAAAGTGGCTACTAGAATCATTCAGCTCACAAATGTACCGCCTTCTTCCTCGCTTGGATAGGAGATCTTAGGGGTCACTCAGAGCCTTTGTGGTGTGGACTGCTTTGTCCTGGACCCTGTAGGAAAGTGAAGGAAAGTGAAGCTTGAAAGCACTTATCTAATAAAGACAAATGTGAAGGAAAAAATATGTAAACCCCATGCAATAACTAAAGAGAACATGGCTAAAAGAACCAACTTTAGAATCAGGTTTATCAGGGCCAGAATCCTGCCTCCATCACTTATGAACAAAGCGACCATATTAAAGTAACATAAAATTTCTGTGTCTTGGTTCTCATGGGAGTGATGATACTTCGTAGGGTGACTTGAGTACTCAATGCAACAACACAGGTCATCCATTTGGTGAAAGCATTTGATAATGAAAGCTATTATTTTTATGTTAAGGAAAAATGATCTCAATCTTAGAAATAGAAGCACTCTTTCTCCTACTTAAAAATCAATTAATAATAATCTTGCCTTTCCTTAACTTTTTAAATGCCTGAACATTGAGAGTTGAATTGTTGCTAATTGAGAGAATAGAAAAACCAGAGAAAAAAGAGACACGGGGCCATTGCTGAGGAAGAAAGACCTTTGTTTTTCATTTCCGATTAAGCCCTATCTGAAACCAACTTTCAGTGTGGGCTTGGAACTGGACAACCAGGTTCTAGTGGCACCCTGCCATTGTGTCCAGAATTGGTTCCTTCCCATGGGTTCTTGGTCTCGCTGTCTTCAAGAATGAAGCCGCAGATCTTCGCGGTGAGTGTTATAGCTCATAAAGGTAGTGTGGACCCAAAGAGTGAGCAGCAGCAAGATTTACTGTGAAGAGCAAAAGAACAAAGCTTCCACGGTGTGGAAGGGGACCTGAGTGGGTTGCCACTGCTGGCTGGGTGGCCTGGGTTTATTCCCTTATTTGGCCCCGCCCATATCCTGCTGATTGGTTCATTTTACAGAGAACTGATTGGTCCATTTTACAGAGTGCTGATTGGTGAGTTTACAAACATTTAGCTAGACACAGAGCACTGATTGCTGCATTTACACTCCTTTAGCTAGACAGAAGAGTTCTGCAAGTCCCCTACCAGACTAGCTAGACAGAGCACTGATTGGTGTGTCTACAAACCTTTAGCTGGACAGAAAAGTCCGCCAAGTCCCCACCCAACCCAGAAGCCCAGCCATCTTCACCTCTCACCACTACTAGCTGTGTTACCTTGGGCAAAATTCCTACCTCCCCAAGCCTCAGTGTCCACCTCTTTAAGATGAGAATGGTGCTACCTAATACAGAGAGTTGTTGGGGGTTTAAATGAAATTAGAGTATACAATGATTAGCACAATGCCAATGAAAATAATAAGTAGGACACCTTACAATCTAGAAATTTAATGTCGTTGAAGAATTCCTTATAAGGACTTAAAACAGTGAATTCAAGGTGAAATGAAGTATTACTGGCACTACATATTTCATAACTAGAGTTAAAATTGATGTCAATTTGGGAAAGGTTTTTATAAACTTGTGATAGACAATAAGCTCTTATTTTCCGTCTGATTTCCCCCCAAATTCTCCATTATTTTTCTCAAATCCTCACTAAATTTTGATTAATTTTTTTCCTCTTAGTCTTTCATGATGAGGTATTTGTCAAATATTTTACACTTAACTACGTGCTGTCACGTAAAATATCTCCAAATAACTTCAAATTCTAACCTGTAACCAAATGTGAAACCCCTGGGAAGACTGGAAAGTCTAGTAATGTCAAATTGAGCAACAAGGATACTTTGGGAACTCAAACCTTAAGGTGCAGTTAAAAAGAAGTTACCACTAATTGAGTACCTTTTACGTATCAGGTACTATGCTAGGCTTTTTACCTACTTAAGAGAATTCTCATAATAACACTGAAGGGTAAATACTATTATGCTCATATTTGGAAAGCAGACCTTGAGATGTGAGACAATTTGGTTAAGATCAAAGAGTTAAGGAATGGCAGAATCAGAGCTGAACTCTAAGTCTGTCTGACTTCAAAGCCTGCCCTTTCTTCCTTAAGCCTCTATCCCTCTCCCCAGGAAACTGGGCACCCACCCAAGCCCATGGCAGGGACCACAGCAACCTGCTGGTAACAATAGGGCCCACGCATCATTGCAGGCAGCACCATGAAATCCAGTCCCCATTAGAAGGTGGTGCTAAGGCAGCTGAGAGACTCCTTGCCCCAGACAGGATTGGCAATGGCACCAAGCTTGTCTGCAGGTGAGACCCAGAAAATCCAGCTTCAGCTGGCTTGCAAGAAGAAGGCAGAAGGGCAGGTAGAACCTGCAAGAGAGGGGTTTACAATTAACTTATTTGGTCCAGCAGATTTCACATCGTTATCGCTCACAAAGATGTTTAGTTTTGCTGTTAACATGGCACTTTTTTCAAATGAACTTTTATGTGCTGCCTTTATGTAAATGAATATGTAAGTAAAAGCTCAAATGTTCTCACGTGAGATCATCAAGGTACAGAGAACTAGGGCATCTGGGCCATTTGCTGGCTTACGTTGGGTGGCCTCCACGGCACCTCTGTGGGTCCATATAGTTCTCAGGAGTAATTTAAAAATCACTACATTACATATTAATTATTATTTCTCCAAGTGTACACAAAAATCAAACATACCGTTTTTACAATGCAGAGTCTTGTTCCCCAGCTAAGACTTGCTATTTGGGGAGTTCTTAGCCAAATATCTAGAAGATTTCCATTCCTTGCCATGTTCCAAATAATTTATATATATAATATATATATATATGAATGTTAAGCATATATATTATATATGTAGCTTAAAGATTCAGAATTTAAAGAGCTCCATCATTCAGAAGGTCTTTTTCTTTCTCTCTTTTTTAAGTGGATAATATTTTTATTTTAATTTTGAGGTCTTAAGCTAAATTGTCTTGATATTTAAAGCTCTATTTCTGCAGCTTTCAGTACAGAGAAAAAGAGTAAATTGAAGTTTAATTAATGTTTTGGTTTAACTTGTATTTTAGCTTCAGGGATACATGTGCAGGATTGTTATATAGGTAAATTGCCTGTCACAGGGGTTTGGTGTACAGATTATGTCATCACCCAGGTAATCAACAGAGTACCTGATAGATAGTTTTTTTGATCTTTACCCTCCTCCCACCCTCTACCCTAAAGTAGGCCCTAGTGTCCTTTGTTCCCTTCTTTGTGTTTGTATGTACTCAATGTTTAGCTCCCATATATAAGTGAGAACATGTGGTATTTGGTTTTCTGTTCCTGTGTTAGTTCGCTTAGGATAATGTCCTTCAGCTCCATCCATGTTGCTGCAAAAGACATGATTTCATTTTTTTATGGCTGTGTAGTATCCCATGGTATATATGGTACATTTTCTTTATATAGTCTACTGTTGATGGGCATTTAGGTTGATTCGATGTGTTTGCTATTGTGAATAGTGCTGCTATGAACATATGCATGCATGTGTCTTTATGGAAGAACAATTTATATTTTGGGGGGTATATATGCAGTAATGGGATTGCTGGGTTGAATGGTAATTCTGCTTTGAGTTCTTCAAGAAATTGCAAAACTACTTTGCACAATGGCTGAACTAATTTACATTCCCACCAACAATGTATAAGCATCCCTTTTCTCTATAACTTCACCAGCGTCTGTTATTTTCTGCCTTTTTAACAACAGCCATTCTGACTGCTGTTAGATGGTATCTCATTGAGGATTTGATTTGCATTTCTCTACTGATTAGTAGTATTGAGCATTTTTCATATGCTTGTTGTCTGAGCATATGCCTTTTTTTGAAAAGTGTCTGTTCATGTCCTTTGCTCACTTTTTTAATGAGGTTGTTTGATTTTGCTAGTTCATTTGTTTAAATTCCTTATAGATTCTAAATATCAGACCTTTGTCACATGCACAGTTTGCAAATATTTTCTCTCATTCTGTGGGTTGTCCGTTTTTTCTGTTTACTCTGTTGACTTTTTTCTTTTTTGTGCAAAAACTCTATAGTTTAATTAGGTACCATTTATCAATTTTTGTCTTTGTTGTAATTGCTTTTGGTGTCTTCATCATGAAATCTTTGCCAGGTCCTATGTCCTAGGCACCTAGGAAATAGATTTTTAAAGGGTTTTTATAGTTTTAGGTTTTACATTTAAGTTTTTAATTTATCTTGAATTGATTTTTGTGTATTGTGTAAGAAAGGGATCCAGTTTCAATCTTCTGCATATGGCTAGCCAATTATCTCAGCACCATTTATCAAATAGAAAATCCATTCCCCATTGCTTGTTTTTGCCAACTTTGTCAAATATCAAATCATTGTTGGCGTGTGGCATTATTTCTGGGGTCTCTATTTGTTCCACTGGTCTATGTGGCTGTGTTTTTACCAGGTATCATGCTGTTTTGGTTACTGTAGACTTATAGTATAGTTTGAAGCTTTATAGTATAGTATAATGTGATGCCTCCAGCTTTGTTCTTTTTGCTTAGGATTGCCTTGGCTATTTGGGCTTATTTTGGTTTCATATGATTTTTTAAACAGTTGTTTCTAATTCTGTGAAGAATATCATTGGTAGTTTGATAGGAATAGCATTGAATCTATAAACTGCTTTGGGAAGTATGGCCATTTTAACAATATTGATTCTTCCTATCTGTGAGCCTGGAATGTTTCTCCACTTTTTATGTCATCTCTGATTTCCATCAGCAGTATTTTATAATTCTCACTGGAGAGACATTCTTCCTTCCTGGTTAGATTTATTCCTAGGTATTTTATTCTTTTATTTGTGGCTATTGTGAATGGGATTGTGTTCTTGATTTGGCTTTCAGCTTGAAGGTTCTTGGTGTAAAGGAATGCTGTAGATTTTGGTACATTGATTTTGTATTCTGAAACTTTGCTGAAGTTGTTTATCAGATCAAGGAGCTTTGGGGCAGAGACTATGGGGTTATGTATGTGTAGCATCATATTATCTTCAAACAGGGATAGTTTGACCTTCCTGTCTTCCTATTTGAATGCCTTTTATTACTTTATTGCCTCATTGCTGTAGCCAGCACATCCAGGACTATGTTGCATAGGAGTGGTGAGAGAGTGTTCTTGTCTTGTACTGGTTTTCAAGGGGAATGCTTCCAGCATTTACTTATTCAGTATGATGTTGGCTGTGGGGTTGTCATAGATGGCCTTTATTATTTTGAGGTATATTCCTTCAATACCTAGTTTATCGAGAGTTTTTGATGTTAAATTTTATGGGAAGCTTTTTATGTGTCTATTGAGATAATCATGGGATTTTTTAACATTCTGTTTATATAATAAATTACATTTATTGATTTGTGTTATGTTGAACCAACCTTGCATCCCAATGATGAAGCCTACTTGGTCATAGGATATTAGCTTTTTGATGTGCTGCTGGATTCACTTTGCTAGTATTTTGTTGAAGATGTTTGCATCAAGGATATTAGCCTGAAGTTTTCCTTTTTTGTGTGTCTCTGCCATGTTTTGGTATCAGGATGATGCTGGCCTCACAGAATGAGTTAGGGAGGAGTCCCTCCTCCTCAAGTTTTTGAAATAGTTTCAGTAGAAATTGTACCAGCCTTTCTTTATGTATGTGATAGAATTCAGTTATGAATCCGTCTGGTTCTGGGATTTCTCTGATTGGCAGGCTTTTTATTACTGGTTAAATTTCAGAGCTTGTTATTTGTCTGTTTAGGAATTCAATTTCTTCCTTGTTCAGTCTTGGAAGCCTGTATATTTCCAAGAATTTATCCACTTCTTCTAAGTTTCCTAGCTTGTGTGCATAAGGGTGTTCATAGTAGTCTCTGAGGTTTTTTTGTTTGTTTGTTTGTTTGTTTGTTTGTTTGTTTTTCAGACAGAGTTTCGCTCTGTCACCCAGGCTGCAGTGCAGTGGCTCAATCTTGGATCTTTGCTCACTGCAACCTCCATCTCCCAGGTTCAAGCTATTCTCATGCCTTGGCCTCCTGAGTAGTTGGGACTACAGGTGCCTGCCACCACACCTGACAATTTTTTCTTGTATTTTTAGTAGATATGGAATTTCACCATGTCGGTCAGGCTGGTCTTGAACTCCTGGCCTCAAGTGATCCGCCTGCCTCTGACTCTGAAAGTGCTGAGATTACAGGCATGAGCTACCATGCCTGGCTAGCATTTTTTGTATTTCTGTGGGGTCAGGTCAGTGGTAATATCTCCTTTTTCATTTCTGATTGTGTTTATTTAGATCTTTTCTCTTTTTTTCTCTAGTAGCCTACCTACTGCTCTATTTATGTTATTAATTTTCTCAAAGTACCAATACTGAATTCATTAATCTTTTGTAGTTTTTTTTTGCATTTCAATTTCCTTCTAGAAATTCAGCTTGATTTTGGTAATTTTTGGTCTTCTGCACCTTGGTGGTTGGTTTTCTCTTGTTTCTCTAGCTCCTGTAGTTATGATGTTAGTTTCTTAATTTGAAATTTTTCTATCTTTTTGATGTGGGCATTAAGTGTTATATACTTTCCTTTTAATATTGCTTAGCTGTAACACAGAGATTCTGGGATGTTGTATCTTTGTTCTCATTAATTTCAAATAATTTCTTGTTTTCCACCGTGATTTGATTGTTTACCCTAAGGTCATTCAGGAGCAGCTTGTTTAGTTTCCCTGAATTTGTATGGTTTGGAGTGATTGTTTTAGTATTGGTTTCTGTTTTTATTGTGCTGTGGTCTGAGAGTGTGGTTAGGATGATTTTGGGTTTATTTTTTTTTAGTTTGCTGAGTATTGTTTTATGTCCGACTGTGTGGTTGATTTTAGAGTATTTGGTAAAGTGTCAAGCTCAGGTCCTGCATATCTTTGTTAGTTTTCTGCCTCAATTTTAGGTCTAATACTGTCAGTGGGGTGTTTAAGTGTCCCACTATTATGGCTATATAAGTTACTTTGTAGTATCTATGAACTCATTTTATAAATCTAGGTGTGCCTGTGTGGGGTGCATATATATTTAGGAGAGTTAGATCTTGTTGAATCGAGCCCTTTTTCATTATGTAATGCCTTTCTTTTTCTTTTTTGATCCTTGTTGGTTTAAAGTCTGTTTTGTCTGAAATAAGGATTGCAACCTCTGCTTCTTTCTGTTTCTGTTTGTTGGTAGATTTTTCTCCATCCCCTTACTTTGAGCTTATGGGTCTCATTGCATATGAGACAGTTCTCTTGAAGACATTGTACCATTGGGTCTTGCTTCCTTTTCCAGTTGCCAGTCTGCCTTTTAATTGTGCCATTTAGTCCAATTACATTCAAGGTTAATATTGATATGTGGGATTTGATCCTGTCATCATGTTGTTAGCTGGTTATTATGCAGACTTGTTTGTGTGGTTACTTTATAGTGTCAATAGTCTATGGACTGAAGTTTTGTTTTTGTTTTTGTTTTAGTGGCTGGTAATGGTCTTTCCTTTCTATATTTAGCACTTTCTTCAGGACCTCTTTTAAGGTAGGCCTGGTAGTAACAAATTCCCTCAGCATTTGCTTGTCTGAAGAGGATCTAATTTCTCCTTTGCTTATGAAGTTTAGTTTGGCTAGATATGAAATTCTTGATTAGAAGTTTTTTTCTTTAAGAATGCTGAATATAGGTCCCCAGTCTCTTCTGGCTTGTAGAGTTTCTGCCAGAAAGGTCCACTGTAAGCCTGATTTGGCTCCCTTTGTAGGTGACCTTCCCCTTTTCTCTAGCTGCCTTTTTTTTCTTTCATTTCAGCCTTGCAGAATCTGATGACTATGTGTCTTGGAGATGGGGGATGGTGTTCTTGTGTAGTATCTTGCAGGGGTTCTCATGCCCTATATTTCATGAATTTGAATGTTGGCCTCTAGTGAGGTTGGGGAAATTTTCATAAATGATATCCTGAAATATGTTTTCTAAGTTGCTTGCTTTCTCTTTCTCTCTTTCAGGGATGCAATGGGTCACAGATTTGGTCTCTTTACTTAATGCGCTCATTTGCATTGACATTGACCTGGGGGTAACGTGGTGGGCACTGGGCTGGCTGTCTCTGTGCAGGTTTGTACCAGCTGCAATGGTTTTCCAGGATAGGGACTGGCAGGTAGGGACTGGTAGCAGTGGCATGGGAAAAGGAGAGGCAAGATCCTACCAGGGGAAAGGAGAGGCAAGATCCACCTGCCTGCCTGCACACCAGCAAAATGATGTGGGGGGTGGTCATGGGTGAGTGCATGCTGGAAAAGTGGCACAGGGGAGACTGCGGTGGAGGGAAAGTGTGGGTGGGGGTCAGTTGGGGGAGAGTGTGGGTGGGCTGGTAGGGGTCAGAGGGGCCACTCTACTGGAGCTCTCCAAGAGTCAGGGGTGGTCTGCCTGTGCGGGAGCTGTGATGTGGACCCTGGGGAGGCAACCTGGCTGGGCATCTAAGGCTGCACTGCAAACAGGCATGGCTAGGCTGGGGCTGTGGGAGTTGCCAGCAGACAGGAGAATGCTCAGGTCTGACCAGTCCCATATCATGGACAAGATCACCCTCTCTGTTCAGGTCTGACAATTCACCTAAGGTTAAATTCTCCTAGGGGAGCAAGGTAGGTCTTGGGGGATGGGCATCCCTGGGCATGCTCTGCTGCAGATGATCCCACACCAAGACTTCTGGGCTCTGCACTGGTTGGAGTTCTGCCTACCATGTCTCTAAGCAGCTCTTCCTGCCTACTTACATATTCGTGGCATCTCCTGCTGCCAGGATTTCAGAGGTTTATGGTGAGAGTGGGTCAATTCTCACATGCTCAACTCACCCCTTATTCAGGAGGCACTGGGGGCCAGGAATGAGTCCCAGTGCACAGTAGCCCAGTGCAGGATTCCAAGCTGTGTTCTCCTTCCATCCACTCTCAATGCCTTTCCTTTAAAGATCTGCTCAGAGTGCATCAGTTTTCCCAATGTCTCAGTCCCTCGGTGTCAGGTATTCCTCCTGGCTGCATCTATTCAGCCACCTTGCCTCCAGCCTTAGAAGGTCTTTTTCAGTAAAGACCACAACTTGGCTGCAACTCCTCCCTGCTGAAATTACTTGCCTCTTGCTCTTGACCTAAAAATAATTGACAATGATGCTATCCAGTGACAAACTTTTCTTGCTCACGTGAGTTACAGGATTCTTCCAATATTTAATAAAAGTGTGAAAAAGTACAGACATACAAAAACTGTCACGATATAGACTAAAGTAAAAAAAATCTTGAAAAAACCAACAATCTTTTGTTTCCTCCCCTAATTACATCTTTCATAAAATATTTCAGAGAAATAAAAAAATTGGGATTTTTGGCAAGATGGCCAAATAAGAATAGCTACATTGTGCAGTTCCCAGCAAGATCAATGCATAAGGTGGGGGATTTCTGCAGTTCCAACAGAGGTACCTGGCTATCTCATTGGGGCTGGTTAAACAGTGGGTGCAGCCCGTGGAAGGGGAGCAGAAGCAGGGTGGGGCGTCACCTCACCTGGGAAGTGCAAGGTGTTGGGGAACTCCCTCTCCTAGCCAAAGGAAGCTGCGAAGGATTCTGCCATAAGAAGTGGTGCACTATGGCCCAGATGCTATGCTTTTCCCGTGGTCTTCACAACCCACAGACCAGGAGATTCCCTCGGGTGCCTACACCACCAGGGCCCTGGGTTTCAAGCATAAAACTGGGGGGCCATTTGGGCAGATACCTAGCTAGCTGCAGGAATTTTTTTTTTTCATACCCCAGTGGCACCTGGAATGCCAATGAGACAGAACTGCTCACCCCCCTGGAAAGGGGACTGAAGCCAGGGAGCCAAGTGGTCTAGCTCAGTGCATCCCACCCCCTTGGAGCCCAGCAAGCTAAGACCACTGGCTTGTAATTCTTGCTGCCAGTACAGCAGTCTGAAGTTGACCTGGGATGCTTGAGCTTGGTGGGAGGAGGGGCATCCACCATTATTGAGGCTTGAGTAGGCTGCTTTCCCCTCACAGTATAAACAAAGCCACTGGGAAGTTCAGACTAGGCGGAGCCCACCACAGCTCCTTGAAGCAGCTGTAGCCAGACTGCTTCTCTAGATTCCTCCTCTCTTGGCAGGGCATCTCTGAAAGAAATGCAGCAGCCCCAGTCAGGAGCTTATAGATAAAACTGCCATCTCCATGGGACAGAGGACCTGGGGGAAGAGGTGGCTGTGGGCGCAGCTGCAGCAGACTTAAATGTTCCCGCCTGCTGGCTCTGAAGAGAGCAGTGGATCTCCCAGCACAGTGCTCAAGCTCTGCTAAGGGACAGATTGCTTCCTCAAGTGGGTTTCTGACCTCCATGACTCCTGACTGGGAGACACATCCCAGCAGGGGTCGACAGATACCTCATAAAGGAGAACTCCACCTGGCATCTGGTGAGTGCTCCTTTGGGATGAAGCTTCCAGAGGAAGGATCAGGCAGCAATCTTTGCTATTCTGCAGCCTCTCCTGGTTATACCGAGGCAAACAGGGTCTGGAGTGGACCTCCAGCAAACTCCAGCAGACCTGCAACAGAGGGGCCTGACTTTTAGAATGAAAAGTAACAAACAGAAAGCAATAGCATCAACATCAACAACAAAGACGTCCACACAGAAACCCCATCCAAAGGTCACCAACATCAAAGACTAAAGGTAGATAAATCCATGAAGATGAGAAAAAACCAGCGCAAAAAGGCTGAAAATTCCAAAAACCAGAATGCCTCTTCTCCTCCAAAGGATCACAACTCCTCGCCAGCAAGGGAACAAAACTGGATGGAGAATGAGTTTTACAAATTGACAGAAGTAGGCTTCAGAAGGTGGATAATAACAAACTTCTTCGAGCTGAAGGAGCATGTCTTAACCCAATGCAAGAAAGCTAAGAACCTTGAAAAAAGGTTAGAGGAATTGCTAACTAGAATAACCAGTTTAGAGAACATAAATGACCTGATGGAGCTGAAAAACACAACATGAGAACTTTGTGAAACATACACAATTATCAATAGCCGAATCAATCAGGCAGAAGAAAGGATATCAGAGATTGAAGATCAACTTAATGAAATAAAGTGTGAAGACATGATTAGAGAAAAAATAATAAAAAGGAACAAACAAAACCTCCAAGAAATATGGGACTATGTAAAAAGACCAAACCTACATTTGATTTGTATACCTGAAAGTAACGGAGAATGGAAACAAGTTGGAAAATACTCTTCAGGATATTGTCCAGTAGAGCTTCCTCAACCTAGCAAGACAGGCCAACATTCAAATTCAGGAAATACAGAGAACACCACAAAGATACTCCTCAAGAAGAGCAACCCTAAGTCACCTAATCATCATATTCATGAAGGTTGAAATGAAGAATAAAATGTTAAGGGCAGCCAGAGAAAAAGGTTGAGTTACCCAAAAAGGGAAACTCATCAGACTAACGGTGGACCTCTCTGCCAAAACCCTACAAGCCAGAAGAGAGTGGGGCCAATACTCAACATTCTTAAAGAAAATAATTTTCAAACCAGAGTTTCATATCCAGCCAAACAAAGCTTCATACATGAAGGAGAAATAAAATCCTTTACAGGCAAGCAAATGCTGAGAGATTTTGTCACTACTAGGCCTGCCTTACAAGAGGTCATGAAAGAAACACTAAATACGCAAAGGAAAAACAATTACAAGCCACTGCAAAAGCATAACAAATTGTAAAGACCATTGACACTACAAAGAAACTGCATCAACTAACGGGTAGAATAACCAGCTAGCATCTTAATGACAGGATCAAATTTACACATAACAATATGAACCTTAAATATAAATGGGCTAAATGCCCCAATTAAAAGACAGACTGGCAGATTGGATAGAGTCAAGACCCATTGGTATGCTGTATTAAGGAGACCCATCTCACATGGAAAGACACACATAGGCTCAAAACAAAGGGATGGAGGAATATTTACTAAGCAAATGGAAAGCAAAAAAAAAAAAAAAAAAAAAAAGCAGGGCTTGCAATCCTAGTCTCTGATAAATCAGACTTTAAACCAACAAAGATCAAAAAAGACAAAGAAGGGCATTACATATGGTAAAGGGATCAATAAAACAAAAAGAGCTAACTATCCTAAATATATATGCACCCAATACAGGAGCACCCAGATTTATAAAGCAAGTTCTTAGAGACCTACAAAGAGACTTGGACACTCACACGATAATAGTGGGAGACTTTAACACTCCAATGTCAATATTAGACATATCAACAAGAGAGAAAATTAACAAGGATATTCAGGGCTTAAACTCAGCTCTGGACAAAGCAGATTTAACAGACATCTACAGAACAATCCACCCAAATCAACAGAATATACATTCTTCTCAGCACCACATAGCACTTATTCTAAAATTGACCACATAATTGGAAGTAAAACACTCCTCAGCAAATGCAAAAGAATAGAAATCATAACAAACAGTCTCTCAGACCACAGTGCAGTCAAATTAGAACTCAGGATTAAGAAACTCATTTGAAACTGCACAATTACATGGAAACTGAAGAATCTGCTCCTGAATGACTACTGGGTAAATAACGAAATTAAGACAGAAATAAGTAAGTTCTCTGAAACCAATGAGAACAAAGACACAATGTACCAGAATCTCTGGGACACAGCTAAAGCAGTGTTTAGAGGGACATTTATAGCACTAAATGCCCACAAGAGAAAGCAGGAAAGAGCTAAAATCAACACCCTAACATCACAATTAAAAGAACCAGAGAAGCAAGAGCAAACAAATTCAAAAGCTAGCAGGAGAGAAATAACTAAGATCAGAGCAGAACTGAAGGAGATAGAGACATGAAAAACCCTTTAAAAAATCAATGAATCCAGGAGCTGGTTTTTGAAAAGATTAACAAAATAGATAGACTGCTAGCCAGACTAATAAAGAAGAAAAGAGAGAAGAGTCAAATAAACACAATAAAAATTGATAAAGTGGATACCACCACTGACCCCACAGATATACAAACTACCATCAGAGAATACTATAAACACATCTAGGCAAATAAAATAGAAAATCTAGAAGAAATCGATACATTCCTGAACACATACACCCTCCCAAGACTAAACCAGGAAGAAGTTGAATCCCTGAATAGACCAGTAACAAGTTCTGAAATTGAGGCAGTAATTAATAGTCTACCAACCAAAACAGTCGAGGACCAGATGGTTTCACAGCTGAATTCTACCAGAGGTACAAAGGGGAGCTGGTACCATTTCTTCTGAAACTATTCCAAGCAACAGAAAAGATGGATTCCTCCCTAACTCATTTTGTGAGGCCAGCATCATCCTGATACCAAAGCCTGGCAGAGACACTACAAAATGAAAATTTCAGGCCAATATCCCTGATGAACGTCAATGTGAAATCCTCAATAAAATACTGGCAAACCGAATCCAGCAGCACATCAAAAAGCTTATCCACCACGATCAAGTTGGCTTCATCCCTGGGATGAAAGGCTGGTTCAACATACCTAAATAAATAAACGTAATCCATCACATAAGCAGAACCAGTAATAAAAACCACGTGATTATCTCAATAGATGCAGAAAAGACCTTCGATAAAATTCAACACCCTTTCATGCTAAAAACTCTGAATAAACTAGGTATTGATGTAAAGTATTTCAAAATAATAATAGATATTTATGACAAACCCACAGCCAATATCATACTGAATGGGAAAAAGCTGGAAGCATTCCCTTTGAAAACCAGCACAAGACAAGGATGTCCTCTCTCACCACTCCTGTTCAACACATTATTGGAAGTTCTGGCCATGACAATCAGACAAGAGAAAGAAATAAAGTGTATTCAAATAGGAAGACAGGAAGTCAAATTGTCTGTTTGCAGATGACATGATTGTATATTTAGAAAACCCCATAGTCTCAGCCCAAAATCTCCTTAAGCTGATAAGCCACTTCAGCAAAGTCACAGGATTCAAAATCAATGTGCAAAAATCACAAGCATTCCTATAAACCAATAATAGACAAACAGAGAGCCAAATCATGAGTGAACTCCCATTTGCAATTGCTAAAAAGAGAATAAAATACCTAGGAATATAACTTACAAGGCATGTGAAGGACCTCTTCAAGGGGAACTACAAACCACTGCTCAAGGAAATAAGAGAGGACACAAACAAATGAAAAAACATTCCATGCTCATGGATAGGAAGAATCAATATCAATAAAATGGCCATATTGCCCAAAGTAATTTATAGATTCAGTGGTATCCCCATCAAGATACCATTGACTTTCTTCATGGAATTGGAAAAACTACTTTAAATTTCATATGGAACCAAAAAAGAGCCCAGATAGCCAAGACAATCCTAAGCAAAAAGAACAAAGCTAGAAGCATTACACTACCTGACTTCAAACTGTACTACAAGGCTATGGTAACCAAAACAGCAGCGTGGAACTGGTACCAAGACAGATAAATAGACCAATGGAACAGAACAGAGGCCTCAGTAATAGCACCACACATCTACAACCATCTGATCTTTGACAAACCTGACAAAAGCAATGCAGAAAGGATTCCCTATTTAATAAATGGTGCTGGGAAAACTGGCTAGCCATATGCAAAAAACTGAAACTAGACCCTTTCCTTTATACTTTACATAAAAATTAACTCAAGATGGATTAAAGACTTAAATATAAGACCTAAAAACCGTAAAAGCCCTAGAAGAAAAACTAGACAATACCATTCAGGATATAGGCATGGGCAAAGTGGTTGGTGTTTTCCATGACTAAAGCACCTATGGAATAGGCCCCCAGTGGGATAGACATGGTGATTTGCTTCACTCTTTTTTCTCATTTATTTTCCAAAAAGCAAAGTTCCAAATCTTTGGATGATCTGTCTCTAGGCTAAAAGGGAACTGCCGAGTACTCTGGGAGGAGTCTAAGCTCACTTGTTTTTGAAATAAACTCAAAAACCATTTTCTGTAGGTAAATATAACTTTGAGCTTCATAAAAGTCACTAAACTACTAGGGATGCCACATCTGTAAATCAAATGTTCCTATCTGAAGGCTGGAGGCCATACAAGTTGACCTTCTAAAGTCCTTTTTAGCACCTATACCTATGAATCTGTCTAAAGTCCTTTTTAGCACCAATGCCTAGGAATCTGTAAACTTCTCTCCTTCTGCCTAATTTCACCCCCTTTTCCACAAAGTCTTCCTTATTCTCAGAAAAGTAAGGGCTTGTAACCTCTACTGCAGTTTTACTAGGAGGTAGCTTTCACTTGGTTTAGAAGACTACATCCATGGGGTCCCATGAATGGGCTGTTGTTACTCTGTCAGTGAAAGGAGACTATTTCTCACTGCATTTATATTCTGCTTCCTGTCCTCCTGGGTTTTTACAACCTGGCTCTTCTAAATTCATCTCCTAAAGCTGGACCTTATTCCCTTTTTGTTCTTCTATTTATTTATTAATTTTTTTTCCACAAATGTTCACCAAATGCCTTCATATGCCAGCCACTATGCTAGGTACTAGAGATAGAAAGGTGAGCTGGTCTCATGGAGCTAATAGTGTAGAGAGGTATGTAAGTATTCACCAAAACACAGAATGCGTAATCACAGAAAGGAATAAGGATCCCAAAGGAAAGATACACTCTTCCAGGAGAGCCTGTTACAATTGAATCTGCCTGTGTCAGTCTATGTGATGTCAAGCTTCATAAGGAAGTTAGAGCCCTAAGAGATTTATTGGCATCATTGGACAAGCCAGACAAAACTCTCCATCAAAATCTTGTCTCAAGGCCCTTGTATTCTGTCACATCATGGAGAACCTTCCAAACAGATTAATTAATTAGTGCTTTGTGAAGATAGGTGAACTCATGTGCTAGGAAGCAGCCAGCATCCTCCCAGCCTCTGTGCAGGCCTATTAATTAATTGTATTGTCACTATATCAAGTCTTGCTTGACAGCTGCCAAGACTCAGTGAACTATAGGAACAAAGTAACATGACAGCTTAGAAGCACTAAGGAAGAAGTCCCAAGATAGACTGATCTCATACCAAAACAATTTCTACACCTCTCTCTATTTCAGGTGGCCTGGACAGGCCTTGAACTCATATTCAATCAATTGTATTAAATTGCTTAGGTTTAGAACAGATTATAAAAAGAAGATTTTCCAAATTAAGTTCCCTTTTGGTCTTTTAGTAATAATGCTAAGGGCAAGAAAAGTTGTTAGAGTTTGATATCAATAATATAAATAAATGACAAGGCCCAAAACTAGATCACAAGGGGCAAGAACTGGACAAGAGCCTACTGCTGCCTCCTCCTTCCCATTGGTACCTTTGGCCAGATAGATAGGTGTACTCATCATGCATGTTTCAGATGTAACTACTAAAGCCCAACTGAAGTTTACTATTTCAAGCTAGTGATTTATTTGTTCACATATTGGAAATGTCCACAAGTGGGTCTGGTTCCAGTCAGAGGCTGAAATGATGCAAGCTGTATCTGGGCTCTCATTTTCTTTACTACTTCTTTATCTCTACTTTGTTGTTTGTATTGCCTTTATTCAAAAATAGATTTTATCCATATCATGCTCTCCAGAAGATCCAGACTTAGATCTTCTAGGGGTAAAGAGAATTTCTCTCTTCAATAATTTCAGGGAAATCTTATGGAAGGTTCTCATTGGCTCAGTTGTTCATATATTCATCCCTAAACCAATCATAATGAACAAGGTTTTATTTGGTTCTGTGGTTTCTGCTGAAACCTGGAATTGATACTAGACCCTCTATACTTTATGACTAAGAGTGATGTAGAGAGATTCTCAAAGCAAAATCCTGGGAGCTATTAACAGAATAGGGAATAGGGCTAGATAAGCAAAAACACTATATGCTCTTCACTATGTGCTAATGTTAGAACTTAGCAATAGAATGGGTGTTTTGCAGGTATGATCAGGAGGGCTTTCCAGATAGGTGAAAAAAAATCAGGTTACTTATTTGAGAAACAGATAAAGTTCTCTGGCAAAATTTGTGATTTGGGATGATAGTCCAAATTATATCAGGCAGGATCCTGGAAGAAATAGTAGAAAGACAAATAACATTATTCTTAAATGGGAGTCAAATGTGATCACATCATTAGGTGTTCCCAATTCTCATTTTATAATGACTCACACTCGGTAAACACTAAATAAATATTTTTATTTGATTCCGGTGATTTAATACCCAGAGTGAAAATTAATCTTCATATAATTGTAAGAGAACTAATTAAGGCAGCAGAGTTATTGCTAAGATGCCTAATCAATAAAGCCTGCAGGTGTCCTTTCAATTAGAGTAGGAAATTAATGAATTCACATTTTTCCCTCAATTTACTGTGCCTACATAAAATTTCTCCCAGGCTTTGAATGATTTAATTTTGTTCTCATAGAAATAAAAAGAATACAGACACTAAAATCTTACCAGATCTTTACCTCATGGGTCTAAGTAGGCTCATATCTAAAACCGTCCCAGAAACATGCTTATAATCAGAACTGGATGATGTAAACCAATTACCCAGTCATGTTTTCTCCTCCCCAAATTAACTAACCTAAGCACATATACAAAATCACTTGGCCCAATCACACTGGGCTTTATCATACTTCCTAATATTTATAGGAATTAAGAGATGAGACAATACTGAATTAAGAAATGAGACAATAATGGCTGAAAATGCCAAACTGGCCTTTCCAAGACTCAGGATTATTCAGTCATTTTAAGATGGACTCCTGAAATGTATCCTAGTAAAAGAATAAAAAGGATAGTGTCGCTGAAGCCAATGAGTTTGGGATTAGAATGTCACCATTGCTATTACTTTGAGCAAATCAGTTAACCCTTCTGAACTTCAAATCCCTCATGAGTAAAACAGAAATAATAACTACCCTGAGGGGTTAATATGGGGATCTGATCATTTACTATACACAAAGTGGTTAAACAGAGTACAGCTTAAAAACTGGTTGCTATAATTTATATTCTTCAACTCTTCATAAAGTTTGATATTGATAAGCATTTTTAATATCACCAAAATTACTCACGAATCCAGATATTATATCTCTAATACACTAGTTCAAAGATGTTTTAAGTATTTCTCTGTCTTTAGAAAAAAGAGACTTGATTAAATGAAAGTTTTCATTGTCAAGTAGAATTAGGTCAGCTATTGATGACGTCTAACCATTTTTTAAAAGAATACATTATATATGTATATACAGTCAGTCCTCCGTATCCATGGGTTCCACATCTGTGGATCTAACTAATTGCAGATAAAAAATATGTTAATAAAAATTTCATCTGTACTGAATATGTACAGACTTTTTCTCTTATCATTATTCCCTAAACAATATGGCATAAAAACTATTTACATAGCATTTACCTTGTGCTAGGTATTATAAGTAATCTAGGGAAGAATCAAAGTACACAGGAGGATGCGCATAGGTTCTATGCAAATACTACACCAATCTTTATCAGGTACATGAACATCCTCAGAGTTTGGTACTTGTGGGAGGTTCTGGAACCTGCGCACATTGGAAACCAAGGGATGATTATATATACAAGCACAACACATTCAAACTTATGTATGAATATGAAGTCCTCATATCACATTAGTAGTATTGAATGGAAATGTATTTTAAACAAATTTATTTTGTAATACAAAAGAAAACAAATAAAATACATGAAAAAATTACTTACATTTGCTCTGGAAAGGGGGAGATCAACTCTTCATTAGCTCCAATCCATTATTTTTTATTAAAATTCAGTGTAAGTGAAGAAAGTACAAATTATTTTTTTCATTGAGGTATTATTGACAAATAAATCAAACTAATTAACCTATCCATTGCCTCATATATTTACCTTTTTTTTGGTGAGAAAACTTAAGAGCTACTCTCTTAGCAAATTTCAAGTGTATAATACAGTCATGCATTGCTTAACAATGGGTTTATGTTCTGAGAAATGCATTGTTAGGTGATTGCATCATTGTGTGAAAATCATAGAGAATACTTACACAAACCTATATCGTATAGCTACTATACACTTAGGACATATGTATAGCCTATTGTTCCTAGGATATAAACCTGTGCAACATGTTACTGTATTGACTGCTATACTTGATTGTAACACAATGGTAACTATTTGCATAATTAAGTAAATCTAACCATAGGAAAGGTACAGTAAAAATATAGTATACAAGATAAAAAGGGTGTACCTGTCTAGATGAGCACTTACTATAAATGGAGCTTGTAGGACTGAAAGTTGCTCTGGGTGAGTCAGTGGGTGAATATAAAAACCTAGGTCATTACTGTACACTACTATGACTCTATAAACACTGTCAACTTAAGCTACACTAAATTTATTTTTAAAAGTTCTTTCTTCAATAATAAATTAACCTTAGTTTACTGTAACCGTTTTATAAATTTTCAATATTTTAAAACTTCCAACTGTTTTATAATAAAACTTAGCTTAAAACACAAACATTGTATATTTGTACGAAGTTATTTTTCTTTATATTCTTATCTGTAAGCTTTTCTCTATTGTTAAGGTTTTCTGATTTTTAATTTTGCTTTTTAAGTGACTGGCAATGCAGTAAGTGTCTTTGCACCAGGATCATATCAACACATGAGTAATTTGTTGCTCTCAATGTTACAATGACTGTGATGGCACTAGGCAATAAGAATTTTTTGGCTGCATTATAATCTTATGGGACCACTGTTATATCTGTCATGGACTGAAATGTTATGCAGTGCATGACTGTACATTATCATTATCAACTATAGTTACCATGCTACCTTTTATCTCAAAAACTTATCTTCTAACTGTAAGTTTAAGTTTGTATCCTTTGACCAACATACCTTCATTTTCTCCAATCTACCCCCAAACCCCTGACAACTACTGTTATACCCTCTGTTGCTATGAGTTCAACTTTTTAAGAGTCCACATATAAGTGAGATCATGCCATATTTGTTGTTCTGTGTCTTGTTTATTTCAATTAACATAATATCCTTTAGGTTCATATATGTTGCAAATGGCAGGACGTCTTTTATTATTTTTCTTTCTCTTTTAGGGTTGAATTCCATACACACACACGCACACACAAACAAACATATGTATATACATATATAACAAACATGTATATACATATATGTGTACACATACAGATATATATATATATATATATAAAACGCACATATATAATCACATTTTCTTTATCCATTCATCTATCAGTGGACACTTAGGTTGTTACTATCTCTTGGTTATTGTGAGTAATGCTGCAATGAACATGTAAGTGCAAATATCTTTTTGAGATAGTGATTTTATTTCCTTTGGATGTATACTCAGAAGTCAAATTGCTGGATTATATGGTAGTTGTATTTTTAATTTTTTAGGGTACTTCCATACTGTTTTCTATAATGACTGTACTAATTTGCCTTCTCACTAGCAATGTATGAGGGTTCCCATTGCTCCACATCCTAGCCAACATTTCTTATATTTTGACATTTTGATAGTAGCCATCCCTAACAGATATGAGATGATATCTCACTGTGGTTCTGATTTGCATTTCCCCGATGGTTAGTGACATTGAGTATTTTTTCATATACCTGTTGGCCATTTGTATATTTTCTTTTAAGAAATGCCTATATAGACCTTTTGCCCATTTTTATATTGTGTAATTTGGTTTCTTGTTATTGAGTCATATGATTTTATTATATATTTGGATATAAACTCCTTGTTGTATATATGGTTTACAAATATTTCCTACTATTATATGGGTTGCCTTTTCATTTCATTGCTTCCTTCCTTTGCTGTGCAGCAACTTTTTACTTTGATGTAGTCTCACTTGTTTATTTTTGCTTTTGTTGCCTGGCTTTTGATGTCAAATCCTAAAATCATTTCTAAGACTAACGTCATGGAGGTTTTCCCTTATGTTTTCTTCTAGGAGTTTTATAGGTTCAGGTCTTGCATTTAAGTCCTTAATATATTTTGGGTTACTTTTTTTTTTTACTATGGAGTAAGAGAAGAATCCAGTTTAATTTTTTCCATGTGAATATCCAATTTCCATTTATTGAAGAGACCATCCTTTCCAAATCATGTATCCTCAGTGCCTTTGTCAAAGGTTAGTTGACTTTATGTGTGTGTTTATTTCTTGGTTCCCTATCTGTTCCATTAGTCTATGTGTATATTTTTATGCCAGTACCACACTGTTTTGATTATTATAGTTTTGTAATATAATATGAAATCAGGAAGTGTGATGCTCTCACCTTTGTTCTTCTTAGTCAAGATTGCTTTACCATTCAGGGTCTTTCGTGGTTTTGTCTCAATTTTTAATTGTTTTTTTCTGTTTCTGTGAAAAGTTTCATTGAAATTTTGAGAGGGATTGCATAGAATATATAGTTTGCTATGGGTGGTAGGTACATTTTAAAAATATTATCTTCTAATCTATGGATATGCAATACATTTCCATTTATTTGTGTCTTCTTCAATTTAGTTTATTAATGTTTCAGAGATTT
Organism: Symphalangus syndactylus; assembly: GCF_028878055.3. Lineage (NCBI taxonomy): Eukaryota > Metazoa > Chordata > Mammalia > Primates > Hylobatidae > Symphalangus > Symphalangus syndactylus. The sequence continues at coordinate 35,323,356 of NC_072443.2, read as the reverse complement.
AAGTATAAAGACCCATCACGGCTGGGCACTGTGGCTCATGCCTGTAATCCCAGCACTTTGGGAGGCCAAGGCTGGCAGATCACGAGGTCAGGAGATCAAGACCATCTTGGCTAACACGGTGAAACCCTGTCTCTACTAAACATACAAAAAATTAGCTGGTCATGGTGGCAGGCACCTGTAGTCCCAGCTACTCGGGAGGCTGAGGCAGGAGAATGGCGTGAACCCGGGAGGTGGAGCTTGCAGTGAGCCAACATCACGCCACTGCACTCCAGCCTGGGCAACAGAGCAAGACTCCATCTTAAAGAAAAAAAAAACAAAAACAAAAACAAAAAAAGACCCATCACTTCCTTGGTAAAGTTTATTCATATTTTATTTAATATTTATTTATTTTATTTGCTCATATTTATGGAATACATGAGAAAATTTGTTACTGCATAGTCATCAAGTCTTCTATTGTTGTGTGGCTATTGTAAATGAGATTGTTTACTTTTTTCAATAGTTTACTGTTAGTAGCCGGGCGCGGTGGCTCACGCTTGTAATCCCAGCACTTAGGGAGGCCGAGGCAGGCGGATCACGAGGTCAGGAGAGCGAGACCATCCTGGCTAACACGGTGAAACCCCGTTTCTACTAAAAATACAAAAAATTAGCCGGGCCTGGTGGCGGGCGCCTGTAGTCCCAGCTACTCGGAGAGGCTGAGGCAGGAGAATGGCGTGAACCTGGGAGGCGGAGCTTGCAGTGAGCCGAGATTGCGCCACTGCACTCCAGCCTGGGTGACAGAGCGAGACTCCGTCTCAAAAAAAAAAAAAAAGAATAATTTCTGGTAGGTATAGGTTATTTTTCTGCCTTTGTAACCCTAATAAATGCTGGGCCTTCACCTGGCAAATGTCTACATAAATTCACAGTCAAAGCTGAGTTTGGGCATAGTTGAGGCTAATGAAAGTCATTTCTGTAAATTTTCTTGTAAAGTTTAGTTTAGGGGTTTTACAGTGTGACACACAGAAATGTTCCATGAAGTTAATTTTTATATAAGTTACCTAATCCCAGCTACTGCTAAAAATTCTTCCCATTCTCTATTGTCCATGTTTTTCTGTCTTTTATGTTCATCCCTGGGGGTCTGTCCCTCAGATGATGGGCTCAGGAGCAAACCTCTCCAGTGGGACACTTCATATCACCATCCATATCCAGTTACCATGGAAATCTCTTCCTTTTTGATCTTATCTTCTTTTCCAACTTCATGACCTGTTATTTGTTTAACCTCATTTCTTCCCTTGTCCTTCTTCAATATCTTGCTTGTCCTCTCATTCAGTCTGCACCAAGTTGTTAGTGGGCGGCAGTGGAAACTGATGGGAAAGTCATACTGTGGTTCTAATCTCACCTCGGGGTGGATTATATAAGACAAGACTTTTCCCACTACCAAGATGTACTTTTTTTTTTTTTTTCTAACCCAAGTCCTTTCATTAAGTAGAATCTCTGTCCTGGGCTTGAGTTACCTTACCAAAGACCCATTTCAGCTAACCTTGCTAAAAATATCCCAGGTTTAGAAGAAAAAAAACCCATTCCCCTACAGAAATGGAATATGTTCTAGAGAGTCTATAGGTCTAAGATTTATGAAGTCTTCCATACAACTTATAACATAACTTCAATGGAAAAAAATGCAACCACAGTTCAAAACAACTGATTTACATACTAACTTTAGAAATTGAAGCCTGTGAAATGTCTGTAGCTCTATCTCAATCTTTGTCATTGCTCCAGAAAACTACACTCTTGACTATATTTTGTTGATTAAAGAGGTAAAATGTTTAGGCAGAGGGACGCTGCAGAGTCTATTAATGAACTGGAGGGATGTAGCAAACAATAAGGAAAACTTCACAAAAGCAGTATATTTGTTTGGGTGAATGATATAGATCTCCTAATGCCAGAGACCCATTCCATAAATCAAATAAGAAATTGAACTGGTTCTTTCACTACAAATAAGTCATGGATTGATAGGTTAATATTCACTGTTCTAAGATCCTTACTTTTGAAATAGTATGTAAATAGCAAAAAATGTTATTGTAGTTCAGTTTTTATATTTTTATTCATTCTTACTTGTGTTAAACAGATAAATAGGTAGCTAAATGGACAAACACACATCTTGGTGTCAGTGTACATGGATTATATCTGTGTTCCCTAAGACAGCTTGTGCTTCAGCCCTGCTTCTACTCCAAGGCTATTCTCAGCACTTTGTTGCAACTCACTCCCAAGTCCCTTCCCCAAAACACTTACAAATGAAGTTTTATGAACTCAAAGCCAAATGTAAATTTTTACAAGAGCTTTTGAGAAAAGTAGAGGAGAGTATTACTGCACACATCGCATCCTAAAATATTACACCAGTTCTTTCGGCCAGTTAAGTTCTCTTTTTCTCCCCACCCTGGTGGCTCTTTCTCAGTCCCTTTTAACTTTCCTCTCCACCTCTACACAGCATTGCCAACTCTGCATTGCTCCAATTTACTTCTCTCCTGGAGCCCTCCTTGCACCACCTGTACCACCACCACCACTGCATTTCCACTCACATTGAGCAATACATACTCTTAGGTTTTTTCAAATTGCATTCTTACGTATTACTTTGTTTAGAAAAATAAAGGAGCATTCTTGGGTGGAATCTATTTGCCAGAGAAGGTATGGTGTCTTGTAAATAACAGTTCTTGTTGAAATGGAGGTAAAACTCATATGGAGGGACGAGGAAGTAAGGTGACCCCCATAGCAATTCTTCTGGCCAGGCAGGGTATTTTTAAACAGACACAATTTAAGATAGAAACCTTCTGCTGCTGGAGCACGAAACATTTCAGAAATGCCATTCCATGCCACTACCTTCCCAGTGCACCTGGGACAGCCTCTTTTAGAGTTTTGGGGAGTGTGAACAGCTTCATATTCCAAATTCTGTATACAAACATTAATATTATAAACCATATACAGATAAGGGTCATTAAGCTCTATTTTTATTTATTAAAACAAAATAAACTCAGCTAGGAATAACCTTCCATTTTGCCCTCTGGGTTATATTAAGGATATAAAAATGTTTACATTATCAAACTGCTTCAAAATGAGAATTTGCACAAATATTATGGTAATAAATGGTAATAATCACAATCTCATCTAGGTTTTAAAAATCATTATTCCAGCAGTTCTTCACATTATAAGAGCTTGTCTTCCTTGCATATATTTGTTCATGCTTTCCCATTTCCCATATTTTCACCTTAAAATTAGGAAAAGAGGTTATGTGACAATCTGGATCTAACTGCTACTAGTTTTGGCTTACACCAAGGGAACCCTGCATTTGAAGAGAGTAGCTGCATAAATGGGTTTGTGCTTGATATGAAAAGTTGGATAGATCAGTAGATAAGCATAGATATTTACAACATTACTCCCCCTTTTGGGTTTCACAAGAGGTTCAGTACATTTTGGTTTAGAGAAGAACAAACCAGCGCTTAAGCCCTAATTGCAGCTCCAGGGTCTTTGAACAAAACTTACCATCATGAGAGGCATAGAGCTTCACAGCTCAACAGCCCAAAGTAAAAGAAGATAAATAGCTAGAAAAGAAGAGGTGAAGAAAGATGTAACTGAACAGGAGTAGAAAAGTGAGTTTTGTTTCTCTCTCCTTTTAACACAGCCAGGGGCTAACCAAGCATTCTGCTGTATGTTAAGAAATGCTCTCCAAGGGAAGTGTTTTGCCTCCAACTGTGAGTTAATGGGTGCAGCACACCAACATGGCACATATATATATATGTAACAAACCTGCACGTTGTGCACGTGTACCCTAAAACTTAAAGTATAATAATAATAAAATTTAAAAAAAAAACTAATTGGTGTTCTTAAAACCCTGGAAGAACCTTTTCTAGCACTGTAGATGCTATTGGGGTGGGGAAATATTCAGAAGGGGAAATTCTCAAAGAAACATTTTTCTTGATTTTCTTTTCAATGTATAGGCAAGTCAGAACATGTAAGGAGGGAAACATAGAAAAACATGTGATCTGCACATTCCATTTACAGAGTATATATGTGTTATGGAAGAAGGATCCAGATTCTGCAAAAGAATTTCTAGCCAATCTGAAAAGTGTTGATTCAAATCTATTTTGTTCACCAAGTCACAGCAGCATTAGAGCTATATCAACCAGATTCAGTGGATAACTCCCATTTCCCAGGCCCTCTTCTGCAATGTCTGAAACCATAGGGACAGATATTCATTTAGGAGCCTCACAAAATATTGCATGCTTCATAAAAGTGAACACAAACATTAAAATACCCAACCCATAAAAGCTTTTCTGTGAAGAGGGAGAGCTGTGATAATATGGTACATGTAGAAAGTTTTCTGGTGATTTTCCATGGTACAAAAGTGATAAAACAAAACAAAACAAAAAACCTAAAATGCAGAAGCTCATAATATTCCCCCCACCTCCTTGCTACCTTCACCTGATCCCTACCAGTTCCCCTACATGCTCCAAGAAAACCACTTGATATCGCCTACTTAGCTTCTCCCTTTCCTGAACTCCAAGTAGAAAAAGAACAAAATCCACAAGCAAATCACCAAAAAAGGTGAACCACACCCTGAGGGACACTGCAACAGGGGATACAACTGCCACGGGATATAACGTGCCAAAGGACTGAAAGGATACAGTGATGAGAGAGAGTTCACTGGGTAAGATGGCTGGGATGGTACGCTATCAAAGAGAAAGTTCTAGGCTAGGAGAAAAGAAGGTTTCTACAAAGTAGGAATGCTAGACACAAGAGAGGTTAAGAAGAGTTGTTATAGATCAACTATATGACACCCCTTTAAATGTTTTCAAAAGATATGAGTAAAGATTGAGATTTCTTTGGGGACTACTGTGCATCTTTAAAAGTGACACAGCTCTTGTCTGTTCATGTTGGACTTGGCTTTATAAGTGTAACACAAAGAAAAAAAATGAGAGTACGCTATATAAGTTTCTCTTTCTCTTAGATTACCAAAAATTTGTTAAGGTAAGTTTGATGCCTTTGTTTACATTGCTTAGTGAAAGTACTAAGTACAGTGTGCAGAATCATGCACATCGAATAAATAGCGTAGAGCCATTTTCTGGTACGTGTTAAAATGGCAAAATGTTCTTTTTCATTCAGACTTCAAATAGTTTATGTTTTTCTTTATTAGTGGAAAATTTGGTAGAAAAAACAAGTTTATAAAAGCATGTAAATGGATAAATAATGAAAACAAATAACCAGCTGGGTTTGAGAATTGTACCACCCAAGCCAGAGGGCTAATCCACAATGGTAGGATAAATGTTTGGTAGACAACCATGATAATCACCTCTCAAGTCCTCCTTCAATGTGCTGGGTACTACATTGCATGGTGTCCCCCATCAAAAATCACATCTGTGAATATGTTTGTGAATATGACTTTATCTTAAGGTCTTTGTAGTTATAATCAAATTAAGATGAGTTTGTAATTGATTAGAAGGGGCACTAATCTAATTACTGGTGTCTTTATAAAAAGAGGAAAATTTGGAGACAGACAGACACACAGAAAGAATACCATCACCACTATCGAGGCAGAGAGTGATGCATCTACAAGCCAAGGAGATCAAGGATTGCTGGCAACCACCAGAAACCAGGAGAGAAGCATAGAACAAATTCTCCCTCACAGCCTCCAGACTGTGAAAGAATACATTTCTGGTGTTGTAAGGCACCCAGTTTGTGATCCTTTATTATAGCAGCCCTTGGAAACTAACACATGTTACGACCTGAAGATCGAATCTTGCATGGGTCCATCTGGTTTTCCAACATGGAAAGACACTGATTCTTGTTCTCCAACTGGTATGCAGATTTGTCCTATTTACATATTTTGATGGTAAGTTTAGAACTGGAACTGTAGAGCTGGAAGCAGATTTGGAACCTATTTTCCTTTATTTCTGTGAGTCTTTTACTTTAGAAAAAAATGCATTAGATTAAAAGAAAATGAAAAACAAAGGCCATGTAAATAGGTAAAAATAGACTGATAGAAAGACCCATGTAAAGCGAGATAAGGAAAATGTGCTATTATGCTTCAATCTGCCAAGAACTGGGGTCTAAGGGGTAGGGATCAATAAATAACACTCTTTTCTGCACCCAAGTCCAGAAACATTGAGTGATATGGAACAGGACTCAGGTATATGGATTTTTAAAATATTACCTTTATTGTTTATGAAGTTATTGGGAGGATGTGACCTAGTGTGAAGACCAACTAGACATGCAAGCACTTTCTCTTCCCCTACTCCTAGTCCAATCATAGCACTCAAGGGAAAAGTCAATCTGTAGACAAGTTTCACATACCCAAAATTTCTGCTTTACAATGAGAATGGGAGACGAAGGGAGACTGACACACCATTACATACAGGTTTGAATATATTATCTTCCCCCAACTGAGAAACATAGCCCCATGTCCATTCTTGACCTGATACTTCACTCTGCTTTCTTGGGGAGGAGTGATTTAGGAATAGAGAAAGATGCCAGAAGTACGTCTCCAGGGGGCTCTCACTGTATGGAATCCAGAGGGTAGGGAGGGGAATGTATTTTGCTATAGCATTAAGATTAAAGCTTTTCTTATTTTTTACTGGAGCATCCACTGGCTTATTTTTTTAAAATACTGTGTGATACCATAGGGTTGGAAAACTTAAATCCAATAAACCAGTGGGAAGAGAGCATGTAATATGAGGGAAAGGAGAATGAACCCCTTTCATTAATTAAAATATCAAAATTTAGTACTAGCATGTTTTTAACAAAAGAAAACATTTAAATTTCAAACAAGATTAATACAGAGAAGGGAGAAGAATTTGGAAAACTCATGTCTATTCCAGTCATTGTTTAAAAATGCTCTGTAGTCCATCTTCATCAGAATTACTGGAAATGTTTGTTAAAAATGCAAGTTCTTGGGCCTCACCCCAGACCTATTGAATCAGAATCTCTTGAGACAGAGATGGAGAATCTACATTTAACAACTTCTTTGAGTAATTCAAATGTACACTGAAGATTGAAAATTATCTACTGGTCGTAGGACAGCATCTACCTGGTACTACAACTTTATTTGACCCATGGTCACAGCACAAAATTGCCCTTATTTCTCCTGAGATTCTAAAATGTGTTTCTTTTATATTAGGTAAGAAGTATCATTTATAAATAACAATTGGAAAATATAAAACATAAATCAAGATATAGGGAAAACTGTACCCTTTCTTAGTAAAGTGAGAGAAAGGAAGAAAATGGCAACAGAATTTTGGGATGTACTGCAAAGCTGGTCTGGTGCCAGCTCACACTTGAACAATTCTTTTTATTCACATCCAGAAAATGTTTTTAAATCTGCAACTCTCTGGTTTATGCACATATGATTTTGATTACATTTCAGGCTACATAGCTACATACCAATTAGTTTGTACAGATTGGCTGAAGTGCTGCACATCCCACTTGGAAATCCTTTAACTAGATTAGAAACCCCTGGGTCTGCACATTGAAAATTATTTTCCAGAAGGAATCTACAGTAATTAGTGATTAGTACGTTTTCTGGACCAGCTGTTTCACAGTCTGAGACAGTTAATCCATAAATGCATTAATTGTATTAGACTATGTAGTTAAGAAATAAAAAGTCTACTAAGTGGGAAAATTACTGAGCTATTCTAGTTTATGGCAAACAAATAGTGTCAGTGATTAACTGTCTCTAAAGCATGATACAGACAAATTAGCTCTTGTGTTTGAGTCAATGAATTATGGATAAATATCATTGTGAATTTTCACAAGTATATTGATCTTTTCAATATAGTTAGAGGAGTTTGAGATTTATAATTTAGAGTTAGAGGAGTTTGAGACTTAGAGAGTTTGAGATTTGAAAATACATTTGTAAAACATAAAAATACAAAATGACGTATCATTGTATTCTATCGATTAGATTATTTGGCCATTACCAGAGACCTAAAGAACTCTTCCAGATGTTAGTTGGCAATGCAGAGTACCACATCATCTACCTCTGCCTTTTTGTGATCTGAAAAATCTGGACTACTAGAAACAAATTTTGTTAATGTAATGAATTCTAGTATTCTGATATCAATTATATATTTTCCCAACTCATAATAATTTTCAGACATTTTTAGTAACAGAATTTTAGAGGTTACCACTATTTATTATATAATATTTAGGGATACTATATGATATTAGGGATATTTCCCCTTTTCATGGAACTGAACATGGTTTCATATAATACTCAAGTTGTTCAATAGATGTTCCTAGAATTGAATCATCTACTTCAGAGTGTCAGTTAAGGAAATAGATGCATCCCACCAAAGACTTTTTTATATTCCCAAAGTACACAATCCCCTTTATTCTATTTCGTGAAGATAGTGAACACCAATCCACTCCCCAAATACTGAGAATCATCCTCCCAGAGAGAATCTCTGTAATATTACTCAGATCTATTGGAAGAGATAGAAAGTTGAATGCCACTGATGTGGTCCAACCATATCAGTTACAAAAATGAGGCCATTTAGACTAAGAATATTAGGTAACCTAGGTTATATTGTGGGACTGATATTAAACTAAAAATTGTATCATAGTCAGATGCATAGTAAAATGTGTTGAATTGTGTGAAAAGTAATATCTGAGAGTACGGAGAATCCTGGGATTTTTATTTCTAGGCAAAATTGAGTAGTAGTGGCTAGATTTATTCTCTCATCAAACCAACTAAAAACATGGACAAAATACATGAAACATCTATTGACAAACATCAGGTGGCACAGAACAATGATCACTGAGAGAAGAAGGACAAACAGGTGAGCCATATAACTTCCCTAGCTTACTTCCTGGAGAGAGTTTCTGGACTAAAGCACAGGGAGAGGGAAGCCACACAGAAACCAGCAAACTCACTGAGTGGAGAAGATGGAGATTGGTGTCTAGGTGATATGGTTTGGCTCTGTGTCCCCACCCATATCTCATTTTGAATTGTAATCTGAATTATAATCCCCAAGTGTCAAGGAAGGGATCTGGTGGGAGGTGACTGGATCATGAGGGCAATTTCCCCATGCTGTTCTCATGATAATGAGGGAGTTCTCACAAGATCTGATGGTTCTATACGTGTTTGACAGTTTTTCCTGCGCTCTCACTCTCTCTCCTGCCACCTTATGATGAAGATGCCTGCTTCCCCTTCTGTCATGATTGTAAGTTTCCTAAGGCCTCCCCAGCCATGTGCAAATGTGAGTCAATTAAACCTTCCTTGGTTACAAATTACCCAGTCTTGGGTATTTCTTCATAGCAGTGTGGGAATGGACTAATACATTGGATGAGTCAATATGGCTAGAGTTAAAAATTAAAATACCTGAGAGGAGAGATCTGCACAGAGAAAGAGTTCTGAGGATATGTCAAGGGTCCTGAGTATTAAGCAGCATATTTTTATGAAGATACTACCCATGATGGAGAAAAATCTACTCAAAAGACTGAGTGTAAGTAATCCCTGGAGCTCAAACATGACTGGGAATAATTTATGTTCCCCTCAACCAGAGTGAAAAACTTTATTTTTATTTTTTATTTATCTCAATAGGTTTTGGAGGAACAGGTGGTGTTTGATTGCATTAATAAGTTCTTCAGTGGTGATTTCTGAGATTTTGGTGCACCTATCACCTAAGCACTGTACACTGTACCTAATGTGTAGTCTTTTATCCCTCACACCCCTCAAACCCCTTCCCTTGAGTCCCCAGAGTCTATTGTATGATTCTTATGCCTTTGAGTCCACATAGCTTAGCTCCCACATATCAGTGAGAACAAATAATGTTTGGTTTTCCATTCCTGAGTTACTTCACTTAGAATAACGGTCTCCAATTCCATCCAGGTTGCTGCAAATGCCATTATATCATTCTTTTTTGTGGCTGAGTAGCATTCCATGGTATATATATGCCACATTTGCTTTATCCACTTGATTGATGGGCATTTGGGTTGGTTCCATATTTTTGCAATTGCAAATTGTGCTGCTATAAACGTGTGTGCAAGCATATTTTTCATATAATGACTTGTTTTCCTCTGGTTAGGTACCCAGGAATGGGATTGCTGAATCAAATGGTAGATGCACTTTTAGTTCTTTAAGGAATCTCCACATTGTTTTCCATAGTGGTTGTAGTAGTTTACATACCCACCAGCAGTGTAAACTGTTCCCTTTTTACCACATCCCTGCCAACATCTATTATTTTTTGAATATGGCCATTCTTGCAGGAGTGAGGTGGTATTGCATTGTGGTTTTGATTTGCATTTCCATGATAATTAGTGATGCTGAGCATTTTTTATATGTTTGTTGACCATTTGTATATCTTATTTTGGGAATTGTCTATTCATGTCCTTAGCCCACTTTTTGATGAATTTTTTTTTTTCTTGCTAATTTTTTTGAGTTCACTGTAGATTCTGGACATTAGTTCTTTGTCAGATGTATAGATTGTGAATATTTTCTCCCACTCTGTGGGTTTTCTGTTTACTCTGCTGACTGTTCCTTTTGCTGTGTAGAAGCTTTCTAGTTTAATTAAGTCCCATCTATTTATATTTGTTTTTGTTGCATTTGCTTTTGGGTTCTTGGTCATGAAGTTTTTGCCTAAGCCAATGTCTAGAAGGGTTTTTCCAATGTTATCTTCTAGAATTTTTATGGTTTCATGCTTTGATTTAAGTCTTTAATCCATATTGAGTTGATTTTTGTATAAGGTAAGAGACAAGGATCTAGTTTCATTCTCTACATGTGGCTTGCCAATTATCCCAGCACCATTTGTTAATTAGGGTGTCCTATCCCCACTTTATGTTTTTGCTTGCTTTGCTGAAGATCAGCTGATTGTATTTGGGTTTATTTCTGGATTCTCTATTCTGTTCCATTGGTCTATATGCCTATTTTTATACCAGTACATTGCTGTTTTGGTGACTATGGTCTTAAAATATAGTTTAAAGTTGAGTAGTGTGATGCCTCCAGATTTGTTCTTTTTTCTTAGTCTTGTTTTGCTATGTGCGCTGTTTTTTGGTTCCATATGAATTTTAGGATTGTTATTCTCTAGTTCTCTGAAGAATGATGGTGGTATTTTGATGAGAATTGCATTGAATTTGTAGATTGCTTTTGAGATTATGGTCATTTTCACAATATTGATTCTGCTCATCCATGAGCATGGGATGTGTTTCCAATTGTGTTGTTTATGAGTTCTTTCAGCAGTGTTTTGTAGTTTTCCTTATACAGGTCTTTCACCTCCTTGGTTAGATATATTTCTAAGTATATATTTTTTTGCAGCTATTGTAAGAAAGGTTGAGTTCTTGAATTGATTCTGAGCTTGGTTGCTGTCAGTGTATAGCAGTGTTGCTGACTTGTATACATTAATTTTGTATTCTAAAACACTGTTGAATTCTTTATCAGTTCTAGGAGCTTTTTGGATGACTCTTTAGAGTTTTCTAGGTATACAATTACATCATCAGCAAAGAGTGACAATTCAACTTTCTCTTCACCAATTTGGATACCCCTTATTTCTTTCTCTTGTAAAATTGCTCTGGCTAGAACTTCCAGTACTATATTGAACAGATGTGGTTAAAGTGGGCATCCTTGTCTTGTTCCATTTCTCAGGGGAAAGGCTTTCATTTTTTCCCCATTCAGTATAATGTTGGCTGTGGGTGTGTCATAGATGGCTTTATTACATTAAGGTGTGTCCCTTCTATGCTGATTTTGCTGAGGGTTTTAATCATGAAAGGATGCTGGATTTTGTTGAATGCTTTTCTGCATTTATTGAGTTGACCATGTGATTTTTGTTTTTAATTCTGTTTATGTGGTATGTCACATTTATTGACTTGTGTATGTTAAACCATCCCTGCATACCTGATATGAAACCCATTTGATTATCATGGATTATCTTTGTGATATGCTGTTGGATTTAGTTAGGTAGTATTTCGCTGAGAATTTTTGCACCTATACTCATCAGGGATATTGGTCTGTAATTTTTTTTAATGTCCTTTGCTGGTTTTGGTATTAGGGTGATACTGGCTTTATAGAATAATTTAAGGAGAATTCCCTCTTTCTCTTCCTTTTGAAATAGTGTCAATAGGATTAGTAGCAATTTTTCTTTGAATGTCTGACAGAATTCACCTGTGACTCTGTCTGGTCCCGGACCTTTGTTTTTTGTTTTTTGTTTTTTTTTTTGGTAAGTTTTTAATTACCATTTCAATTTCACTGCTTGTTATTGGTCTGTTCAGAGTTTCTATTTCTTCTTGGTTTAATCTAGGGGGGTTGTATACATCCAGGAATTTATCCATCTCCTCTAGGTTTTCTAGTTGATGTGTGTAAAGGTGTTCATAGTAGCCTTGAATGATCTTTTGTATTTCTGTGATATCAGTAGTAATAGCTCCTGTTTCATTTCTAATTGAGCTTATTTGGATCTTTTCTTTTTTTGTTAATCTTGCTAATAGTCTATCAATTTTATTTATCTTTTTAGGAAACCAGCTTTTTGTTTCTTTTATCTTTTGTATTTTTTGTTTCAATTGTATTTGGTTCTGCTCTGATCTTGGTTATTTCTTTTCTTCTGCTGGGTTTGGATTTGGTTTGTTTTTCTTTCTCCAATTCCTTGAGGTGTGACCTTAGATTATCTATTTGTGCTATTTCAGACTTTTTGATGTAGGCAATTAAAGCTATGAACTTCCTTCTTAGCACCATCTTTGCTGTATCCCAGAGGTTTTGATAGGTTGTGTCACTATTATCATTGAGTTCAAAGAATTTTTAAATTTTCATCTTGAGGGTTCTTTTGGAGTTGATTTCCAATTTTATTCCACTGTGGTCTGTGAAAATACTTGCTATAATTTCAATTTTCTCAAATTTGTTGAGACTTGTTTTGTGGCCTATCACATGGTCTATCTTGGAGAATGTTCCATATGGCTGATGATTAGAATGTATATTTTGAAGTTGTCAGATAGAATGTTCTGTAAATATCTGTTAAGTTCATTTGTTCTAAGGTATAGTTTAAGTCTATTGTTTCTTTGTTGACTTTTTATCTTGATGACCTGTCTAGCTGTCTGGAGTATTAAAGTCTCCCACTATTATTGTGTTGCCGTTTGTCTAATTCCTTCATTCTAGTAGTAATTGTTTTATAAATTTAGGAGGTCCAGCATTAGGTGCATATATATTTAAAATTGTGATATTTTTCTGTTGGACTAGTCCTTTTATCATTATATAATGCCCCTCTTTGTCTTTTTTAACTTCTGTTTCTTTACAATTTGTTTTGTTTGATTTAAGAATAGCGACTCCTGCTTGCTTTTAGTGTCCATTTGCATGGAATATCATTTTTACACTGCTTTACCTTAAGTTTATGTGAGTTCTTATGTGTCAGGTGAATCTCTTGAAGACAGCAGATTCTTGGTTGGTGAGTTCTTATTGATTCTGCCATTGTGTATTTTTTAAGTGGAGCATTTAGGCCATTTACATTCAATTTTAGTATTTCAAAGTGAGGTACTATTCTATTCATGGTGCTATTTCTTGCCTGAATACTTTTTTTTCATTGTGTTGTTGTTTTATAGGTCCTATAATATTTACGCTTTAAGAAGACTCTATTTCAGTGTTTTTCAAGGATTTGTTTCAAGATTTAGTTTCTTTTAGCAGTTCTTGCAGTGCTAGTTTGGTAGGGTAAATTATCTCAGCATTTGTTTGTATGAAAAAGACTGTATCTTTTCTTCATTTATGAAGCTTAGTTTCACTGGATATAAAATTTGTGGCTAATAATTGTTTTATTTAAGAAGGCTTAAAATAGGACCCCAGGCTGGGCGCGGTGGCTCACTCCTGTAATCCCAGCACTTTGGGAGGCCGAGGTGGGTGGATCATGAGGTCAGGAGATTGAGACCATCCTGGCTAACACAGTGAAACCCCGTCTCTACTAAAAATACAAAAAAAAAAATTAGCCGGGCGAGGTGGCGGGTGCCTGTAGTCCCAGCTACTCAGGAGGCTGAGGCAGGAGAATGGCGTGAACCCCAGGGGGCGGAGCCTGCAGTGAGCCAAGATCGCGCCACTGCACTCCAGCCTGGGCGACAGCGAGACTCTGTCTCAAAAAAAAAAAAAAAAATAGGACCCCAATCCCTTCTAGCTTATAGCTTTTCTGCTGAGAAATCTGTTAACTTGATAGGTTTTCCTTTAGAGCTTACCTGATGCTTTTGCCTCACAGCTCTTAAGATTCTTTTTATTGTCTTGACTTTAGATAACCTGATGACTATCTGCCTAGGCAATGATGTTTTTGTGACAAATTTCCCAGGTGGTCTTTGACCTTTTTGTATTTTGACGTCTAAATCTCTAGCAAGGTCAGGCAAGATTTCCTTGATTATTCTCTCAAATAAGTTTTGCAAACTTTTAGATATCTCTTCTTTCTTGGGAACACAAATTATTCTTAGGTTTGGTTATTTAATGTAATTCTAAACTTCTTGGAGGCTTTGTTTCTTTTTTAATTTTTTAATTTTCTTTTTCCGATTGTGTTAATTCAAAATCCTTATCTTTGGGCTCTGAAGTTCTTTCTTCTACTTTTTTGATTCTACTGGTGAGACTTTCCAGTGCATTTTGCAGTTCTATAAATGTGTCCTTCATTTCTAGAAGTTGTGATTGTTTTTTTATTTATGCTATTTCACTTGAGATTTTTCCATTCATATCTTGTATTATTTCTTTGACTTCTTTAAGTTGGGCTTCACCTTTCTCTTGTGCCTCCTTGATTGGCTTAATAGTCAACCTTCTGAATTCTTTTTCTGTCAATTCAGAGGTTTTGTCTTGGTTTGGATCCTTTGTCAGTGAGCTAGTGTAATCTTTTGGGGGTGTTAAAGAATCTTGTTTTGTCATATTACCAGAATTGTTCTCTGGTTCCTTCTCATTTAGGTAGACTATGTCAGAGGGAAGATTTGGCACTCAAAGGCTGATGTTCAGATTATTTTGTCCTGTGGGTGCTCCCTTGATGTAGTGCTCTTCCATTTCCCCTAGGAATGAGGCTTCCTGACAGCCAAACAGCAGTGATTGTTATTTCTCCCCTGGATCTTTTTTTTTTTTTCCTAATTTTCTTTTATTTTTATTTTTATTTTTATTATTATACTTTAGGTCTCCCCTGGATCTAACCACCCAGTGAGCTACTGGCCTTGGCTGGTACTGGAGAGTGTCTGCAAAGAGTCCTGTGACATGGTCTGTCTTCATGTCTCTCAGCCCTGAATACCATCACCTGCTCTGGTGGAGGTAGCAGGGGTGTGAAGTGGACTCTGTGAGGGTCCTTAGTTGTATTTTTGTTAAGTGTGCTGGTTTTGTGTTGGTTGACCTCCAGCCAAGAAGAGGTGCTTTCAAGAGTTCATCAGCTGTGGTTGCATAGGGAGGATACAAGTTTGCCCTAGGATCAGGTGGTGGGCAATCTCACTGCTGGGTATATACCCAAGAGGTAGTGTATATCAGTATATCAAAGAGATATCAAAGAGGTAATCATTATATCAAAGAGATACCTGCATTTCCCCTGTTTATTGTAGTACCTGTATTAACAATACTTAAAGGGAAATTATAGCACTAGAAATTTGTATCACAAGAAAAAGTTGTCAAATAAATTACCTGAGTGTCTGCTTTAAGAATAGAGTAAGGTAAAATTAAACTTATATAGTAAGCAGAAAAGCACAAAATTGTAAAATTGGAGCAAAAATCAATGAAATAGAAAACAGAGAAACAATAGTAAAAGCAAAAGCTGGTTGTTAGAGCAGATCAACAAAATGTATACATTTCCACTCAGACTGATGAAAAAGAAGACACAAATGATCAATATCAAGAATGAGAGATATACCATTATTAAACATTCTATAGAAGTTAAATAGTAATGAAAGAATAAATAAATTATGCCTATACGTTTTTAAGCTTAGATGAGATTCCTTGATAGACACAAACTGCCAAAGCTTATTTAAGAAGAAATAATTTGAATAACACTGTATCTCTTAAAACAATTGAATTTGCAGTTTAAAAACCTATTACAAAGAAAACTCCATGCTCAAATAACTTTATTAATGAAGTTTACCAAATATTTAAGATAAATAATATACCTATTGTATACATATTCTCTCAAAAAATCCAAGATGAAGAAAAATCTCCAGGCTTATCTAATGAGGCCAGCATTATCCTGATACCAAAACCAAACGTGTTACGCAAGAGAAAACTATATTTCTCATTCACATAGATGCTAAAATTTCTTATATAATTTTAACTAATTGAATTCACCAATCTATGAAAATATAACATACTATTAAAATGAGATTTATTCTAGGAATACAGAAATAAATTTAAAATTCAATCAATGCAATTCACCATGTTAACAGACTAAAAAGGACATCCATATTATTTTCTCAATAGACAAAGAACAGGATTTAACAAAATAATGCTGTATCCCTGACAAAAAAAAAAGTCTACAAACTAAGAATAGAAGGGAACTTCCTCAAGCTGATGACTAGCATCTAAGAAAATCCTACAGCTAACATCGTGCTTAATGTTACTTGAAAGACTACATGCTTTCCCTTTAAGATGAGAATGATAGATGGCTGCTCTTACCACTTCCATACAACATTATATTGGAGGCTCTATTCAATGCAAAGTTCAAGAATAAGAAATGAAAGCCCCCAAAACAGCTGTGCTTCATCACTCTGGGGTATTTGGGGTACTTGAAGTTGCTATACCTCTCCCTCGCAGAGCCTGGGATACCGATCAGCTCCTCCATCCCAGGTTCTAGAGTCCCTTCTACATGATGCCTCATCCTTTAGGACCTGAGTTGCCATCAAACTCTATTGGCTCAGCTTGCAAAAACTGCAGACATACCTGCTCTCTGAGCCCAAACCTCCAGAACACCCTTTCTGCCCCAGAGACAGGCCAGTGCTATATCCTACATTGCAGGCATAGAATCACAGCTGTAACTGGGTCCCTGGGCCCAAGCTGCTAGGGGGCTCTCAGAATCACAGATTCTGGTTCTATGAGCAACCTGCATTCAATTCTGCCACAGGGAATGAACTTGTGCCCCAAGAGTCAGGTGCCACAATAGATTAATTAGAGTCTGAGCCTAGGACCCCAGACCCACAGCTACTTTGAACACCTGTAAAGACACATAAAATAAAAGGATGCAAAAAAAAAAAAGATATTCCACACAAATGAAAACCAAAAGCAAGCGGGAGTAGCTATGCTTATATAAGATAAAACATCCTTTAAGACAAAAAGTGTAAAAGAGACAAGGTTATTATATAACAATAATCTTGATAACAACAAAAAAATCATTGGATTTACAATGCATTTTAGACTACATGTACCTAACAGTACATTTATAAAACATTTCATTTATAAATTTATAATATAAATTTGCAATTTATATTATAAATTTACAATTTATAATATAAATTGCAAATTTATATTATAAATTTACAATTTATAATATAAATTTACAATTTATAAAACATTTCATTCAATGGGTTCAGAATACATACTCTTTACATCACCAAATAGAAAATTTTCCGGGATAGACCACATGTTAGGCCACAAAACAAGTCTCAACAAATGTAAAGAATTGCAATTGTATCAAGTATCTTTTCTGATCACAGTGGGATAAAACCAGATATTAATAACAATAGGAACTTGTAAAATTGTACAAATACATAGAATTTAAACAACATCACTTGTACAACCAATGGTTTGATGAGGAAATTTAAACAAAAATTTTAAAATGCATTGAAGAAATGAAAGTATGTTGTGTTTACAACATACCAAAACCTATAGAATACAGCAAAAGCAATATTAAAAGGGAAGTTTAGAGCAATAACCTACATCAAAAAAGTGGAAAAATTTCAAATAAAAAATCTAACAATGAACTAGAAAAGCAAGAACAAACTGAGCCTAAAATTAATACAAGAAAAGAAATAATAAAGATCAGAGCACACTGTACCCTATAAATATTTACAACTATTATGCCTTTTATTACTATTAAAAATAGTAATAAAGGGTTGGGCATGGTGGGTCACGCCTGTAATCCCAACACTTTTGGAGGCCAAGGCGGGTGGATCACGAGGTCAGGAATTTGAAACCAACCTGACCAACATGGAGAAACCTTGTCTGTACTAAAAATACAAAATTAGCCAGGCATGGTGGCTCATGCCTGTAATCTCAGCTACTCTGAAGGCTGAGGCAGGAGAATCGTTTGAACCCGGGAGGCGGAGTTTGCTGTGTGCCGAGATTGTGCCATTGCACTCCAGCCTAGGCAACAAGAGCAAAACTCCGTCTCAAAAAAAAAAAAGTAACAAAAGAAAAACCTTAAAATGTAATTGTAAAAAATTAAGGATCAGCTGGATTTAATAAAATGTTAGTTTTTTAGAAGAAAAATGGCTATTATTGTGCAGGTAAAAATATGTAATATTTCATTATTTTACTCTACAGGCCATTGTTGAGCACTTTCTATGTACTCATCACTTAGATAAATACAGTAAGACACAAGAAGAGAAAAGCCATGGTCTTTATAAATGTGATGTATTTTCTAAAAAGAGTTGAGGTTATCTGAGAAAATCCATAACATGTTTGAATTCCCTTCTATTTTCTAATTTAGTAATATTTTGCCATACATAAGAATGCTGCATAGTTGTTTTATTGGTCAGGCCCTCAAGAGTCTTAAGTGAGCCCTACCTGGTGAGGGTATCTTTGGGGAAGAGGAGCAGTTGAGGCCGATATGAAGAAAGTCTGTGTAAAGGAAGTGGCATTTGAGATGTCTCAAAGGGACATTTCAAGTTTGCCTGTCTGGTGATAGGAAAGGAGAAGGGAAGGGAATTCTAAGTAGAGAACAAGGTGGTGCAGTTTTGGAAGTCTGTAAATGTGCGTGCAGCCTTATTCAGTGCTGCAGTAGTTTAGTCCAGTATGGCAGGAGCACATAACACACTGTAAAGGCCAAGGAAGAAGGAGAAAGGGTATTTGGTGAGTAGGCTTCAGCCAGGTCCCCAAAGGCCTCTTGAGCTGTGCTAAGCTCCAAGTTGTTCTTCAAAGATAATGCTCTGTCTGTGATTGAATAGAGAGCAGCTCTAATTCCCAAGGAGATTTTAGGGAGGTGTGGATATGGCTTGACTTGCAGGCTCCCGGGCTTGTCTGTGTCATTTCACCTTTCCATGCAATATTCCTGGTCATTTGGAGGAGGGTGTTGTTGGCTGAAATCATAAGTAGCCAAAGTTATTCCCAAAAGACTTTATTTTATCCATTGCTATGAACTCATCTTTCCACAAGTAGAAAGTCATTTTTGTTTAGAATCAAACTGAAAATCAGTTGTTCTGCCGTAGGACAATTCTCCAAACAACCTTATGTGTTTTCAGATTGTTTTTTTCTTCAAAAATTTCTTTTGTCTATCTGGAGTGTTTGTCCTAAATTCAAACCTAAAATTGATAACAGGTGGAACATTTCTTAAGGTATTTCATTCTCAGAATCACACACCATTAGCTCTTCAAGCAATTTTAAACTTCATTCTTGTTGAGATGCATTTTCAATTGTGCCTTTTATTGATTCAAATCTTAATGTTTCAGTGAGCACAGTCATTGAGTTGTGGCTTTGCTATTGCTAATCATATCACAAATTTCAACACAGTCTATATTCTAAAGTGTTTGAGTAAAAGGCCCAGGTTAAATTTTGTTCAACTGAAGTATATTTTTCAAAAAGAAAAAAACAATCAAAAACACAAAAATACATTTGAATTTCAGAGATAAACCAGAAATTGTGTTGTGAAATATAAATCATTTTCTGGTCTTTGTCCTGTAAGCTATAGAAAATACCAACTAAATTCTTAAGACTAAGGGCATGATTTTTGTGACTTTTGTTCTATAACTGGAACACTAAAACATAGAGTGACCTTAATTTTGGTAAGCCAACTTAGTCATGTATAGCAATGAATACGTCATTATTAAAGATGGTTACAAATGTAACTTTTGTTCATTGGCTTTCTTCTGCGATCGTCATTTATGTCACAGGGCTCTCTCTTTTCTTTGCCTGTATCTCCTTGGATTTCTCATTCTTTTTTTTTTTTTTTACCTTTTCCTTTCTTGTGTGTGTGTCTGCATGTCTTGTTTTTTTTGCAAGCCTTTGGGCATTCTCTCTCATTTCATCCACGTCACCTATTTATAATTCTCCTTCTTGCTCCAAGTCTGTCCTCTTCAATCTTTTTTGACCAATGTGACCTACCCAGCTACTCATCTCTGTTTTTCCCATCTCATTTTTTTCATTGCCACCTTATTCTTTAATTCATACTGGATTTTTTAAAAATTTTAAACAAATTATTTCTTCTGTTTTATTATTTTCCAATTTTTTTGTAGTGGGTAATTTTATGCACTCAAATATTTAGTGAATATATATTTTATGTAGCTACTCTGCTAGATATTACAGAAATATCATTAAAAAATACCCTATATATAATAACCCACTTAGGGTGTTTAAGCTGTGATATTTACTTAGAAACACAGGTCATAGAAGACGTTGTATACCATGATAAATAGTTTGTGGGGGCATTATAGGTTTTTAGAAGATAGCATAATCCTAGATGGGTTTTAGAAAGACGGTTTTCCTTATACAGTTTTGTAGAAATTCATCCATTCAAAGACACATTTAGAAAAGAATAAATTCTGATCATTTTAAAGATGAGCCTATGAGTTCTTCATATTCTTGTCACCAATATCCTGCGTTCTCCCAACATAATTTAGGTCTCAATACATATTTTGTTGTTGCTATTGTTATTGTTATTTTCTTTTTATTAGAATAAATGAGAAAAGTATGGTCAGTTTGGAGGGTGTTATAATTAACTTCTGTTAGTTGCTAAGATGGAATAACAGGGATGAGATTTGCCCTCCTGTAAAGCAACTAAAAAGTTGAACAAAGTATTAATAAATGGCTTTTAAAACATTTTACATTGGGCAATAAAGAAGAGTCATAACAAGAGACAGGAAATGAGTGAGTTGAGTTCTCTGATTACCATCTTTTTGCATGGAGAGAGTTTTTAGGCCATAGCACTTGAAAGGGTAACTCAAGTGGATCTCAGGAGTCTCCATGCTTTGAAGAAGTAGAGATGGGAGTACCAGAAGACAAAAGATAGCAAGAATTACTAAAGCAAAGTATCAGAAAGAAGAGAGGTCACAGAGAACTTCAGAGATGTGCGGAATATCTCTTCTTGTCTTCCAATCAGTGCATGTGTTTGAGAAAACTACTCAGGGCTAGAGAAATAAAAATTAGTAAATTAAAACTGACATAGAAATGACAAAAATGCTAAAATTAATAAACCATGATACAAACTGATATAGTTAAGCTTTGTGTCCCCACTCAAATCTCATCTTGAATTGTAATCCCCATAATGCTCATAATCCCCACGTGTCAAGGGAGAGATCAAGTGGAGGTAATTGAATCATGGGGACAGTTTCCCCCATGCTGTTCTCATGATAGTGAGTGAGGTCTCAACTGGATCTGATGATTTTATAAGGGGCTCTTCCCCGCACTGCTCAACACGTCTCCTTCCTGCTGCCTGGTGAAGAAGCTTCCTTGGTCCCCTTCAACTTCTACCATGATTTTAAATTTCCTGAGGCCTCCCCAGCCATGCTTAACAGTGATCAATTAAACTTATTTTCTTTGACAGTTCTTTATAGCAGTATGGAAACAGACTAATACATAAACTTGTTTCTTTAATTGCATTTGATATAATTTGGAAGCCAGGGAAAATCATAAACAAGTTAAGCAAAAATATGGTAGATATATAAGAGAAACAAATTAAAATTATAAAGATGAAAAACATAATGGTTGAGATAAGATTTTACTGGGTGAAATTAATAGCACATTAGACTGCAGAAGAAAATATTAGTGAACTTTAAGACATAGGAATGAAAATTATCCCAAATAAATAAAGAAGTGGGGAAGACTTTTTAGAAGGCAGAAAACATAGCATCACTGAGCTGTAGGACAGCTTCAAGCTGCCTAATATACATGTACTTAGAATCATTGAGGAAGAGGAGAGTTAAGAATAGAAAGAAATTCTTGAAACAAAAATTTGTAAAATTTTTCAAAATTTACTTAAAACTGGTTATAAAGGGAAATGTTAAAAGCAATCAGAATAAACATTATGTATAGATGAAGAGCAGTAAGGATTACAGAGGATTTCTGCTTGAAAATAATGTAAGTCAAAGACAGTGGAGCAGCTTCAAACTATTGAAGGGCAAGAAAAAAACAACTGCCATAACAGAATTCAGAACTCATCAAAACAGTATTTCAAAATCAAAGGTTAAATAAAAACTTTTTCAAACATACAAAAGTTGAAAGAATTCATCCACAGCTGACCTGTACTAAAATAAATATTTTTAAAGAAATTCCCCAAGCTTAAGAAAAATGATACCAGGTGGAAGTCTAGATATAAACAAAAGAAAAATAACTTTATGTGCAAATATAAAATATGCATTTCTAATTATTTCACACTGTTAAAAAATTGCTATTTAAAGTAAAAGTAATAGCAATATGTTGTAGAATTTATAACATATATAGAAATAAAATGTATGACAATAATATCCAAAAGGTCAGTAGGGGAAAAATAAGCATACTATTGAGGCTCTGAACTTTAGAGTGTGTAACTTTATATAAGATTACTCTAAGGTAGAGTATAATAAATTAAAAGTGTACACCATGAACCCTAAAGAAAGCATTAAAATAATATAATAAAAATGTATAGCTAATAAACCAACAAAGGAGATAAAATGGAATTATAAAATATGCTCCCTTAATCCAAAAACAAAGCATAAAAAGAAAAAAAAGGGGAGCAAAAAAACAGGTGGAGCAAATAGAAAAAAAGAGGATGACAGATTTAAACTCAAATATGTTAGTGATTACGGTACATGCTATTGTTCGGTTGGACTAAAAAGCAAGAACCAATTATATGATGCCTATGAGAAACTCACTTTAAATATAAAGACAGAAATAGATTAAAAGTGGAAAGATGGAAAAAATATACCATGGAAATCATAACTAAAAGAAAGGTTAAATGAAATGGCTATGTGAATATCAACTAAAGTATATATCTGAGCAAAGAATATTAGGGATAATTTTAGAGATGAGGAAGGCTATTTTATAATAATATATAGTCCTATAATCATGATGACATAGCCATCGAAAACTTTTATGCACCTCATGACAACTTCAGAATACATGAAGCCAAAACTGATAGAACTGCAAGAGAAACAGGCAATTCAACAATTATAGTAAAAATTAATATCTTTTCCTCAATAAATTATACAACATTAGTAAGGATACAGAAGACTTGAAGAGTGCTGTCAAACAACATGGTCTAATTGCCATTTACAGAACATGCCACCCCCAGATAACAAGCATATACATTCATTTCAAGTGACATGGAACATTTTCCAAACTAGATCATGTTTTAGCCATAAAACATAACTCAGTAAATTTAAAGGGTTTTGACTTATACAACATATGCTCTCTGCCCATATGAAATTAATTTAGATGTCAACAACTGAGAGATATCTGGAAAATCTCCAAAATATTTGGAAATTAAGTGGAACACTTCTAAATAACTCATGAAGCAAAGAAACATCAAAGGATAAATTATATTGTACTTTTAAATAAAGGAGTTAAAAACACAAAATATAAATGTGTGGAATGCAACTAAAGCAGTATTGAGAGGGAATATAGCACTAAATACCTCTTCTTGGAAAAGAAGGAAGGTTTCAAATCAGTGATCTCAGCTTATATTTTAAGAAATAAGAAAAATAAGAGTAAATTAAGCAAAAATTAATCAAAAAAAATAATAAAAATCAGAACATAAATTTTTAAAAGATATAAAAGCTATAAACAATTAATAAAACCAAAAGTTAGTTTTTAAGATCAATGAAGTTAATTAGCCTTTAGTCAGAATGAGAAAAAAGGGAAAAGACACAAATTACCAATATCAGGAACGAGAGCGTTGATGTTATGATAGACTCTATAAGATATTAAAAATAATACATAATAAACAATTTTGCACCAACAAATTTGACAACTTAGGTAAAATAAATAAAATTGAGTGACATAAACTACCAATGCTCATTTAAGAAGACATAGACAATCTGGGTAGCCCTTATCTATTAAAATATTTAAACCTACAGTTAAAATTTTTATCGTAAATCAATGCAATCCCAATAAAAATCCCAGAAACTTATTTTGCAGATATTGATAAACTGATTTTAAAGTTTATATGAGAGACAAAACACACAGAATGGCCAACATAAGATTGAAGAATAAGAACGAAGTTGGAGGACTGCCACTACCTGACTGCAAGACTTATTAGAAAACTACAATAATAAAGACAGTATGGTAAGTAGCAAAAGAATAGACAAATAGATAAATGGGACAGAGCAGAGAATGTAGAAATATACCCACATATAGTCAATGGATCTTTGACAAAGGAGCATCATATTTGATGGAAAAGAAAGGTAGTCTTCAACAAATGGTACTACAACAGCTGGACATCCACATCCCCCCCCACAACACACACACACACACAAAAGAATCTAGAAATAGACCTTACGTCTTTCACAAAATTAACTCGAAATGGATCACAGACCTCAACATAAAATGCAAAACTATAAAACTCCTAGAATGTAACATAGGAAAAAATCTACATGACCCAATTAAAAAATGTACCAAAGACCTTAACAGGCACTTCACCATATACAGATGGCAATGAGCATATGAAAAGATGTATCACATCATATGTCACCAGGGAAATGCAAATTAAAAAAACAATGAGATACCACTACACATCTCTTAGAATGGCCAAAATCTGACACTAACAACACCAAGTGTTGACAGGGACGTGGAGCAACAGGAATTCTCATTTATTGCTGGTGGGAATGCGAAACCATACAGCAACATTGGAAGACAGGTGATTTTTCTATAAAAGCAGACACATTCTTGTCATATGACCCAGAAATTTTGTTCCTTCATATTTAGCAAAAGGTAGCTGAGCCTTATGTCCACACTAAGACTGGTACATGGTTATTTATAGCAGCCTTATTCATAATTACTAAAACTTGAAGAAACCAAGATTATTCCATTAGGTGAATGGCTAAATGTACTATGGTACATCCAGACAATGAAATATTATTTAGTACTAAAAAATTAATGAATTATCAGGCCATGAAAAAAAGATGGAGAAACCTTAAATGCATATGACCAAGTAAAACAAATCAATCTGAAAAGGCTACACACTTTAATGAAATTATTTGACATTCTGGAAAAGACAAAACTGTAGAGACAGTCAAAAGATCAGTGGTTGCCAGGGGTTGGGAGAAGGGGAAATGAACAAGCAGAGCACAGAGGATTTTTATGGCACTGAAAATACTCAGTATGTTGTTATAATTGTGGGCACATGTCTTTCTTAGTCCATTTGTGCTTTCATGCCAAATTACCATAGACCAGGTGGCTTATGAACAGCAGAAATTTATTTTTCACAGTTCTGGAGGCTGGAAAGTCCAAGATCAAGGCACCTGCAGAATTCATATTTCAGGAGGGCATTCCTCTCTGGTAATAGATGGCCCCCTCTCACTGTGTCTTCACATGGTGGAAGGGACAAGGCAGTTCTCTGAGGCCTGTTTTATAAGAGGACTAATCTCATTCATGAAGCTCTGTCCTTACGTCCTAGTTAGCCACCTCCCAAATGTCCCACCTCTTAATGTAATCACTTTAGAGATTAGGTTTCAACTTATGAATTTGGGCAGGGGGGAACACAAATATTGACACCATTGCAAGTCATTATACATTTATACAAACCCCTAGGATATACAAGAGTCAACGCTAGTATAAATATGGCCTTTGAGTGGTTATGACGTGTTAATGTAGGTTTGTTAATTGTAACAAATGTACCACTTTGGAAAGGGATGTTGATGATGAGGGAGGCAACATTTGGGGTGGGGGACAGGGGTATATGAGAAATCTCTGTACCTTTCTCACAATATTCTGTGAAGCTAAAAGATATTTTCAAAAAATACTTTTTTTTTTGAGATGCAGTTTTGTTCTTTTTGCACAGGCTGGAGTGCAATGGCACAATCCCAGCTCACTGCAATCTCTGCCCCCTGGGTTCAAGCGATTCTCCCGCCTCAGCCTCCCAAATAGCCGAGATTACAGGTGCGTGCCACCAAGCCCAGCTAATTTTTTATATCTTTAGTAGAGACAGGGTTTCACCATGTTGGCCAGGCTGGTCTCGAACTCCTGACCTTGGATGATCTGCCCACCTTGGCCTTCCAAAGTGCTGGGATTACTGGAATGAGCCACCACGTCTGGCTCAAAAAATACTCTTTAAAAATATTTTACTGCAGAAAAAAATCTGCAGGTTCAGAGAATTTTTCTGATGAATTTTACCATGGATTTAAAGGAGGAGTGAATTTATTCTCTTTTTAAAAATTTTTTACTGATACATAATCATAGTATATATTCTTGTATGTAATATTGCATGGTATAATGTGATATTTTAATACATGGATACCATATGTAATGATCAAATCACAGTAATTCTGATATTAAACACCTCAAACATTTTTCATTTTTCTGTGTTGAGAACATTCCAAGTCTTCTCTTCTAGCTACTTTGAAATACATAATAGATTATTGTTAATTATTGTCACTCTACTGTGATATCAAATGCTAGAACTTATTCTATCTAACTAAATTTTTGTACTCATTAACTAACCTCTCCTCATTATCTTCTCTCTCCTACTGTTTTTGACTTTTGGTAACCACCATTCTACTCTCTGACTTCATGAGATCAACATTTATAGTTTTCACACATGAGTGAGAACATATGATATTTGTTGTTCTGTGCCTGGTTTAGTTTACTTAACATAATGTCCTCAAGTTTCATCCATGGTGCCACAAATGACAGAATTTTGTTCTTTTACAGCTAAATAGTGTTTCTTTGTGTATATACACCACATTGTGTATCCATTCATTCATTAATGAACACTTAGGTATTGTAAATAGTGCTGCATTATGTCTGCCCAGCAGCAGGATTGCTGAACCATAGGGTAGATCAATTTTGTTTCTGGAAGATCCTCCGTACTGCTTTCCATAGTGGCTGTACTTATTCACATTCCTTTCAACAGTGGAGGAGGGTACCCCTTTCTCTATACCCTCACCAGCAACTGTTGTTCCCTGTGTTTTGGATAAAAGTCATTTTAACTGGAGTGAGATGATACCTCATTGTGGTTTTGATTTGCATTTCTCTAGTGATTATGTATGTTGAGAATTTTAGATAAACTTTTTGTCCATTTGTATGTCTTCTTTCATGAAATGTCCATTCATATTATATCCTTATTTAAAATAGATTATTTGGGTTTTGTTTTTTGTTTTTTTTTTTTGCTAATGAGTTGTTTGAGTTTCTATGTTCCTGGAAAGGCAAGCTCCAAAATTAGGACTTAACCTGGGAGGGTTTTTGTCTTTGCCCAAGAAAGAATTCAAGGGTGAGTCACAGGTGTTAGATAGCAATCTTTTATTGAATGGTACTATTCCTTGTGGAGCACAGCTAACTCATAGGCATTGCACCCAAAGTAAGCAACATATGGGCTCTTAGCAACTGTGTTTATACTTAAACCTACTTTCAATTACATGCAAATTAAGGGGCAGGTCAATGCACATTGAGGAGCAGGTTATATAACTTTCTAGGAAAGGGGCAGTAACTTTTGGATCATTGCCATGGAAAGGAGTGGTAACTTCAGATTACTGCCATGGCATTTGTAAACTGTCATGCACTGACGGGAGTGTCTTATGTCAATGAGCAATGAGGGCAGCTAGGGATTACTTTCATCACCATCTGCTGGTTCCTCCTGATTTCTTCACTTTATGCTCTCTGGACCACATCCTGTTTCAATCAGCAGAATTGTGATCTGAGAACAAGTTCTGCCAGTCTCCCACCTCCTTTATATTCTTTTTATTAATCCCTGAGAAGGAGAGTTTGCAAATATTTTCTTCTGTTCTGTAGGTTTTCCCTTACTATATTTATTGTTTTCTTTGCTGTGCAAATCTAATTAGTTTGATGTAATACAGTTTGTCTATTTTTGCTTTTGTTGCCTGTGCTTTTGAGATCTCACCTAAAATATCTTTGCTCAGATGAATGTCTTCAAGTGTTTTCCCAATGTTTCATTCTAGTAGTCTTACAGTTTCAGGTCTTACATTTACATCTTTAATTCATTTTGATTTGACTTTTGTATCTGGTGAGAGATAGGAGTCTAGTTTAATGTGCCACATTATACTAGATATGGGATATCCAGTTTTCCCAGCAACATTTATTGAAGAGATTGTGCATTCTGCAATGTAATTTCTTGGTGCTCTTGTAAAAAAAAAAAAAAGAAAGAAAAAGTTTCCTATAAGTGCATGGATTTATTTCTGTGTTCTCTATGCTTTTCCATTTGTCCTATGTGTCTGCTTTTATGCCAGTACCATGCTGTTTGGGTCACTAACGTTTTTTATTATATCTTGAAGTCCAGTAAGTATGATACCCCCAGCTTTGTTCTTTTCATTCAGGATTGCTTTGGCTATCCAGAACTTTGGTGGTTCCAAACAAATTATAGGATTATTTTTTCTATCTCTGTGGGGAATTTTAGTCTTGTGATGGAGATTACATTGAATCTGTAGATAGCTTTAGATAGTATGATCATTTTAACAGTATTAATTCTTCCAACACACTAGCACATGGTATCTTTCCATTTTGGGGTGTGCTCCTCAATTCATTTCATCAGTGTTTAATAATTTCTATTGTAGAGAACTTTTAATACTTTGGTTAAATTTATTCCTAGGCATGTTTGTTGTTGTTGTGTTTTCTTAGTGCAAATGGTTTGCTTTTTTTATTTTTAAAAATTGCTTGTTGATAATATATAGAGATGCTACTAATTTTTGTATGTTAATTTTGTATTATGAAACTTTACTAAATTTGTTTTTATCATCCTAATGTTTTTGGTGAAGTCATTAGATTTTTCTAAATATAGAATTATGTCATCCATAGACAAGGATATTTTGATATCTCCCTTTCCATTTCGAATATTCTTTATTTCTTTCTCTTGCTTAATAGCTCTGGTTAGTACTTCCAGTAATTTGTTGAATAAAAGTAATGGAAATGGGCATTCTTGTTTTGTTCCAGATCTTAGGGGAAATGCTTTTACTTTTTTCCCATTGAGTATGATGTTAGGCATGGGTTTGTCACAGATTGCCTGTGTTGTTTTGATGTATGTTCCTTCTGAACTCAGTTTGTTCAGAGTTTTTATCATAATAGGGTGCTAAATTTTAATTAATACTTTTTCAGCATCTATTGAAATGATCCCATATATTCCTTGATTCTGTTAATGTATCACATTTACTGATTTGCATATACTGAACCATGTTTGAATCCATGAGATTAATCACAGTTGATCATGGTAAATGATATTTTGAATGTGTTGTTTAATTTGGTTTGCTAGTATTTTGCTCATTATCTGTGTATGTTTGTTAATCAAGGATATTGGCCTGTTATTTTCGTTTTTTGTTGCTGGTGTATGCTTGTTTGGTTTTTGTATCAGAGAAATGCTGGCCTCAAAGAATGAGTTTAAAATTATTCCCTCCTTTTCAATTTTTCTGGAATAATTTGAATAGAATTGGTATTAGTTCTTTCTTAAATGTTTAGTAGATTTCAGCAGTGAATCCATCAGGTCCCAGTCTTTTCTTTAATGGGAGACTTAATTACTGCTTTGATCTCATTACTCATTGTTGGTCTGTCCAAGATTTCTACTTTTTTATAATTCAGTGTTGGTAAGTTGCCTGTTTCCAAAAATGTATCAATGTCTTCTAGGGTTTCCAATTTATTGGCCTATAATTGTTCATAATAGTGTCTAATAATCCTTTGTTCTGTCATGTCTCTTGTAATGTTTCCTTTTTTGTCTCTGATTTTATTTACTTGGGTTTTCTCTTTTTTTCTTAGTCTAGCTAAAGGATTGATAATTTTATTTATCTTTTCAAGAAACCAACTTTTCATTTTATCTTTTGTGAATATTTTTAAGTCTCAACTTCATTTATTTCTGCTCTGATCTTTATTATTTCTCCCATTCTAATAATTTCAGGTTCTCTTTGTTCGTGCTTTTCTGTTTTCTTTAGATACATTGTTAGATTGTTTATTTGAGGTCTCTCTACTTTTTCAATGTTGGCATTTATTGCTATACATATTTCTCTTATACCTGTGTTTGCTGTATCACATAGCTTTTGGTATGCTGTGTTTCTATTCTCATTTATCTCAGGAAATTTTTAAATTTCCTTTTCAATGACTTCATTGGTTTATTCATTATTCAGGAGCATACTATTGTCATAAATTTGTCCAGTTTCCAACATTCCTTCTGTTATCGACTTCTACTTGTATTCCACTGTGGTCAGAAAAGATACTTAATATGATTTCCATTTTAAAAAATCTTGTAAGGCAAGTTTTGTGTCCTGACATATGGTTAATCCTACAGAATGTTCCATGTGCTGATGAAAAGAATGTGTGTTCTGCAGCTGTTAGGTGAAATGTTCTATAAATACCCGTTAGGTTCATTTTGTCTAAAGTGCAGTTTAATTCCAAGATTTATTTGTTGATTTTCAATCAGAATAATCTGTCCATTGCTGATAGTGGGGGTATTGAAGTCCCCTACTATTATTGTATTGTAGTCAATCTCTCCTTTTAGGTCTATTGTACTTACTTTACGTAATTGGGTGCTCTGGTGTTGGGTGCATATAATTACAATTGTTATATCCTCTTTTATACTGACCCCTTTGTAATTATGTAACGACTTTATTGTCCTTTTCCCCCCATTCTATACTTAAAGTCTATTTTATCTATCATAAGTATAGCCACTTCTGCACTTTTTGGTTTTTATTTGCATGGAATATCATTTTCTATCCTTTTACTATTAGTTGGTGTATGTCTTTATAGGTGAACTGCATTTCTTGTAGACAGCCTCTAATTGGCATTACTTTTTATCCACTCAGCTACTCTATGCCTTTCAACTGGAAAATTTACTCCACCTACATTCAAGGTTATTTTTCATAGATAAGGACATTGTTGCTTGTTTTCTGGTTGTCTTACAAATATTTTTCCATTTTTCCTTTCTTATTGTCTTCTTTTGTCGTTAAGTAATTTTCTATAATAGTATGTTTTGATTCTGTGCTATTTATTTTTAGTGTATCTATTATAGGGTTTTGCTTTGTGGTTACCATGAGGCTTGTGGAAAACATCTTATAATTATAACAGGTTATTTTAAACTGATAAAACAAGGTTTATTGTAAAGAAAAGCAACAAAACCGAACTACACATTAATACCACACCTCCAAAATTATGACTTATTGATGATTCAATTTACATATTTTAATATTGCCTATCTCTTAACCATTGTTGTAGTTATTATTTTTTTACACTCATGTAAGGCTATAATAATTGCAAATAATATGGCACACGAAGAGAAGTCCAGGCAATTATAGGAAGTCTGAAAACTCCCAGTGCAGTCCTCCCAAGGTCTTTTCTCAGTTGCTCATGAAGCATTTCATCTTTGCACTATGACCTTTTCAGATATGTATGGGGTATCTAAGTTCAGCATAGTCCAAATGCAAGTTTACTGAAGGGCCTCTTACACCTTGACTGGTCACTTCACTACAGCCAAGCTGTGTAACAGGTTAAACCAGATGCAAACCATCAATCCATATATCCTAAACAGTGTAGACAAGATAACATGGAGTGCCTCCAGGGGAGTTTTGAACTTTAAACTAAAAGACGTGTTCTAAATCACTAGCCATAACATCCCATTCTTATCTTGACCAATGGTCAGTAGCAGACTTCCCGATGTCCCCGGAGATAAGCACAGA
Source organism: Symphalangus syndactylus (assembly GCF_028878055.3). Taxonomy (NCBI): domain Eukaryota; kingdom Metazoa; phylum Chordata; class Mammalia; order Primates; family Hylobatidae; genus Symphalangus; species Symphalangus syndactylus. The sequence continues at coordinate 35,291,463 of NC_072443.2, read as the reverse complement.
GCCTACCAAATCCAGCTGTAAGATAACCCTATCCTTGCATAGTGTTATTGTCTCCATTTTATAGATGAGCAAATTAAGACCTTAACTTGTTAAATAGCTAGCCAAGGCCATATAATTGGCAGATGGCAGAACTGGGATTCCTCATAGGAAGAAGTTAAATGACTTCTGAAAGTTGGTGCTAATACTGAACAAGGCTTGATTTAGGAGGACAATCCAGGTTTACAATACCAAGTTCATTGTTTTTGGATAAATTGTCTCTGTCATTCAAGATGGACTTTGAAAATCAGAGAAAATTTCAACATGCAAAAATATAGAGGCATGGGGGAGTATTCAGTGAGTAGAAAGCAACTGCAAATAACTAACCATGACTTAAAGGTAGGGTGATGTCTGAAGCTCATATAATTTTGGCAGCCCTTTTAAAACAGATAGAATGTAAATTGCATATATAGAATTAAGGATGGAAATGAATATTTAAAGTGAGAAAGAAAATTATAACAAATTACAGATTTAAGTAGCTGGAAAATTCCAAAACCATCACATAATTTAGAAAAAAAAATTTAATATTAACTATCTGACATCTCTCTCTATTTTTTCTTATATTCTTTTGGCTACGTACTTTAAAAAGTAGATTTCACTTTTTAAAAGTGTTAGATTTAGAGAGCAGTTAAGACCAAGAATCCCCTATTATTACCATCATACATTTCTCACTTTGTTTGTTAATGGACTAACACCAATACAGTATTACTAAGGTTCATAGTTTATTCAGATTTCCTTAGTTTTTTTAAATTTTACTTTAAATTCTGGGATACATGTGCTGAATGTGTATCCCAGAATCCCATGAGTATCATCTAAGCTCATGCATTCAGTATTTGTCCTAATGCTCTCCCTCCCTTTTCCCCCAACCCTCTGACAGGCCCTGGTGTGTGATGTTCCCCTCCCCATGTCCATGTGTTCTTATTATTCAACCCCCACTAATGAACGAGAACATGTGGTGTTTCATTTTCTCTTCCTGTGTTAGTTTGCTGAGGATGATGGTTTCCAGCTTCATCCATGTCTCTGCAAAGGACATGAACTCATTCTTTTTTATGGCTGCATAGTATTCCATGGTGTATTTGTGCCACGTTTTGTTCATCCAGTCTATCATTGTTGGGAATTTGGGTTGGTTCCAAGTCTTTGCTATTGTAAATAGTGCTGCAGTAAACATAAGTGTGCATGTGTCTTTACATGAGAATGATTAATAATCCTTTGGCTACATACCCAGTAATGGGATTGCTGGGTCAAATGGTATTTCTGGTTCTAGATGCTTGAGGAATTGCAACACTTGCACAATGGTTGAACTAATTTACACTCCCACCAACAGTGTAAAAGCGTTCCTAGTTCTCCACATCCTCTCCAGCATCTGTTGTTTCCTGCCTTTTTAATGATTGCTGTTCTAACTGGCATGAGATGTTATCTCATTGTGGTTTTGATTTGCATTTTTCTAATTACCAGTGATGATGAGCTCTTTTTCATATGCTTTTTGTCCACATAAATGTCTTCTTTAGAGAAGTGTCTGTTCATATCATTTGCCCACTTTTTGATGCAGTTGTTTGCTTTTTTCTAGTAAATTTGTTTATGTTTCTTGTAGATTCTGGATATTAGACATTTATCAGATGGATATATTGCAAAAATTTTCTCCCATTCTGTAGGTTGCCTGTTCACTCTGATGATAGTTTCTTTTGCTGTGTAGAAGCTCTTCAGTTTAGTTAGATCCCACTTGTCAATTTTTGCTTTTGTTCCCATTGCTTTTGGTGTTTCAGTCATGAAGTCTTTGCCCATGCCTACATCCCAAATGGTATTGCCTAGGTTTTCTTCCAGGGTTTTTATGGTGTTAGTCTTAAATTTAAGTCTTTAATCCATCTTGAGTTAATTTTTGTATAAGGTGTAAGGAAGGGGTCCAGTTTCAGTTTTCTGCATATGGCTAACCAGTTTTCCCAGCACCATTTATTAAATAGGAAATCCTTTCCTCATTGCTTTTGTCAGGTTTGCCAAAGATCAGATGGTTGTAGATGTGTGGTGTTATTTCTGAGGTCTCTGTTCTGTTCCATTGGTCTATATATCTGTTTTGGGACCTATATCTTGCTGTTTTAGTTACTGTAGCCTTGTAGGATAGTTTGAAGTCAGGTGGCGTGATGCCTCCAGCTTTGTTCTTTTTTGCTTAGGATTGTCTTGGCTATCAGGGCTCTTTTTTGGTTCCATATGAAATTTAAAGTAGTTTTTTCTAGTTCTGTGAAGAAAGTCAATGGTAGCTTGATGGGAGTAGCATTGAATCAATAAATTACTTTGGGCAGTATGGCCATTTTCACGATATTGTTTCTTTCTATCAATGAGTATAAATATTTTTTGCATTTGTTTGTGTCCTCTCTTATTTCCTTGTGTAGTGGTTTGTAGTTCTCCTTGAAGAGGTCCTTCACGTCCTTTGTAAGTTGTACTCGTAGGTATTTTATTCTCTTTGTAGCTATTGTGAATAGGAGTTCACCCATAATTTGGCTCTCTCCTTGTCTATTATTGGTGTATAGGAATATTTGTGAATTTTACACATTGATTTTGTATCCTTAGACTTTGCCAAAGTTGCTTACCAGCAAGAGGAGTTTTGGGGCTAAGGCAATGGGGTTTTCTAAATATACAATCGTGTCATCTGCAAACAGACAATTTGACTTCCTCTCTTCCTATTTGAATACGCTTTATTTCTTTCTCTCACTTGATTGCCTGGCTAGAACTTCCAACACTAGGTTGAATAGGAGTGGTGAGAGAGTGCCTCCTTGTCTTACGCTGGTTTTCAATGGGAATGCTTCCAGCTTTTGCCCATTCAGTAAGATATTGGCTATGGAACTGTCATAAATAGCTCTTATTATTTTGAAGCATGTTCCATCAATACCTAGTGTATTGAGAGTTTTTAGCATGAAGGGGTGTTAAATTTTATCAACGGGTTTTATCACCTCTATTGAGATAATCATGTGGTTTTTGTCATTGGTTCTGTTTATGTTATGGATTACATTTATTGATTTGTGTATGTTGAACCAGCCTTGCATCCCAGGGATGAAGCTGACTTGATCATGTTGAATAAGCTTTTTGATGTTCTGCTGGATTCAGTTCATCAGTATTTTATTGAGGATTGTTGCATCAACATTCATGAGGGATATTGGCTTGAACTTTTCTTTTCTTGTTGTGTCTCTGCCAGGTTTTGAAATCAGGAAGATGCCAGCCTCATAAAATGAGATAGGGAGGAGTCTCTCTTTTTCTATTCTATGGAATAGTTTCAGAAGAAATGGTACCAGCTCCTCCATGTACCTCTGGTAGAATTTGGCTGTGAATCCATCTGGTCCTGGGCTTTTCTTGATTGGTAGACTATTAATTACTGTCTCGATTTCAGAACTTGTTACCAGTATATTCAGGGATTTGAATTCTTCTTGGTTTAGTGTTGGGAGGTTGCATGTATCCAGGAATTTATATATTTCTTCTAGATTTTCTAGTTTATTTGCATAGAAGTATTTATGATACTCTGTTTGTATATCTGTGGGATCAGTGGTGATATCCCCTTTATCATTTTTTAGTGTATCTATTTGATTCTTCTTTTTTCTTCTTCATTAGTCTGGCTAGTGCTCTATCAATTTGATTATCTTTTCAAATAACCGGCTCCTGGATTAATTGATTTTTTAAGGGTTTTTCGTGTTTCTATCTCCTTCAGTTCTGCTTGTTCTTATTTATGTTTTGTCTTCTGCTAGCTTTTGAATTTGTTTGTTCTTGTTTCTCTAGTTGTTTTAATTCTGATGTTAGGGTCTGGATTTCAGATCTTTCCTGCTTTCTGATGTGGGCATTTAGTGGTATAAATTTCCCTCTTAACACTGCTTTAGCTGAATCCCAGAGATTCTGGTACGTACTCTCTTTGTTTTCATTGGTTTCAAAGAACTTTGTTATTTCTTCATTAATTTTGTTATTTATCCAGTAGTCATTCAGGAGCAGGTTATCAGTTTTCCATGTAGTTGTGCAGTTTTAAGTGAGTTTCTTAATACTGTGTTATAATTTGATTGCACTGTGGCCTGACAGACTCTTTGTTATGATTTCCATTCTTTTGCATTTGCTGAGGAGTGTTTTACTTCCAAATATGTGATTGATTTTAGAATAAGTGCTATGTAGTGTTGAGAGGAATGTATATTCTGTTGATTGGGGGTGGAGAGTTCTGTAGATCTCTGTTAAATCTTCTTGGTCCAGAGCTGAGTTCAAGTCCTGGATATCCTTGTTAATTTTCTGTCTCATTGATATGTCTAATATTGACAGTGGGGTGTTAAAGTCTCCCATTATTGTTGTGTGGGAGTATAAGTCTCTTCATAGGTCTCTAAGAACTTGCTTTATGAATCTGGGTACTCCTGTATTGGGTGCATATATATTTAGGATAGTTAGCTCTTCTTGTTGAATTGATCCCTTTGCCATTATTAATGGCCTTCTTTGTCTCTTTTGATCTTTGTTGGTTTACAGTCTGTTTTATCAGAGACCAGGATTGCAACCCCTGTGTTTTTTGTTTGTGTTTTTGTTTTTCATTTTTGATTTACTAGGTAAATATTCCTCCATCCCTTTATTTTGACCCTCTGTGTTTCTTTGCATGTGAAATGGATCTCCTGAATACAGCACACCAGCAGGTCTTCACTCCATCCAATTTGCCAGTCCATGTCTTTTAATAGGGGCATTTAGCCTATTTACATTTAAGGTTAATATTGTTATGTGTGAATTTGATCCTGTCATCATGATGCTAGCTGGTTATTTTGAACATTAGTTGATGCAGTTTCTTCATAGTATCGTTGGTCTTTATATTTTGGTGTGTTTTTGCAGTGGCTGATAGTGGTTGTTCCTTTCCATATTTAGTGCTTCCTTCAGAGCTCTTGTAAGGCAGGCATGGTTGTGACAAAATACCTCAGCATTTGCTTGTCTGTAAAGAATTTTATTTCTCTTTCACTTATGAAGCTTAGTTTGACTGGATATGAAATTCTGAGTTGAAAATTATTTTCTTTAAGAATGTTGAATATTGGCCCCCATTGTCTTTTGGCTGTAGGGTTTCTGCAGAGAGATCCACTGTAAGTCTGATGGGCTTCACTTTGTAGGTAACCTGGCCTTTCTGTCTGGCTGGCCTTAACATTTTTTACTTCATTTCAACCTTGGAGAATCTGACAATTATGTGTCTTGGGGTTGCTCGTCTCGAGGAGTTTCTTAGTGGTGTTCTCTGTATTCCCTGAATTTGAATGTTGGCCTGTCTTGCTATGTTGGGCAAGTCCTCCTGGATACCACCCTGAATTGTGTTTTCCAACTCGGTTCCATTCTCTCAATCACTTTCAGGGACCCCAATCCATCACAGCTTTTGTCTTTTCACATAGTTCCATATTTCTTGGAGGCTTTGCTCATTCCTTTTCATTCCAGTTTTGTTCCCTTGCAGGAGAGGAGTTGTGATCATTTGAAGGGGAAGAGGCATTCTGGTTTTTGTAATTTTCAGCATTTTTGTGCTGGTTTTTCCTCATCGTCATGGATTTATCTACCTTTGATCTTTGAGGCTGATGACCTTTGGATGGGGTTTTTATGTGGGTGTACTTTTTGCTGATGTTGATATTATTGTTTTTTGTTTGTTAGTTTTTCTTCTAACAGTCAGGCCCCTCTTCTGCAGGTCTGCTGCAGTTTGCTGGAGGTCCACTCCAGACCCTGTTTGCCTGGGTATCACCATCAGAGGCTGCAGAACAGCAAAGGTTGCTGCCTGCTCCTTCCTCTGGATGCTTTATCCCAGAGGGGCACCGACCTGATGCCAGCCCGACCTCTCCTGTGGGAAGTGTCTGTCAACCTGTGTTGGGAGGTCTCTCCCTGTCAGGAGGCACGGGAGTCCGGGAACTACTAGAGGAGGCAGTCTGTCTCTTAGCAGAGCTTGATCACTGTGCTGGGAAAACCCTTCTTGTCAGGATCCACTGCTGTCTTCAGAGCTGGCAGGCACGAACATTTAAGTCCACTGAAGTGGCACCCACAGCCGTCCTTTCCCCCTGGTGCTCTGTCTCAGGGAGATAGATGGGAGTTTTATCTATAAGTCCCTGACTGGGGCTGCTGCCTTTCTTTCGGAAATGCGCTGCCAATAAAGAGGAATCTAGACAGGCAGTCTGGCCACAGCCACTTTTCTGTGCTGTGTTGAGTTCTGCCCAGTCTGAGCTTCCTGGTCTCCTTAGCACTGTCGGGAAACCCGAGTACTCAAGCCTCAATAATGATGGATGCCCCTCTCCCTACCAAGCTCAATCATCCCCAGTAGACTTCAGACTGCTGGCTGTCAGTGAGAATTTCAAGCCCGTGGTTCTTAGCTTGCTGGGCTCCATGTGAGTGGGACCAGCTGAGCGAGACTACTTGGCTCCCTGGCTTCCTCCCCCTTTCCAGGTGAGTGTATGGTTCTCTCTCACTGGGGTTCCAGGCACCACTCATTTGGAAATGCAGAAATCACCCGCCTTCTGCGTTGGTCTCCCTGGGAGTTGCAGACCACAGCTGTTGCTATTCTGCCATCTTGCCAGATCCCCCCAGTTATTATTTTTAATAGTTTTGTCTTTTAGTCACTATACTTTAGTTATAAATTACTTAATTTGTTTATTTGTTTATTTAAAGTTCTGGGGTACATATGCAGGTTTGTAATTAGGTAAACACCTGCCATGGTGGTTTGCTGCACCTATCTACTCATCCCCTAGGTATTTTAAATTTATTTTCATAGGTTACTGGGGAATAGGTGGTGTTTGGTTGCATGGGTAAGTTCTTTAGTGGTGATTTGTGAGATTTAATGCGTCCGTCACCCAAGCAGTATACACTGCACCCTATTTGTAGTCTTCTAACCCTCACCCTTTTCCACCCCTTACCCTTTAGTCCCCAAAGTCCATTGTGTCATTCTTATGCCTTTGCATGCTCATAGCTTAGCTCCCATTTATGAGTGAGAACATATGATATTTGGTTTTCCATTCCTGAGTTACTTCACTTAGAATAGCAGTCTCCAATCTCATTCAGGTTGCTGTGAAAGCCATTAATTCATTCCTTTTTATGGTTGAGTAGTATTCCATCAAATATATATACATATATCACAGTTTACTCACTGATTGATGGGCATTTGGTTTGGTTCCACATGTTTTGCAATTGTGAATGTGCTGCTATAAACATGCATGTGCAAGTATCTTTTTCATATAATAACTTACTTTCTTCTGGGTAGATACACAGGAGTGGGATTGCTGGATCAAATGGTAGCTCTATTTTTAGTTATTTAAGGAATATTCACAATGTTTTCCATAGTGGCTGTACTAGTTTACATTCCCACCAGCAATGTAGAAGTGTTCACTCTTCACGTCATCCACACCAACATCAAGTGTTTTCTGCTTTTTTGATTATGGCATTCTTCTGGGAGTAAGGTGGTATCACATTGTGGTTTTGATTTGCATTTCTCTGATCATTAGTGATGTTGAGCATTTTTTTCATGTTTGTTGGCGATTTGCATACTTTCTTTTGATAATGATCTATTCACATCCTTAGCCTATTTTTGATAGGATTGTTTGGCTTTTTCTTGCTGATCTGTTTGAGTTCATTGTAGATTCTGGATTAGTCTTTTGTCAGACATATAGATTGTGAAGATTTTCTCCCACTCTGTGGGTTGTCTGTTTACTCTGCTAACTGTTCCTTTTGCCATGCAAAAAGTCTTTAGTTTAATTAAGTCCCAGCTATTTACCTTTGTTTTTATTGCTTTTGCTTTTGGGATACGGGTCATGAAATCCTTGCCTAAGCCAATGTCTAGAAAGATTTTTCCAATGTTATCTTCTGGAATTTTTATAGCTTCAGGTCTTAGATTTACATCCTTAATCCATCTTGAGTTGATTTTTGTATAAGGTAAGAGGTGAGAATTCAGTTTTATTCCCCTCCATGTGGCTAGCCAATTATTTCAGCACCATTTGTTGAAAGGATGTTCTTTCCCCACTTTATGTTTTTGTTTGCTTTGTTGAAAATCAATTGGCTGTAAGTAACTGGGTTTATTTTTGGGTTCTCTATTCTGTTCCATTGGTCTATGTGACTGTTTTTGCACCACCACCATGCTGTTTTGTTGACTATGACCTTACAGTATAGTTTGAAATCAGGCAATGTTATGCTGCCAAATTTGTTCTTTTTGTTTAGTTTTGCTTTGGCTATGCAGGCCATTTTTTGGTTCCATATGACTTTTAGGATTGTTTTTTCTAATTCTGTGAAAAATGATGGTGGTATTTTGATGGGAATTGCATGGAATTTGTAGATTGCTTTTGGCAGTATGGTCATTTTCACAATATTGATTCTACTCATCCATGAGCATGGGATGTGTTTTCATTTGTTTGTGTTTTCTATGATTTTTTTCAGCAGTGTTTTGTAGGTTTCCTTGTAGAGGTCTGCTGGCTCCTTGATTAGGTATATTCCTAAGTATTTTATTATTTTTGCAGTTATAGTAAAAGGGGTTGAGTTCTTCATTTGATACTCATCTTGGTTACTTTGGTGTATAGAAGAGATACTGACTTATGTACATTAATCTGGTATCTGGAAACTTTGCTGAATTCTTTTATCAGTTCTAGGAGATTTCTGTAGGAGTCTTTAGGGTTTTCAAGGTAAGCAATTATATCGTCAGCAAACAGTGACAATTTGATGTCCTCTTTATCAATGTGGATGCCCTTTATTTCTTTCTCTTGTCTGATTGCTCTGGCTAGGGCTTCCACTACTATGTTGAAGAGAAGTGGTGAGAGTGGACATCCTTGTCTTGTTCCAGTTCTCAGAGGGAATGCTTTCAACTTTTCCCCATTCAGTATTATGTTCACTGTGGGTTTGTTATAGATGGCTTTCATTACATTAAGGCATGTCTCCTCTATACTGATTTTGCTGAGAGTTTTAATCATAAACAGATGCTGGGTTTTGTTGCACGCTTTTTCTGCATTTATTGAGATTATTATGTGATTTTTGTTTGTAATTCTGTTTATGTAGCATATCATATTTATTGACTTGTGTCTGTTAAATCATCCCTGCATCCCTAGTATGAAACCCACTTGATCATGGTGAATTATCTTATTGATATGTTGTCAGATTCAGTTTCCTCTTTCTCTAACTTGTGGAATAGCATCAATAGGATTGGTACCAATTCTTCTTTGAATGTCTGGTAGAATTCAGTTGTGAGTCCTTCTGGCTCTGGATATTTTTCATTGGTAATTTTTAAATTACCATTTTAATCTCTCTGCTTGTTATTGGTCTCTTCAGGGTATCTAATTCTTCCTGATTTAAGCTAGGAGGGTTGTACCTTTCCAGGAATTTATCTATCTCTTGTAGGTTTTCTAGTTTATGTAAGTAAAGGTGTTCAGAGTAGCCTTGAATGATCTTTTGTATTTCTGTGACATCAGTTGTAATATCTCCCATTTGGTTTCTTATTGAGCTTATTTAGATTTTCTGTCTTCTTTTCTTAGTTAATCTTGCTAATAGTTTAGAAATTTTATTTATCTTTTCAAATAACCAGCTTTATGTTTCATTTTGTTGTTATTGTTGTTGTTGTTTCCATTTCATTTAGTTCTGCTCTGACCTTGGTTATTTTCTTTCTTCTGCTTGGTTTGGGTTTGGTTTGTTTTTGTTTCTGTAGTTCTTTGAGGTATGACCTTAAATTGTCTGTTTGTGCTCTTTCCAACTTCTTTATATAGGTGTTTAGGGCTGTGAACTTTCCTTTTAGGATAGCCTTTGCTGTATCCCAGAGGTTTTGCTAGGTTGTGTCACTATTGTTATTCAGTTCAAATACGTTTTTAAATTTTTAACTCAATGATCATTCAGGAGCAGGTTATTTGATTTCCATGTATTTGCATGGTTTTGAAGGTTCTTTTTGGAGTTAATTTCCAGTTTTATTCCACTGTGATCTGACAGAGTGCTTGATATAATTTCAATTATTTAAAATTTTTTGAGGCTTATTTTGTTGCCTATAATATGATCTATCTTGGAGAAAGTTCCATGTGCTATTGAATAGAATGTATGTTCTGTGGTTGTTGGATGGAATATTCTGTATATATCTGTTAAGTCCATTTGTTTCAGGGTATAGTTTAAATCCATTGTTTCTTTGTTGACTTTCAGTCTTGATGACCTGTCTAGTGCTGTCAGTGGAGTATTGAAGTCCCCCACTATTATTGTGTTGCTGTCTATCTCATTTCTTAGTTCTAGTAGTAATTGCTTTTTAAATCTGAGAGCTCCAGTGTTATGCACATATATGTTTAGAACTGTGATATTTTCCTGTTGGACAAGGCTTTTTATCATTATATAATGTCCCTCTTTGTCTTTTTTAACTGCTGTTGCTTTAAAGGTTGTTTTGTCTGTTGTAAGTATAGCTACTCCTGCTCACTTTTGGTGTCCATTTGCATGGAATGTCTTTTTCCACCCCTTTACCTTAAGTTTATGTGAGTCTTTATGTGTTAGCTGAGTCTCTTGAAGGCAGCAGATAACTGGTTGGTGAATTCTTATCCATTTTACAATTCTGTATATTTTAAGTGGAGCATGCAGGACATTTACAATCAATGTTAGTATTGAAATATGAGGTACCATTTCATTCATTTGTTGCCTGTATACCTTCACTATTTGCCTGTATACCTTGGTTTTTTGTTTTGGTTTTTTAAATTGTGTTGTTTTATATGTCCTGTGAGATTTATGTTTTAAAGAGACTCTGTTTTGATGTGTTTCCAGGAATTGTTTCAAGAGTTAGAGCTGCTTGTAGCAGTTCTTGAAGTGCATGTTTGGTAGGGGCGAACTCTCTCAGGATTTGTTTGTATGAAAAAGACTGTATCTTTCCTTCGTATATGAAGCTTAGTTTTGCTGGATACAAAATTATTCACTGATAATTGTTTTGTTTGAGGAGGCTGAAGATAGGGCTTCAATCTCTTGTAACTTGTTGCTTTCTGCTGAGAAATCTCCTGTTAATCTGATAGGTTTTCTTTTATAGGTTACCTGGTGCTTTAGTCTCACAGCTCCTAAGATTCTCCCCTTTGTCTCAGCTTTAGATAACCTGATGACAGTGTGCCTAGGTGATGATCTTTTTGTGATGACTTTCCCAGTTGTTCTTTGTGCTTCTTGTATTTGGATGTCTAGGTCTCTAGCAAGGCTAGGGAAGTTTTTCTCAATTATTTCCCCAAATATGTTTTTCAAACTGTTAGATTTCTCTTCTTCCACAGGAACACTTACTGTTATTATTATTCTTAGGTTTGGTCTTTAAATATAATCCCAGATTTCTTGGAGGCCTTGCTCATATTTTCATATTCTTTTTTCTTTATCTCTGTTGGATTGGGTTAATTTGAAGACCTTGTTTTCAAGCTCTGAATTTCTTTCTTCTACTTGTTTGATTCTATTGCTGAGACTTTCCAGAGCATTTTGCATTTCTGTAGGTGTGTCATTGTTTCCTGAAATTTTGATGGTTTTTTATTTGTGCTATTTATTTCATTGAATATTTCTCCCTTCAATTTTTGTAATTTTTTTTATTTCCTTATATTGGGCTTTTCCTTTCTCTGGTGCCTCCCTGATTAGCTTAATGACTAACCTCCTGAATCCTTTTCCAGGTAAATCAGATATTTCTTCTTGGTTTGGATCCCTTGCTGGTGAGGTAGTGTGATCTGCACGTGTTAAAGGACCTTGTTTTTCCATATTACCAGAGTTGGTTTTCTGGTTTCTTCTCATTTGGGTAGGCTATGCCATAGGAAATGTTGAGGGCTAAAGGCTGTTGTTCAGATTCTTTTGTCCCATGGGGTATTTCCTTGATGACTCTCCCACTTCTCCCATGGAGGTGGATTCCTGAGAACCAAGCTGTAGTGATTGTTATATCTCTTCTGGATCTAGCCACTCACTAAGTCTACCAGGCTCTGGGCTGCTACTGGGGGTTGTCTGCAGAGAGTCCTGTAATATGAACCGTCTGTGGGTCTCTTAGCCATGGATATCAACACCTGTTCTGGTGGAGGTTGCAGGGGAGTGAAATAGACTTTGTGAGGGTTCTTGGCTTTGATGGTTTAATGTGCTGTTTTTGTGCTGGTTGGCCTCCTTTCCAGAGGTGGCATTTTCTAGAGAGCATCAGCTGTGGTAGTATGGGGAGGAATAGGTGGTAGGTGGAGCCGTAGAACTCCCAAGAGTATATGTCCTTTGTCTTCAGTTGCCAGGGTGTGTAGGGAAGGACCATTGGGTGGAGGCAGGGCTAGGCACATCTGAGCTCAGACTCTCCTTGGGCAGGTCTTGCAGTGGCTCCTGTGGGGGGTGGGGGTGAGGTTCCCAGGTCAATGAGTTATGTTCCTAGAGGGATTATGGCTGTCTCTACTGCACCATGCAGGTTTTCAGGAAAGTGGGGGAAAGCCCATAGTCACAGGCTTCACCCAGCTCCCACAGAATCCAAAATGCTGGTCTCACTCCCACCATTCCCCAACAACAGCACTGAGCCTGTTTCCAGGCAGTGAGCAAGCAGGGCTGAGAACTTGCCCCAGGCTACCCACCTCCCAGCTGTGAAAGCAAGTATGACTTTTCTTCTTCCCCTGCCTGTGGCGTCTGCATGCCAGATTCACACCCTCCCTTGACTTCTGGCCAGGAGACTTCCCGATCAATTCAAATTGTTACGAAGTTCAGCCGGAGATTTCCTCCTCTCTGTGGCCTTTTCCCAGTGCCTCTTTCCCTCTGCAATGGATGCCTGTGAAGCTAGGCAGAAATGGTTTGCTAGGGGAACCAGCAAGATCACAGGCTTCCTCCTGCTGCTTCCTCTACCCCTGAATTTCACTCAGCTCTCTAAATTATCTCAGCTCCAGGTAAGGTCAGAATCTTCTGTAATCTTGACCTTTCATTTCCCCAGTGAGGGTGTGTGTTCAGGGGTGGATGATCTCCCTTTCCCACTTCTACATTTTGGGCACTCACAGTATTTGGTGTGTCTCCCAGGTCCTGTAGGAACAATCCACTTTCTTCAGAGTGTCTGTGGGTCCTCTAGGGTTTCCTGATTTATTCCTGCAGTCATTTCTGGAGCAAAAATTCATGATGCAAACCTCCACACACTGATTCATTTGCCCGAGTCAGAGCTGCAGTCTAGTCCTGACTCCTGTCCATCATAATCCACTGGCAAGTGGCTGCAGGTGAAAATGGCAGTAGCGGCAGCTGAGGCTGTGATGTCCTTGTCTTCTCTGGAAGCTACAGTGGTGACACTCTCACTCCCTTGCCTGTGTCCAGCAGGGTGCCAGATGGCACACGGAGATGGGAGCCTTTTCCTCCTCAGTTACTTGGCTCCAAATCTTCTCAGTTATAAGTTACTTGTTATTTATCCCAATTATAGAATATTCTGAATTGTTTTTTGACCAGTGAGTTTAATACCTTCAGATGTTTAGATGTTTTCTTTTTTTCTTTTTGAGATGGAGTCTCACTCTGTCACCCAGGCCTCCAAAATACTATACAACTTTGAATAATAGTAGTGACTTTAAAAAGAATATGTACATTTTCCTTCATACTTATAAGGAAATGATTACTACTGATGCCTCGATCACTTTTTTTTTTTTTGAAACAGAGTCTCGCTCTGTCACTAAGCTGGAGTGCAGTGGCGGATCTCAGCTCACTGCAACCTCCACCTCCTGGGTTCAAGTGATTCTCCTGCCTCAGCCTCCTGAGTAGCTGCGACTACGGGCACATGCCACCATGCCTGGCTACATTTTTTTTTTGTATTTTAGCGGAGATGGGGTTTCACCGTGTTAGCCAGGATTCTCTCAATCTCCTGACTTCGTGACGAACCCCCCTTGGCATCCCAAAGTGCTAGGATTACAGGCGTGCGCCACCACACCCAGCCCATACCTTCAGATGTTTTCATGTTACAGATTAGCATCCCTTCTTTCATACTGAAGAACTCCTTTTAGCATTTCTCGTAAGACAGATCTAGTGTTGCTGAGTTCCCTCAGCTTTTGTTTGTCCAGGAAAGTATTTATCTCTCCTTCACGTTTTTTGGGTAACGTATTCTTAGTTGGCAGTATTTTTCCTTTTGCACTTTAAGTATAGAAACCCACTCTCTCCTGGACTGCAGGGCTTCTGTTAAGAAATCCACTGAAAGCCATACTAGGGCCTCATTTAATGTCATATGTTTCTTTTCTTTTGATCCCATTAGTGTTATTTTTTTGTATTTTACTTTTGCTAATTTTAATATGATGTGCCTCAAAATTTTATTTTTGGGCGAATTTGATTGGTCACCTCTGAGCTTTCTGTGCCTGGATGGTGTCATATTTCTCCAAGCTTGAAAATTTTTCAGCCATTATTTCCTGAAATATGCTTTCTGGGTCTTTTTTTCTCTTACCTTCAGGGATTTGTACTATGTGTAGGTTACTTCACTTAACGGTGGCTTATAATTCTTGTAAGCCTTTTTCTCTTTTGTGTATTTTTTTTTTTTTGCTCCTCTGATAGGGTAATTTCATATGCTTTGTCTTCTAGCTTCCTAATATTTCCTCTGTCCATTTCTGCTGTTGAAGCTTTCTTTTTTTTTCTTTTGAGATGAAGTCTTGCTCTGTGTCCAGGCTGGAGTGCAGTGGCATGATCTGGGCTCACTGCAAGCTCCACCTGCCGGGTTCACGCCATTCTCCTGCCTCAGCCTCCCGAGTAGCTGGGACTACAGTGCCGCCACCATGCCAGCTAATTTTTTTTTTGTATTTTTAGCAGAGATGGGGTTTCACCGTGTTAGCCAGGATGGTCTCGATCTCCTGACCTTGTGATCTGCCCACCTCGGCCTCCCAAAGTGCAAAGCTTTCTAACAAGTTTTTCACCTCACTTATTGTATTCTTTATTTCTAAGATTTATTTATTTATTTATTTTTGTCAAATTTCTCATTTTGCTCATGGATTGTTTCTCAAATTTTATTTATTTTTGCTTTTCATTTTCTTATGATTCCCTCACCTTTTTAAGAAGATTATTCTGAATTCTGTGCCTGACATTTATAGATATTTAGTTCTTCTGGGTCCATCATTGGAGGTTTGTTAGAGTCTTTTGGTGGTGTAATATTTCCCTGATTTTTCACAACTATTACATCTTTACACTGATGTCTGCATATTTCAGGAGGCAATAAACATCCATGTGCATGTGTCTTTAAGGTAGAATGATTTCTATTCCTCTGGGTATATATGCAGTAATGAGATTGCTGGGTTGCATTGTTTTTAGCTCTTTGAGAAATTGCCACACTGCTTTCCACAAAGGTTGAACTAATTTACACTCCTACCATTAGTGTATAAGTGTTCCCTTTTTACATGACCTCACCAACATCTGTTATTTTTGACTTTTTAATAATAACTATTCTGACTGGTGTGAGATGGTATCTCACTGTGGTTTTGATTAGCATTTCCCTAATGATCAGTGATACTTATCTTCTCATATGCTTCTTGGCTGTATGTATGTCTTCCTTTGAAAAGTGTCTGTTCATGTTCCTTTATCCACTTTTTAATAGAGTTATTTTTCTCTTGCAAAATTTTTTAAGTCGCTTATAGATGTTAAATATTAGACTTTTATTAGATGCATAGTTTGCAAATATTTTCTCCCATTCTATAGGTTGTCTGTTTACTCTGTTGATAATTTTTGTTTGTTTGTTTGTTTTATTTTTGTGGTGCAGAAGCTCTTAAGTTCAATTAGATTCCCCAAAATGTGTAAGTTTTAAATTGCATGCCCTTTTGAGTAGCATGATGAAATCTCACATTGTTCCACTTCAACCTGCCCAGGATGTGAATCATCCTTTTGTCCATTCTGTCTCTGTCACCCACCCATTAATCACTTAGTAGCCTTTTCACTTATCGGATTGACCACCATGGTATCACAGTGCTTGTGTTCGTGTAATCCTTATTTTACCTAATAATGGTCCCAAAGTGCAAGAGTAGTGATGCTGGCGGTTCAAATATTCAGAGAGAAGCAGGAAAGTACTTTCTTTAAGTGAAAAGGTGGAAGTTCTTAACTTAATAAGGAAAATAATTGTATTCTGAGGTTGCTAATATCTACAACAAGTGTTCTATTCAGGAAATTGTGAAGAAGGAAAAAGAAACATGAAAGTTTTTAACTTGTGCCTCAAACTGTAAAAGTTATGGTCACAGTGCACAATAAGTGTTTAGCTAAGATAGAAAAAGCATCAAATTTGTGGGGTGTAAGACATGAACAGAAATGATGGCAGCTGGGTTCAATACTATGCATGATAGTTTAAGGTATCCATGGGGCTCTTGAAACATATCACCCACACATAAGTGGGGACTACTGTATAAAAAACATTTAAATTTCAATGATAATAATAAAATGGAGAAAATATTCAGGTAGTCATGCATCAAAATGATATGTGAACTGCAAGTAAGCACACGAACAGATGCTTAACATCGTGAGTCTTTAGCAACATGAAATTTAAAGCAATCATAGACTGTGAAGGGCCTGGGACTTTACTTGCATGCCAATAATCTAGCCTATTACTGTTTCATGGATCTTGGCAGAAGATGTAAGATTGAGTAGATACAAAGAATTGTACTTATCAAGGCACAGGAAGTAGCAGAAATATAACATTTGTTCAGTTCACCTTTTCCTGCAAGTCCCACAAGGTGGTGAGAAAGGGATATGGCGGATACTGCCTATGCAATTTGTCTGTTTGAAGCAAAACTGAGGAACTCTGAACTTAGAAAACTTAAATACTTTATACTGGACAGTAAGCATGACTGACCAGGGAGGCCTTCTCTGTCTTCCAAGACTGTTTGCTATAAAAAAAAAAAAAAAAAATAGGCCAGAATAAAAGGGCACTCAGCGCCTCTGCTCAAAAGATGTTCAGAAATGCAAAAGATCCATGCGGAATTGCCTCCAGAAAATAAAACAAAACAGAAATATATAATGTTATCAGCTGAATTTCATCTCACTTCCCCCAATTTATATGTTAAAACCCTCATCATATACCTCAGTCACATACTTCACAGAGCTCATGTACCTCAGAATATAATTAGGCTTGGAGATATGGCCTTTAAAGAGGTGATTAAGGTTAACAAGGCCATTCTGGTAGACCTTAATCCATTCCACTTAAACCTATTCTGGTAGGCCTTCATCCAATCCACTATTTATAAGAGGAGATCGGGACATAGAGACAGCAGGAGCACATGTGCCCAGGGGGACAACTTTGTGAATAGCCAGAGGGAAAGCAGCCATCTGCTAGCCAAAGAATGGGGCCTCAGAAGAAACAACTTCCCAACACCTTAATCTTGAACTTTCAGCCTCTATAACTGTGAAAAAACAAATTTCCATTGTTTAAATCACCTAGTCTATAATACTGTGTTATAACAGTCCTAGCAAATAATTACAGTTACTATTACAAACCTATCAGAATGGCTAAAATTAAGGAGTGTAGTCTGGTGTGGAGTTGGCTGCTAATGAAGAGTAGAAAGAGATTTGAAGAGCTGCTGGGCTGAAGAGTGAAATAAGGAGTCAGCTGGCAATAAAAGAAAGGATTGCCTGGCAATTTTTAGGGCTTTACTGAGAGAGCAAGGAAAAATTGGGGGACCATCAGTGGGGCCGTAATTTTCTGTTAAAATAAAGTTCTGCTATAAACTATTTGATCAGCTGTAAAACTCTCATTTTTCCTGTATTTCCTACATTTTTTTCTAGTCTAGTTGAATGTCAATTGCATCATACCAACAAATGAATCAAAAAGAGAATGTTAGTTTATTTCAACCCAAGTATGTCAGGGCTCACTTGCAATAAAAGAGTCTCTTATGATAGAACATTCTCTGAAATCACCACTAAAAATCAGTATGAAGGATTGATGTGTGATTTGAGCCATCAACACTCAATACCAAGAGTAAATGGATGTTTGGATTATCCATGGCCAAAAATTGTCAAAATTATTATGGCAGAGAGTAGGGGGACAGAACCTCAGGAGCTAGTGCGTGTAGATTTGAAATGTGAACCACAGAGTCCAGGCCAGACTGAGACACACACTTAGTTAGAAGTGACTAAAGACAAAATGGAAGTGCCCAGAAATTCAGAGGTTTTGTGGGAAAGGCACAAGGGAAGAGAAGGGAAGGAAAGAAAGAACAGGAAAAGTAGAGAAAAGCTAATATTTAATGTATACTTATTCTGATATGCAACAGTATCACTACTTTATAAGTGGAAGAAATGGAGATGTAGAGAGGTTGGATAACTTATGAACAATCAGAGAAGTATGAGGCCACCATTCAAACTTAGGTCTAATAATGCAGTTCATGCCCTTTTCACTACTCTCCAGTAACTGTTAAGGTAAAGAGCAATGGGAGTGAGAAAGGAGAGACAGAAGGTCAATTAAAGAGAAGCTTGAAGTCTAAGTTACACAAGTTGATGCATGGAGGCCTGAAGATAAATTTCAAGGTGTGGCTACCCTTGCATTTGTTAGAATAGAGTGAAGATGAGCTAATAGTATGAGAAATGATAAAGACCTGGACCCTTGTACATGTGACCATAGCATAGGTTTGGAGATTTTAGGTAGTGTAGAGACTGGAAGAGAGCAATTGAGAGACTGAGAGTGTGTGTGTTCAAATATTTATTTCTCATAGCTGCTGCCTCAAACTAGACAAAATGATTTATACCAAGATTCTATGTTCTTTCTCCTTATCTGATTCTATGAAAGACAAAACAACAACAACAAAAAAAAGCGTGAGGGTAGGAATGTCATGTTTTGTTTTGAGAAGTTTTTCCTTTAAATAAATGCATAACATACAAGTCACATGTTTCACTGTTTCTGTGAGAAGGTACATAGAGTACAAAGTACAAAGATACTATGTTTCTCAGTCAATTTGCTATTTCGATTTGTAATAAAAGATTCATTTGCTCTTGGATTCTGTTCTCTGATCCTGACCACAGCCATGATTTCACTCTGCAGTGAGAAGTACTGACTATGAAATATTAGTCAATTAAGTCAAGAAACCTCTGGCTTGGTATCAAGGAAAGTACAGTTTCTCAGTTCATCTGACAAACCTGCTGTTTTGTTCATCATGCAAAATAGGAAAATATTGCTTCATCTTCATTAAACTCTGTGGGCAGAGAGGGTGTGTTCCTCGTGTTTCTGAACATCTGAGAGGTAACAAGGGCCCTGTGCAATTCGTGTTTTAAGATCTCCTGGATCCTTCAAAAGCCCCATTGCTACTGGTTCCTGAAACAAGGCTGTCATAAAACTCAAGGTATTCAAGAAAAATGAAAATACTGTGACTCACACTGTCTGTGCTGCTTAAGTTACTGAAATTGCACAGTCTATTTATGCTAATAAAAATCCCTGAAAATCCATTTGCATAGTATGCATCCAGAAGTCTTTAAAATAGATAGAGAAAAACTGTCAAATAGTTGCTATACATAGATACTCTATTGTTTAATTATTTAGATGACTCTATTTAATTATAATTCAAAGGGATCATCTTCCACAAGTGCAATTTTTAAGATAGAAAGGGACTTTTAGTTTAATAAGGTCCAAAAATAAAATTTATTCAATTTTTCTCATGTCTTATCTAATTAGCTGAGTATCTGGAACTGACACATGAAGAATATTAACTATTTTTGCATGCTTTGATTTCTAAATAATATTTAAGTGCCCACTCTGTGCCAGGTAATTTGTATGTGTTATTTTATCCTTCCAACAACCTTATGGAGTAGGTATTACTATAGGCACCATTTTTAATCTGAGAGTGCTGAAGTCTCGGGGGTGGCGATAAATAACTTGTTCACACAGTAAGTGGTAGAGCTAGGATTTATGTCTACCTGAAAAGAGCACAAATTAAAATTCAAACATAAACTTGGTGTATCTCCTACATTGCATATCTTTTCTAATAACAATATTTAATATAATAACATTTATTATTTCCCATGTTTTAAGTATTGAATACAAAGTATTTAATCATTACAGTGATTCTATGATGTGGATGCTGCATTTGACAAATGCAGAGGACTCCCATTGGTAATCAGTGACGGAGCTAGAACTGAACTCAGATCTAAATCATTTTTCATAACCACTATCCTACCTTTTTAGTTTCAGCTTGACTGTTATCAAAGTCATCTATGTAAGTGAGGCAGAAGAATCACTTGAACCCGGGAAGCAGAGGTTGCAGTGAGCTGAGATCGTGCCACTGCACTCCAGCCTGGACGACAGGTGAGACTCTGTCTCAAAAAAAAAAAAAAAGACCATGGGCTCTGAAACCTTACTTGTAGTTCATTGTATATAAAGGATTTAATACACATACAGTGCTCAATACAAGGCCTGAAATATAAGAAGTGCACAATAAACTTAGGTATTATTATTAATCTATAACATAGTGTTTCCAAGATGTAGAGATGTCAAAGAGAGCAGAAATCTAAACAGAGGCACTGATGCTGCTTCCAGGACCCTTGCCCATAACTCCGTGGTGCGTTCCATGTTCTGAGGCATGGGATTAATATACAATTAGTTCCTACAGGTAGACGTGTATATATGCATGGGCATGTGTATGTGTATGTGTATGTGTGTGTGTGTGTTTCATCATTGGGTCTTTCTTTGAGGTTCTTTCAGTCTAAATCACTTTGTTTTTTAATCCCATCTGCTTGTTTCACCCAACATAGCCTCCTTCTTTCTCTTTTTACTTATTCTAGTCAATTTTTTAAAATCATTAACCAAGTCCTAATATAGGCGACAAAAGTAGGGAGAGACATTTATGAAAACCAAATAGTAATCAAAGGCATGTTTCTCAGCAATGTTGCTTGCCATCCAGTGCTAATGTAGAAAGCATGTTAATTCTGATAGCTTAGTGGATGACAGCAAACTTGTGTGGCTCTGTCCTTCATGCCAAATCTAACCCTCTGAAACATCATGGCCAGGGTCAATGTTTGGAACCATCCTAAGGTTCTAGAACACATTAATATGTTAGGTAATTCCCTTTCACAAGGTATGAGTCAGACCCATCTCTGCTATGTAGTAAACAGAAGAATCAGGTGTCTCACACTTGACTTTTAACCTATGATGTTTTTTAGATAATTTTCCTTTTGAAAGAGAAGTTTCCTTTTGAAATCAACCCTAATTTTCTAAAGAATTCTGGTCTGTGTCTCATGATGAAGAAACTACAAGGAAATCATACTCTTCATAGTCATTCTTATTTATTCTTGTTTTGTTTTCAGTTAAGGCTTTGCACATTATTCAACCATTAATCCTCTCAGGATCTATAGGTTGATTACGCATATGTTGCATTTCCAGGGTCTACTGAGTCAAATATTTTGCAGAAAAGGTGACAGGGAGCCCAACCTTCCAGAGTAGGAGGAAATAAATATATGTCAGTTTGCTCCAGACTCCAGGTCTTCTCACCCCTTATTTGAAGAGAACTGCCTTTAAGTGGTCAGCTGTGAAAATTTAACACAGTTGTGAGGTCTTCTAGGATTTCAGCTGCACTGGGCTCTAGGAAAAAAAATGAAGAAAACAAGGATAGTACGATTACATCTAGAAGATACTGGCATGGCCATTAACATATGATGACCAGAAATAGTGCCTTTCTTAGCACTTCTGTCCTATATCATGAACAGATGAAGTCATTCTTAGTTTGAACTGCCATCATCAATATACAAGGCAGTCCAATGAGAAGTGGTCACAGAACAGAAGGACAGATGGCAGGAGCTAGTGGCCATCAGCTTAGTGACAGTCATAGTTTCTGATCACCTGCCCATTGAGAGAAGAAACACAACCAGAAATCAGAGACAGTGTCTAGCCTTCCACCACCAAATACATCACCAGTGATGGTGATAGGAACTAAGCAGTACAGACCCTAGCAGAGCCTGGGCTTCTGGGTAGGGCTTTGGATGTGGCAGAAATCCAGGGCACGTCCTACATACAGAGACTAGTCCAATAAACAGTGGCATATACCAGGTATACCTGATTCTTGGCCTATTGGGGGTGGGTGCAGCAAAGCCAAAGCTAAATCACACCAGCTAGTAGTTTGAACCTACTAATTACAGTGTATCTAAAACTTTAATGTGCATATACGTTGCCTGATGAGCCTCTTAAAATACACATTCTGATTGTGGGAAGATGTGAGGCTGGGTTTATATTCTGCCTTTCTAACAAACCCCCAGAAGATGATACTGCTGGTCTGAGGACCATACTTTTCCACTGGAAAAGAAAAATACTGCTGGCCTTGTTTGAAATTCACCAAGAAATAGGAGTGAAAGCTAGAGGTGAGGAAGGTAAGTGGAGACTAGAAAAAATTAGTACCTTGACTTCAGAGAGGCTGGGGAATGCAAAGTGACTTATAGTTAGTGACTGTGCTGTCAGTGCCAGTCAGGGGCTTACAGAGTCCCAGGAAGTGAAGCCTGGGACTATGGGGTCATGGTACCCTAGTACAAGCATTCTCTGATCCCTTTGGGCAACGATAGTCTCAAGGAAAGGAGACAACAGAAGGCTGCTCTCCTGGGACTCCTTGACCAACAGATTTCCTCTGAAGTGATGTGTTCTCCATCGTGACAGAGGCAGTAACAAAGGACAAGTATTGGCAGCACCTTTTCTGATAAGCCCATCTCTGTTCTGTT
The DNA here is from genome assembly GCF_028878055.3 of Symphalangus syndactylus. Lineage (NCBI taxonomy): Eukaryota > Metazoa > Chordata > Mammalia > Primates > Hylobatidae > Symphalangus > Symphalangus syndactylus. The sequence goes on along the minus strand of NC_072443.2, from coordinate 35,268,897 downwards.
CATATCTCAGTTACATCATTTATCCTCTCCTGATGGGATAGCCAAGTACAGAGCTGGAGGTATACCGTTCATTTATTGTAGAAGCTATCTGAAGCTCAGGAAAGAGAAAAAAATCCTCTCATTCATGAAAAACCAGTGATCTATCTCATTGTTGCAAAAGAAAACTGAACTCAGAGTAGTGAAAAATAACTTCAATGACAGTCTTTTTCTCCCCTAAAAATATCAGTTTCCTCTCCCATATCAGCCAACTGTCCATATTCTGCCAAACATATCAGAAGATGCCAGTACCAAGCTCCTACCAACCTAAGAAGTAAATTAATAATCCAAGAATAAAGATAAGTTAGAAACTTGAACAAATTGAGGCTCATGTTTTGAAAATGAGCACAGTCCAAGTGGTTTTATTGTAGCTAATCTGAGTTCTAGTCCAGAGCACAGAAATTATGATTCTGGTCCTCTGAGCACTAGCAGCCATTAACCTCAGAAAATAAATGTTTGGTAACTTCCAGAAATTTTCCAGTTACGAAGTCTGATATTATGCACCAGGAATCTTTGTACTCCCAGCCACAGTGGAGGATATTCAAAAGAACAATGTATAGACTTTCCATGTCAGTTTACAACATGCTTCATCTCCTACTATCTCCAAAAATGACAGCTTGATTATAATGTAATTATCTTTTGTCGTGAAGCTGGTGCATAATTTTATTTCCAGATGGGTTTATGTTGCTTATATTTAAACTCATTACTGAAAAAGCAGTCATGGAGCAAAATATAAATAAATAACCTAAAGGCAGACCACTATAAATTCCTTTAAAGAGGAGAGTCTAAGTTGAGGACTATGGGGAAAGCACTCCCTTCTGTCTTATGTCATGCATGTTCCACTGCTTGAAAGTTAAATATCTCTCTTTTAAGAGGACAGAGGCAGTTCTGAGTCAGTGGAGATGTTTCTATGGAAATGAAGAAATATGCAAATGCTGCTATAAAGAGCATGAAAGCATTCCTGCAACAGATATTTTGACCAGAATGGGGTTGGGGGGACCACAATAAACAGAAAGGGGACATGGATAAGCTGGTGTCAAGTCCCACTGGACAGCATGCAGCTAAGACACCATGTTATATAAATGAATGGGAAAAAATTATCATAGTCATAATCCCACAAATAGTATTCTTCATGCTTGTGGAGGAAGAGTTTATTTCCTATTCTGCTCCTACAGAGTCTTCGGTAGATTTAGTTCTGTTGATTTCCATTTTTACTGAAATTGATAGTATTTGCTTAAATTTTAAGTTCTGAAATATTCTATAATTTGATTTAGCAAGTCATAATGTTAAGAGATTCTTGAATTAGGTCCTCCCTGTCCAATCACATGGCCTTCAGAGGGTACTTGATAAGGTTGACTTATTCATTTACCACACAACTCTTAAGTACCATGTGCTAGGCACTGTGATAAAAACAATGCAACTGGGGTTATCGGGAGGATGCGTGCAGGTTGTAATAAGCACCCTGATGAGAAAGCATTTTAACTTTGGAAAATGCCTCATGGTGATGGTGATGTTTGACTTGAGTTTTGAAGAAAGTAGCCAGGTGGATTAGCATGTGGATACTGATATCTCTAAAAGGAAGGGGAAGGACAAATCAGGAGAGGTGATGCTTAGTGTATATGTGTGTAAACGCTGGCCAGTGTAGGGATGGATCATCTCTCTGAGTTAGACTTATTTTTGTTTTGTTTTGTATTGTTTTTATAATAAGCTATGAGGCAGACCTTTTAGGTTATCAAGAGAGCTAGAGACCAGTCTGGTGTTATTCTATTCCCTATTCATCATGACTCTGAGTAATGTTACCTTACATTCACATATTCACTTTGGTTCCAGCCTTTTTTTTTTCAATATACTTCTCACTTAGATATTGGAGCAGATTTAGACCTCTAGCCTTTGTATAAAGTAGTTACAGGGTTTTCTCAAAACAAGACATGTGCTTCAAAGGGAGAGAGTACATCGACCATCGGTATAGCCTCTCTGAAGGCAGGTACGATTTGTGGTGATGACACTAACAGTAAACCCATCATCTCATAAATAGGCAGAGTAGTCAGATTTTTCTTTTTTCCTATACTAGCAACATTGAAACACAAGTTTTCATTAAGAAAATATTACATATTCTATTTGCTACAATGCTGTGGCATGCACATTGTTTAGAAAGGTGCACATAGAACTTAATGGGACTTAAGTCATAATTTGTTTTTCCATTCCTCTCAAAACATAGAAAAAGAATGAATGTTATGGTATTAAGGAGGCTATTCGGCCTATAAAGGGGAACTAGACCCAGAGTATCTGGAGATAGGTACAGTCCTCTCCTTCTGTATTAGTCTGTTCTCACACTGCTATAACAAAATGTCTGAGACCTGGTAATTTATGAAGAAAAGAGGTCTAATTGGCTCACAGTTCCATAGGCTGTATAGGAAGCATGGCTGGGGAGGCTTTAGGAAACTTGCAGTCATGGTAGAAGGTGAAGGGGAAGCAGGCATGTCTTTACCTGGCCAGCAGAGGAGAAAAAAGAGAGATGGGGAGGTGCCACATACTTTTAAACAACCAGATCTCATAAGAACTCTATCATGAGAACAGCACCAAAGGGTGAAACCCACGCCTATGATCCAATCACTTACCATCAAGCCCCACCTCCAACATTGGGAATTACAATTCAACATGAGATTTGTGCAGGGACATAAATCCAAACCATATCATTCTGCTCCTGGACCTTCCCAAATCACATGTCCTTCTCATATTGCAATATACAATCATCCCTTCTCAATAGTTCCCAAAGTTTTAACTCATTTCAACATTAACCCAAAAGTTCATAGCCAAAAGCCTCATCTGAGACTAGGCTAGTCTCTTCCACCTATGAGCCTGTAAACTTAAAAATAAGACAGTTACATCCAAGATACAATGGGGGTATAAGTACAGTCCCCATGTCAGTCTGAAAACCAGCAGGACAGTCATTAAATCTTAAAACTCCAAAATAATCTCCTTTGACTCCATATCTCACAATCAGGACATACTGGTGCAAGGGGTGGGTTCCCAAGGCCTTGGGCAGCTGTGCCCCAGGGTCTCTGCAGGGCTCAGTACCTGTGGCTGCTTTTACGGCTGGCATTGAGTGTCTGTGGCCTTTCCAAGTGCATGGTGCAAGCTGTTGGTGGATCTACCATTCTGGGGTCTGGAGGGTAGTGGCCTTCCCACAGCTCTGCTAAGCAGTGCCCCAGTGGGGACCCTGTGTGGGGGCTCCAACCCCACATTTCTCCTCTGCATGGCTCTTGTAGAGGTTCTCCATGAGAACTTTGCTCCTGCAGCAGACTTCTACCTGGACACCCAGGTTCTTCCATTATCTTCTGAAATCTAGGTGGAGGCTCCCAAACCTCAACTCTTGTACCCTGTGCACCCACAGGCTTAATACCACATGAAAGCTACCAAGGCTTTTGGTTTGCACCCTCTAAAGCAATGGCCCAAGCTCTACCATTTAGCCATGGCTGGTGCTGGAGTGGCCACAATGCCAGGACCAGTGTCCCAATGTTGCACAGAGCAGTGTGGTCCTGGGCCTGGCCCATGAAACTATTCTTTCCTTCTAGGCCTCCAGGGTTGTGGTGGGAAGGGTGCTGCCACAGAGGTCTCCAAAATGCCTCCAAGGCCTTTTTCCAATTGTCTTGGCTTTAAGACTTGCCTTCCTTTTAGTTATGCAAATTTCAACAGCCTACAGCCAGCTTCAATTGCTCCTTTGAAAATGGGCTTTTCTTTTCTACCATGTACCCGAGCTGCAAATTTTCCTAACTTTTATGCTCTGCTTCCTTTTTAAATATAAGTTCCAGTTTCAGATTATTTCATTGCTCATGACTACTGAGATTAGGCTGCTAGAAGCAGCCAGGCCATTCCTTGAATGCTTTGCTGCTTAAAACTTTCTTCTGCCAAATACCCTAAATCATCACTCTCAAGTTCAAAGTTCCACAGATCTATAGAGCAGGAGCACAATGTGACCAACTTTTTTGCTAAAGATTAACAAAAATGACCTTTGCTCCAGTTCCCAATATGTTTCTCATCTCTATCCGAGACCTCCTCAGTCTGGACTTCACTGTTTATGTCACTATCAGCATTTTGGTTACAATCATTCAACAAGTTTCTAGGAAGTTCCAAACTTTCCCTCATCTTCCTGTCTTCTTCTGAGCCCTCCAAACTGTTCTAACCTGTGCCCATTACCCAGTTCCAAAGCTGCTTTTAGATTTTCAGGTATCTTTTTAGAAATGTCCCACTCCTGGTACCAATTTTCTGTAGTAGTTTTTTCTCACACTGCTATAAAGAAATGCCTGAGACTGGGTGATTTATAAAGAAAAGGGGTTTAATTCACTCATGGTTCCACAGGCTGTACAGGAAGCATGTCTGGGGAGGCTGTGGGAAACTTACAATCATGGAAGAAGGTGAAGGAGAAGCAGGCACATCTTCACATGGCCAGCACAGAAGAAAGATAGAGAGGGGAAGTTGCCACACACTTTTAAACAACCAAATATTGTGAGAACTCTGCTGTGAGAACAGCACCAAAGGGGGAAATTCATCCCCATGATCCAACACCTCCCACCAGGCCCCACCTCCAACACTGAGGATTATAATTCAACGTGAGATTTGGGCGGGGACACAAAGCCAAAGCACATCACCTTGTCATGGTGCAGTATGAATAGGGAGGCCAGTGAATATGGAGCTCTGATTTATAAAATTACAAAACATATACACTTGAACAATATTTGGGAAAGAAGCTAGGCTACATGAGAATATAGACAACTGAAGAAGAGAAATTATCCTATTGTAGTAAACAAGGAAGGTCATATATACATTGAGACAAACACTAGAATAATTGGTGTAGACCTTCCCTAAGCTGGCCTAAAGGGTTTCATTATATAGACATAATTTGTCCACACAGGTATGAATTATTGTATAAACAAAGTATAATGGAGCATCTCCAGCAAAATAGAGTGTAAAATAAATCTGTCTCTAGTAATTGGGCAATCTATTCAGTTCACTGTTATTCTGAACAATAGAAGTCTCAGAGAAACTCCTTTTGGCACTCCAAGTTCAGAAAAATGAATCTAATGGAATTGGAGGGCTCCATAGGGTAAGGCACTGACCTTTGAACATTTTTAGCAGAAGGACTTGGAAGACTATAACATGGAAAATAGATTTTCTCCTTAAATCTAAATAACTTTCAGGTGGTTACACCAAAGTGCTCTGAGACTATCTAAGATTAAATGACATTTCTGAAGCCAGGAAACATGGTGCACAGGAAAGAGACACTGTAGGAAGCAGGACTTCCACTGAGCTGCAACTACTCAACAACCTAATGTAGAGGATTGAGTAGAAACCACCATGGGAATTTAAAAAATTGCTTTTCTATGTTTAGGAAAATGAAACTCATGTTAACGAGTTATAGTATAGAATTTTCAAGTCTATATGGGAAGAACTGTTACTAGTGAGGTAATAATAGATATTATAATTGTGCCTTCAAATACACAGTATAATTTTTTTTACAGACTCCAAATTGTGTAAAGAGTTAAGACTGAAAGTTATTCAATACAATGTCAGAAGTGTCAATTTACTTTCGTTCTTCAATAAGTTGTATTACATTTGCAAATATCCCCTTACTAGCCACCACTGCACCAGGGGTATAATTTTTTCCACTTAGTTCCATTTGTTACACATTCTTAAAAATGTCCTCTGACATTTGAAAAAAACAAGAAAAATATAACAGTGGTTGTAGTGTCAGTTTAACTTAAACATACTAAGGTTACTGTTAGTACTCATGTGAGGTGTTATATTTAATGTTTGGATTAGAACTCTTGAAGGCCAGGATTATTATCCTTAGATCCAGTAACCTGGGATAGCTTGGGACTAGTTACACTGATATGCTAAAACAGAGCCATCTTACCTGACATTATATAAAATATTATTTATATATTTCGTAATATTTTATTAATGTTTTAATAATAGAAGAAAATCTCAGTGATATTGCTTGTTGAGTTCCAGACCATCTAAATAAAGCAAATATGGCATTAAAGCAGTTACACATTTTTTTATTTTCTAGTGCATAGAAAAGCTGTGTTTACACTATACTATAGTCTCAAGTGTGCAACAGCATTATGTCTAAAAAAATGTACATACTCTAATTAAAGAATATCAATAAAAACTCTAACAATCACCTGAGCCTTCAGCAAACCATAATCTTTTTGCTAGTGGGATATCTTGCCTCAATATTGCTGGCTGCTGGCTGATTAGATCGGGGGTTGCTGAAGGTTGAGGTAGCTGTGGGGAATTTTTTAAAATAAGATGAAAATGAAGTTTGCTGCATTGATTAACTCTTACTTTCACTAAAATTTTTTATCCACAGTAGAAGCTCTTCCAAAATTGTAGTCAATCCTCTCAATCCTAGCCACTGCTTTATCAAGTAAGCTTATGTAATACTCTAAATCCTTCATTGACATTTCAACAATGTTCACATCATCTTTACCAGGAATAAATTCCATCTCGAGAAAAATAACTTTCTTTGCTCACCCATAAGGTGCCACTCCTCATTTGTTCAAGTTTTATCATACGATTACAACAGTTCATTCACATCTTCAGGATCCACTTCTAATTCTAGTTGTCTTGCTATTTCCACCACATCTGCAGTTACTTCCTCCACTGAAGTCTTGAACCCCTCAAAGTCATCCATGAGGATTACAACCAACTTCTTCCAAACTCTTGTTAGTGTTGATATTTCCACCTTCTCTCATGAACCACAAAATGTTTTTTATGGCACATAGAAAGGTAAATCATTTCTAGGTGTTCCATTTTCTTTGCCTGGATCCATCTGAGGAATCACTATCTATGGCAGTTATAGCCTTACAAAATGTATTTCTTACATAATAGGACTTGAATGTCAAAGATACTCCTTGATCCATGGACTGCAGAATAAACGTTGTGTTAACTGGCATGAAAACACTATTCATCTCCTTGTATATCTCCATAAGAGCTCTTGGGTGACAAGGTGCATTTGCAGTGAGCAGTAATATTTAAAAGGAAACTTCTAAGCAGTAAGTCTCAAGAGTGGACTTAAAATATTCAGCAAATCATGCTGTAAAAAGATGTGCTAGTATCTGGGCTTTGTTGTTTCACTGATAGAACATAGGTAGAGTAGATTTAGCATAATTCTTAAGGGCCCAATATTTTTGGAATGGTCAATGAGCGTTGGCCTCAACTTAAAGCCACTAGCTACATTAACCTCTAACAAGACAGTCAGCCCATTCTTTGAAGCATTGAAGCCAGGCAATAACTTCTCTTCTCTAGCCATAAAAATCCTAGATGACATATTCCTCTAATAGAAGGCTGTTTTGTCAACAATGAAAATCTGTGGTTTAGTGCAGCCACATTCACCAATTTTCTTAGCTAGATCTTCTGTATAACTTGCTGCTTTCCCTGTATATTTATGTTATGGAGATGGCTTCTTTCCTTAAACCTGATGAACCAACATCTGCTAACTTCAAATATTTCTCCTACAGTTTCCTCACTTCTCTCAGCCTTCATACAATTAAAGAGAGTTGCGGTCTTGCTTTGGATTAAGGGAATATTGTGAATATTTTAATCTATTCAAGCCACTAAAACTTTCTTTATATTAGTATTAAGACTGTTGCACTTTATCATTCATGCAATCACTGGAGTAGTACTTTCAATTTCCTTCAATAATTTTTCCTTTTAATTCACAACTTGGCTCTTTTTGGTGCAAGAAACCTATCGCAGCTTTCAACATGCCTTCCTCACTAAGCTTCATCATTTCTAGGTTTTGAATTAAAGTGACAGACGTGTGACTCTTTCTTTCACTTTAACACTTGGAAGCCATTATAGGGTTATTAATTGGCTTAATTCTAGTATTGTTCTGTCTCAGGGAATAGGAAGGTGCAAGGAAAGAAAGAGAGACGGGGAAAGGCCTGTCATTGGAGCAGTCAGAATACCCAACATTTATTGATTAGGTTCACCATCTACAGTGGGCATGGTTCTTTGTGCCCAAAATAATTATGGTTGTAACATCAAAGATCACTGATCACAGACCACTATACTGATGATGATGATGATGATGATAATAATAATAATATAGTTTACAGTACTGTGAGAATTACCAAAATGTGACACAAAAATAAGCACATGCTATTGGAAAAATGGCACAGAAAGACTTGCTCAGTGCAGGGTTGTCACAAACTTTAGTGAAAAAAACACCACCACAATATCTGCTAAGTGCAGTAAAACAAAGCACAATAAAACAAAGTATTCCTGTATAAGATGAAGAGGACTTTTCTTCAGAAATTAAGCAAATTTGACAACAAAGGTAACGCATTATATAAATTAGAAATCAATTAAATCTTTGTAGGGCAGGTTCCAAACTCTTAGAGTAAAAGTATCTTTACTTTGGAACTATAGAGACTAGTCTGTGTCACACTGAACATCATCATTTTAGAAATTTCAGGATATTCCCTGGTCAAATAAATACCATCCTCCTCCTTTCATATTATTGCCTTGAATAATAGTCTAATACAAGGTTATATAGTGCCTTAAAGGGTATTTCATCCATTCTTCCCAATAATTAAGAAAAATTGAGAAGTAGAATATTTTGGGAGATTCTTATAATGTCCTGCCTCTTGTCCTTTGGCTGTCAAATGATAACCTTTTCTTCACATGCTGTATTAGATTCTTAGGGCTACCATAACAAAGTGACACAGCTGGATGGCTTACAAAAATAGAAATTTATACTCTCACAGTCCTGGAAGCTTGAAGTCTAAAATCAAGGTATCAGAAAGGCAGGGCCATGCTCCCTTTAAGAACGTCTTTGCCTCTTTCTGGCTTCTGGTGGTGACTGTCAATCTTTGGTGTTCTTTGGTTTCAGTTGCATTTCTTACATGGCACTCACTCTGTGTGTTTTTGTCTTCACATGATATTCTCCTCTTCTTATGAAGAGATCAGTCATACTGAATTAGAATCCACTGTAATGACCTTATCTTAACTTGATTATATAGGCAAAGACTCTATTTCAACATAAGATCATACACACAGGTACTGGGGGTTAAGACTTCAACATATCTTTTGTGGGGTATATAATTCAACCCATAACACCAAAAAAGTAGATAAACCAAGAGACCTTGGGCTATTACATTCTCAAGATCTGGATATAAGGACAAAATGAAGTCATTGTGTAGATATATAATGATTCAAAACCATCCTGCCCTGAGGAGTTTAGGCAAGGATTTCTGGATGATTAGAAAACTTGAAAATTTCTGTTGAAGTTCATTTTGAATTCTACTTATTAAGACTATATAACAACTGTAGCACTTTACAGATATACCTAGATTCATTAAACCTTGTTTGTGAATCTTACCAGAATGTAGAGAGAGCTTATCAGCAGAAAATTATGACATTGCTTTTTTCTTCTCTTAGCTCATTCTCTCACAGCCCAAATTAGAGTTCATTACTGCTGCACCATAATAGCCAAGTGCTGAAACTGCAAAACCCCGGTTATGAGTATAGCTTTTTGATAATATAGTTTTAAAATACTTGGATATGTTTTATTAACAAACCTTTTCCAGCCAAATCTCAACAAACTTACTTGAGGCTGAACTTCTTACTGTATAATTTACATCCACTATGAAAACCTATATATTTTCATGGCAAAAAAGGAGGCCATATTGGCTTTTTTCTAACAAGGTTTATGTCTTAGCCCGTTTTGTAATGCAATAATACCACAGACTGGGTAATTTATAATGATTAGAATTTATTTCTCATAGATCTGGAGAATGAGAAGTCCAAGACCAAGGAGCCAGCATCTGGTGAGGGCCTTCTTCCTGCATCATAACACAATGTAAGTCATCACATGTCTAAAAGGCAGTGAGAGGGTAAGACAAAGAGAAAGAGGGAGAGAGAGGAAGAGGAAGCAAATCCACTCCCACAATAACAAACCCTCTCCCACAATAACAAACCCACTCTCACGATAATGGCGTTTGTTCATTCATGAAGGCAGAGGCCTCAAGACCTAAACACCACTTAAAGATCTCACCTCCAAGTACCATCACAATGGCAGTTAAATTTCAACATGAATTTTGGAGAGGATAAACATTCAAGCCATAGCAGTTGTTATAAAAAGTTCTCTTCCACCACAGTGCATTTAATTAAGGCCTGTAGTGTTGCCTCAATTCCTTTCTGATAGGAAGCAGGAAAATGAATAAATTCATTTGTATTTCAACTATTCAATGTTTGCTTTGGGATGACAAAAGAAAAAAATAAGTGGAAGGGGAAGGTGAATACAAATCCAAATTTCTCCTAATAATAAATTTGTATCTGCAGTTTCCTCTCCTGAGTGCCTGTATTAGTCCATTTTCATGCTGCTGATAAAGACATACCTGAGACTGGGTAATTTATAAAGAAAAAGATGTTTAATGGACTCACAATTTCACATGGCTGGAGTGGCCTCACAATCATCGCAGAAGGTGAAAGTCACGTCTTACATTGGTGGCAGGCCAGAGAGAGAATTAGGACCAAGAGAAAGGGGTTTCCACTTATAAAACCATCAGATCTCATGAGACTTATTCACTACCATGAGAACAGTATGGGGGAAAGCAACCCCATGATTCAAGTATTTCCCACTGGGTCCCTCCCACAACATGTGGGAATTATGAAAGCTACAATTGAAGATGAGATTTGGGTGGGAACACAGCCAAACCATATCAGTGCCAGACCAACATATCAAAAATCTGGGCATGTGTCCACTATAGGGATCTCGAACTTAATGTATCTTAATCTAAATTTATAATATTTAATCTATACCCAGCTTCTTCTCCCATATAGCATCTATGTCACTGAATTGCATAACCACCTAAGCTGTAAACCTATATAAAATTCTTGTTATCTTTCCTTTAGTCCTCACATTAACTTGATCACCAGATTTTATGAATTCTACCTCATAAACATTTCTCAAATATGTCTACTTTCTGCCCCTCCACAGCTGCTTGTTTAGTTTTGATCCACATATTTCTCACTTGGGATATTACAACAGCTTTCTAATTGCCTCCAATCTTGTCTTCCTCTCATTTATTCATCACATTATAGCCATGCAAATATGATCAAATTGAGATGTTTCTTCTCTGCTATTGTACAATTTACTCATTTAATTATTCAGCCAATAAGCAATGAGTGTGTACACTAAACCAAACGTTGAGGGAATGATGGGTGATTGATTTTCATTGATTCTGTTCGAAATTACAAACCAGAAAGTTATGATGAAAAAGCTTTAATGTTATGAAAGTATATAGCAGAAGTGCCTGACCTACATGGAGGATGACAGAGTAAAGTGAGAAAATAAGAGAAACTCAGGACCCAACCTTGGAGAAGTCCAGCATTTAAAAATTGGGTAGAGGAGTATGGACTTATAAGGAAACCTGAAGTGCAGTCAGAGAGGCCTTGTATTGTACCAGAGAGGCTTAATTAAGAAAGAGAGCCTTTCAAGGAGAGTGGTCAGCTGTGTCAAACTCTTCCGAGAGGTCAAATAAGACAAGGGTCTAGAAAATATCCCTTGGATATAGTGGAGGTAATTGGCAACCTTAGAAAGAGTGGATTGCCTGAACTAATTAAGGGAGAGTACAGATTAGACTGAGCTAAACAGAGTATGATCTGAGAAAAAGGATGCAGTAGAACTGAAACTTTCAAGTGCCTTTTTATTTAGACTGGCTCCTGGCCTCCTCTCCAGCTCCTTTTTTCATCACCTCCTACCTACTGTATCCTCCATCCCTGCCAAATGCAGCCCTTACTGCCACAACAAATGACTTGTAATTTGCTCAAGGTTCCGCAGTTTCCTTTGCCTCAGGGCGTTAGAGTATGCTTCTCTCTCTGCCTGAAGGGCCTTCAGCTTTCTCTTAGCTGGACAGTTCCTATTTCTCATTCAAAAGTCAGCTCAAATGTCACTACCTCAGGAAGGCTTTTGTAATACCCACTCCAGCCTCATACTACTAGTGTCACCATCACAAGCCCATATTCTTTACATGTTTGTGCATAATATCCCACTCATGCCCCTAGGTTATCCTTACAAACTTACTCAACTTTGAATCTGCTTATCTATTTTTCCCAAAAGATTGTAAGTTGCAAGATAGTAGGAACTTTATGCACTCAGAATATCTATGAAGAATGAATGATTATTTCAATGTGCTGTTGGTGACATAAGAAGCATGTCTCTGGCTGACCTGTCTATGGAGTCACCATTCTCTATTCCTTTACCTTCTTAATAAACTTGCTTTCACTTTACTCTATGGACTTGCCCTGAATTCTTTCTTGCATGAGATCCAAGAACCCTCTCTTGGGGCCTGAATCTGGATTTCTTTCTGGTAACATCTTCCTGGTGAACCCCAAAGGGATGATACTGAGGAGATCCCTGACCCAAAGGAAATAGACTGCAGTACCAATTGGCAAACTTTGGGTAAGTGGTGGGGTACCCAGGAAAAGGATGGAATTGGGTTAGAGACCCAACTTAGGGGAGCTAGAGTTTTTCCTAAGACAAAGTGGGTTAAAGGCCCCTCTTAATGAAAGGGAAGGATGCCTGATTAAACTTGGGTTCAAGGCCCAACTTAGGAGGATTAAAGTCCTAAGATTTAGGGGGTTAGAGGCCCCTCTCAGTAAAGTTCCTCTTGGCTAAAAAAGGATCTGGCACTATGGAATGTTAACCATCATTATCTTTGGATTAACCTGCCTTGCATTTCTTTGCTGATGGCTGTGGGTGACAGAATTAGGAATGTACAGGACCATGGAACATGGGAGCTTTTTCCTCCCCAAAGGGGAAACTTAAGAGCCAATGGGACTGCTGGAAAGGTTCCCTTCTTGACCGACAAGTAGCCACTTGAACTTTTGACTCAGTTTCGCTGGGATGGTTGGGTCTTTGGCCTTCCTGAGCTCTTGGCCTTTCCCTACCACAGGAAAGTGTTGATTAATGAGGAAAAAAGAGGCCAGTCTTAAGCTATGGCAAATCTGATGTGCTTTGTATGTCTTTCTGTATTGTTCTGTCATTAAAAGGGATACCTTAGGATAGAATGCAGGCCTAGGACACCCATAAGCCCACTGTTCAAGATGGCCTAGCAAACTGGTCAGTTGTAAACTTTCCTGAAGATTCCTGAAAAAAAAAAAAAAAACTGGATGAAGTTTACCTTTTGACTTTTTTTTTTTTTTTTTTTTTGAGATGGAGTCTTGCTTTGCTGCCCAGGCTGGAGTGCAGTGGTGCGATCTCAGCTCACTGCGAGCTCCACCTCCTGGGTTGACGCCATTCTCCTGCCTCAGCCTCCTGAGTAGCTGGGACTACAGGCGCCTGCCACCACGCCTGGCTAATTTTTTTGTATTTTTAATAGAGACGGGGTTTCACCGTGTTAACCAGGATGGTCTCGATCTCCTGACCTCGTGATCCACCCACCTCAGCCTCCCAAAGTGCTGGGACTACAGGCTTGAGCCACCGCGCCTGGCCCCCTTTTGTCATGTTTTATGTCTTTGGGCACTTGACCTTGTAACCATGTGGCAATACTTTCTCTTGATTTCCAACATCCAGCAGATAGGAATTTTGGGGTCCATGTCATAGCCCTAAAAGTTACCTTAAACAGTTAAAATCATTTGCAAGCTGAAAATTGTCTGCTTTAGGATCCTCATGGGAAGAGCAATGGAGAGTGCCCAATGCTGTAGCTCAGTAGCTAGGGCTTTGTCTTTTCAAAAAGGCAGCCCAGGTTCAATTCCCAGCTTAGGGAATGTGTCCATTCTGGTTTGATATCTGCATGAACATTTGTTGGTTCTCTTCCTCTACATAAACTGTCTTGAATTTTCCTTTCTCTGAGCACCTGGCAGTTTACCTGTGGTAAAGTTCAAAAGCCAGAAATATTGGTGGTTTGGCATGGCTGAAGTTGGATAATAAGAAATTTTAAAGAATTTTTTTTTAAGAGTGCTAAGGTTAAAAGTCCAAAAGTGGATATTCAAGCTTTAAGAGCCTGGGACTCCTTGGGAAAAAAATGAGGTGCCAGAGACCACATTTTGGGAAAAAAACCCTGTTTCCCTCTTGGAAACCTAGGAATTGAAAGTGAATAGATTCCTTTCAAATTCTAAGGCTTTATTCTGTTTTGCATTGCATTATCTGATTTTTTTTTTACTTTTGTTGGTATCAGAAATTACTTTGCATTATGGGAGAGATTTGGAGTGTAATAACTAGGTAGGAAATGTCCTTTTAGGAATGGCTGATGGCAGTTATGGGTGAATACTTAGTTCTTTGCATGTTTGGATTAGAGAAGCATGCTCTTGGCCACCTTGAAGGTATGGAAATACCTTCTTACCTTCAGCTGAGAGAAAAGACTCCAATGGAAGATAAGCTGATTCCTTCTTGTTTGGGTGGAGGGATTTATGATCTGGTATAAAATGGGACCCTTAATTTTGGGGGCTCTGTTTTGCCTTCCAGCTGTGCCTGCTTATTAGGCTGTAGAAACTGCATGCTTTCCTGACCCTGTTCCTCCAAGGGCTCCACTCTGAAGCCAGTAATCCAATTAAGAAACTGACAAATAAAAAATCTTACAATTACTGAATCTTGTGTCTGTCGGTGTATTTATATATGTTGTGTGTGTGTGATATAAAAGAGCTTTTATTAATTGGTTTAAAAATAAGAGCTGAAATCACTATTTTATCAGGAAAATGAAAACGGTAATGTCTTTTAGTTCACATGACTTTAGTAATCTTTGGGAAATAAAGACAGTTTTACATGCAAGGTGTGCAAGAAAGGCTGAATGTTTGAGCAAGTTGTGGAAGATTTGTGAAAAATTAAGCTCATAAAAAAAATTCTGTGTGTGAACATATTGGCTGAAGTTAAAGGAGTATTCAGTTTTTCTGTAATTGAACATTGGAATAAAAGCACAGCAGGTTTTTCTTAGAATACTGATCTGCTCTTTCACAAAAATTGTAAAGGATTATAAAAGGTTTATGATCTGCTTTGCTGGGGAGGTGAGGAAAAAAAGTTTATAAAGATCTTACCTTATGGTCAAACTGATTAAGATTGAGTAAATTTGTCTATAAGGTTTTATTAAGAATTGGGTTTAACATTAGTAGTACCCTAATGTAAAGGTGAAATTTGGCTTATTTGGTATAAAATCCATACAGGAAGCATCATCAAATATGAAATAGTGTTTGGCTTTCTTTGGGTTATATTTGTATAAACATGTTATTGGGTTATATTTGTATAAATATATTATAAATAAAAATGTGTTCCAAAATTATGAAAAACTCCTACAATTCTAGACTTAGTGTATGTTGTTAATAGTTATAATTGTTATGTAAAATTTTTATATGCCACAGAAATAACTGAAATTTCCCTTTCAATTGTGGTTTTAATATGGCTGCCCTAAGACTTTTGTCATCCGCAGGCAATTGTTGTCTTGTTTTGATCCTCTTTAGAAGATGGTTTATAATCACTACAAGACTTTGGCAGGTGCTCTTGAATGCAGGTCTGATAAGATTGAAGACTGTAACATCAGAATAGAGGAAAGACTGTCAGGACTCATGCACAGCTAAAATATTTGTGAATATCAAACAGGACAGTAGTTAAGTGCATAGACTGAGCTAATAGAAGATTGAAGAAATCTTTTTTACTTTACTTAAAATGTTGCTGATTATTTGTTTTACAGAGTCAAAAAACTTTTGAGCTATGTACAGCTTTTAACAGTTAAGTAAAGTACACTTCTGTAAACAAAATTTGGAGCATATTTGTTTCTTTCTACCTGATTTCCCCAGAATTTGAAAACTAGTTATCAATATTCTTAACTTATGTCAGTATAGTTATTTGCATAAGTACAATAAGGATGTTTTCTTTTGTAACAGGACACAATTCAAGAAACTGGTTATTTTACCAAGGCTTTGACTAGAATGGCATGTTTTCCTTTAAGGAATTACACTTGACTTATAGAGCCAATAAAATTCCCTTGGGAAAACTGGCCTCATATCTTGTCTACACAGACCTTGTGCAGGGGTTCCAACCTGTGGTAAGTAAAGAATGTCACTTTATCACAGGCCCAGGAGCTCTAAGTTATCTTGGGACCTCAAGAGGAGAGAATTTACGTAACTCATAGGTATTTGAAGGTATAAATCCGTGTCTGAGCTTGGCTCTAAAAAAGTCTTATCTGAGATTCCTTCTATGGAACAAAGTTCCATCTAAGTCAATTTTAAAATCCGATGTGAAAAATAATTATTCTTGCTGTACTTTATACAAATAATCAGGCCAAGTATAATAAAGCAAATCAGTCTCAGCATGATTTGTCTTTAGTAAAAATGGAAAGCTGGGAAGAGAAAAATTATGCTTCAAGAACTATGCTACATTTGTTATTAGATTCCAGTCTCATCAGTTGTTTCTAAGATTTTTCCTGCAATTTAGACTGACTTCTTGTCCTGTGAACAAGCCAGTGATCTCTGACTGCAGCTCAGTAGAAACAAGAGGGATGGGTAATGTAAAAATCCAGATCAGTATTCTAATTCTGGACACATATTGGAATCAGTTAGGAACCCCATATCAGCTTGGTTCCAGCAGTTGCCCAGTTCATGGAAATCCTTCTTGTTTGGTTTACTTGGGATAATTTTGCTTATTTTGCTTTACTGTTGTGGAATATATTGCTGCTATACTCTTTGTATAGGAATGCAGGATAAGCTTACTGAATATTTTTTAAATTTAACACTTATTAATCTTCCAGATATTACCTTTTCAAGAATGTAGAGAGAAATCAGGTAGAGAGAAACAAATATTCAAGAGTTATGAATGGCCCTCAACATACCAATGCTTTCTGACTGAGCTCCTCCCTACCCTGAATACAAGAGACCCTAACAGTTAGGCAGGAATATCATTGCTCCTATTCAGTCTGAAGAAGTTATAGAAGATGGATCTTTGTCCCTCTATAACTCTCAGGATTAAGGGTTTTCTTATCAAAGGGAGTGTCGAAATATATCAGAGGCATTTGAATCAGAGCAACTCCATCTTCAATAGGGGCTGGGTAAAATGAGGCTGAGACTTACTGGGCTGCATTCCCAGAAGGTTAGGCATTCTAAGTCATAGGATGAGCTAGGAGGTTGGCACAAGATACAGGTCACAAAGTCCTTGCTGATAAAACAGCATGTGGTAAAGAAGCCAGCCAAAAGCCATCAACACAAAGATGGTGACAAAAGTGACCTCTGTACATCCTCACTACTCATTATACATGAATTATAATGTATTAGCATACTAAAAAATACTCCCTCCAGCATCATGACAGTTTACAGATGCCATGAACACATCAGGAAGTTACCATATATGGTCTAAAAAGGGGAGAAACACTCAGTTCTGGGAATTGCTTATTAATTCCCAGAAAATTCATTAATCCACCCCTTGTTTAGCATATAATCAAGAAGTAACAATAAATATCCTTAGTTGAGCAGCTCAAGGCACTGCCCTGCCTATGGAGTAGCGATTTTCTATAGCAGCAGTGGTTCTTTCCTGGAATATTGACCCCTTGGGGACACAACATCCCTGTACATGTTCAGAGAAGGGATTTTGAAGGTGGACAGATATGGGACTAATCTCAGCTCTTCTCTGAGTCTCAGTTTCATCACCTATAAAATGAGAGTAATTTTAATACTTACCTTACATCACTTTGTGGGTACAAAATTGGAAAAATCCATGCGGATTCCTAGCACAGTTCTTGACTAATAACTAAAAGCACACATGGTAAATATATGTTAGCTATAATTGATAGCACTTATATTAGTTTCCTGTTGGCTGCCATAATGAATTATCATAAACGCCGTGGCTAAAAGCAGCACACATTTATTTTCTTAGAGTTTCGGAGGCCAGAAGTTTATAATGGGTTTCACTGGGCTAAAATCAGGTGTTGGTAGGACATAGCCCTGGAGACTCCAATTGAGAATCCATTTCCTTATATTTCACAGCTGTTAGTGACTGGTTGTATTTTTAGGTTTGTAGCTCCTTTCTCCATTTTCAAAGTCAGTGGCATAGGATTCCTCTCTCTCTGCTTCCCTCCACTTTCTTCAAATAGCCTTCTCTTCTGTGTCAAATTTCCCTTTGCCTGCTTCTTATAAGGACACTTGTCATTGCATTTAGGGTCCACCTAAATAAACAAGAATAATCTCCCAGTTTCAAGATATTTAACTTAATTACACCAGCAAATTGTCTTTTGCTATATAAGGTAATTTCCATGGTTCCAGGGATTAGGACTCTGGATATTTTAGGGAGCTATTATTCAGCTGACCACGCTGCTATTATTATTATTATTATTATTATTAAAGTTGATGGTTAAAATAGATAATTGGTGGTTATATACAAAAATAAATACCCAATCAATGTATATAGTATCTCTGAAAAATGCATGGTGCTTACAATCTATTACTGCAGATCAAAAAATCCTTATAGATTAAGCTTCTACTAAACTTTTACACTTGATGAAAAAGGACTACAGAATCCTAGCTTCTATTTAACTCAAAGGGAAAAAAATCCCTTGCGCTTTCCAGGAAACAAGTTGAGTCAGATTATATTTTCTGAAGATAAGTGAAAGTGCTCAAGAAGGTCCAAAGATGATAGCTTACCTTACAGAAGTAAGCAGCTATTGATTCTTTATCTGACATGGTCAGACATGGTTGCATCCTTTCTCTTCTACCATGCAAAATCACAGCAAGATCTAGCTGTGTTTGAAGCTACCAATGAAGGTAAGTTGGGAAACATTAGATTTATTTCAAACCTAGATGCCTTTTCTTAAATTTGTCAGTGTGCTCTATTGAAAGAAACCTAAAAGGTTTGCTGTTATATTACAGATCTTCGCCAGATCTCTATGTTTTGCATTTGCTGGCAAATTTTGCCATTTATTTTCCATCCAATATGCCTTCCTTGATTGAGGGGCAGTGGGATTGGAAAATAATTCTGAAGCATATCAAAAATTAATAAGAGAAATTATAATTGCAAACAATTCTGCAGAGTGTATTCTTCTAAGCATGTCATTAAAGAGTATTTTTACATAAAGCCTCTACATTCCAATTTTTTTCCTATAGCTCAAAGAAAAAACAAAAATTGGAAGGAAACTGTACATTTCTGAATTTCAAAACAAGTCTGGAAAGTTTTCTTCATCATGACATGCAGATTATCATTTGTTCAAATTATAAACTCCAAAATTGGGGATATTGACATATGAGATAATCAGAACAAGTAATGCAGTCAATGGTGTGTGTCTCTGTGTGTGTGTGTGTGTGTGTGTGTGTCTGTGTGACAGACAGAGAGAGAGAGAGAGAGAATTAGGAAAAAAAGAAAAAAGAGATGGAGGAAAGAAAGAATTATTTAAAAGCAAGTGCTTTTTAAAAACCCGTTTTCTTCCCAAATGATTTAGTGAATCCTATAATTGTGATTAAAGTAAAAAACAAAAGAGGAAATCAGAATTAGCTTCCAAACTGTTTTGCGTCCAGTCTAGGCAACTCTGACACAGCAGACTACTAATATAACTTAACACTAGAGCAATGTTCTTCTATAATCTCAAACATCACAAATAAGTGTGACTGCCTTCAATGTGTGGAAAGCAATACACTTAGTAAATAATTACGTGTGCAGTTGAATTAGGAATGAGCCCACATCTTGAGTTTTGAAATAAAATTATATCAATCCAGAGCAGCCCCTGGCATTTGTCCTGGTCCCTTACCCCACTCTCTTTCTCAAGGAGGTGGAGGGGGCAAGTTCAGTGCAGGGTCCAGGGGTGGTAGGGAGAATTCACCCAAGTCAGTGTAACAAAGGGAAGGTAGAAAAGGATGCTTCACCTCACACTGCTAAAACTTTGTGTTCTACTGTAGAAGATTACCCTGTTCCGCATATGCACATTCCAGAGAAAAAGCAACCTTGGGGAAAGGTCATTACAGGCTTATCAAAAAATATTACGAAACATAATTAACAAACAACAATATTATTTTCTTCCTCTGTAGCATAGCCACATAATATTCCCAGGCTTGGGAATGGTGGCAATCAAGGAAAATGTGTTACCCTCTTTCAGGCTCAGGTTCTTAAACAATTGATATTCTCTGAGCTATGGAATGCCTTGTTCTACCTCTGCAGGTTGGGCATTTATGACTATAATTGACTGGGAGGTGTAATGTTCAAGAACTTCTTAACAGGTAACCAAAAGGAGAAATTAGCATGAGTTTCTCACTTGTTCAGGAGCCTGCAGGTTCCATAAAAGTGCCCCCTGAATAATGACCAAGTTATCATATCTAAGTATCTTAGGAAATTATTAAACTCAACTACAATTACTACAGCCTTAATAAAGTGCAACTGAAGAGCACATAGCAGCAGTAATTGTGTGGCAGAATGATTAAACAGCAGGCTGCAATAATTATTCCAATCCATCTTCAGAGATGGAGTTGAAGCTCTAACAATCAAATCAATCAATTAGTGAAAAAGAGCACTGAGGGGGAAAAAATCAATGAAAAACAAGTTTTCACAACAAAGCAATAAATCAATTTCAGATAACTGTGATGCACTGTTGTACAAAAAAGTGGTATGATACCAGTTATTGCAATTAAATACTAAAGCAGTGTTTTCATTGTCTATAATTTCAGCTCAAACTGGAGAAGGACATAATTTTTGCCAGCCTTTGTGGAATTTAAATAAATACTCAGGATTAAATTTAGATGATTAAGACTAATGCCAAACCAGGAAATCTCCTTTTTCAATAAGCCTCAAGTTCCTCTTACTTTCTTCTGCCAGACACTCAAACAACCTTGGATAATAGTCTTCATGCTCAGCCTAGAAAAAAAGTCAGGGGTTCTCTGTATTGTATTTTACAACTTCCAAAGCATTTTGCCATATTATCTATGGATTTTCTAGACAAGTTTCAAGGGAGGTAGCAAAAGTATATATTTTTAATTTATTTATTTTACAGAGAGGCATACTGAGTGTATTAGTCTGTTTTCATGCTGCTGATAAAGACATATCTGAGACTGGGAAATTTACAAGAGAAAGTTTTATTGGACTTACAGTTCCATATGGCTGGGGAGGCCTCACAATCATGGTGGAAGGTGAAAGGCACATCTCACATGGTGGCAGACAAGAGAAGACAGCTTGTGCAGGGACACTCCTCTTTTTAAAATCATCAGATCTCCTGAGACTCACTATCACGAGAACAGTGCAGGAAAGACCTGCCCTAATAATAGAATCATCTCCCACTGGGTTCCTCACATGACACATGGGAATTGTGGGAGTTACAATTCAAGATGAGATTTGGGTGAAGACACAGCCAAACCATACCAAACCACATCATTCTGCCCTGTTCTCTCCCAAATCTCACATTTCCTCACATTTCAAAACCAATCATGCCTTCCCAACAGTCCCCCAAAATCTTAACTAATTTCAGCATTAACTCAAAAGTCCACAGTCCAATGTCTCATCTGAGACAAGGAAGGTCCCTTCTGCCTATGAGCCTGTAAAATAAAAAGCAAGTTAGTTACTTCCTAGATACAATGGGGATACAGAGATTGGGTAAATACCACTGTTCCAAATGGGAGAAATTGGCAAAAACAAAGGGCTACAGGTCCCATGCAATTATGAAATCCAGTGGAGCAGCCAAATCTTAAAGATTCAAAATGATCTCCTTTGACTGCATGTCTCACATCCAGGTCATGCTGATGCAATAGGTTGGTTCCCATGTTCTTGGGCATCTCCACCCCTATGGCTTTGCAGGGTGCAGCCTCCCTCCTGGCTGCTTGCACAGGCTGCTGTTGAGTGTCTGCAGCTTTTCTGGGTGCACAATGCAAGCTGACAGTGGATCTACCATTCTGGGGTCTGGAGGATGGTTGCCCTCTTCTCACAGCTTTAATAGGTGGTGCCCCAGTAGGGACTCTGTGTGGGGGCTCTTACTCCACATTTCCGTTTCCCATTTCCCTAGCAGAGGTTCTCCATGAAGGCCCCACCCCTGCAGCAAACTTCTTCCTGGACATTCAGGTGTTTCCATAGATCTTCTGAAATCTAGGCAGAGGTTCCCAAGCCTCAATTCTGGACTTCTGTGCACTTACAGGCTCAACATCACATGGAGGCTACCAAGGCTTGGGGCTTGCACCCTCTGAAGCAAGAGCTTGAACTCTACATTGGCCCCTTTCAGTCATGGCTGGAGCAGCTGGGATGCAGGATACCAAGTCTCTAGGCTGCACACAGCATGGGGACCCTGGGCCAGACCCACAAAACCATTTTCTCCTAGGCCTCGGGCCTGTGATGGAGAGGCTGCTGTAAAGACCTCTGACATGCCCTGGAGACATTTTCCCCATTGTCTTGGGGATTGACATTCAGCTCCTTATTACTTATGCAAATTTCTGCAGCCAACTTGAATTTCTTCCCAGAAAATGGGGTTTTCTTTTCTATCACATTGTCAGGCTGCAAATTTTCCAAAGTCTCATGCTCTGCTTTCCTTATAAAACTGAATGCCTTTAACAGCACCCAAGTCACCTGTTGAATGCTTTGCTGCTTAGAAATTTCTTCCACTAGATACCTTAAATCATCTCTCTTGAGTTCAAAGTTACACAAATCTTTAGGGCAGGGGCAAAATGCCACCAGTCTCTTTGCTAAAACATAACAAGAGTCACCTTTGCTCCAGTTCCCAACAAGTTAGTCATCTCCATTTGAGACTGCCTCAGCCTGGACCTTATTGTTCATATCACTATCGGCATTTTTGTCAAAGCCCTTTAACAAGTCTCAAGGAAGTTCCAAACTTTCCCACATTTTCCTGTCTTCTTTTGAGCCCTTCAAACTGTTCCAACCTCTGCCTGTTACCTAGTTCCAAAGTCACTTCCACATTTTTGGGTATCTTTTCAGCAATGCCCCACTCTACTGGTACCAATTTACTGTATTGGTCTGTTCTCATGCTGCTGATAAAGACACACCTGAGACTAGGAAATTTACAAAAGAAAGAGGTTTTTTGGACTTACAGTTCCATGTGGCTGAGAAGGCCTCACAATCATGGTGGAAGGTGAAAGGCATATCTCACATGGTGGCAGACAAGAGAAGAGAGCTTGTGCAGGGAAACTCTTCTTTTTAAAGCCATCAGATCTCGTGAGATTCACTATCATAAGAATAGCACAGGAAAGACCCACTCCCATAATTCAATCACATCCTACTGGGTTCCTCTCATGACACGTGGGAATTGTGGAAGTTACAATTCAAGGTGAGGTTTGGGTGGGGACACAGCCAAACCATATCACTAAAACTCAGAGAAGTAACTTTTCCAAGGCCACATAGATGGTGAATCAAACAAAGATAGGGCCATGTGTCTTCCTACCTCAATTACTCTATACTGCTTGGATGACTACTAAAATTCAGAGGAAATAATTTAAGGAAAACTCCCAAAGTCATATTCTCCCTGTAGGTAGCTGCAAGAGACTGAAGTCAGCATGGAGAGATGCTGAGTGGTCACAAGGAGGGCTTAGTGCAGACCTCTGAGATACAGGCCCACCCTTGAATAGGCCACAATGGTCTTAAAATGACACCTCTTAGGGCTACTCTAGATGGGACTGGAGCCTCCAAGGCTCAGTCTGGTGCAGGCTTCTGCTTCTTGTATTGTCCTAAAAGGGATTTTGACAGTATCTTTGAGCCATTTCTGTTGTAATACTGATTAACAACATCTATATATACCATTGACAGAATACTTAGAATGTGCTAGTCGCTGTGTGAAGTCTATTACATACATTATCTCAAGTTAATTCACAAAAATACATTCACAAATGAGTATGAACTATAGCTTGTGAACTATATTCAAAAACGAGTATGAATGTCTCCTTTCATATATTTTTTTTAATTCAAGCTCAGAAAAGTTAACTTTTGCAAAGTTACAGGGCAACTAAATGGTGAAGTCAAACCTCACACTCAAGTTTTTTACTCTGCACCAAACTGCTTCTCACTTAACACTTCATTTCCAACATTTTGGTTGTTTAATTAGTTACGTGTAATACAAGTGATATTAGCATGTCTCTTTGGCATCACCTTCCAAACATTTCAAAAGAGTATTTCTTTTGATCTCAGTTTCTAAGCAAAACTCAAAATTAGTGGGTACAGAAAAGATGAATACGAATTTCTCTTGGGTGGTTTATAAAATCAACCCATAATTTAAAAAACTGAAGTTATTAAATGATGGCAGGAAAGTGATGTGTTATGGGTTCCCAAGATCACGGCCAGGTTAAGTGACCTGCTAGAACTCATACGACTCAGAGTAAAGTTGTACTCATGGCTGTGCTTTATTGCAGAGGAAGGATACAAAAATATCAGCCAAGGGAAAATGTGCATGAAGTCCAGAGAAAACCAGATTCAAGCTTCCAAGAGTCTCCTCCTCCCAGGAGAATGATACTGGATACACTGAACTCCTCTAGCAACAAATTGTGACAATACACATGACATGTTGCCTATCAGAGAAGTTCATTAGAGATCCAGTGCCCAAAGTTTTTACCTAGAGCTGGCCACTTAGACTCTGTCTACTAAACACATATCTAAATTCCAGACTCCCAGAAGGCACACAGACATTTAACATCAATTATATTATTTGCACAGTTTAGGCACAGTGAGGCTTTCTTATCAGTAATGATAGGAATCTTCCAAAAACCTAAGTTTCCATGCTTTAGGCAAAGGCTAACTTTATAAGCAGGACTTCAATGATTGGAAAGACTGCTATGCTAACACTTTTCTAAGCAGATGACTTTTGTCATGATTTTTCATATTATTTTTTTCTTCTCCGTCTTCCTTTCCTTCCTTCTTTCCTTCTCTTTATGAGAACCGGAAACCAAGACTGTTGGGATCCATTTTAGCTAATGCATTAGGCAAGTCAGACATGCATTTCCACCTTGCATTTCCTGGTTAGCTTGCCACCTTTCTTACAAAAGTCTGGTCATGATTTCTTCTGAGAATCAAACTCTCTGGAATCTCAACCTCATGGTCTCTCTCATTTCTCTCAGTAGCTTCCAGGCACTGAAGAATCCTGTTTTGGAGCTTCTAACCTAGGTGTCCCTCTTAGTGGGAAGAACTATTTGATATCGTCCCTTGATGACTCACAGGACTCACTGTTCATATAGAGTTCCCAGGAATTCCATATTGCTCATGGAGGGAGTTCAGATATACATATTCTCTTGCAAAATTATCAGTCCCTTCTAAGGCCTCAAACAGAAGCACTAGGTGGCAGCTCTGGATTGACCCTTTAAAATACAGGGAAGGCAAGGAATATTGCCTCCAGGGAGAAGCAGATAACATGAAGGGAAAGTACAGACTGGAGGGCAAGGAAGAATGAGAGAAAGTAGTTTAAAGAAAGAGACAAAAACAGAGCCAAAAGGCATCCTCAGGTTAAGGTGATCCTAGGTCAGAGAAGATTCAGAGCTGAAATGGTAATAAAACCCAAAAGTCATGAGAGAGAGAGAAACGTTACTTCATAACTCTCTTCATTAAATAGTTCACACATTCAACCAGCCTGATTATCCTGTGTAGGAGGAATAAATAATTATTTAAGAGAATATCTACATATGAACCTGTTGACACCACACAGATACCAACCAATTATTAACCAGTTGTTTGAATTGAAATACATTTTTATTTATCTTCAATTCAGTTTGATTTGTGTATATCTACCTTTATGGGTACTGAAAAACAAATCATAGAGTTTTTGCTATGGGGTGGGGGGCATTTTCTTTTTTTGTTTTGTCTTTTGTTTTGTTTTCTTTTGAGACCGAGTCTCGCTCTGCCGCCCAGGCTGGAGTGCAGTGGCACGATCTCGGCTCACTGCAAGCTCTACCTCCCAGGTTCACGCCATTCTCCTGCCTCAGCCTCCCGAGTAGCTGGGACTACAGGTGCCCACCACCACGCCCAGCTAATTGTTTTTGTATTTTTAGTAGAGACGGGGTTTCACCGCGTTAGCCAGGATGGTCTCAATCTCCTGACCTCGTTTTGTTTTCTTGAAAAAGATTTACTGCTTAAACTGTGAAAACCAATTGCCTTACTTTCAACATGCCTCCCTCAATTGTCTTCCTCTTTCCTCCTGAGGATCTGTTTTTTGCCACCTCCTCCATCCCACCCTTTCTGTTCCCTTTCTCCTTCTCTTGATGCCCAAGTTCCTACAATGTCTGGTGACCTCTGCCCCCTCCTCTCTTCCAGCCACATTCCCTGTTTTGTAAGTCCTTGAAATAAATGGCATTTCTTCATTATGTGTTGGACCTCACTTAGGTCCTTGTTGGAAATACTTTGTTCTACCCATGGCTAGGAGCCTCCATGGAATCAGGCAAATGCCCATTCAGCTATGTCAGCTGAATATTGTCTTAGACTTAGCATGTTGATAAAAAATGAGATTTTTTGGAATTTAAAATTGGAGTTGTTATGAGAAAACAACTCTGCAAAACCATGTTTAAAGATTTTCCTATTGTGTTACCTGCTTAACGGGCATTCAGAGAGAAAAGGCCAGCAGCCAAGGGGTTTCTGAAAGGAGCTGAAAGCTGCTGATCCAGTTCAAAAGGGACAGAGAGGATTTTTAAAACAAATTCTATGCAAAATAAAAACCATCCCAGTGAGAACCTTAAAAAGAGGGACTCTAACTGACTTTTCATAAGGCAGCCAGGTACTCTCCACTCTGATGGTGAGCTTACTGTGTGACAATCCTTTATTACTGTGGTTTTGACTCACAGGGGAGAAAGTCAGAAATAAAGAAGGGAAGAGCCAGTATTTTGATGTCTGTCTGCAAAAGGATGTGGAACTGCCTCATTTTGATAAGGAAACTGCTAAATGAAGACAGCTGCAGGCTCTTTTAAACTCAAAGATACGTTTAGCCTGGAAAGGACTGAAGCAAGACAGCTAGTTGGAAATAGCAGTGCAAATGAAGGCAATGCATTCTGCATCCCTCCCTGTTCAGATTGTCTGTTTGCCCAGAGTTTCTGAGGCTAATAAAAGTTGACAATCACTTTGCACCTCCAATTGGATAACAAGTGACATAAACATTAATTTCATGGACTCTGTATGTAAGTACTAGGAACTCTTCACAGAACATTTTTTAACTAAATTTTTATGATTCGTGTAATTCATAATTATTCTAAAATAGCAAAATTTAAGGTGATCATGTGTATCTATCTATATTCCCAGTTGTAACTGACAAAGATTTAAATGTAGCCAATTATCAGAATCACTAGGAAATTTTAGTAGAAATTTCTAGGCTTACTTCCAGAAATTCTTCTGCAGTAGGTCACAGATCTCTGTGAAAATCTAAGCTATTGACTTTCATACAAATCAGGTTTGGTATTCTCTGAATATCACTACTAGCATTCCAAGTTACCAGAATTGCAAATATAGTTTAAAACAGAGCTTCTATAATTAATATGCACATTATTCATCCAGGAATATTGTTAAAATGTAGATTCTGGTTAGTATCTCTGGGATCCAGAATAGATTCTGCATTTCTAACAAATTTCCAAAGGATGCTGACATTGTTAGTTTTTACACTTTGAGAGTAGCTACACAGTAGACTAACCCCGCAAAATCTCAGAGACTGAACACACTGAATGCTTGCTTCTCACTCATGGAAAGCCTGGTGTGGATTGGTTGCTTCTTCTGCACCTCATAGCTATGACATTTGAAACTTTTGGCCTCCAAAGTTACCAGAATAGGAGATGAAAGGGATGGAGGTTGGTACTGTGGCTCTTAATTGCCTCAATCTAGAAACAATGCATGACGTTTACCAGTACTAGGCATGTGGCCATAACTTAACTGCAAGGGAGGCTGAGTAATACAGAGAAGCTCATGTAAATGTGGTGTTAGTGGCGTCTGCCACAGGGGTCTACTGTTGGACCTAAATAGTTAAAATTTTAAAATATCTAACGGATAAATGCTTGGTTTTATCTTTGTTTGCTAATTGTGTTTTAGTCTAAACTACACTATGCCACCAGAATAAAATCCCTTCCTCGTTGATTCACTTGGCTGCATAGAGTCATTATTTTGTCAACTATATGAACCCCAGGAAGCATGATAATATGATCCATTATTACATTCTATATAAAGTTACATTATGTTGGATTATAACATTTGCATTCAATAACATATTTGTATTTGGAATAAAAATACTAAAAGCAGGAAATTCCCAATAAGTGTATCATGGAAATAATGGTGGGCTTGCAAATCCAGAGAGCAGGTAAGCAGAATCATCAAATGTAACACAATTCACTTCAGGTCCTCTGTTCAGACTGGATCCTTTCACTTAATTGCATACTCACCTCCTTCCATCCTCTTCAATAACCAACATTCAGAACACCCTTTCTAGCTTTCCTGGCTTAGGTAAGTAATTTAGCTTTGTTGAGTCTCGGTGTCTTCATGGGTAAAATGGGAATTTAGAAACTATGCCTCATAGGATTGTCATAGTGACAGAATAGTCAATAAATATTCCCCTCTTAGAAACAGATTCTAAAGAAAATGGAAAAACTTAAAGTAGGAGAAAGGGTAGATTTAAATACATTTAGAGAACTGCTCTGAATTTCATTATGCCTTGGTTTCATGAATCAATGTTTATAAGTATAAATATTATACATGGAGGAAATGTTGAGACAATTGTCAAATCATCTAGGTGAGACCCATGGAGACAAGGAGATCTTCACTGGTGACTGGAAGATCAGTGTTAATAAAATAGAAATCTCTCAGTGCCCCTTCAGTACTATGATTCTATAATAATAACATTACTTCAATCACATGATTCCCACTTTTTTCCTACAAAGATTGATGTTTTTACATAAGCCTATGACTCCCCTTGTTTTGTTCTCCAAAGCTTGTATAATGTCTTTGCAGAAAGTTTTTTACGATATATTTAATGATTACATAATGTTATTTTGATGAACATTCTGATTTCTAGATGACAGAGATTTTTCATGTTTCAAAGCTTATAGAATACTTTGTTAATTAAAAAAACTATAAGCCCCTCTTTCTTAGAAAAATTCACATTATCTGTACACATAAATTGGTATATATAATCTCAAGAGGTTCACAGACCTCCAATGCCTTATATGGATTCTCTGCCCTGTAGTGACAACTTGGTTAGCTTTTTAAAATTTACCAATAAATGCTATTAATATGCAGGAAATACAAGTGTTTCTGACAGAATGAAGCAAGTAATCCCACAAACGCTCATGGGATGATCAGAAAGCCTAGGAAAATCCCAAGATAATAGGATACCTTTTACATTTTCCCAAAATTTCTTGCCCCTGCTGCACTTTTTCTAAAACGGAGATTTTCTCTTTCCATCATATCTTCTGTGAAGCCTTCCTTGATGCTACCAAATAAAATTAATCTTTTCTCCATTATATATCACCTATCAGGGAGTCAGCATGTGGAGGCAATGGTTTATACATCTCTACATCTTCAGCATCTGATCCAGAAAATGGTAGATAGTGAGCATTGAGTATTTATTTAACTCTGCTGAATGGCAAGCCACATTGATCTTTTTGAACATTTTTTGTGTGTATAGCCCATCAGAGGCAGAATAAGCAGAACATTCCTGACAGACCACATCACCAGCCCCTCCTTTGCCAGATCATGCCTAGCTCAGAATGGGACAACTATTAGTCAAATTAAATTAAATTTCATTTAATATGCTTGTCTCATTTCTTCTGACAAAGAAGTTAATTATACAATAATCTAAAACAAAAGACACGTTCTTTAAATTTATATGAAAATTGGAGAAGAAAGAAGTGAGCAGCATTATACAGAGAGTCCATTCCAGTTATACAATTGAGACTCTATGACTGAGGTTTTCCATTTATCTCAAAAGCTTGGAATAAAGTTTCATTTTGTCATGGAAGTGTCACTATTGATCTCGGGAGGAGAACAATCAGGAATCAGAAAAATAAACAGATTGTTAGATTTCGAGGCACATTATCAGAAAAATACAAAGCATCCAGTTAAATTTGCATTTCAGGTAAAACAACAAATAACTTTTTAGTATAAATATGTCCCAAATATTACATAGAATATATTTATCCAAAAACATTTGTTAATTCACCTGAAATTAAAATTTAATAGACATCCTCTCTTTTTATTTGCATAATCTAGCCACCCTAATTTGAGGGCCAAATCCTCACAATCAAAAAAAAGAAAAAAGCTCTGCAGTATCACCATTCTCATCTCCTCCCTGAGAATCCTTTTTGAACAACTTTCATTTTCGTTTTCATTTACCATGTTCCAAAGACATTGCTTTCAACTCTAAGTAACTAGTTTTTCCTAATGGCAGCCTGTAAGCCTGTAACTTCCCATATCGTTTACATTTGTGGTAATGTGGTAATTGCATTTCTAAGAAACGTAAGATTCTCAGCAGTTCTGTTTTCCATTTTTTCCCCAATGGGTGGTTTACAAGGAGGAGGGGCTGGTACCGAATATTCTTGGTTGTCGCTCCTGAGCTCTCCTCCTTGCTGGCATGTGTTGTGTGAGGATGCCAGCTGTCACCCTGTGGTTGTCTGGTGGGGCTATCCCTTTGGGGAAGAGCAGACAGTCCCCCCTCAAAGAGGGGAAAGGCCCCCAGAGGTCAGCAAAGGCCAACACCTGTTGGGTTTTGAGAGTGTTCCAAAGCGAATTCAAAAGGCCTTGCCTTGCTATTTATATTGGGAAAGGACAAAAGGGACTTAAAATCTTGAGACAGCTGATCAAGACACAGCACAGTTACATGTTGGCAAAAGAGAACAGATGTGGCTTCTGATGAACTATGTATAGGATCAACCTGGGAGTTCCTCTCAATCATTTTGATGGATATAGAGCATCAGCACATGTGTCAACTCTCCATGGATCACTGTATGGATTTCTCTGTTTGTTTTTTGTTTTGTTTTGTTTTTGGTTTCCATATGAACCAAATACTCTGGGTTTATTTTGCCCCAGTATATTGAACAACATGACATTTTAGTGGTATTCCATTCTAAGTTTGAATCTTGCTAAACTATCCATCACTTTCCTTGACAGTGTTGGTGGTCTTAGTGGTATTTTGAGAAAATAAGCAAAGGTCAAAAAGCATATGAGGCTCTGTGACCAAAATTACAACATTTTAGTAAAATATTTACTAAGCTGTTTATTTTTTTTGAATGTCTGCTTATCTGTCCCAAATGTGCCCAATACCACATTAAGACCAATGTATTTAGTGGAATGCCTAGGGGAAGTTTTAAGCTTGGAAAATAACTAGGACCTTCTAGTTCTTGATAATCTTCAGGATATAAAATAAGGGTCACATTTACTTCAAAGGAGTACTGGTGCCAGTAAGATCAAAGGTTCATCTTGCACCAGGCTTCACGGCAAGCTGAATTGTACTCATGGCCTTACAACATATGGAAGAGCAATCTGTATCATTCTACTGAAGGAGGATGCACATCACAGCTCTTTGAAAATGGCTTTTCAAGCTTATTCCTAGTATTCCCTGGCATAGATCTGATATTGTTACATGCCTTTGCACCATGTTATTACTGCTTGCAAACCATCATAAATGTTTTTCCCAACTTTTTCACTTGACAAATTCTGACTTTTTTTTTAAGACACAACTCAAATATCACTTCTATTCCGTATACCCATGGCCCTTGGGTCTACCCTGTAGGAGCCCTGACCCCACGATAGGGTGGGATTCCGGGAATGGAATTAGTTAAGGTAGCCTGACCCAGTATGAGTGGGTAGAAAATTAAAATGATTAAATTAAAATTAAAATTAAAATGATAAGAGTAATCTAAGGTTGGGATTGGGGAGATAACTCACTACCAGGTAAAATGGCAAGTAAGAATGGAGTAAGTTTTAAGATCATTAGCTGAGAATGAATTGTTTGTATCTGAAGTTGTAAATCAGTGTTGAAATATCCTTTATATATGTGGTGTATAGTATAGAGCCAATGTGAGATGCTGAAGTCCACTCCGACTGACCACAATTTGTTATTGCTTCACATATTGATTTTTGCCTTTCATCTTAGTTGTCACCTCTAGATCCAGAGTCCTTGTTTTTCTATATTATCACAATCTCTACCATAATGCAAGGCATGTAGTAGGTGTTCAGTGAGTGTTGCTGATTGACTCATTGCCTATAGATTTGTAACTTCTTCAAGGGGGCAGTGTAAGTTAGTGACCTGTCTCTTAGGTGTAGTTTTTACCTTTACAGTGGTGATGACTAGTTCACAAGGATTCTATGTCCTTGGGAATGTTAGACAATGACACTTTATAGACTGTCAAATATGCTTTATTATCAAAGACAGTGGAATCAAACTCACTTCTTTACCTCATCTTAGACCTACGTACATAAAAAGCCAACTCCAAGAAGGTATGGAACACAAATTACATGCAACTGTGGTTCCTGCTTCAACATTTGTAATGGGATAAAACAAGGTTTATTTGAAGATCAAAGGGATTGTTGATAGGGATATGTTGGGGGCTAAGGAGTATGTTAGGGGCTAAGACAAGAAAAGTTGAAAACAAAAAGAACAAATTCTATAGCTTTTCCCTGGTGGGGAAAAGCAGAGAATAAGTTATGGGCTACAAAAAGTTATGATCTTGTACTGCCTCCACAACCCATCCTGTCTTCTTCCCATGGATCTACTTTAATTTACCACCCATTTTCCAAAGGCCAAAGACAGGAAAATCCCAATTTCAGTGGAATCAAGATTGTTCTTGATTTTCTACACCTTAGGACCTTGCCACTCAAAGTGTATTCCTAAGGTCAACAGCATTAGCATTGCATAGGAGCTTGTTAGAGTTGCAAAATCTCAGGGCCTAGCCCAGACCTACTAAAGGAGAATCTGTATTTTAACACGATCCCTGGGAAATTTATATGCACTCATGATAATATGGGAAGCTATTACCTAGCGTAAGCAATACACAGAGTGTCATCCTTCAAGAGAATTCACCCTAAGACATTTTAAAATCACTCCAGAGAATAATTGCCCATTCACTCTTGTTTCCACATGAGTTCTGGCTTGAACCTTCTATCATCATGCTCCTCCCAACAAAGCTTACCCAGCCTTTGCACAGTTCCTGTAGTCACTGAGATGATCAGCTACCTATTCACTTTTCTATTCTTCATTTACAATATGAGCTCTACAGAAAATCTTGGTCAGCAAGAATGGCCAACTGACTCACTGACCAGTATCTAAGTTATTATTACATGCCACCTTGTGTGCTTTCTCCTTTGGTGGCAGACATTAGGGTCTTCTCAATTGCAGGTGAAGAAGGAATATTTGGATTTTCTCTATCAACATTATTAATATTTTTGATTCTATATCAAAATTATTAATATTTCCCCCATATACTTTTATCTGGATATTTTTAAAAAAGAGTATAACTTTCAATCTGACCTACTCTGACTGGTACCTGAACAATAAATGACTCTTTTAAGGGAGAGCTCTCCACCCTGCTGCATTCTTCTCTGTGTCCCCAGGAGGCTCACTTCTAGAGGCTGTATTAGCTAGGTTGGGGTGCCCTTGGCCTTCTAGGTGGATTTGGCCAGTGGAAGGCATGAAGATACTAAAGGATGAGAAGAAAAAGAAGTCTGGGTGTTTTCCTGCCTTCCACTTCCCTACAGATCTCCTTGCCATTTAGGCCTACGAGTGGTAATAGCTTCTGGCTGATATTAACACCTAAGTGTTTTATCATCTATTATAGGTAAGCTTGATCCTGCCCATATCTTTTAACATAATGTCTTTAATAAAGTCTCTTTAATTCCCTCTTTGAGTACTCAGTCCCATCTGCGTCCTGCCAAGACCCTGACTGATTTAGTCACATTGTTTTCTTTGCTCTCAGCTTAGTCTTAAATATGCACAATGTAGCACGCTTGCAGGTTCCTGTTACTTTTA
Organism: Symphalangus syndactylus; assembly: GCF_028878055.3. NCBI lineage: Eukaryota > Metazoa > Chordata > Mammalia > Primates > Hylobatidae > Symphalangus > Symphalangus syndactylus. The sequence continues at coordinate 35,234,989 of NC_072443.2, read as the reverse complement.
ATTAGATCATTGTTCACTTGACACCTCTCTAGCCTGTTTGCAAGTGACCTCTCTTTGTGCTCTAAGTCAATGCTTCTCTAATCTTAATGACTTGCATACACATCACCTGAGCGATCTTGTTACAATCCAGATTCTGACTCAGAGGTCACGAGTGGGGCCTGAACTGTTTGACTTCTAACGAATTCTTGGGTACTGAAGGTGCTTGGGCCCACAGACCACACTTTGAGGCTTCAATTCAAATATTGAAGACCAAGAGGGATGAAGGAGAGCAGTGGTTCTCCAAGCATACTTAGTTCTTAACCAGCAGCATCGGCACCATTACAAATGCAAATTCTGGGTCCCTAACCCAGACCTACTTAGAAGTTCTGGGGTGGGGATCAGCAATCTACATTTTAGCAAGCCGTCCCAGTGATTCTGATTCACAGCTAAGTTTGAGAATCACTGAAATAGAAGATAGTGCACTTGTAATAGCTACATTTGAGTTAAAATTACTTGAGTGACTTCACATAAAACAATGCATGGATTCCACAGAATAAATCTACTCAATATAGAGGAGCAATATGATGCAGGAAATTGATATTAGCTACAATGACAGAATTTTAAATTTCTGCTATTGTCATACACAATATCATGAAGGAAAAGAAAGTTACCAATAAATGTGTTTTGAAGATAGTACATTTCCTCAAGATTCAGTTCATTTTAATCATACCTATAACACTCAAATCTATGGTAGGTACTGCAAGAGATACAAATCTCTCGTCAGTCTTTGTCTTATGGAATTTACAACCTCATAGGGAGAAAAAAACAAGCATTGGCTGGGACTACTGCAAGGCTTCTTTCTAGGATTCAAATTATGAAATCAGAGCATAAGGAATGATCAGAAGTCTGTAAAAAGGCAGCATGGAGATAGAATATTTCCTGGACTTGAAGCAAGATGGACAAGAATCAGGTGATTCTTGGATAAAGGAGTGCCACAGAGATAAACACTATTGAATTCTGTTGTCTGGTTTAGCCCTACTGTGAAGCTGCTTTTGACTAGAGTATCTTTTGTACCAAACTTTTGAATCACAGCATTGCTCTGATTACCTGCCTACCAAGCAAATTTCTGGCTTTTGCTATTGCATTTGTTATATACCCAGAAGAGGACCATCCACTAGTATGACCAGTTTACTAGACAGTTGATCTCATTCTAAATTAACATAATTTCATTCTTGGCTCATGTTCATCCTTTTGTACATTTAAGAATTGTGAGCTAGATGTGATTGACCTAGAACACTGACAAGATAGAATTTCTGAATAGTGAGGCTAGAATTACAGGTTGGACCACAGCAATTTCTCTACTATTATGCTACCTATACAGTTTGTTTATGGATAACCAACTAGTCTCTAGTGGTAATATCCATCTCAATATACATCCCATTTAAACCTTTGAAAGTCACACAAATAATTATATGACAAGGCCATGGCAGTTGCATAAAAGTGGTCTGCCTAAGATAAATATTCAAAGGAAGAGTCGAACAGATCAGATCAGATTGGGAGATATGCTCAGGAAGATCAGTAAAACTTAGAGAATGGGTAGACTTTTTTTAATTGAAAAAGAATTCAAATAGCATAAAATCTACCTTTTTTTAGTGTATGATTTAGTGGGTTGTTTTTTTTTTTTTTAAGACAGAGTCTTGCTCTGTCACTCACCCAGGCTGGAGTGCAGTGGCACGATCTCAGCTCACTGCAAGCTCTGCCTCCTGAGTTCATGCCATTCTCCTGCCTCAGCCTCCCGAGTAGCTGGGACTACAGGTGCCCGCCACCATGCCTGGTTATTTTTTTGGTATTTTTTAGTAGAGACAGGGTTTCACCATGTTAGCCAGGATGGTCTCGATCTTCTGACCTTGTGATCTGCCCATCTTGGCCTCCCAAAGTGCTGGCATTACAGGTGTGAGCCACTGCACCCGGCCTATTTAGTCGTTTTTAATACATTCACGAAGTTGTGCAACCATCACCACTATATAATTCCAAGTATTTAGACTCCCAAATTGATTTGTATTTTCAATGCAATGCCAAGACCATTCAATGGATAAAGAATAGTCCTTTCAACAAATAGTGTTAGAACAATTAGATAGCCACATGCAAAGGAATAAAGTTAAATTTTTAACCTCAAACAATATGCAAAAATAACTGAAAATGGATTAAAGGTCTTGATGCAAGAGCTAAAACTGTAAAACTCTAAGAAAACATAGCAGTAAATCTTTATGACCTCATATTTGGCAACAGATTCTTTTATGTGGCACAAAAAGCACACGACAAAAGAAAAAATAGATAAATTAGACTTCATCAGAATTAAAAACTTTTGTGCTTCAAAAGACACAAAATCACAAAAATAAAAATACAAAAAATATAAAATAAATGAATAAAATAAATAAATAATAAAATAAATAAATAATATATAAATATAAATATAAAAAATAAAAAGACAATTCACAAGATGGAAGAAAATACTTGCAAATCATATATCTGAGAAAGAGACTTGTATCCAGAATATATAAAGAATATATAAAGAGCTGTTACAACTCAATAATAAAATGAGAACTTGATTTAGAAACCTGCAAATGATGTGAATAGACACATCTCTAGAGAAGATATATAAATAGCTAATAGTGCATGAAAAAAAATGCTCACATCATTAGTCATTAGGAAAATGCCAATAAAAAACCACAATAAGATACCACTTCACAGCCACTAGGATGGCTATAATCAAAACGACAGACAATAATAGTTGTTGGTGAAGATTTAGAGAAATCGAAACCTGCCTACCTTGCTGTTGAGATTGTGAAATGGTGCAGATACTTTGGAAAACAATCTGGCAGTTCCTCAAAAAGTTAAACAGAATTACCATATGGGTCAGCAATTTCATTCCAAGACAATTGAAAACATATGTTCACAAAAAAATACACAAATGTTCATAGCAGCATTATTCGTAACAGCCAAAAGATGTAACAACCCAAATGTCTATCAACTAATTAACAAACAAAATGTGGTGTAGTCGTACAATGGAATGTTACTCAGCCATGAAAAGCAATGAAATATTGATACATGCCATAACATGTATGAACCTTAAAATATTATACTAAGGGAAAAAATGCCAGTCACAAAGGACCATATAATACATGATTTTATTTGCATAAAACGTCCAGAATAAGACAATTTAGAGATACAGGAAGTGGATTAGTCGCTGCTTAGGGCTGTGAGGGAGGGAGATGGAGATACTAGTAGATTAGTGGTTGCTTAGGCCTGTGGGGAAGACGGGATGAAGATACTAGGGGATAGTACCTAAAAGTTAACAGGTTTCTTTCTGAGGTGATGAAAAATGTTCTAAAATTGTTTGTGGTGATGACTGCTCGACTGTGAATATACTAAAAACCCTTAAATTGTGTATTTTCAACAGGTGAATTTTATGGTATGTGATATAAACCTCAATAAAGCTGTATTGTTTTATTTTAAAAAAAAAGTCAAAAAGAAATGATGGAGAGAAAACAAGTCCTTGGTATTGTTTGAACTATTGGACTATGCCTTGCCTAAAGTCATTTCTGCCTCAACACTCTCAGTTACATGAACCTGATAAATATCTCCATTGTTTAAATCAATTTGAGTTGAGATTTTGATTACTTGCAACATACTTGGATTCATAACCAACATACACTGTGGCAATGACTTATCAGGAACAATTGAGTTAAGAAAGCAGGTTGAGAGCAGGGAAGAGAAATAAAGGCTATGACAATAATTGAGAGAATGACAGGCAGCAAAAAGGAGTTGGCAATGTGGATGCTGAATCTAGAAGACTGGAAGACGGAAAATTGAAAATGTCTGAAGAGACAAATCTTAGGAATTGGAGATCCTCTGCTGAACTCTGAGCCCTGGCTGGTAAGGACAGTGTTTAATTCATCATTGCTGCATTACACAGTTTAGCTGCTGTAATAATTCCAAAGCACCATTTGCTTTCAACTATCATTTATTTCTTGCTCATATGATATGTAGACTGTGAGTCAGCTGCAGCTCTGCTTCAGGCTGCAGCTCTCTTGCCTGTGGCCTCTCGTTCCAGAAGCCAGGAAGAACGGGCAAGCCCTCTCTGGGAATACTTCCCTCAGGCAAGGGAAGACAGGGGCCAGAGCATTGGCCAAACTTGCAATGCTTTTTGCTCACTCATGGTATATATCACAGCCCATATTCCTTTGCCCAAAATATGTCACATGGCCAACCAACCACAAAGTCAATGAAGCAGAAAAGTATTACTTTCCATACAGCAATGAGCGGGGATATAGCACCTTCTCCAGGAGAAGGAAGAAGTGAGTAATTGTTAACAATAACTCAATTTCCCAAAATACCTATCATTCTACCTGGTATATTGTAGATAGCAAACACTTATTTATCATTTGAACAAATTAGGATATAAATGAACAACTATATGCATTGATAAATGGAGAAAGAACCTTTTGTGGAGATGCAAAAGGAAGAGGAAAAGATGAGTTTATGTTGATTTTGAAGAACTAAGAAAGGTAAGGATAGAGATTATTCAACTAATAATTATAAAGTTGGAGAAAGAGAGTGAAAGTTAAGAGTGAAAGAGAGACCAATGGGAGAGAGATGCTATGAAGTAGGTGAGATGACCAAGGAAGACTGTGTACAGTGAGAGGAGAAATGGGTTGTTAGAGCTGGAAGAGAAATAGATGCCATGAAAGATCGGTCAGGTTGTGGTCAGAGGCCAGAACAATGCAATGTCAAGGGTTTTGAAAAGAAAAGGTGGTCAATAGTGTCCAAGGTACGTTAATAACCATTAAATGATAGAGTTCTGTCACCTTTTTTTTTTCTACAGAGGTCCACTTCACACAGGAAAATAAGTTAATTGAAGGCTATATGTTAGCAAAAACCTAATTAAATTTTGTGAAGGGTGAAGAAAAGATACTTTGAAGGAGAAAAAAAAAGATTCAAACTCACCTGATTTAAAAAATTAGCCCAAGCAGCAAACAAAAATTAATACATATAGCAAACATGTAACCATAAACTTCAATTCCCTGTTATAGCCAGTTAAGAGAGAAGTAGCAAAGGGAATGAACGAGAATAATAAAGGAAGAGAGGAAGAAATGCAAAAAAAGGAGGCTAAGACAAAACGAAACTAAAAACAAGGAAGCAGTCTCAGCCTAGTGGTTCTCAACGCTGGCTACATGTTAGAATCACCTGGGGAGATTTTAAAAAATACTCATACTTGGGCTCAACCATGCGAGATTCTCAACTAATAGGCCTAGAATAAGACCTGATATTGGTTTTTTTTTTTTTTTTTCTGAGACGGAGTCTCGCTGTCTCACCCAGGCTGGAGTGCAGTGGCGCGATCTCGGCTCACTGCAAGCTCCGCCTCCCGGGTTCACGCCATTCTCCCGCCTCAGCCTCTCCGGGTAGCTGGGACTACAGCCACCCGCCACCACGCCCGGCTAATCTTTTGTATTTTTAGTAGAGATGGGGTTTCACCGTGGTCTCGATCTTGTGACTTCGTGATCCACCCGCCTCGGCCTCCCAAAGTGCTGGGATTACAAGCGTGAGCCACCGCGCCCGGCCCTGATATTGATATTTTTAAAGAAAACTCCCAGGTGGTCTTAGAGGTACAGAGGAGAAATGGAGTGGCATGTGGGGTGAGGTAAATTCCTTTTGTCCTATCTCATAGTTTACTTGGACTATAGGCTCTAAGAAATCTTCAAGATGAAAATTAGCTATCCCAACAGGCACAGTTCAGCTGCTTTTTACTCTTAAGACAGTGAGAGTGATGAAATAAATAGGAGCTCAGGAGGTAAATTCCTGAAGACCTGGCTATAATTCTGTTAGGCCTTAATATCTCTTGGCATCTTAAATCTCATAGCATATCTGGGTCTGTTTCCACAACTGCAAAATGGAAACGTATAGGCAAGATGATTTCTAAGGCCATTATCACAGTTTTGATTTGAAGAGTCTTAGAAGGGGAGAGGGTAGGATGGCCAGTCAAAATCAGCTCTCTCCTGGCCTGTATTGAATGATCGATTGCACTTAAATGTACACTTAGTACGTATTTTAAGGTAAAGCAAAAACGTGGTTGGGTGGAGCTAGAAAGTCAGAAAAGCATGAAAGAAAAGGCTCTTTTAATTTCAGCATACATGAAAGTTTCATGTTTGGGTTTTTTAAAAAATAAATATTGCTGAGTGGCACTATGTGTTTATGCTTTGGGCCTTTATTATTAATAAAATGGCACTGCTTTTCCCATTATCTACAAATGATCTGAAGTACCTTGAGGGTCAGAAAAACTTTAGCCAAGCAAGACAGTAAGGCTTATGTGGAAAATGGATGAGAACTATTTGCCTATTGGAAAGAAAAGAGGGTTGTCAGAGAGCTTCAGATTCTAAACTCTATTTTCAACTTTAGCTTCAGACAGGGAGGGAGAGGCAAGAATAAAGGCAGAATTAGGGCAAGGATTGCACACCCCTACCAGCCCCAGCCCCATTACAACACTGCTTTGTACAGATGGCAGTTGCCACTTGGTCCTGGCTTTGCAGCTTCTAGGTCACCCTCTGTGCCAAGGAGAAGCAAAGCTCATGGCTTGTTTGCACCAGAAGCTGGAAGTTGCACTGACTCTTTATTGAAGTTGGTCTAACTTGCCCCACTGCAGATGTTCAAGGCCCAGAGTGCTCTGGGAGAATCAAGCCTTTTCACTGCATTGCTTAGACTCATGCATCTCCCCGTGTGAGCACAGTTCAGAAGCTACCTGGCACATTTTTAAAGTGAAGAGGAGCCATACATTATGGAAATGTTTATATTAATGGATTTGATTTATCTCCAACTTTCTTTCAAAATGACCCAATTCATAGTAGCACCCTATATCAAGAAATAAATACAAATGAAAGAAGATCTAGTTAAAATATCACATTTTCTTGCTCTTCCGGGTAGGATTAGTTGTTCCTTATCTGTGCTCCTCAGTTATTATAACAATAGCTACCTTTCATCAGATGTTAGAAACATCAGCGGGCTAAGTGTTTTACATACACTTAATGCTCACAAAGCCCAAGGCTGTAAGAATTATTATTTCTCCACGTTCAGATACAAAAACTCAGCCTGAACGAGGTCAATCCATATGATCGATTGCTCAGCTAATAAATGGCAGAACCAAAATATAAACACAGAATGATTAACTCTGGAATTTCAACTACTACTAAATACTGCCTCTATCAAGCACGTCTTCTTTAAAATAGTAGAAATTTCTGATTATAAAAGTCATGCATGACCATCATAGGTAATTTGCTTAAATCAAGAAAAATTTTAAAAGTACTCATTCTTCATAACCTTCTCTACTAGTTACACTAGACCTTGGTTAATATTTTTATGTTTTGTGGCATTTTAAAAACTTTTATAAAAAATGTTTTACTGGATATATTATTTGCACTTTTCCCACAACACTGAATTCTTCATGAATACAAATTTTAACTGAAAATAATAGTTCATAATAATTTACGTAAACAACACCCCCCTGGACTTTTGGGTTTCTCTTTTTCTGCTGTTATAAATATCACTAGGATGAACCTCTTACACAGAAACCTTTGTTCCCACTTCTGATCATTTCCTTAAGATACATATCAAGTGGCCTGTTAAACATCTCTTCTCTGGGAACCACCTGCTCCTCCCACAGGTGTTTCCTATATTTATATTCAAGCTGTGGAATCCTGCCTTTCTAACCATACCTAATGGGTGCAGTGTTGTATGCCAGACCCAAACTAGTCTATTTAGTTTTGGAATTTGGCATTTTAACCTGAGAGACATAGACACTGAGTGTTATTTCTAGCCAAGTCACATACTGGCAGCATTCCAGAGGAAGGATGATCCTGCTGATAAGATCGCCAAAGCTGCCCCGGTTCCTGCCCTTCCCAAAGACTGGAATTTTACCCATTCCTTGTATATCCCCAGATTCACCAGTATCTTTTCAATAAATACCCTTATTTGGACACACCATGTCTGGTTGGTTTCAGAAACTTTAAATTAAAAGAGACTTAATTAGTGAAAAAGAAAGTAATGTTTCTTGAAGAGGTACTACTTGGTTAAATCTAAGGTCATTCATGCATGTTGCCAAGTTGTTCCCTGGAAATTTCTATAGTTTGCATTCCCATCAGAAAACACAAGGGAGGATCCTATTATTTTTAATATTTTTGCCAAATTTAAAGGCAGATAGTACCATGTCATTCTTTACATTTGTATTTCATTAGTTACCAATAATGTTTAACATTTTTATATGCTTATTAGTTATATTTTGTCAACCTCTGTGCCTATTTCCATTTGCCTACTGTTAACTAAGGCTTTCTCTTATTGATCTACAGACATCTTTATATATTGAGAATGTTAACATTGATGAGAATACTTCTCACATTTTGGTGTAATTGTGTAATTGTGTAATTATGTATCTGTCACTCCCCTCCCACCACTGCCTTTCCTATATTTGAAGCTTCTGCCAGATTGAACTGTACACAATTCTTGTATTAGAATGAACTAGTGTATGCTGTGTTACCAAATAGTCCAATATCTCAGTTGCTTCACACACACACAAAAGGAATATTTTTTTAAAGTTTGTTAGGGGTGGCAGGATCCTGCTCATTTAAATGCTTAGTGACCCAGGTTGTTGGAAGCTCCATCTTGACTCATGTTTCCATAAGCACTGTGACAGTTCAGGCAATTTCGTGAAGTGTGTGCTCATTCTGCCCAGAAATAATATACATCCCTTCTGTTCATATTTCATTAATCAAAATGACCCATGTTGTCTAACAAATTTCAAGTGAGAAGGGATGTACAAACCTACCACATGCCTGGCAGGAAGGGAGAGTCAAAATACACATGAAAGGCCAATGGCTACCACATCCCTGTGCTATCTCACCATTTCTCACAGCTTCATGCTACTGGAAGGCTCTCCTTCTAGTTCTTCATGTTCAAATTCCACCAGAGCGTCAAAGGTCATGTCTTTTCTGAAGTTATTTCTTATTTACTCCAAATGGAATTTATTTCATCATCCTCTGAGCCACCTTAAAATCTTTACTAAGAGAGTAATTTCTTTCCATCTTGATTTACAGTCACTTATATACATTTTTCTCTCTTTCACTTGAATTGTGAGCTTCTTCAGGGAAAGCTCTGTATCTGATTTGTGTTGATATACTTTACAGGGTTTAGTCCAGTGCCTCGTATATTAAACTCGAGATATATATTCCTCAAGTGAAAAACATATACAAGTCATAACTTATAGACATTCATTTTTGCATAATACCAAGATTTACTTGAAACTCAATTGTGTTAATAATAATTACATTTTTAAACATGCTAAACTTTTAAAAAATTTTGTTTTAGGTTCAGGGTACATGTGCACGTTTGTTCTATAGGTAAATTGCATGTCATGAGGGTTTTGTGTACGTATTATTTCATCACCCAGATAATAAGCATAGTACTTGATATGTAGTTTTTTCAATCCTCACCTTCCTCTAACCCTTTGCCCTTAAGTAGGTATCTGGTGTTCCCTTCTTTTTATCCATAAGTACTCAGTGTTTAGCTCCAACTTATAAGTGAGAACATGTGGTATTTGGTCTTCTGTTCCTGTGTTAGTTCACTTAGGATTATGACCTCCAGCTCCATCTATGTTGCTGCAAAGGACATGACCTCATTCTTCTTTATGACTGCTTAGTATTCCATGCAGTATTTACCACATTTTCTTTATTCAGCCTACTGTTAATAGGCATTTAGTTTGATTCCACGTCTTTACTATTGTGAATAGTGCTGCAATGAACATACATGTGCACATGTCTTTATGGTAGAACAATTTATATTTCCTTGGGTACATAGCCAGTAATGGGATTTCTGGGTTGAATGGTATTTTAAGTTCTTTGAGAAATCGCCAAACTGCTTTTCATATTGGCTGAACTAATTTACATTCCAACCAACAGTGTATAAGTGTCTGTTACTTTTTGACTTTTAATAACAGCCATTCTGACAGGTGTGAGATGGTATCTCATTGTAGTTTTGGTTTGCAATTCTCTGATGATTAGTGATGTTGAGCATTTTTTCATATGCTTGTTGGCCATGCATGTGTCTTCTTTTGAAAAGTGTCTATTCATGTCCCTTGCCCACTTTTATGGGTTTTTTTTTTTTTGCTTGTTAATTTGTTAAAGCTCTTTATAGATTCTGGATATTTTGCCTTTGTCAGATGCATAGTTTGCAAACATTTTCTCCTATACTGTAAGTTGTATATTTACTCTGTTGGTAATTTCTTTTGCTGTACAGAAGCTCTTTGGTTTAGTTAGGTCCCATTCATCAATTATTGTTTTCATTGTAATTGCTTTTGGCATCTTTGTCATGAAATTTTTGTCAGGTCCTATGTCCAGAATGATGTTTTCTAGATTATCTTCCAGGGCCTTTATAGTTTTAGGTTTTATATTTAAGTCTTTAATCCATCTTGTGTTGATTTTTGTATTTGGTGTAAGGAAGGGGTCCAGTTTCAATCTTTTGCATATGGCTAGCCAGTTATACCAGCATTATTTATTTATTTATTTATTTATTTATTTATTTATTTATTTTGAGATGGAGTCTTGCTCTGTCACCCAGGCTGGAGTGCAGTGGCCCAATCTCGGCTCACTGCAAGCTCCGCCTCCCAGGTTCATGCCATTCTTCTGCCTCAGCCTCCCGAGTAGCTGGGACTACAGGCGCCCACCACCACGCCCGGCTAATTTTTTCTATTTTTAGTAGAGACGGGGTTTCACTGTGTTAGCCAGGATGGTCTCGATATCCTGACCTCGTGATCTGCCTGCCTCGGCCTCCCAAAGTACTGGGATTACAGGCATGAGCCACCACACCCAGCCCCAGCACTATTTGTTGAATAGGAAATCCTTTCCCCATTGCTTGTTTTTGTCTACTGTGTCAAAGATCAGATTCTCATCAGTGTGCAGAATTATTTCTGGGCTCTCTCTTCCGTTACATTGGTTTATGTGTCTGTTTTTGTCCCTGTAACCATGCTCTTTTGGTGACTGCAGCATTGTGGTATAGTTTGAAGTAGGATAATGTGATGTCTCTGGCTTTGTTCTTTTTACTTAAGATTGCTTTGGCTATTGGGGCTCTTTTTTGGTTCCATATGAATCTTAAAATAGTGTTTTCTAATTCTGTGAAGAATGTCATTGGTAGTTTTATGGGAATAGCATTGAAGCTATAAATTGCCTAGAGCAGCATGGCCATTTTCACAATATTGATTCTTCCTATCTGTGAGCATGGAAGATTTTTCCGTTTGTGTCATCTCTGATTTATTTGAACAGTGTTTTGCAACTCTTGTTTTAGAGATCTTTCATCTTCCTGATTAACTGTATTCCTAGGTACTTTACTCCTTTGGGGCTATTGTGAATGGGATTGCATTCTTGATTTGCATTCAGCTTGGATGTTGTTGATTTATAGGATGCTAGTGACTTTTGTACATTGATTTTTTTCCTGACACTTTGTTAAGTTTATCAGATCAAGGAGATTTGGGGCAGAGACTATGGGGCTTTCTGGTATAGAATCATGTCATCTGCACACATGGATAGTTTGACTTCCTCTCTTCCTATTTGGATGCCGTTTATTTCTCCATCTTGCCTGATTGCTCTGGCCAGGAATTCCAGTACTATGTTGAATAGGAGTGTTGAAAGAGGTGAAAGAGGGTATCCTTGTCTTGTTCTGGTTTTCAAAGGATATGCTTCCAGCTTTTGCCCATTTAGTATGATGTGGGCTGTGGGTTTTTCACAGATGGCTCTTATTATTTTGAAGTATATTCCTTCAATGAGTGTGTTGAGAGTTTTTAATACATAGACATGCTGAATTTTATCAAAAGCCTTTCCTGCATCTATTGACATGATCATATGGCTGTTTTTAGCTCTTTTTATGTGATGAATCACATTTATTGATTTGCATATGTTGAACCAACCTTGCATCCCAAGGATAAAGCCTACTGGATCATGGTAGATTAGCTTTTTGATGTGCTGCTGGATTTGGTTTGCTAGATTTTGTTGAGAATTTTTGCATCTATAAACATCCTAAACTTAAAATTAGCAGGTCCCTTGACTTTATCAATGTTTCTTAATTCAGTGATTAGTTGAGAAAACTGTTAGCTGCAAAGTGCTTGATAAAACTACAAACTCTTTCTCTTCAGGTGCATGTGCCAGTGGTCAAACTTCCAACACTTTTCAGAAAGGACGCTTGCATTACTGAACATGTCACTTATGTGGTCTTGAGTTGGGCATGGTTTGAAATTTTTGCTATTCTTACTTTTGAATATAAATCACTGTTGGTTTACCGTCATCTTTTCCCATTTATATGGGTATTCATTTACTTAACCCTGTATAAGGTTTTTATATTATTTAATCCTTTATATTGTACTTTTGAACTCTAGTTTTGGACAAGAAATTTACATATATACATATATAGAAACATACACACACATATGTACACACACATATATATGTATAAAAATATATATAATGTATATAATGCATATTTATATATACATCTATATATACACAGACATGTATATCTGTAATATATACAATTATATGTGTAATATGTATACATATATACACACATACATAATTTGCACACATATAGAATCTTTGCATTTATTGTTTCTTCAAATCTTCCTACAGCAGCAGATTTTCATTATTTACTTAAATATCAGCTCCTTAACTTCTTTCCCTGACCACCCTGGTAGAGTAGCTTCTGACTGTCCTCCTGAAACTCCCACCTTCTATTCTATTCCTTGTTCTTTTTAGATCTTATTATGGCTTGAAATTCTCTTATTAGTGTGCCCATTTTATTTGATTTTTATTGTTATTCTTGCCACACTCAAAGTCAATATCTTCCCAATAAAATGCACTGTCTAGAAGATGGGGATTTTGTTTTTTAACTATACAGACAAGAAGCAAACATTGCCTGATACAGAGTATGCAGTCAAATAAATATATTTCAGATCAATGAGTGAATGAATAAAAGATTCTTTCTGGAATGACTGGGTGAACTGTGCAGCCATTCATTTGTAAATAAAATGCAAAAGCAGGAGTAATTTTAGAGGAATCATAAGTTCATCTTTGAATATGTTGAGTTTGAAGTTCCCATGTGATATTCAGATACAGATGTCAAACAGAAATTTGGTCATACAGATCTAAAACAAAGGTCAAGGATATAGAGGTGAAGGTCATTTGCTTATATGTGATAGCTGAAATTATGAAAATTGCTAAGTGTCCTGGGTAGGTACAGCATAAGAACAGAAAAGGACAAACTGGTGTCCCAGACCTTCCTCTCTGAAGTCTGCTCCTCCCAACAACTGCAATAGGCAGGAGTCCCAGAAACCTTCAACTCTTGACGGTGCAAATGGCCTTGCCACTTTAATATCACTGGCCTCCCTATCAACCAAATCAGCTCAGGAGAACTGGCCCTGCGTAGCCTATTTATCCTGGTCTGTTAGATGCGTGTTCGTCCCTGATGCTACAGATGTAGGAGAATCAATACATCCCACAGGACCTTACAGAAGCAGATAGCAAACCCCACTTACTTACCCAAACACTTGCTCTCAGCCCTTCTGGCAAAATTCCCAGGAAGAAAAGACAGGAATGTGAAAAGAGTGTTTTATCGGTGATACACAGCAACAGCCAGCTGTCTCCCTAATGATTATTTGTATTCATACAGAGATCTGTTCAACAAAGAGATCTGAGCTCAGAAGGAACTCCTCTTTAGTAATACACACCACAGGCCCACAAAGGGTTTTTATAAGTTACTATATCTCTGCCCTGGGGCTATTAGAAGCCCAACATGCAATTCAAAGTCTCTAAGAATAAATAAAAGTTGAATCTTGTTCTATAGTTAAGGACACTTGAGTCATAGCAACCTGCCGGGTAACTCCCGAAGATTAATTCTGACACCAAAAATCACACTCCTGCTTCCTAATTCCCATTCCGGAGCTCTTCCTATGTTCTAACAATAGTTTCCTAAAACTCTCCTAAAACCTTCTAGAGGTTTCATCAGCCTCAACTCATTAACCAATATAATACCATTCAAGCATTATCCAACAAGCTGAAACAAAGTGAAGGCCGATTTTGTCCAAGAGTATACTATCTACAAGATTCTCTGCAGCTCTTATACCTTAGCCATTGAGCACTGTATGCTAAGATTAGACATTATCATCCATACGATGCTTAAATTTCCTTCTATGATTTGCTCATGAAGCATTCATCAATTTTTGTTTGCATTGTAATTGCTTGTTTCTGCTTGGACATGTAGATTTAGGAAATTCACTACCTCTGAGGCTAGTGTATTTAATTTTTAGGTAGATTATTAGACAATTCTCCCATGTGCTGGGCTGCAAACTGTTACACTGTATTTTTTCCTTATTAGCTTTAGTCCTGTACTCTGAGCCACCAAGAATAAGTCTGAAACTTCTCTTCCAAAATAAATGCTGCAGATTTAGTGAGAGAAGTATCCATCCCTAAGTCTTTTCCTTATATGACATAAATCCCCTCGATTCCTTCTGCATGTCCACATGCATTCCCAGTTTGCCAGCTTCTGTCATTCAATCTGGAGAAACAGCCTACTCCTCCTCAAGTGTGCTCTGTCCAGCGCAGAGTAGAGGTTCTGTTAGTGTTGTCCTGAACCTCATTAGGCTTTTTGGCAGTCATATCATACTGCTGATTCGAACTGAGCTTACAACTCACTCTAACAGGATGTTAAAGTGTTTAACATCCTGCTGTGAAATGATGCCTCCTTTACGACGTTCTTAGGCAGCTAATATCCTGATCCCAAGTGTAGGACTTTGTATTTACCTCTGTGAAATTTTATCTCACTGGATTTGACTTATATTTTCAGTTTGCCATTTCATGTTGTCACCCAAATCATTAATAAAAATTATAAACTGGACAGTGTCAAAGATAAAACTCTGTGGCAAAGAAACTAGATTAACACTGATGCATTAATTAATCATTTTGGTCTCATTCAACCAGTTACTAAATTACCTACCTACATCCTTGCTGGCCCACAGCACTGCATCTGGTTTTGCAGGTAACACAGAAGACCTTGCCAAATGCCTGGCTGAAACCCAGACTCACTCCATTCATAGCCATCTGCAAATATTCAGTTGAGTAACTTTATCGACTTAGTCTCTGTTTAACAGCTTAAAAACGACATTGAAAACATAGCTTTTTGATGTCAAAATGCTCCACAGTAACTTGGCCTTTTGGCCAAGATCCAGGCAGCCGTGAATGTGCTCCATGCTTGTAAACACATAGCTTGGTGCTACGTCAGGTTTCTGTTCAGAACTCATTCTGTACCATTCTCATGTCTGCCTCTGGGTTCTGGGTACATTTCACCTTTGAGTCAGCCTCAGATACCTGAGAGCTAATAGACATTCCTCAGTTCTCTTTGAAACATTACTTACTTAGTGGAGGAAAAGATAGCCTGGAGTTTTAACACTTTTCAAGAGGTGGGAGGGTGATGGATCAAATAGCTGTAGCTGGTGCTCTGAAAGCAATCTTGCCACCTCACATCGCAGGAATTGCTCCTGACTGCCCTCCCCATGTTCTCTGGAATACTGGAATAGAGGCATATTATTCTACAGATCATCAGGAAATTCCCAATTGCCCTCTGATGTAGATTACATAACCTTTTAACTTCCTGGTTCAAGAAGTCAAGACACCTCTCCTTTGCCTCTACAAAAAGCCCGCTGACAAACCCAGGACTCCTTCCTTTAAATTATCATCTTTAAATATGTACCAAAGTATTTCACTAAGAAATGGTTCCTCACAGGATAGTCTATTGTTCCAGACAGTCAGGATTTCTTGGAGGCAGCGGAGGTCACCAGCAGCCTTTATAACAATATTAGAGTTTCAAGGATCCCATAAATTCCTTGATTCCTTCTCTTCATTTTATAGAAGAGAAAATTCACAGAGATGTTGAATGAGCTGCCTGAGGTCACAGAGCTAGCTAAACACAGAGTCAGAATAAGAATTTGGCTCTCTTGACTTAGCATCTAATGTTCTTCTTACTCTTACAAAGAAGAGCAGTGGAAAACAGCAAGGAAGTGGGAATGTTCCCTGACCCCACAAGAAATGTCCAAAACTACTGCTGCTTATACACCATTTCCATGCCTGAGAGACAAAAGATAGGAGGGCATCTCTGACAGTCTCATTCTGCAGGGTCAGAGACCAACCTCTTCCTCTACTGGAACTGACTGGGGATAAGGGCCATGTGTACCCCTGCCCCATCTTTCCTGGTTCACTGGTGCCTGAACATTAACATCCTATCAGCTCAGCATGGGCCCTTATATGCACTGGGTGAGAAAGGAGCACTTTCTTCTGAACACAGCCATTTCTCTCTTTCTTTCTCTGTGCACCAGCAAAGCTCCCCAAGTTTATAGCTTGGCTCCAGTGTGTTAGCAGCTTCTATGTCTTTCCTTTGTACTCTCACATGAAGAGAACCCCAAACCTTGAAAGTCTGTTTTATTTTTTCAAAACAACCCAGCACCACAAGGAGGCTTTCTCTCTCTCTCTCTCTTTTTGGAAATGGTAAAGTTAGCTTTAATTATTTAACTATCAGATAACTCACAGGCTAAAGTAATAGATCTGGGCAGAAAAAAGAGCCATTTAGTAATTCAACCAGATAAAAGGAGGGAGAAGGGCCTTCTGCCTGACTCCAAGAAACAGCAAGAAAAGATCCTTGTGTCCCTAGGCTCTGACAGCAAGAAGTCCTCAATTTTGTTATAGAATCAACCCAAAGGTACTAACTTAAAATTCGGACAGACAAGGCCAACATAGTCTTTTTGAGTAGTGATCCCCAAAACAGAACAATGGTCAAGATTAAGGTCATCTTGAGTGTTTTCAAAATCAAGCCTTATCTGCTGAAGTGGATGCCAGTATGCGGATTTAGTCAAAGTACATAACTTGAATTTTATGTAGTCTGCTTGAAATCATCTTCTAGGGATAATGGACTGTAATATTTCTGATTTTACTTTATTTAGGATCTTACATCTATCATTGTATAAGCATCTATGAGAACAAGGAAATAATAATGACTTTCATGTAAAACATTCTGGTATGGAGAAAACAAAGAGGAACTTGTACATGCGGAGGGTGTTTTCTAGGAGGGACTTTGGAAGGAGCTATTTTCAGAGTCAGCCCCTCTCTATAAAGCCAGACCAATCATATCTATTTCTGCAGAATAAGACTAAAACCATTGTTGAATGCTGAAAAAATGACAGTATATCTTGCGTTTATTGACCTTCCAATATTTATGGATTTTATTTAATATAAAATCTTGAGGGAGAGGGGAATTAATCTGTTATCTCAAAGGCACTGCTTGTGTCCATCAAGAGAGGGGCACTCCTTGCACCATGCTAAACTCCATCTCATATACTGTCAAATGCCACAGCTGATGGCATCTCAGTGCCTGGGGCAGAGATAGTGTGGTGGAGGCAGCCTTGCTCTTTAGCGAACTTATTTTCTCTTTTTCCCAGGCATACAGTTAGACTATGTTTTCCATCTTGTGTTGCAATTAAATGTGGCTGTTGATGCTTTCTGGCCAGTAGAATGTGAATGATGCCATTCATGTCTAGGCAGTCTGAGACCTGATAAAGAAAATCAATCCATCAGTGGACCAGAGGCCTAGGCAATGATAGAGTCACAAGAAAAGAGGAAACTGGGTTTCTGAGTGCCTGTGTAGACAGGAGCCCTACTATACCCCTGCTACCAATTGTACTTTACATGAAGAAGAAATAAACTTTTAGTGTGTAACCACAGATATTTTGGGGTTATCAGTTCCAGTAGTTAACTTTCTCTAATACAGGAATCAAGACAGGAAGTGGAATGCTGACTTAGTGAAAGCCCAAGATGTGTGCTATTGTTTCAGTGGTCAGGTAGCAGACAGTGATGAAATAAAAACAGCAAGCTATAGTTAGAGAGTCTTGCTATTCTCTGGCCCAGTATTTCATGTAAGTGTCATCTGCAATAACTGAAGGAAAGGAGCACATGCCTCTGAGCCTAAAGCTGTAAGAAAAGTGGTTGGAAAGAAGTAGAGTGAAAGTGTGTTGTTGCTTACTCTTAAATGCCTTCAGTACAGGTGCTCAGACAAGAAATAAATGCTTTTCATGAATAGATTAAAAGGAATAAAATCTAAAAATAAAAAGTCTCACAAGTTTGGAAATCCAGCTGCTTCTGGACTCCAAATTCTAAGAGATAAGACTGGAAAAGGTCCCGAACTGCAAAGACCCACCAAAACTCTTGCTTAAACACACCAGAGTGGTGTTGCAGCAAAGAGCAGAATAAGGGGATCATCTTGGCATTCAAACCTATTGTTTCAGTGAGCCTCAAGTTAGCTGCCAGGAAGTTGAGAGAGGGATGCATAGAGATGAAAAAGAAAATGAAATCAGGCTTGAGAATTATGTCTAGGAAAGAACTTGAGCATGATTGCTCTTGCATGGTACTGATTAGAAAAGGCAAATAGATCAGAAGCCTATTCAGTCCTTCAGGAAGTTATATTGCTGAACTAATAATATTTTTGCTCTAACAAGGCTTCTCTGTTTGTTTATGGCTTAAAACGATTCTTGGGTCCCCAAACTTGTATGAGCAGAAAGCAGGCTGTGAAAGCTGTAGAGCTCCCGAGAAGATTGCACTTGCTGTGCCCCCTTCAGATATGTTCATGGAGGAAAACAGAGAAGGATAAAATTCCCACTGAGTAGAGCAGGAGTCACAGAGAATGAGAGAGAGGGGAGTTTCTTCGTGAACACAGATTCTGAGGCTGACCAAGTAACTTCTCCACTCAGAGAGGGCCCTTTAAAATACCTGGCCAGGAGGATTTCAGAAATATACAGCAGACCTATGGCGGCTCTGTGTCTCTTATTCTGCCCTTTCCCATATTGCTTGAGCATTGTTGGGGGAGGAGGGTGGAGTGGAGGAGTGAAGAGTGGGAAACTGATAACTTATTATTTCATTTCATAAATCAGCAGAGGCTCCACATCCAAGCCTGGTAAGGACATACATTTCCCATAGATGCTGGACTTTGAGCGGGATGTAGGAACTGGCTGAGACTTAGAGTCATCTGCCTTCAGGAGAAGAAGGATGGGTCCTATACATGGGAGAAAGAGTGACATTAATATTTAGTGACCAGGAGAATAAACTGTGGCATGAATTATCTAGTCATACAAGCTATTTTCTTCCAGTGCGTTCAATTAAACTATTGTTTCATTCTCCTTTGTAGGTAGCCAAGTTCTGGCAATTAGACATATGGGCAGAAGTATGTCCACCTCCAAGCCTAGACCATGAGTAGTTCAAATGTGCCATACTCACTCTTCTCCCTCATTTTCCAGCTGCAGCCTGGGAAATCAATAGAGGACTCCAGGACTGGCAAGGAGGAGGAAGCCTCAGTGCCTAAATGCAGAAGCTCCATCCCTACCCTTCCTCTAACACTGATTGGACTCAATGTGAGCACAATAAAATATTGTGCAAAGCCACTGAAATCTGGGAGTTATTTCTTCCAGCAGCAAGCCTTCCCTTACTAATATAGGTGGGCAGAGTGCCAACCACCTATACTTAGATCATCTCTAATTGAAGAAGAACCCTGACAGCTCATTAGCTCCCAGAGAGATTGACTTCTAAAATAATTATGTATTATTCATTTTCTTCCTGTGTATCAAACCCTGAATCACAGGACACGAAGTATCCTATCACGAAATGAAGGCCTGATTTTAAACCTAGGCTCTTCCACAGATTAGCTGCTTGTTTTTGGGGTAGGCCATTTAAGTATTCTAACTAGTTACCTTATAGAGTTTTTGTGGGAGGAAATGAGGAGATGTGAAAGTCCTTAGTGCAATTCCTGGCATATAGTAGGTATTCAATAAGAGTTGGTCTCCTTTCTTTTTTCTATAATAAGAAGTAATGGTTATTGAGCTTTTACTATCTGCTAAGTGTGCTAAGTGCTTTATGTGTGTGGGTGTGTATGTACACACACATATATATAATATCTTATTTAATCTCATAGCAACCTTATAATGTTGGCACAACTACTAACCAAATTCTGCTGATGTTGGATGTAGGGTAAAGGGTGATTGGGATTGCCCAAAGGCACACCATCACATCATCAGTAAAGGAAGTGAAATACAGGAATCCAGCTCCAGAGCCCGCCTTCCCACTGTCTGTCCTACAGTGCTTCCCAGAGTCATTTGGCCTAGGAAGGGGAGAGAGCATTCCTCCCAGGTGTTGTAAATGCACAAAGGTCTTACACCATGGAATCCAGTCCTGTGTCTTCTACATGGATTCCTCTGATCCACTAGGTTTTTATCTTATTCTTTTTATATTTGCTCCCTTTAACATATTATCTACACAGCTCCTCATTAGCAGGACTATATATAAAAAGCAAGCGTAGTTGTTTGTCTGGTCTTGCCTGATGTGTGGATTGAAGAGAAAGTCAAACAGAAGCAATTAACTGAGGTCTTTGTTTTCTCCTCTATGACACTTGCTGAAGTGCCTACCCTGTCCCACTTAAAAAACACATACTCAGGGGTAGCAGTAATGATTTGCATGCCTCCTTTTGAGTGAACTGAGAACAGTGATTCAGGAATCAAAGTGTAAACCATTTACTCAAAATTAAGCATTGAAACTTAATGTTATTATAACTGGTCACCCTTTGGCAAATCTCACAGTGGAGTGTACCGCCTGGAGTGTGGTGTACCCACAGCAGAAAAGGATTCATCCTCAAAGTGAAAGTTTGAGCATTCAGAGAGACAGACTCTATCTGATCAATGGCATGGAGCCTACAGGTGTAATTCATAGGTGTCCATGTGTCAGCCTGTTTAGGAGAAATGCATCCCCTCCTGTCTTGCTGTTTTTATTCTATCAGTAGTGGTGTCTTATTGTGGTAACATTGTCAACACCAAGAGAAGGCTTATTAACTCCTAACTTTTTGGGTATTTTTTGTTTTTTGTTTTGTTTTGGTTTGTTTTGTTTTGTTTTGTTGAGATGGAGTCTCGCTCTGTCGCCCAGGCTGCAAGCTCCACCTCCTGGTTTCATGCCATTCTCCTGCCTCAGCCTCCCTAGTAGCTGGGACTACAGGTGCCCGCCACCACACCTGGCTAATTTTTTTTTTTTTTTTTTTTTTTTTTTGTATTTTTAGTAGAGACAGGGTTTTACCGTGTTAGCCAGTATGGTCTCAATCTCTTGACATTGTGATCCTCCCACCTCGGCTTCCCAAAGTGCTGAGATTACAGGCGTGAGCCACCATGCCCAGCCTATTTTATTTTCTATTTTGGTTTCCTTATCCTTTGCTAATCCAAGATCTTCTTTCAGCTAAACATTTTTTCTTAGTATAAAAATCACTAGAAGCAAAGGCAAAGCTTAGTGGATGTAATAGACTCAATTAACTTGATAGTTCAAACTTTAGAATGGATTATAGAAAACTTCCTTCTGCTCTCTCTTTCTCTCTCGTGCTTTACATCCATCCTGCCCCTAGAATGCTTTTCAATTTATAAGTGTTTCTGTTAATATTTTCAAATAATTTAAAGTATTCTTCAGCCTTTGCCTTAAGTAAGTTCTTATTCAAGTTTCTTAAAAGTGATTGTAACACATGGTGATTGTTGAACTTGTTTGTGCATTTTGTAGATGAGTAATTAATTTACAGGGTTTACCAATGCCTCCTAAAAGTGAATCCAAGACAAGTAGTGTGTTCTGTCAACTCCTGGAGAGGTGCATGTTACTCTTTTGGAAGAAATGTATCCTATGTTTTTTAAAGGAAAGTGGGAGAAAAACCTTAACTGGACAGAGGTGAGGTCACCTTGTTTATAAATGGAATCAGTGTCAGTGTTTTCAATTATTGTTAGCAGAGGAAGGTACTTTGTTAAATACTGCGTGGTTTTTGGGAAAGCCACTAGAGACATAGGCCATAGTTTATTCTTGCCACTGGTAAGTTGACAGTAAGATATTAGAGTGATAATCAGCAGGACAACTTTTAAAAGGAAACTCTTGACTTAAGAGTTACCAAAATAATGTGTATTTGAGAGAAGACACGAAATAAAAACTTAGCTAACACAATTATACAGCAGCTCCTCCGTCACTGCTCTTGGGGATTTCTAATGTATAGTTCCCATAAAATGGGTATTAATGTTAACTTACAAAAACACGATTTATAAATTTAGAAAAGGAGACTTTATTTTTTATAAAGGGAGGTAGCTATCCCACAGGCTAAGAAGAGCAGCCTCAGGCAAAGACCAGAGACAGGCTCTTTGAAGGAGGAGGGGCTGGAATAGGAGCTTTTATGCTGAAAGGGTTAGCAAAACATACATATTAAACATGTTACAGGAGGAGGTATGGATATTCATGAAGGTGGTCCTGACATGTGCATATTGAGCAAACATGCATACAGCATAGGACTCACGTTTATTTTGGAATGGAGACTGAGTATTTAAATGTATTATAATTAGGTCCTAGGTGTCAAAAGTCTTTTCAGGACATGAAGGCATGCAAGTTTGCAGCTTCTGTAACCCAGCTAGAACCAGTCCATGGTCCATGGTCTCCTTATCAGGAGAAAGTTACTGAAATCAGTCTCTTTTCCAATCAAAGCTGTCCTTACAGCTGGTGGAAAGAGGGTGTCGGTTAGTCAGGGCCTGTTAACTGGAGGAGTTGTAATTGTCTTAATATTGTTTATCCAAAGCCAGTACTTGTTTAGCTGCTAGTGAAAAAGGAAAACCTTGTGGCAGTTAGAGCGTAGTTTATTCTGTAAGTGTAAAGGTGAATGACTTAACCCTTTCCTGGCATGACCTTTGATCTTGTTTATAATCTGGTATCTTACGGCCACAGACAGTCTGTTCTGTCAGTCTTATGATCTCCATTTTACATTAATGCTGGTTAGTTGTGTCTAAGCCATAAAAGGGAGAGGAGTATAATAAGGCATGTCTGACTTCCCGTTCTGTCAAGGTGAGGAACTCAGTTTTAAGATTTTCCTGGGACCCCCTTGGCCACAAGGAGGTTCATTCAGTTAGGGAGGGGGACAGGCTTAGGATATTATATTTAGTTTACATTTATCATTACAAATTGTATCACTTACTCCTTCTGCAGTCCCTAGAAATTTAGAAATATGGTCACCTTCTTCCTGTCTTTTCAGCTGACTATTGAACAGGGCCTTACAGAAGAGCACACAGGCTCTCTTTTGAGTGTGGCCCACTGTGGACCACAGGAAATAAATATCCACCCCTTACCTTCACATGCTCTTGGAGTGTAGGCTGATCCTAAAGCAGCTACTTTCACTTCAGCTCATCCATCAGCATCTATACTGTTTGCCTGTCTCTTCATTTTTCACATGACAGTCAAACACGAGTCCATGTGTCCTTCAACTTAGGGAATATGTATCAAAATCTTCTAGTCATCCTCTTGAACCCTGCCCCCCTTTCAAGGTAAAGGAGAAAGAGATGCATCCTTCCCTCCTCTCCTCCTTGGTAGAGCCAAGACTCATATAATAACACTTTTGAAAGAAATCCTATCCACAGTCCTACTCTACCCACCTTCAACAACCTGAAACTTTACACACTCAGTGTGAAGGAGGGGTTCAGAAGTTGTGAAACTTGTGTTACTGAAGTTACCTTTGACATTTTGCAACTTAGTCCCAGAGCCTCACTGTGAAATGTCATACCCCTCATACCTTAGCTCTTCCACACAAACTTCCAATTTCACACCCTAATATATTCGTTATTGAAAATTTGGAACTCACAAGATCACACAACAACAAAAAATAAAACTCACTGATAATCTCACTTCCCATACAAACACAACCACTGTCGGCACATGGGGGAATATTCGTTGTCTTTTTCTTTTGCCTAGGAATACATTTAAAAATATATACTTTTATAAAATGGGGTTATGCTATCATACAATTTGCAAACTGTTTTTTTAATATATTTTTGAACAACTTTCTAAGTTGACAAATGTGTTACCAGATATTTTTAATGGCTGTTTTAGATACCATCTTTGGACATATAACTGTTGATTTAACAAATTATTTATTATTAAGATACTTAGACTTTTAAAAAATAATTTCACCACATAGAAATCACTCTTCTGAACATCATCGTGGATGCATTTTTGCATTTATAGTAAAATATAAAATCAATCAACAAAAAATATATATTTATATAATGGTTTATACAAATATAAAATATAAATAATATAAATATAGAATAAATAATAAAATTAGATAGGTAATCAATAGTAAAAATAAAAAGTAAAATATAAATCCTACCATTCAGGAGTAATATTGTAGGCTGTAATCTGTAATGATTAAAATTCACATAAGCCTGAGTTAAAGGTCTAGAGCAGACTTTGATTTCATATGCTATGGTGAGAGGGCAAAGCCCAGAAAGTGGATTCTGGAGTATTCAACACGAATTTTACCCATTTTCACAATTTTTTTTTCTAAAGTCAGCTCTTATTCTTATCATCTACCTATGAAAGTCACCAAATACTATTAATTCTATTTTAGAAATATTTTCAGGATTCAGCTCCTCCTCTCCATCTTCACTAACATTACTTTAATTCATGCCTTCACCATTTTTCACCTAAATTGCTATAATCACTTCGACGCCCTCCCTTACCCTTCATCCACACTGACACCCAAATGAGTCCCCTTAAAACATAAATATTCTTGCATTACTTCCCTGATTTAAGTTCCGTGCTGGCTTCAGATGACTAAAGGGTAAGTCTAAATGACCCAACGGTAATTTACAGCAGTTCAAGCCCTTCCCTGTGTATTTCCTCATTTCCAGTTTTACCTCCCTGGCTTTCCCATTGCCCCTACCCTGCACTGATTCTTTATCCGTACTCAATTTCTCCTATTCCCTAGATGCACTGTGCTTTTCCTAACGGTTTCCATGCAGGTGCTCTTTCCTTTTGTCTGGAGTGTCCTAGCCTTGCCCTTTATTCATCTTTCAAACTCACACCTACTATCTCCTCTCTCTTCTCCCAAAGTGTCTAGGTAGAATCCATTGCCTCTTCTTACTGCAATTTGCAGTTCAGATTTCTTAGTCTCATACTTGCCTGTATCACGTTGTATTCCTTTTTATCAGTTTATGTACCCATCTGTCTGTCTCATTAGATTGACAAATGCTCAGGGTCAGGAATTTTACCTCCCTTCCACATGTAGCTATGAGAAATGTCGAATATGCTCAATAAATTAGTATTATCATTTAGAGATCTTTTTAACATTAATAAAATACTTCTCAACTTGCCCCAAACATAATAAAGAAATGTCTTCCTTTCTCTTCCTCCACTTCCTCCTCCTCCTCCTCCTCCTACTGTTCTTCTTCTTCTTCTTTTCTTCTTCCTCTTCTTCTTCTATTTTTAGACAGGTTCTCACTTTGTCACCAGGCTGGAGTACAGTGGTGTGATCATAGCTCCCTGTAACTTCGAACTGCTAGGCTCAAGAGATCTTCCCTCCTCAGCCTCCTGTGTAGCTGGGACTATGGGCATGCACCACCATGCCCAGCTAATTTTTAAACTTTTTTATAGAGTGCGGTCTCACTATGTTGTCCAGGTTGGTCTTGAATTCCTAGCTTCAAGCAATCCTCCTGCCTCAGCCTCCCAAAGCACTGGGATTACAGGCACGAGTCACCATGTCTGACCTCTTCCCATCATTTTATACCTAAAAACGTAAAGCCAAGGGAGAAGGAAGTCATAGCTTCAAGTCTGAAGCGAAAGACTGACTCAGGAGGCTGAAAATGCCATTCTCTCTCTGATTTACTCGATGACAGCAGACCCAAGTTGACTCAAATAGTGTACATTACAGAAAACCACAGATTGCCACATTAAAATTGAAGTCTAAAGATTTTAAAATATATTTATCATCCCACTGTGCTGGTTGTGTACAATAACATGCGTGATATTTCTAAAACACAAGCCCAGAAATCTGATCTGGGCTGCATGGAAGAGGACTCCAACTCAAGTAAACATCATTTTTAAAGCATGCACTAAATGATAGATTTAAATTAGACTAAAAAGACAGAAAACAGCATGTGAAACACTTCATTACCTTTTACATTTTTATGAAGCCTAGGGTAGAGGCAAGCATTAAAATAACAAGATTGAAAAGTGGCTGGTGAAAAGGTCTTTAGCACTTCTTGGCTGACATTTTTAAAAGGGCTTATTAATGCAAAAACCCTGCGGCTTTCATCCTACACACACAGAAACTGAATCTCTAAGGCATAGACAGACAGGAAGGGAAATCTGCCCTATTTGAAATGTTTAATAAAAGAGGGTGAAAGTAGCTTGCAGTTTCTACTCCTTCCATGTTCCCTTATTGACCCCCTTCCACAACCAACTTCCCAAAAGTCAAGCTGAAAAAATGTGGTTTCAGTACTTATCCCAAACTCTGCTGGCTGCCATGCCCCTGCCTGGAACCACTCCAGGCTGCTGAGCAGTGAGGCCTGCCCCATTGCTGATGGAATTACATGATGATAGTCTGTCACTGCTCTGGGGGAGAAGTGGGCAGCCAACTTGACCCTCTGGTAGTTGGACAATGCATGAGAAACCCCCGATACAGAGGCCAATCCGTCCTCTTTCTTTTCAAATCTAGTGAACAGAGAGTCTCTGCTAGCTGAGGAAATTCTGCCCAGTACTCAGAAGTTAGATGTAAGACTGTTTTCTATCATTATTCCTGTTGGCCCCACATTCTAGAACCCTGTTTCCTGCTTTTTATGTCTTATCTCAAAATATTCTTAAACCATGTGATGGTCTTTACTGTTCCCCTTGGAAGCCATGCCCCATTCTGCTCTGTGATGGTTAACATTGAGTGTCAACTTGGTTGGATTGAAGGAAGCAAAGTATTGTTCCTGGGTGTGTCTGTGAGGGTGTTGCCAAAGGAGATCATCTGAGCCAGTGGACTGGGAGAAGCTGACCCACCCTCAGTCTGGGTGGGCACCATCTAACCAGCTGCCAGTGTGGCTAGAATAAAGCAGGCAGAAGAAAGCGGAATGAGGAGACTTGCTGAGTCTTCCAGTCTTCATCTTTCTCCCATGCTGGAGGCTTCTTGCCCTCAAACATCAGACTCCAAGTTCTTCAGCTTTTGGACTCTTGGACTTAGACCAGTGATTTCTTCAGCCACAGACTGTAGGCTGTACTGCTGGCTTCTTTTTGAGATTTGGGGATTTGGACTGGCTTCCTTGCTCCTCGGTTTGCAGGTGGCCCATTGTGGTGCCTCACCTTGTGACCGTGTGAATCAATTTTCCTAATATACTCCCCTTCATATATACATATATCCTATTAGTTCCATCCCTTTAGAGAACCCTGACTAATACATGCTCCCCGCATCCTTTTATCTCCATGCAACTGGAGATTAGAACAAAGTTGTCAAAATTCCTTTATTCTTGTTAAGTACTTCTTAAACACTTTCTGAGACTTTTGCCTTCTTGTTTATTCTGTACAACTACTACAATTTCCCTCCTCCACTCTCTCCTCCCAGTGCATTCTAACCCCACCCTCTCTAAGTATTTAACATGTAACAAAGCTTTTGGAGAGCCCCCATGGAGAGATTACAAGTCTGTCCTATCACCACCCTCACCAACCCAGACTAAAATTTTGTACATTGCCTTAGTTAAGAGAGAGAGAGAGAGAACTAGGTAGAAGCAATCCCTACATTTTCAAACTCTCTATTCATAGGAAGAAGAACATTTCAAAAATACTTAAAATTCCATTTGATACTTCAAAGGCCTGAGTCAAGAATATAGTAGTTTCTTGAGAGTCTATAACACTCATACAACTAGAACTCATTTTTTTAATCCTGTGCCTTTTAAAGCACTGCTGATTCCTTGCTGCAAAGTAGATCAAATATCATAACTAAAATGACCCTGATATTCCACTGTGTCCCTAATTATATTTTTAGAGCCAAGGATCCGTACAGCTTAATGGTGATCTGAAGATCATCTAATAAAAATTACACCCATTCTCACCATTTACAAAAAAAGAAATGGAAGCAAAAAAAAAAAAAAAAAAAAAGACTTGTCTATGTCAGAAGTGAAAGTAATGTTTATTAGCATTTAGGTCTCCTGACTACAACCCACTGCTCTTTTTGTCATTCCATGAAGACTCTTACTTAACTTACTAAAGATCACCTCACAGTACTTCCCCACATCCTATGACAGCAGAAATTGGATGCCCAGCATATGACTTTTAATAAATAAATGACACATCAAATGGAACAAGTTTTACAAGAAAGGCCTGAGACGGTATTTTTTTTTTTTTTTTTTTTTTTGGTTTTTGTTTTCCTTTTCCTGACCAAGACCAGATTCTCTTCTGCCTCAAGATCTTGAAGAAGCATCCTACTAACATTGGGGCAGAGATACCTTTTTGGGTGGTATTGTAACAACAGTGTTCAAGTCTGATACCTTGAAACTCAAGGGCACACTAGAGGGACAAAGCAGCTAGAGATACTAGTAAACTCATAGGGCATGACCAGTTCTTGAGGATATTTCAAGATGAGGGGACAACTATAACATAAAATAACATGTTTAGCAAACACAATGAAACTGGCTTATACAAATTTTTTTTCACCCCTAAGTACTCATTCAGTAAAAATATACATAATATATCCTAATACACAGCCATCTCATAAAATATTTTCAAACATCTTTTTTGGAAATTGCTATAAAAAGCCTATGAAACATTCTTTTGAATGTCATCAAAAGATTTCATAGATTTTCCTTAAAGATTGATTTGGTTATTAGAAATAGGCAAAAGTCACTCAGCTAATTGGAAAAGACAAGCTAAGCAAAATTTTATTTTGGTTTAAAAAGTTGTACACAGAAAATGACACCAATTTTCTGAGTTATTTTGAAGACATTTACAAAAACATCATTTCAAAAATAATCTAAGGAATGACAGTGTCATTGGAATAAGAATACAATCTCTGCAGGTGATTAAATCAGAGTCAACTTCCATTTATTCAAGTAAGTTTTGGTATTGTGATTCAAAGACCAGCCATAAGTATGACACGTTTCCACAATGAAATACATGCTGTCATTTATGCAAATGTTTGAAAAGATTTTAATTGCTTAGAAAATATTGTTTTTATAATGTTAAATTTTAAAAAGCAAGATATGAGGAGGAAGAGGTGGAGCAAAATGACCAAATAGAAGCCTAAAGCAACTGGCTCCACCAGAGAAACATCAAACTGAACAACTATTCACACAAAAATCACCTTTATACAAGCCAACAATTAAGTGAGTGATCACAGCACCTGGTTGTAACACCATATTAAAGAAAGAAGCACTAAAGAGGTAGGAAATACAGACTTGAATCACCTTCACCACCCTTCCCCCATCCTTTGGTAGCAGCCATGTGATGCTTAGATAGAATTTGTGCACTTAGGGGAAGGAGAGCACAGTGTGGGACTTTGCATTGAAACTCGGTGATGCCCTGTCAGAGCAGAAAGCAACATAGGGCTGAAATGTACCAGTGCCCACTGAGGGAGCATTTAGTGCAGCCCTAGCCAGAGAAAAATCATCCATCCTAGAGGCTGGAACCTAAGCCCCTGAAGCCTCACCACAGTGGGCTAAAGTATTCTGGGGTCCTATATAAATGTTAATGGCAGTCTAAGCCACAAGGACTGCAATTCCTGGGGAGATACTCCTTCTGCTTGAGGAAAAGAGAGGGAAGAATAAAGAAGACTTTGTCTTGCAGCTTGGGTACCAGCTTTGCCACAGTGGGCTAGAGCACCAAGCAGGCTCCTGGGGTCCCCAGTTTCAGGCCTTGGCTCCCAGATGGCAATTCTGGACCCACCCTGGGCCAGAAGAGAGCGAGGCCTGGCAGCACTCATCATAAACTGAATGAAGAAACTTTGGGTCTTGAGTGAACATGGGTGATAACCAGGCAGTACCCACTGTGGGCCTGGGTCAGTGGTAGCCACATAGAGGGATTCCTCTGCTTGAGAGAAGAGGAGGAAAGAATGGGAAGGGCTTTTTGTCTTGCAGCTTGGATACCAGTTCAGCCTCAGTAGAATAGAGTACCAGGTAGATTACAAAGTTTCCTGAGTTTCTAAGCCCTGGCTTCTGAATGGCATCTCTGGACCCAGCTGGGGCTAGGAGGGACTTGCCACCCTGAAGGGAAGGACAAAAGCCTGGCTGGATTCAGCACCTGCAGATTATAGATTCTGTGGGCCTTAACTAACCATGGGCAGCAACCACATGGTAGGCAACATGGGACTTGAGTGATGCCCAGTGCTATACTAGCTTCAGGTCTGAACCAGTGCAATTCCTGTGGTGACCACAGAGGTGCTTGCATCATCCCTCCCTCAGCTCCAGATGGCTCAGTACAGAGAGAAAGAGATTCTACTTGTTTGAGGGAAAGTAAGGGAAGAGAAAAAGAAAATTCTCCTGAATCTTATCCAAGACCACCTAGGTGATACTTCTGTGAGTCTGCAAGAGCTACAGTGTTAATGGGCTTAGCCTGCCTCCTAATGGATGTACAGCTGCAGTGACAAAGACTTAGATCACAACACCCACGTTCTTACAAATACTTGGAAAGCCTTCCCAAGAAGGACAGGTACAAATCAGCCCAGACTGCAAAGACTACAATAAATACCTAACTCTTCAATGCCTAGACACTGATGAACATCCACAGCATCAAGGCCATCTGGGAATACATGATCTCACAAAACAAACTAAATAAGTCACCAGGGACCAATCCTGGAGAGACAGAGATATGTGAACTTTCAGAGAGAGAATTCAAAATAGTTGTTTTGAGGAAGCTCTGTGAAATTCAAGATAACACAGACAAGGAATTCAAAATCCTATCAGATAAATTTAACAAACAGATTGAAATAAATAAAAATAATCCAGCAGAAATTCTAGAGCTAAAAAAATGCAATTGTCATATGCAAGAATACATCAGAGTCTCTTAACAGTGGAATTAATAAAGCAGAATAAAGTGCTAGTGAGCTTGAAGAAAGACTCCTCGAAAATACACAGTCACAGGAGACAAAAGAAAAAAATAAAAAAGAATGAAGCATACCTACAAGATCTAGAAATTAGCCCCAGAAGGGCAAATTTAAGAGTTATTGACCTTAAAGAGGAGGTAGAGAGAGAGAGATCAGGCTAGAAAGTTTATCCAAAGTATAACAACAGAGAACTTCCCAAACCCAGAGAAAGATAGCAATATTAAAGTACAAAAAGATTGTAGAACACCAAGCAGAGTTAACCCAAATTGGATGGCCAAAGGTCAAGGACAAATAAATTGTCCTAAAAGCAGCAAGAGAAAAGAAACAAATAACATACAAAGAGGTGCTCCACTTTGTCTGGCAGCAGACTTCTCAGTGGAAACCTTATGGGCCAGAAGAGAGTGGCATAATGTATTTAAAGTGCTGAAGAAAAAAAAACTTTCATCCTAGAATAATATATCCAGTGTAAAAATCCTTCAAATATGGAAGATAAATAAAGACTTTCCCAGACAAATAAAAGCAGAGAAATTTCATCAACACCAGATCTGTTCTATAAGGAATGCTAAAAGGAGTTCTTCAACCTGAAAAAAAAAAAAGACATTAATGAGGAATAAGAAGTCATCTGAAAATGCAAAACTCACTAGTAATAGTGAGTACATAGAAAAACATATAATATGTAACACTGTAATTGTGGTATGTCAACTATTCATATCTGGATTGGAAAGACTGAAAGATGAGCCTCTCAAAAATAACTACAGTTTTTCAAGACATAAACAACATAATAAGATGTAAAGAGAAACAAGAAAAAGTTAAAAATGATGGAATAAAGTTAAACTATACAGTTTTGATTAGTTTCCTCTTTGCTTGTTTGTTGGATTGTTTCTTTATGCAATCACTACTAATTTGTCATGCATTTAAATTAATGGGGTATAAGATATTATTTGCATTCTTATGGTCACCTCAAACCAAAATCATACAACAGACACACAGAAAATCAAAAGCAAAAAATGAAAACGTGCTATCAGAGAAAATCACCTTCACTGAAAAGAAGACAAAAAGGAAGGAAAGAAGAAAGAGAAGACCACAAAACAGCCAAAAAACAAATAACAAAATGGCCGGAGTAAGTACCTATTTATCAGCACTAACACTGAATGTTAATAGACTAAATTCTCCAATCAAAAGAAACAGAGTGTCTGAATGGATTAAAAAACAAGACCCAATGATCCATTGACTACAAGAAACACACTTCACCTATAAAAACACACATAGACTGAAGATAAAGAGATAGAAAAAGATATCCCATGTGAATGGAAACCAAAAAATAGCAGGAGCAGCTTTACTTACATCAGACAAAATAGATTTCAAGACAAAAACTATAAAAAGAGACAAATAAGTTTATTATGTAATGATGAAGAGGCCAATACCACAAGAAGTTGTAATAATTGTAAATATATATGTGCACTGGAGCACTCCAATATGTATCACACAGATTGTTAGAGCTAAAGAGAGAGATAGACTCCAATACAATAATACCTGGTGACTTCAATACCTCACTTTCATCATTGGACATATCTTCCAGACCAAAAATCAACAGAGAAACATCAGATTTTAGTCTGCACTATACATCAAATGGACCTAATAGATGTTACAGAGTATTCCATCCAATGGCTACAGAATACACACCCTTCTTCTCAGCACATGGATTATTCTCAAAGATAAACCATATGTTAGGCCATAAAACAAATCTTTAAAAATTCAGAGAAATTGAAATTATATCAAGTATCTTCTTTGATCATAATGGGACAAAACCAGAAGTCAATAACAAGAAGAATTTTGGAAACTTTAGAAATACATGAAAATTAAACAATATGGTCCTGAATGACCATTGGGTCAATAAAGAACTTAAAAAGAAAATTTTAAAATGTCTTAAAACAAACAACAATGGAAACACAACATGCCAAAATCTATGGGATACAGTAAAAGCAATACTAAGAAGAGAGTTTATAGCAATGAGTACCTACATCAAAAAAGTAGAAATACTTCAAATAAATAACCTAACAAATGTTCTAATACCTAAAGTATTAGAAAAAACTGAACTCAAAATTAGTAGAAAAAATTCATAAAGATAGAGCAAAAAGAAATGAAATTGAAACTAAAAAAGACAAAAGATCAACAGAATGAAAAATTGTTTTTTTGATAAGATTAGCAAAATCCGCAAACCTTTAGCCAGATTAAATAAGAAAAAGGAGAGAAGATAAAAATAAGTAAAACCAGCAATGAAGTAGGGGACATTACAACCAATATTGCAGAAATTGAAATTATCATTAGAGACTACTATGAGCAACTATATGACAATAAATTGGAAAACTTAGAAGAAATGGATAAATTTCTAGACACATACAATCTACCAAGATTAAGCCAGGAAGAAATCCAAAACCTAAACACACCAATAAGTAGTGAATTTGAAGTTATAATAAAAAATTTCCCAGCAAAGAAAAGCTATGGCTTCACTGCTGAATTTGACTAAACATTTAAAGAAGAACAAATATCAATCCTACTCAAACTATTCCAAAAAATAGAGGAGGAGGAATTACTTCCAAACCCATTCTATGAGGCCAGTATTACTGTGATGCCAAAACCAGACAAAGACACATCAAAAAAGAAAAGCTATAGGCCAATATTCCTGATAAACATTGATGCAAAAATCCTCAACAAAATTGTAGCAAATTAAATTCAACAACACATTAAAAAGATCATTCATCATGACCAAGTGGTTTTTATCCCTGGGATGCAAATCAATCATTGTAATACATCAAATCAATAGAACTAAGGATAAAAACCATATGATCATTTCCATTGATGCTGTAAAAGCATTTGATAAAATTCAACATCCCTTCCTGATACAACCCCTCAGAAAACTGGGTATAGAAGGAACATTACTCAACATAATAAAAGCCACATATGATAGACCTACAGCTAGCATCATATTAAATGAGGGAAAACTGAAAGCATTTTCTCTAGGATCTGGAACACAACAAGGATGCCCACTTACTCCATTGTTATTCAACAATGCCTGAAGTCCTAGCTAGAGCAATCATAAACGAGAAAGAAATAAAGGGCATCCAAATTGGAAAGGAAGAAGTCAATTTATCCTTGTTTGCAGATGATATCATCTTCTATTTTGAAAAACCCAAAGACTCCACAAAAAAAACTATTAGACAAATTTAGTAAAGTTGCAAAATATCAAACCAACATACAAAAATCAGTAGCATTTCTGTATGCCAACAGCTAACAATCTGAAAATGAAATCAAGAAAATAATCTCATTTACAATAGCTACAAAATAATAATAATTAATAATAATAATAAGATACCTAGGAATAAACCTAACCAAAAAAGTGAAAGATCTCTACAATGAAACTATAAAACATTGATGCAAGAAATTGAAGAGGACACACACAAAAAATGGAAAGATATTCCATGTTCATGGATTGAAAGAATCAATATCGTTAAATTGTCCATACTGCCCAAAGCAATTGGAGATTCAATGCAAAATACCAATGACATTTTTCACAGAAACATAAAAAATCCTAAAACTTATATGGAAGTACAAAAGACTCAGAATAACCAAAGCTACCCTTTGAGCAAGGAGAACAAAACTGGAGAAATCACATTACCTGATTTCAAATTATACTAAAAAGCTATAGCAACTAAAACAGCATTGTACTGGCATAAAAACAGACACATTAGCCAATGGAAGAGAATAGATAACCCAAAAATAAATTCATACATTTGCAGTAAATT
This sequence comes from Symphalangus syndactylus, assembly GCF_028878055.3. NCBI lineage: Eukaryota > Metazoa > Chordata > Mammalia > Primates > Hylobatidae > Symphalangus > Symphalangus syndactylus. The sequence goes on along the minus strand of NC_072443.2, from coordinate 35,200,190 downwards.
CATTTTCACTAAAGGAGCCAAGAACGTACATTTGGGAAAGGACATTCACTTCAATAAATGATGCTGGGAAAACTGGATATCTGTATGTAGAGAAATAAAACTAGATCCCTATCTCTCACCATATACAAAAATCAAGTAAAATGGATTAAAGACTTCAGTATAAGACTTCAAACTAGATAGAATTAATACTCAGGATATATAAAGAGCTCATACAACTCAATAAAAAAATCTCATAATTTGATTAAAAATGGGCAAAAGATCTGAATAGACATTTCTCAAAAGAGGACATACAAATGGCAAACAGGTATGTGAAAAGGTGCTCAACATCACTGATCATCAGATAAATGCAAATCAAAACTATAGAGATATCATCTCACCCCAGTTAAACTGGCTCTTATCCAAAAGACACACAATAACTAATGCAGGCGAGGATGTGCAGAAAAGGGAACCTTCGTACAATGTTGGTGGGAATGTAAATCAGTACAACTACTATGCAGTACAGTTTGGAGGTTCCTCAAAGAACCAAAAATGAAACTACTATATGATCCAACTACCTTACTACTGGGCAAAAACATCACTAGGGTATACCAAGTGAAAGCAAATCAGCATATTGAAGAGATATCTGCCTTTCCATGTTTTTTGCAGCACAAGGCACAATAGCCAAGATTTGGAAGCAACCTAAGTGTCCATCAGCAGATGAATGGATAAAGAAAATGTGATACGTATGCACAATGGCGTACAATTCAGCCATAAAAAAAGAATGAAGTCGTGTTATTTGCAACAATACAGATGGAACTGAAGGACATTCTGTCAAGTAAATAAGCTAGGCACAGAAAAACAAACTTCTCATGTTCTCACTTATTTGTGGGAGCTAAAAATTAAAACAATTGAACTCATGGAAATAGAGAATAGTGTGATGGTTACCCAAGGCTGAGAAGGGTGATAGTGGGGAGGGGGATGTGGGGATGGTGAATGGACACAAAAATATAGTTATATAGAATGAATAAGATCTAGTGTTTCTTAACACAATGGGGTAACTACAGACAATAATAATTTACTGTATACCTCAAAACAACTAAAAGAGAATAATTGGATTGTTTGTAACGCAAAGAAAAGATAAATATTTGTGTGATGGATACCCCATTTACTCTCACATGGTTATTATGCATTGTATGGTTACATTGAAATATCTCATGTTCATCATAAATATATACAACTAATATGTACCCACAAAATTTTTTAAAAAGCAATATAGAAAATTGTATATGAAAGGTTATCACAATTACATAAAAATAGGCATAAATAATATTGGAGGAATAGAGGCCGAAATGCTGAAAGTGATAGTATTTGGATAGTGAAACAGCAGGTTATTACATTTCTACTTTTTGGTGTTTTCTAAATTTTTTCTAATGAACAGATATAATCTATAAAATGAGAAAATCATTTGTTTCTTTTAAAAAATTATTATATATGTGCATTTCCTCATAACCAGTAAGAGAATTGCTTATATTGGCTTCAAACCGTGATCACTTCCCTGCACCATACTTCATCTGTAACATAAAGTGGTTGGGTAATTATCGTCACTCTAAAGACTTTGAAAAAGGCCAACATGCAGCAACCAAAGATCCTAAGATTAAAAACCTAGAAAAGTCACAGCACAATAAAATGGTATGATTTGCTTCTATTAAAGTTGTATTTTGTTAACATGAATAACTTATACCACAATTAGACTAAATTTTTAACCATATATTCATTTTAGAACAATGTAGCCATATATATATATTAAAAAGCTTAATCACAGGGGGAGAAAAAGGGTGGATAGCAGGCGGGACTAACTTGCAGCTCCCACTCAGACAGACAGAGCAGCATGTGGAGACTCACATCGTGAACTTTTGCTCCAAGAACCAAGCAACATACCAGGGAAGCTGAGAGAATCCACAGACCCTTTGAAGGAAGCAGATTTCTGTTGCTGGCTCCAGGAGGCAGCCAAAAAAATGTGAGTGCGCAAAGTGTGAAAGTATGAAAGGGGGATCATCTGCCCCTGAGCATACATCCTTACTGGAGAACCTGAGGGTCCAGATCATGGAAGAAGAACTTGACCTTACCTGGAGCTGAAACAAATTTAGAGAGCCAAGTGAAATACAGGGGTAGAGGAAGCAGCAGGAAGAGCCCTGCATCCACTCTCAGTCCTCAGGGAAGCCATTTCTGTCTTTGTCTCGCAGGTGTCCTTAGGGAGGGCTGCCGGTGGAGTTGGGGAAAGATCACAGGGAGAAGGAAAACTCCTGCTGAACTCCGTAACAATTTCAATTTTATGCGAAGTTTCCTGGACAGAATCTAGGGGAGAGGGTGAACCAGGGGTGTAGACACAGCACAGAAGTTGCAGCAGATGGGGAGTCACAAAACCTGAAAGCCCTGCTTGCTTTCCCAGCAGGCACGCCTGCAGCCTGGGACAAGTACTCAACCCTGTTCACCTGCTGCCTGGAAATAAATTTGGTGCTGTTGGGGGGCATGGTGAAAGTGAGACTGGCCTTTCAGGTTGCATGGAAGCTGGCTGAGGCCTGTAACTGCCAGCTTTCCCCCACTTCCCTGGTTACTTCCATGAGGCAGAAGAGGCAGCCATAATCCCCCTGGGAGCATAACTCCACTGGCCTAAAAACCACACCTCCATCCCACACAGCAGCTGCAGCAAGCTCTGCCCAAGGAGAGTCTGAACTCAGACATACCTAACCCTGCCTCCACATGATGGTCTTTCTGTATCTGCCCTGGTAGCTGAAGACAAAGGACATAATCTCTTGGGAGCCCTATGGCTCCACCCTGCCTGAGAAACTCATAACAGGAGACCCTAGGGCAAGCTTGTATCCTCCATATACTACTGCAGCTGATACTCTCTTGAAAGCACCACCTCCTGGCTGGAGGCCAACCAATACAAAACTAGTGCAATAAACAAAAACACAACCAAGGACCCTCACAGAGTCCACTTGACTCCTCTGCCTCCTCCACTGGAGCAGGTGCTGGTATCCAGGGCTGAGAGACCTAAGATGGATCATGTCACAAACAATCCCATCAAAAAGTGGGCTAAGGACATGAATAGACAATTCTCAAAAGAAAATATACAAGTGGGCAACAAACATGAAAAAATTCTTAACATCACTAATGGTCAGGAAATGCAAATCAAAACCACAATGCCATACCACCTTACTCCTGCAAGAATGGCCATAATCAAAAAAAAAAAAAAGATGTTGGCATAGATGTGGTGAAAAGGGAACACTTTTACACTGCTGGTGGGAATGTAAACTAATACAATCACTATGAAAAACAGTGTAGAGATTCCTAAAAGAGCTAAAATTAGATCTACCATTTTATCCAGCAATCCCACTTCTAGGTATCCACCCAGAGGAAAATAAGACATTATATGAAAAAGATACTTGCACACAGATGTTTGAAGCAGCACAATTTGCAATTGCAAAAATATAGAACCAGCCCAAATGCCCATCAATCAATTAGTAGATGAAAAAAGTATATATATATATATATATATATATATATAAAAAGTATACACACACACACATATATATACATACACACACACACACACACACACACACCATGGAATACTACTCAGACATAAAAAGGAACTAAATAATGGCATTCATAGCAACCTGGATGGAATTGGAGAACATTATTCTAGGTAAAGTAGAATAATGTAACTCAGGAATAGAAAACCAAACATCGTATGTTCTCACTCATAAGTGGGAGCTGAATTTTGAGGATGCAAAGGCATGACAATGATACAATGGAATTTGGGGACTCAGGGGAAAGGGTGGAAGGTGGGTGAGGCATAAAATACTATACACTGGGTACAGTGTACACTGCTCAGGTGATGAGTGCACCAAAATCTAGAAATGATCACTGAAGAACTTATTCATGTACCCAAACACCACCTGTTCCCCCAAAAACTACTGAAATTAAAATAAAATGTGTATTCAGTGCCAAAAAAAAAAAAGACAGAACATGGGATTGAAAAAGGAAAAGCTTAATCATAAGCACACAGAAACAGAGCTATACATTACCTGAAGACATGGTGGTCTTTAACCAAATAATCAGTTGGCGTACTGTTTATTAATTCCTTCAGTAGTCATTTATCAAGTACCAGAAATTAACCAGCACTCCATATGCAGCTGAATGAGCAACTGTATCTGACATATTTATGGCAGTTTCCATGTTCACAAAATATGCTGACTTATGTTACTTCATTTGATTTCTACAAAATTCTATATTTACATTACAGCTATTATTAGTGTTAATCATAATGACTTAAGAATAGTTTTATTAGGGACAGTTTTAAGGCCAGGTTGTTAACTCCTTGAGAGTAGGGAACTTGCTTTATTTATCTTAACTATCAATAGGTTTGCCAAGTTGAATTCCCATTGTACAGATTGAGAAACTGAGGCTTTAGGACTTGTTCATGGTCATAAAGTCAATGGGTGGCTCAAGACAACCAACTTCTATGCCTTTTCTTTTATAATACCTGTACTTTGACATGTCTAGGATCCTTTAGCTGTGGCTAACAAGAAAATTATTTCAATATTTGAGTATATAAATTCCCAGAAGAGATAAAATTGATAATTAAGAGATTGATTCTTTATTTAAAAAGCCCTATAGTTATCATATAAACAATTAAGAATGACTAAATATATTTATAGCTAGGCAATTACAAACAAAAAGTGCTATCAGAATATAAATAATAATGAACCAAGCAAACTGAGTTTATTCTTACTGGGAAAGGTAAGACCTTGAACTGTGACCTAATAGAAGTTCTTAAAATTCTAAACAAAATCAATAGAGTTTGAGAGAGATAAATCATCCACATGGGTGATGCACTAACAAAATTGCCTAGAGACCACGATCTGAGAATAAGAAATGAGAACACAAAGGATTTGGGACAGCAAATCCTTTTTTCTCACAAAGAGCAATAAACAGAGGCTCCCTGGTTTCAATCAGGCATCAGCTCAAATACTACCCCTTTCTTCCTTAATCTACCTAAAACAGAGCCCCCTTCCCAGTGTTGTGCTGGTACACGTTCACAACTGGGTATCTGGAGGAAAAATATTGCATGTGTATACGTACTTAGGTCTATTATAAATTTTACTGATATAAAAGTTGTATATCACACAATTTACAAATAATAACATGTATCATTTATTTTAGTAAATTTTACACAGTCAGCGAATTCTCACAGAATGCTTTTGTTAATTTTTACCATACTTTTGTATCCACAGCCCACATATGGTTGCAATTGAACAGCTATAGACTCATCCATGTCATTGAATGCAGACTTGGAAAGAGATGTACAGTATTTCTATAATACTATTCAGATATAATAGATGTAAATAACCACAACAGCCTATATAACAGCAACATGTAGTAAAATGAGAAAGTGTTGTTTTGAGTAGGCATTACCTTTTTTCCTAATGTGATTTATTTGTTTTTAAACATATACAATTTAATTTTTCAATATTTGCTCTGTTTAGCAACTGGGTTGCAAAATTCCTGTGGATTTAATAATTGATCTTTATGAGCCAGCCTGAGACAGCTACAGCACACCACCACCCTACCCTACCCCTATCATTCTCTAATTTCTTACCCTGGTTTATTTTTCTAATGGGCTTTTATCACCACTCAACATGTATTTATATGTTTATTTCTTGTCTCTCTTACTAGAATATAAACTCAATGAGGGCAAGCATTTTGTCTGTCCGGATCATTACTGCCATGGTGTCTGACACACGGTAGACAGGAGTACGAGGAGCCCAGGCTCGTCTGAGTGGGCATGGAGAGCTGAGGTCAACTAATCCGTGCTATGTCATCATGTGCTCAGTAAGCAGACACTGACTTGGAGATTCGAGTGAAGGAGTTCATTAGGAAGTGATCTTATTATCAACACCAGTGGAGGAAGGGGAAGGAAGACAAGCTGGTAGAGGAAGAAGCTGAGCTGTGACAAAGTCCTAACCAAGAGGTCAACTTATTTCACAGGGCCTCTGGAGCTGGCACAGCCCATCAGAGTTTCCTTGAGTTGGGCAAAGGGTGAGCCTTTATACCCTCACATTGGTCGTTGGCTATAGGCTAACCCTAAAGGGAAAGTGACCTTGAATGAGACAGTTCTCTTCAGCTGAGGCAATCCCTGAAGGAGTTTGATAACTAAGGATTGTCTGTCAGAAGCACTCCAGCAGCTGGGGCAACATACTCTACACAGGGTTAGATTCAGGGCAGGGTGCCAGTGCCAGCAGGAAATTGGAGTGCAATTAGCAAACGAAGAGAGGAACCAGTCATAGGAATCATAGGCAGGGAGCACATCTGTTGGGGATTGGGAGAAAGACTGCAGCTTGGAAGGCATTCAGTTCCTAGGGCTTGCCCCAGGATTATTGGTTTCTGGTGTCAGGAAGCAACAGTAGAATAAGCAGGAGAATGCACTGCCTGCCTTCTAAATTACCTAGGCACATACACTCCATAAACCCTCATACAGACCCCAGCTCGTTAGGATCTACCCAGGATCTTTACAAAACACAGGTCACTCAAAAACATTTATTGAATATCTATGAAGTGTCAGTCCCTGTGCTACACTTTAGAAACACAAGAGTGAATAAAATAGACGTAGTCCATGGCCTAAATAAGCTTACATCTAGTGTCGTGGCTCTTAACCCTGACTGTGCACTAAAATCACCTGAAGAACTACTTTTAAATGCTGGAGCTTCTGATGGAATTGCCATGAAAGACAGCCTTTGCATTCATATTTTCTAACGGATTTTTATATGTGGTCAGGGCTGAGAACCACTGCTTTAAGCCACTGATGAAAAGATAGTAAACAGGTGCACACATCCAGTGTTCTGAAATTCAAACTAACAAAATGTACATGCTGAACACAAAGAAACAAAATTCTAAACAATGGCTGATATGATTTCACCTTAGCCTCTGAACCCTAGTCTGAATCAACATTCATGACCAGATTAACTCATTGATACCATATCTCTGGAATGAATGCTAAATCTTTTTGCCGATCTCTGGGGATTGCCAGCTGTATCCCCTGTGTTGTGTTTGATGGCACAACCAGAAGTTCTTTGCATACATCAATAGACATCAAGGCAACCCAAAGATGATGTAAATTGCTCCTGCTGTAAACTGGCAGCACCTTGGGCTTTTGGCTCCTAATACGGTTGACATTAAGTCAGCCTTTCTCTCTGAATTCCTGACTGTGGTGCCCAGACACAGCATTTAATTAGTGTTTCAATTATCATTTAAATGTTTGCACATCAAGTTCAATGAGATCAAGGAGATGAATTTTGGGACAAGTGGTTGTATCATCAATGATTTCCCCAGAGATAGATTATTTGAAGGTTAACAATTCAAGCAGAGGGCCTTAAAAAGTGGTTAATTGCTGTAAATACTTTTTCAGCTGCAGAACTCAGCACTGTGAACAAGAGACTAGCTCCTTTGATCTTAATGAAGTAAGATGTTTTTCACGCATCACAGCAGCTTGCTGGGTCCTAAGCTGCAGTTACCAAGAGCACAGAGGTCATCTCCTTCTGAACAATCTTTTGTATTGGCTAAATTGTAATTACCCTGTATATAATTAGCCCTTGACTCACTAGAACAGCTTTATGGCCTAGAATGTTTCTTTAAAAAATCATGCAAATAATAACATTTGCATGGGCTATGTTTTAGAGTGGAGAAGCCAGCCATTATATCACTATCAAAAATGAAAGAGAAGTGGAGGACACCTGTGATCCGATTGGCTATTAATATTACCTTACCTATTTTTGTGCTTAAAGGATAATAACATTGCCTGTGATCAAAAAAAAATGTAGAAGAGAAAAGGGAAAGGGAGGAGAATGAAAAATTAAATGAGATACCTGTTCACAGCACATCATCAGGACTGAAACAACTTTAAATGCTATGAAGATTAAGCATATGTCTCTACCTCTGCCCATATTTTTAGGGAATACAGCTAGATTTTCATTTAATTTCAAGTTTTTCCTACCTACAGCCCTTAATAGTTTTTTGGTTTGTTTTCAACTCAGGTTCAGTATGAAGAAGGGAATGTTTAATAACCCACTTCAAAATGAGGTGAAAGGACTCCAGGAAGTGGAATATTCTAGAACTAAGGCAGATTACCTGGAAATCTCTCAAAATGGAATTTGTTGTATTTTTGCACGGTTTTGGGCTTTGTTTTCTGAGCATCCATTTTTATCTTTATTTTTATTCTTTTTTAAGCAACAGGGTCTCACTATGTTGCCCTGGCTGGCCTTGAACTCCTGGCCTCAAGTGATCCTTTCTCCACAGCCTCCTGAGTAGGTAGGATTACAGGCATGAGCCGCTGTGCCTGGCTAGCATCCAGTGACTAAGGAAAGAAGCCACATAACGTGTTTTAATCCCCAAAGTCATTTCCCCCAAATTAAGATTTACCCGTCTGTTTTCTAGATGTACCAACAGCCAATATTTTATAAATCTTTCCAGGATTCTTCTAAGACTTGAATACTCAGTTGTTGTTGCTGGATTTCCCTCCTCTTCTCAAAGAAATTTGCCTGCTCTCTAAGGCTGCCTTTTCCAAGGACAGGGACCTTATATCCTTAGTCTTTTGGATTGTGTCACCTCTTTATACTCCAACCTTCAGAAGACAATGTTGGACAGGATCTTGAAGTTGGAAGCGACCTTATGAATCAAGGCCATTTTCTTCATTTTGTACACTGAGGCTCAAAGCGGTTGATTGACTCTCTGAAGGCCCAGTACTCTGGGCAAGCAGTGATTAAGAGCTCCACCTCCAGAGTCCGACCCCCTGGCTTAGACACCAGCACCAACACCTGTAAGTTGTGGGATCTTGGGCAAGCTCCTTTACCTCTCTGAGCCTCTGTTTCTGCGTTTGTTAAAAGACTAATAAGAATAGTACCCTTCTCTTGGAAAAGTGATAAGGATCAATGAAATAATGCATGAAAAGCACTTTGTCAAATGTCTGACACAATGAGAACTTGACGAACAGTGAGTGTTATAGTTAGGGACAGAATCCAGACTAGAACAAAAGACTGGCTTTCAGCCCAAACTTTATTCCTTTTTGTCATATTAATCATCTTTTTCAGTTGTTAGAGCTCTACCATCAAAAATCAGTGTGTACTGCTGGGGTGATGGGTGCACCAAAATCTCACAAATCACAACTAATGTACTTACTCATGTAATCAAATACCACCTGTTCCCCAAAAACCTATGAAAATTAAAAATTAAACAACAACAACAACAACAAAAACTCTAGGCTTTCTTGCTCTAGAAAGAAATATGTTTCTTCCTTCTGTATTTGAAGATGGATGCCAAACTCCCTTGAAGAAGTGAGTTAAGACATGATTGTATCTTTAAGTTGGTTCTTCCAAAATGTCCCAGCAAAGGCAAAGAGTGAAGTGTGGTGCCACGTTGGTATAACGTTCCTTCTCTAATTTCTTATCTATTTTCTTCTTAACTATACAGTTAGCCACAGTTTGTACCTCTGCTCCCTAGGTGCCAGTTAGGGGACATACATTATTATGCTGCCTGAAAAGGCAACTGGCACCTAGGGTGCAGAAAGCTACAACAACATAAAGTGGGAAGGCCATTCTGCCTCTGAAAAATGACATTGCTATTCCAAAAGTTTACTTTGGGGATCATTCATTTGGAAAATGTGACAACATCTTTATAATAAAGAAAGCAAAACAAAACACTAAGCCTACCACTAACCTTGATTATGTTGTCAGAAAGAACAGCTCCTGAAGTGTGTCAAACATGAAAAGCAGTTAAGGTGGGACATTTTCAATTTTCAGCCCTGGTTCATACAAATTGAGTTTTCCTCATCTGATCTGCATTACTGTGAGTAACAGGGGCTGTGCTGCCACTTCTGACTGACTGATCAGTGTGATGGGCCTTGGGAAGGCAGTTCACAGAACATCAGCGGGTTCAGCTGTCACATTTTCAGGGAAACTCCATGGTTGCGTTACTATGGAAAACGTCGGGGGAGCCTGCTCACACCACTGTCAATGATCAGATAAAAAGACAGGCAGGTCCTGAGAAAACCCCATTCCCAACTCTGTCAATTTGGAAGGAAAAAGACATAACATAAAACTCAAACTGAACCTTTGAGACCCTTGTATCTTGGAATCTCCCTGATTCCCCACTGAATGAGCTTTAAAATTACACCTTTAGGGGTTGAATCAGAACTAAAAGAAACTTTAGAAGCCACGTAATAATCTATGTGTTCTCTTTCACCTTGGACTTCTCTCACTTCTGCTCCGTCTTTTAATTGTTTATCACATTTTGCTGACCTTCCTCTTCCACATTTCTCAGATCTGTGAAACCTGTTCCTCTCACATCCACCTCTGCTGTCATAGGCAAAATTCGTCAACATTCACACGTCAATTATTGTAATAGTCTCTTAGTTGGTCTTCTTCGCAATCAATTACTTTATGACTCAAACCACCTTGCATTGTTCTGTGGGATTAATCTTCCCTAAGTGGTAATTTTCATTATATCACCTGCCTGTTTGCAAACTCACAATGGTTCCTATATCATGTCAGTATTCATGTCCTTCCATCTTTGGGTGCACATAGCTGCACTTCCATTGCACATGCAGCTTGCCATGTCTTGCATTTGCCTCCTTCTTTCTTTCAGACATTTGTAAAATTTCTGACACAAAATTACCTCTCCTCTTCTTTTTACCCAAACATGACGGTTCTTTACTTTTGGAGGCTGCTTCAGTGGGAAAGTAACTTCAGCCACTTTAGTATTCATCACTTTATCTTTTCCCTCAGCTACTTCTCTGGAATTTTTTCTTCTCTACAAGTTTCTCACATTTTTTTTCATTTTAACCCTTGGTAACTCCATCCCTGCTTCTCCTCTAGGATGCATAAGATCTCTAGACGTTTTCTTTCTTTCCCCATTGCTTTGTTCCTAAGCACAACCAACCTGCTAACATAGCATGAACATAAACCTGAGTGGAATACTGGGAAAAGCACATGACAAACAGTCCAAAGAGCTTTCTGTTTTTAGCAATATTTTTAGGTATCTAGAACATCAAAGTTCAGGGTAGTACATAAAAACCATTTTTTTTTTTAATGCATGGCTGAGTTGGCTGGAAAGTAAGAGATACCCTCAGAGGTTAGAATAAAAGAGAACCCTCAAATCCATAAATGGGATATTAGAATTTGTCATCCAGAAGTAATAAATTAGCATTTGTTCTCTACCAATCCTAATGGCCTAGAACTTCGCTTTAGCAGACCAAGAGGAGACCACCTGATCCTAGGAGTTCAGATCAGGAACATCTGCCTCAAGCCAGGCCCCTGGAAGTATCTGTGGGTAAAGTAGGAAAAATCCTGCCTCACAGAGTGAGGTAGTAGGGATATTTATCTGTCTTGTCTCTGGCATAAGAAAAAAAATAATTCTCCTGAAATCTTAAACGCAGTTTTATTCTGACACATATTTGGGGCTAGAATTCTCTCTGATTGTAATACCTCCAAAATACCACACACTAAAAATTTTGTTTAAAACAGGAGTTGACAAATTATGGCCAACAGGCCAAATCCAGTTTGCCATCTGCTTTTGTACAGTCCATGAGCTAAAACGGTTTTCACATGTTGAAATGGTTGAAATAAAATAAAAAGAAGAAAATATTTTGTGACATATGAAAATGATATGAAATTCAAATTTCAGTGTCAAAAATTAAGTTCCATTGGAACATAGCCATGCTTATTTCTTTACATATTGTCTGTGGATCCTTTTGCACTATAACGACAGGGTTGAGCAGTTTTATCAGGTACAGTATGGCTCACAAAACCTAAAATATTCACTTTCTGGTCCTTTATAGAGAAAGGTTTCTGACCCATGGTAATGTGGTTCTGATTAGCAGAAGTAAACACAAAAGCTCTCTGGTAAGCAAACTTTATACACAAATTTTACAAAGCTTCACAAAGTTTTAAGGAATCTCATTTAACAATAAATTTAAAATTTTAAATTTTAAAACTTTGAAAATTTAAAATCAGTGCACTAAACACTCAAAAATAAGAGAGCATGGGTAACAACAGAAATAACTAAGTTGAGAATCAGATCTAAAAGAAGGCTGATGCTCACATTATCAGACATAGGATATAAAATAAGTATGTTTTATTACATTTACCTAAGTGCTTCTGGGGGTCTCTATCCAGGCATAGTATGTACGTATTTGTTTGTTCACTCATCCATTTATTTTTATTTGCTCTGTGCTTTCTTCATAAAGGGTAACTGGTGGTGGGTTTTTTCCCCAACAGGCATCATAAATGCCACTCTTTTATAGAGCATAATTTTAAGGTTTAATTTTAAACTTTGTTTAAAATAAACTCTGGGGGCACTTTAGCCCCTAGGTATAGTTTCAACACACACACTTCATCTGCTCAGAATTCAACTACCCATAATAGAATTGGAAGATTCTGGTCTACTGGGCTACTTAGCACTAAGAAACATTAGAATCCACAGTGATCCCTAACCAGAACAAGTTCAAACTTGTGCTCAATAAGTACTCATTAAATTTAGAATGTAGCGTAAGTAGAAATCTTATATGTACTTGGCCCTTAAATAGGTCTGCCACCTTCAGACACCAAGCTATGCTAGCCGATGTTGCAGCTCATACTCTTCGCTAGAACTCCATGTTTCATTCAGGAATCAACTGAAACGCCATCTCTTAAGAGAGGCTTTCCTGAGAACTCTTTAAAGAATACATATAGTGCCCTTCACAGTACCTTATTTAATTGTCTTCAGGGAGTTCACATTACATTTCATTTATTTTCACCACAGGAAACCCAGTAGAAAGAGTTTTATAAATTTTCAGGTTCAATTGCTCTTTAAGAGCAAACTCAATCCTTTCAATATGTACTCTCCAGTTGGGTGTTCAGAAAAACAACAAATAAGTGGCCATTCCCAGGACCATGAAACAGCTGCAACTAAATTTACAAATGGTGATGAACAAGTAACACAGCCTCTCCCATGGCCAAGTGGTGAGCTCCTTCTCTCAGTGAGGTCAGCATTCACCAGCATGCATCCCCAGAGATTCTATCCTTATTGGAGTTAAACTGTCCTGACTCTTAGTACTTATTTCTCTGGCTGGCAGAATAGAGATAGGATATAATTGTTATCTGATTATCACACAGGTGAGTTTATTCCAGTAATTATTGCTGTGTAACAATCTATTCAAAAGGAATGATTTCAAACACAACCATTTTATCATATGCATGGATTAATAAGTACAATAGCAGCTGGCACAGCAAGGATGGCTTGTCTCTGTTTCCTGATGTCTGGCACATCATCTAAGAAGACGTAAAGATGGTGGTGATGATGGCTGGTAGTAGAGCCTTCTGGAGGCTCCTTCACGCATGTCTGGCCTTCCTAGTCTGGGTCTGTCCATGTGATCTTCCTTACACTATGGGGGCCTCACTTCTCACATGGTGGTACAAGGCTCCAAATTTAAGTGTTTCAGTGAACAAGGCAGAGATTCCTCACTTTTTTAAGCCCACCTCAGTAGTCTCACAGCATCATCACCACCACATTCTAATGGTCAAAGGGTCAAAAGTCCTTCTACACTCATGGGAGGGTACATAGACCTTACCTCAGCTCTCAACGGGAGTAGTGTCAAAGAGTTTGTAGCCAATTTTTAAAACTTCTACATTCTCTTTTCCTCTAAAATTCACTCCTCTTTCAATGTAGCCTAGTGTATCTAGTGTTCAGGTTAAAAAATTAAACCGAACCTCTATAATTTACTACCTAGGTAAGTTTGAATATCTCATCTTGTGTTACTTTATCTACAAAATAAAGGGCCTAAACTTGGTGATTTCTGTTCCTTAATTCCAGCCTTTATATCCTATGATTCTACTATTATAGAATGTTCAATAGTGTTACCCCAAAATTGATTTCAACTCAGAACCTAAGAATGTGATCTTATTTGGAAATAGGATCTTTGTAGATGTAGTTAGTTAAGAAGCCCAAGATTAAATCACCCTACATTCAGAATAGGCCCTAAATACAGTCACCAAAGTGAAAAAGCTCACTCCTCACCTGCTTCACAGCAATGAGTTACTTTATGAGCACAGCAACTAGAAATTAAAATAAAAGAAGAGAGACACTGGGGGAATATGCTCATAATCCAAACCTTCGTGCACCCACATAACTTTTTAAATGCTTTGCTGTGGTGGTGGTTGTTTTTATTTACCTTGAGTATTAGCAAAAAGTGAGGCTAATGAAGTTCTGGTGTGTGGAAGAACCACGGATGTGCTCTAAATCAGGCTCTAAAGGATGGATGAAGGGAGGCTGTTTACTATAAACATCTACCCCTTGAGAGGAGAAACTCAGCATGACAACTGCTACGTCAAAGTGCAACTATTCGTACTCTCAAGACATAGAAAACAGAAAAGGTAGACTAAGCAGGAAGATAAAGCCAAATAAATTTAAACACTTTTTTAAAATTGCCTTAGAAGATGGAGAAAGAAAAAATAAAAAGAAATAAGTGTAATCAGCTCATAAATAATCTACAAGTAAGTCCTAAAACTGCAAATGATTCAATAGTTCACATTTTGACTTCTTAAGACTTTGCAAACTACCAAAGACTGTCTGCTTCTTCTTGAAGAATGCTTTTGTTTCTTTATCTTAACTCAGGCAGCTTTCTCCTGGTCCCCATGACTGCTGAGTCCAGAAATGTGAAACATTCTCACAGGAGAGCTCCCCCTCCTGTCTTTCGTCTTTCACATCTCGTTTAAATTTCTAATTCCTAAGCAAAAAGAGAAATGCCTTAAGACAAGCTGAACTGGGAAAGTCAAAGTGAATCGTAATAAGGGTTTCAATTACAGCCCATGCATTCTCCTTATCTAGGTGACAAACACACTCACATAATTTGAATTCCTACTCTCGTTTTACTTTGAAAGCGATTAGAAAGCCTTAATATATTTTGAAAGAAAGCAACTTCTCTACTGTATTCTACATAAATTGCATGCTAAGCTAGCCTGAAAGGAGAAATTTTATTTCAAAAGAAGATTAGAAAGTGCCTTTTTTAAAGCTATCAAAGCTGATACCAAGATGCAAGAGGTACAACTAATCAGATACTTAGGATATAGAGCCTTGCACCATTAAAAGGGTACTTTTTTGTGCAAATCATTTTTTGGTAGATTGTGAGGAAAAGGAATGTATGTAATAAGGACATTAATTTTCACTTTACAAGGCAGAAGATCACAAGGGGAACAGCAAATGAGCTGAGCTGATTATCTTGGGGTTTCAACTGAAGAAGAGCAAAATGAGCTAGCTAGCATAGCAGACACATCTATGTCTACTGAGGCAATGCTCAGAGCACTTTGGAAGCTGCAGAAATTAAGCCTTTTTGTTCTTGTGTTGTGGCCTGGTTGACTTTGCACCAGGTCGAAGCAATGATCTATATAATTGCAAACCCTCCCCTATTACCAGAGCTTGTCACTTCAGAAAGTGATGTCTGGGCTCCAAGCCAGATTTTGGTTTCACCTTAGTTTCCAAGATACTCCATATTGATTAAAGGAAATATATTATGGTCTATAAAGGACAGAGGAAGCAGACTGTGAGAGGGAGAGAGAGGGAGGGAGTGAAGGCAGGAGAAAGAGAGTAGAAGAGAGGAAGAGATAGGGAGAAAAACAGAATGAAAACTGGGAGGAAGATTGAGCAAGAAGGTGAAATCACCTTAAAGACTAGCACACCTGTATTTGTTTGTTTGGGGAAAAGCAGTAAGAGGAGGTGATAAGAAGGAAAAGCAGATTTTCTTCGAACCAAAGTTTCACTTCCCTATGTTTTCCACCAAAACTTCTGCTCAGCTCTCCCAAATTGGAAGGAGTCTCTCACTCAGTACAAGTAAATCTCCTTGAGAAACCATGGAATACTGGTTCTGGTGTGGACCCTGGTGAATATCCAGCAGATTAGAGGAAAAACTTTGCAGGGGAGTCCAGTCACCTGCTTGAAATAGGCTCTTCAGAAATCCATGAATGAAAGAAAAAGGTTCCTGCATGGAGCAGAGCTGGGCATATGGTAGCGTTTAACAAATATTTGTTGAATACACTGAGTTTAGACAAAATATATGCTCTGTGCAGCAAGAATACATAATTTAAATTTAAAAGTATTAAAATAAGGCATAATCTTGAAATTAACTTTTATTCAATAGTTTGGGATTTTTTTTTAATCCCAGAAATACATCTTAAAGCTGAATCCCTTCATTTATTTTTCTCTTGTGTCCACATAGAACAACTCTCCTGGATTATCATGGCTCTTTTAAGGTTTCATGACTTTAGGTGGTCCTTGAGGGTTACAAATTAAAGAATGAAGTTGTGATTCAGAAAAAAATATATAAAATACAAAAAATCAGCAAGAAGAAAAATAGCAAGAAAAGAACACTGCTCTCTTGGTATGCTCTGCTATGCTTGTTCTTGCGAATAATGATCACCACTATTCTTGAGATTTGTATTCAAAGAATAATTGTCATCTTAAATCATGCATCATTTATTATTTAAGTTGCAAAGTGCATGGAAAACATTGTAGCATGGGAAGGTGCAATTTAGCCTTGGTGGAGGAAGGGGATATAAAATTACAATGTGGTGGGATGTGATCACAACTTCACTGTCATTCTGTGGAACTAATTTCTTCTGAGAAGTATTTATAAGCTATAAAAGTCTCTGAAAAATAGAAAAAATAGCACATCATTTTTAGAAGCTCAGATCTTCTTATAGGTTGCTGCCATCTTTTTCCTTTGAGAACTATTGATCCATCTTCCTCTTAACGTGTTTTTGTCCCAGGGTTATAGTAAGTCCACAATGGATGACAGTAAAAATCAGGTGATCAATACTGGATAGTTGGTAGTAATGGAGAATTTTCTCACAGACACAGGAATGGGGAAGAAATAATAATGCAATTGCCCTTCTCACTGGCGAGTGAACAACTCAGACAGTGGCACACCAAACTCCATCATATTCTGCCTTTTTACCCAAGAAGAGAGCAACACTGCACCCTCACAACCTTTCAACACTTGAGTGGATAAGGTCTCCACTCTGTATTCTCCTTTGAATCTCCAAGGTACATGCTTCGCACCCCTTTAATACCTTCTTTTTCATTCCCAAAGCACTTTCACTTATGTTAGCCCATTTGGTCTTCTATCCATTTTGCTCTCTCTAGGTGAAGAAAGTCACAGAGATAATTAGTGGCTTGCTCAAAATTTTATGTCTAGTAAGGAGGTGGTCTGGACCAGGAATCCAGGTTTCTTCACATTATACCGCTGGTTGAACTAGACCCACCAAGCTGCTCTGAATACAGCATTTTGAGCTGGACAATAGGTAATATTAATAAATGTTCATCTAGAAAAAACAATTAGGAAATGTAGTTGTGAGCCTGTCTCCTGGCCATGGGTAATAAACCCAAACAAAGAACGATGAGATTGTGGATTATTACCAGCAGAATAATTCTCTGCTTATTCAAAAAGACTTGGTACCCATGTGTTTAAATTGATTGAGGAAATAACAGAAGTTATGACAAATCACCTTGTCTCACAAATGAAGTTAACTAGTGCATACTTTAGTGGCTGAAATTTCCTTAAAGCTGTGGAAAACATGCTCGTGTTTTCTAAGTCATGCCTACCATAATTAAAACATGATTGTGCAGTTATGCCTGATAAATGGGGAAGAAAGCAGTTGTAACATTTTATGTTGCATTCCTATGGTATATTAAAATTAGATAATTAATAGCTTTCTGCAAGAGCCTACTCCTAGCTGGAACTTTTTCCTGCTCATCTAAGCAAACCTCTTCACCATTACTTTTCTTTTTCTGTATCCATTCAAAATCACTGCTTCATCTTATTTTGCTTCTGTTGCAAACTGAAATCTGCCTTTTCATCAGTACTTCAGTCAACATACTTAGCACAATATTAATTGTGAGTATATCATGTCCCAGGATGTATGTCAGGCAACAAGGGTACAATAGTGGTCAAGGCATCAGCCAGGCATGGTGGCTCATGCCTGTAATCCCAGCACTTTAGGAGGCCGAGGTGGGTGGATCACCTGAGGTCAGGAGTTTGAGACCAGCTTGGCCAATATGGTGAAACCCCATCTCTACTAAAAATACAAAAATTAACCAGGCATGGTGGCAGGCACCTGTAATCCCAGCTACTTGGGAGGCTGAGGCAGGATAATCGCTTGAACCCTGGAAGCGGAGGTTGCAGTGAGCTGAGATTGTGCCACTGCACTCCAGCCTGGGTGACAGAGCGAGACTCTGTCTCAAAAAAAAAAGGAAAAAAAAAAAGACAATGATCAAGGCATCAATAGTAATCATTTCCTAATAAGTAGGAAGGAAAACGTACATATTCTTTATAAAGTCACTACTATTATTGAACATTGTATAGTTTTTTGGAGGCTGGATTTTGTTTTCTTTTATCCATCTGAAAATGGTTATCCTCTAGGGTCAATATAAGAGGATATGGTGACTCTGTCTAAATTCTCCACCCCTCAATCCCCAGATAGAGGGGTCAATGCTTAAAGTATAAAACCTGGCAAGACTAAACCTGTGATAATCTTAATCATAAATACATAATAGAGTATGTGGAATACAAATCTCAAACTATAATAAAGTAGGTATTTACTCTGGTTGGCAACTTTAGCCTTCTTCGCAATGCACCACAGATTGCATTTTAAAGTTAGTTTTCACTGTTGTCAATAGATATTTTTTATCAATGATTAATAAATATGCTAGTCTGTTAGGGAAGGTGGGGTTAGGTCAGACTCATAGAAGCACCCACAATTCAAATATCAAGGTCTCTCTGAAATGTTTTATAATATTAATTGATTTGATAGTGTATTTGGTTCGGAAGCTGTCTTCTTCATTCCTCTAATTTTTTAATCTATATTGTATCTGCTTCTAAAATAAATATTGTATGATTTAAATTCATATATCGAAAGTCAAGGTAAAAAAATTAGAGAAGAGTCTCTACTAAAAATACAAAAAATAGCCAGGCATGGTGGCAGGCGCCTGTAGTCCCAGCTATTCAGGAGGATGAGGCAGGAGAATGGTGTGAACTGGGGAGGTGGAGCTTGCTGTGAGCCGAGATAGTGCCACTGCACTCCAGCCTGGGCAACAGAGCGAGACCCCATCTCAAAAAAAAAATTACAGAAGAAAGAATAATCCACATCCAGATATCCACATCCAGAAGGAGACCGTTACTACAATTAAATACTTATTTTAGCTCACAACTTCCAAGTGACCAAGGCAAAAGTTAAACACAGCATTGAATAATGACGTTAAAAAGATACCCAGTTTTGCCTGAGGAGACATTTTCTTGGTACCAAATTCCTGAACAATAGTTTTCCATTTTCCATTATATAGGAAACAGTAAGCAGTAGAGTAGGCACAATGAAAAATAACAGCTTTTGTAGATGTCACTGCCATTTTTTTCAAATAGTGCTTTCTATATCAAAATTTAAGAAAAATCCACAGCATGAAGTTAAAGTTTGACATGAAGGCAGTTTTCTGGGAAGTTAAGATAGCAGTCCCTGTCCATACTATACTGATCATCTTATTTTATACAAGAATAAGGTTTAAAGAACCTGGATAAATGAATAAATACCTCTTAGCCTGTCTTTTTTTTTTTTTTTACCATCATTTGTCAGCTATACTTTGCATAGATACTTTATAGGGACCACTTTAAGACTGAGCTCTTTCAAACTTGTCTAAGATGCTATGTTTGGGTTGATGATAGTCCTGAGTTTTGATGTGGACATGAAATAGGTTTTTATTAAGCAAAATATAGGTGAGATTCTCTAATGTTTATTACAGGATGCTAACCTTGACATCATCTGCCCATCTGGTATCACAATCGGAATGAGCTGTCCTGTTCAAGAGAGTGATGTAGCTTACCTACTACATTGGACCCTATCAAGAAAAAAAAACGCACAATTGTAGCTTTAGCTGTGTATGTGTGATGCATTAAGTATTTGTCAATAGTTCATTCGTTTTGGTACACCAGTTAGCTCCAGTGTATAGTCAGAGAAATGGAATATTAAAATTGGGAGATATTCTTTTAATACTGAAATGATTAAACATCTCCAGTGACTGACAACTTACTACTAAATGAGATAGCCTCTCAAACTTTTAAAGCACTCTAAGTGGAAGAATGTTCTATTTAATGTTTTCTGTCAATTACTTCTGCCTAACTTCTAACTAAAAATCCCTCTTTTTGCCCTCTGTCACAACAGAATATGCATAATAGATAGAAAACATCAATTTCAAACTGGTACTACACTGAAATTTTAATTATGCCACGGGCCAAAAGTTTGGTTTTGCTCCCAGTGATGTATAGCATCACTGTGTCATTTCAACACAGAAAACTCGTAACACTGGAGTGGGCCCTTCATATTCATGGGTTCTGCATGTCTAGACTCAACCAAACACAAATTGAGACTATCTTAAAAATTTAAAATAATACAAATTTTAATATGCAATATAACAACTATTTATATAGCATTTACATTGTATTTGTTATTAAAGGTAATCTAGAAATGACTTAAAATATAGAGGAGGAAGTGCATAGGTTAGATGCAAATACTATTTCATTTTATATAAAGGACTTGAGGATCTGCAGACGACGGTATCCACTGAGGGTCCTGGAACCAATCCACGTGGACACCAAGGGATGATTGTACTGCTTTTTGTGATGTCGATAGTATGATTACAGTATTTTTCTCCATTACTTAACCCATCTTCGCTTCCCACTGAGGTGGAAAGTTGGTTCATATATTTTATGGGCTGCCCCCAACACCCACAGCTTCTAAATGGTTAGATTAGGGAATATCTTAGCAATTTAGTGGGGGGCACTTGGAAGCTGGTGAGTAAAATAAATGAATATTTAAAGAAAGGAGAATAGAGAGTACATGCACAGGAGATCTGAGCTGGTAGATCACCAGGCCCCAAAGAATGGAGAAAGCAGCTTTCATTTCTGGTGACTTCAATAACATCTAGTTACTGTCATTCAAGTCCTTATATATCCCATGTGTTCTGTATCCTACAATATCCTCCCACGTTTATTTGATCTTCTGATTTGATTGGGTCTCTGTTTCTTAAAAATTGGATAGCCCTGCCTGAAGAGGAATGAAGTACATACCTCCTAAGTTTATAGATAGAGAATCTAAGCTAAAGAATTATATTTGAAGTAACTTAAGAACACTGTTGGCCAGGTGCGGTAGCTCACACCTGTAATCCCAGCATTTTGAGAGGCCAAGGGGGGGGTGGATCACCTGAGGTCGGGAGTTCAAGACCACCCTGACCAACATGGAGAAACCCCGTTTCTACTAAAAATACAAAATTAGCTGGGTATGGTGGTGTATGCCTGTAATCCCAGCTACTCGGGAGGCTGAGGCAGGAGAATCACTTGAACCCTGGAGGCGGAGGTTGGGGTGAGCCAAGATTGTGCCACTGCACTCCAGCCTGGGCAAGAAGAGTGAAACTCCATCTAAAAAACAAAAAACAAACAAAACAAACAAACAAAAAAACGCACAAACAAAAACGCTGTTAGCACATTAGCAACTAAAATCCTCCCAGCTAAGTTCAATATTATATGTGCTAAATTCAATGACACACACTGTTTTATATACCTTTACATACAAAAAATAATGGCAGATATCTGATTAGAAGAAATTAACCATGACTCCAGTCAGCTTTTATGGCTCATAGTGTAGGTATATGCATATAAATAATTAAGTGCACCTACTGCCATAGATAATCACCTGGAATTTGGTTCTGTTTCATGGTACAATGCTGGTCCAACATGCTAACTTCTCCCAGTTTCATACTCCTGAAAACCAGGGGCTCACACTGACCTGAGACCCCACTTCAGAGAAGATCACAGATTTCTTTTTGAAATATATTTGGGGACTCTTCTTCACACACCTTGTATCTTTGAATGTGTTATAATTCTAGGAAGATAGATTGCATCTGGTCGAGGGACAGTGAGGGCAAATGAGGGACAGAGGAGGTCATGATGGCTGTAAGGGGAAGATACGGATAACATTTGAGAATGGCTAGTCTGAAACATGATTCATAGTACTTTCCAGAAGAGAGTTAGTACCTCATAGTGCACAATTTTACACCGTGCTGCTGCATTCATTTTCAAGCTTCTTCTCCATTCTATTAGAGACTTTCATGAGCCATCTTGACACATGTTGTATTGTTCTGGACACCAATTATTTTGAAGATTGTATGGAATAAAATGCTCTCTCATCACTTCATACTCCTGGAGCTATTGGTAATTTCATTTGGTTTGTAATATTTCTTTTTGGAGGGCTTGTAAACTAAAGCCTCAAGGTAATCATGAATGAAATAAAAACAGTAAAGAGCAAAAATTTACCCCACAAAATTTCCATTTTCTTTATGCTAAAGGGAGGTTTTCTACTGAGAATTAGAGTGGGAAGTAAAAAAAGGGGGGAAAGACAAGGACCTCACAGTTAAAGTAATTTTTAGTAGGCATGGAGGGGAAAAAGACATAAATTACATTCAATAAAACCAAAGCAAAAAGGCAGAGTGAAATGAATCAGAGAAATAATGTCTGTTCAGAATCTGGAAATTAAAATAACTGTTCTGAATAGACAAGATATGATTCCCAATTGAACAATGAGCTGAAATTCAGGAAGCTTTCAAAAATAAATAAAAGGTAATTACAGTGAAGAATAAAGATGAGTGTACCTTCTCATTTACATAAGCGGACAGTAGTTCTGCAGCTCCTTGCTTATTAAAATGGATTGTTAACCAGACTGCAAGAAGCAAAATGGAATGGATCATAAAGTTGTTCATTTTAATATTACGTTCTCTCAATGAAAATGTATTTTTAAATTAATATATAATATGCAAGATGAAATCTCAACAACATTTGAATGATCATAGAGCTGGGAGAGATTTTGAATTGGCCAACAATTTATTGTTCGGTTCAATGTAAGTTTTTCTCTCAGTGACCCATCATTATAATTCAAGGGCTTGTTAGGAGGCCCCTGTATATCCCTCCCTCATAGACAATCCCTGACTTTCTGTTAAGTGGTCTCATCTTTGCCAGGTAACCGTAGCTCTGCCTTCATTTCTGCAGAGTAACTGAAATAGCCAGGAGGTTATTCATCTAAACATATGGGACATAAGCCTTGTTCTCAGTGAGTTTTCATACCTGTGAGACAGTTATTTGTTGGTGCTTAAAAAACTATTCTGAAACTTAGTGACTTAAAATAAAAATTTGTTGGCTCATAATTCTCCAGTTTTGGCTGGACTGATCAGTTCTACAGCTCATCTTACCTAAGATCACTCATGGCAGCATGACTAGGTGGATGGTCCAAGATGGCTTACATAACTAGATCTGCCAACTGGGGCACATTGGTTCTCTTCCGCATGGCTTTTCCACATTTCTTACATTGAGGCAGCTGCTTTTGAAGAGGACACACTTCAATATGTAAGTGCTTATTAAGTCTCTGCTTACATCATATTTGGTGATTTTATTGGGCCATTCTTGTGTTGCTATAAAGAAATATCTGAGACTGGGTAATTTATAAGAAAAGAGGTTTAATTGGCTCAAGGTTCTACAAGCAGTACAGGAGGTATAATGGTGGCATCTGCTCCTGGTGTGGCCTCAGAAAGCTTACAATCATGGCATAAGGCGAAGGGGGATGCAGGCATTTCACATGGTGGCAGCGGAAGCAAGCAAGACGGGGAAAGTGCCACACACTTTTAAACAACCAGATCTCATGAGAACTCATTCACTATCATGAGGGCAATACCAAGGGGATGGTACTAAAACTCTCATGAGAAATCTGCCTCCATGATCAAATCACGTTCTACCAGACCACATTTCCAACATTGGGAATTACATCTCAGCATGAGATTTGGGCAGGGACACATTCCAAACTATATCACTGATGTTCCATTGGCCAAAGTCACACAACACAACAGGTCACATGGCCAAACCCAGAGTCAATGTGGAAAAGAAACCACACAAGTATATGGTATACCAGAAGTCATGATTCATTCAGGTTAGTAATGTAACAATCTACTGAAACTTTCACTTAAGGTTGACCATAAATTACAGATGTTTAAGCCTGGCATTCCTAACTCTATATTCTGCTTCCAAGTCCCCTTTCCTTTTGATGTCCCACTGAGTCCCACAGAAATGTTACAGTAGCAAAAACAGCCACATGATTCAACTTGAAGATATATTTGCATGCTATGACCAAAATTCTGTCCTTTTTCGCGGGGAGGGGTGGGGTCTTGTTCCTGAACTGCACTCTTATGACTAGCTCCTTCCACTTACCCAGAACTCTGATCATCCTTCAGGGCCTGGGTCCTAAGTTAACTCTTCTATGAACTCTTCTATTATTGTCCAATAAATGGGCATTTTCCCATTCTCTGAACTTAATATGAAGCTGACACAGTGTAGTAGAAACCAGGCTTTGGAATGAGATAGAGTTAGTTTCAAAACTGAATCCTTCCTACTCTTAGCTATATAATGATGGCCACACTACTTCAACTTCCTTAGCTATAAAATAGGTGAAATAATACCTATCTTTTAGGGTTGTTAGGGGGAAGGATTAGGAGAGATAACATGGCAAAGCATCAAGTAGCATATGATAGTGTGTGGGTCTACCTAGTACTATGAGACAGAGCCCTTACATTTATGACCTTGAGGTTTTGCTTTTTATCCTTTTATTTTGTGAATTATTGTCCATCATAAAATGTGAATCTTTAAAGATGATAGAAATAAGTGTTTTACCCCATTTTATTGCCCAGGGGTTTCTCTCTACCACTCCAGTATCTAGTGCTTGATCAGTGTTAGTTGAAGTAGAAAAAAGGAAAAAGGAAAGAGGCAAGAAGTATAGTTCCTCTATTTATGAAGGGGAAATTAATAATTACTGCTTGGTAATTAGGAGGTTGTTGTAACTGCTAAGCTGCTAAGACATACTAAGTATCATTATAGGAAAACATATTTTAAGCCGTAGTATGTTTCTATTTGATTAATAATAATATCATGGATTTATATGCTGAGAAATTGTTTAGCCAACCTTCTCTCTTCATACAGAATTGCATCCAGTTCATCATGACAAAACGGAAACTGCCTTAGCACTAGAGAAAGAGAGATTCTTTTTTCTGAGAGAAAGCATGGCAAGCCCAAAACCTGGATGGATTCTCATTGCTGAGGTGCTATTAGGAAGATATTGATGGTGGACATGTGACCTCTATCAGCCATTGTTAAAACCACTCATATTTTCCCTCCAATCACAGGGATTTCTCTACCAGCCTGATTTGCAGCAGTGCCAAGGGGCAATTGGGGAGATAGTGGGAGGCAATTAAGCTAACAGACAGGGAAACTTAAGACAATATGATTTGAGTTGGGAAAAGGGGAGCTTGGGTAAATGGGTTTAAAAGTTGTCAATAGAAGGAAGCTGTCAAAAGAAAATTTTCATTTCTGTATAGACTTCTAAGTGTCTTTGTTTTGCACAGAACCATATAAAAATTTCTAAACCTATAATTTTACATAATAATGAAAACTACATTCCTTCCCCAAATTAGAACAAGGCAAGGATACTTAATCTCACAAATATTATTCAACATTACTGGAAATTGTAGCCACTGCAGTAAGACAATAAAAATGCACACGGGTTGGAAAGTAAGGATTAAAACTATCCCCACTTACATATTTCATTCTTATCTGTATATAAATAAATAAAAATTAATTAATTAATTAACAAACCATCAAACCCTAGAACTAATAAGTGAGTTCAGTAAGATCAGAGGATACAAGACCAATACATAAACAATGAATTGTATTTCTATATGCACACAATGAATTTGTGGAAACTGAAATTAAAACTATGCTATTATTCACAATTGCTCCAAGGAAAACAAAATAGATAAAACATGTACAGAACTTTTATGCAAAAATTACAACATAATAAGGGAAATAAAAAAACTAAATAAATGGAGAGACATGCCATGCGTATGGATTCAAAGGCTCAACATAATAAAGATGTCATTCTTTCCTAATTGATCTATAAGTTTAATAAAATTACTATTAAAATCTCAGCAAGAATTTTTGTCAACATAGATAAGCTTACTCTAAAATTTACATGAAAAGGCACTGGCCCCAAATAGCTAAAACAATAATAATAAAAAATAAGTGAAAAGAGTCTCTCTACCCTATAAGAGGGAGGCTTACTCTATAGCTATAGAACTTAAGACAATATGAGATTGGTAGAGAGAGACACACATTAAGATAAGGAACAGAATAGAAAAACCATAAATAAAGTCACACAAATATGTCAGCTGATTTTTTTTACCATTGTAACCATTTTTAAGTGTATGATCCAGTAATGTTGACTATATTCACATTGTCACAAAACAGATCTCTAGAAAATTTTTATCATGCAAAACTAAAACTATACGTATTGAATAATTCCCCATTTCTCCATCCCAACAGCCCATGACAACAATGTTCTACTTTCTGTTTCTATGAGTTTGATTACTTTAGATACCTAATATAAGCAGAATTATACAGTGTCCTTTTTGTGACTGACTTTTTTTACTTAGCAAAATGCCTTCAAGATTCATCCATATGGTA
Organism: Symphalangus syndactylus; assembly: GCF_028878055.3. NCBI lineage: Eukaryota > Metazoa > Chordata > Mammalia > Primates > Hylobatidae > Symphalangus > Symphalangus syndactylus. The sequence continues at coordinate 35,173,528 of NC_072443.2, read as the reverse complement.
GCAAGTGACAGGATTTCTTTCTTTCATAAGGCTGAACAATATTCCTTTGTATGTATACACCTCATTTTCTTTGTCCATATAGCCATCAGTGTACATTTGGGTTGCTTCTATTTCTTGGCTATTGTGAAGCTAATCCATTTTGAGTTAGTTTTCATATATGATGGCACGCAATGGTCCCACTTCATTCTTTTCCATGTGAATATCCAGTTTTCTCAACACCATTTGTTGAAGAGGCTGTTCATTCCCTAATGTGTAATCTTGAAATATTTGCCCAAGATTATCTAACTACATGTGTGAAGGTTTACTTCTAACCTTTCTATTCTGCTCCATTGATCTATATGTATATCTTTATGCCACTATTACACTACTTTAATTACCGTAGCTTTATAATAGATTTTAAAATCGGGAAGTATGATGCTTACAACTTTTTTTTTCTTTTTCAAGATTATTTTGGCTATTTGGTATTCGTTGAAATTCTATTTGAATTGTAGCATAATTTTTTCTATTTCTTCAAAAAATGCTACTGGGATTTTTATAGGAAATACATTGAATCTGCAGTATTCACTTTGGGTAGTATGGACATTTTAGCTGTATTGAGTCTTCTAATCTTTAAGCACAGAATGCCTTTCCATTTATTTGTGTCTCCTTTAATTTTGTTCAGCAATGTTTTGTAGTTTTCAGTGTACAAGTTTTTCAACTTCTTAAGTTTATTTCTAAGTATTTTTGGATATTATTGTAAATAGGGTTGTTATTTTAATTTTCTTTTCAGATTGTTCATTGTTAATGTATTAAAATGCAACTGATTTTTGTATGTTAATTTTGTGTCCTTTGCTGAATTTATTAATTCTAATATGATTTTTCCCAGAATCTTTAGGATTTTCTGCATATAAAATCATGTCATCTACAGGCAGAGATCATTTTAATACTTTTGCAGTTTAGATATTCTTTATTTCTTTTTATCATCAAATTGCTTTGGCTAGAACTTTGAATACTACATTGATTAGTAGTGGTAAGAGTGGGCATCCTTACTTAGATCCTTATGTTAGAGAAAAAGCTTTCAGTTTTTTGTCATTGAATATGATGCTAGCTACAGGGTTTCATACATGGCTTTTGCAATGTTGAGGTGGTTTTCTTATATTCCTAGTTTGCTGCGTGTTTTTTTTTTTATCATACAATGATGTTGAATTTTGTCAAATGCTTTTTCTGCATCAGTTGAGATGATCATATGGTTTTTGGTCCTTCATTCTGTTAATGTTGTCTCTTATGTTGATTGATTTTTATATGTTGAACCACCCTTGCATTCTAAGAGTAAATCCTATTTGGTCGTTGTACATAATTCTTTTAATGTGCTATTGAATTTTGGTAGGGTATTTGCATCATTATTCATCAGAGATATTGGTCTGCAGTTTTATTTTCTTGTAGTATCTTTGTCAGGCTTTGGTACCAGGATCAGGGTAGTACTGGTCTCATAAAATGAAATTGGAAGTGTTCCCTCCTTTCAAATTTTTGGAAGAGTTTGAGGAGAATTAGTGTTAATCCTTCTTTAAATGTTTGGTAGAATTCTCTAGTGAAGCTGTCTGATTCTGGGCTTTTTGTTGTTCAGAGGTTTTTGATTATGGTTCAGTTACCTTGCTAGGTCTGTTTATATTTTTATTTCTTCATGAGTCAGTCTTGGTAAGTTATACATTTCTAGAAATTTATTCATTTCTTCAAAGCTATCCAATTTGTTGGCATATCATTGTTCATTGCACTCTCTTAGGATCCTTTTAATATTTGTGTCATCAGTTTTAATGTCTCCTTTTTCACTTCTTACTTTAGGTATTTAAGTACTGTTTCTTTCTTATTGCGGCTAAAAAATTGTCAATTTTGTTTATCTTTCAGAAAAAAAGAAAACTCTTACTGCTGTTGATTTTTTTCTGTCGTTTTTCTATATTTTATTTTGTTCACTTCCGATCTAATTTTTGATATTCTCTTCCTTCTGCTAACTTTGGGTTTATTTAGTTCTTTTTCCAGGTCATTGAGATGTAAAGTTAGGCAGTTGATTTTAAATCTTTCTGTTTTCTTAATATAAGCATTTGCCACTATAAACTTAACATTTGGTATGGCTTTCATTGCATCCCATGAGTTTTGTTTTGTATGTTGTGACTTCATTTTCATTTGTCTCAAGATATTTTCAAATATTCCTTGCAATTTCTTCTTTACTGATAGGTTCCTTATGAATATGTTTTTTTAATTTTCATATATTTGTAAATTTTCAATTTCCCTTCTGCTATTGATTTTTAGATTCATTGTTGTTAGAAAATATACTTGGTGTTATTTCAATCTTCTTGAATTTGTGAAGACTTTTTTGTGTCCTAATGTGTGTTCTATCTTATAGAATATTTCATGTGCACATGAAAAGAATCTGTATTTTGCTTTGTTGAGTAGAGTGATCTGCGTATATCTATCAGTTCTAGAGAGTGAGGTATTGAAGCCTCCTACCACTGTGTTACCATCTATTCTGTTAGTGTTCACTTCATGTATTTAGGAGCTCTAATGTTAGGTGCATATTTATTTATAATTGTTATATCTTCCTAATAAATTGACCTTTTATCATTATGTAAGGTCCTTCTTTGTCTTTTGTGATAGTTTTTACTTAAAATCTATTTTGTCTCATGTAAGTGTAGCCACCCCTGTTCTCTTTTGATTAACATTTGCATGCAATACTTTTATCCATTTTTTCACTTTCAGCCTATGTTTGTCCTTAAATCTAAAGTGGGCTTCTTAAAGACACGCTATAGATGGATCTTATTGTTGTTGGTTTTTAAGCCATTCACCCTATCTATGTCTTTTGATTGGAGAATTTAATTCATTTACACTTAAAGTAATTGCTAATCAGGAAAGATTTACTATTGACAGAGTATTTTTAGTTGCATTTCTTACAGCTATTTTTCTTTCTTTTCCTCTCTTGTGGCCTTTCTTTGTGTTGCATTGATTTTTTTTATTGTTTTTTTTGTTACATGATTCTATTCCTTTCTCAATTTCCTTTGTGTATCTTCTATAGGTATTTTTTCTGGGCTTATCATGGGGGTGATATAAAACATCTTAAAGTTATGACTATTTATTTTAAACTGAGAATAACTCAATTTTAATTGAATCAACAAACTCTGCTCTTTTGCTTGGTACCCCTTATACTTTACATTATTGTTGCAAGTTGCATTTATTTATATTGTATATTTATTAACACAGATCTACAGTTATTTTTCATGTCTGTCTTTTAAATTCTATGTCAGAATTTAAACTAATTTATGATCAACATTACAATAATACAGGATTCTAGATTTGTCGAAAAATTTACCTTTACCAGAGAGCTTTGTATTTTTATGTTTATGTGCTTTCATATTTTTGTCTAAAATTCTTCCATTTCAACTTGAAGAACTTTTTTTCGTATTTTTTATAAGGCAAGTCAGGTGGTAATGAGTTCTCTTAGCTTTTGTTTATCTAGGAAAGTTTTCATTTTTCCATAATTTTTAAAGTACAGTTTTGTTAGATTCAACATTCTTAATTGGCAGGTTTTTTCTTTCAGAACTTTGGATCTATTATCCTATTCCTTGTGGCCCACAAGGTTTCTACTGATAAATTTGTGATACTATTATGGAAACTCCCTTGTACATGATGAGTCACTTTTCTCTGACTTCTTTCAAGATTCTCTCTTCTAATCATCAAGGAAATGCAAATTAAAACCACAATGAGATATTATCTCACTCATGTTAGGAAGACTATTATCGAAAAGACAAAAGATAAAACATTTTGGTGAAGTGAAGATGTGGGGAAAAGGGAACGCTTGTACACTGTTGGAAGGAATGTAAATTAATACAGCAATTATAGAAAACAGTATAGAAAGTTCCTCAAAAAATTAAAATTAGAACTATCATATAATCCAGAAATCCCACTATAGGGGATATGTATTTAAAAGATATGGAATCAGTATATTGAAGAGATATCTGTACTCCCATGTTCATTGCAGCATTATTTACAATAGCCAAGATATGGAATCAACCTGTCTTTTTCAATGGATGAGCAAATAAAGAAAATGTGGTATATATTCACTACGGAATGCTGTTAAGTTTTCAAAATAAAGAAATTCTGTCATTTTCAACTGAGTAAACCTAGGGAACATTATGTTGAGTGAAATAAGCTAGGTGCAGACAAACAAATACTTTATTGTCTCACTTATATGGGGAATCATAGAAACAGAGTGAAGTGATGGTTACCAGAAACTGTGAATTGGAGAGATGTTGGTCAAATCACATAAAGTTTCAGTTAGACAGAAAGAATATGTTCAAGAGATCTACTGTACATCACAGGACTTAAAGCCCATAACAATATATCATACACTGAAAAATTGCTAAGAGAGTAGATTTTAAGTGTTCTCACCACACACACACACAAAAGTATGTGATGTAACGCATATGTCAACTAACTTGATTAGCCATTCCACAAGGCATATATATGAAAACATCATGTTGTACATCATAAATATACACAATTTTCACTTGTCAGTTACATAAACAAATAAGTAAGATTCTTTCTGTCTGACTTTTGACAATTTTGTTATATCTTGCTGTTGGCATATTTGAGTTTATTTTATTTGAAATTTGTTGAGATACTTAAATTTTATGCCCATTTTCTTCCTCAAATTTGAAACTTTTGGGCTATTACTTTTTCAAATAGGCTTTCTGCTGATTTTTCTCTCTCTTCTTCTGAGATTGCCATAATGTATATGTTGGTCCACTTGATGGTGTCTCATAAGTTCCTCAGGCTCTTTTCACCTTTCTTCATTCTTTTTTTCTTCTTTATTATCTGCCTCAATAATTTTAAATGATCTATCTTCAAGTTCACTGATTTTTTTCTTCTGATTTATTAAATCTTCTATTGAACATCTTTAGTGAATTTATCAATTCATTTATCCTATTCTTCACTCCAGAATTTCAGCTTGGTTCTCTTTTACACTTTTTATCTCTTTGTTAATATTCCCATTTTGTTCATGCATCATTTTTTCTGATTTGGGTAATTGTTTCTATGTGTTATCTTTTACTTCATTAAATATCCTTAAGACAGTTATTTTGAATTATTTGTCAAGTAATACTAGATGTCCATTTCTTCATGGCCAGTTTCTGAAGATCTAATTTGCTCCTTTAGTTGGGGTCTCATTTCTTGCTTCTTTGTATGCTTTGTGACCTTTTTTTAAATTATGGGTATTTTTTAAAAAAAGACCACCTTTCCCAGACATTACTGACTCACTTCATTCAGGGAAGGCTTTCAACAGTCAGGGCAGATGGAGATTCTGGGGACTTCTCAAACCTTTTCTGGAGGTATGTCCTATCTGGGCCTATGAATGTAACTTCCCAGTTAAAAAGGTTTTTCTCCATTTTTTTCCAGGAGTTCAACATCTGTTGCTCCCTGTGATGTCTTTGCATAGTAACATTGTCTCTCCAATGCTTCAAAAAGCTGATTCACTCACCTTTGTGAACTTAGCAGCCCTAAGTCATCCAAACTCTGCCAGCTCTAATCAGGACTTTTTATCAGCTGAGACAGAAAGCAGCCCCTCAGATAGCCCCCCAAAAGTCAGAACATTGAATGCACAATTTTATTCTTCCTTTTCATTTCTAAGGGAGAAGCCACAAGTTGAGAGTTTTCTTCCAGCCAGGGAGAGGGAATATAACAAGTAAATGTAACAAACTTTGTTACCTGCTTGGATGTAGTTTTTATTGGCTTTGTACCCACCTGGGGTCTGCAATCTATTGAATGGTTTCTGGAGTTCTCAAAAAAGCAATTGGGTTCACATATTATTGTTTAGTCAGTGTCTCGAGGTAGGAAAGAGAGACTAGAGCTTTCTACCATCACTCTAGTCAACTTGGTCAAAATTTTAGCTCACTTCGGCTTAGGCTTTATCTCACTGATTGTTGTCTCTAAACTTCCGCCCAAATAACTTTTGACAGAGGTTAAAGAGCAACTTAATGGAGTTTTCAACAAATATTCCTACAACAATTAAACATCTTTAGGGGAAAAAGAAGCCTTGCCCTAAACTTTACACTTGATTTAAAAATTAACAAGAATGAATCATGGAGCTAAATGTAAAACTCCACAAAACTTTTAGAAAAAGAAAAAAAAAAAACAAAATCTTCAGGATCTGGGCCTAGGCAAAGAGCTCTTAGACTTGATATCAAAAGCACAAATAATTGATAAATTAGACCGCCTCAAAATTGTGCTCTGCAAAAGATCCCATAAAAGGGAAAAAAAGAAGCTACAGGTTGGAAGTATTTGCAAACTACATATCCTACATAACTAATATATAGAATACGTAAATAACTCTCAATACTCAACAGTTAAAAACAAAAGACATAAAGATACATTTAACTGAAGAGAATATACAGATGGTAAAAAGGCACATGAAAAGATGTTCAACATCATTAACCATTAGAGAAATGCAAATTAAAACCTGAATGAGGTATCACTACATAACTATTAGAATGGCTAAAATAAAAAGTAGTGAAAACAACAAATACTGGTAAGGATGCAGAGAAACTAGACCACTCATACATTCCTGATGGGAGTAGAAAATGGTATAGCTACTCTGCAAAGTAATTTGGAAGTTTCTTATAAAATTCACATGCAGTTAACATACAACCCAGCAATTGCATGCTTGGTCATTTATTCCAAAGATATGAAAACTTGTTCACACAAAAACCTATACACAAATGTTTATGGCAGCTTATTTTTAACAGATAAAAACTAGAAACACCTAAATGTCTTTCAATGAATATATGGTTAAACAGTGTTACATTGTTATCCTGGAACACTACGCAGCAACAAAAAACAAACTATTGATATACACAATGGTCTGGGTGAATCTCGAGAGAATTATGCTGAGTTTAAAAATCCAGTCTCCAAAGGTTACATACTATATGATTACATTTATAAAACATTTTTGAAATGACAAAATAACAAATGTATTACAGATTAGTGGTTGCCAGGAGTTAGGAGGTTAGGAGTGAGTGTCATTATAAGAGGACAGAAAAAAAGATTCTTGCAATGGAACTGTTTTGTACTAATAACTGTATCAATGTTAATATTCTGGTTGTGATTTTGTACTCTAATTTGCAAGATATTATTATTGAATAAACTGTGCAAAATTTACGTAGGATCTTTCTGTATTATTTCTTACACTATATGTGGCTGTACCATTATTTCAAAATAAAAAGGTTAACTTTAAAAAATCACTAGGGAAGCAAGTATAGTAGTTGAGGGTTTCTATACACTGAATGCTTATGTCATCCCCAAATTCATTTATTGAAACCTAACTCCTAATGTAATTGTATTCAGAGATAGAGTCTTTGAAAGGTGATTTGGTCATGAATGCAGAGCCCTCATAAATCGAATTGGGCCATTATAAAAAAGACCCCAAAGAGTGCCCTGGTTTTTTCACCACACAAAGACACAGTCAGAGGATGGCCATCTATGAATCAGGAAGCGGGTCTTTATGAGATATGGAATATGCCAGTGTCTTGATCTTGGATTTCCCAGCCTCTAGAACAATTTGAATTAAACTTTTGTTTTTTATACACCACCAGTATTTTGTTTATAGCAGCCTGAATGAACTAAGACAAGCGTAGAGAGTTTGTTGTCAGACTAGACAAATTTGCAGTCTCAGTTGCATCATTAATAGCTGTTTCACTTTGGGCAATGTCTTAACTTCCCTGAAACTCTAATCCCTTTTCTATCAAATGGGGTTAATAACAGCATCTATCCCACAAGTGTATGGCAAGCACTCAATGAATTAAGGCATAGGAAGCCTTATCTCAGAGCTGGTCACATGGTAAGTACTCCATAGAACACCAGTCCTAATTGTTATCACACAGCTCCTGTCTGTCAATATGGTTCACAGTCAGCCAACATCATTTTAAGTTCACAGGAGAAATAACAAAAGACAAAAATTGGAAGACTGAGCTTTACATTGAAGCTGTGTAAAGATTTAGTGTAGAATATCTCAGATGCGTAAATTATAATGAGACACAAATGCATTTATAATTAAACTAAGCAACTTTATAAACTAGAAACAAAACCACTGCCCAGGTTTATGTATCTTTTTTTAATATGAAACAAAGTTCCAATCAAACAGCCTGAGTGAAAGCTTGAATGAGCATTAAACAGAAACATAAAAGTGACATGCAGCAGTTCATGTTTGTCAGTTCCAGTCTTTCTCAGAAGAAAAATGTCCTTACTAGTTTTCTCAATTGTTAATGATACTAAGCAAAATTAATTAAAGTACTTTTAAGATGGCCTTTTCTCTTGCTTGGAAAAAATTTTTGAGATATTCACACTTCTGTGAGAATTGAATTTTCCAGGTTTGTGTGTTGCTTTCATTTCGGGAGAAATCTTTTCAAAATCAAGAGAGGACGTAATGGCATGTAGACCATCTTTTCCAGAATAGTAGTGGAAAGAGATAAGGCAGGCAACTGAAGATTCTTTAAAAAATGTAAATCTGTTCTAGCAATTATTTTTATCTTCTTTCCTACCAAGCAGCTAACCATCAACCAAATAGACTGATCAGCAGTTTGCATGTTTATTCTGCCCTGATTTATTTAATCAATATATCACCTATTGATAAAAGGAAGAGAAGAAACACTCTTAGTAAGGGTAAATTTAAAACTGTCTATAGTATCCAGATTATCTTGATAACATTTGTATTTTGAAGCATAATGAATTCAAGAATTTATGAAACGCAAATTAAACTATGAATTACAGAATAAAGAGCACCGCATAACATGGAGAATATTATTTGAATATAAGATTCTGCTATTAGTGTAGGTGAAGTTATTACCCTAGTGCAATGGAAAGAACATGGACATTAAAATTGACAAAATGTAGTCAAAACTCAAGCTGTCCCACTTACTAGCTGTGTGACTTAAGGTATTACCAACCTCTCTAACTTGCCTTTTTTTTTTTTCATTTGTGAAATTAGGGTTAAAGTGACTATCTTGCTGGTATGTGAATCAAGCGAGATCATGTGGATTATGTGACTACCTCAGTGCCTAGCTTATAGTAGCAGCTAAGGATAGTGGTAGATCCTTTCCTTCTTCACCCTTGTATCTTTTGATTCTCTTGTGTTGTGGCTCATTGTTATGCTCAAGTTATCCTCAGCTTTTGATAATGAAATTTCTTCTCAAAGACTGAACCCTGACATTTCATAGTAATACTTAAGGAACATGTGATGCCTATCAAGGATAGATACTCCATTTCCAGGTTATTGTTGACAAATAAATCCTTCTGAATTAAATGCAACTCACACATACCAAAGCTCACATAATGTTCATTCTTTGGAATATTAATAAATAGAGACGGATAGGTAAAGAAAATGGAGATTGGAAAAGTGCTTATAACCACTGACAAGAGGTACTTCATAGATCTGTGGGTTCATTCTCATAATCTTGTAAAGTAAATTATCTCCCCAATAACCTTAAGCAAAATTCCCTGCCTAATGAAGTGAAGCTCAAAAGTCTACTTTTAACCTAGTTTCAGCCACCAAAAAATTCAGAATAAAGGGAGCAGTAAAGTGGTTGTCTCCTTGAAAGAGAGAAGGGAAGTAGTAGCTATAGATAAAGAAGCAAAAATCTGGGTTTAAGCCAAGGTTGGAGGCTCTGCTGATTCCTTATCCATTTTGCCCTCACTTTTGTATTATTTTTATGATTGGATAGAAGCAAAATATCATTTTAGGATGTATTCTGATAGATGACCAAACACTAATAATGTGCATGACACAGTACAGAGTCAGAAAACTCTAATCCATTTTTAAGTTTCTGGTTGTTTGTTCATCACGGTGCATATGGTCGATTTGTTACAATAATGACTTCCAATGAATGACACCTCTCTATGTCCCCACCTCTTTGCAATGTGACTTGCCATTCCTCCCATCAAGAGTTAGTCTTTCCCCATTATTTGAAACCGAGCTGGCCTTGTGACTTGCTTTGACCAATAGAAAGTGGTGAAATTATTGTTTGTGACTTCCAGGGCCAAGCTTAAAGATGCTTTCCAGCTTCTGCTTTGACTTTCTTGGAACACTTTTGCTATCATATAAAGATGTTGTTTCATACGGAAAATGAAATATGCACATTGACTATGATTCTCAGCATTATGTTTGACAAAACTGAAAACATTTGGAAATCTCTTAAGGGGTCTTAATATCAAGAGATTTCCTACCTGACTGAAATTTTGCATATTAGACTCCACTCAAAGTATTTTGCATCTTCACTGAGTAAAGCAAAAAGTGGGAGAATACTATTCTTATTGCAAACTCAAAGATACCAGATGAATATAAAATTCAAGTATTAAATACTCACATATAACTTGCTGCTTAAATACCTTTTTGTGATCCTCACTTAAGTATTCAAGGATGCTTCTGCCAGTTCCAAATATGAATTTACATGTAGCTCTGGGCTTCAAAGAATGAAATAAAACAATAATTTCAATTTTATAAGTCCTTGGAGTGAAAACAACTGAGATGTAGCTTTTCTTTGGCTGTTGTGTGTTCCAACCCCTGCAGGCCAATTAAGCTCTTTCAAAGCCCCAGCAAGGGCTTGAAGGTTAATTAAAATGTGTGATTTTTTAAAAAGAAGAAAAACCAAACTGAGAATAATATATAGTGCACATATTCCACAAGCTGCCTTGGAATCAACATTTAATTAACCAGCAGTGAGCCGCAGCACCTGTTTTTTTCTCCATTTCTGTACAAACACTGCGGGTGCAACCACCAAAGTCTCTGTGGCCGATGTTTGCAAAGACTCCTCTTAGTCTATTTCCTCCCCTTAGACAGGACCCTGCTTTTTGGTGACTTTATCATTGCACCATCCTAATACTCTCTCCCATAAATAGATTCTTCCCCGCTGTCCCTCCTCCAAAACTCCAAAGAAAATTTTTTCTTTTACCTCCTATCAACCCTCCACACACAACTTACCCATATATGCTCTGCTTTTCATGGTTGCAGCTACTTGGTTAATTACCGAATGGCCTGTGATATGCTAACCCTCTCTGGAAACACTGCATTTTAACTGAAGGTCCCATAGGATTGTAAAGTCCACCAATGGCAAATGTGGTAGCCAGCCTTAAAGATGACCCCATTGACTTCTGCTTTCTGACATTCACACCTTCGTAAAATCCCTTCCTGCATTTTTTGAGGGTTTATCTGGGTGACCGATAACATGACAGAAATAATGGTGTATCCCTTCCAAGATTAGGTTATTATTTTAAATTCCATTTGATCCCCCTTCCCCTACCCCCGACACCCCCTTGTTGCTTGATACTTGCTCTAGGGAAAACCATACTCCTGGTAGGTCTATGGAGAAGACTGCATAGCAAGGAACTAAAATACAAGGGCATGATCTTGGAAGTAGTTCCTTCAGTTCATTAAGGCTTCAGAGACTGCAGACTTGATCAGTTCCTTGGCTGCAGCTTCATGAGAGATCCTAATCCAGAACTACCCAGCTAACTCCCTCCCAGATTCCTAACCTACAGAAACTGTGAAATAAACATTTTGTTGTTTTAAGCCACTAAATTTTGAGGTAACTTGTTATACAGCAATAGATAACTAATATAGAAAGTTTGGGTCTTTCCCACATGATGGAGCCATTTAGCAGCACACTGAGGTGACCTGATGCAGTAGAGCAAGCTGTGCCCTCTTTTCTGGGTGATTCTAGTAAGAAAAGAGAAGGAAAGGAGGCATTTAAGGAAATGTACCACGTGGTGTGTGGGGACCAACAGGAAAGTGTTGCTGGGCAGACTCAGCTAGGACTGGAGAAGGGAGAGGAACGTTGAATGTTCAGGGGTCCAGGGATTTTCCCTTGTCAGGTTTGACTTTGAAGCCTCCTCTTTTCCACCCTTTCTCTCTTTCTTCCTCAAGCCTCAGCCACTCTCAGGCTATAGATAGACCAAGTGTTGCTGTCAATCTGTTTAAGATGGCCAGTCTCATATAATCTCTGTTAAGGCGTGCGTCTCTTTTCTTTCTCTGAAAGTATTCTTAAAGGGCCAACAAGATAACAAATAAACCCTGTGGTGCTCTTGGACTTGGTCAAGCCCACAGTAGACGCCCTAGTGTTTGTATTTGAGAAACAATTTGCTACAGTTTGAAAAGCATGCTTTGGCACCAGATGCCTCTGAGTCCAAATGTAGCCTCTGCAACTTAATAGCGGTGTTAGGTGGGTTCCTCTGAGACTTAGTTTACTCATCTATAAAATGGGAATAATATCTAGCTCATTAGCTTGTTAAGTTCATTAAGTGATATAATATACATATATCTCCAAAGACCATTTCTGGATTCCAGAAGAAGCTCACCAAATACCAGTATACTTTCCTTCTATTCTCCCATCTGAATTATTCAAAGCAATGCTAATGATTCACAGAGATTTAGATCAAGGTTGGCTGGGTGCGGTGGCTCACGCTTGTAATCCCAGCACTTTGGGAGGCCGAGACGGGTGGATCACCTGAGGTCAGAAGTTTGAGACCAGCCTGACCAACATGGAGAAACCCCATCTCTACTAAAAATACAAAATTAGCCAGGTGTGGTGGCGCATGCCTGTAATCCCAGCCACTCGGGGGGTTGAGGCAGGAGAATCACTTGAACCTGGGAGGCAGAGGTTGCGGTGAGCCGATATCGTGCCATTGTACTCCAGCCTGGGCAACAAGAGCAAAACTCCATCTCAAAAAAAAAAAAAACTTCAACGTTTACTGTGTGATTCAAGAGGGAGTAAGGGTATGTTACGACCCATTTGGATGTGCAGTAACTTGCAAAGAAAGAGGAAATCAATTTTATGCCCTAACTTGTATGTTACTTGTGCTCTACCACCAGATAGTACTTAAAATATGCATGATTCGAATAAGTCTTTACAAGGTATGTAAATCACAGATGAAGCACGGATGAATTTTTAACTGTTACTTTTGTAATAAGAATAATCTCTATTAAAAAGAGTTGGAGGTGAAAGGCAACTCAAAATCTTGACCACCTTTTAGAGACAGATGGTAAAGAAATGCCTAGATTCAAATCCCTGCTCTGCCCCTAATTAGCTATCTGACCTTGGGCAACAAACTCTCTGAGCCTCAGTCCCTTTACCTCTAAAATGGGAATAATGCTCATACCTGACTTCAAGAGTTGTTGTGAGAATTAGATAGATAGATAGATAGATAGATAGATAGATAGATATAGATGGATAGATGGATAGATAGATAGACAGATATGTAAAATGCTTATACCAATGCCTGAGAATGACTAAATGTAAGGAGTCACTTTTAAGTGTCCCTTAGAGCTCTAGGTTGAAATTTTAGAGACAGGGAATTCAAGGCCCTAAAAGACAGACCTTTCATTGTTGGACAGTGCCAGTATCTGCCCTGTGGGTCAAAATAAAGCAAGGCTACTCTTTATTCAGCAAGGCAGATCTCCTGATCATCAGGGGCAGCTAGATCCTTTCTGTCTTGTGCCTCTTATGGTGAAGGGTTTCTAGATCCTCCATTCTCTGGCTGCTGTCCTCTAATTGCTCCCAGTTTGTCAATGATCTTTCTGGTGTGTTGCATGCAGAATTAATGCAGTACCCCAGATGTGACAGGGTAAAATGGGACTAGGGTTTCCACTAACAAAGAATAACTTGTACTTTAGTAACAGCATCTCAATGTGTTCATTTTTTTGTTGTTGTCTTGTTTGTTTATATATAATGTTATAAGATTAAGCTTATTTTGTACTGAATTTAGGTGTTTCTCTCTTGAGTTTTACCTTATTGGTTTGATTTCAGCCTTCTGCCCATTCTATCTTACTAACAGCCATTTGAATTCTATTTTTCCCAATTTTGTGTCAGCCACAAATCTACAAATGAGACAAGAAGTTTTCAGTGAAGTCATGGGGAAAATAATATTTTCTTAAATTGCTGATAGTGGCCGGGAGTGCGGGGGAGGCAGGAATTGCTCTATCTCAGTAGATTGAAGAGAATGAGGGTATTGGGCATTTTTGAACCCAACTATCCATGTATGATGTGGCCCATACTGGCATAATCTCTATAAGCCAAGAAAAACCCTTGATCAATAGCAAAATGAATGAATGAATGAATAAATTGTTAGGAAGTCACTTGGAGGAAGAAATACTCAGGCTAAAATTTACACAGAGCTAGGAATTACCAACATCAGATTCTCCTTGAGAAACGTTTTAAGGGAAGAAGGTGACTTGATTCCTTCACAGGGCAGGGGAGAAAAATCATACAAAACAAGATAACTGGAAACATTCAATAGAAACTTTAGTTATTTCACAATTCACTGGGCTCTACTAATATAAGCAAGACTTTTCTAGAAACCTTGGAAGCTTTTTATTATTATTATTATTATTATTTTATTTTTTATTTTTTATATTTTTTCTTGAGACAGAGTCTTGCTCTATCGCCCAGGCTGGAGTGCAGTGGCATGATCTCAGCTCACTGCAAGCTCTGCCTCCCAGGTTCATGCCACTCTCCTGCCTCAGCCTCCTCAGTAGCTGGGTCTATAGGCGCCCGCCACCACACCTGGCTAATTTTTTTGCATTTTTATAGGAGACGGGGTTTCACCATGTTAGCCAGGATGGTCTCAATCTTCTGACCTCATGATCCGCCCGCCTCACCCTCCCAAAGTGCTGGGATTACAGGCGTGGACCACCACGCCCGGCCAGGCTTTTAAAAAAATTTCGTAATAGATATAGACTTTAGGTCACATAATTTAGGTCTTCTGTATATGCAGATAACTATGTTGATATAAAATGCATAGATTTTTTCCTTGAGGAATTTGCTTTAGAATTAAAGAGAGGGAATGAATACATGTAAGTAGAAGACAGGAATATTAAACACAAGAAGAAGCTATAGGAGACAAAAAGAAAGAAAAATGGAAAGAAAACCAAAATATTATTGAGAGTGTATTGTGTACTGAGTACTTTCAATACATGATACATTTCATTCTTCTGCAAGATTTTTCAGTGTAAATAACCCATTTTTTATAGAGGCAAAAACTGATGCTCAGTGACTTTAAATAATTTTCTCAAGGCACACAGGTAATAAGAAGCTGAATATGACTCAAACCAAGTTTGTTTGTCTCCAAATCCTACACTCCCTTAATGCAACACATTGTCTCTTTGGTTTATAGTCTATTTGGGGAGAATAGATATATATGTAAATTGAACAAAACAAATTATACCAGAGAAAATTGAATTGACAAATTGATGATTGATAATATTGATAATCTCATAATATAGATTGGAAATAGTTTTAGAGTTCAAAAGCAAAGAAAACCGAAGAAGTCTAGAGATGTCAGAGAAGGTAGCTTTGCAGAAAAATTGACCATGTTTTGTTAAGCCTTGAAGGATGGGGATGGAATTTGACTGGGGGTCAGGGGCTAAGAAAGTATAGGCCATTTTAGGAAGAAAAGAATAGTAATTTCTTAAGAAAATTTGTTAAGACCTAATATGAAGCATGATACGGAATGTAAAGGATAAAGAAGTATAATGGTGTAACCACTGGAAAGGGTCAAAGGAAATAAGAGAGAAAGATGCTTTTAGGTGAAAGACAATAAATTATTATTTTTTTAATTATTGAATCTAGGGTAAAAGTGAATTGTACAAACTAAAGTATTAGTAAAATAAACAAAATAAAATTGATGAGAAAATAGGGCTTGGGGTAGTGACCTGAGAGGTACTTCAACATTGAGATACTAATTGAATTTAAGCATCTTATTGATAAAGATAGGAGCATAGGACAAGAGACAGAGTATTGCTGAAAATCCAGTTTCATAATTAGAGGATCTAATGAAAGGTCACCAGAAACCTAGGAAGAGACTCAGAAGGACGCAGAGACACAAAAGCCAAAGTAGGAGAGTGTGTCAGACATGACAGACTGAAGGAATGGCTTCAACTCTCCACCACTACCTACATCTACACTTTTACCTTGGCAATGGTTGTAGTGCTCTGACCTTAAACTTTGGGTTTATCCATGTGACTTGTTTTGGCCAATGTCGTGTGTAAAGAAGTGATTGTGCTAGCTCCATGCCTAGCCTTGTAAGGCTTTACATGTTTCCACTCAGCTTTTGTATCTCTACCATTTCCACGAGAAGAACATGCCCCAGCTTGCTTGTTGGTCATAAAAAGAGGATGTGCAGAAGAGCCTCCCCGGATGGCATTAACATAAAGCAAAGCCACCCCAGCAGCCATGAGCTGAAGCAAGAGCCACCACAGAAATTTATCCTATATCAACCAAATCCCAAGCAACCTACAAAAAGAGTGAGCAGTAATATGTGGTTGCTGTTTCATGTCACTGAGTTGAAGGTTGGTATGATATACAGTTACACTAAGCCTCAGGATAGTCGACTTTGGCAAATATGTCAGAAATGATATACAGAAAAGCCTATTAAGTTTGTAAACAGGATAGTCACTATAGAGCTTAGAGAATGAATGATGATGTTTTCGGAAAGTAGCGAGTGCAAAAACTAGATTTCAAGGAATTAAGCATAGCAGAAGTGTCCAAGAAATAAAGTCATAAAAAGAGATCACATAGTTGAGGAATCTTGAGGTTAAAATAAACAAGAACATTTATATGTTAGTATCACATACTATTGGAAGTGTCCTAATGTAGAGGGAAGGAGTCTTTGTGAGGGGGTGAACGGCTTAGGGAGGCTAATGATGGTTTAGCAAAGAAGGGTTCTCAGAAATCAAATAGGAAGAGAATACAACACAGAGAATAAAATCAGTGACTTCTGCAATCATCAAGGCGATATAATAAAGGAACTGAAGTCAGGCAGGGTCAATAGGCCTCATTTCATGAAGGAGGTATTTTTTTTCAGGAAAAGTATCCAACTCTGTTGATTGTCAATTACAAAGTGTAAAAGAGTATCATATGCTTGTCTCTGAAATTTCTGTTGTCCTTACATTAAATAGGACCCTGAAAAATCAAATTTGTAATCAAGACATGCATTCAAAGAGTCATAATAAAGTTTTTGTGATGAGATAAGGAAATTGACATGCTCTATAAAATTCAACTCCATTGCTTTGATTTTAGGATATTTCTAAGTGAGTAATCATAATTTCAAATGGGAAAGTGAAAGATCAAGTTGGTCACTATGTGAGGAAAGACACATGTTGTGCTGGTATGTTGGGAGGAAGTATGGCGCACAGAGGTTGTTTCCTGTTGCTGGGCCTCCAGGCTAACTAGAGTGCTGCAAACTTAATGTTTCTATTACCTGGAAGTTCAAGAGATTTTCTTTTGTTGAACTGACGCACAATCTCCAGTCAAATATATGGGCAGTATCTGTCTGGAAGCCCTTTAACATGACATAGTAGGACTATGGAAAATGCCTATAAGCAATTTATAGATGAGGCTGGTTCTATTTTTGAACACTGGTTTCCAATGATGTGCCTCAAATATATTACAGCCGTCTGTGCAAAATGGAATGGGAGCCGCCTTCCTAAGATGTATTCTCAGCAGGGCCCCTGCTGACTCACCAGGAGAGAGAGTGAGCCCCACATCAACCATGCCATCATTGGCAAGTTCTTCTGCCTCATTTCCTCTCTAATAGCAAGTCAGGATAATATTTACTTTGTCTGCTCTGGTCCCAGTGGGGTGCTATGAAACCTGCCCCATGGTGCAGCACCCCTTCCTGCCTACATACCTCAGGCTGTTTCTAGATCATCGGTGAAAATTGGAGACTCAGATGTATGGTGCCACTGGCCCACTGGCTTCAGCCACACCTGTAAGCAACTGAAACCTGGGTTAATGTATCCCCAGAGCATGGTCAGGTGGGAAAAGCATCCTTGTTAGGGAACGGGAGAGAGTGTGGGAGAATGAAGGAATCATCTCTCAGGAGTTCCAGTAAAGAAAATACAAATACATTCTGCAATTGAAACAGATGAGAATTCAGCAATCTTGCATACTTCTAGACGGTCATTTCTCGAGGCATATTTGGAAGTATTACTTGGGGCAGGAGAGAGGAGTGCAGGATGGATCTTATGATGTTAGGTAGAATAACCCTAGGTCCCCCAGGATGAGATTTAAAATTTTTCCTTTGCAGATGTCAGATAGCTGATGACTGGCATGAATAAACTATATAAATCATAAAATGAGAGTAGTTTCCTAATCAATGAAAAAAATATCTGTGCTGGATATTGTCTATTAAAAATCAGAACCACTCCATCCTTCTAAGCTCTGCTCTATAGTGCAGAGTTGAGAAGCTCAAAAACTACAATTCCCATACTCCTTTGGGAATCTAACTGTAGAGCCCAGTGAGATTTGGCCAATGAGAAGCACCTGTTTGAGATTTTGGGGATCGAAAATAAGAGCTTTGTTCCCTAAGCTGTAGATCAGTGTGTAGATATCAGCAGATGGCAGGTGTGGCAGGGATTTTACCTGAGGCCTTTAGGCATTCTCCTGAGGACCACCCAATTCTCCATACAGGAGTCAGCTGAGACCACTGATGACAGCTTCCTAAAGCCTGTTCTTCCAGGTTTGCTGGAAGCAACCTTTCTTACCTTTCCTTCCCCAGCCTCTCAACGTAAATCTCCAATAGTGCTGGACTTTGATTTCCTTGATTAAACTTCTTCTTACTTTAAATACCTAGAGTAACTTCTGTTTTACTGACCAAGCTCCGACTGATAATCTACATGCTTCTGATTTTAAAATGTTTATAAATGTTAGAATATCCTGGTTCTTCACCCAAACTAAGTACAAGCAAGCCACATACTCATCTGGGTTGAAAAAGCACAGTTCATGCTCATGAATTCATGAGTACTATGCCTTCATTCATGCAAATAATATTTATTGTATGCCTCCTAGTACCAGTGCTGTTTTAGCAGTAGAAGGAGCTTACATTCTAGTGAGAGAAGAAAGATCATAAACAAGTAAAAATACGATGCATCAGATGGTGATGTGTGCTATGGTTCAAAAGGGGAAGCAAAGGGGACATGGTGCTGTGGGGAGGGGGTTATTTAATATGTGGCAGTTGAGAAAGGCCTCATTGATAAGGTGATATGTGAGCAGAGATCTGAAAGAAATGAGATAGTCATGGAACTGTCCGGAAGAGGAGTTTTCTTTCAGTGTAAAGTCTTTGAGGCACGAACATGCATAGCCTAAGTGAGGAAACAATATAACTGGAGAAGAGTGAGCAATAGGGAGAAGAGAAAGAGATTGGGTCAGAAAGGTGATAAAGTCTTATAGACCATGAGAAGGATTCTGGCTTTTACACCAAGTTAGATGGGAAACTGCTTCACTGCATGGTTTCAAGTATGTATTGCTTTTATATGAAGAAGACAACAAACTAAAAGACACTTTTATTTTAGAAAAATAGAGGTTGAGAAAACACAGATACTCCATTCTACCCTCAAAACTACACTGCACCATGGTACCCACTGGTCAACAACTCCTGAAACATAATCCCATCAGCTTCTTGGTTTTTATTTGAAATTCCCAGTTTTTTCCATCCTAACAATCTGGCTTTTTAAAGTGATTATAAAGGAATTCCCCATCTAACCTTTTCCATAATTTTCTGCAAACTGCAAAATAAAGGCTGAGTTCCTTGGAGGGATACAAGATAATGTTGGATTTAAGGAGAGACAGGAGGCTGAAAAATAATAATAACTTAAAGCTAATAGAGAAACACATGTAATTTAGCTGAGACGACTTCCCTGGGAAGAGTGCCCACTTGATATTACAGTGTCTCACTGGAGGGAGCTGCAGCACAAGTAGCACCATGAAAGTTTTTCATAGCTGCACTCCACATTCCACTGTGCTGAAGAAGACATCAAGAGGCACTCCTCCCTTGGAAGAGTTCATTTCAGTTCTTAAGGGCTAACCACAAATACTGCACTAAGACTTGTCCAAGCTCAGGGACTCCAAGAAAACCTGAAACAAGCAGCTGAAAGCCAAATGGGTATTGGAAGAAAATGATGGAGGCATCTGGGGAGGAAGAAGAGGGGAGGGGAGGAGAAGAAGAGAAGAAAAAGAAACAGAATGTTTCCTGTCCGAGGCAATACTCAGCATCTATTGTGAGGGGATGAAGCGAATCCCTCAGCAAAACACTGGGAGACAAAGAGGGAAAAATAGCTCAGTTTAATTAACTGAGCTTAGCTAGTAACACAAAGAGGAATTCTAGTTTGGCTTTAGAAACATTTTTAACTCAAAGAATGGAAGAGGTTATTAGAGCTCCTATTTGCTGTTTGGTTCAGTCAAGCCCTTTCCCTCATAAACTCCTCATCTAAAGCCTCATTTGGGAAAATAACATATATCCAATAAAAAATAAAAACATCCAGCTCTATGTAGACATGAGAATATCTTAAAATATCAATTGTACAGCCAGAATTCAGAAGGTTGTTAACATACAAATAACCATATTTTTAATAAAGGCACTCCTGTCTCTAATAGCTCACCACAAGACCCTCCTCCCAATCCCCAGCCTTTCTCCTCCCACCCTACACACACACACACACAATGCACACCACACTTTTTCACTCCACTATCCACTTTGGGATATTTACACATCCATACACACAAGGTTGTCTCTCTCTCATCTACTTCAGTACTGGACACATGTCAAATGGGGATGCTCAACCTCAGGGCCATTATTCTGCTTCAGTTAGTTAATTCTGTTCCTGACATGTGTATTAGCCAGGTTCTCCAGAGAGACAGAACCAATAGGATAGACAGCTATACAGATGAATGGATAGGTGATAGATAGATAGATAGATAGATAGATAGATAGATAGATGATAATAATAATGATGGTGGTGTTGAAGATAGATGATAGATAGATGATAGATAGATAGATGATAGATAGATAGATAGATGATAGATAGATAGATAGATAGATAGATAGATAGATAGATAGATGGGATTTATCATGAGAACTGACTCACGAGATTATATAGAGGTTGAGAAGTCCCTTGATAGGCTGTCTGCAAGCTGGAGACCTTGGGATGCCAGTAATGTGGCTGAGATCAAGTCCAAAAGCCTCAAAACTGGGAAAGCTAAAGGCCTGAGAACTCGGGGGTCCAAGTCCCAGAGTCCAAACACATGAGGACCTGGATTTTCAATGTCCAAGTGATGGCAGTAGCTGCTTCAGATGGCCTGTTGCTGCCATCAGGCCAACTGCAGCAGAGAGATGCAGTGAGGCTGCATGCTCCCTGCAGCTGGCAGGAGCCAGGGACAAGTGGGAGCCCTGCCCCTTCCAAGTTGGGGTGGGAGCTCCCCAGGTGCCACTGCAACCACCCAAATCATGGCTGCAGACCTGGGTCTCCCACTCCTCGGAGCCCAGGAAAGAGAGGCTGCAGCTGCCCAAGTTGTGGCTGCAGAAATGAGCCTCCCTGTGCTCTTGGGGGGCCAGGAACAGGCAGGGGCTGCCCCCACCACCCACAGCTGCAGCCACTCAAACCATGGCATCCCTGCACTCTTGGGGGGCCTTGGAAGGCCCCCCTGCCCTCACAGGTTTTGAAGCACCTGCCCCCACTGCCTGACTTCCCCCTGCTGTCAGTGCCTGCTCCCATCTCCAGGTGAGGGGCACCATGAACAGCAGCAGGAGGTAGACAGATTCCTGGGTGGAAGGGGATGGGTCCCTGGTGAGACCCCACCTTCAGGCATAGGAGGGCATGAAGGCCGAGGGCCAGGCTGCCTGTCCAAGGGACCAGAGTGGGAACTTGTGGTGCCTTTTCCAGGCCCACCCATGGCCACCAATGGACCAATTGGCATGTTCCTCCTCCCCTCTGAGGCCCATAAAAGCCCCAGGATCAGCCAGAGAAGAGCAGATGATGGGCAGACCTGCTGCAGAGAGGAGCTACCCTGTCTGCTGATAGCAGGAGACATTAGGATGACCAACAGCAGAGAGGAGCTACAAGTCCAGGGCCTCTTCTCTGCTAGGAGCTGGGGAGACGATGAGATGGATGGGATGGCTTGCCTGCAAAGAGGAGAAAACCACCCCAGGACCTCCTCTCTGCTGAGAGCTTCAGAGACCACAGGACAACCTGCCTGCAGAGAGGAACTTCCCACTCCAGGATCTCCTCTGTGGAATCAGTATGCACAGAGGTGAGTTCTTGACCACATCCTCACTGTACAACTTTGGGCAAGTCTTGTTTCACTTTTCAGCCTATTTCCTTATCTGTGAAAAGGAAAACAATACCTCTTCTATGTATACCACAAAACTGCTGTGGAGATAAATGAATATAATATCGAGCAAGTAAATGATTATATATTATAAAATGCTGGGTATTGTCATTCTTGTATTCATTAAACCTAGGATACCCTCACATAATTATTGCTTAAGTACCAAGAACATAGATAATTATAAAAACTTCAAAATTTTATTTTTTTAATTTTTAAAAATATTTTAACTTTTATTTTAGGTTCAGGGGTACATGTGCATGTTTGTTATATACGTAAATTCATGACTCGGGGGTTTAGTATACAGATTATTTTGTCACTAAGTATAGTACCTAATAGTTTTTTTTTTCCCTGAACCTCTCCCTCCTCCACCCTCAAGTTGGCTCTAGTGTCATTGTTCCCCTCTTTCTGTCCACGTGTTCTCACTGTTTAGCTCCCACTTATAAATAAGAACATGGGTATTTTGTTTTCTGTTCCTGTGTTAGTTTGCTAAGGAT
The DNA here is from genome assembly GCF_028878055.3 of Symphalangus syndactylus. Lineage (NCBI taxonomy): Eukaryota > Metazoa > Chordata > Mammalia > Primates > Hylobatidae > Symphalangus > Symphalangus syndactylus. The sequence goes on along the minus strand of NC_072443.2, from coordinate 35,150,865 downwards.
AATGGCCTCTAGTTCCATCCATGTTCCTGAAAAAGACATGATCTAATTCTTTTTTGTGGCTGCATAGTATTCTATGGTGTATATATACCACATTTTCTTTATCCAGTCTACCATTGATGGGCATTTAGGTTGATTCTATGTCTTTGTTACTGTGAATAGTGCTGCAATAAACATACATGTGTATGTGTCTTTGTGGCAGAATGATTTATATTCCTTTAGGAATATACCACAAAAAACAAACAACCTCATTAAAAAGTGGGCAAAGGCCGTGAACATACGCTTTTCCAAAGAAGACATACATGTGGTCAACAAGCATATAAAAAATGCTCCATATCGCTAATCATTAGAGAAATGCAAATTAAAACCACAATGAGATACCATCTCACACCAGTCACAATGGCTATTATTCAAAAAGCCACAAACTAACAGATGCTGGCAAGGTTGTGGAGAAAAGGGAATGCTCATACACTGCTGGTGGGAGTGTAAATTATTTCAACCATTGTGGAAAGCAGTGTGGTGATTCCTCAAAATTTTAAATATGTTTCCTATTCATTATCTTCTCTAACCCAGAATCACTTCCAAGGTTTGGTGTGCTGGGCTGTGCTCTCAGATGTGATACCCACAAATGTCCTCTTTGCTGAAGAATGCATTGCTTTTGCAGGGAGTATGGGGAGAGTGACCCAAGCAAATTCAGGTTAGAATGATGTTAAGAACATGGGTTTGAGTCAGAAATAACCAGTTGTGGATGTTTGTCCTGTTATTTGCTCTCTGAGTTATTTTCCTTTTTGAACCCCAGTTCCCCATCTGTGAATAAAGCTACTGCCTGGCATTGTTATGAGGCTTACAGGAGAAAATCTAGTAAACACCTAGCACTGTACTTGGCCCATAGCGCACCCTCATTAATCTGTAACTGTTTCTATCATCATCTTGGCATACCAGATGCCTGACACATCATGTTGGGAGAGTGAGAAAGCTTTTGGTTCCAGAGTGGCCTGACCATTTACCTAATTTGTTTTTTTGTGTGTGTGCAGAGGCTGTTGGAAAATTTGTTTAGTGGGGACAGTCTCTCACTTGGCACTCAGCTTTATAACTTCTAGCCATTTAGTCACGTCCTGCTGGACGCTGGACACTCATTATTTCTGAAGAGCTAGAGAAGCAGCTCACAAGACTGACAGCTCCTTCCAGTCTGGTGCATTCTATGGGGTCTCTCTCACAGCATTTGGATTCTCAGGGAGAAACTTTCTCTTTGATAAGTTTGGGCAGATTGAGCCCTGCCTCACATGTTCTCATGTTTGCTATATGCACTCTGTGAGTTTATTTTAGCAATGATCATGATTCTGGGTGGATAGTTGTATGAAGTGCTTTAATCCCATCAGATCTCAAATGACTTTCCATAGCTCACCTATTGTGAGGGGCCTCTTCTAGGAATGATATTGTTCCAGAGGCAGACAGTGGGAGAACTGGAGGGAATGGCACAGGGCCAGAGCAATGACGTCTAGCAGATGTTTATCATTATGACCAACTGTGCCTTCAATGATAGAAGGTTGATCGATCTACCATCCCAGTTTGCCTGGCACTCAGGGGGTTGCTTGGGATGCAGGACTCTCATCAGAATATTGAGAAGCCCATCCTCAGGGTCAGTAGGGTACAGAGGTGCTTTCCAAACTTTAATGTGCATAAGAATCACCCGAGGACCTTGATAAAATGCAGATTCTGATGCAGAAGGTCTGAGGTGAGCCCTAAGATTATTCATGTCTAACAAGCTCCCAAAGTGAGCCATGCTTTGGACAGTGCTGGTTTAGTGGACCTACACGAGGCTTTGGAAAAACCTGGGTTGGCATCCTAGCTGCAGTTCTTCCCAGATATTATTATCACTTTCCTTATTTGCTCCATCCTCCTGCCCATGAGGATCCAATCACTTCTCACCAGGGCTCACTTCCAACATTGGGGATTATAATTTGACGAGATTTGGGTAGGGACACAGATTCCGACTATATCAGAAAGCCAAGAGTTTGGCCAAGCAAACATTTGCTAAGATTAGTATCGATAGAAGAAAGGCAGATGCTGTAATTCATCAGGACAATGGAAAAAAAGACACAGAAGGCATTTCTGAGAACTTTGTGGCTGCCACACCTATCACAGGCCCAGTGATCCAAGGTCTTGAGGACAGAATGGTTTCAAGGAGGAGCCCACATTGCTCCTGGGGCCTTGAGGCTCACTGCCCAGGGTCACCTGAAGTTTCTTCTCCACACATTTGGGAGGAGTTCCTTGGCCACCCCAACTATGGCTCATGTAGGCCAGGTTTAGCTCAGGCTGATCCTTTGAAGGCTCAAGCACTAAACTTTAGTGACATCTACACAGTGCCAGTTCTGCAGCTGTGCAGACTGCAAGAGCTGGGCAGGAATGGCCACCTCCACCTAGATTTCAAATTGATATCTCAGGGAGCCTAAGGGCATAGGCAGAGAACTGCTACAGGAGCAGGGCTGCCACAGAGAGCCCCCAGTAGAGAAATTCTTAATGGTGCCATGGGGGCAGGGCTGCTCTCAAGATCCCAGACCTGTAGACACAGCAGTGTGTAACTCCAGCCTGGGAGAGCCACAGGCACCAGACTCCAAAACCTGAGACCCGTGGCATAAGCTGTGTCCAGAAAAGCTGGCTGTCTAGGGTCTTGGGGGCCCAACTCTCACACCAGGGTGTCTAGAAGACAAGATATGGAGTCAAAGAAGATTATTCTCAAGACTTGAGGTTGCCCTTTTGGGTTTTGAATTTGGTCAGGATCCATCAATCCTTTCTTCTTTCCTATTTCTCCTTCCTGAAATGGAAATGTCTCTCCTAAGCCTGTCCAACTATTGTATTTTAGAAGCCTGTAACTTGTTTGATTTCACAGACTCACAGTTGAAGAGAAATTTGCCACTGTTCATATTTCTATCAACCTTTTGGTCAAAATACTTAAAAACTCTCTAAGAAGTTCCAAACTCTCTCTCATCTTCCTGTCTTCCTCTGAACCCTCCAAACTCATTCAACCTCTGCACCTTGCCCAGTTCCAAAGTTGCTTTCACATTTTCAGGTATCTTTATACCAATGCCCAACTTCTTGGTACCAGTTTTCTGTGTCAGTCTATTTGTGTTACAATAAAGGAAAACATAAGACTTGATTATTTGTAAAGAAAAGACGTTTATTTTGGCTCATGGTTCTTCAGGCTGTACAATCATGGCACCAACATTTGCTCATCTTCTGGTGAGGCCTCAGAAGCTTACAATCATAACAGAAGGCGAAGGAGGAGCAGGCATATCACATGGTGAGACAATAAGAGAGAGAGGGATGTGTCAGGTTCCTTTTCAAACAAGATCTCACATGACCTCACAGAGCAAGAGCTCACTCATTACCATGGGGAGAGCAGCAAGCCATTCGTGAAGGATCTGCCCCCATAACCCAAATACCTTCCACCAGGCTCTATCTCCAACATTGAAAATCACATTTCAACATAAGATTTGGAGGTGACAAATATTCAAACCATATTAATGACACATGTGAGAAGTTTTGTTACATATACATAATGCATAGTGATCAAGGCAGGTTATTTAGGGTGTCCGTCTCCTGAGTACAATACATTTTTGTTAAGTATAGTCACTCTGCTCTTCTATAAATCATTGAATTTATTTATTCTATCTTACTGTATGTTTGTACCCTTTAAGCCACTTCTTTTCATTCACACTTTCCTCCCACTCACTCTTCCCAGTCTCTATCTATCATTCTACTCTCTATCTACATGTAATCAAATATTTTAGCTCCCACATATAAATGAGAATAACATTTCTCTTTTTTTGTGCCTGGATTATTTCTGTTAAGATAATAACCCCCAGTTCCATACATGTTGCTGCAAATGAGATGATTTCTTTTTTATGGGTACATAGTATTCCATTGTGTGTATGTGTGTGTGTGTGTGTATATTTTCTTCATACATTCACCCATTGATGAACACTAAAGTTGATTCCATATTTTTGCTATTGTGAATAGTACTGCCGTAAACCAGTGAGTGCAGGTATGCATTTGATATACTGAGTTCTTTTACTTTGGGTGTATACCCAGTAGTGGGATTGCTGGATACTATAGTAGTTCTATTTTTGTTTTTTTGAGAACTCTTCATACTCTTTTCCATAGTGCTTGTACTACTTTACATTCTCATCCACAGTGTATAAGAGTTCCTTTTTCTCTACATTCTCACCAACAAGTATTATTTTTTGTCTTTTCAATAATAGCCATTCTGACTGGAGACTGGGGTAAGGTGATATCTCATTGTGGTTTTGATTTGCACTTTTCTGATGATTAGTGAGGTTGAGCATTTTTTCTAATACTTGTTGGCCATTTGTATGTCCTCTTGTGAGAAACGTCTGCTCATGTCCTTTGCACACATTTTACTGGGAATTTTTTTTTCCTGTTGAGTCATTTGAGTTCTTTGTGGTTTTGGTCCATTTGCGTCACCATAAGGAAAACAGTGCGATGCTGAAGCCATTTAGATCTCAGAAAGGGTGTGGGCCACAGCACAAGCTCCTTCCTTGGAGCAGTTCCATCCCATTCCAGAGTATCCCAGAATTGGGACTGCAAATCTGTTCTGTTTCCCAGAAGCTCCCTATGTTAGTAACAGGGGTAGGGAGAGTAAAGTGATTCTCTTGTGGCCCAGATCACATAACATCATAATGGGGATGTGAGCTGCTGGAAGTCTCTCATTCACCCTTTCTGCATGTTGGAAAGCCACCCCCAGCTCCCAGCCAATACTGGCCAAGCAGGCTACCTCTCTTCCTTCCCCTTTCCCACTTTTGATGTTCTTGTCACTTCTGTGTTAAATTCCAGTATTCTCTTGGATAATGTATTCAAAGTGTAACTGTCCATATACTATTTTGTTTCTTCCAAATGGAGGAAGTGGGCATGAAATACTTCTAGTCAGCCGTCTTGAAGCCCATCCCACAAAATACATTTTTAGGATAATATTTTAACCTCAACCTTTGACCCAGGTGAACCAGAATGTGAACAAGATAATCAGGCTTGCTTTCTTTCTCTTTCTTTCTGTTTCTTTTCTTTTCTTTTCTTTTGAACTTTTTCTCTCCCAATTCTGAGATTTCGGTCTTGGATTTTCTTTATGGGATGAGAAAACAAGAGGTCACTAAAGAATATTGTGGCATCACTGTCTTGCATATTATCAGGTGGGTACAATGGGCAACAATATGCATCTAGTTCTCATAAAGCTTCAATTTACTTAGATGCATTTGTTATTGAAAAATAGGCTCCTTTCCTCAAAATGGCCTCCACTTCTTTACATTTGCTAAAACCATTAACTAGATATGTTTATTTAAAAGATGTGTTCCAGACATAGTTGTACAGGCTGGAGGAAAATCTATCATGAGCTTTCACCTTTTTTAAAAAAGCCTTACACTCAGAAATTGCTTAATATGCATCCATTAGATACATAACCCATAGAAGGCAGAATAACTACTTGACAAAGGTGTCCAGATCCTAATCCCTAGAACCTGTGAAAATGTAACCTTACATGGCAAAAGGGACTTTGAAAATGAGATAGTTTCGGATATTGCAGGAGGGATATTATCCTGTATTTTGTGGAGGAATTCAATGTAATTTCAAGGGTTCTTATAAGCGAAAAATGGATTCAAGGTTAGAGTAAGAGAAGGTTTGAAGATGCTACCCTGCTAGCTTTGAAGATGAAGGAAGGGCCATGAGCCAAGTTGTGCAGTTTTTAGAGGCTGGAAGAACAAGGAAATAAATTTTCCCTTCAAGGCCCTGGAACAAATGCAGCTCGGCTGATGCCTTAATTTTGGCCCAGTAAGACCCATTTCAGACTTCTACAGAGCTGTAAGATTCTAAATTTGTGTTGTTTTAGGCCACTAAATTTGTGGTAATTTGTTACAGCAGCAATTGGAAACTACTACATGCTCCAATTGAAAAGAAATATTTGAGAATCACTTTTTAATATTCCTCACTCTTTTCTTTAAAGAGATGATTAAAAGATGGGAAAAGCAATCCCAGAGATTTCTGATATGGACTCTTCCACTAGACTCTTCCAAAAAAGCCATGCCCCTATGACCCACAAGAATGAGCACAAAGAACCACGTCCACCTTCACTTTGGCCAGTGTGCATTTCACCAAGCTATATGCAATCACAGCAATCAATTCTAAATTATAGAGTATTTTGCTCTGAAAATCAGCTCTCTGGCCTCCTTTTTAACTCCAGATTATAGCAAATTCAAATACCTCTGTAGCACATGAAACAAAGACATTGCCTAATGTGTAATTTGGGAGGGAATTTAATGATACATCTGTCTGTTTTGACAAAGCACAGCCTTGAAGTATCTATTTAAAATAAAATCAGCAGATTGGCAACAATTAAAAATGAAAGCCTATAAAAAGTTTAGGGAAAAAAGCATTAAAGTCTAATAGCTCTTGGTTTATGTGCCAGCACTATAGTAAATATTTCCAGCACCAAATTTCTCTACTGAAATCTTGGCATTAGCTACTGCAAAAAATACCACCATTAAACACACACACAAAATCCATGTTTTATAAAGAATAGGCAGTGAGTCCATCTGGGATCCAGTAAGACTGAGAATCCCTAATATTTCCAGATATTTTATTGGGTGTTGCTAAGCATTATCTTTCAAATCAGTAAGGTAGTAGAAACACGCTATTACTTTGTATAAAGTTCCTTGAAGCCTTTCTGATACTACACTAATGTTATTTTACCTGAGCAATTTACTAAGAAACTTTGGAAGTTTGTGAGTTTAGGATATTTTAAATGATCTTGGAAATATGCTATATAGCCATAAAATGTATCTATATCTTTTCTCAAAAGCTTTAGAATAATTACACCTTGAAACTATGCAATGACAAGAGACAGATACTGCAAAATGAACTTTTAAATAAAGTTGGTTATAAAATTGCAGAAATTGTCAGTGACTGAATGATACCTGTGAGAACTCTGGGGGCAAAAGTTACTGCCTATGCAACAGCAACAGCCCCAGCCCCAACACCTACTCTGCCGGCCTCTGAGACATGAATTATACCCCAATGGCAGACCTCTGTTCCCTCCTGACATTAATTCTTCTCTGCTCTCTGGCTCTGATCATACTCTGTGTCTCCTTAGGTCTTCTGCTTCCTTTTCTCAAATTAACTTACTAAATTAATTTACTAAAATTAACTTACTAAAATATATCTTATCTGGTGTCTACCCAGTGACGTAAATTCTCTTGGCTGGGCATGGCGGCTCATGCCTGTAATCCCACAGCACTTTAGGAGGCCGAAGCGGGCGGATCATGAGCTCAGGAGATGGAGACCATCCTGGCCATTATGGTGAAACCCCGTCTCTACTAAAATTACAAAAACTGGCTAGGCGTGGTGGCGTTCACTTGTAATCCCAGCTACTTGAGAGGCTGAGGCAGGAGAATTGCTTGAACCCGGGAGGTGGAGATTGCAGTGAAAGGAGATTGCGCCACTGCACTCCAGCCTGGTAACAGAGCGAGACACTGTCTCAAAAAAAAAAAAAAAAATTATCTGGCACAAGTTGCTTATGCTATGGTGAAGGCTTACATTCAGTGACTCTCCCAAGGATTACAAATGGGGAATTCCTAAGAATTCTGTAGTTTTATGGAGCTAATGAAGTGTGTAAGTGGCTAGAGATGATTTGTGGCATGGCATGGGACTGCAAATGTGGACATTTATTATCTCTATTATCATACCTACTTCCTAAAAATATAATTGTCCAGGCCTCTCCAAGAAGAAAGTAGAGGTAGAAGAGAAACTGATAAAGGAAATCATGTGTATTCATTTTTTCAGTCAATATTTATTGTATACCTACTAGGTTCCATGGCTTGTGCTGAGTATTGGAAATACAATGGAGGATAAGATGGACACAGTTGTGGCCCTTTTCTTCATGGTTAAAATAAATGATAGAGATCCAGCCATTATATATACATTCCAAGATGTAGAGAGGGATAAAAAAAAGTGCATGTCTCTTCCCTTTAAGGGAAGAGTTGTCTACACTTTCACTTAAATTCCATTGACCAAAATGGAATTTTCTTAGCTTTCTTGCAGGACAGTGTGAATATTATCACATATTTTAGCTGTTGGTCTATGTCCAGCTCAAAATTGGTAATTTTGTTTCTGTGAAAGAAGAAATAGATTCTGGAAGTTTACTAGCATACTCTGACACTCCATCTTTATTTCTTTTGTATTCAATAGCATGTAACCTAACTATAAGCACAGAAAATATTTTGTTTGTATAATACTCAAATGTGACAATGAAATATATTTTGTAATCTATAAAGTGTCATATAAGTGTAGAGTATTATTACTGAAGATAAAAATCTATTAGCTGTTAATTCAGAAAATTGGTACTTTCAACACCCATTGTCTGAAAGGTGTACAGTACAGAAGGACAAAGATCAATTACATTATAATTGACCTCTTCTCTGCTAAACTAGCAATTATTTCAATTTCAGATGTATTTGGTTGCTAATTTGTGTTATTTTTATTAACAAATTGTTTTTAAAATATTTAGTTAGTGTTTTCATGCAGAACATCTGTTCTCAGGAACTTCTGTCTAGAATGCACCACATATATTTCTTATTTGTTAAAATGATTCAGATATAAATTCGTTCATTCACTCATTCAACATATGTCTACTGAATGCCTATTTTGTGGCAGGTACTGTTTTAGATCCCAGATGATAGAGCATTCAATATTTTAAAAATGCAATGATGGTTAATTTTAGGTGCCAATTTGAATGGATTAAGAAATACCTAGAGAAGTGGTAAAGCATTAATTCTAGGTGTTTCCTGGAGGGTATTTCCAGGGTAGACTGGCATGTGAGTCAGTAGACTGAGTGAAGAAGATCTGCCTTCAGTGTGGGCAGGCAACATCCAACTGGCTGGGGGCCAGGATGAAACAAAGGCAGAGGAAAGGTTGTCCTCTCGCTCCTTGAGCTGAGACACACTCTTCTACTCCTGCTCTTGGACATCAGGACCCACAGCTCTTCAGCCTTGGGACTCCAGGACTTAACATCAGCAGTCCCAACTCCACCTAAGAAGGTTTTCAGGCCTTCAGCCTCAGACTGAGAGTTACACCTTGGTTTCCCTGGTTCTGAAGGTTTGGGACCTGGACTGAGCCACTTTACCAGCATCCCAGGGTCTCCAGTTTGCAGTTTGCAGAAGGCCTGTGGTGAGACTTGTCAGTCTCCATAATTGCATGAGCCAATTCCCCTAATAAATGCCTTCTTTTATCTATATCTATATCTATATCTATACCTATATCTACATCTATATCTATATATCTTACTGGTTCTGTCTTTCTAAAGAACCCTGACTAATACACATGCTTTTATATTTTAGTGGGGGAAGAGGGGGAAAAATTAGAAAAGATAATCTTTCTTTCTCTTGCTTTTCAATTTGTGTGGGTGATACGAAAACAAAGACACAAGCAAGACCACTTAATGCCTCTTCTATAATGACAAAACAAGGATAACAATGGTAAAATTAAAGGGGATACCCAGAGACAGGCAAATTTGGAGGATTGAATGAGCCAGTTGAACAAGTCACTACTTTATGGTAAGAACAGGAAAAACAATAGAACAAGAGAAAAAAGTTGATAAATGTTAATTAAAGAAATAAGCACGGTGAAACCCTGTCTCTACTAAAAATACAGAAAATTAGCCGGGCATGGTGGTGGGCACCTGTAGTCCCAGCTACTCGGAGAGGCTGAGGCAGGAGAATGGCGTGAACCCGGCAGGCGGAGCTTGCAGTGAGCTGAGATTGCGCCACTGCACTCCAGCCTGGGCGACAGAGCGAGACTCCGTCTCAAAAAAAAAAAAAAAGAAAGAAATAAGCCCCCCCCCCCACCCCAGCATCCCATTCCCAACAAATGGTAATAGTGCAGAATGTTTTGCTCATGTGGGCATGACTGTGGATGAGAACAGCTGGAAGAGCAATAGCTTGCTTTTATTGTCCTTTGATGTCCTACCCAATTAAAAAGCTTATGGGCTAAGTGAGCAGAGGCAGTACCACCCAATACAGGAAAGAGATGGCATCACCAAGTTGGATATGAATGGGAATTTATTTATCCATCTAGTCATTGTGCTACTAGGGCTAGAGATAAATAAAATAGACATAGTCCCTGTTCTCATGTAGTTTCTAGTCTAGAAAGATTATATACATTAAATAAGAACAAGTGTATACATATATACAATGTGTATATATATACACACATATATATACATATATACACACGTATATATATACACTTGTTCTTATATATAATATATATTCAGAGAATTATATAGTTATAGGTATATAGAATATATATCATAAATTATATACAGTTCTCTGAAAGAAAAGGCAGTGATAAGGAATTATAACGTGGTTCTGACTTTAATTGGGGATGGAGAGTGGTCAGTGGAAACTTTTCTAAGAAAGAGATATCTGAGCACAGATACAGATGAATAGATGTTAATGGGAGAAGAGTGGGCCACTTCTGGGAAAGCAATAAGCATTAGAGGTTATTGCTGAAAAAAATAGATTTTTGAGACCAAAGTCACTCAAAAACTCACAGTGTGTCCATATTACAGATGATTCATTTGAATTATATATTGTAGAGCATTTTCCATTAGTTCAGTTTAATATGTCCCTAGCACTGGCATGCTGGAGCCAGCTCGTACAGACTCACCAGAACCTATTCTAAGTGTTTTTTCCAAAACCTGCATTCAGTGGCATCAAAATGGTAACATGAAATTGGCCATAGCAGGAGTATTTACATTATGGAAATAATTGTAAAATTGGCAAAAGCTACAAATCAGGGCTTTTCTTTCGCCCTCCAGAAAGCTAGCAGTAAAACATTTATTCCAGAATGGCCAAGTGAGAATACCTGCAGAAAGGCAATAAAAAGCAGTAATTAAATTAAATAATTCTAATTAATAAGTTGATACAATATTTTTATATTTCCATACTGGTTTAACATCTTTATAGAGAAAGCATCAAGGTGATTTTTGGGAAGAAAATAGAATAGTCAGACATTCAATTTGCTGTATCTATTGTAAACTGATCAATAAAAATGATTCTAGAGTATACCAAGTCTGATAATATCACTTCTAAAGAGAAAGTTGGTAATTTTTTGAAAATGACAGTGTGTTTTATTGATTCACGTTGCCTTTTATCTATTCAACTCTAATCATTCAAAAACCATTTTCTAATTACTAATTAGTGTGCCAGGTTCTGTGAGGAAAATACCAAAGGAAAATAATCCTAGGGTGCACAGTTTTCAATTTAGTTGGAATGAGACTGTAAAATAAAAAATAATATTTAAATATTAGAAGGCCACAAATGTGAATGAATGGCTCAAATATTATGAAATATAAGATAGAACTGAGGACAGATAAAAGTAATGAGGGAAGGACAACCTCCCTGAGAACTTAAATTAAGCTGGGTTATCAAAGATCTGTGGAATTTCATTTTATTATTATAAAAACAATATAACAGATTGCTGGTAGAAATGTAAAATGGTGTAGCTATTCTGGAAAAGAGTATGGAAGCTTCTTACAAAACTAAATATGTGCTTATCATAAAACCTAGCAATTGTATCTTTGGGCATTTGTTACTGAGAAATGAAAATTGATGTTTACCCAAATATCTGTACACAATTGTTTATAGCAGCTTTATCCACAATAGTCCAAAGCTAGAAATAGCCATAGTTTGTTTAATCATTTACTCTTCAATGGAGTGAATGATTAAGCAAACTGTAATAGATCTATACCAAGGAATACAAGTTGGTTAGATCTCAAGGGAATTATGCTGAGTTTAAAAGCCTATCTCAAAAGATTACATATTATATGATTCCATTTATATAGCATTCAAAAAATGGCAAAACTATAGAGATGGAGAACAGATTAGTGGTTGTCAGGGGTTAGAGACTGGGGAGAAGGAGGGAAGTGGCTGCAGCTCTAGAAGGGTAGCCTGAGGAATCCATCTGAAGAATTGTATTTGACTGTGGTAGTGATCACAGGAATCTATGCATGTGATAAAACTGTATCAAACTAAATACATAAACACACAAGTGAATACAAGTAAAACTAGTGAAATCTGAATCAGGTCCATGAATTGTATGAATGTCAATTTTTTGTTTGTGATATTGTACTACAGTTTTTCAAGATGTTATCACTGGGGGAAAGGGGATAAAGGGTATATCTTCTATATTGTTTCCTCCAACTGCTTGTGAATCTATAGTTATTTCAAAATAAAATGTTTATTAGAATGCCATAACATAATAGTAAATAGAAAAGAGAAAATAGTTTCCATAATGCTATTCCATCACAGTATTATAAAAAATATGGCCATTCCTTTTATTCATATGGATAGTAGTCAGATAAACACAAAGAATGGTAGGGGGATTATTAGAATATGCAAATAATAATGTGTGATTCTAATAAGACAAAAAATTTCAGTCTTATTATGTACAAATATAGACTATGAAGAGAAAATAGTACAGAACTGCATTACTGACTCTGCTTTACTTCTTATTTGTCCTATCCCGCCTTTGATCAGTATGCCATACTACCTGCATCATCCTTGGCTCTCCTGAGGGATACAATTTCAAGATTCATAGCTAGAACATCTGATTACTATTTAGAGCAGAATGCTATACAAACTGTTAGCTTCCTTCCCTGCCTCCTCTTAATTTTTAAAGATTCAGTGACAATCAATACCCCTATAGTGAGTGAATCCCAAAGTCTTGGCCTGCTGTTGTGTTGGAATGTAAAATTTCAGGCTCAAAATGGCAGTGAACTATATTTTTTGTCAGATAACATACAAACCTATGCATTAATCTGTCCATTTAGTTGTAAATCAGAATCATGGGGATTGGATTTTTATATACAATACTCCCCTCCATGCTCTCCCAGCCACACATTCAAAACATGCATGTTTTATGTTCTTCTTCTAAATGAATATAGAAAATTATATAAAACTCACTGATAAAAACCAAGCCATAAATTTGACATTTGAATGCTTTCTCCTGTGTAGCCCCAGGTAACATCCAAAAGTCACAATTTAATTTTAGACCCAGAGTGAAAGATTTATGACTATGTTATTCAAACAAACACATGTTGCTGTGAAATACCACCCTGGCCGGGCCATCTGTTTATCTGGGCAATTTCATTTAGTACACAGATCTGACAGATAAATCAGCTGCTTTTTGGACTACCAGGAGACTATAGAGAAGCCCAAAGTCTGTAATTCAGCTTTGGCTCATCATTGGCCAAGTAAGAAGTTGTAACCAGAATCAGTGGCAAGTGGCTGATTTGAAACAGCAGGCATTATTTTTCTATTTCTGAAATCTCTATAGAAGATCCTTCAAGTTCAAGTTGACATAATAGTCATATGTGTGTCATATGTGTGATCCAACCAGGTATTATGTTGAGAATATTAATTATATTGTATGTCCCTTCAGTTATTTTTTATGTGATTGTTTTCAAAGCAAATATGTGTACGGTCTTAGGTTAGAAGAAAGTAGTTAGGGTTAACTGACTATTATTTTGTTGTTTAATGAAGATCTCACGGGTAAATTTAATAAATATATCCAGAAACTAGAAATATGGAAAGCAAAATAAATTCAGATATTATTCATTTGCATTTCTTAGTGTAGAATAGTGAAAGGAATATACATTTGAGCTCAGATAGACACATATTCAAATATCCACTCTCTTTCTTAACTAGCCATGTAGCCTTGGGCAAGTTACTTTACCTCTCTGAACATCACCTCTCTGAATCTGTTTCCTCACTTGTAAAACAGCAGTAAGGAAAACTACCCCTCAAAGTTTCATGAGAAGTGACTCAAATGAGTGTTCAATGAATGCTCACTGAAGTGTTTTCATTGAGATTTACTTGAGTAACATAAGTTTTTGGATTGTTGTAAGAATTGGCCTAATTAACTGGCACACCATAGGTGCTCAATAAATGCTTGAGATGATTTGAGATTTTTTGGAGTAACAGAGTGGAACCATTGAACAGGAACTACCATTCAATCCATGGTGTGTATGTATAGTGGTTAAGAGTGCAGATCCTGAAGCAAGACTGCTAAGCTGTAAATACCAGCTCTGCAACCTCTTATTTATAGGCTTGAATAAGTTATTTCATCTCTCTATTCATCAGTGCCCTCATCTGTAAAGTCTGGATAATAATATCCTACCTACCTCATAAGAATTAAGTGACTTAATATAAACACAAATGTAAAACACTCAGGACAATACTGGGTTTGTAGCAAACACTGGGTATTGATTCTCAGTATTATTATTACTGTATATTGTTTAAAATGTATATTTCATAGCTTATATCTATCACTAGTCAACTATTTTCAAAGACCTTATTTTGTTTCATTTCCTATCGATCATTTAATAAAACTACTTTTTTTCCTACTGATTTATATATATATATATTTTTTTATTATACTTTAGGTTTTAGGGTACATGTGCACAATGTGCAGGTTTGTTACATATGTATCCATGTGCCATGTTGATTTCCTGCACCCATTAACTCATCATTTAGCATTAGGTATATCTCCTAATGCTGTCACTCCCCCCTCCCCCCACCCCACAACAGTCCCCAGAGTGTGATGTTCCCCTTCCTGTGTCCATGAGTTCTCATTGTTCAATTCCCACCTATGAGTGAGGACATGCGGTGTTTGGTTTTTTGTCCTTGCGATAGTTTACTGAGAATGATGTTTTCCAGTTTCATCCATGTCCCTACAAGGGACACGAACTCATCATTTTTTATGGCTGCATAGTATTCCATGGTGTATACAGAATGGGAGAAAATGTTTGCAACCTACTCATCTGACAAAGGGCTAATATCCAGAATCTACAATGAACTCAAACAAATTTACAAGAAAAAAACAAACAACCCCATCAAAAAGTGGGCAAAGGACATGAACGGACACTTCTCAAAAGAAGACATTTATGCAGCCAAGAAACACATGAAGAAATGCTCATCATCACTGGCCATCAGAGAAATGCAAATCAAAACCACAGTGAGATACCATCTCACACCAGTTAGAATGGCCATCATTAAAAAAGCAGGAAACAACAGGTGCTGGAGAGGATGTGGAGAAATAGGAACACTTTTACACTGTTGGTGGGACTGTAAACTAGTTCAACCATTGTGGAAGTCAGTGTGGCGATTCCTCAGGGATCTAGAACTAGAAATACCATTTGACCCAGCCATCCCATTACTGGGTATATACCCAAAGGACTATAAATCATGCTGCTATAAAGACACATGCACACGTATGTTTATTGCGGCACTATTCACAATAGCAAAGACTTGGAACCAACCCAAATGTCCAACAACAATAGATTGGATTAAGAAAATGTGGCACTGATTTATATTTTTAAATGCTTGGGTAATTCTAGCCCTCTCCCTTCCTTTCCTGCTTCATCAAGTCTTCCTGGGTGATTACATTTCAAACGAGGGAATCAATGACCTTTATGAATCTCTCAGGAAGTAGAGCAGGCTCTAAGATTCTATTGAATGTCTGATTTTTTTTTTTTCCTGGTAAGCCTTAAGGCTTGACATCCTCTAGGGTTCCTTCCTGCATTAAAATTCTGTGGGGGAAATTCCTTTCCACTCTTGGAGATGATTAGGGAGAAGGAAACAAGTTTATCTAAATCTCCACGGGAAATAAATGATTAAAATGGAACTAAGACATTGTTTCTCCCTCCTCTTCTTTAATGGTGACTCTATTAATATACTTCAAGGCCATTCTGTCACAATGGATTTAAAAAGGAAAACCTTTTATTTGGCTTTCCATTTTATAAAACAGAATATTCAATGGTTTTAAATAAGAACTTCTAAAACCTAGCATCACAGCAACGTGCTCCTTTGCAGCAAAAAAGGTGCCACTGCTGTTCTCCAGCAGCAGGACAAGCATTTTGAGTGAAGTTACCTTGGGAGTTGGATTTGCACTTTTCCTGAACACTCTTGCGTTCTGTCTCTCTACGTTCTGTCTCTCTTTGGTTGCCTCAGGCTAGGAACGTGGGCTTTCTCCATAGCCAGGGCACAAGGCACAGCTGCCAGCCTACACCATCATCAAGCCCCTGAGTTGGTTGCGACAGTTCTGTACTTTATCGACCAGCTCAAAAACAGTATAAGCCAAAGGGAATGGGGCGACAGCTCATCTCAGTACTTTTGGCTGAGAGCATCTTCATCTTCTAAAGTAAGGGGACCAAGATAAGAAACTATCTTTAAAAGAACATCTTGAGACTTTTCTCTTTCTTCCCTAAGAAAAATTCCTGAATTCTCATTGTCTTTCAGATCCTGCGTCACATCACATCCATGAGATATTTGAATCTTCCTGGAATTCAAGAAAGAACAGTTCATATTTCGAAGATCAAGATCTTAGAGATAAAGGAGACGTTATAAAGAAGAGGGGGTACTTACCCACCCAGTGTGGTTCAAAAGGCTCTGGGAAGCCCCCTGAAGTTTCTCCCTCTCTGCCTACTCCATAGTTAGAATTGATTATTTAGATATTTTCTGCAAGTAATTTGTAATTTGAGATAAACTGTCTTTAGTTGACCTTTGAAAAAAATGAAACTACCACTGATAAATAGGAGAAGACAGATATAATTTTTAAAAATGGTCATCAAATATATAGAGTGTTTTAAAAGCTTAGAAGTGAAAACACTGAAGCTCCTTTAGGAGTAAGGTTAGAGATGGTTGAAAGCAGCCAGCCTGCTAGTCCATAGGTGGTAAAGTAATTATGTACAAAGTTATCCAGGAGCAAGGGCATCAGAGGAAAGACTGCTGCCAAATTTAGGTTGGAGTAATTCAGCTTGAGTTGAGAGGGAATTCTGGGCAAGACTTCATGGATTCTCCAGGGCTTTCTCAGGACAGTCAGCCGTAAGTACAGTGCTATAAGAAACAGATGTGCTGGGACAGCTTGATTTCATGCATTTTTTTTTTTTTTTTTACTCAGAAGAAGCATTTTACTAAATATAACTAAATATGATCTAATTTGTATATTTTAAAGACTTTTCCAAGACAAATTGAGGAAAAGTATACTTATTCCACATGTTCTGGTTTGAGGTTAGGAAAATATAGCCTTTATAGTAAAGAATGCATAATTCAGAGCTGAGCAACTCAGTGCCAAGGGAAAAGGACTGATGTTGGGCTACAAGCTGAGGTGAGTGTGGGAGTCCTGGGGGTAGAGGATGCCGCACCCAACTAGAATGTGGGAGAGAGGCAAGGAGCTCAAAGCTTGCCTGCAAGGTGTTCCAAATGGAGCAAGTCAGCTGCAACAGGGAGGAAGGGAGGATCCTGGAGCAGTGTTTTACACTATAGTTGCACTGTGGCTCAAAACACCAGACCACATGTGGGCCCAACCCTGAAGGCATCTGATGTTTGCCTCCTTTCTTACTTGAGGACCTGACTCCTCCATCCAAATATCCACTCTCTTACTCTTCACACAAAAGACTCCAGGGCAGTTTTTCTAGGATTTTACTTTAAAAAAGTTTGTTTCAGGGAAAATGAAATAACTTTAAAATAGTCAGAAGACACTTTTTGTTCTTAAGTTCAAAATTACTTTCCGTCTTCCTGTGTATGTCTTGAGTCCATCTGCACTTCCTTTAGTGAGAAGCTCCACAGTTTATGCCAACATTTTCATATCCAGAGAGGGAGGACCTGATATAGTGAGCCTACTCTGTACACTTTTCTCTGGAACTCTAGCAAGAATCATGAGGACACGATGGTCAAAGCTGGCTGTTCAGTTTAAATTCTAGCACTCCTATTGCATGGGTGTGTTAGTCTGTTCTCACACTACTGTAAAGACATACCTGAGACTAGGTAATTTACAAAGGAAAGAGGTTTAATTGACTCACATTTCTGCATGGCTAAGGAGGCCTCAGGAAACTTACAATCATGGCAGAAGGGAAAGCAAACACGTCCTTCTTCACATCATGGCAGAAGGAGAAGTGCTGAGCAAAAAGAGGAAAAGCCCCTTACAAAACCATCAGATCTCATGAGAACTCACTATCACAAGAACAGCAGCATGGGGGTTACAACCCCTGTGATTCAATTACTCCCACTGGATCCCTCTTATGACATGTGGGGATTATGAGATCTATAATTCAAGATGAGATTTGTGTGGGGACACAGCCAAACCATATCAATGGGTTCATCTCAACAAAGGCAATTTTATACACCATGATTGTCATACTGAATCCTTGATAGTTTCCCTTTAACATGAAAAAATAAGAGTTACATACATAAGCTAAGAAGTTGAAAGGTCGTAATAACCTCAAGCAATGTAATGAGAAAATTCACTGGGAGATGGACATTACTAATTTACTTGACTATTTCCCCTATCGACTGTTGGAGGATCCCTGACTCAACAGCTCCAGTAGCTAAAAATGCTTACACTGAATTCAAAGTCTAACTATCTATGTGTTTTTTATTCTATTTTTGAGGTTATAAATGTAATACATGTTTATTATAGAAAATCTGAGAAAACATAGAAACATAAAAATAAAATAAAAATCTATTCTGACCCCATAAAGGAGTGCTGTTAACATTTTAATGTAGTGACTTCAGCCTTATTTATAGAATATACACATACACAAACACATGAACACACTGTACCACTGTGACATAACCAACATCACGGAATATAGCATTTTGAATTTTACTGTTTTCACTTAATATTATTAACATTTCCCATGCTTTAAAATATTATTTGAAAACATTTCAATGGCTGCATAATGTTCCACAGTATAAATGTATCATTATATATTAACTTTTCCCTATTAATGAGTTTTTGTATTGTTTCTCGATATTTGCTATTTTAAATAATAATTTAATAAACATCTTGATACATGAATCTTTGACTGTTTTGCTATATCCTTAGGGTAGGTTGCTAAGTGGGAAATTATTGGGTCAGAGAGTATGGGCTTTTCAGAAAAATGTGTTAGTTTATATTCCTAGAAGCAGTGTATGAGAGTTTTTATTATCCCATTTTCAATACTGAATATTATAATTTAAAAATTCTTTATTACTACAAGGAGTGAAAAATGGACAATTCATTATTGTTTAAAGCTTCTTAGTTTTAAAGAGATTTCCTTTTCATAGAGGAAAGAGTATAATTGAGTGTATAGCATATTTTCTTCAAACCATGTATAGTAGGCCTACCCACAGGGCTTCCCTTAAATATCATAAATGGAACCATTTGGTAGTAACTATGATACTCTCAGTGCAAAGCACACCCTCAGAGTTTCAAGAGAAACTTACCAGACTCTGAGAGTGTGCTTTGCAGAATCAACACATCAGAACGTCAACTGCAAAAAAGAAGAAGATGGGGCAGTTCTCAAGCCCAGGGCATCACCATGGAAAGGCCAGACTGTAGTCAGAACTCCTGCTCTAGCAGGAGGACTTTGGGCACCGAGAAAGAAGATGCTGGAATATAGAAAGTAGTCTTAGAAGATGTGGAAGGAATTGAAACAAACACTGTTTAGTAGCTCCTTTTGCTGAAGATGTTCCTATTGAGAAGAAAGCTTACGAAGTTTGCTGAAGTAGGCGGAAATCATCAAACACTCATATAGCAGTGGATATCAGACTGAGATGCTTGCTGGTAATGAAACAGGTCAGACCTACTCATCTGGTGAGCCAGCCTCCTGTCAAGCAGCAGATGGTAGAAAGATGTCCATCGAGGAAGACACAGCATGCCATCTGAAGGATAAGGTGGCAGCTCTTACTCCAGCAGACAGCACTTAGCGGGGAGGAGTATCTTGAGTGATCCCTGATGGGTGTATATGACCCTAATAGGGCACGGAGAGCTAAATACACTGTCTGCCCAAATGTGAGTCTAGGTCCGGGTGTTTCAACATGCAAAAGCAGACCCTGAGCCCTTGTCTGTGGCTCAAGAGAAGGACCAGCAAGGGTAAGGGGGACACTGGATAACCTGAAGATCTAGACAAGTTTTCAGGTCAGGCCCTTGGGTCCAGGACATCCAAACAGTAGGCCAGTTACTAGCGTCCATGTCAAGCTACAGGCTGGCAGAGGATATCCTCAATACCTATGACATTGATTCAACACATTCTACTGCCAAGGCCTGAGATTGGGCCCAGAGCCTGCAAACGGGTGAGGGATGAGAGATCTCAGCTACGGTATCTGAGAAGACTGAGGTGGCAAGACTTAGGGCTGAGAAGACTGAATTGGCAGGGAGCCAGGAATGTCTTCAGAGAAAACAAGGAAGCTGCTATCAAGGACACCCCAGATGAAACTCAAAATATTGCACTTCATTGTCACCATTCGAGCTCCTGAAGAACTGCATACTTCAAATGATAAAATAAATTTATGTGTGAGGAAAAAAAATAGGCATATTAGAAGAGGTCCAGGAGAGATTGAACAAAAACTGCAACTGTTTAGTAGATGAAGAGGAATGAAATGACCAGCCAAAATGAAGTGTGCATTAATACCAGCAACGGGGGATTAAAAGCAGGAGATGGATTTGTAGGGACACATTATTTTAAAGCCTGCTAGTAAATCAAGAACATGAGATTAATGATGACTTTAAAATGGCTAAGGTATTGAACTGATTTCCTTAATCTGTCTTTAATAAGAGAAGTGGAACCAAACAGCCATTTCAGTTAGGTGGTAATGTAGAGTTTGCAAAAATGTCCACAGCTGGTAAGGAAACCTGGAGCCTGTATAAATATGCAGCTCAGCAGGTGTTGATGAGATTCATCCTTGAAAGTGATGCCTGCAAATAACCCACACAAGGCAGAAAAGGGGTAGCCAGAGTGGGAGAGAGCAGGAAGAATGGGGAAGGAATGAGAAAGGCAGCCAGCTATTTGGCACCTAGAGGAGTGCCATACAGGGTGCTGGCGGAGATAGGTATTATGTATGTGAAATCTATAAGATATCTTCATTACAGTCCTAGAAGGCAGGCATTAAAGTGTGTTACAATCCCAGGAAATACTCATTTGGAGAAGTAGTTCAGAACACAGGTAAGGAATTGTAGGTGGCAGTTAGCATCACCATGTTTTTCCATGTGTCTTTAATATATTCAATGGGTTGCCAGGTCACCATGACAAAGCTAAGTTTTGAACACTATATGTTAGATTTTGTGCTTTCTAGCAAACACTTGCCAAACACATATTACATGTCTCATCTGTGTGGAGTGGATAAAGAATGCAAAAGTATATATCCAGTCCCAGCCTTTGTGAGCTTATGAACTCATGGAAGCACTAAATAATAAATCAGCAAATAGTGCAAAATGATGTAAGCCAAACTGTGAGCATGTGAGGTGCAGGTTCACAGGGCCAAGCCAAAGAACGAAGGTGCTCACACTGGCTTTCAACATTAGAGAAGATATAGAGCAGGTGGCATTTGAAATAGGCTTTCAGGATGGAAAGATCTAGGCAAAAAAGAGAGGGTGAGCTTTTCTTGCAGAGGTTAGATTAGCAGGTAGTATGTGTCGGGGAGGGAGGAATAAAATAAATGGACTGGAATAGAGAGCTCATGCTGGGAAGTGGGAGGGGACCAAGTAGAGAGGAAGACTGCCAAGCTGCAAAAAGAGTACTAGAAAAAACAACAGAACATGATTTTGTCAGAAAGGAGTTATTTGGTGTCCTGGAGTAGGAAAGCAACATGAGCAAAGTGGATTTTTAGGAAGACTGAATCAGCCCTTGGGAGGCAGAAAGGATTAGAGCGTGGATTGTTAGGAGGGTATGCCTTCAAAGTAAACTCTTCCCTTTTCCTGCTGCCATTGTGATCTAAATTACCACAGTCTCAGCTAAATGCTTGAACTGGTCTCTTAACTGGACTCCCTGACGCTGTCAGTTACACCTTTGGTCAATTTCAACAGGGCAGCCTGAGTGATTCTGTTAAAGTATAAGTAGATTACATCACTCCTCTGTTAAGAACCCTCCAATAGCTCCTCTCGCACTCAAGGAGAAGCCCAAGTCCATACAATGCCCCTCAAAGGAGTACCTAATCCAGCTCCCATCTCCCATTCCTTCCCAGACCTCATCTTCTGTTATTTGTCCCCTCAGTCCTTGCCATTCTTCAAATATGGTGGGCGTAGCCCTGCTGCAGGACTTTTGCACTTGCTGCTCTGCTTAGATAATTCATAATTCTTCCCTCGGATGCATGACTCCTCCCCCTCTATCAGGTCTTCATTTAAAGATCAACTCATCAGTGAGGCCTGTCCTGACCGCCCACCCCTGGCCCCCATCTAAAACTGTTTCCCCTTCCCTTGTTTTTTGCACTTATTACTCACTAGCACCCTCCCATGAGTTTAAAAACTCCATAATCCATGGAATGACATATGCATGTGGTTACTCATATATATATGTTTTTTTATTAAAACTGTTTACTGTCTCTGTTAGGTAACAAGAGCACCCTAATGGCGCTGGTTCCGGGTTCTTCTTCCTCCCCAACACAGGCCCGCCAAAAGGAGCCAATCAGAGGTCATGCCTTCCCGCCTCAGCCTAGACCCAGCCCCTCAGCCAACCAGCGACCCCCCCGTAACGTCCCTAGGCATAAAAGACGGAGGCTGCAGAGCCCTCGCTCTCTTTCTTCTTCTTCTGCTTCGGCTCTCCCTCGGACTCCTCCAATAAAGATCTCTTGACTGCAACTGGTGTGGCGTGGTCTGAGTCTGAGCCTACAGAGTCATCCTTTCATTGGTGCCGTGACTCGGATTGGGACTCCCCATCTTTGGTGGAACCCCAATCCCTCTCAGGCTCAGACCAGGCCCCGGTCAGTCTTCGCCCATTTTCCTGTTCGTCACGCTCTTCGCCCACCACTGGCCTCATCTCGGTAAGTTTTCCCCTCCTGGGCCTACCTCTCAGGCAAATCGCCAGACCTTAGCCACTCCCGTGACAAATACATTTCATCCGATGCCCCTAGGGCAGTGGTAGGCCCCTATCATTCGCTTCCCCTCCTCGACCGGCAGGGAACGGAGTTTTCTCCCTCTCCTCCTCGCCCCTCCGGCCTGAGCCTCCGCCCCATGCCATACTGTTGGCTACATACAAAATCCTGGTACCAGGTGGCTCACGGTCCCTCAGCCATCCTGTTGGCCCTTCAGTCCCTTCGCCTTGGTGACGACCAACCGAAAGCTCTGAACCTGGCTACAGTGTTCGGCTAATTAGGGGACGCCCTCTTAGCCATCACTGCCCCTTCTCCCACTATGGGAGGCTCCGCATCCCTGCTGGCCGACTCTCCCCTAAAATGCCTTCTAGACAATCTGGCTACCCTAGGCCTTGCCGCCGACCTCAAACCTAAACGCTTAATCAAATTCACAACCCCTTAAACAACCAAAATAAATGACCCATTTATGGGCCTCTAAATATTGTAAACGAACAGGAGAACGGGAAGAGATCCCCTATGCCCACAGCCCCGTATAACCCTCAACATCGTATCGCTGCCCTCACCTTCCCCCAATCTTAACTCCATATCACCACCCTCAGCCCCACCCTCCGGCCGCCGCCCGGCCAGCGGCAGCCCCGCCCTTTACCACTTCCCCCAACCTCTCTCTCCTTTCCCCTTCCTCCACAACCCCTCCAGCTCCCTCCCCTCTGCCGCTCAGCCCTCCCACCTCTCGTTCCACATCACACCTTTCCATCCTCGCCCCTCTTACAGAAGTTACACGAACAAAATATATTGTTCCTGTCCATGTTCCCTTCTCTGTGACTGTCTTGTCAACGCTTAGGCTCATACACTTCTAACTCCACCTCTTACATCAGAATTTCTGTAACCCCCTCCTTCTCAGGAAGCACAGACCGGTCTAGGAGCAGGCCCGTACTTATGCAGATCAGGTTCACCAAACAACCCCAGCCTTACCCATCGGGGCACAAGCAGTCCCCGAACACGACCCTGGCTGGGACTATAACTCCCAGAACGGTGTCTTGGCCCGAGACCACTTCGCCACCTGTTTAATAACAGGTCTCCGCAAGGCAGCCCAAAAGGCAGTCAATTTTGGAAAACTTCACAAAATCATTCAGGAAAAACATGAAAACCCATCTGCCTTCCTCGCCCGCCTTACACAGGCACTCCAACAATACACCAACATAGACCCCGAAGCCCCCAACGGCAGGCAACTTCTCATGTCCCATTTCTTCACACAAAGCTTCCCATTCGGGCCAAACTAAAAAAGCTAGACAGAGGTCCCTTTACCCCACAGACCGAGATCCTCGCCACCGCATTCAAAGTCTACCACAACCGTGACGAGCAGGCAAGGAGGCAAAAGTGCCAGATGTTGGCTCAGGCCTTCAAGGCCTCAACCCAGCCTATCAGACGCCATGCCTCTATGTCCACCACTCACCGCCAACCCCCTGGACCCTGCTTTAAATGTGGGAACGAAGGTCATTGGGCTCCTGAGTGTCCTAATCCCAGGCCACCCAAAAGACCGTGCCCCAAGTGCCAACAATCCGGCCACTGGGCGACCGACTGCCCCAGCTTCCTCGGGGGAGCTGGGCCAGACCCCCATCCTGAAGCCGATCTCATTGGGGTTAGTGGCCTATGACTGACGGGGCCCTGGGACCTCTTCCCCGACACACATCATCACCACGCAGGAGCCCAGGGTGCCTCTTACAGTGGATGGGCGTCTCGTCATTTTCCTCCTGAACACCGGAGCTACTTTCTTGGTTCTGCAGGAGTATTGGGGCGCTGTCTCCACCTCTGGCCCTCCCATAGTCGGGGATCATCAGCTCAGGAATCCCAAGACACCTGTGAACAATTAGCGGACTTGCACTTCCTATTTCAGAAAGAAACATCTCAGACTAAAAGGCTCCTACCACTAATCCTGAGGAACGACTGCTTCCTCCAAAAAACACAGGTGAAAGAACTCATACTAGATAAAATGATCTCGTTTTCCAGAGCACCCTCTTTACCTTCCTATTTGCTTTTTGCCTATATATCCCTCCTACTTCCTTGGATACCTCATACAACCACCCCTCCCCTTCCACTAGCTCCTAATTACCTCTACAAGACTCTCAACTTAACTCACACTCTGTTAAACCAGTCCAATCCTTCCCTGGCAAATGACTGTTGGCTGTGTATCTCTCTATCAACCTCTGGCTATGTTGCCACTCCCATTCCCGCAAAAAACTAGCTCTTCACCAACTTGACCTACCACCCTCGTTATGAAGGAAAAGACCCTTTCCAACTTCTAAACATGCAGTCATTAGCCGACTTCCCCATCTCTGATATGACCAAAAATACCATTGCAGGACGTGCAACCCAACTTTTGCTTTCTTACATTTCCAACATCACCTGTTACACAAACAATAAAAAGCCCATACACGGCCCTGTAACCACAAATACTATTTTAACTTTCCAAGCCCCTTTATGCATACAACGCAACCTGTCATCTGGCCTGCCTCTAGGGCACCTACCACCACATCAGTGTAATTACACCTTACAACTTCAAGCCCCAATGCGATCATGCTAGCTTTCAAGTCACCCAAACAGCTCCATTCAACCAGCCTGTCCGCTTCTCTGGGCCCCCCAAAATCATCACCTCCTCCCTACTCAACAAACAGTCTGGGTTCTGTAATGGCAGACATACTCCCTGCATGACCATTCACCCCTGGACTCCCTGCAGCAGCGCCCCCACCACTAGTGAGTGCCTTCTCATCCCCTTTCAATTGCTTTCTCGAATGGCTCCTAGTAGATACAAAACGTTTTTTCCTCCAATGGGAAAATAAAACACAGGGAGCCACTCAGTTTACTCCCAACACCCCTTTCCAGCCGCTCACTACAGCCACCTTTGCAAGTACTCTAGGAGTATGGGAGAATGAAAACAACAAACTCACACACCTTTTTAACATACATAACGAGTTCTGTCTACCCAGCCAAGGCATATTCTTATGTGGAATGTCAACCTATATCTGCCTCCCCACTAACTGGACAGGCACCTGCACCTTAGTCTTTCTAAGCCCCCACATTGACATTGCCCCAGGGAATCAGACCTTATCAGTACCCCTCAAAGCTCAAGTCCGTCAGCGAAGAGCTGTGCAACTAATACCCCTACTTATAGGATTAGAAATAGCCACTGCCACAGGGACTGGAATAGCCGGCTTGTCCATGTCATTAGCCTACTACTACACCCTCTCAAAAGATTTCTCAGACAGTTTACAGGAAATAACAAAATCTATTCTTACTTTACAATCTCAAATAGACTCTTTAGCAGCAGTGACTCTCCAAAACCGCCGAGGCCTAGACCTCCTCACTGCTGAGAAAGGAGGACTCTGCATCTTCTTAGGGGAAGAGTGTTGTTTTTACACTAATCAGTCAGGGATAGTGCGAGATGCTGCCCAGCGTATACAGGACAAGGCTTCTGAGATCAGACAACGCAGCTCAGATTCTCGTTCCTTCTCCTGGGACACTCTAAAAACGCCTCTTTTAGCTTAGGTCCTGCCGTTTCTCGGCCCCCTCTTAGGCATAGCGGCCTTGTGTATTCTCCTCCCTTGCCTAATAAAGTTCATGCAACAACGAATCTCCTTCTTATCTAACCAGACTTTTAACCAGCTTCTCATTAGACACTACCAACTCCTAGCAACCGAAGACTACCAGGACTCCCGTACCCATGGCCTCCACCTCCAGAACCTGTAATTTCTTAGATTTCCTCCAGGCCCTCCAAGAAGATACGTGGCTCATAGCAGATCCTTCCCTGCCATACGGATGGCTCGCGTCCATAGATGACCTCTACTTACAAGGGACATTTTAGACTTCACACCCCGGGAAGTGTTCACCTTCAGCGCCGTCTTCTTTGGCCTCCTGCTGTTGCTCTGCCCCTACAGTCCTCCAATATCCCTTCCCCACGATGCCCCCGTTCAGCAGGAAGTAGCCAGACGAACAGGACGCCCACTTCCCCACTTCTTAAAAAACAAAAAAGGGAGGAATGTTAGGTAACAAGAGCACCCTAATGGTGCTGGTTCCGGGTTCTTCTTCCTCCCCAACACAGGCCCACCAAAAGGAGCCAATCAGAGGTCACGCCTTCCCGCCTCAGCCTAGACCCAGCCCCTCAGCCAACCAGCGACCCCCACGTAACGTCCCTAGGCATAAAAGACGGAGGCTGTAGAGCCCTCGCTCTCTTTCTTCTTCTTCTGCTTCGGCTCTCCCTCGGACTCCTCCAATAAAGATCTCTTGACTGCAACCAGTGTGGCGTAGTCTGAGCCTACAGAGTCACCCTTCCAGTCTCTTCCCTCCACCTTCCCCCTGAGGCAGAGATTTTTGTTTGTTCTTTGCTATATTCTCAGTACCTAGACAGGAACTTTGCAGGCACTTAATCACATTTATTGAATTGATGGATGAATGAATGCAGGAAAATCACAGTAAGGTGAGAATGGTTGCAGATATAAAGTGGATGAGAGCTGAAGAATGGAGGCAAGGGAGATAACTACAGGGGCTCTTTAGCTTTCAGTGCTAAAACTGAGGCAGTACTGGGCAAACTGGGGCTGTTGTTCACTCTACAATGCCTCTGAATTCTGTGAGCCTAGAGAAGTGGCCTATCCTCCCTACTTAAAGCTAGCATTTCCTTCTTGCTTAAAAACAATGCTGTCTCTTTCCTCCAAGACAGCACATACCCTGCTCTCAATATCCGCCCCCCGCCCCCACCTCTCCTCCTGCCTCCTAGGTGTATAAGTAGGATTAATTCATAATCAGCCCAGGACACGCTGAGCCTGATAAGGGAAGAAAGGCACTCTATTCCAAAGAAACTGCAAGTCCTAGCCAATATATACTGGCAGATGCCAGGGCAGTACCAGTGGGACTAGATTTTGAGGCTGCTTGACCAAGAGGAGCTGGAACATAAGATTGGAGAAGGGAAAGTTTATTGATTTGGGAACACTCTCCAGAGACACAGGATTTACACCTTGGCAAGGCCCCCAGGAAATGGTGTCACCTTGCTACTAGGATGGCTCCTAGCAGCATGGAAAAGGCAATGGTCCATACTAAGCAAAGATGGAGTGCCAGAATTTCCCTGGCAGATGGAAGAATGGCTTAAATGGCTCAGGGAAGTGGATATATTAGACTGGAAGTATTATATATTTATGTGAGGCCCAAATACCCTCCAAAGGACTATGTTTCACAGAAAGGCACAGAGGAAACACCATTTACTAAGGCCATGAGGAATACACAGGTGAGGGGGTTCAGCCTCACTAAAATGTTAAGCAGTGAGGAAAGGACCTCAAATGGATAACAGCAGTGATGATAGGACCCCAATATAAGAGGCCAGGTAATGATGTGTAACTGCCTGAAGCAAGGCAGGTGGATACAATTATCCTAATGAGTGGTAAGGTTGGAGTGGCAGCAAAAGGGGCCTCACGTGCAGTTATGATGATTACAGTGGTTCCAGGACCAGCAGCATCACCACCACCTGGGAACTACTTAGAAATGCAAATTCTCAGGATCCTCCCCAGGCCTATGGAATCAGAAACTCTGGGGCTAGGACCCAGCAATCTGTGGTTTAACAAGCTCTTCAGGTTATTCCAATGCAAGCTAGTTTGAGAACCACTGAATTAACAGAACATGGCCTCTCAAGGATTACAAAGGTAGACAGGTAACAGAATTTGTCATTTTGTATCATCAGAAGAAATTGAGGGATATTAAATAAGGAAGCTGGAAGCTGATAAATAAAAAGTCAAAAGGTTTTGCCATTTCTGAACTTGAGACAGTTTTCAGACCTATAATTTACTGAATGACCACAGGTCTCCACGAGGAAGGACCTTGCAGAACCACAGCAAGTATTCATGACAAGAATTTCCCGTTCTTGTCCAAAGAAACATATGGCTATTTATTTAGGCAGCTGTACACTGCGGACGCCAAACATTTCAAGGACTCTTGGGCCCAAGCTGACATTGATAGTTGGAGTCCCTAAGTGTCATTACACCCTCCCTTCATTAGAATGAGCACATACAGGAAGCTGGTAATCAATGCAGCCCTGAAGACCCACTTGATGGTCACTTCCCCAGTCAAAGGTATAGACACACCTGATAGTTGGCACAATATCCACATAGGTCCTTGGCCTGTGATTAAGAGTTAACATAATGAGGAAGTCAAAATGGAAGTCCCTAAAACTGCCTCCCTGCTGAGTCAAATAGTAGATATATAATAATATTGCCTCCCAGGAGAGATGGCAGAAATTGTGCTACACCTAAGGCTTTGAAGGATGATGGTTTTTATTATATTTCCGTCAAATTCACCAGTCCAGTCCTTGAAGAAACTAGATGGACCCTGGAGGATGACAGTAGACTCCCACGAACTCAAAGTAATATGCCCAATTATAGCCATTGTGCTAAATATGGTACCTTTACTAGAGCAGATTAATAAGGCGTATGTGGCATATGTGGCCGTGGATACAGCAAGTGTTATTTTCTATTCTGATCAAAAAAGAGGATCAAAAAGAGTTCACATCTATGTGGAATGGGTGACAATATACCTTCACAATTTTGACTCAGGACTGTATCAACTCTACTGCCTGTTTCATAATGTAGTCAAGAGAAACCTGGTATCATTGAACATCCCAGGGAATACTTCATTGATCCACCATATCGATAGTGGGATGGGCTTAGAATTGGCATGACACATGTACTCTGGGGGTGGGAGACAAATATTCCAGAGCCTGAAATGTCAGTAAAATATTCAGAAATCCAGTGACCAGAGATAGCTAGAATATTTCCTCTAAAGTGAAAAATAAATCATTGCCTCTTGCACCTTCCAGCATAAAAAAGCAAGTTCCAGGTGTGGGAGGCCTCTTCAGGTCCTGAAGGCAGCATATTTCACACCTGGGAATACTGCATCCAGCAGCTATAGGGAGTGGAATCCTCTGTGGCCAGAAGAATGGGAGGGCGGTGGATGTTTCTGTAAACCAACTGCAGGAGAAAATAAGATTGCCTGAAAACACACCAATGCCACAGGCCATGCCTTCATATTACACTAAATCAAAAATAGTGATTCTTTGGGTTAGGGTGTAGGGCACAGACCTTGGGTGTTGAACTCAGCATGGTGACAATCACTCTGACATGCTCCAGTATTTAGAGGGATAACAAGGCTGACTTTGGAAAGCAGGACTATGCCAGGAAATCCAGGACATCTGGCTGATTCACAGCAGGGCACATCTGTGCTAGAATGTCCTTTGCATTTTAGAAAAGACTGCTTTTTCTTTAGCCAAGAGAAGAACAGGATAGTTTGCAGATAAAGTCACAAATTGTTCAAGTCCCTTTGCCCTGCATATTCCTACTTGGGAATTTACAAATTTGGGAAATCAGTAATTGAGTTCTGATTAAATGATCAGCATATCTCTTGACAATAAATAGTTCTACCTCTTCTACACTGAACAAGATAAGGTAATACTGCTGCCCAGCAAAGCTGCTTCTATCTTTGCTTTAATTTGAATGGACAAATATAGGTGAAAGCATCAATCCTTCACTGAACTTTTGGCTTTAACACCAGTAGGAAGGGAAGTATTTAGAAAAGGTTGTGGGAGCCCCAAGAGATTGTGGATAAAAAGGACTGGTTATCCTTAAATACAGAACATGAATCTCCATTTAGAAACATATTAGACCAGAATTTCAAAGGGCTATTTAATTTTAATTTTTTAGAGACAGAGTCTCACTCTGTCACCCAGGCTGGGAGGCAGTGGAGAAATCACAGCTCACTGCAGCCTTGACCTCCTGGGCTCAAGTGATCCTTCCGAGTAGCTGGGACTACAGGTACATGCCCCCATACCTGGCTAATTTTTCTTTTTTTTTTTTTTAAAGGTGGGGTCTCACTATATTGCCCAGGCACACCTTGAACTTCTGGGCTCAAGTGATCCTCCTGTCTTGGCCTCCTAAATTGCTGGGATTACAGGTGTGAGCCACCTTGCCTGACTTCAAAGAGTTATTTAAAATATGAGATAAAAACTGTTTATTTTTTGGATAATTCACCCTCTAATCTCAAGAGTTTTCTTACAGCAATTTCAGAAGGTGTAGAACAATTTTTTCCATGCATATTGATGTTTTGGTAGAAACAGAAGTCTAAAGTTGAGGCTTTTCCTGGAACCTCTGGAAAAAAGAAACTCACAGGCAAAATGTCTGACTGCATATTGCATATCTAACTGCTCAGACAAATCTCCAACTTTTGACCCTTACTGTTGAACTCTTGCACAAACCATCCATATGTATGGAATGTCTGTTCTCTTGTTTGCATGGCCATTTCCCATCTATTCAACACCCAACTGCAGGGTAAATGCACATGAAAGCAATAACTTAGTGTACCCTGAGAATGACCCTGTATGGCATATGTAACTGAATGCGTTTTCCAAGCTAGAGAATCTAAGAGTGCAAGCTGGAGATTCGTTCCTTGTCTATGAGGAACATCTGAGCCCCTAACCCATCCTGTGGAACACCAGCCATAGAGGGGATTGAGGCCCTAAGTTTGGGTTGAATGAAGTTGACAGATGAAGGTCGTTAGGTAAAGGGGACTAAGTGAGAATGTTATATAAACACTTTTTGCAAGTGGTTGCAGTTCTTCTGCCCAGCCTGCCACTCTCTCCCCGGTAGGTAAGCCCCAGTGAAACCCCTTGTCTTGTTTGCTGGCTCCAAGCCTCTTCTTCAGCCTCTTGAATGTGGTGCCATCTCCATTACAGTCAACAGGGGTTTGGCACAACACCAAAATACATGTTCCAGGAAGTTTTCTGGATGGATCAGAACATGTTAACTTCTGTTGCTTTGCCTTTATTCCAGTGTGGTTTTTTGTTTTTTAAACACTTTTGGGAGGATGCACGTTTATATACTTATTTTACCTTGTGGAAATGTAGTTATGATTCCAGAGTAATGAAGGCTGAGAAAAAGCAAAAGGCTATCTGGGAGTTTCATAATACAATGAGAAGAGGTAAATATTCTCCCTCCCACTGGATGCTTGTAGGAATGGAGAAGACCAATGACAGCTTTGAAGATGTTAGCTATATTTAGTGATTACTATATGTCATGCAGTCAGAAGTGGTTACACCAATAATGTGCTAGAGTCAGCTGGGACCAGCTTGCAAGTGCTGATAGTGCACATCCCTTCTCAGCTTCAGGTTCAGTGGTGTCATGCTGGTAGCTTAAAATTGGCCCTGGTGATATCAGGTACACCATGGAAATCAGCAAATGACGCAACTCAAGGTTTTTGTTTGTTTTTTTGTTTTTGTTTTTAAACCCAGCAAGTCGATTTATCAGCACTCTACCTTGTACATTATTTTTAATCTTCCATATCTATCTTTAACAGGTTCATGCTTTCTTCTACATTTTTTAACATATAGAGTGTATTTATGACACCTATTTTAGTGTGTTTGTCTACTAATTCTATCCTGTAGGTCAGAGGTTGGTTAGCCATGGGCCAAATCCAGCCTACAGCCTGTTTTCATACAGTTTATATTTATAAGCTAAGAATGGCTTTATCTTCTTAACGGGTTGTAGAAAACAAACATCACTAGCCATCAGGAAAATTCAAATAAAAAACACAATGCAATACCACTTTCCACTTATTAGAATGGCTATAATAATAATAAAAGAGATAATAACACATGGTGAGAATGTGAAGAAAGTAGAGCCCCCATTCACAGTTGGTGGAAATATAAAATGGTGCAGCAGCTTTGGAAAACAGTTTGGCAGTTCCTCAAAAAGTTAAACCACAGAGTTGCCATATGATCCAGCAATTAGATACCTAGGTATAGATGCAAGAGAAATAAAATATGTGTTCACCCCAAAACTGGTACACAAATGTTCATAGTAGCATTATTCATAATTCATAATTATTTCCAAAAAGTGAATGACCCAAAAGTCCAAGTGATGAGTAGATAAAATGTGATATATATCCATACAATGGAATATTCTTCAGCAATATAAAGAAATGATACATACTACAACATGGATGAACTTTAGAAATATTATGTTAAGTAAAAGATGCCAGTCACAAAGAACTATATAGTATCTGATCCCATTTATATAACATGTCAAGAATAGGCAAATCCACAGAGATGGAAAGGAGATTGGTGGTTGCCAGGGACTTAAAGGAGAGGTGGATGACTGCTAATGTGCATGGGTTTCCTTCTGGAGTGATGAAAATATTTTAAAATTGATTGTGGTGATGGTTGTACAACTCTGTGAATATACCAAAACCACTGAATTTAACACTTTAAAAAGATGAATTCTATAGTATCTAAAAAGTTATTTTTAAAAAAGCAGTCCCTAGACTCTGGGATTTCTAAGACCAGTAAAGCATCCCCAAATCAAAGTTCAGGAATTTATTATTGATGCCAACTTTTCTTTTTTGGGGGTTGGAGTGGGGGAGGGGGACCAGTAAATGAGAACATTTAATGATCATTAAGCACTAATATAATTTTATAAAAGAAAAGACATTTTAACTCCTAAGGATTAATCAGGAATAAGCAATAATTATTTAAGTGGAATAAATGTAGCTTCACTAAAAAGGTATTAAGCAATTGTAAGTAATTACAATAATAAGTAACATCATATTAAAAAAAATTTCCAATACCCCTTGAAGCATAAAAGCATTTCTACTATTATTTTTTAAATCTTTTTAAAAAGGACTAAAGTATAGAAACTTAGTTGCCATAAAAGATGTTCTTTAAATCTTAAATTTAAATTTTATAGTCATGTAATTAGGTTAATTTTTACATGTATTTTAATTTATTGATAATAATGTAAATGAAAAATCTTAGTTGATAAAAACTTTATTTAAAACATGTAAAGAA
Organism: Symphalangus syndactylus; assembly: GCF_028878055.3. Lineage (NCBI taxonomy): Eukaryota > Metazoa > Chordata > Mammalia > Primates > Hylobatidae > Symphalangus > Symphalangus syndactylus. The sequence goes on along the minus strand of NC_072443.2, from coordinate 35,117,088 downwards.
TCATATAGTTCAAAACTGCAAAAATAAAAGACAATTTCTTGTAACTTAAAAATAAAGTATATATCTAGAAACCACCACATTAACATCTACTATTTATAGTACAATCTCCAATTCAAAGCTAATCTTTGTTTCTGTATTTTGCAACTTTTGAGCTAGAATCTTCCTCCCTATGCAACTACACTGTTATGTAACCCCACTGTTTTAACATTTAACAATACAACTTGGGTATTATCTGACAAGCAAGAATATATACTATTGATCACTTCTATACACCAAAATAAAAACAGTTCAAATGACTAGAAACTAATTTTAAAAAGAAAAAAAAAAGTTAGTAAAACATTTCTTTTGAAAACAATGGGTGAATTAGTACTCTGAATTGAGCTAGAGCGCATTTTTGCGTGAAGACTCCATATTAGGCACTATGCATTTATATAGTACAGAACATTTGCAAAATGCTCTTCACCATTTATTAGGACTCACAACACCTGGGCGCTGGGGACTAGCCGGATTACCTCATTTTACACAGGGAGAACCAAGGCACACTGTGAGATCTTGCCAGGGCCAGAGTGAGACCTCATTAGCTTCTGACTTCTTGTAGGAAAAGCCAGATGTTTCTTTGTGGAGGACATTAATTTGTTTAATGATAGGAGTGAAAGTATGTGGGATTTGTTGTGGGAAAATTAGTTTGGGCTCCATAAATAAAAAGTTCAGAGGATGGATAAGGTAGAGAAACAAAAGGGTGAAAGGGTCAACGAGGAGAAGTTAAAACCAGATATAAGGCTCTTTTCAGACAGATCACTTTTCAGAAATAAAAATAGCAAAATGAGAATAGGAAAAAAAAACAGCTATAGAGTTTCTCATTTCTAACCCAAGGGGCTTTGATAAAATCACTTTAAAAGAAGGATCTCTCTCTTCAAACAACCCTTAAACATCTTATTTTTTCCCCTTCATAAAACCCCTGTGAGGTAGAGAGCACTTACTTACAGGGATGAAGCTAAGAAGTAAAGAAGTTAAGAGTTTAAAACCACATGGATAGTGAACAGGCTGGAGCAGATGTTATGTTTTAAACCATTGGCTTAGAAATAGAAACAGAAGGTAGAGAATAAACAGGAACTTTTAGGGATGGACAAGTGGAATAATCCAGGGATCTAGTAGCAACACTAGCTACTTAACATTTCTTTTAAAAAGGACTTGGAATTTCAAGTATGCAATGAGGCCTAAAATGACAAACACTTGTCTGGGTATTGAAATGCTCAGCTGAAGGGAATATATGTAATACGTTCTCATAAGACCATGTGGGAAAAAGCAGAGGCATAAAAGAGCTACAACCTGGACAAGTGCAAACTAATGCATTTAGGACAAACTGCTGTTACCTCTAGTTAAAATATAATGGGCACTGAGCCATAAATAAGGCTTGAGAGAGGAACTTAATTTAGCCTGATCAACATGCTAGGGTAGGTTTTTAAAAAATACCAGTCATTACTGGAAAGGGTATTTAAAACCAAAACAATGGCACCCATTCACTTGGAAAATCATGTACAACTCTGGTATTCATAGATCCACTGTGAGTTATTAGGGAAAATTAACTTCTGGAAGAGACATATAAAACATCTCTTCATGGCTGACAGACACATCTGTAGTAGGATAGGCCACAGTTCTAAGCCAGAATAGCACATCTGATGTTCTGGATCTCCAGGGAGGCTTTCCCTCAAGGTCTCTAATCAACTTTCACAGTCAAATTCCATACCATGATAATAAATACAACCAATTTAGGTCATGGTACCAAGGATCCTGCTGGGTCATAGGGCACCTGATTATAGGAACTTTATAAATTGTATTGCTGAGAAAAACCACAAGAGGACAACTGTTTGGTTTCCCATCTTTCGATGCAGCAAAAGAATGATATAGCTCACCTAGGTTTTGTTTATTAAAGATTGTGTGAGATGGCATTTATAATCTAATCATCTTAAGTCCATGAGTGTATCTCCTTGGGTCCAGCTGATATGCCTCTTCTATAAATCATGTGCTAGTGGCAGCTGTAAACACAGCTACAGAATGGGAGCATTTAGAGGACAGTACCCTGCCCATTTTCAACTCATGAAAATGTTGTTTTCAGTAAATATATATGGCATTAATATTCAAAACATCTATTCCTCTGAAATTATGGAAGTTAATCCTAAACCTCACAGCTTTAAGATACAGAACGTTAACTAGTACTTTTTGATGTAGGGAGGCATCTTGTTTAATATATATCATAACCTCAGCCCCCAAACACTGACTAGAATATTCTGGAGGAAGGATTAATGAGATGGATTTATTCATAACTAATGGAATGGAGAATATTTTGTCAATGGTAGTTCCTATCTCCTTGAGACCCAGAGGGAACTTATATGTCATTGTCCCAATTGAAAACATATGACAAAATTTTTTATGTTCTTCTGAATTGTTTATGTTCCCTTTTATCTTTAGTCTACTCTGCTTCAAACTTCTACAGTCAAATTAAAACTTGAGTAGAGAAGAATAACAAACTCGATAATAGAAAAAAACATAGAAGTAATCTAATGTTTCAAGTATTGAGAGAAGTTTGCAGGGGTGGGATTCTCTTGTACATGTGAACTGCAAAATGTTTTTTTGAGCTGCAAATTTTAAGTAGACATTTCTTTCTCTCTTACACACACACACACACACACACACACACACACAGCCCCTAAGAATGAACAGGCTGTCACTAAGGATAAATGCCAGTTCACCTCTGCGAAGCACGTTGTTGAGTTTAGAGCGGTAAAGAGCTCCACCCCACCCTAGTGTGAGGGTATAATAACCTGTGAAATCTTTAACAAGTTCTGTTATACTTGATATAATTTTTAAAAATTATTTTGGCATATGTTAATCAGTCATAATAGTTACTCTAGGGGTGCCTGCTTAACGTCTGACATATCCTAATTGGGAATACAACTTCAGGGCTGTTAGCATTTGAAAAAAACTCTAGGCACTTCAGACACTACCACAAAAGCTTTATGTGTAGCTTAGCACAAGAGACTTTGTTAATAAGTAAATATTTCCAGTGATTCATATTAATGGTGTTAAAGATATGTGGATTGGCCCAAATATTGTAGGGCACCCTAGACCTTCCACGAGCAGTGTATAAGAATCTGACAAGCCCAGCAGCTTGGGATTTCTAACTTATTCTTTTAGAAGTGAAACTAAGAATTGACTCGGCTGACTGAATCTGCTAGAATATTGCTGGATTCACTTCTAATAACTCTTCTAGGTAGGATAATGCTGGGTTGCACAGAAGGACAGAATTGGGACTTTTTCAAGCTTACAGGACAGGTTGCATGACTGTTCTGGTGCCTGCTTGCTCATAAACACACATGACGCGGCACTTGGTCTAAGACCTGATTTCAGTGTAAAGTACCACCTGGTGAGGTTGGCAGCCCTATAGCCCTCACACATTTCTATCTACTGAAGGCTACCAAAACAACCTAATAATTGTGAGTGCCCAAACTGGCAAAGGCCAGGTTATAATTTTCTCTAGTGGAGGAAACCCAATACTTTTATAGATATAACAATATTAATCCAGTCATAGTCTACAGTTGAAATAAGCTTGCAAATAGCAGCTTCTAGTTTAACGGGGATGAAAGTCCCTGGTCCTGCTATAAGGTCTGCAAATGCCTTCAAAATGAAGGATGGTCCTTGTCAGCCAAACACAGGAAGAAGAGAACCACAGAGCTGAGCCACGGGTGGGGACTGTGACATTTCTATTTGATGCTTTTCTGTCCTTCTGTCTTTTTGGCTTCTTTCCAGTTGTTCAGTATAGGAGTGTTGCCACTCCTGGGAGTTCAATAAAGGTGAAACAAACACAGCAATGAGCATATCGAACAACTAAGTTGAGGGAGAGATGTTAGAGAGAAGTTTGTGCCCACTAAAATTGAGCCAACTGAGATGGAGTGGTTATAATTATTTGGTTGGTTGTTTTTATAGCTATGGGTAATCTAATGAATATGAGAGTCTGAGCATTTGGATTACCCATAGTAAAGTAAAAAAAATGAGCATATGTACTTGCTTTTGTCTTAATAAACATTTCTTATGGTTTTATTCCATATACTCTCTTATATCTCTGCTTTAAAAATAATTTAAAAACTATATTCCCCACTCCCCAAAAGCAGATTTGAAAGAAGTAACAGCCAACTGATGCTCAGCATGCCCTATGATTGTACAGCAGTGGAGTATGAGCCTGTCTGTCCCACAGGAGCTCCTGGGAAGAGGGCAAAACAGGAGTCTGGTTCTATTCCTTGAGATGATTCATGTAAGGTACTTGCCCTAGAACCCAATCCATACTATGTACTCAATGATGTTACTTGTTATTAGTAGTAATTTTTAAAATAGGAGCAAATACTGGTAATAGTAACATGCATTTTCAATTCTAGCTAAAGCCTAAGCAGCTAAGATTCAGACAAAAAGCTTTTCACATGACAATTATTTGTTACAGTAAAAGGAACTTCTCTAACTTGCACTTGACTATACGTGAATAAGATCAAACTGAATTTTTCATTTTGCCACTTGGTAATCCCTAGGGAAACTACAGTACTCTAAATGCTGGCAAGGGCCCTAGATGTTTAGGTTCAATATGCAACAGTAACAGTCATAGGCATTTGTCAGTTTGAAGGAAAATTACAATTCTCCAATTTCCCATCCATTATCATCTTCTTTAACTCTCACCACAATTCTGAGAGGTTGCAAATGATACCCCAGACAGGTTAAGTGACTTGCCTGTTTGAATGGCTAGAAAGAGGTGAAGCTGGGAGTACCTGTTTTGATTCTTGGTAAATGGTCTATCTTCCAAACTCCAGGGAATGAGGCTTAAAGGAAGGCTCTACTGTATATAAAGAATAGCACCGGAAAACCAGCATAGTGCAGGAAAAGAATGAAAAATGGAAAAACAAATAGTGAATTTTAGACTACTGTGAAAGAGGTCTTAGGAAATCATTTGCAATAGCAGGATGAAGAAACTATCTTGCCCCTTTAAGTAAACAAGCCCATAGGAAGGTGATGGGGAAACCAGTTCATTGTAGTTTTCAGCACATTTCTTAAGTATCTATTATGCACATGTTACACAGAAGCCTAGCCCAGGTAAGAATTTTATATTACATGCCCCAAAGAGCATGGATTTCTTGTACCATTGCATGTGGTGTGCAAAGAACACGGTGATCTGCTACTGTAGCAACAATGCATACTCCTGGAGCTTGGGCTGCCTACAAAATAGGCAATAAAGGCTGTGCGTTTAAGGTAAGCATGCACACCCCACCCATAAATGCAGAGCTGCAACCATAAGTAGATTAGCACTCTGGGGATTTATTTCTGTTTCAGAGTGTTTTACTAAACAAGTTATGGAAAGAGTATCTAATATCAGCTATGGATTATTCCCTAAACCTCAATCGCTGACCTTTAAGAACCTAACTTCCAAATTTAAATGGCATCGTCAAGTAGTCTAGGCTCCAAATTTAGAGATCAACAGGCTACTTTTGGATGGCAATTTTTGGTAGAGAGGGCTGGTTGATCAAACCCTTTTAAAGCTGCTTTCTATTTAGCCCAGTTTTTAGAGAGAACAGATGGAAGGCACCAGGATAAGCTATTATAGAGCTTATATGACCTGTGTAAAGGGCCAAGAGCTATAACATCTACCAGTTTGTTAAAGAAGTATCATAGCTGACACAAAGGCAAAGAAGATATTGAACTCACTGGCTGCAGGAGAGGTGAGACTACATCCTGAAATTTCTTTTCCATAACTACACTGAGAATTTTAAAAGGTAGACAGTGGGTTCCTCAAGGTACGGAGGGTGCTGAAGACAGGCCACGGGGCTCCTGAGAACCAGTGTTTCCAGATCCCTTTCTCTGGTGCAAATGAAGACAGCTACTCCCCTGGGTCTATAGTATGCTTTTGTGAACTAATTCAACAATTTACTTCCCAGCAGGACCCTGGAAACCATCCCCAACATGTAAGACACTGACATTTTTAAAACTTTCTAAAGGAGCTGATGTACCCCCTTATTGCCTCCATAACATCCAGTGTTTATGAAACACTCCCCTGTCAAGCAGAGCTCTGATCACAGCCACCCTCCTATTGGAAAACAAATGCCAGGATTCCTACACTTTCAGTTATACTAACTCAGCGTTGGCCTTCCAAATAATAAAGTTGAATATTTTCTTTGCTACAAAGGGCAGTATACTCCTACTCTGAGGTAGCACAGTAGCAATGGGCATCCTTGAAATTCACCCTTTGATCCTTACAGCTACAGACTTTAAAACTGCTAATTATCTAGCTAAAGCATTGAGTTGAAATCTAAGCATCCTGTCTCCCAGAGTTGCTGGTCACTTGCGTAAATGGGGGAGAATATATTACTGCTATAGAACTACCTAAATAATTTGATAAAGCATGGCAACTAGAAAGAAGAAACAAACACACAAAGAAGAACTACAGCCAGCACGACATAAATCATAACGTATCTTTGGCATCTTATTAGAAATCTATGCTAACATTCTCCTCTACCCTTGAAGTCAGGTTGGAAATATACTTTATGTATTTTATTGCTTATGTCACTCTTTCCTAAACACTCTGTAGTATTTTCTATTCCTCTGACACACCTCTAACCTTCCAGAATACCAAGTAAGATGCTTTCCTTAAGATGTGAGGGAAGCGATGGACATTCATGTGAAACTACATTCCCTCCACCTCTGCTCTGTAATTACCTCACTGTAATTACTACTCTCAATCTCAGGGATGGAAAGCTGGCAAAGGGAGATAAGAAAACTCAAGACACATTTACAGACACTAAAGTGTTGCGGGATACCCTAGTAGATAAGTCATTATATTATTTACCTTTTAGCATCTCTTGACTCTTGGTGACCAGGTAAAATAGCGGAGAAGGGATAAAAAACATGTCAGTTTAACATACATGCCATATTGAAGTGCCTTTTCTTTTAAGTTTTCTAAATTTTCACCTGGCTTTTAAGAGCAGAAGTTATTTCATGGTGACTTTCCAGCAGGGTTTTCTGAGGTAGATAAAACATGGATGATAAGTAGTCTGAAGAATGCAGAAGGGGAGGTGAAGACTGTGTGGCTGGGATTAGTTTGAAAGAAATTTCAGAAGTGAAAGCTGAGCCTGTTATGTACAATACTAGAGAAAAGAGGAACAAGGTTAAAGGCTGTACACCATTTAAACAAGGTTTTTAGAATTTAATAGGTGCAAAATAGGCTAATCTAGCTAGTAAAGAATAGGACTGTAGGAACAGTGACAGAGCAAAAGAAGAGCCTTTGTTACATACAGCCAGTCAAAAGTAGGCAGAAAACAGCAAGAGATATGTATCCCTCAGGACTTCAGTGTTCAACAAGGAATATATATCATAATAACACGAAGGTTTAAAAGCAACCAACAGGCTTGAAGGTTTCAACTGCCTTTTGTTGCTGTTTGGATAAAGAGCAAATTTGCCTCTTTCCTCAGGCCTCTGTTTGTACACAGGTATTGTAATTGTATTAAGTATGTCAGGGAAATCCAAATCCCAGCTAAATAATTAGTGAAATAGATTCTGAACTCATTTTTATGCCCGTGTGAATTACAGATGAACAGGCTAGCATGCCTGAGACCCAATGAGGTTAATAGTACCAGCTGGGGCCTTTCTTTCTGGAGAATCACTGCAGTTATCACAGGCAGATGCCACACTGTTAAATGAAAATGCCATTGTAGGCCAAATGTTAGCAGTTGAACACCATCATCACAGAAACACACAAAGCTATAGTCAAGTTCACAAACACAGCTGGTGGTTAAGAAACCCTTAATGAAGAAAAGAAATTTGCTATTGGCTTTACATCATTGATTAAGACTTCCAATACCCTTAGAGTGGGACTGTTCTTATATGAGAGACAGTAAAATAACTATTGGCCTTAGTTTCTTTCCCCAGTCTAAGAATAAACATTTGTTAGAACACCCAATGGAAAAAGAGAAAAATCACACATAATGTTCTCGTGGGTCGATGTAGACTCTCTTAGGGTCGTTATTTTGATGATGTTTGCCAGGGCTCCAGTCTTGGTAGCACATCTGATTGTAAAGGGGGTACATCTGCTGAATGCCATCTTCCCCAACTGGATTCTCATCTTCACAGTCAAAACTCCTGCTATTTAGTCCATTCTAAAAATTCAAACATTGCTTACATTAGCAGAGCAGCTGTTTGCATTTTTCTAGCACTGGTAAAAACAGGCAAAGAATAGAATTCACTAGTTTAGTGTCCCTGATTCATTACGCCAAAAACTATTGAATGGCAAGGTAAAGTTCAACAACTTATATTTTCCAGTCATTTGTTGCTTACAATACCCTGAATAAGAATAGTAGGCCGGGCGCGGTGGCTCACGCTTGTAATCCCAGCACTTTGGGAGGCCGAGGTGGGCGGATCACGAGGTCAGGAGATCAAGACCACGGTGAAACCCTGTCTCTACTAAAAAATACAAAAAAAAAATTAGCCGGGCGTGGTGGCGGACGCCTGTAGTCCCAGCTGCTCGGAGAGGCTGAGGCAGGAGAATGGCGTGAACCCGGGAGGTGGAGCTTGCAGTGAGCCGAGATTGCGCCACTGCACTCCAGCCTGGGCGACAGAGCGAGACTCCGTCTCAAAAAAAAAAAAAAAAAAGAATAGTAGTAGCTCCTAAATACAAAATTGTGACTAATGGGGACTAGGATCAGTTTCACATTTTAAAATTTGGAGTTGCTATCAGTTAAGGTAAACTGGAGAAGAACGGGGTTATAAACCTCAGGAGTCTCTCAAGCAAGGCTCAAGCTTGAAATGAACATATGAGACATACAGAGAATTAAGCCAACCCAACAAAAGAAACCTCGACTTAGTTCTGGGGAACTGGGGAAAGGACACAGCAAAATGAACTGGCATTTGAACATATGCCTGATAAAACTGAAAAGAAATTCTGCCAAAAATATCCTCTTGTCTTGACCTTTCCTTCTGGCTTGACCTTGCCACAGCTAGCACTTACAAAATGAACCCCCAATGATGTTCTGTGGTGTCTCTGGGACAGACTCTTCTGCCCGTTATTGGTTTCATAAAACTTGATTACTTCTAAGAGTAAAATTCAAGGACTACCAGATCTTAGCAGAGACACTCAAATAGGGGAAAGATGAATAAAATGAACTTGTATACAATTAAATGATATTTTAATAAGCATGTTAGCTACCAGCTCCACCTGGGCTGATACCCACAACATAGTTACTTACAGAGTGCTGAAGATTGCCAACTTCTCTTTCTTTGAACTGAGTCTGCAAAGGCAAGTGTTCAGGCTGGAAGAAAACACAAAAAGACGTGCACTGTAAAACACATGGCAAAACATATCAACTACTAAGATTCTTATTTTTAAAAGAGCCAATCATGTCTTGTTATGTCTACAAACTAAGCAAAATGTTCCACATGAGAGTAAGAAAAGCAACCATATTTTTTTAAGAGTTTCACTCACTCTCTCCCGGCTCTTGACTTCTGGAAAGAAGAAAATATAGGGCTGGGCACAGTGGCTCTTGCCTGTAATCCTAGCACTTTGGGAGGCCAAGGCAGGTGGATAACTTGAGGCCAGAAGTTTGAGACCAGCCTGATCAACATGGTGAAACTCCGTCTCTACTAAAAATACAAAAATTAGCCGGGCGTGGTGGTGCACACCTGTAATCCCAGCTTTGGGAAGCTGAGGCAGGAGAATTGTTTGAATTGGGAAGCAGAGGTCACAGTGAGCCATGATCGTACCACTGTACTCCAGCCTGCGCTACAGAGCAACCGAGATTTGGTTTCAAAAAGAAAATAAAATATAGACAACATCTGCTGCAGAAGTTCTCATGCAAACTTGTTTACATCTTACATGAGGGTGAGCTCACGACAGACGGTCTCCTGTCTTTTCTCAGAAGAGTCTGATATTTTGAATCAGGTAAAAGTGGTTTGGGGTGGTAATGAGGCATTATTTCTTGTCTTTATACATAGATTTAAAGGATATATGATCATCCTTTTCTTGCTTGCTACTCTCCCATCCTTATCCCCACCCTCACCCCTACACAGATTATAAAGGGAGTTCATTTTCAAACCTCACCCTAAGAAGAATTTTTTTCAGTTTTCCTCGGCTTACAAACACGACTTACCCTTTAGACTTCAGTTCAAATATCACCTCTTTCATGAAGCCTTGCACAACACCCTCGAGCAAAGATGGCCACCCTTTTCTGTGCCTTCATAGCATTTATTATCACATTTATAAGTCTACTTGCTTTTCTCCTTTTCCAGATTGAGAGTGCTGGTTGAAGTGTTTCACAAACATTATCTCACCTAATCTTTATACGTACAATACTTCAACAAAACTAGTATCTTTATTTTACAGATGACTAAAACTGAGGCTTAGTTACGCAAGTTGTCTCCAGTCACACAACTGGTAAGTGGTAAATAGTGATTCAAATGTAGCTTTGTCTAATTCCAAATTCTGTATTTTCACATCCCTGCTTTCATTTTAGTGTCTGGAAAATAGATGTTCAGTCAATATAATAAAATAATGCCTGAATGTCTCCACATGCAGGCATATCTATCAACAAGCTCTGCATTTCACTATCTTTGCTCATACTGTCCCTTTTGGTTTGGAAGGATGAATCTCTGGGATTAGAAATTCAACTTATCCCACATGGCCTGACTGAAGTCATTCTTTTTTCACAAGGCTTGTCCACATTCCCTGTCAAAGTTAATCTCTTTACTCCTAGTTTTCCTATTGTTCTTGTTTTTATCTCTATTATAGCACACTCATCATGACTGTCTTGTTTTATAGTCCCTAATGTAACTTTCAACTCCAGTAAGTAGTAAGCCTTTCTTAGCCACTTGCTAATGGTCTGAATGTTTGTGTACTCCCAAAATTAATATGTTGAAACCTAATCACAATGTGATAGTACTAAAAGGTGGGGCCTTTGGGAGGTGAATAGGCTATAAGAGTGGAGCTGTCATAAATGGGATTAGTGCCCTTATAAGGGATTGAAGAGGTCAGAGTTCCCTCGCCAGACACTAAATCTGCTGATACATTCATCTTGGACTTCTCAGCCTCCAGAAGTATAGGAAACATATTTCTGTTGTTTGTTAGCTACCTAGTTTACGGTGTTTTGTTACAGAAGCCTGAACAGACTAACATAATCATCCTCCTCCATCCCTCTACCTTAATGTGGGTTTGTGCAATAAGAATAGTTCACTAATGAATTTATTGGAATCTAAACTATCATTAATTCTGGATATCTTATGTCAAGGTTATCTATATTATAAATTATGTGACATGTTCACTCCTCCTGTCAAAGTCAGCATAATTCTACAGTGCTTCCCATATGATCAGGTGATATTAACAGTACACACTGGTAAAAGTCCAAGGCAGGGCCAATCATGGATGTATGGCCAATCACACAGGGCCCCTGGGGTTTAATGCTTTTAATACTTTGCAGTTGCCATCTAAGATTTCTTAATAATTTCACTGATAATTTCTGTTGTAAGTGGTCTAATGAGACAAAAAAGCATGCTTCAGGGACTTGTAGGCTAGGCTCACAGGCATCCCTGCCTCCTGCTATCTGTGTGGTTCTTGGCCACTGCTACCCCATCTTGCTGCCCCAGGTCCTACCTGGCCTCCCCCTCCCTGTCCCCTCTCCAGTGACTGCTGCTGTCCTCGGCCCAGGCAGATGCCTGGGCATTGGTTCAGGAGCACATGCCTACAGTCATGGTGCATATGGCAGGTGCCTGCAGACCATGTCCCAGTGAAAATGAGACTCTCATTCACCCTCTATCTAGGTACCTAATAATGCCATCTTGACAGCCTTAATTTTTGAACATGGGGCCCAGCATTTTCATTTTGCACTGTGCCTCAGGAATTATGTAGCTGGTCCTGGTCAAAGGAAAATAGACTTGGGAAAAAATACCTTATATTAAAATCAGCATTTTCATTTGTTTCTTTGCCATTTATTATTCTCCATCCATTAGTACAGATAATTAAGAAATGATTTCACATCACTCACTGCTGCATCTAACTTGACAAGAGGTGTGTAATCAGAAGCTTCTCTGTAAAGGGGGTGGGTGTGAATTTCCTAAGCCATGAGAAGAGTTAATCCATTTTTTTAAAGTGGTATCTGGATATCTTTAAAAAATCAATTTACAATCTCATTTTCTCCCACTTCAAGTTTCCCTTTATTATAATAATAAAACCTAAATACATTTGTGTTGATTCTTAGGACAAGTCAGTAGAAGCCATCACAACCCACTACCTCTCTTACCAGCATCAAGGAACCTCTGACAGACATGCCACAGTCTGCTCATACCATTTTCTTCAGCAGTCCCTCATGTATAATAGTGTGACTTAATTTCTAAGTCTGACATTTCTAGAAGGAAAAGGCAATTTAGGTGATGTTCTAAGCAACCTTGGCTTCCAAGAAGTAAACAGTAGCTACCAAATGGAGGGCAATCAAAGATTTCTGGTGGTTGTTTCCATTCCTTAACAGTAGTACAATCATGTTGAAAAGTTAAAAAAGAAAAAAAAAAGGAAAAGAAATCTTTTTTTTTTTTTTTGAGAGGGAGTCTTGCTCTGTGGCCCAGGCTGGAGTGCAGTGGCGCAATCTCGGCTCACTGCAAGCTCTGCCTCCCGGGTTCATGCCATTCTCCTGCCTCAGCCTCTCCGAGTAGCTGGGACTACAGGCGCCCGCCACAACGCCCGGCTAATTTTTTGCATTTTTAGTAGAGATGGGGTTTCACTGTGGTCCCGATCTCCTGACCTCGTGATCTGCCCGCCTCGGCCTCCCAAAGTGCTGGGATTACAAGCGTGAGCCACAGCGCCCGGCAATAAATCTTGAACATAGCCTCTGGTAACAACATAGTCCTTGCCTATTCCTTGTGGCAGTGTGGGGGAAAGCAAAGGTACAGTCAACACTGAAAGGGAGCATATTCTAGGAACACAGTGTTTATGGCCTCAAGAGTTCAAGGGAAGATTTGGTTGGAAGATGTGCTGTTCTATGCTTATATTTAAAATTCCAAATGGTAAATCTAACATGACCGGAAAATAAATGATCATTCACACTTTGCTGAACACCCTAGGTTAAGAACTGTATTTGGTCATCACCTATTAAATGTGGTAACAACTTTCAAGTCTCTGGAAGTCAGTAATGCAGTGTCATAATTAACAATATAACAAGAATTAAGTTAATAGTATTTGGGAACTACAGAGATAAATAATCTGTCTATTCTGCTTCAATACAAACAGATTTTAAAGAGCCATAGCTTTATGAGCAATAATAACATTGCTGTCTTTTTCTCATGGTAGAAGACTTTTTTAAATAGCCAGAAGTGGTGCATTTGACAATAAAGGACAAGAAGAGAAAGTTCTCAGACCTGAAGAGGAAAAAATGGTGCCTGGACACTACAAACAATCTTCATGTGCACTGATTGGACAATAAGTGAATGGGTAAGTTTCTTTTCTCTATCCCATATTCTGAATCTTCATCATTAAATCATTGTAACTTTTGTAATATAATATTTAGTAAAATTGTGTATGCAGACAAGGACCCAACACACCCTAGAAAAGGCCCTGCATTACGGGACTGGGCTATGGAAAGCATTATGTATCTGTTTCTGCACTGTGTGGCTATCTAATCTCTGACAAGATTTTGTGACACTGGCTCAATACATAAGGAACTTAAATCTAATGGCAGATGAGTACATGCTCTTTCTGTCAATCCACAGACCACTTGAAATGTTGCATATACTAGCATCTCTTTTTATTTAATCAACTTTATTTTTTAGTGGTTTTAAGTTCACAGAAAAGTTCAGTGGAAAGTACAAATAATTCCCACATATTCCCTGCCCCCTTCCCACATATTCCCTGCCCCCATGCCACAACCTCCACAACTATGAACATACTTGCACCACAGTGGCACATTTGTTACCATTGATGCACCTTCTCATACGTCATCACCTAAAGTTTATAGTTTACATTAGAGTTCACTCTTGGTGTTGTAACAAACAGATTTTAACAAATGGATCATGACACGATCTACTCTTGTAGTATCACACAGAATAATTTAACTGGCCTGAAAATCTCCTGTGTTCCACCATCCTCCCTAGCCACCCAACCTATAGCAATAACTTATCTTTTTCCAGTCTCTATTGTTTTGCCTTTTCCACAGTATCATATAGTGGAAATCATTCAGTATGTAGCTTTTTCATATCTTTCACTCTGTAATATGCATTTAACGTTACCCCATGTCTTTTCATGGCTTGATGGCTTATTCCTTTTTAGCACTAAATAATATTCCATTGTCTGAATATACCAGTTCATTTATTCATTTGCATATTGGTTACTTCCAAGTTTTGGAAATTATGAATTGAGCTGCTATAAACATTCATGTGCAAGTTTTGTATGAATATAAGTTTTCACATCATAGGTTATATGGTAAGAGTATGCTTAATTGTTGTTTTTATGTAAAGATGGAGTCTTGCTCTGTCACCCAGGCTGGAGAGTAGTGGTACAATCATGGTTCACTGCAGTCTCAAACACCTGAGTTCAAGCGATCCTCTTCCCTCAGCCTCCTAAGTAGCTGGGACTACAGGCACACACCACCAGGCCTGGCTAATTTTTTCAATTTATTTTTTGTAGAGACAGGGTATTGCTATATTGCTCAGGCTTGTCTCAAACTCCTGATGTCAAATGATCCTCCCACAGTGTTGGGATTACAGGCATGAGGTATATGCTTAGTTTTTTAAGAAACTGCCAAACTGTCTCCCAAAGCATCTATACCATTTTGTATTCCCACCAGTAATGAATGAGAGTCTCAGCTGCTCCATGTCCTCAACAGGATTTGGTATTTTTTAAAAAAAATAATTAACAAAATATCTATATTTGAAAAGTGTCTTAAATAATACTGTACATATGTTTGGTGACTAATATATATGTACTGAATAAAACTATAATACTTTAACTAATGGATACACAGCATATATTATTCTATTATTCTTGTATCTTTTCCTAGAAAGCCTTGGGCTACTCTAAATCTGTAATACATGTTTCAACTTCTCTACTTACATGTACTATATTATAGCAATTTCTATTGAGTTATAATCCATATTCACTCTCCTGATTTGCTAAAGTCACAGAGGCTTTCATACCTAGTTTCTAAAGTGCTAATACTAGTTTTTACAGGCTTGTTTTTAACTTTTATTTTAAGTTCAGGGGTACATATGCAGGTTTGTTACATAGGTTAATTGTGTATCATGGGGATCTAACGTACAGATTATTTCATCACCCAGGTAACAGGCATAGTATCCAATAGGTAGGAGTTGATTTTTTGTATAACGTGTAAGGAAGGGGTCCGGCTTCGATTTTCTGTATATGGCTAGCCATTTACCCTAGCATCATTTACTGAATACAGAGTCCTTTCCTCATTGCTTGTTTTTTGTTGACTTTGTCAAAGATCAGATGATGTTAGCTGTACAGCTTTATTTTTGGGCTCTCCATTCTGTCGTATTGGTCTATTATCTGTTTCTGTACCAGTACAATGCTGTTTTGGTTACTGTAGCCTTTTAATACAGTTTGAAGTTGGGTTAACATGATGCCTCTAGCTTTGTTCTTTTTGTTTATGATTGCCTTGGCTATTCAAACTTTTTTGGTTCCATATGAATTTTAAAATAGTTTTTCCTAATTCTAATTCCTTCCCAATTCAAGCAGTTTCCCAGCTTCCCTATCACATTGTTGGGTAATTTCCCACTGCCACTCACCGCATACTAGACATAATTAAATATTTTAGTGCGCATTCACTGTTTTTTTATGGAGTACAGAGTATATGAAGAACGTATAAATAATGAATATGTTACTTAATTACTTTGATTCTGGTCTCGTGCCTTAGAAAAAAGGAACAAATTACTATATACTGCTCTCCTATGCCTGTCAAGAAACTCTGAATCCAAGTTATAATACTTCATTTTATAATTACTCTTTCCTTTTTAGTTCACTTCTATTTGTGCTTCTGCTATTCTCCCAATTCCACTGTTGACCAGGGAATTGTGTCTCTTTTCTTTACCTACCCACCAGAATTTGAGATTAATACCTAGGATTCTTGTTGAAATTATTTTTCATTCAACCCTAAACAAAGAGATTTCTGGAATTACTGGATCATAGAAAACCCAGTCATTTTCTCTGCTGAGTCTTTGTTCCATGACCTTCCTACTTCTTCCTTTCGTTTACTCTCTACAAGGTGCTCTGCATCTATCTGTTGGCATTTTCCCTCTCTTCTGCTTATAACTCCACAAGACATTGTAAAAGTTTCATTTGATTGATATATCTTGCCCTAATGCTTCTTCCTTATACTGACAAGTGATACATTTTTACTTCTGCTTCCAGCCATGATGGAGAACTAATACCAGACTAACCTTCCTGTCATAAACTAATAAAAAATTGGACAAAATATACAAAACAACAGTTTTCAGACAACGGACAACTGTGTTGTATACGACTGGGATCCCAGATCATGGAAAAATACATATACACAAAATACCCACACACACTCGCGCACACACATGCACATGTGTTATCTTTTGAAAACTCTTTTTTTTTTTTGGTGGCGTAAGAAGAGAAAAATTCAAGAAGAGCACAGGATCTTGCTGAACTGGGGAGATGGAGTTCGGCATTTAGGAAAGTTGAGGTGACTGAAATCTGTGGAACAGGGTCCTGAAGAAGAGAAAGACACACATAGAAAAAGCTCCAGAAATCTGCATGAGAGTTCCCTGGGCGGCATACTAGGCTGGACATGCACAGAGCAAAGAATAACTGTTGGAGAAAGAAAATTTGCTAGGGAGCTGTTATCTTAACAATTACCAGAACTTGATTAGAGTTGAGTGACACTTATTGATCCAACCAGCTGAAGTAGAAAATCCTCACTGAACATGTAAGACATCCAGCAGAGACCCAGGTTCACACCTTAGAAGGCTAAAGTAGCTCTAGAAGATAGGCTATTCTATAACCATTCTAACAAAACTTAAAAACAAACTTCCAGAAGGTCAGGTTCCAGAAGATCAGGTTGATCTTGAAGTAAATTAACTGACTTCCAGAAAATAACTGAATTCTTCTTAAGAAATAAGAGCAAAATTCAAACAACTGAAAACATAACATTCACAGCGTCCAGCATCCAATTAAAATGTACTGACCATGATAAAACAAAAAAGTGGGAAAAAATAAGTATATAGAAACTAAACCAGAAATAATACGTCTTAGTCTGTTTTGTGTTGCTATAACAGAATACCATGGACTGGGTAATCTGTAAATAATAGAAGTTTATTTGGCTCATGAAGGCTGGGAAGTTCAATATCAAGGTGCTAGCATCTGGCAAAGGCCTTCACGTTACATCATTCTACCGTGGAAAGCAGAAGGCCAGGCAAGCATACAAATGCAGAGAGAAAAGTGGGGCTGGAGTCTCCAGATAACTAACCCACTCCAAAGATAATGGTATTCATCTATTAACGAAGGTAGAAGGTGATTAGATCAACAGTATTATAATGGCAATTAAATTTCAATATGGCTTTTCAAAGCATAACATGACATATGATGAAATTAGCAGAGAAAAACTTTAAAATGGCTATTATAAATATGTTTAAGGCTATAAAGGAAAACATGAACACAACATGAGAGTTGACAACTATAAAAAAGACCAAAAATAACTTTAGAGCTAGAAAAAAAATACAATATCTGAAATGGAAAAAGTCACTGGACGGTCTTAGTAGCAGAGTAGACACTGCAGAAGAAAAAATCACTGTACTTAAAGGCAGAATCTATCAATACAAAAGAACAGAGGGAAAAAAGGCTGAAAAAATTGAATATAGCCTTAGTAATCTGTGAGATAATATCAAAAAATCTACTATTTGTATAACTGGAATCACACAAAGGAGGGGAAAACTATAATATTTGAAGAATTGCCAAAATTTTCCAAATTTTATGAAATATATAAACCTACAGTACTATGAAGCTCAATGAACCCCCAAAATAGTAAACATAAAGTCACTCTAATACCTTTCAAAATCTAATTGCTAAAAACTAACAATAAAGAGAAAATCAAAGATGTAGCTAAAGGGAAAAACAAGACATAGTTTAATCAGAGAAATAAAGCATTATCACTGGCTTCTCACTAGAAAAAAAAGGAGTACAGAAGACAATAAAACTATAATTTTGAAGTGCTAAATGAAAAAAAAAAACTAGAATTCTATATCCCATAAAATATTCAAAAATAGGCTGGGCATTGTGGCTCACGCCTGTAATCCCAGCACTTTGGGAGGCTCAGGCGGGCAGATCACTTCAGGTGAGGAGTTTGAGACCAGCCTGGTCAACATGGTAAAACCCTGACTCTAATAAAAATACACAAAAATTGGCCAGGTGTGGTGGCGGGTGCCTCTAATCCCAGCTACTTGGGAGGCTAAGGCAGGAGAATCACTTGAACCTGGGAGGCAGAGTTTGCAGTGAACTGAGACCGAGCCATTGCACTCCAGCCTGGGCAACAAGAATGAAACTTTGTTTCCAAAAAAAAAAAAAAATAGTGAAATAGAGAAAAAAATTGTTTTATCAGTAGATCTGTACCATAAGAAATGTTATGGAAAAGGTATTCAGGTTGAAGAAAACGGAGTTCAAACATAACTTTATCAGTTTGTAGTTTTAAAAAAGATACATTATGGTTTAAAACAAAAATAGTAATAATGTATTGTCAGGTTTATAATGCAGGGAGAAATAAAATGCACAAGATGATAAGAAAAGAAGGAAAGAAACTGAATGTATATTAAAATTCATCTAATATATATGAAGTAGTATTATGTAATATTAAGGTAGATAGTGATAAGTTAAAAATGTGTATGCTAAACTAGATAAATGACAATAACAGTAACAACAAAGTGGTACAGCTAATAATTCAATAGACTAAATAAATGTATTTAAATTAAAAAATACTAAAAATAGTAAATCACTCAGCTAATTTAAAAAAAGGCAGGAAAAGTGAAAAAAAGGACAAAGATCCAATGGGACAAACAGAAGACAAATAACAAGATGATGGACTTAAGCCCAACCACAGCAATAAATAAGTAAAAGTGGCAATAAACATAAACATAGCAATTTAAGGTAAGGATTTTCAGATTGGTAACAAGGCAATACCCAACTACATGTGACTAATAGGAAAATTATTGTAAATATGTTAAGACAGACTGGTTAAAAGCAAAGGGATGGAAAAACACACACTATACACAAATAATAATAATAAAAAAACGAGTTTGAAAACCAGAGTAGCTATAGTAATATCGGACAAAGTAACTTCAGGACAAAGAAAATTATCAGAAATCAAAAAGGATCTTTCATAAATGATAAAAGGATCAGTTTATCAAGACATAACAATCCTACATGTGTACATATCCAATAAGAGAACTACAAAAATACATGAATAACCGACAGAACTGAAAGGAGAAATGGATATATTCACAAATGTAGTAGAAAATAACACTCCCATCTTAGTTACTATAGAAATGAAAAAGGAAAATTAGTACATATTTATAAGACTTGAACAACACTATCAACCAACTTGACCTAAGTGACATTTATAAACTACCACATCCAACAACAGTGTAACATACATTAGTTTCAGTACACATAAAAACATTCACTAAGACAGACTATACACTGGGTTTTAAAAGAAGTCTCAATATACTTAAAAGATTGAAGTCAAACATATATTTTCTAACCATAAAAAATTAATGAAAAATCAATAAAAAACATTTGAAAATTTCAAAATGTTTGTAAAATACATATACTTCTAAATAACTCATTGAGCAAAGAAATAAAAGATAAACTAGAAAATATTTAACTGAATAACGATATCTTAAAAAACCAAAGTTTGCATAATTTCAAACAAAGAAGTGCTCAAAGGAAACTTTGTATTTTTAAATGCTTGTATTAGAAAAGAAGAAAGTCTCAAATTAATGATCTAAGCTTAAGAAACTGAAAAAAGAAGAACAAATTAAATCCACAGCAAGTAGAAAAAAAGAGTGAAAAATCAATAAACAAGCAAAACAAACACACAAACAATGGAGAGAATTAATAAAACCAAAAGCTGTTTCTTTGAAAATATTAATAAAATGGGAAAACCCCTAGCAAGAAAAAGAGAAAAGACAAATCAATATCAAAATGAAAAAGGTGACATTACTGCCGATCCCATATAAATTAAAAGGATAAAAAAGTGTATTATGAAAAATTTGATGTCAATTAACTTTGACAACCTAGATGAAACCAACAAATATACTGAAAGGCACAATTAAAATCCTTCCACAAAGAAACTCCAGGCCCAGATAATTTCACTAGTAAATTCTACCAAACATTTTAAAGAAGGAATAACACTGCTCTTAAAAATTATTTCAGCAAATGGAGAAAAAGAGAATACTTTGAAACTCCTTTTATGAGATTAACATCATCTGGATACTAAAACCAGAAAAATATGTTACAAAAAAAGGAAAAAGGTTTTTTTCTTCACAACATCCCAAAACTTTAAACCAAAATGGAAAAGTTCTTGCTTGGGGCAATGGTTACATCCATGTACACATTTGGCAAGGCTATCAAAACGTACACTTAAAATATGGCATGGTATTATGTAAACTCCAACTCAATAAAGTGTTTTTTTTAAATTTTATTATTATACTTTAGGTTTTAGGGCACATGTGCACAATGTGCAGGTTTGTTACATATGTATCCATGTGCCATGTTGGTTTGCTGCACCCATTAACTCGTCATTTAGCATTAGGTATATCTCCTCATGCTGTCCCTCCCCCTCCCCCCACCCCACAACAGTCCCTGAAGTGTGATGTTCCCCTTCCTGTGTCCATGAGTTCTCATTGTTCAATTCCCACCTATGAGTGAGAACATGCGGTGTTTGGTTTTTTGTCCTTGCGATAGTTTACTGAGAATGATGTTTTCCAGTTTCATCCATGTCCCTACAAAGGACATGAACTCATCATTTTTTATGGCTGCATAGTATTCCATGGTGTATATGTGCCACATTTTCTTAATCCAGACTATCGTTGTTGGACATTTGGGATGGTTCCAACTCTTTGCTGTTGTGAATAGTGCCACAATAAACATACGTGTGCATGTGTCTTTATAGCAGCATGATTTATAGTCCTTTGGGTATATACCCAGTAATGGGATGGCTGGGTCAAATGGTATTTCTAGTTCTAGATCCCTGAGGAATCGCCACACTGACTTCCACAATGGTTGAACTAGTTTACAGTCCCACCAACAGTGTAAATGTGTTCCTATTTCTCCACATCCTCTCCAGCACCTGTTGTTTCCTGACTTTTTAATGATGGCCATTCTAACTGGTGTGAGATGGTATCTCATTATGGTTTTGATTTGCATTTCTCTGATGGCCAGTGATGACGAGCATTTTTGCATGTGTTTTTTGGCTGCATAAATGTCTTCTTTTGAGAAGTGTCTGTTCATGTCCTTCGCCCACTTTTTGATGGGGTTGTTTGTTTTTTCTTGTAAATTTGTTTGAGTTCATTGTAGATTCTGGATATTAGCCCTTTGTCAGATGAGTAGGTTGCAAAAATTTTCTCCCATTCTGTAGGTTGCCTGTTCACTCTGATGGTAGTTTCTTTTGCTGTGCAGAAGCTCTTTAGTTTAATTAGATCCCATTTGTCAATTTTGGCTTTTGTTGCCATTAATAAAGTTTTTTTAAAAAAAAACCTCTAACTTGTCATTTTATTATAATTACTCCATTTTGGAGAAACATGGGTAGGGAGATTCAGTAAACTGAGAAGTCACTGACTTAGTCTGGAATCTGCTATTATAAAAGTATATATTAAATTCTTAATAAATACTTTACAACAGACTGTCCCTGATGCAGAAGTTTCTCCGTTAAAAAGTATCCAATTGCTTATTTGGATGACTGAGTTCCTAATCTAGAGAGATGATTTCTCCACACTAAAGGAGCAACACATAAAGAACTGGCCACCATATATAATTCACAAAATATGGATTCTTCAAGGCATATAGGATATTACACTCATATCTATTAAGTACCTCTCTAAAAGAATTAATATAATATTATTAAAACTGTGAACCAAAGATTGATTTCCCTTTCACTTTTTTAAATAGTTATGAGAGAGGTTGACTTTGTTTCAGGATCAGCAACTATAAAGATTGTATCCTAATCAGGCAAAATTTACAACAACATTAATTAGGCAGTTGTTTAATGAGATACACAATTGTTACTGTTCTCCAAGATAATTACACATACGGGTATGCTAGTCATACGAATGTCTCTTATTATTTTAGCAGACCCTTAGTATTCACAGATTTAACATTGCTGGTTCCAAGCATTCATGAGTAAGCTTAAAAGGTTTATGACCGTGCCCACTATCGTGCACCCATATAAACCCAAACCCCAGGCTCCAGAAGCTGACCAGCAGGCAAGAAGAGGAGGAGACAAGCAGATGGATGGCGGAACAATGTGGCAGAGAAATAGAGAAGAGGAGCAACATCTGAACACTGAGAGGAGTTTGGCTGGGGGTGGTGGAAGAGGAGTTTGGCCGCTGGATGGCCAGGCTCCAGGGGAAGATCATCTTCCTACTCCATCCCCGCTGCCAGCTCCCCATCCATCCCACTGAGAGCCACCTCCGCCACTCAATGAAATCCTACATTCATCCTTCAAGTCTGCGCTCATCCATTGAGTCTGTGTGTGACCCAATTCTACCGGGACACTGGACAAGAGCTCAGGATACAGAAAGTTGTCACACTGGCCTTCTGCCCTTGCAGAAAAGCAGAGGGTCCACTGAGCTGGTTAACACTCAAGCCGTCTACAGACAGCAGGGCTAAAAGGGCACACTGTAACACATGCACACTTGGGCCCTTGCACCTGTCTATCTGCATGCTCGCCCCACTCCCCATCCCCCAAACCTCAGTAGTTTGAGCAGCAGTGGCGATGGAACAGGCAAGCCACAACCCTGCTATATGTCCTGCAAGGGGGATCAAGGAACCCTCCCGTTTCAGTACCCAGCACACTGTAGACATGTAACTATCTGCTGACCTAATATTATTAAATGGCTAAATCACTACAAGTCCACAATCTCTCATCTGAAACTCTTAGGACCAGATGTGTTTTGGAATTCAGAATTTTTCTGATTTTAAAAAAGTGATAGGTACATATTCCATATATTTATAAAGCACCTCCCGCAGGATATGGTACAGAACCCCACGATCAAGTACATCAATATATCTGCAGTGGAAAATTGAATGTTCATATTGTGAGAAAAATGATTATAAATAACACTGTGAGAATCAGTAGTTCAGCTCAGATTTGAGTGCAAAATGGGTTAGGAAAAACTTGATTTGCTTAGAGATTTTCGAAATTGTAAATAACACACTGAAGACTTATAATACAGACTACAGAAATGACAGGGGTTCAGAGGCTAGGGCAATCAACATAAGCTATGAAGAGATAAAGGTTAACCAGTATTAGTGAGGACTCACACTTTATTGGTTGGATGGGAGAACTCACTTGAACATACTGGGAGTACTGGGTTAGGTATGGTGGAGTCAGATCACAGAGGGCTAGACTGAGAGTCCCAAGCCTCCAGAACCACCTAGATCCTAGGTAAAAGCAACACAGTGAGAGCAGGACTTGAGAAACATTAATCTGGATGATAATGATGATGATGATAATGATGATGATGATAGCTAGGTTCTCAAAGCCCAGAAGAATCCAGGATTTTACTATCAACAATAGGGAGTGAAGAAGGGGAAACAAAACCATGCAAAAAATACCAATGGACTGTAATCAAGTATGCAGAAGCTGCAGGTGTACAAAAAAAAAAAGAGAAGAAATAAGAATAAATGTAGGCTGTACACTTTACTAAACGCTCGTGAGACAAAAGGATATTATTTGTCTATGAAAGGATAGCAGTGTGGATAATAAAAGAGATTATTACCATACACTGAGTCTAAGAGTGAGGAGGATCATATTCTACCCAGGAAATCAGAACACAGATTTTTCAAAACAACAATAGAAGGAGAAAGGAATACCAGCTCAACTGAAGAAAGGAGTGTATTACAGGGGCTGACTACAGGGAGAAGTGATTGTTCTTCAAGAGAGGACAAAGACTGTAAATTCCCTGGGTGGTGAGTGAGCAGCTCATATTACAGACATTGAACCAATTGTGAGGTTCAGGGAGGTAGAGCAGAAGGTATAGGACTGCCACGAACTGAAACAGATGCGTAAGAGTTTATAAGCCCCTGCAGAGGATCTTGACTGAAAAAATCATGTATGATTACAGGTAAGAGATCCAGAAGAGGTGGAAGCTGTTCATGTCTTGATAATGAGATGTAAGAAAATGGGAGGGGCTAAATGTTATCACCTGGAGGGAAAGATCACTGGTCTTGTAAAGATGTGGAGCAGATGCAGGTTCAGAAATAGATCTTCTTTGTTCACAGAGATGAAGCATCTTGTATTAAAGGGGAGTGACATGCTCTTGGAATAGGAGTCATGTTTTCCTAACAGACCCAGAAAGGGTAACACATCAAAGAGAATATGCACCATCTGTGTATTAAAGAAAAAGGCACAATTGTTTACTTTTGATTGTAGCCCTGTTTCTAAATGAATGTGGCATTTGTATGAAAGTTGCTTGGAGGAAAAAATGGAAAGATCATACCGGATGTAAGTGACTTCAAAAGCTGTAAAAAATCTTCTATCACTTTTTTTCCAAAGCAGCTTGGAATGATTTGCTGCATTCTCATGTTTAGCTCAAACCTGAGGAAACTGGATAATATAGGGTAGAACACAAAGGTTCTTAGAACAACGTCTGCAGGATTTCACAAATAAGTCTAGGTGCTATAAAGTGTTAATAGAAAACTGAGGCCTCCAACCAATGTGCATGGTAAATGGCAGATCAAGGAAACAGGCCAATAGGAAAAATATCCACCTGATAACAATTTGTGGGTGGAGAATTATTCTATAATGAGTATTATGTCACCATTAAGAACGAAAGTTTAATTTGTTAGCACGTTCAATAATTCAACTTTAGGACCCACTTTCCTTTTCTTCCCTTCTATTAATAATATCATTTTTGAACACAATACCATCTTACATTTAGTAAGGTTTGAAGAAATATAAGCTTTTAAAAAATGAGCACATAATCTGAGTTAATCCAAAGTTCTGTAAAACAAAATCCAAGACAACTCTAGACACTTTAAATGTGTAAAAGTAGATGGAAACGATATTATTTTTATTTCTATCCTTCCTCATCCAAGATCTAAACATGTTTATGACACCTCATATGTATCTTAACATAGTATCATTAAGCCTTCTGCATCAAAGTGGCAAGTGCCCAGAATAATATATAATGTGTGGGTATGCTTGTGTGCACATGCATGAGTGTATGTGGAGCTGGAAGTAGGGGAGTGATGGTGATGAGAGGCACTAAAATGAGGAAGTTAGAAGGAAGAAAGAGCATCATGAAAGGAAGCAGCTGCTACAAACACAAGGGAAAACAACAAGCACTAAGATTACAGGGCTTAAAAAATCTACTTGTAGAACTCATGGAGAAAAGTCTCAAAATATGGCAAGTGTCCATAAGAAAAAGGAGTTGTGACAGTACAAAGTATCCAATTTCTTTATTTTAAAATATCATTTTAGTTGAATCTGCATAGCGTTCAAAACAAGAAGATGCAGAATATTTAGGTAACTCTTGTCAGTAAAAATGCCTCTGTTTATTTCATAAAATGTTGAAAATAATCTACTTCAAGTACTTGGCTACAAATCTGTTTAGCCGGGCAAGTTGGATAATGAAGTGAATTGTTCTAAGAAAATATGTGAACTTTACATTGTAACTTAACTTTTTTTTTTTAACTTACCAGGAGATGACATGTGTGTCTTTCAACTGTTTTGAAGTTTTTTTTTTTTTTTTTTTTTCCTTATGAGGTCCCACCCACATGTGCAGTAGGGTCATATAATACCTCTATAAATAGGTTTCAAATGTCAATATGCACTGGTGTATGGAGCTCTGTCCTACAAAGATGTAAATGCACCTAATGTGCTGGGAAATGATGGTATACTAAATTGCAGAAGGTGAGCATCTTCTGGGTACAATCCCAGAGGATGTGGAATAACATAACTACTAAAGTCTAAGGTTATCCTCAACAACTGATGAATGAGAAGTAGCACACTTGCTCAACCCCTTTCATTGATGAACCTAAAATGTTAGTGCAAGTAGTCCCTCAGGACTATGGAGAAACAAATGCCCTCCTTTTACATGAGGAAACAGAGCTGAGGTGAAAGTATTTCCCCCAAGGGTTCACTAAAGACGGAGCTGGAACACAAATCCAAATCCATGCTCCTTGACTGGTAGGCCAGTGATCTTTTCAGTACTTGAAACCCATTGTACACTCTTGAGCTAGACTGCATGGGTTCTAATTCTACCTCAAATAGATAGTGGCGCTACTGAAGTGATTAACTTTCTGAGCTTTAGCATGCTCATCTTAAAGGTGAAGATAATAATGGCATGTGCTTCACAACATCGTTATGAGAATTTCATGAGGTAATATGTACAAAGAACTTAGAACAATGCCATACATTTAGAAAATGCTAAATAAATATAAGCTCTAATTAGTATTGACATATGTTCTCTTGGTTGGTAGGCAGCAAGGAATAGAAGTTAAGAACCCAAATTCAGAAGCTGTATACTAAAGATGATCCTGGTAAAATTACTTAATCCTTGACAAAGATTCCTTGCTTGGCCCAACTTTACTCTTCTGAACCTTCTTCAAGGCCCGTCTGTCCACTTCCTCATAAAATCTGTGTTTTAGCAATCCCTGCTAAGTTAGTTTCGCAAGAATCTCCCACCCTCAATATATGATCATCCCAGATAGCTCATCAGGTGCTTCATCCTCCACTACCTCCCAGGTAATGTCTGATCACACTGCCCTGTCTTCAACAGGAATCCCGTTACGTTGGTTTAGCCAGAAGTTAGCCTTACTTCTGATGTTTCCTCTTAGTAATTTTTCATCCACTGACCCCCACTCTGCTCCTTTGCTATAAATGCCCACTTGCATATGCTGTATTCAGAATTAAGCCCAATCTTTCTCCCCTATTGCAAGACTCCCTATACCTATTTCTAAGGTCCTGAATAAAGTCTGCCTTACTATGCTTTAATCAAAGTATCACTGAATGTTTTTTTCGTTAATACCCCTCAAAGCCTCAGTTTCCTCACTGATAGAAGGGAGAAAACAGTAATTCCTACCTGAGGGGTTGACTGTAAGGATTAAATGAGACAGTTCATGTAAAGTGCTTGTAACAATGCCTGCCACGTAAGTAGCACTCAATAAATAATAGCTATTATTCACAATATAGTAATTCAATAAAAGCTTTAACTTTTTATCACCAACCTAATTCCATCCTACCCTCACTTACTGTCCCCCTCTACCTTTCACTTTTCTTCATCTTCATGCCTAATAAAGAAGAACAGAGCCAGAGATTTATGCTTCAACATTAAATATGGGAAGGAAGAATAAAAATTTAAAGAGGATTTCACTTAATATATAAACAGCCAAATTTATCCAATACATCAGTGGATAAGAGCTCACACTTTGGATAGAGACAAAGGGGGGCACACAAGAACATTTTCAACTGGCCAGTATATCACTTAGTAGCACAGTAATGGTTTTGTTAAATGCCAAGCTAGCTAATAACTAAAGAACATACTTTCCTCTCATATGCTATCAGTGGCAGTGTACATTGGTACAAAGTATAAATTCATTAGCAATAACCATCAAAATTAAAATCTATGTATCCATGAGTTTTCACTTCTGAGGGATTCATCTGATTGGTATGCTTCCATATGCATTAGTATTTATATTTGCAGTTTCATTACTGCAGCTGAATATAACACTGTTGCCCTAATTCTTAGTTTGAGATTTTAGGCATCTTTCCAGGAGTTAGGAGATAAATAGAATGTACTTGCTGCTGAGTACATTCAGCGACAGTAGATGTGAGAAAGGACATCTTCACATTAGACCATGGAAGTGAATAGGATAATCATCAACAACTTTAAAATGTGCTCTAGTAACTGTGCTTATAATCTATTAATTTTCTATGACAGTGCATTTTACTTATCCTTGAGCATAATTAAACAGGCAAACATATTTATTGACAATATCCCAATATCATGTTGTATTATGCTTGATGTCAAATTTTGATTTAAAACATCAAGCATCTTGAATATCCAACTGTGCTCTTTTTTTTTTTTTTTTTTAAGTTTGCGTTTGTAATCACAGCACTTTGGGAGGTTAAGACGGGCAGATCACAAGGTCAGGAGATCGAGACCATCCTGGCTAACACGGTGAAACCCCGCCTCTAATAAAAATTACAAAAAACTAGCCAAGCGTGGTAGTGGGCGCCTGTAGTCCCAGCTAATCGGGAGGCTGAGGCAGGAGAACGGTGTGAACCCGGGAGGCGGAGCTTGCAGTGAGCCGAGATTGCGCCACTGCACTCCAGCCTGGGCGACAGAGCGAGACTCCGTCTCAAAAAAAAAAGTTTGAATAGTCCTGATATACTAGTATAAGCTACATTTGTCCTAAGATTTCCTTTCTTTGTGAATAAAGTATATGTTTTCTTTTCCCTAATCATTATTCTAGTAATCTGAAAACTTACAGAGCCCAGTACAAGGTAATATAGGGAGGACTATAGAAATTTAGAGCTAAATGATATAGATTTTTAATAACTGCAGATCTAACCATCTATCCATCAATGTACTAAATGCCTAATGTGTGCCAGACATATGCTAAAAGGCAGCAGTAGAGGATTCAAATAATTAAGGCATGCTCCTATCCTCAATTGTGATTAGCTTTGAAAACCTATATTCTTTTGGTAGTCTCTGAACTTTCCTTTGCCCAGAATCTGCTTCTGCAAATTATCCTTATAGCAGCTTGTGAATTGTCCTTCCAAAGTATAAGATCATGTCACTGCCCTTCTCAAACACCTTTGATTGATTAATCCACTCAATAAATATTTGAGCACCAATCATTTGCCAGATACTTTTGTAGATGCTTAAGACAGGGCAGTGCTGACAAAAAAATCCCTGTCCTACTGTATTCTAATAGGATAGAAAAACATTTATATATATATATATATATGTGTGTGTATATATATATATGTGTGTGTGTATACATATATATATGCGTGCACACACACATATATGTTAGTAACAAGATATAAAAGGGAAAGGGGGGTAGGAAGTCTGTGTATGTATGTGTGTATGAACATATCTAGTTTATTCTTGTCTTCCTGCCTCTGCTCACCTATTTGCTCTTCATGGGAATGTCTTCTGCTTCTTCTCTGCCTACTAAAATTCTTCCTATTTTAAAAACCTACTTCAAATTACTCTCTCTCTTTGCAAAGCCTTCGCAGATTCCTAACTAGAATTAATGACTATCTTCTGCTCTGTATTACGACAGCTCTTTGTATTTCTAGCATGTTATTTTTTCCCCTTATCTGGCTTTCATCCAAGGTTACTACAAGTTAAGTATCACTAATCTGAATATCTGAAATGCTCCAAAATTCTAAACTTTTCGATCACTGATGTGACACTCAAAGAAAATGCTTTTTGGAGTGTTTCAGATTTTCAGATTAGGGATGCTCAACTGGTAAGCACAACACAAATATTCTGAAGTCTGAAATAAAAAATCTGAAATCCAAAACACTTCTAGTCCCAAGTGTTACCTGTATAGAGTGCCTAACACAGAAGCTGGTACATAATATCCCCCCCAAAAAAAAAAGTGAGTTGCCTAAGATTATAATGCTGTCCTAATCTTTTTGTTGTGAAAAGGGGGATTTTTCCCAATGACAAGTTACATACACTGATGTCTGTGGCCTCTCTGCTCACCCTGGAGCAGATGTGTATATAAAGTTTATATACAGGGAGACACAAAAATACCACCAGCAAAGGAGACCACTCACCTCCAAAGGTTCTAATGCCCATTTACCTACCAGCATAGTCTCTCATTATTTCCCATAACTCACAGAATTATTTTCACCATCTTCATCAACCTACTCTAAGTTGTATCTACAACGCACCAGCTTTTATACTCAATATAAAAAATTGAGCTTTTATTGTTTCTTTTTGTGATTATAACAACAAATATAAAGAATAGGTCAGTTTTTAAGAGGAACTCACTTCATCCTTCTATTTATGGCTAGCATAGGCCCTTTTACTCAGGAACAGCTAGTGTCTTACTACAACTCTTAATATTAGAATAAATTGCATGTTGTTTTAGATAGTAATTATGTACTTAAAAGAGGAAAGTCGGTTAGATAATGTGCTTTCTGAGGTCCCTTCCAGCTGAAAATGCTGATTCTAATGCCCTTCTTAAAATAGTACTAACCAACTAGTCTGCTAGTCTTTATTCTTGAACTATTTCCCAGCTGCAGAAATATCTCCAGATGTAGAGTTATCTCCTTAAATATCTTTTGACTCATTGCAAAAATTCACTGCTAATTGACGTTCAATTTTACAAAGTGAATGTGGCTACAAAATGCAAAAATCACTTAGCTCAGATGGGTGAATCACCTACATGTACATCTGGTTCAGTCACTTATGGGTTCAAATCTATCTACCTACCTATCTACCTATCTTTATTAAATATTATAAACATTATTTACTACTTATATATTATTCCTACATTACATGTATTCACATGTACATAGTATATATAATTTTAGTGATAAAAATTCTAAACAGAAAGATTACTAAGGCTTGTGATATAGCCAAAGAGAATAGACCCAAAGCTTTCGATCATTACTGTCAAGCGAATATCATTTCCCTCAAGACTATCAAAGCCAATATTTATACACATCTAAGAATCTATATTCATGCTGCACCCAGGAGTTCTGTCTCTTAAAGGCAGACCTTAATCTAGATTGATCCCAGGTCTCAAATTAGATAAACATCAAGTAGGCACAGAAAACAGGATAATATAAGAAAGTCATTTATCTTGGGCTGATTTCCTAGTCTTAACTATTTCCCTTAACTCACAGTCCTATCTGAGACTTCTGCAGGGTCTACAAAGGAATTAGGTAGATAATTATGAGTTTAGTTTGGGGATTATTCAATTTCCTTGCTGCCCCTTGTTTTCTTCGGTTGTGTATCATGTCACAAGAAAGTGGACAGGGATCAGGAAAGGAGCACGGTGGACATTAACATTGTTCACTGGTATGTTGTTCCCCTTTCTAGGTACTTGGGAGGATTATATAACCCATCCCCCTTGAAGTTATGTGATGTGCTTGAGCCAATAGAATGGGAGAAAGAGAGACAGCACTTGAAGCTTCAAGTATTTAATTGCTGGGGGTCAATTCTCCAGCCTTCCTTTGCCCATTCCAGTGACTGTGGAAGCATGTGTTGACATGAAACTGCAACTCTAAATTGGCAAATGGAAAGAAGCTACCCAGGAGCATCACCAAAACTTGCAGCAGACCTCGGGCATGTAGCAATCAACTTGTTGTTTTAAATCCCTGAAATTTGAGGATTGTTGGTTCTTGCAGCATAACCAAGCCTATCCTGATTGATACAAGAAGCACCTAATTTTGCCACATTTAGCAGCTCAGGAAAACTTTTTTGAAGAATGAGTTTAGGTTACTGGTTTCTGAATTACAGCTGGAATTCAGCTATCTCTCTTTTACTTATTTTATTCATATTTGGCTACAATTCAGACCAGGCAATTTCCCAAATATTGTTCTTGAAGTAGAGTATCTTAATAATTACTAATTCATTATTCTATAACTATAGCCTCCCACTGTGCAACTAATATAAGCTTATGGAATAGTGATGCTCATGCAAAGTAGCCAAGTTACTTATCTGTGATGGCTTTTTAAATTTTACAGGCAGGGTGAGCATCCAAGTTTGCCCTCTGGGAAAATCAGAACTAAAAAGACTTCCTTTGTGCTTTGTCAATGGCTAGTCTGTCAATTCCGTACTGTACTCAGGCAGTATGGGGCAGTTTCAATCTTCTCCTTACATTTCCTTAAAAGATTTTCTCTACTCATACATATTCTGGTTCTTTCAGAAAAGTCATTTTGAAGAAATCCATCTCATTCTCTAAGTAGTAAAGATCTAACATGTCATGTGAACAACTTTTGGCTGAAGAATTTCATCAGTTCAGGTACCACAATGTGGACAGCATAAAGAATGCTTTAAAAAAAAATCTGGCCAGGCACGGTGGCTCATGCCTGTAACATCAGCACTTTGGGAGGCCGAGGCGGGTGGATCACGAGGTCAGGAGATCGAGACCATCCTGGCTAACATAGTGAAACCCCATCTCTACTAAAAATACAAAAAATTAGCTGGGCGTGGTGGCAGGCGCCTATAGTCCCAGCTACTCCGGAGGCTGAGGCAGGAGAATGGTGTGAACCCGGGAGGCGGAGCTTGCAGTGAGCCGAGACCGAGTGGCACTCCAGCCTGGGCAACAGAGCGAGACTCTGTCTCAAAAATAAATAAATAAATAAAAAATAAAAAATAAAAAAATAAAAAAATCTGCATTCTGATTAAAGTTAAGCTTAGCTGTATTCAATAGCAAAATTTTGACAATAAAAGATGAAACAGGCATGAAATGTCTTGTCATTTAAACTTGCCTTTGGCATTAAGTCTAGTGCCTGAGTTACACGGTGGTGTGTGTTGAACTGTGTCCTCAAAAAAGTTATGTCTAAATTCTAATCCTGGGTACCTGTGAATGTGGCTTTATTTAGAAACAGGGAATTTTTGCCAATGTCATCAAGTTAAAATGAGGTCATGCTGATTCGGGTGGACCCTAGTCCAACGATTGGTGTTCTTGTAAGAAAAAGAAAATGTAGTTATAGAGAGGAAGAACACCATGTAAAGATTATAAGCCAGGGAATGCCAAGGATTCCCAGCAACCAACAGAAGCTAGAAGAGAGGCATGGAAAAGATTTCCCCTCAGGACCTCAGACACCTTGCCAACACCTTGATTTGGGATTTCTGCCTCCAGAATTGTGAGACAATAAATTTCCGTTGTGTTAAGTCACCCAGTTTTTGGTACTTTGTTAAGGCAGTGTGGAAATATATAACATGGTAATATATTTCAGTCACCAGTATTTGCTAATGGTAGTAATATGAGGAAAGAAACCCCCTCTGAAGGCTGACTATGCAAAACCAGGGCAGGACATGATAGTCTACAGTTGAGAGAAATAAAGTTGAAAGATTCCACATGGGAGACAGCTTCAACGCAAAGTGTCTAAATATTTAACAAATATAATTATATTTGAGGAAATTAAATATTTAAATTTGATATAAATGATATATCTTGGTAACCAGACTTTTAAAAGATGACAAATGGATACAAAGTAAAGATTTACAAAAACTGGCTCTTAAAACTATGGCATTTTGCTAACTTTCAAATCTTAATTCTAGTTAAAAATTTCACAAACATTTGATTGTCAATATATCAATTATGAAATATAAATACTTCGCACATTTGGTACTTTTCTTTTGTACTTAAGTTTCCTTTTGGTTTCACAAGTAGTAATTCTTGTTTCTTATTTGACTTTTTTTTTTTTCTTCAGATTTACTTTGATAGTATTCCCAGCTGTTATTTGTTTCACCTTGTCACTGGGAAATCTTTTCTTGATTCTGAATTCTGCATTTACTTTATAGATGTGATCTATCCATATATAAAAATTAGGAAATCCTCTTTCTCAAAATATTATTTATCCAAGTAACTGTAGTCATGACAATGCATAAAGAAAAAAAATGATTGTGACATAAAAAGATTAACATATTAACCACCTATAAAATGAATCTTCCCTCTCATAGCCTTCCCTAATTAATTCTTTCCTATTAGCATTAAAATTTTACTTTCAGTCTTTCATTGGTCAGTAGATGTTATGACCATCCAATGATGTATAACAATACAATGCAAATATAAGGTAAATGAATTATAAAGTGACATTACAAACCTCGCAAAGATTTACTGACCTCTACTGATATTTACCCTGCATTTTAGTTTTATATTTTCATGTTTCAAAACGTTCTGGATATATGACAACACACAGAGGACACAGATTGTATTTTCCAAAAACTGCTACAGCATTATTTCTAGTTACACAGACTTTCCAGAATACTGCCACTCCCCCATTAAGAACTGGAGTTTACATAACCTTGCCTTACGAGTGGGCCTTTGTAGTTGTTTCAAATATTAAAGTATGGTGGAAGTGATCTTATGGTAACACAGCTTTCACTTGCCTCTCTCTCTCTGGGAACATGCACCTCAGGGGTCCTGAGCTGCCATGTAAGAAGTCTAGCTACTAGGAAGCTACCATGCTGGAGAGACCATGTAGAAAGACTATAAAGAAAGAGATCCTTGGGCAGTGGGAGTGTAAACTGTTCCAGCCCCCATCTGTTTGTGTTTTGTTATCCCAGGAACCAAACAAGTGAGTGAGCATTCAGATGACTACAGCCCCAGCCACCATCTGACTGCAACTTTGTGAGAAACGCTAAGCTGCCCAGGGCTTCTCACAAAGCACCCTGTCAACTTCGGAATCATAAGAGAGAGTAATAAAATGGCTGCTGTTCATTTAAGCCACTAAATTTAGGTTGCTATACAGCAATAGAAAGCCAAAAGATTTTTACACCTGGAAGCAGAGTGCTGCTATAACAAAACCTAAAACATGTGGCAATAGCTTTAAGACCAGGCTACGGGCAGATGTTGGAAGGGCCTTAAAGAGACAGCTAACAGAAGAAGCTTGATGGCTTTCAAGGAGGCTGTTGGTAAAAGCTTAAAGGAAGATCAGGAAAATATTATTGGAAGCTGAGAGAAAGGGAATCCTTATTATATGGTAGAAGAAAGTTTAACAACACTGTTGGCTGTGGCTTTGTAAACAAAATTACATATATAATGAATTGGTGAATTTATCTGAGATTTCTAGACAGTTTGATTGCATTAGTCCGTTCTCACGCTGCTATAAAGGACTGCCTGAGACTGTGTAATTTATAAAGGAAAGAGGTTTAATTGACTCACAGTTCCACATGGCTGGTGAGGTCTCAAGAAACTTATAATCATGGCAGAAAGGGAAGCAAACACATCCTTCTTCACATTAGCAAAAGGGGGAAAAGCCCCTTATAACACCATCAGGTTTCATGAGAACTTACTACCACAGGAACAGCAGCATGGGGAAACCTGACCCCATGATTCAGTTACCTCCCACCAGGTCCTTCTCATGATGTGGGGATTATGGGAACTACAATTCAAGATGAGATTTGGGTGGGGACACTGCCAAACTATATCAATGATATAAGTGCCAACTATTTCCTTTTAACTATGACTGAGATTTTTTTTTTTTAAAGGCAGTGTTTAATTTTCAAGGTCTATGTAACCCAGAGGTTAAGTCACAAAGAGTGACTCACCCCCAAGAAAACCCTGCAAAGATATTGCCAAATTGGAGACAGAAACCTTAAGAATCTACAAGGAAAGAGATCCTAAGGGGTTGGCATCAGAACGGAAGGATTATAATGTTGACTTAAAATTTGTGTATACAGATCTGCTAAGTTGTGATTCTGATTCAATGTATTAGAGTGGCTGGTAGTGGCTGTAACAGGTTGGTTGGCTGACTGAAATCCAGGCCCAAAGGTGGACTACACTAAATGAAGGTGAAATTCTAGAACTTCCTTGATATACTGTAGAAGAAAGAATCCAAATGCTTAAGGAGATAAAATGTTAAGGTGGATTTCTCTTATGTAAGACCTGTTTAATCACCTGTTAACTTTGTCCCCCAGAACAGTAGTCACCAATCTTTTTGGAACGAGGGACGGCTTTCATGGAAGACGATTTTTTCCATGGATCAGGGTACAGGGGATGGTTTTGGGATGAAACTATTCCACAAGGAGTATGCAACCTAGATCCCTTGCATGCGCAGCTCACAGCAGTTTGCGCTCCTATGAGAATCTAATGCCACTGCTGATCTGACAGGAGGTGGAGCTCAGACGGTAATGCTGACTCCCCTGCTGCTCACCTGCTGCTGTGTGGCCTGGTTCCTAACAGTATTGGTCTGTGGCGTGGGGGTTGGGGACCCCTGCTCCAGAAGGTCTTGAGAACATTCCCTTTACCAGTTCTGTGTGAAATACATTCATGAGGGGAGATCTGGCATCCTTGAGAACTCACTGGTGGCTATTCTCTGTAGGCCCAAGCATGGCAGTAGGCTAAATTAAATAAATGGCACTTTGTGGTGACAAAGGCCAAGTGGCAGCATTCAACCACCAGAAATAAGGTGGATGTGGTGCCAGACTAACTCTGAGAGAGCAATTTCTGTTTGAAACTCTAATTACCTCATTAGTATAATATGCCTTATGTCTCCAGGTTGTGTTTGAAAAGCTTCAGAAGCTCACACATATCCAACATTTCTCCCTACTCTACTTTTACTCCATACCCTCACACTTATTCTTACTTTCAAGATTACTAGAGATATATTCATTCTCTAATTCTGTTCCCAAAACTCGTCTTCCCTAAACTCCATCCTTTTTTTTTTTTTTTTTTTTTTTTTTTTTTTTTTTTTTATTGAGACGGAGTCTCGCTCTGTCGTCCAGACTGGAGTGCAGTGGCGCAATCTCAGCTCACTGCAAGCTCTGCCTCCCGGCTTCATGCCATTCTCCTGCCTCAGCCTCCTGAGTAGCTGGGACTACAGGTGCCCACCACCACACCCGGCTAAGTTTTTGTATTTTTAGTAGAGACAGGGTTTCACCGTGTTAGCCAGGATGGTCTCCTGACCTCGTGATCCGCCTGCCTCAGCCTCCCAAAGTGCTGGGATTACAGGTGTTAGCCACCGCGCCCAGCCCCTAAACTCCATTCTATTTTATTCTCCCATTAGTTCCAATTTTTCCATCAGAAATAATTTTTAAAATTGGAAAATATATGATCATCACTTTCGTTGCAAAAAGAAAAAAAATCTATACAGTGCAAAAAATACATAAAGTTAAAAAATCATGTAAAAAAGAGTTGATGTGAAATATGGGTAAAAATAGCAAGATACTGTCTTATAACTGATTTTGATAATCCAATCCAACTGGGTTTGGCCATTTCCTTTTACTACTGTTTTGAGTCATCACTTTGGTTTCCCATTTTTCACATCAGTTCAGGGTACTAGAAAAATCAAAATTTATGAATCTTGACTGTAAAAAAAAAACTGGCAATAAAGGAACATTAATCTAAAAGAAAGGTTAAATTTAAGGGACAGAAACAATTGTGTTAACAAAATGAATGTATCTGTATGGAAGATGTCTGAATTGACAGGGATTTTAAGATATTAAGAAGGTAGCTAGCTGTGAAATATATATACGTACATGCAGAAATGGAAACAGATAATTTTAACAGAAGTACAGGGATTAGAAAAGAGAAGGTTATAAATTCATTTGGCACTTACCACCATGGAGTATTCTATTTTGTTCCAAACAACATATTTCATAAGGAATATTAGATTTCAATGAAATAGGGGGACCAGTGAGGGGAGATTAACTACATTATATAAGAAATGGTTAAAAACACTGGGAGTACTCAAGCTGGTTTAAAGAAAATAGTAAGAGCAAGTCAGAGAACTTTAAATATTTGAAAGGCTATCAAACAATTCCTGAAGGATTGTTGCAAGCATTTGAGGTATGTATAAAAAGTGGGTTAAAAATTTTATGTTCTTAATAAATGTAGCTTAAAATGCTTAAGAGATTTTTAAAAATTACAGAGATCATAATCAGGGCTAATTAAGTTGAAAGGAAGGTAGATTTCTAATTTGCTAGCAATATGGTCTACCAAAAAGAAATACAATGTCTTGTGAGGTAGTAAAATTGTTAATCGAAGTGTTTTAAGCTGAAAGCTAGATGATGACATTTTAGGAATGATGTTGGAGGAAATTTCACCTTGAGTAGAAGACTGAGCTTTGAGACCTCAAATGGTGTTTTCAACTTCAGGGCAATGACTCACACTTGCCATGTGCTGCCCTGACAACTCTCTCCCTTGTCAAGTTAGGTAACTCATAATATCACATTCCTCACTTAAAAAAAAAAAAAAGTACAGTGGATTGCTTAATTAGTTCCAGTTAATTCATTGTGGAAAATTACCATTAAGGATAGGATGACTCAGTTGTAGAGGACTTTAAAATAAAAACATAAACTTCAGTCACTTTTTGTGAGCCAAATATCATATTCATTATAAATCTCTGTGTACAAGAACTATAATGGGAGTGGAAGTGAAGGAATACTCCCTCAGAACAATATTGGTGTTTGGGCTTATAATTACATACAGTATTTTGGGACATAAGAATAGAAAACAATAAAATATAAACCTACTAGAGCAAAAATAGAAAATAATAAAGTACAAATTGTTATGTAAACTAAGCAAATATAAAAATAGACTTACAAAAGATAAACTGGAAGCTATTAATTATAAAATCAACAATTAATTCAGTCAGTCTTAATGT
This sequence comes from Symphalangus syndactylus, assembly GCF_028878055.3. Classification (NCBI taxonomy): domain Eukaryota; kingdom Metazoa; phylum Chordata; class Mammalia; order Primates; family Hylobatidae; genus Symphalangus; species Symphalangus syndactylus. Next base: position 35,078,524 of record NC_072443.2, on the reverse strand, counting down.
TAGCAAATCTAATGGATGTGCAGTGGAAATTCATTGTGGTTTAACTTATATTTATCTGTTAACTAGTAATGTTGAGTATCTTTCCATGTGCTTATTGGCCATTAGTACATTTTCTTTGACAAAAAGTCTAAATAAATCTGCTCATTTTAAAAAACTGGGTTGTCTTCCTATTGAGTTGTAAGACTTCTTCATATATTCTGGAAGCAAGTCTTTTGTCTGATACAGTTGTTGCAAATTTTGTTTGCGTCTGTGGTTTGCCTTTGTTTTCTTAATGGTGTCTTTCAAAGACCTAATGTTTTCAATTTTAATGAAGTCTGACTTATCACTTTATGTTTTATGTTTTTATGTTCTGGTACTAATTAATTTGTGTGTGAACAAGCACACATGGTTTAACAATTATACATGCAGTTCATATCTCAATGGGAAATAACCACAGTAAAATTATTCAACTTTGTAACTACCTTTTCTTAAGTATAGTCTGCAATTTCTCAGGTTCTACTTAAAAGTAAAGCTACTATTTTACATCATTTTTCTAAAAAGGTATTTGTGGTTTCCATGGGAACACATACATCAATAATAAGGCATCTGAAACGTTTCAAACAAATACATTTTTACATGCCGTTTCTTTTCATAAACAGGATTGATAGTCTAAAGAACTACTGCCCGCCAAACATCTGAAATTGAGATTATTACCTTCTGTAAAGTGCCAATGAATTTAAACTAGGAATCATCATAAAGCTAAGCATTTCCTTTTAAAGGCCTTTAACGAATCTCATTCTTCTAAAGTTACTTATGTACAAGAAATATTCCACCGATAGCAAGTTTTATATCTCATCTAATATTCATTGTGGTTAAAGCTACTGTAAAGATATCATTCAAAGTGCATTTTAAGCTTCTAATATCTATGTGAGCTGTCAGTCATAATTGTAAAGCAACCATAAGACAACGTTTAATTCACATTTTTAAGAAGGAAATCTTGTTCTTAAAAAAAGCAAAAAAAATTTGAAGTAATTTTTGTTTAGTAAACAAAAATGTTTTTTAAATTCAATGTTATGTGGATTGGCAACAGTTCTTAAAATGAAATTCGAAAACATCTACAGAATAGTGTTGGTTACTTCCACTGTGTGTGCTTTTATAATAACCCACTAGCTAACTAATCAACTGTATAGTTAAATGTTACACTAAGAATCACATGAAGATAGCTATGTAGAACATTGGTGTCAAGTAATACCAATGTTACTTTTCAATTTACTATCTATATTATTTTCCCAGGGGAAAAAAAGGAGTCAAGATGTAGAACTGGAAGGGGCCTTAAAACTTAACTTTATTCTCAATGCAGTAATGCTTCCTATAACCTACAACAACAGACAACAGCTGAGTCCAATACACAATGTCAGTATTACTTTGCAAGGTATCAGTCCCACTATGAGACAAACCTAATTACTGGAAACATCATCTTTATACTGAGTATTCTAGTCTATCTTCTTGTGACCTTCATCTTGTAGTTCAAGTTCTGTTTTTTAAAATTATAAAGAAAAACTACACTCCCCAATCAATGGAACAATAAGAAATCACCATGGAGTTTGGCTCTGTGGAAAAAACAGACAAATTATGTAGTCATAGAAATGTTAAATGAACTCAAGCTGGATCTCTTGAAAAACCAGAAGTAGGCCTAAAAGAACTTAATGTATTTTAAGTTCTAAGTTTTTTGTTTGGTTGTCATGGAAACTCATCATAAAGAATGATCCTGAATATGAATGTGTAACATATGTATTTTGCTATTAATCAAAGGTAAGGAAAGTAAGTTGTGACATGTTAGTAAATATGAAAATGACTTTAACAGGCCTAATGCATTTTGAAAAATATTTGTAAAGCAGTATCAATGACTGAAACTAAAGTACCACTCCAGATAGGTCCCCTCACCTAAAACAGTAGGTCTTACTAACTTTTCAATAGTAAAATGCTGTTTAGTCTGAATTTGAAGATCAACATTTTAATTTACATGCCCAAGAATAAACATATGTCATTGTGGGGCTTATTTCTCAGAATAAGATTCCCAAGTAGCAAGTGATATATATTTAAAAAGATGGAGTTACCAACTGGCTAACTGCTTGCCCTGAACACATTCCCAATTAACATATACCAATAAATCAAATAATGGGATGTTATTATACAAAAACCTAAGTGGATGAACATCTTGGCTTGAAAATGTTCTAAGAAATCAGCAAAATAAATTTGGAATCATGCCACAACCAGATTTAGCCAGTGGTGAAAACATGTCTGTGGGGAAAGAGAGAGGTAACTGTGTCTATTATCATGCCTAGGAACAGGAATTTGAACTATGGTAGCTTGGTAACTATGGAAACTTCTCTGACAGGTTGCCAAGGCAAACTAGGTTAAAGATTCCCATTCTCATAAAAGAAAATGGAATAATTTGGTGGCTGCAGATAAGGTCAACTTAACCAAGAATAAACTGTGGTCATGACTACTTTCCCCAAAACAAATCCTTTTGAATGTTTTTCCATTTATTCAATTATTTTTAAAAATTTCTTAATTTTTGGCATTTTAAATCTTTCTAAACCAAAATGTATGTTGAATTTAATCTAGTATTTCTGACTTATGTGAAAACTGTAGCACTTTAAAGAGTTATGGTCTATTTTTTTTTAACTAATGAACCATTTAAAAACATTTAAATTAATTCATTCTAACATGTCTTCAAACTTAAGATGTTTCTAAAAGAAAATTTTACTTTAACAAAAATTTTAATTCTAATTTCATTTTATTTAAGGCATCTGAATAGATTAAAAAACAAAAGTGTGCTAAGTGTTCAATAAATTTGTTCTAAGAGACTTTCAGAGTACTAGAGAAGTATCTTAGAGAGCTTTAAGCAACAGTGAAGGCTAGTGATTTGAGATAAAAGTCTAAAAGAAAAGTCATGTTTTCAGTGGAAACACTATCACAGGAGTTAATATAAAACCATGATTATTCAGCAACTCAAAGTCAGGCTACATGGACTTAAATACATACTGGCACTAGGACATAAATATGTGAAATCAGGACAATCCTGGACATTCTAGGATATAAGATTACTGTGCTAATATATAAGAAGGGTATCAATAGCCTGAGATAAGTCTCCCCATTGGTATTTTCATGTAAACAGGTAGTAACAGGTATTATTAATCTCTAATCTTGGGAAGTAAGGCAGGGACTGAGGGCTCACTGGCATTGCTCATGTCACAATATGAAGATACCTACCTTGGACAACTATCCATTTAGAGCAGCCTTAATTTAGCCTAATTTTTATTCTCTCAAAAGTCCATATATAGACCAATTTTCTATTTTTAACATATCAAAAGAACTTCAACAAAACCATCTGTCCAGAATAAAATCAACACTAAATGGCCAAATTCAAAGTTAAATTATATTGATACTGGCTATGTAAAATTTAATTCACACATACCATGTCCATTCTCTGACAACAATTTAGTTGCTTTGTTCTGAACATTTATAATAGTTCAGCTCTCTGTCCAGACTTCCTTGTATTTACAAACGAATTGCTCCCAATACATAAACATCGTGCTTTTATAAAGAAAGCTACCAGGTGCTCTGAAATTGGGAGGCAATTTCATTGTACTTGGCTTACCACATTAAACTTCAATGGTTCCTTATTTCTGTTTACTCATGAGTCAATCAAGTTTTGATTAAATAAAATGACAACTAAGAAAAATAGGTCCTCCACACCCCCATTCCAGAGATAAAAGCATGGCACTACATTGTTATCATATAATCTGAACATCATCAAAATTAAGATTTTCTCAAAAGTCACTGTTAGCTGCGCGTGGTGGCTCACGCCTGTAATCCCAGCACTTTGGGAGGCCGAGGCGGGCGGATCAGGAGGTCAAGAGATCAAGACTATCCTGGCCAACATGGTGAAACCCTGTCTCTCCTAAAAATACAAAAATTAGCTGGGCCTGGTGGTGTGCACCTGTAGTTCCAGCTACTTGGGAGGCTGAGGCAGGAGAATCTCTTGAACCTGGGAGTAGGAGGTTGCAGTGAGCCAAGATCACGCCACTGCACTTCAGTCTGGCAACAGAGCAAGACTTGTTTCAAAAAAAAAAAAAAAAGTCACTGTTAAAGAGAATGACAAGCAAAAGAATGGGAGAAAATATCTGCTAATTATATAGCTGACAAAGGACTTGTATCTAAAATATATAAAGAACTCTCAAAACTCATCAATAAGAAAATGATCCAATAAAAAATGAAAAATCTAACAGATATTTCACCAAAGAACATAAACTGATGACAAACCAGCAAATGAAAAAATGTTCTACATATTAGTAACTAGGAAAAATGCAAATTTAAACCTAAATAAAACACAACCACCAACTGTTAGAATATCTAATTTTTTTTTTTTTTTTTTTTCTGAGACAGAGTCTCGCTGTCGTCCAGGCTGGAGTGCAGTGGCGCGATCTTGGCTCACTGCAGGCTCTGCCCCCCGGGGTTCACGCCATTCTCCTGCCTCAGCCTCCCGAGTAGCTGGGACTACAGGCGCCCGCCACCTCGCCCAGCTAATTTTTTGTATTTTTAGTAGAGATGGGGTTTCACTATGTTAGCCAGGATGGTCTCGATCTCCTGACCTCGTGATCTGCCTGCCTCGGCCTCCCAAAGTGCTGGGATTACAGGCGTGAGCCACCGCGCCCGGCCATATCTAAAATTTTTAATGTCTGACCGTAAGTGTTGGTAAGGGTATGAAGCAACTCACATGGCTCATAGGAACATAAATGGTAAAACCATTTAGGATGACAGTTTGGCATTTTCTTAGAAAGTTAAACACAAACTTACCACATGATCCAGTCATTCTACTCCTAGGTGTTTACCCAAGAGAAATGAAAGCATATATTTACACAGAGACTTGTACATAAATATTCATAGCAACTTTGTTTGTAATAGTCCCAAACTGGAAACAAAATGTTCATCAACAGATAAATATATAAACAAAATGCAGTATATTATAGCTACGTAAAGGGAATGAACTACTGATCAACACAACATGAATGAACCTCAAAATCACTATGTAGAGTGAAAGAAGCAAGACCAAAAGAGAGAACATATTGTATAAAATTTGTGTAAAATTTGAGAATATGTAAACTAATACATGACAGAAAGCAGATCAGTGGTTAGTTTCCTAAGGATATGAAAGAGAAGCTGGTAAAGGACTAGAGGGGGGAGATTACAAAGGGACACTAGGACTTTTGGAAACGATGGATATGTACAATATTTTGATTGTGGTGATATTTGCCAGGTATATTTGAGTGTGTGCGCAGTATATGTAAAACATATCAAATTTACATTCTTAATATGTGCAGTTTAGTGTGTGCTAATTAATACTTTAATAAAGCTCTTCTTAAAAAAGGAAGAAAGCTGTCGTCATAGGTACTGTCCATTCACTAAAATGTAAGCTCCATAGACAATTTTTTTTCATCTTTTATTAACTACATATTCTCAGTGCTGGCACATATTAAATACTCAAGAAATATTTATTTGATAAATGAATGACAAAGAAAAAAACTAAACACTACCATGAATTAAAAAGTGTAGACTCCATATATTCTAGTTTCATTTCAAGCACTACTAAGCTTATAATAAAGGTATGGATATTTCTAAAAGAAACATATGCTAAGTTTAAATAAATCAAAGTAGCACCAGCCTTGTTTTTCTACTGAAATAATTTCACTGCTTAGCATCTTTAATATCTTTATCAAGAATTATACAGCTTCTTTTTAAATAACAATAACAGCAAATGCACAGTAATTACTGTGTGTCAGGCACTATTCTAAGGATGTAGGATATATTAGTTGATTAATCCCTATAAAACCTTATAAAACAAGCTTATCTTTTTCTCATTTATAAGACAGATAGCAAAAGCTTTGATATGATGAAGACGTCAATCTTTTATACTTCACATGTTACATCTGTATCTCCTTTAATTTTATGATTCTTGACAAATATTTTTAGATATCTGGATTTTTAATATATCTTTTTGCTTTGAAGGGCCCTCCCCAACTAAAATTAGTTTATAAATCATGATTTTATCCAAGCTTTGTTGATCACAAAATTTTTTTTCCACCTCAGAGCAGAATAAAACCCCACAATTCTTTCACTACTTGTCTCAATAATTGCCACTACTTACTAACGGAAGGCAATATAAAAGACGAAAACATTTTTCTACTCAAGGGGAAAATCATGCTAGAAATAATCCTTATTTGAATAATCCACTCAGTCATATACTTTCCTATAATTTGGAAAAAAATGTTAACTCTTCTATCATATTCCTCTCTCTCTTCCCTAATCCCAAAGATCATAACTACTGGTAGTGTCTGGAAACATGTTAAAATATTCAGATCCTGGGAGAAAATAAGACCATCAATGATTACTAACAAAAGCAGCCTACCTAAAAATTATTATTGGAAGATGGCAATGATGTACTAGAAAAATGACTTTTAAAAAGATATAATGATGGGTTCAAGAAAGGTTTAAATGAAATATGGCCTGATTGTAACTGAATACCTGGAGAGACTTATCTCTTGAACTTATATCCTTAAAACCACAAAGTTTAGCAACATTTGAACTCCAATCATAATTGTTTTGCTTTTCTAAATCTTCTTATAACATAAACCAGTGGAGATATATGATTCATCTTACTAAACTGTTTTTGCCACAGATTTGGATACCATGGAGCAATGCACATGAAATTCATGCTGGAATCAAAACAAAATATTTTCACATCTACTTATAAAACATTTAGAAGTTCATCACAATTTTGTCCAATAAATAAAAAGACAAAAGAATAACAATTTGCAGGAAAAAATGGCTTTTTAAACTTGAAAAGATGCAGAAACCCACTAAAAGATTGCAAAATTACAATTATATGTACCTGCCATTCCTATCAGATTAGCAATAATCAAGTGGAATACATACACATACTATTGGTGAGGTTGTGGAGAAACAGGTATTTTTATATATTATTGGTAGAAGTGCAAAATAGTACAATTCTTATAGAGGATTATTTGGCAATATCTATCAAAACTATAAATACATTTACTGTTTGATGTAGCAAGATCAAATTTAAAAATTTACCCTGCAGATTATACTTGCATACATACAAAAGAGCATATATACCAGGGAATTCATTATAGCATTATTGGTTTATTAAAATCATTTGACATTACAAACTATGTAATATACACACATTACAATACTATGTAGACATAAAAAAGATTGGGAATGCTCTCTGCATCTCAGTAATAAAAGATCTCCAGTATATTTTAGGAGAAAATGGCAAGATATGTAACAAGGTATATGTTTATATTACTTTTATAGAGGGAAGAAATAAATTAAAATGCACCTGAGTGTGTGTGTGTGTGTCTGTGTGTGTGTGTGTGTTTTCTTGTCTATGCTTAAAGAAACAGTGCCAAGACATAAATTAATAAAAGTGGTTATCTGTAGATGGGGGTAGGGTAAATAGGTATAGGAATGAGACCTTAGAAAACACCTCTTTATATTGTTTTGTATGCATTATCTATACACTTAAAAAAATATAAAAACATTCTTTCTCTACTAACACTGTCATGAATATTTACAAACATTTACTAAAGAATGCAATATACTATAGTAAATTATTGGAAAGAAATTCAGTGTTTTCAGATAGTTAACAGTGCTGACACTGCATAACCAGTATGACCAGCTTAACATTCCAGGCCAGTGACTCAGGTGTTCAATAGATCTCTATTTTCTTATGCTAAAAGGCTACTTACAGAGGTGGGGAAGGCACTGCAGAAAAAAACAGAAACTACAGAAAATATAACAAAAATAATATTCACTGAGAAGTCTATTACAAAGATAATTGCTAACATTTAAAAATATTTCTATAGTCTTTTTTTCTCTGTTCTTTTTCATACATTATATATTGATATCTCATACTTGATACAGTGATATTATAGACACTGACATTAAATATACTGAAATATAGTATCTGTGATATGGATATTATAAATGATGCAGAAATTTTCACAGATTATAAACTGAAGAGAATATTAAAAAGGGCTTGATTCCTTTACCTACTCATTCAAAACCTGTTTATTGGAATACGTAAGGTAATGCATAAGTTAATTTGCTTGATTTAGTTATTCTACATATATTAAAACATCACGCTGCATGTTGTATATCACAAAAATATATACAATTTTGATCTGTCAAATTAAAAAAAATTATCAGGTACTTACATGTGCCAAGCGCTGTGTTATACACTAAGAATATGGTACTAAACAACAGTGACATGACCCCTGCCTTCATACTGCTTACAGTTTACAACAGCAGTTCTCAAATTTTTGGCCCCAGGACCCCTTTATGAACTTTTACATTTTGAGGACCCCAAGCACTTTCATTTATAGGAATAATAGCTATCTATATTTACCATGTTATTCATTTAAACTAAGAGTTTTTAAAAATTTAATTCATTTAAAAAGAATAGGAAACCTATTACAGGTAAATATAAACAGTATTTCCTAAATTTTATAAATCTTTTAATATCTGGGTCAAAAGAGGAAAGTTTGATTTTCATATCTGCTACAGCATTCAGTCTACTGTAATATGTTGTTTAGTTGAAGTATATAAAGAAAAAAAGCTTCACGCAAATACATTAGTTGGAAAAGGGAGACTATTTCAATAGTCTTCAGATAATTAGAAAAATACTTCTGCAATACTAAACTAAAATGTTACAAGTGGTAGTTTCTTAAGGTTAGCTGCTATGTGGAATCTAAAAACATACCAATAAGCTTTTTATATTCTGTGTCATTCATACAAGTACTTTATGCATATATTACATTTCATCACATAGAAAATTTACACACACATACACAAATATACATATTTGTGTACATATAAACCAAATGTCTTAAGTCATGAAAACTGATACGTGTTATTATACATGACATACTGTTCATAAAACTGTTTTAGGATTGTTAAAAATTAAAAATTTACCAAAAATCATCTGACAGATAACTACTGTGAAAATAGGTATCAGGAGAGAAAATCTCTCGATAGTCAAGCGATTGAAAACCTTTTATTAACATGATATGTCAGCACTGTAAAAATAACTTCAAAAGCCTCATTCCCCATAATATTGCTGCTAGACTGAAATTCCTATTATCATTCTCAGTAGAGTCAAATAAATATCCATTTCACGGAATCTCCTGGTCATGATTTCTAAGATTGAATACTATTTTAGCTGAAACACAGAATATTCTAAAAGATTTACATTTTCATTCAGATTTTTCCATATCGGAAATCCAACTATATTCAAAATACTAGATATGTTTTCCTGAAAATGTTCCCTAGATCATTCTAGTTGGTTTGGAAAACAGTTTTCACAATGTTTTTAATTCTTCCAAATCAAGGCTAAAAAATAGCATCATTCATAGAATGCAGTGTTTTCAAAAATTTTAATGCAAGGAAATTCTATACTAGTCTTCAATTATTTCATATCAGATTTAAAACTGAATGACATAAGGAAGCCCCCCATATGTATTCCCCTGAAAAATCACAATATGCAAGGGATAAAAAGGAGAACTGTCATTTTCAGCAAATAGATTATATTCCTAAGAAATGTAAAAAAAAAATAAAATGAAAAACCATTAAAATGAATCAAAAATTTGATAAAAGAGGCTGCATTTAAGATTCATATTTTTAAACAGGCATTTCTATATGCTAATAGCCAATTTAAAAAGTTCACGGGAGGAGGGTGGAGAGAAATCCCAGTGACTATCAATAAATACTTAAAATGCCTAAAGTAAACCTAATAGGAATGTGGAAAGCACATACCAGAAAAGAGATTTTATTCCAGCATACATACATACACACACACACACACACACATACACACACACTACCTACCAGAATAGAGGCTTATCTGGTTTCTAGATGGGAAGAAATGACATTATTGTAAAGTTGTCAATTCTTACTAAATTAATTCAGGAGTTCAATAGAATTTTTATGGAATCTGGGAAGGTAATTCTGAAGTAGACACAGAAAAGAGAAGTCAAGAAAAATTTTGAAAGAAGAACAGAGATAAGGGAATTTACTGAATATCAAATCATATTATAAAACAATAGTAATTGAAATAGCAGTACCTTGGTTTAGGAAGAGAAAGACATAGCAATACAACAGAATTAAGAGTTCAGAAACAGACCTAATATGTATGATAATTTATTTTAGGATAAAAGTGCTCTCAAACCATGCAAAAGTATAGGTAATTCAAAAGTATTTGGACAACTGGTTATCCCATTGGGAAAAATGGGTCTCTACCTCTTTATCAAGTTTAATAAAGTTTCAGATTAAAATGAAACATAAACCATAAAACTATTAGTTTTCTAAGACTTTTTTCTATACTGTAGTTCAAGGAGAAGGAAATGTAAGGAAGCCATTTCAGACAATACAGAACTTCCAACAAATAGAAGGAAAGAGACAAACAGATTTTTACTATACAAAAATGTAAAATTTTCTATATGACACTATAAGGTTAAAAAATAAGAGGTGAATATAATACAAAAGATTACCATCCACATCAAAGAGTTCCTAAAAAACTAAGAAGCAAAGTTCAAAAAGTAACCAAAAATCTGAAAAATGATACAAAAAGATAATTTACAGAACTATTAATACCTATAGCCAATCGATTATGAAAAGCAGATCAACTTCATCTAGGATCGACAAAACGTTTTAATGAGCTACTTTTTCAGTTATCTAACTGGCAAAAAAACAAATCCAGACTAAAACCAAAACGAAAACAAAACAAAACAAAATACAACAACAGCTCCAGCTAAGAATTTTAAGACATTTCACACCACCTGTCAATTTCATTTATTTGCCAAGAGATGAGACTACACTCTTTATGTGAGAACAAAAGGTCTGAAAACATGGCACATCTTCACAATCAGGACACCTAACTGTGTAAGATGACAAAGCTAGTGCCCACTGACAGTGGGCTCACATGCCAGGGAATGCTCCTTCCTGCCCCATTCTTGGACAGCAGACTGACTATACGGTCAGCTGAGGAACAAAAGCTGAGAATATCTTGGCAGAAACATTCCTTTAGAATTTTTCCACCAAATTAAATCAATGAATTGATGGGCTAGTGATTTGCCTTATTCAGGCTGAAGATACAGGACATATTTTAGGAGGAAAGTATTATAGACTATGCCGCCAGAGGTTATACAACCCCAGTACAGCTTAGAGATCCGACATGTTGTATGGGTGATAGAGAAAAAGACAAAGCAAACATACAAATACAACCACTAAAGTTGAGAATCAAAGAATTCAAATATTCTGATAGTTTACAACTTTCCCAAATACCAAATACAGCACATTAATCCAGGTGTAGAATATAAGACAGAAGCACTGAATCAATACTTTCACATGAATTAATGTGAACTGATTCCAAAATAGAATAAAATATAGTACACTCCAAGGAAAAGACGCCCTTCATGCTACTCAGCAGATAATCATTTTCTACTCTATTTTACAGTAAATCTGTATGTCAATAAAACTGTATTAACAGTAAGTCTTCAACAAGTATTTAGTAAAAAGCCTAATATAATGTTGATTTGTCTTATCTATACTGGCCATAACTTCTTGTTTGTTGACAAAATTTGATCTCTTAAATGTTTCAGAGAAATGACTGAGCATGTTAAAACTTAGGTATTGCTATGTAACCTTTAATGCATAATGACTAAACAACATATTGAAAGAAATAATACAAATGGCTTAGTTTTTTTTTATTGTATCTTACATTATCTTAAGTGTACTCATGAACACATACCTGATATAGGTCTTTCTGAGGCAAAGGTGGGGATCGTTCTTCATACACAGGAGGTGGTTTATGTGTGGGTGGAAGGTCAATCCTGCATTGCAAAGGTTAAAACATGTGATTGTCACATTTAGAAAAAAAAAAGCAAAAGAAAATCAAGGTTCTCAGTTTTGAGAGTATTTTCCTCATATTATATAGATAATATTTACTCTAGCCTACCTGTTTAATTCAGTTCTTACATTGCCATTAATCTATCAAAGATCAAAAATAAAAGTAAACATTGGTGTTAAAGGTTGCCATATGGAGAACCAATCATGTTTAAAGAAGGAATTAAAATAGAAGAATCGAAATTAAGTAATCCAGTATATGACTTGACTTCAGTGCATGTTTTAATATTTGACTATGTCTACCAACATTTTAGAGTCTCACTACACTTTCCTCCAAAGTGTCATGAGAAATGTTTACACTGTATTTTAGAAATACTTCCAAAACTGATTTTCAAAAGCTCTAGTCACTCTTACAATATTCACCAATTAATATTTTCAACCTACAGACCATTATAAATCTTGCCATCTGAAATAAACAAAATAACCATTACATTTTTAGGGAACACATTTATTTTTTCCAAAGTTACATGAGCTATCAGAAAATCAACATTTTCATATATTTTAAATATTGTTTACTCATAACAAAGATAGGTTTTAATATACCTTATAGCTCTCTGCATTTTACAAAATTTTATAAATATAGTCTCATGCTTTTGAAGATCACAGATAACATTTTCAGTACTTGTGCTTAGAAAATCAAAAAGTTATCTATATTAAAGGATAAAGGGAATGAAAGCTACAGATCCTGAAGTAATAAATTCTCTGTGGTCTAATAATGTCTCAATGAGCATAAATTAGTATTTTAAATGATTAAAACTTAAATGATAAATAAAATGGTTACATTAATTTGTTAACCTACCAGTAAATTATGTTTTTGAAATTATAGAAAAGCCAAGATAATCTGGGAATTAAGTTAACCACATGCTAGTCACTCTTGAAAGACTGAAGCACTCCAGTCCCACAAGTATTATACTGAAAGAGCATTTTATCATCCTTTATTTAAAATAATTGTTTTTTCTTATCTAACAAAAATCACAGCAAATTTCTAGCTCCAAGGTGCCACAGGCCATTTAGGTGAGAAAAATGAGGCTCATTGAGATAAAGTACTTGTTCATGCTCATTGTACTAATTTGATCATGACAGAGCTGTAACTGACACACAAGTGTCTTTGATACAAAGACTAGTGCTATAATTGTGCCAAATTAGAGAAGCAAAGACATATACGAAGCATTTATGAAGACAGAAGAACTATATTCTTTGAAACCTGCACATTGTGCACATGTACCCTAAAACCTAAAGTGTAATTAAAAAAAAAAAATTTGCAAAAAAGAAAAAAAGAAAATGTGGCACATATACAACATGGAATACTATGCAGCCATAAAAAATGATGAGTTCATCTCCTTTGTAGGGACGTGGATGAAGCTGGAAACCAACATTTTCAAAAAGTATCGCAAGGACAAAAAGACAAGCACCGCGTGTTCTCACTCAGAGATGGGAATCGAACAATGAGAACACATGGACACAGGAAGGGGAACATCACACACCCCACCGGGGACTGTTGTGGGGTGGGGGAAGGGGGGAGGGATAGCATTAGGAGATATGCCTAATGCTAAATGACGAGTTAATGGGTGCAGCACAAAACATGGCACATGTATACGTATGTAACAAACCTGCATGTTGTGCACAAAAACTTAAAGTATAATAATAAAATAAAATAATAAATACATAATAATAAATAAATAACTTTATAATAAATAAATAAATAAAATCCAGAATTTCTGGGGTTTTCTCATTAAAAAAAAAGAAAGAAAAGAAATCTATCCAGTAAAAAAAAAAAAAAAAAAAGTCAACCTTATGTCCTAACATAAAAACATTAATAAACCACATAAGAAATAATGCCGTTTGTAAAGAGCTTCACAGTTTATAAAATATTATCTTATTCTACTATCATCTCAACCATGTGAGGTAAGTAGGAAGAGCATTATTCATATTTCTCAGATGAAGCAACAAAGCTGTTGATAGAATGAAGAGAACTGAGACACTGGTCATCTGATTCTACAGCAAGGTGCAATTTCTGCCTTACAACACTATCTCAATGACTAGGTCAAAAATATTGCTTATTCTTTAAATAAGAAGATGTATATTTTATAAGTCACCAAAAAAAAGCATTTTTCTTAAGAAAAAATTTTTAAAACTCAATGTATTTAATAACTTGATAGTTCAGTTATATCTATACATAAGACATGCATATACAATAAGAAGAAGCCATTAAAACTTCAAAGATATTTTTATATGTCTTTCGGTTACCACTTCATGAAAGGCCTACACGAAAGGCCTATTCAGAAGGCAGGACGATATAAAGTATTACTATGTTACTCTTTAGAAAGGTGTCTAATACGCTCTAGGTGAAACATGTAAAGCTGTTCTATACCTCTAGAAGCCCCTTGACAATGTTCATTTACCAAGATATAGTTTGAGATATTCTGATGAAACCAGGGTCATCTAACAAAGGCCTAACATTATCCTTACTTCTATCCTTTAAGTTCTTTATGAGGAGCTGTAAAGGTAAACACAAAGATTGACACATACTGATAATCACAGTTGAACAAAGGAAAAAAGTTACCTACACTTTGTCAAGATAGGATGGTCTCTTTTTTCGAGGAGTCAGCAGCACAGTCACAAAGATAGCAATGATGAAAAGGGCAAGAACAGCTCCAATTACTGCTCCAGCTACAGCTATGGAAGAGGTCTGCTTAAACGGAACATCTGTAAAGTAACAAAAATTAGGCTTTTCAAATAATCTTAAAAATAATTCTTGAAATTGCATACCTTTTCTACAATGTGCAAACTATTTGACTGAAGTATGTTATCCAAGAGCCAGGTTAGAGGACCCCAAATTTCATTCATTAGGTTTAGTGGCATTATGCTAAAACCCTTCGTTCTTTCTTATATTACTTTAATACCTCAGCTTAACTTTTAAAAAATTATGTAAATATCCCCAAACATCACCAAGAGAATATATTCTCGATATGTAAAGAGTATCTGGAGAAGAAGAGAGAGAAAAAGGTGAAAGTAATTTTAAGTTTGTACTCTAAAAGGTAATTTTAAAAATCAGTATTCTCTAATATAAATGACCAGTAATACAGACATTTAGCACTTTTATTCTATTAAAATAAAAAAATCTATTAACAAAATTGAAAAACTTCAGGCGAAAAACAGAAAATATCCCAGATCAAAAAAACATTGACATTGGACACTGTAAAATTTGAAAAATATTTTTAAATATTAATATTAAAACAAGACTTGCACAAAATTTCCCTTAATTCATGCACATTTAATACAAAGTGCACTAAAAATAGCTTCTCTACTACAACATTTAAATAGAAATTCTTCCTATCTCCTGGCCATAGACATATGTCATTTCTGAATACCAACTTCTCTTTCCAACACTGCACCACAATTTTTTAAGAAAGGATTTAAAAAACATATTTGGCTGTTAGCATTTCACATTTTTCCAAAAAATTCAATCACAATTTTATGAACTCCCAAATAAGGGAATGTACTAAAACTATTACAAGTACTACATATTTTCAAATGTTAAGTATTAAGGAATGTAACAAAACAATCTTTACGTGTATTACTTTGACAATTTCAGCTATATTAAATCCAGTAACTAAATTTTGTGGAATTTGTGAATTACAAAGTTCCTTCACACATCTGATTTTGTTTTTGTCTTTCTTACCAATAAAAAAAGATACTGAGATAACATTCTATAGATAAAGATATTGCAGTTCTGAAGTTAAATAATCTGCCAAGACCATTCAATCAATGAATAGTAGAGAACACAGAGAGAAATAAAGTTAGGTTGGAGCAGGGTAGAAGCCTCCACTATTACCCCTTGTTGGAAGAGAATGTTTTTGTTAACATATGTAATGCAGACTAATGAAGAGGTCTCAGTTTTACTTAAATTGACATAATCTTCACATATACTCTTAAATAACTGCAATAATTGTTGGGACCCAGACACGGCAAAGTTACAGAATTAGCACTATTGGTTTTGAAATATGTTTCACCTACTTACCATGATAGTATTCCCATATAAATACATATTTATAAGTATTTTGCAATTCTGTTTTTATTTAAATGTGGGTAACATGGTAGTTTAGATTGCCAAAAAGAATGTTTTACTTTCTTTCAAATTATAAAAATGTCTTTAGAATACTAACAATCCTGAGTTTATTAATAGCTCATTTTGTTTAGCTCATTTTGAAATAAAAATCTTACAACCAGTAAGTGCAAGTCACTCATTTCAATAACGTTTCCAATGAAGATTCCGAAACATTATAGCTCAGTCATTCATGGTGACCTTCATTTGCTAATACCAGCCTGGTTTATCTATTGTTGCTCAATTTTCTAATCTATCTCCATTTGAATATATACTAGATGAAAAAAAAAATTTGAAACTCAGTACAGCCAAATATCATTCTGCACTTGTAAATGTGAGATAGATTTGGGATGACTTATGGATAATCTGTATTATCATTTTCCCCACCATACAGATTATAGCTTTGACCACTGAACACAGCCATAAAGTAGATGGTCCTACTCAATCCTTAATAATAGGCCAGTTGAAACTATTAAGTTTATGCAATTTGACCAAGGTCATGCATCTCTAGTCAGTGGCACAAATAAAAAATACTAATTGTCAAGTATGTTATTTACTCCACACCAATTATTCTAAAGGTCTTCCTCTCTTGGAAATTTTTATTTTGCTGAAGATGACCTTTCATGTTTGCCCCACTGTACAGAATTTAAATTTTTCTTCTTATTTTGATGACAATGTTAATACTGTAAGGATTTTTTTTCAAAATTACTTTTGAAAGTTCATGTTACTCTTTGAGTGGGGCTAAATTAAGATTCTCAATCTAGAGATCATTATAAATTTTTTAACAAACTATACATCTCCTCTAAGAAAGCCTTTAACTTCAACAATAATCTGAGGTTTGGTAGTGCTCTGTAATAAAACCACATAATGTAGACTTTTAATCTCTTAATTTCCAACTTTAAATAGATACTATTTTGGTATCTGGAAGTAATGCTTGTCTAAATATATATTATTTCTTAAACATTTTAATTACAATCTATCCAATTTTGTCACACTAGTCTTATAATTTCTAGCTCTAGGATTCTATGAGAGTTGACTATATGTATATCACAACACTTCCTTCTATCTTAATTTGGACATCTTCATTTCACCTGGTTCCATTCATTCTTTATCATACGTATCCTCTTTCTCCCATACCTCTTTGTAGTATTAGAATAGGCTGGTAGCTGCTGAAATGAGCAAATGGAGGAAAAACTAGGTATGAATCTATTTCCCCACTAGATGACCTACTTTATGTAGGTCAATTGATTATGCTAAATATGCATGTGGGATATATTTCATGTTTTCTTTTCTGATTCTAATTGAGAAAAAAAGAGGTAAGTACTTAAGGGGTTAACAATTTAAGGGTATTAACAGTTGATGAAAACCAGTATGAAAGCAAAGGATGAGCTCGAATCTTTTGCATTCAAGTCAAGCATTTTGATGAAAATTGGTAATTTAGCCCCAACACCGTTTCGCACATATCCCAGCCCAAATAAACAAGTATTCTGACGAAAATTGAGAATTTAGCCTCAACCTGTTTCCCCTTTCCCAACCCAAATAAACACATACATACTACATAGACTCTATATCCCAATAAAGCCACTACAGAGGAAAAAAATTAAGTGACCAAATGTATAAACATGGCATTTTTAAACACTAAGGTAGTTTACTGAATGAATGACATGAAACATTACCATCGACCTAAGGAGATGTTCTACTAAGAGCAATATATGCTTACAAGAGGCAGAAAACAAGACAAAACTTATAAAATATTTACCACTAAAAGACTGGTGCATGCATTTCTAAAAAAAGACCAGCTTGCTGTTATCACAGTAGTAATGGTAACGCATATTCACTGGAAACTTACCTCCAAAAATAGAAAAAGAGCATTCTCCAACACAACAAGAGTATACTGCCACACCTAATTAAAAGATACCATGCACATGTCTTCTGGGGAAGAATGTCTAAAAATCTACTAATTACCAACCAATAAAAAAAAAAATATGGATATAAGAAATGACTTTCATTACTTTTTGGAAAAAAAGTGCAAAAATATTATAAATAATAAATTGAAGTATTTTTATCATTCAAAAACAAATAATTTTTAAAGTAAAGCTATTGAAACATATGTGTACACCTAATTCACATCTAAAACTGAGACATGCCCTATTTTTTCTCTTCAGGACCTTTGACAAAACTTAGTGATGACATCACAGGTTTTATGTGTTGGCCCCCTACAAAGTTATCTTCCCACCTTTGATTTGCTCCCATACTATGTATTATTGTATTACCAATTTTTCCCCATAAATAATCCCATTCTTCATTTGTAATAGCCCCTTTAATGTTTATTTTCTCAATATGACTTATTAGCTTTTATATCCATCTGAACATTTATGTCTCACTACTTTTTTATTAAAGTGCTCCATTTGGATCAGGTCAGTCTCCTCAGCCTCTCATTCAAAGAATTACCCCAGGCACCTAGTATGTGTCAGGCCTTGTGCTAAGTGCCAGGAATGCAGGGATAAATTTTACGTGGTAATAAAGAGCAAAATCCCCAAAGTAGAGTCAAAGAATCCATGAAATATATGTCATCCAGGAAGTATAGAAATATTACCACTTATCTTTAAAAAAGACATTTCATGGAAATAACTGTTTACTAGTATATAATACATGGATTGGCACTGGTTGCTCCCCTTGTCCAAGTATCAGGTGTTTTCCTGCCACACAGAGCACCCACTGTATCTATGGGGAGAGTGAAATGGGATAGTTCCAGAAGAAAATTAAGTAGAGAGCCCTTCACTTGGTTGTTCCTTCACATCTTGTGACACGATTTATGAGAGCTCAGCTGAGTGAACTAATAACTTATCTAGATTTAACCAGTAGTCAAAAATGTAAAGGAAGAATTGTATGAGTGTCGCATGTGACAGGTAAATAGCTAAGACACATGGACTCTGTGGAGATATCAGTGCTAATCCACATGTTATATACTAGTAAGCGTTTATTCGTAGTATCATTCCTGCAAATAATTGGCAAAAAAACCCACATAACACTAATAATACCAGTACTAATAACTGGCAATACAAATATCTTACTCTTAATACACAAATTTTATCAGCTACAGTATGAAGTAAAATTTGCATGGCAATCTAACCAGATATAACAAGTCAACCAAAAAAAAAGATCAAATGCATCAGCAGACCAGTTAAAATATATTTACATTTACTCATTAACAATAAACCTCACACTAAACCTGTAATGTGCTGAAACAGTAGCTAATGTGAAGGAGAAGTTATTGATTAGCAAGACATTGAACAACCAAATATCTAGAATATAAACTCTAAAAATAGTGGTTGGGATGAAAACTGTTAACATCCAAACAATCTACTTCTTCCATTTGAATTTTTGTTTTTGAGAGGTGGCATTTTAGTTATCACATCTAAAAACCAAGTATCAACATGCACTGACCATGATATCAGACCTTTCAATCACTGAATCAAAAAGTATAAAATTGAAAATAAAAAATGCATGAAGAACATTCAATCATGTAGTTTTACCAAAAATGTTTTAGTAATAAAAAAGTTAACTTTTAAAATGAAATGCAATCATATTGTTTCCCCAAGTCTTAGTTTTAGTGAGAAAAAATTAACATGTTAAATATACTATCAGATAGCTAAAATTTCCATTTTTGAATATTTTATAATGCATGTAGCCAACTGCTGTAGTAGCACATGTATAATGGGAGTACAGACTTAATTTTGAACTGGGAGGTACACCTAAAGGAGTTTTCACTGATCTGGAGAAAAGAAAAACCAGAAGAAGATGTGAGGTTATTGATAGATAAAGTTGATAGGAAGCAGCATGACAATTATTCAGACATCTAGGTATATGATGATATGGTAAAAGAACAGGGCTAATAGATCTAGGCATCGAGCACCAAATGGCAGCTAATATCACACACAAAAAAGTAGGCATTATATGCTTTCTGATGGAAACACATAGCACCACTTACATATGATGTAATCTTGCCCTCAAATTAAACCTCAATCTAACCAAGGCTCTAGATCTCACTACCAATTTACAGAAAATACAGAGGGATGTATGTGGGATGCAAATGGCAGAATTTAAACTGGAAAAATTTAGAACAAATGAAGCAGTTTCTTTAAGAAATAAATTACAAAGGAAAATGGGGTGGGGGGCAAACAGAGTAAAAGCTATTTCTAGCAATCACATGAATGGATCATATTTGGAAAACCTGATTAAAACTGCAAAATACATATGATTAGAAATTTGAATGCTCACTTGACAGAATGTTAGGGAATTATTATTAATTTTGGTGTAATAATGATACTGTGGTTACTTTTTAAAATGGTCTTTATTTTTCAGAGCTATATACTGATTTATTTACAGATGAAGTAATATCAAGAGGGATTATGTAGGTAGGGGTCTAAATGGAGTAAGACTGACCAGGAATTGATGATAACTGAAGCTAGTACATGGAGGTCCATTTCATTATTCTGTCCTATTTTTGTATAATTTTCCATAATAAGAAGTTTGTTGTTGTTGTTGTTGTTGTTTTAAGAAAGGCCAAGTCACCTAGATCCTACCTTTGGCTTTTAGATAGAACTGTCACTTTACAATCAGGTTTTCCCTGGGATATTTCTCATAATTGAGACTGTACAACTTGCATATCATGTCTATGTAGCAATATTATGCACATAAGGAAATGAGGCTCTAAAACTATTCTCATGTTTTGAAGATTACATTTTAAAGTTATTGCTCTAAAAGGTCATTACTCTAAAAGGTCACTTTCAATCAGCTTCATTAGCAACCAGCCAGAAAAAACAGCAGCTATTAAAAGGCAAATGAAACAAGATATATCCCAAAACTGAATCACATTTTATCCTTCTAAATTGAAATAAACATAACTGTCACGAAGGTTCAAGAAAATAAATGATACCTAAGGGAATACAAGGCAAAACTTTTGTAAACAATTTTGGTTTCAAGCTCTTGATAAAAACCTAACACTACTCAAGTCAAAGTGTCAAGTCAAAGTATATATGTACTTTACAAAAAAGCAGATGACTGGACTATAACAGAAAAAAAACCCAGAAATATATAAACAGAAAGCATTTTAAAAAACAGATGAAAGTTGGTTTACTGTGCAAACCCCTCAAAGACTGTTTCATGCATGAATTTTTATTATTGGGATACCAAGAAGGGAACAAAACAACCCAGTCTAACTGTGTATTATCAAAGAAAAACCCTGGTCAAAAATAGTTTAAAAAATACAATTTAAAAAGCCAGAAATGAGAAACAAAGTGATGCATCACAAGGTGATTATAAACAATTCAAAGCAATGGCATTTCTAATCAAAGTAGCTCACAAAAAGTAGTAAGTAAAAAACACTAAATGTCAACTTAAGAAATACCTTATGAAATGTGTTAATTCCAAATTGAAAGCCAATATATAAAATTTGGCTGATGCCAAAGTAATAGCAAAAACATCTAAAATGGGTTTTAACAGCTAGGGCTACAGAGATAAGATAATTTATAACTATGGAGAATGTTAATTCATGATTGGGAATTAAATGGTTAATTAAAAATCAAACATTATAGTTAATGCATGCTGGGCTTAATACCTAGGTGATAGGTTTGTGTAGTAAACCACCATGGCACATTACCTGTGTAACAAACCTGTACATGCACCCCTGA
This sequence comes from Symphalangus syndactylus, assembly GCF_028878055.3. NCBI lineage: Eukaryota > Metazoa > Chordata > Mammalia > Primates > Hylobatidae > Symphalangus > Symphalangus syndactylus. The sequence continues at coordinate 35,056,699 of NC_072443.2, read as the reverse complement.
ACTTAAAAGTGGAAGAAAAAAACCCCACCACGAAAAAAAAAAGGAAAAAATTTTATAGTAGCCAACATGCCAGCTATCCTCAATCTGATATTACAGTCTTGTTTTAGGAAGAGAAAACAGGTTTCTGATTCCCACAAATCATTAATTACATTTTGATAATTAAAATAAACTAGGATACACACACACTTTAGTAAATATGAAGACAAAGAAGGCAACACAGAGCAATGAACTTATTACAGAAATATGCCTCTGAAGAACTTTTTAAACTTTTATTTAAAGATTTCATGCATGGCTATTGGGGCTAACACCTAATACACAGGTTGGTTAAAAAAGAAAAAAAACAAAACAAAAAAAACACCAAACACAACAAAACTAAAACTTAGCGCTGGTACAAACTAAAACCCAAACCCAAACCCAATATACGAAAAATTTGAGAAAGGAGCTGTTTATGAAGGATGCATTTTCTAATTAACAAGTAAACAGGAAGGACAATTCAATCTACAACCTACTCCCCTATTAGAATTAAAAATTCAAAATGGGTACCATTTATTCCTTTCTTATATTTTACATTGATTACTTTCATACATAAACTTCTTACTTGTTCATATACTGTGTTTTAGCAGTATTTATCAAAAACAAACAAATCAGATGTTTTCACATATAAAATGACTATATTTCTCTCAATTTCTGTGCTTATACACTGTACTCCTACAGCTCCTTAATGCAAAATATTTAGCCGTGGGTTATCTTATAAGACTTTCCTGCATATGGCTATTAGAAGCAACACTTCCTACTGAAAAACCTTAATAGTTTCCTCAATATTAGAGTTAGCAAATAGAACCCTACTAGGCACATGGTAAAATACTAAATCTTTCAACTCTAAAGCACTTCTCAAATATCACTTTTAAAATTAACCCCTAGCCGACTTTAGTTTCAATGTATTTTAATAAAAAATGGCAGAAAAATAAGAGTTGCATTCATCTTCATTATATTATTGAAATATTTTAACCAGTATGAAAGAAAACTCTCAAGTGAATTTACAAAAATGCTAAAACAGTTCAAACCATATGAAAGAAATAAATATAAATATGGCCAAAAATAGTACAAATACTTTGTTTTTTTTATGATAGTAGAATTTTCATATATACCTGTCAAATAGCTATGAATATCACTGGTATTCAAAAACTAATTTAACAATATGTTTATTTAATTCATGTTTTCAAGTAAGTCTCTATGTACAGTAAATATACATAAAGTTCTAATAAACAACAGTGCAATGCTTCCCAAAGTCTTAAGCACTAGTATCAGATTCTTACAACACAGAAACCTTTTAGTTTTCCAAGTGATTGGATTAAGGATACAGAATATGTCAAATACTCACTTGTGGCTTTCCAGGTCACCCTCTCCCACCAAACAAACACAAAAGAAACAAACAAAAAAAAAACCCAACTGCTCACATAACCACAATATAAAAGGAAGTTCATAATCAGTATTTATATTTTTGAAATATATTTCTTAAAATACATTGCTAATTTCCTTCAGATTATACTCAGTTGAGATTTCTATAGAATCCTAAATGTGATTATTCTGTTCAGATCCATACAGTATTTCAAACCATTATTTTAAAGGATGAAATTTTGATTTAAAAAAAAGCCATAGTTTTACATCTTTCATGGGGAGAAATTTTAGACCCATCTTTCTTCTGGCCACCTCATCATTTAAATTAAAAATGAAGTCACATCAATCACAGTGTTTTATCAAAAAGTTTTCTTCCAAAAACTTGCACTAAAAAGTTGTAGTATTTGTATATAAGTGATTAATCATATTAAAACCCAGACATTTGTAAGAAGATACAAGTGAACTTTATTTAACTGTATCCTTAACCTGATACTACAGTCTTATAATAAGTATTAATTTTGGGAAGAGAAATAAAAGAGGTTTCTAATTTCCACAAAATAGTGCTAGTTAAAATGAAGAAAACTAGCTTATAATCCTTCAGAATAAAGCTTTCACTATTTGCAAGATACCATGAACATGTTAGAATTTTGCCCCCTAAATGTTTTAGATTTGATGAATATTGAGAAAGGGCTGGTTGGGAGGGTTTAAAAGGTACCTACTACTTTGCCTTTTTATTAACAAAGTAATACATTTAATTTATAATTCTCCTACTAACTTCCACTTCATTTCACTGGCAAAATAGTCACTTTTTCAAATGACTTAGCAATAGAAAAACTATCCTTTCGGCTTCAAAATAGTTGTCATAATAATTTTGTAAGCCTCCACTGTAGAAGCAATTTAATTACCTCACAAACGAAAAGCACATTTGAAGTTTAGGTAACATTTGTTTCTCAAAAGATAAATGATTCAGAAGGAATATATGTAATTATGTAAAAAACAAAAACAAAAAACCTCATGTTTCCAGTTTTAATTGTAAAAACAGAAATCTTAAAATACATACATACACTTAGGAGGAAAAAGGAGATGAATGCCAATATCCATTAGCAAGTGTTACAGACTAATTCTATAATCTAGATTTTTCTAGTTATATCCAATGTTTCCAAGTTTACTCTAAAATTTTCTTTCTGTACATTTTTACCCGTTTGAACAACATCAACATTAAATAACTAAAACAAGATGGTCCAGAAAATTCTTTCTATATTGTTGGCTGAAATGTCTCATTTCTAAAACTGGTACTTCAGTATTCTGAAATGCGCTCTCTGTGTCTTTTCATTTCTATTAGTATGTTTAGGACATAAAGCATTAAAATAAGGCTACTGCTAATGTACCAAAATCCATGTTCCAGAAAGGAAAAAAAAACTAATAATTATCATGTTTGAAAGGTATGTATTTTATTACTCTTGTAGGTATTTTGGACAAAAATATTGACCAGCTAATTATGCTCTTCCACACATGTTCACTGAGTTTACTACCACAGTTTTAGTGCAACAAAATATCTTTGAAAAGCCACTCTACAGTAATTATGGCAAGGCTCATTAATATGCAGAGGTAAAGATTTCATTTGTATAGAAACTTAGAAAATAATGTTTGAAAAGGAAAGCCATTCCATCAGGCTAAATATTTTTTGTATATTAAAAAATATATATAAATATTTCTTGAATTATTTTTATAGTCAATTTTGATGCAGTGTCATTGAGTGGTGATAAATTTTGAGAGGTATATGTTAAACAAACATCATACTTGAGATTATAGTCTTAGGTAAACATTTAATACACAATGTCAAGGTAGTTCCCTTTTTTAAAATTTTTGTACCAAATAAGTCATACATTTAATGTTGACATTTCTTCTTACCTGTGTGCCTCACACCAATAAAGTACTCTGCATTAAAATTTAAATCTTGAGACAGTAGTACAGCATTGAAAAAAAATTGTAAAGCAGCTTAGATACACTGAACTCAGATTTTACATTTTCATTTGTCAGATTAGAATATAAAAAGTAAGCTTGAAAATCAACTTGAAAAAGCTTATTCTTCCTCAAGAAAAAGTATGAACAATCTGAAAATGATCAACTAGTGTGAATGAACATTGTACATAGTTAAGTCACATTCAGTGGTTGCTAAACATACCACTCCCTCCTGGAAATTACGGAACCATCTACATGTGAAACTAAGTCATCTTCGTTTTCATCATAATGTTCATCACTGACGAACTTCATTCCCATTTTTAGATCTTCATAATAATCCATTGGTCTTTCAAACCTATTGAGATTTTCTACATTGTTCCACTGAGTTTTTTCAGGCTCTTCTAAATAGTCTTTACGTATTAGATTGTTCACTGGATTTTTGTTTTCTTTTTTTACACTGTCTGGATAAGAATCAAGCTCATCTTGTTGAAGAACATCTATTTGTGATTCTTTTTGCATATCTGATGGTGGAATGTAGTTCTTGGCAAAGTAGTCTCCACGAAACGTCCGTCTTCTCCTATAGCAGAATATTCCAGCCAAAACACTTACAAGTACTATGAAGAGAGCCCCACCCACTACACTAGCAATGATCGTGGCAATTGTGTCATCCTTAATTGTTGCCAAAGTTGACAATGGGAAGGGCAATTTTTTAGGTTCTGTTGCTAGATCCTCGATGTCAGCAGTTGAGGGATGCCACTGAATTGTAGGCTGAAGGGTGGTAGTAGTAGGAGGATCTAATGGAAACAGTAAAGATAGAGAAGACACAGAAAGGCAAAGAATGTCAATGCAGGCTGATTCAGCAGCAAGTTGACAAGACAGCACAGTTAATGAATATATATTCATAGTAACAATAGTTTTTCATTCTTAATTTGATTAAGATTAGAATGTAGTGGTACTTATCTATTTAAAAAGAAAACAACACTGACATTTAGTCAGTTACCAATAAAGAGAAAGGAATAAAACCTATGGTGTAAACCTATGTTGTAATTCTTCCATTCCAAGTTTATGAGTGATATTGTACTCCAGAAAAGAGGTCTTTATTTTTTTAATGAAGTGTATTACTTAAGTGTCCTATTACATAGCAAGCTTAATAATTACTATAACAAAAAAGTAAATCAAGTAATTCAAATGTACATTTTTAGCCAGTAGCTCAAGAAAATAAAAAGAATAAAAAAATTAAAGTTTTCCTTAATATCCATTTTACCCATTAATAATATGGTTTATTTTTATAAGAGCGAGCATATCTTTAAAAGAATGAAAAACTATAGACTCTTGTTAAGTGGGCATAGTATAAGCTGTTGGTTTAATAATTCTCTCAAAAATATTTTCTTTAAATAAAAAAGCTCAAAATTTTTGGGAGGAGATATATAGTAAATGCTATTATTTAGTAATTTAAAAAAATAAAAAAGCATATGTTTAAACTTATGTTAGCCTGATAGGCTATTACCAAAGGAAACTAATAGACGAAGTAAAAATATAAAGTAATAAAAATGTCATCACCATGTCTAACACCCTATGGGCAAGTTACCTAAACATTCAGAAATTTAAAAACTTCAACTATATCTGAAAAATTTAATGTCACTACTTTAGAATGGAGTCTCAAAAAGAACAGCTAATATTTTAGAGAGAACATTCTAATAATACTTAAATATTAGATGCAAATGAACCTCTGTATTGACATTAGATAACAGAGTAAATAGCCAGTAATATTAAAAAGCAACTAAACATAAATAGCAAACATTAAAGACTGGTTAATTATCAATTAAGTAGTATTTATAGGTCATGTAACACAAAACTGTAGAGTTTGAAGAAAGGATAAGTTTAAAAATATTGTTGCCTTCACAGTGAAAGAAATAAATGACCCAAATGGTAATCTCCTATAATTAATTTTTAAATGAGTGGTACTTATAGAGCTTTAAAAAATGATTGTTAGAAAAATACTAAATCTACATGGGGTAAGTTATTCTAATATTACAAGCTAAAGAAAAATACTTACTGAACAGGTTTCATCACGGAATGCCGTATGTATAGAATGTGGTAAAAATTTAGCAAGTACAGTATAAAATTTAGTAAGTACAATGTAACTAATTTTCTATGAGTTTAAATTTATAACAGGTAACCCTGTCAAGTACTTTGAGAAGAATATTAGTTATCAGAGTATATTTAAGTGAATCAAAGAAGTTTTAATTTATGAGAACATTCACTAATGGAACTAATTCAACCCCAAGAAAACAAGTGTAGAATTGAAGGATCATGTCTAGTATAAAAGTAGTAAAGTCTCACATAATTCAACTTCACAGCATTAGAACATTAAAAATATAGATTAAAAATTAAATAAGACAATTCATGTATTTTCTGAGGAAGCAGAAGTACCGGGAAAGTCAACTTTAATGTATTGAATGTCATCCTTATAGTGATTCGCAAAGAAAAAAATATTATAATAAACTGGCATCAGCATATTTAAAGTAAAAATCATCTAATTATTTATAATTTAAATACTTTTGTGCCAGTAGAGTTTTAAAGTTTTTCATCGTTCTTTATATGCTAGTTTTTTTCAGAACAGTGACTATATTTGAGCTCTCACCAAATAAGACACATTTTTACCAAGTATCCTAAATAATGAAACCCTGACATTTACTACTTCTACTTGCAAATTTCCTTATATGAACACAAATGGTCATCTATTGTCCATTTCACTCAGATTTAACAAAATATGGCTTTGAGAAAAATCTAACCAAAAGGATTACATTAAAATCTTATTTTTGTTGATGGTTCTAGAAATGTTTCAACCCACCATCCCACTCCTTAATCAGTGTTAAAAATAACTGAGCCTCACTAGTAATATCATTCCATGAAAGAGAGGCCATTTAATACTTCATTATTTTGCATTTTAAGCAATGGAAATATGACAATGCATGCAAAATATTTTTTCTCTTTTCTAATTTACGGTGACAGTCACAATTATTATAAGGCAGGACTATTTTTAATCACCATATCATGATTTTAAATCCTTCCCAAAAGTATTCCTCATTTTTCAGTTAGATATTATTTTTCATACTCTTTGCTGACTGTGTGATAAATGAGTATATAATGGATATAATGACTTTTACAGTTCTTCTCACTCAAATGAAGAACTTTAAGTTTCCTTTAATGAGTTCTGCCAAACCGTAAAACAGTCATGTAATGCCCCGTAAAAGGCATATTTTAGTCTTCTAGGGTATATTTTTAGTGTCATAAAAATTAATTGGCTTATTTTTCTTTTAGACTTCACATGGGTTGTTTAAATATATGAAATAATGCATTTTAATGTTTAAGGATTGCTAAGTAACCAAATTCTTGTTTGATACTACACTTGGATCCTAAAATCAATATGACCTGAAATTCAAGTTTTACACAGCAATAAGAGTTTTAGACATAGGGGAACTTATTCAACATATCAAAATTTGCTTTTCTAAATTTAAAGATAAGAAACAGGTATTAGTTAAGGGAAAAGTATACATCAAAAGCAAACCAGAAAAAAACAATTTCCAGTAGTCAGTAAGTACTAGTCAAAGAGCTACTATACCTCTTGAGAGTATTACTATTATATAATAGAGTACAATTTAATAACTGAGGTTGAATATTGCAGTCCTAAATCAAAAACCTGTTATCCAAAATCTTACATTTATCAATGTGGGAAAATGTGTAACAAAATTAAGAACAATTTCCCTCAGAGTTGCTTATTCTGTTCTAAGCAGAACTTTTCATCTCTAGTTCTAAGATGCATTTATTTTTCATATATTAAAAATAATTTCTCGAATTTTTAAATATCTATTTTAATACTGAGGTAACATTTTTTTCTAGAGGAAAATGGGTACATGTAACAATGAAAAAGATTAACTGGTCATTTATTTTGTGAATTATGGCTTCTCACTCTTGTAAAAGCCTACTAGGTTTTACTAGTCATTCTGGAAAGGCAGCATTATACCTAGGATACCTGACATACTCCAAGCAGTTGTTAAATGAGTTAACTAATCTCAGGATAGTATGCTGTATTACAGACTCTGGATAGAAAAGTAAAGTCTAACTACTGATTACCAAAAAAAAAAAAAAACATTTTCGGCCAGGTGCGGTGGCTCATGCCTGTAATCCCAGCACTTTGGGAGGCCGAGGCGGGTGGATCATGAGGTCAGGAGATCGAGACCATCCTGGCTAATATGGTGAAACCACATCTCTACTAAAAATGCAAAAAATTAGCCGGGCATGGTGGCAGCCGCCTATAGCCCCAGCTACTTGGGAGGCTGAGGCAGGAGAGTGGCGTGAACCCAGGAGGCGGAGCCTGCAGTGAGCCGAGATCGCTCCACTGCACTCAAGCCTGGGTGACACAGCAAGACTCTGTCTCAAAAAAAAAAAAAAAAAAAAAAAAAATTCTCTGCTGGGCATGGTGGCTCACACCTGTAATCCTAGCACACTGGGAGCCTGAGGCTGGTGGATTGTCTGAGCTCAGGAGTTCAATACCAGCCTGGGCAACAAGTGAAACCCTGTCTCTTCTAAAATACAAAAAATTAGCCGAGCATGGCAGCGTGTGCCTGTAGTCTCAGCTACTTGGGAGGCTGAGGCAGGAGAACTGCTTGAATCTGGGAGGCAGAGGTTGCAGTGAGCCAAGATAGCGCCACTGTACTCCAGCCTGGGCGACAGAGCAAGGCTCTGTCTCCAAAAAAAAAAAAAAAAAACCTTATCTCATATAACGCCACTTCTTTGAAACTGTGATTTTGTTCATATTTACTCAAAATTTGATTTCCCTTTTTAAAGAGTTAAGTTGCATAAAAGCAGATTCTGGATTTGTAAATTGATTCCTGATTGTTTTATTCTCAAATTCATTCATTCATGCAACAAAACTGTACTGAACGCCTATCATATGCTAAACATCATTGTAGATAATGGAAATATAGCAATAATTAAAGCAGGCTTTATGTTTAGACTTATGTTCTGAGGGTAAAAACAGACAAGCATATAAAAACAATAAAATATGTAAATATTTTACATATTTACATGGCAATACATGGGGTTACATGGCAATATGTGCTAAAGAGAAAAAGAAGGGGACCAATAGTAGCAAAGGGGTGAGAAGGGAGGGTATTTTATTTCAAATATAATCATGAAGGAAGACCTCACTGAAAAAGGTGAAGGTGAAGGCCTTAAGAAGTGAGGTAAAGAACTCTGATGATACCTGGTAAAAGCATTCCAGGCAGTGAAAACAGCAAATGCAAAAGACTCTGAGGTAGGAATGTGCCTGCTATGTTTGAAGAACAGCAAGGAGTCCACTAGTGACTCAGCCAACGAGCAAAACATGTAAGAAATGAAATTAGAGAGATCATCTGGAAGGAGGGCATGTACAGAGCCTTGTAAGTCATTGTAAGGATTTAGTTTTCATTGTGGGTAAAATGGGAAGCCCATGGAAGGTTTTGAGGAGAAGAGTGACATGAGCTGACATGTCCTTTAAAAGAACTACCCTAGCTGCTCATTTGCTGACCAACTGAGGGGGGTCACAGGAAAAGTAGGGAGATTAAATGGTTATTGTAATAGTGAAATAAGAGTGGCTTATGGCTTAGACTAGTGTAGTAGTAGTAGTAGAAGAGTTGAAGAACTGGTAAGATTCTATATTTAACATAATGGAAGAGCTGGCACTGATTTGTTAATGAATTAACTGGGGTGTGAGAGAAAAAGCAAAATCAAGAATAACTACCAAGGGTTGTATCCTGAACAAATGTAAGGAAAGAAGTACCAGTAACTGAAAGAAGGAAGATGAGTACAGAAATATGTTTGGTATCAAGGAGCAACAGAAAGATCAGGACCTCGGTTTTGAATACGTTAAGTTGTAAATACCTATTAGACTACTACATAGAGTTAATGATCATTAATAGGCAATTGGACACACAAGTCAAGAGTACTGAACACTGGACTCAGAATGACAAAAGAGTATAAATTTAGGATATTATCAATTAAATCAGTACATACAAGAGTGTCCAAAATGAGCCTTGATATTTATTTATTTTTAATTAATTTTTTTTTTGAGACAGTTTCACTCTGTCGTCCATGGCACGATCTGGGCTCACTGCAATCTCTGCCTCCCGGATTCAAGCGATTCTCCTGCCTTAGACTCCTGAGTAGCAGGGATCACAGGCGCATACCACCATGCCGGCTAATTTTTGTATTTTTAGTAGAGACAGGTTTTCACCATAGTGGCCAGGCTGATCTCAAGCTCCTGACCTCAGGTGATCCACCTACCTTGGCCTCCCAAAGTGCTGGGATTACAGGTGTGAGCCACCACGCCCAGCCAAGCCTTGATATTTAAATGATTACATAGATATATTGAGTCTAAGGTTTACAAATAATATCCCACACCAAATTGTACAACAGAAACAAAGTAAACAGTCCTTAAGTATATTTTAACTATGCATTTCCCTGGCTTATTCTCTAACTAAAGAGAGAGTAATATACTAACATGTAACCTCATTCAGATTTCCAGCCAGGCACAGTAGCTCACGCTTGTAATCCCAGCACCTTAGGAGATCGAGGTGGGCAGACCACTTGAGCTCAGAAGTTCAAGACCAACCTGGACAACAGAGAGAGACCACCCCCGTCTCTACAAAAAATACAAAAATTAGCTGGGCGTGGTGGTGCGTACCTGTAGTTTCAGCTACTGAAGGCTGAGGTGGGAGGATTGCTTGAGCCTGGGAGGCAGAGGTTGCAGTGAGCTGAAATCACACCACTGCACTCACTCCAGCCTGGGTGACACAGCGAGACCATGTCTCAAAAGAAAAAAAAAAATACAGATTTCCACCAAAGCACTGATACTGGCAGAAAGGGCTAGGGATGTATACAGCTCTAAGCTTCTTTCTAGAGTCACGCAAAAAAAAAAAAAGTTTGCACCTCTATCATGTGCCAGGCACAATGCTTACTGCTGAGTATACAGTCGTGAATAAAGCAAGCACAAATTGCTGAATTGTGAAGATAAATAATAAGCAAAGAAATGAGCATACAACTAAAAACTGTGGTGAGTGCTGTAAGACAATATAAAAAGTGGTACTTTTCTTTGATCACACAAGGACTGAGAATATAACACTTCAGCAAGCACAAAATTTCGCCAAAACCTCTAATTTATCTAGTTTTAGATCTGAACAAAGATAAAACCCTTAACTGTTTATTCCATAATTACCATACAAACCTGAGTTTCTTAGGTTCTCTTCCTTTTCCCTCTTAATTTTCCACTTGTTAGACAGGGAGATTGCTACATTCTTGTAATCAGTAAGGAGATACTCAAAATATTTTATTGAATTTTTATAAATAAGCATTCTATTGATAATTTATTACTTGCAGCCACAACCAGGAAAAGATGTATTTTTAGCTCTCTATTTTACGAATGCCAAAATTTATACTCAGCCAAATTAACAAAAATATTCAGTGAAACAAATAGAATGTCAAAAATCTAAGCTATTAGTAGTTTAAGGACAATAAAAAACATCATAAATTTTATTTCATTAACACATTTTCAGTAGCATTCCTATTTCACCTCTCGATAACACAATACGGTATAGTCCCATATTAAGTGGGAAACAATGCTATTTAAGAAGCCAAGTCATCAAATTTAATATTCCATTTTATTTACCAGACAACTGTGTACAAAGTGGTCATCAAAGCAAAAGAAAAAAATCACTATTTGTTCTTAGTGTAAAGATAAAAGAATCTAGAAAGTCATACTATGTATTAAAGAAATAGTACTGTTGAACTGAAAAATTAACTATATGTAAAGGCATCAAAACATAAATAAACTTATTGCACAGACACTCTGACATTTCAATAAAGGATGCCACATTACATACCTATCTCAGGATAGGATTATTTTATCATATTCCTTTCAGATTATTTGGAAAAACTTCACACTGAAGAATCTGTATCTTTACAAGTATAAATTATTGCTTAGGATCATATTGTTATTATGATTATTCAGAAATGTTTTAAATAACTCATTTTGCAAGCAGATAGTAACTTACCTGAAATGTAGATGACTTTTTGGTCACTTCTTTGACCAAGGGAATTGGTCACTTTACAGATATAAACACCAGAATAATTGAAAGTCAATGGATGGACAAAATGAAGAGTATTGTCTGAAGCCAATAAACCATCAGGCCATTGTCCATCCAACCTAGATTTTAAAATGCATAAAATTATTATAAATATCTTCAGACTATATTTATTGACAGCTAGTTAAAATGAGACATTATATGTTTGAGATGTTATGCAAACTAAAAAAGCATCTCTTAGACAAAATTCACTATGAAAGTATAAAAAAGTTAACAAATTTTCATTTTAATAAAGATGAACGAATAAAGGCCATTAAGAACACCCATTCTTCCAAAATAGCAGTCCATGTAAGAGTGGCTCTGCCAACATAATAAAATGGGAGAAAAGAAGAGAAAAAATATAATTAAAAAAATTTTATTCAGAAAACTGGAAGTTAGAAAAATATATTTGAAGACATACATACAGTATCAAATAAACTAAAATTCTCATTGAATCAGGGATCTATTCATGACATATCTACAATTTTCTTCATGCAAAGTCATCTCACTTAAATATGTAATGTTTTAGCACCCTCTATAACATATTTATAGAGCATCATTTAATGCTAATGCAAATAGACACTGTGCTCCATCCAAAGATAATTTCTAAAACAGCAAAATGGGTCTTCTTATAAAATAATTTCATTTGTAAGGTGGGCATCTGTGACAATAAAAGCCAAGATACTATTTGGTATCAATAATAACTATTTAAAACAGTATTTACGCTAATTTGGCTAAGAGGTCCTATACCTAGTATACATATTACTATAAACCATGTAGAGTCCGGCTATGAGAACTCTAAAGCCATTCACTGTAATGGAACTAAGCATACTGCTAAAAATCACTTTTCTAACCTGAGGGTAACAAAAAAAAAAAAAAACAATAAATAAGTATTTTTAAAGCTTACAGGTTTTTTTGGTTTGTTTTTGGTTTTTTTAAAGAGGATAAGGCTGGGCACAGTGGCTCACACCTGTAATCCCAGCACTTTGGGAGGCCAAGGCGGGCACACCACTTGAGGTCAGGAGTTAGAGACCAGCCTGGCCACCATGGAGAAACTCTGTCTCTACTTAAAAATACAAAAATTAGTTGGGCATGCTGGCAGGTGCCTGTAATCCCAGCTACTTGGGATGCTGAGGCAGGAGAATCACTTGAACCCAGGAAGGGGAGGTTGCAGTGAGATGAGATGGCACCACTGCACCCTAGCCTGGATGACAGGGTGAGACTCTGTCTCAAAAAAAAAAAAAAAAGAAAGAAAGAAAAGAAGATTAAAAAGTCAAGTAAACCTAGGTGCTCAACTACTACAGTTTAGGCTAAGTAGATTTTCAAAAAGTTTATTCACTTATTCCTTCATTCAATTACTAGGATCCCACTATTTGCCATACTCTGCTTTGCTGGTGGTGCTGAGATACAGAAGTAAATAAAATGTAGTCTCTATTTTCAATTATGTAAGTACATAGAAGATTGACAAATGCTTACACAGGGAATAAGAACAAACAATAATAAAAAGGTGGAAAGAATCAAATCAACACTGAAGAATAGATAGACTAATTTTGTTTTGCAATCTCAAGTATAGTGAGTGGTAAAATAACCTGTAAAATCTTTTGGAGTTGGTAGTACTTTAATTCAGCACTGAAGGGTAAAGATAACATGCTTACATGGTTTAAAAAACAAAAACAAAAGCACTCAACCTTTTTCTTTAGAAGGCTTTGGAAAGAAAATTTTTGCAAGTATCGGCTTTCAAAAGGTAAACTCTTTCTACAAGGATAACAATGAAAATAAACTATATATGTCTTAACAATTACCTTTGTACTTTGGGCTCAAGGTTTTAATCCCTTTAATTCTCTGAGAAATCGTAAAATGACTTAGAGTTAGAAATATCTAAATGTCACATTAAACCTACAACAAAAGCATCTTCTATGCCCTTGTGTCTATGTTACATGACTTATATTTATTGTCTGTACCTCACAAAAACTCTATGAAGTACTGTTACTGGCAAGGAAATTTAGGATTAGAGGGGTTAAATGACTTACTCAAAAAAGACATATAGAAGTTTAGACACTGGGATCAGAATCCAGAGTTGTATGGCTTTTAGAAACACTCTGTCAAATAAAAATCTTAACTAATGACTGCTTCCCATTTAAAAAAAAATGTAAATGAAAAAGGTTTTCTCTACCTTTAAAATAGTATCCATGCTTAAAGACAACTGATTGACCAGATATAGTGCTTCCTAACTCCCATAAAATCCCACCAGAAAGAGTACAGAAATTAAAAAGTTATTAAAAACCCTAGAGGAGAAAACAGGAGGCAGAATTCAACAGACAAGATGTTTCAACAAACTTTTAGAAGACAGAAAATAGATTTAAAAAACAATATATGCCTTAGGTCAGTGTTTCTCAACCCAGGGATGCTTCAAAACACCCTACAATTCACAGGACTGCCCACTACAAAAAATAATTATCGGCCTAAAATATCAATAGTGCCAAAGTTTAAAAGTTGTACTTCAGGGTGAAGGGTTGCTTATGAAAAAACACATGGATGAGAAAGCAGCAAATCTGGTCCAAAGAATCCAAAAAAAAATTTGGAGTTCAACTCACTGTACCTCAGAAAACTGGAAGGAGGCCAAGAGCAAGTTAAAAGATACACAACAAAACAACAGATTCCTCCTGTCTCTGTACAAATACCAGACATTTATCTCTCGGGCAAAAAAAATGCAGGTTAATTCTAGAAATAAACTGAATGGCCATGAAATAAAGACTTCCACTCTTCTATCAGTGATATCTGAAGCCTCCCCAGGAAAATAATCACATCTCTACCTGATTACTCTAAGTGGAATCTAATGAGCAATCCCCACTGCAGAGAGAGCATCCACTAAGCATTTTATTTTAATACTTCACCGTGAAACACTAAACAACCAACAAGATTAATAAATATCTACATAATGAAAGACCAAACCAAAAAATAAAAGAACTTGGAGGGAAAAGAGACAGTATGTAGAAAGCAGAAAAAAACTATCTGGGGAAGAAATAATTCTAGTATCCCTGGGAAGAAACAAGAAAGATACTACTACTCATAAAATAAGAAAAGGGTGCTATGAAAATAACATATTTTTATTGTTGGCCTATTTTCAGTTTATAAGAGCATCTTCTCATTCTCTAATGAATATTCAATGAGAAGATGCTCCATCTCATGAGAAGATGCTCTTAAAAACTGAAAATAGGCCCCCAAAATTTTTTATATCATTAAGTCAATGGAAAATTTAAAAAAAAAATCAAGAAAATCTTCTAGGAAGAATAAGACCATCTGAAAATATAGAAGAAATGATATTTATTATACAATAAACAGAAGTTCCAAAAAGAGTGAACAGGAATAAAAAAAGAGGGAAATGACCAAAAAATAAGAAAATTATTCAAGTTGATAGATACATCTGGAGATCAAAATAGGCCCTAAATACTGACAAAATATGAATAAAAACCTTGGTATAACAGTTTGAAATTTCAGAGAAAGAAAATTATGCACATGGTAACTACACAAGCAAAAAGAGGCAAATATTAGCCATTAGGAAAACAAATGGCTATAGGCAAGAGAAAACAGAAGTCTGGTATACTACTACTTAGCTCTTAGTAACATTTACCTGTCCTAGAGAAGCAAACAGTGATTACTGAGTTTAACTAAAAATAGCTAAAATTTCATTTGGACCATGAAAGGTAGGAATGTGTGAATATGGGTGTGTCTGTAAATGAAGGAGTAGACATAAAATTATAATTATTTATCTAAGAAGTCAATAGACAATGTTAAAAACTATTAAGTAGTAGCAGCTTAAGACCTCTGACTGTAACTAATCATAAGAAACTGCCAAAATTGCTAAAGTAGCCTCTAAAGATCAGAACTGAGGGGGTAGGAAGGTGGGGACAGGTGGGGCAGGATAAGACAGAAAATTTAATTAAAATTTTCTGCTATTACTATACTCATGTATTATATAGATAAAAACAATTTAGAATGGGGATTTAAGAAGGTTTCACTTTCAGATAATTTCTCTTTTGAAGTATATAACATTACCTGCTCCACACAGATTTGAAGGGTGGTGGATTTGCATCAGCATTGCATTTGAGATTAACACCTTTTCTTCCTACAAACCAATTTCCATCATACCCTGTTACCGAAACTTCAGGAGCATCTATAAAATAAATGCATGATAGGACAGGTTATCTTTTGTTAATGATAAATGCAATATATATGATAAAATATTAAGATGATAGATAAAGCCTTAGAAGAACAGGAATCATTTTTCCTTAGTCTCAACATGTATAATCAATATGGAAGACATTACTTCATAAGTATTGGCTGACTGAAAGAATAAAATGGAGAATGAGTACCCCCCCAAACAGGCAATTATATTACATACAGTTTAAGTAATTAGAAATGCTGAATGTTAAGGAATATTCATAAACCTATAATCACCAAAAGCAAAATGTAAGAATCCTATTATGTGAGATGTAGAGATACAGGAACAAAGCAAATACATTACAGTATTTAATTAAATAAGACATGGCATTTAAGTACCATGTAGTACCAAG
Organism: Symphalangus syndactylus; assembly: GCF_028878055.3. Classification (NCBI taxonomy): domain Eukaryota; kingdom Metazoa; phylum Chordata; class Mammalia; order Primates; family Hylobatidae; genus Symphalangus; species Symphalangus syndactylus. Next base: position 35,040,603 of record NC_072443.2, on the reverse strand, counting down.
TCACCATATAAAACAGTCTTTAAAGAGATATTTAACCTAAAAGGAAATATCTTCTAAGAGATATCAGGTCAATTACAGTGATTAGATTCCCTATGTTACAATTAATTAATATATTGGGGGCATGTAGAGATGTGACACAGGCTTTCCATGACTACGTACTTACAACTGAAGTAAATTAGCTAGGGCCTCGAATGTATCAAAACATAAACTTTCGTCCATTCCATGTACCCAAAAGTCTTTTAGCATATGAGCAACATAACTAGTTCAATGAGCAATTATCCATATCTACCAGCAATATAAATATATACTTCCAAACTACTAAGTCCAATACCTATCATTCATTCAACCATCATTCTGTTTAGCTCCTAATAAGTGCCAGGCATGGCACTTAGAAATAATACACTGTTTTGGCCTGGCGCAGTGGCTCATGCCTGTAATCCCAGCACTTTGGGAGGCCGAGGCCAGAGGATCATGAGGTCAGGAGATTGAGACCATCATGGCTAACAAGGTGAAACCCCATCTCTACTAAAAAATATATGAAAAAAAAATAGCCAGGCGTGATGGCGGGTGCCTGTAGTCCCAGCTACTCGGGAGGCTGAGGCAGGAGAATGGCATGAACCCAGGAGGCGGAGCTTGCAGTGAGCCTAGTTCGCGCCACTGCACTCCAGCCTGGGCGACAGAGCGAGACTCCGTCTCAAAAAAAAAAAAAAAAAAAAGAAATAATACACTGTTTTAGGTGTTTGGTATACACACAGACTTTATATACATAAAATTTACATTCTAATAGTAATCGGGAAAATGACATTTAAAAATACTTAACTAAAACTCCTTATGAGGGCCAAGAAGAAAAAGAGTAGGATGCTAAGAGAGAATATAAAAAGAAAGGCCTAATTTAAGTTGGGGATGGGGCTGCAGGTGATAAAAGGCTTCCCCAAGGAAGTGCTAGTTATGTATGATGCAGAGACTCTCTAGCTTTCTGTGAGCTACATAGAAAACTAAGTTAGCAGCACATGATCTGATGAGAAGCCAGAGAGAGAGAGACCAGATCGGTCTTTACCTCTGCCAGGGAAGACTGTCCTACCGGAAAGCAAAATTTACAAAAGAGTGGTAAAAATTTGAACTTTTAATAAGGTACAATTTTCTTATAAATTAAAAAAAAAAACAAAACCAAAGATTAACAAACATTTTTGTAACTTAAAAGTGGTACTAAAAAATGTTGCTGAAAGAACAGTCCAGATATCTGTGAGTTTAGGCATTAAAGTATCCCAAGAGGATATCTCTAAATATTGAGGTATAAATTTGTGCTATAAGACAATAAGTTTGTTTACATGTCTTATAGGTCTCCAATTTACAAAAGGAAAAATGTCATGACTATTCTAAGAACATTTTAGGAGTCAGCCAATAAATCAAAACCATATTATAAACACTTACATTAGAAGAAATATATCTAAGATTTCATTCAAGCAAACAAAAAAAATGAAAATATCAGTCATTATTAGACACTGGAAAGGTAAACATATGGATATGCAAAATACATTAACTTCCAACTGGGATCTGAATTTTATGAGAAAAAGAAAGAAGTTAACACTCTGTAAAAGCAAGGTAGGAAAAGGAAAAAGAAAAATTTTAACAGGATTCTCCAGAGAATTGAGAAAAGATGGTATTAGCATTTAAGAATGCAATGGTAGTAACATTTTTTAAACTATAGCTTTTCAAGTTAACCCTATAAAGATTGAAAAATATCCTGGGAATTAGCTTTAAAAACCATCACACCAAGTGTAATGAATATGTGTAATTTAAAACTCCATGCATGTCATATCAAAAAGCAAATAAGTAGCAACAATAAAGAATAGAACTCCCTCAAAAACACCTAGATTTATAATTTGCACATGGATAGAAGTAAAAGCAGAACCTAAATACTTTTTCTAATGTTCCTAATTTTCATTATCTTTGCTATAAGCTATCTGCAGCCATCACCTTTTCTACTACTTGAAATTTTTAAATGGTATACAAATCACAAAGAATGTATTAAACACTAAGAAACTTTTCAAACTAATTAATATGCATATAGGAAAGTCAAAGAAAATAAGGACACATGCAGTGGCTCATGCCTGTAATCCCAGCACTTTGGGAGACCAAGGCTGGGGGATCACAAGATCAGGAGATGGAGACCCTCCTGGCCAACATGGTGAAACCCCATCTGTACTAAAAATACAAAAATTAGCAGGGCGTGGTGGTGCATGCTTGTAATCCCAGCTACTTGGGAGGCTGAGGCAGGAGAATCACTTGAACCCTGGAGGCGGAAGTTGTAGTGAGCAGAGATCGTGCCACTACACTCCAGCCTGGCGGCAGAGCAAGATTCCATCTCAAAAACAACAACAAGGAAACAAGATGGGGAGCATTGGTGAAACTGAATAACAGCTCAATTAATTAGAATGTAGAAGTTGTTTGTCCTTCAGCATTGTATATTTTGAGGGACACGTTGCCATAACTCCCTAAGTCCAGCTTACTTTTAAGATCTTAAAAGGAAATGGTTATATAATTTTAAGTTGGAGAGCAACTTTAAAGTCATCTGTTCATCTTTACAAAAGTGATTAAAAATGTTTTGGTTAAATGAAATTTCTATGAAAACACAAAATTAAAAGAAAAACAAAAATAAACAAGGAAAAGCTATTAAACATTCAAACTAAAAAAGTTTGATAAACATGCTGACAAATATTTAAAAAGCAAATGCTACCATTTACTTACACTGTATGTCTAATAGGAAAGAGTATCGGATGTCCTTTTCCAAGGCTGGATGTTTTACAACACAAGTAATTCGCCTTCCTCTAGCAAATCTGGTTGGAAATAGCTTGTACTGGCTGACAATCGTAGCCGTTTCATTTGGAAAAGAAGTTGTAGTGGATTCCATTTCACCAAGATCACCTTCCCAGTCAATATGTGCAACAGGTTTCCCAGTGGCTGCGATGCAAATGGCGGCTACTGTTTCATTTCCTCCATCAATTAAAGAATCTGGCCCTTTTATCAGGCTCACAGTGGGTTCAACTGTTTAAATATTTTTTTAATAATTAGTTACATTCAAACAAGAATATGTTTATATCTTTCCAAGTCACATCTAAACATATTTCGCAGGCTTAAGGACAACTGCATATAAAATCTACACACACTTTTTAGGTAATGTCATCGTCAATTACATTCTTGGAAAAACAAAAGATCATAAGCTAGGACAAATGAGACCAAGAATTCATACCACCACTACAAAGATGGCTCTACCTGATAAAGATATACATTCCTTTAGAGAACGATGAATTCCTTCCAACTTAATATATACAAAAAATTTCTGTGAACGAGATCACAATTCCCTTTATGAGATTAAAGGTATTACTTCTCAGGAAGATAAGTTTTATATATATATATATATATATATATATATATATATATATATACATATATCTTCATTTTGCAGCAAAAAAATTTTAAAGCAAATACTTTAAAAAATAATTTATGATTATGACTTACTGTTAAAATGTTAAGAAATAAAAAAAGTTCCTCTGAACATACCCATTGGAGATGAAATGTTTTTCTTGGCCCGGTAAGTGACTCAATAATTTCATTTAAAACACTGCCTTTTGAACTTTCAACCTTTAACTACTCATATATCCAAAAGAACCAATTAGGGCTGCTGAATGTATTCAATTACTTTTATTTACAAAATATACTTTAAGCTCATCCTAACATGTACCATCACTAATAATTAAGTTTATTGGAATGTACATACCACCTATTTTCTTCCAATATAAGGAAGTTCCTCAGCAGGGTAAAGTAACAATGTTAGAACCTCTCAATCTACTCTGCCCCCAATATCACTTAGTTATCTTTTCACATTTTCCAGCAATTGTTATGTGCTTCTGTGTAAATTCCTCAGTACTGACTTCATAAATTTTGTGTCCAGTCTTTAGTTTACTGTGTGCATTGAGTTTTTATTTCAATGATCTTTTTTTCATTTCCAGGATTTCAAGTTGGTTCTTTCAATACCATCTGTTCTTGATGGTATTGAAAGAACTAATTTTTATTTCACATTTTACTTTGCAACCTATTTTTATTTCATATTTTACTCTCATGGATATGATTATTTTCCTTATGTAGTTCCTTTCATAAGATGCATTACTGTAAAATAACAAATGAAAAAGTACATGCAACACATGCAATGAACAATTTTATAGCAAACATCCATATAACCACCACACATCTTAACAAACATTATTACTGAAACCTCACAAGTCCCTCATATTCCTCTACAACATCTTAAAAACCTGCCTGCCTCAATGTGAAACTATTATATTGACTTTGGAGATCAATTGTTTATTTTTCATTATAGTTCTACAACCAACACATGCAAATCTAAACAACACAGTTTAGCCTGTTTCTGAACTTTTTAAGAATGGAATTGGACCACATGTATTTTTGTACTTTTTCTTTGACTCAACTTTGTGTTCTGGAGATCCATTCATGTTGGAACATTTAGCTTTAGCTTATTGTTTTTCGAATTCATTTTTTTACTCTTTTATTTTTAGATCATTTGGATTTACATACAATTGTAATATTATTAGTTTTAATTGCTTTATAGTTTATTATTGGACAATGGAGTTCCTGTTTCATCTGAACAATTTCACATGAAACATTTCCATTCATGTATCTTAGCATATTTGTGCAAAAGTATATCCCTAGAATTGCTACTAATTTTCAACTTTATCAGATAATTTCAAAAACCTTTCCACAGTACCAATTTACTCCCAATCTTAGAGCTCCTGCTGGTCCATATACTCACCAGCTGATATTGTCATCCAACTGATATTATCACAGACTTCTCAATGTTTGCAACCTGATAGGTATGTAATGGTATACCACTGAGATTTTATTTTTAATATCTCAGATTATGAATGAGGTTGAAGATCTTTTCATATGTTTATGAGTCATTTGGAATCTTTTCTTCTGCAAAATGCCTATTACAGCCAGGTGTCTATTTTTTTCTTACTGGTGAGTAAAAGTTCTACATAGATTTGGGAAAACAGTCATTTGTGATTATACGTGGTGTGAATACTACATTCCTTAAATTTGGTTCTGCTACTATCACTCCATTGAAACTCTAATGTCATCAAAGACCCCTCATCTAAAACTCAACACTTTCATGTCTAGTCTCTTTAACTTTATAGAATTTGATACTTCAGCACAGCTCTTCCCAATCAGTTGAAAAGAATTAAATCCTAATGTGTTAAAGTATTTGTTGCAAGTAATGAATTAATTCCTAGGCTATGGATTTAGAATGATACTAGCTAAGTACTGTCCTGAGGAGAAACTAAAAAATAGTCAAAACATTTTCTGTAGGGCTTACTTCTTACTGTGGAAATGGCTGCTACAGTAACATTTTCTTAAAAACTTTCACATCTTTTCTTGATATATTACTCTGCCTGAGTTCTTCTCTTAACTCTCTCTGAGAGCTCTTCCTATTTTTTCTAACCCCTTCCTTTAAATAAATAATCAGTCCTGAGCCTGCAATTACTTTTGTATCTCACTTAAAAACTTTTATCTGATAAACACTACTACCCAGATGATTCTGAACTTTCCCCAATTTTAATACAAGGCTTGATGCTTCAGCTTCTAACTACCTACACCTGGTTATTTCCACCTATAGCTCTCAAACTCAATAAACCTAACACCAAAATTATTTTATCCTCCCAATCACCAACACCTGTTTTTCATTCAGAGGTGCCCGTTTAACTAGCAATAACATAATTTAATCACAACTTTCAAAAGCTATTACTGTTCAAACTTTCCTTACTTCTTATATCCAGTTAGAAAATTCTGCTAATTATTCCTCTGTAATAGTTCTTGTCCTCATTCATGTGGCAGAAATTACAAAATTAATTGCAAGTGTTCATGGCCTCATGGCTGAGACATTATGATTTAAGAACCTCTTCATTTCAATTGATCAAAAACACCAGACCCATCTTCCTAATCACAATTGTCATCACATTACTCTCTAAATCAGGTCAGCCGTGAGTTAGGCATTCCTCTATGTGATGTGATCAAAGCAGTGTTTCTCAAACTTCACTGTGTATATAAGTCACTGGGGAATTTTGCTAAAATGCAGACTATCATTCAATAAGCCTAAGAGGGATCTGAAATTCTGTATTTCTAACAAGTTCCCAAGTGATGCCAATGCTGCTGGTCCACGAACTACATTTTAAACAGCAAGGGGCTGAGAATAGAAGACAGGTGAGAGGCAGCACAACTACTGAATACAAACATGAATTTCCAGTAATACAGAGCTCAAATTCCCTATCCTAGCATTTAAGTTACTTTAACGTGGTCCTACTCTATAATTCTAAACTTTAATTCTTCTACTTCATATAAATCCTTTGAACAATCAATAAATTACTTATTCAGTGTTCCACTAATGCAGGGCTCTCAACAGGGGGTGATTCCCCACTAACTCTTGCTCCCCTCTTGAGGACACTTGGCAGTGTCTGGAGACATTATGAGTTTAACAACTGAGGAATGCTATTGGCATTTACTGGCATAGTGTTTAGAGGCCACGGATGCTGTGTACAACGAATAGTACAGCTCACTATAACAAAGAATTCTGGCCCCAAATTTCAACAATACTGGGGTTAAGAAAACTTTCCCTTAATGTATAGTGGTCCCTTAGTATTCTGCGGTGGGGTGAGGGTTGGTTCCAGCATCCCTGAGTATACCCAAATCCGTGCATACTTAAGTCCTGCAGTTAGCCCTATGGAACCTGTGTACAGGAAAAGTCAGCCCTTCATATATGCAGGTTTCACATCCCACAAATACTTTATTCTCTATTTGCAGTTAGTTGAAAAAAAAATCCATGTATAAAGGGACCCACACAGCTCTAACTCATGATGTTCAAGGGTGAACTGCATATCATTTTCTGTTTTCCCTGCCTTGGTTGACATACTATCACAATCCTAGAATACCATTTTCATATTCTTTCATTTTTGCCTACCCAAAACCTACTCACACCACTGAAGACTGACTCAACTATTTCTCCTATGAAATATTTCTTGACTACCAAATTCACTAATCCATTCCTATATCCTACTCAAATAACACTGTAGGACTGCTATATACTGGAAACTCTTATTGGCTTTAGGGACAAATGCACAGTTACTCTCCATACATGGTTATAGTGGAGAAAACATTTATAATAGTGTGGTAACTGCTACAATAAAGATATGTTCAACATAACAATGACAGCCAAAAAAGCATCAGATTTGGGGAAAGGGGTCAAGAATGGCTACTAAAAGGATATGATTTGATGAGTAATAGTTACATGGAAGAAAGGCCAGAAAAAAAGGCAATCCAGGCAGAAAGAGAAACACCCATAAAAGCATAGGTTAAAAGAACTGCAAATAGTTTATGATGATGATACGACTTGGGTTTTTGAAAAAAGAGAAGCAAGGAGAATAGATGAAGCGAGAGAAGTCAGTGTGGACAAAATAACGGCTAATCTTGTAACAAACAGCCTGGATTTTAAGCCAGTAAGTATTGTATTAATTTAGAGGGAACTACTAAAATTTAAAGCAAAATAAAAAGTGATTTTATCCCCATGAGCTTGCTCTTTCACATGCAAAGTACTTGTTATTTATTTATTTATTTATTTTGAGACACAGTCTCATTCTGTTGCCTAGGGTGGAGTGCAGTGGTATAATCTCGGCTCACTGCAACTTCCGCCTCCCAGTTACAGGTGATTCTCAAGTCCCAGCCACCCGAGTAGCTGGGATTACAGGCATGCACTACCATGCCTGGCTAATTTTTGTATTTTTAGTAGAGATGGGGTTCTGCCATGTTGGCCAGGCTGGTCTTGTACTCCTGACCTCAAGTGATCCACCTGCCTCAGCCTCCCAAAGTGCTGGGATTACAGGAGTGAGCCATACAGTACTTTGTGTTACCTTTTTTACTGATGTCCTCCATGTGAGTTTTCAGATATTCACGCCTTCCTTCTAATCAGAAAATTTCTCAAAAACATCAATCTCTTAAATGTAAGTTATATTTCCCCATAGCTCTTAAGGCAGTGTCTTAAATATACTAAGCCTCGAATATCTAATTAAAAGAATATCTCTCAACATGAAAAATATATAATAAATTTGGACAAAACTGCTGTCCTATACTTCGGAGACTCTAATATTACGTCCTTAAACATTAGGAGCTTTTAACTTGTTTGGTTCTCTAGGAAGCAGACACTGTGATGTGAGAAGTATAAAAGGTTTACCAGGGAGTGACAACTGGGAGAAAAGGGAGAGGGAAGAATGAATTGAGTAAGGGGAGCTATCAGTACCCTGACAGTCTCCATTCAGGCCAATGGGCATATTCCATTAAAGAAGTCCACTTTGGGTAAAAATCTGCACACCACTATCTTGTTCAATCACTGGCCCCAAGAAGAGCTTACCCTTGGCTACCACTGCCTCATTTAGTCACTGGCCTGAGGTCACTCACAAAAGGAATAGCCCTGAAAATGGAAGTAATCTTAAAGGGCCTAACAGCTGGAAGCTGTCGGCTACCCACACTACCAGTAGCTGTTTGAGTAAGAACCTAAGCAGTAGATCTTCATGCGAGCAGCCACCAGTTACTATTGCTCCTCAATCTTCATTTCTATCATTTCAAAAGTACTTATCAGCATTTCCAAATTGGTTTACATTTCACTGCAAGTAGCTTAAAGTTAACGAGCTTTTTCAACATTTTACCATAAACTTTAACAGGTATCATAGGAAATAGTGGAATATCACTATTATGAGCAAAAGCACAATATTCAGATAGCTATGCAAATCTAAAATAGCAGGAATAAAATGTGATATGAAAAATTAAAACAGGAGGTGTCAGTGGCTCCTAGATGCAAAACTCAATTTTTTAAAAATGAAAAAACTTAAGATGATAATTAAAGGCTGAAAATTTGAGGGGAGGTAATGGAAAATAAAGATGTCACAGAAACTCAGAACTCAGTATATAATTAAAACTCATCACTATCTTTCATAAAGAAACTAGCTAAAACTATGTAGCGTTACATAGATAAGTAGGTATATATAGACAAGATTTTATTTAAAGGGAATCTAGGATCATAAATTTTAAGAAGGATCTTGAAAAATCATATTTGAATTATTTTACTTTAAACCTAAAGTTAAATCAAATTTCAACCATTTTAATTTCTTAAAAATATTTTTATTATAATCTTCACCACTATCACCAAAATACGTAATTCAAGCATACCTACCTAACACAGTTACAGTTGTAGAGGACTGGGCATTTCCAAGCGGGAATGTAACAGCTTTGCAGATGTATTTTCCAGAATCAGAGAATCCTATGTTATGCAGAGTAATTGTTGCATCATTAAGTGAGTAATTTTTAAACAAGACTCTTCCCTGATATTCTCCTTGAACAGAGAATCCATATTGGGGATGGTGAACTGCAACAGTCTGTGAACTTTTGCCATGGATCTTCTCCCATGAAATCTGCGTTATGGTTTCATTTACTTCAATTAAACACTTTAATGAAACATTCTTTCCCCATACTGCTGTGACATGTGGCTCCACAATAATTGGTCCAGCTAAGGCACCTATGGAGGAAAAAAAAGTACTACAATTTTTAAAATAGAAAAAAGTGGTCAATGCTCTCCTCCCTTCCTGACTCCCTGTGTCATTATCTCTAGCTACACACACACACACACACACATGCACTCACACGCAGCACACACAAAACGTACAATTGAGTAACAAAAAGAAATGAACTAGGTGTTTTCTGGGCTTGATATGAGATCCAAATGTGACTGTCAAATAAATTAACAATATGCCAATATGTGTTGCAGTGAAAAAAGCACTAGATTACGACCAAGTTGACTTGGAAGTACGATCCTTCCTCAATCAAGCCTTCACATGAGTTCCCAGCTCTGGCTGACACTTTGCAGCCTTGTGAGAAAGACTGAGGTAGAAGATTCAGTTACGTCATGCCTGGATTCCTGGCACACAGAAACTGAGAGATAATAAATGGATATTGTTTTAAAGCCATTATGTTTTGGGGTAAATTTTTTACATGGCAATAGATAACTTATGCATGTAGGATCTCCCAAACCAAATACAATACTATCTTCTTTTGGAGGGTCCCTATGTCAAGTATCTCTACTGTAAAGTCATTAAAGACAGATCAGTTGCCAGAAAATATTAATGAAGAAATGCTTATATAAATGTAAAATAATTTTGTTTTTCCATTTCAGGGTTAAGAAAAAAAATTTCACAAGCAAAAGTTAAAATGACATCAAACTTCTTCCATATAATACGTATTTCCTTCCTAAAAGCAGTTGAGCAAAACTTACAATGTTTTGAGGGATATAAAACTAACATTCATGACTACTATAGTCAAGCAAGATGCTGCTCATTGACAAGTATATCAGAATATGTATAACAAGTCCTTGGAGGTCTACAACTCACATATGTTCTCTAACAAAATAAATGAACAAATATACAAACCAAGAAGTAAACCAAAATAAGCACTCAAAATTGGAAATCTTATAAACAATACCTTTAAAAGTTACATCTAATTAATATTTTTAAATGAATACAGAAATGCAGAAGGGTGTCACCAGATAATCAAGAAAAATGCATTTAAACATGTTCAAACACATCCAAATATGTTGAAAAAAACTTTATGCAATATTATTTCCCTGAATCTTTTTTAGAGGAAAAAACAAAAACAAAAAAGTAAATTAGAAGGCAAATTTTATCATCTAAGAGATGACTGAGGATATTACAAAAAGGGACTGACAATTCACACTGACTACACTTAACAGCTACGAATTTAAGTTTCAGTTTTTTAACCATTGCTTCAAAAAAGTATCAGGCCCTGAAAATTTACTATCATGTTCTATAATGCTAGAGTACAGATAATTACTAAGCTTTTAAAATTACTCCAAGATATACGAAATGTGAAAGTATTCTAACGTATTTTAGCAACCTATCACAAGCTTGGTACTTTATAAACAAATTAAAAAGTCTCATGAATATTAATAAAAAATTTCATTTATTATGAAATAATAGCTCTGTATTTAAGAAAACTACACAGCACTATTCTAAGAACAAAAGGATATTTTTAGACTACTCATCACATTAAAAGCTCACACGACTTTCTTATTTGATGTTAAAAAGGTATTTAATAAAACTTAACATTTACTATCTGATTTAAAAAGAAAATCTAACTAAGAAAAGGATTCTTAATAAAGTAGATTCTTCTCAAATCAGTGGCCATTATCAACCCTAAACAGAAAGAGGCATGGCTATTAAAAAAAGATCAAGACAAGATGGTGCACTATCATTGTTCAACTGAGACTGGAAATTCAATCCAGTGTAATAAGAAAAAGGAAAGGATAAATATTAGGAAGGAACAGAAAGAATTATTATTTGAAAAATCTATTAGCTGAAAAACCAAGAAGATGAAATGAAGGGCTATTAGAACCAATAATATAGTTGCTTATAAACATATGCAAAATGTATATGAACTATATAATCAGTATGTTACAAAGGGTGATATCTTTACACATTTATTGCAAAAAAGGGTTTAATTTGTAAACACTAATATTTAAAACACTCATGAATAGAACTGTAAAAAACTTATAAACCCGACTTGAAAAAACAGAAGCTATGCCATATTCCTAAGTAGGAAAACTTATTTACATGTCAATTCTCTCCATATTAATACACAAATGCAATGCAATTATAGTGAAAACCCTGATAAAAATTTTTTAAAAACAGGGTAGAAATAACTGCCAAAAATATTTCAAAACACTAACAGACTACTGAAGAGAGAAAATATTAAAGTAAAAATAATAAAAATTTGGTATTAGTAACAAAATAATTGAAAGTACACAAACAGACCTATATATAATAGGATGTGGTATATAATAAAGCTACTATTTTGTTTGAGTGGGAAAATAATATATTAGTCAAGAAATGCTGAAAGAGCATGAGCAAAATACTTGGAAAAACACAGATCCCTCTTTTATACTAAACACCGAAAGAAAAAAAAAAAAACCCTAGATGGACTGAAGACCTACCAGTAAAAAATTATTGCCTCTACATATGTATATAGACAAAACTTTCTGTATATTTTGTCAAAAACACTAATTACCCTAGAAAGGTAAATTTAACATTACTGAGGACCAAAGAAAGAATTTCTAGTTTTTATTTTACCCCCTTCAAATGGAGGTAAAACAACAACAACAAATGGAGTAAGAGAAGTTTTACGGAGTGAATGTTTGTGTACTCCCTAAAATTCATTCTGAAGCTCTGACCTCAATGGTAGTATCTGGTAGGCCTCTGCATGATAATTAGGTTTAAATAAAGTCATATGGGTGGGCTCCCCATGATGGGACTGGTGTCCTTAAAACAAAGAAAGGAGAGCTCACTCCCTCACTTTTTCTATGCCATGTGAGGAAACAGTGAGAAAGTGATTGTCTACAATCCAGGAAGAAGATCCTCATCAAGAACTGGATCTGCTGGCACATGAATCTTGGACTTCCCAACCTCCTCAAATGTGAGAAATAAATGTCTGCTGTTTAAGCTGCCCAGTTTACGGTATTTTGTTATAGCAGCCTGCAATGGTTTGGATGTTTTGTCCCCTACAAATTTCATGTTGAAATGTGACCTCCCATATTGGAGGTGGACCTAATGAGAGGTACTTGGGTCATGGGAGTGGAGCCCTCATTAATAGCTTGGTGCTGTCCCTGTGGTAATGAGTGAGTTTCCACTCTCTGAGTTCACAGGAGAGGAGATCTGGCTGTTTAAAAGAGGCTGGCACTTCCCCGCTTTCTTTTGCTTTATGTAACATGTTGGCTCCCCTTCATCTTCTCCCATGATTCTAAGCTTCCTGAGGCCCTCACCAGAAACAGATGACAGCACCATGTTTCCTGTGCAGCCTGAAGAATGGTGAGCCAAAATAAGCCTGATTCCTTTAAAATTACCAAGTATCAGGTATTTCTTTATAGCAACACAAATGGACTATAATACACACCCCAAGTTGACTAAGACAGGTAGTACTGGAATAACCTAATTATGTCTCCTTACAATCCAGAAAAACCACAGCCTAGTGGGCCATCATTACCAAAAGGAGTATTGGGAGATACTGTTGGGGGGTGGAGGGAACTAACCCATTGGTTCAAAACTGTATTTTAAAAATTCTACATTTAGGTTGGGAAAGCCTCTCTCTCAGCATGACAGCAGAGACAGAAAAATCACCCAATAAAAAAAGCTGAGAGACTTAACCAGAAGGACTTACCCCTAATGAACAAAGTTGATATTTACAAAAAAAAAAAAAAAAATTTAGAAGTGGCTATATTTTAAGGTGTTTGGCTTTACTAGTAAACAAATACTAATGTAACTGTCAAGTTTCATTTTTCATCTTTTATTTTAATTTCTAGGAACTGAGTGATTTTTACTTTCTAATTTTTCTGTATTCTGAGTTTTACTGCTTGTTACAAAAGTAAGTTTTGCTGTATTTTTTGTTTGATTCAACCCTTAAACCTTTCACCAAAGCTTTGTACTACTCTTCTAGTATTAATAAATTTGGCCCTCCCTTAGATTCCATAAGCCTCTAATTACATATCTCCTTTTTTATGTTTTAATTAGCTAGAGTTCTGTTGTTGCAAATAAAAGAATCTAGTACATTTCTATTCCTGGACGAAGTCCAAATGTTAAAAACCATTTCTGAGTAAGATTTTCCCCCACGGAATCTTAAAACTGTGCAGAAACAGATTTTCTGTTGTGGTTCTTAAACCAAACTCCAAATTACAATGCCTCACTACTCAGAGACTACCAATCCTTAAGCCTACTACTACTTCCTCCCTCTACTTTCCCACATGACGCTTAGTTTAACTGGAGAGCAGAAAGGTCCTGGAGAAACATAAACGTTTATTATTAAAGAGCTAAATTATTTAAAGTTTAAGTTCATCACTACTGGTAATGTACGTCTAGAATATAAAGAGGCCAAGGAATAGCAAATAATTGAATCTTCCATATCTAGCAAGACTCTAACCTTGTCATAAGGTGGTCCTGGCTACTGCATACTCTAGACATGTAGGAAAACCATAATAAAACAGGATACTCTGTTTCTACTCTGTCTTCCTGATTTAAAAGTTTAGTTTTGTATCATTAGCTAATTAATTAAATTGAACTTATTATTCTTTCACAGAAAGAGACAGACAGCATTTATTCCCCTATATGTAGCTCCACAAAAACACTACAACCATGAAAACACAACTCTTTGGAGTCTTCATGTCTTTGAATAGTCAGTATTTACAGAGTGCCTGGGAAATACAAAACATTTGGAAACACACACATTCAAGAAGATGCTTGTCACAGAAAAGAAAATGTAATGACGAACATAACTACTATGGGTTATTTAAAAAAAAAAATGAAGTGAGATCCATATTACAGATCACACTAAAAGTGTTTGAAATGAAAATATGAATAAAATTGCAACAAATCCCTTTCTTTCCTCCCTGACTCTCAGAAATGAACCAAGAAGTAACAGAAACCATCACAAACTTTTGATACTACACTTTTTAAAACTCTGATCCTATCTTTTACCACATTTCATTTCTCAACCTACAGTAATGGCATGCATATTGGACATTTCAGTTCCCAGGATCTTTCAATTGTTAAGATCTACACAATGGGTATATGCAAATATGCTATAAATGAAACATTTATTTTAGTCTGTGTCCAACTAAACACCACCTTTGAAAATCTCTAAGATATGAATCCTTTCATACTCCTCAAAACTTAGAATAATTTAGAGGCAACTAATAAAATATACATTAACAAACTAGCAAGGTAATAGCATATAGTTGTCCTCAAAAATTTCATCATACTTCAGCAAAACACATTTTGGAAGAATCAAATTTATCACCAGCACATTCAGTAATTAACCTGATTTGTTTTAAACTGATAGGTAAGTCATGTCAACTCTGAAAATATAACAAAAACGTTTTTCAATAAAATCTCCAAACAATACTCAAACAGAAATAACCATGTAAGAATAAAGCCAGGTGAATTAAATAACATAGTTAATACTAAAAACTGCAAACAAATATTATCAGAGTATGAAAGAATCTCTAACTTCATCTCATGTCATAACTAGAAATGATAATTCTGGAATCAAAGGTTTCTATATTCTAAGGAGAAACCTGGGTCACATGCCAAAAACTGGTTGAGAAAACCAACCATTTCTTCATTCATTCATCAGAATGTGTTAGGTGAACAATTTGTGCCAGGCACTGCTCTAGGTGCTGAGCCATTAGACAGTTTGCATTTTAATGAGGAAACAGACAATTAGCAAGCAACTAAAAATACAGAAAACAGAGGTATAAATGTCAAGGATCCATAGCGCATTCTAACATTTAAATTGAGTAGCTGATAAAGCTGGCCAGGGAAGCAGGAAGGGAACCAAGAGGGTATCCTATACATTAAGTGAAGAAAGTACCTAGAGAGTGGTCAATTATTCCAAATGCTGCCAAGAAGTGGAGGAAAAAAAAAAAAAAAAAAAGCACTGGTAAGTAACCACTGAATTTAGCAACTGTTTTGGTGGAGTGGTGAAAATAAAAGCTTGATTTGAAATAGAATAGAGACTACTCCTTTCAGACATAAAGGAGTAACAAGATTTATCCTTTTGCCTGAAACAACCATTTCAAGTTAATAGGGTCAACAGGCAACAAAGTTCTGATCCCTCAGAGGCAGTAGACGAAGTGAAGCACAAGGACAGAGAAACTAAACAGAGCTAGGCAGTCTCTGAGTTATATCCAAAATTGTACTGAAGGTTCTAGCCAGTACAATCAAGCAAGAAAAAGAAATAAATTCCAAATCAGAAGAGAACAAATGAAATGTCTTTATTCACAGAAAACACAGTTGTCTTTAGAGAAAATATGATGGAATCTACAATAAAGCTACTATGACAAGGGTGTTTAGTAGTAGCCCTTATGTAGGACCTAAGACCAATATATACATGTCGATTGTATTTCTATGCATTAGTAGCAGAAAATTAGAAAATAAAAAATGTAAAACATTGCTACCTAGAATAGCATCAAAAGTAGAAAATAGGACTGGGTGCAGTGGCTCACATCTGTAATCTAAACACTTTGGGAGGCCGAGGCAGGTAAATTGCTTGAGGTCGGGAATTTGAGACCAGCCTGCGCAACATGGCCAAACCCCGTCTCTACAAAAAATAGTAAGTTAGCCAGGCATGGTGGCTCGCCCCAGCTATTCAGGAGGCTGAGGTGGGAGGATTGCTTGAGCCTGGGAGGCAGAGGTTGCAATGAGCCAAGATTGTGCCACTGCACTACAGCCTGGGTGACAGAGCAAGACTCTGTCTCAAAAAAAAAAAAAAAAAAAAGAAAAAAAGAAAAAAAAGAAAAGAAAAAAAGATGAAATACAGATAAATCTGACCAAAGGTGTGAAAAAATTGTACAGTTAAAACTGTAAAATTTGCTGACAGAAATTAAAGAATTATCTAAAGAAATGGGGAGACATACTTTATTCATGGATCAGAAGACACAACATTATTAACACATTAATTCTCTCTAAATTGATCTACAGATTTAACACAAATTCCCATCTTTATTCGAAACTGACAAGTTGTTCTAAAATTTATCTAGAAATGCAAATATTTGTGACCTTAAGTTAGGCAAGTATTTCTTACATATGTCACTAAAAGCACAATGAGTGGTCTTCATCAAAATAAAAAAAAATTCTGCTCTTCGACAATTAAACCACTAATTAGGAGAAAATCCTTGCAAAACATGCATCTGGTAAAGGATTTATATCCGATAAGAACCAAAATACATAAAGAACTCCCAAAACTCCACAATAAAAAGACAAGCCAAGAGGCCAGATGCAGTGGCTGATGACTGTAACCCCAGCAACTTTGGGAAGCTGTAGCAGGAGGACCGTTTGAGCTCAGGAGTTTGAGACCACCCTGGCCAACGTAGTGAGAACCCATCTCTACAAAAAATAAAAAATTAGCCAGACATGGTGGTGCACGCCTGTAGTCCCAGCTATTCAGGAGTCTGAGATGGAAGAATCGCTTGAGCTTAGAAGGTCAAGGCTGCAGTAAGCTGCAGTCATGCCACCGCACTCCAGCCTTGTAGACAGAGCAAGACCCTCTCCCTCAAAAAAAAAAAATTTAAAAATTAAAAAATAAAAAAGATCTGAACAGACATCACCAAAGAAGATACATTAACAAGCACATAAAAAGATGATCAACATTATTAAGGAAATGTAAATTAAAACTAAAATAAGGTACTACTACATAGCCATAAGAGTGGACAAAATTAAATGGGCTGAAAATAACAAGTTTTGAAGAAAATACGGATGAATTAGAACTCTTCTACATTGCTGGTTAAACTGTAAAATGGTAAAACCACACTGGAATACACTTAGCAGTCTCTTAAAGTTAAACATACCATATGATCCAGCCATATCATTCCTGTGTCTTTACTCATCAGAAAAGAAAGCATGTGTCCATACAAAGACTTGTACACTTGTATACCAATGTTCATAGTGGCTTTATTTGTACACCCAAGAAGTAGAAACAATCCAAATGTCCATCAAGAGATGAATGAACATACAAATTGTGGTAAACCCATACAATGAAATAGTCAGCAATACAAAGGGACATCCAACTAGCAATAGCAGCAACTTCCCCAGCTTGATAAAGAACATCTACAAAACAAAACATCCACAGCCAACATCATACTTAATGTCAAGAAACTAGAATCTTTCCAGTTAAGATCAGAAATAGGCAAGGATTTCCCCTCTCACTACTCCTTTTTCAACAGCATACCAGAAGTCCTTACTAAAGTAATAAGAGAAGAAAAGGCAATAAATGTATACTGATTAGAAAGGAAGAAATAAAACTGTCATTGTTTGTGGGTGATGAAAAAACTCCTGGAGCTAGATCGAGACCACGGTGAAACCCCGTCTCTACTAAAAATACAAAAAATTAGCCGGGCACGGTGGCGGGCGCCTGTAGTCCCAGCTACTCGGAGAGGCTGAGGCAGGAGAATGGCGTGAACCCGGGAGGCGGAGCTTGCAGTGAGCCGAGATTGCGCCATTGCACTCTAGCCTGGGCGACAGAGCAAGACTCCGTCTCAAAAAAAAAAAAAAAAAAAAAAAAAAAAAAAAAAATAAATAAATAAATAAAAACTCCTGGAGCTAATAATCAATTACAGCAAGGTTACAGAATACAGAGTTAATTAAAAAAAAAAAAAAGTCAATCACTTTCTTATGTACCAGTAATGATCAAGTAGAATTTGAAGTTAAAAACACAGTACTATTTACATAGCACCCACAACAATAAAATGCTTAGGTATAAATCTAACAAAATATGTACAAGATCTATATGCAGAAAACTACACAATTCTGAGAAAATCAAATAACTAAGTAAATGGGGAGGTATTTCATGTTCTTGAATAGGAAGACTCAATATTGTCAAGATGCTAGTTCTTCCCAACTTGATCTATAGATTCAACAACATTCCAATCAAAATCTCATCAAGTTATTTTGTGGCTAGCAACAAACTGATTCTCAAATGTATATGGAGAGACAAAAGGCCCAGAAGGGTCAACACAATGTTGAAGAAGAACAAAGTCAGAGGACTTACATTATCTGACTTTGAGACTTACCATAAAGTTACTGTGATCAAGACCATGTGGTATTGGCTAAAGAAAAGACAGGTCAGTGGAACAGAATAGAGCCCAAAAACAGACTCATATAGTCTTTAACTATATGTTAACTTTGATCTTTAACAAAAGAGCAAAGGCAATGTAACAAAGAAAAGATCTTTTCAACAAATGATGCTGGAAGAACCAGACATCCATATACAAATAAATAATTCTAGACACAGATTTTATATCCTTCACAAAAATTAACTTGAAATAGATGATAAACCTAAGTATAAAATGCAAAACTATAAAAACCCTAGAAGACAACATAGCAAAAAAAATCTAGATGACCTCAGATACAACAATAATGTTTTAGATGAAACACCAAAGGCATGTTCCATAAAAGAAACTCTTGATAAGCTACGCTACATTTAAATTAAAAATTCCTGCTCTGAAAAACACACTATAAAGAGAATAAAAAGACAAGCCATGCTTAAAGTTACTGATCTTGAATTAGAGCAGCATCGACCAGCTTTCAGCTGCCTGAGTGGAGGCGTGAAGAAGGCACAGAACAAGATTTAACCTGGGTTGGACATTTTACCAGGCATGCACAATTTAAAAGAGAAACAGGCAAAGGAGTTGATGTGGTTTTAATGATGGATTATGAACTTTAAGTTGGTCAAGAAGTGGGGGAGGAGGAAGTAGGATGAAAGGATTATAGAAACCAATATAGCTAAAGAATTATTGCAACTGAGGTACTAAGTGGGATGAGGTGGAAAATGGGAGATGATGGGTGGATAGTGGGAAAGTTAATTTCTCTGGGACTCAGTCTTCATGTTTATAAAATGTCTCATCACCTTAAAATTGTAAATTCTTGAAAACTGCCAAAAAGCTTTTATATACACCATTTCTATTGATCTCCACATCCCAACCCTTGCCCCTAAAAAATCACCCTGTTAGGCGCAGGTAATTTATTTTCCACATGACAGATCAAGAATGAAAAAGGTCAAGACTTACCCTGGGCCATATAAATTATAAGGGACAGTATCATTTGCCATAGTCCAAAGGATCAAGGAAGACTTTGCTAGATGTGACATTTAAGCTATACCTTGAAGGCTCATATTTTCATAGGCTGAGAAGACCATTCCATGCTAAGCAAAGATTCAGTATGAGGCCAAAACACATAAGTACAAATAAGGCTGGAACCGAAGGCTGAATACAAAATGGGAAAGGACAGTAACCTGAAATGGCACAAAGAACTAGAACTAAAGTCTTGTAATTATTCTCTGGCACATTGCTTAGCATTTTCTAAAACAGGACTGTCTCAGTCACTAGCCACACGTGGCTATTTAAATTTAAATTAAATTAGGTTTTCAGTTACAAGCCATATTTCAAGTACTCAATTTCCACAATTAGCTAGTGACAATCATACTGAACAGTATAGCTACATTACATTTGCATCACTGCAGAAAGTTCTCGATAACACAATTCTAGAATAGAAGTTCAATAAAAGTCAACTTCCTTTCTAAATAAAGGTTTACAGGTTTCTATGAAGCTAAAAAATTCAGCTTCAAATAATTTTTAAAAGTTTACATTTCTATAATAACTTACACATAACCAATATAGTGAATAACAGGCACAGAAAATAGCAAATTTCTACAAAAATATTTTCTACACATTAACACTAACCATAAAGTTAATCCTACTGTATCATGATATTTTTAATAATCTTTAAGTAGCAATTTCAGGCTTTTATAAAATGTTCTTTCTAAAATGGGGTTTTCATCATCTATTCTCAAACAATTGCTATGTTTTAATTTCAAATAAGGACAGTATCTTGATTTAACCAACCAACGTTAAGTAAGGTTCTCTTTAGTTGAATTTACCATATGGGTGAAAGCACAATTTCTTCATATTTTCAGAAGAGAAGCACAAAACTTTAGAACAGGAAGAGACCTTAGAGGGTATCTGATATAACCTCATTTTATAGAGATAGTGATCTGCTGTTATTACATGACTAGTTAATGGCAAAACATAGATAAGAAGCAGCCTCCCGGCTTTCAACGGTTATCTTCCCAACTCTCTCATGTTGAGCACAAAATGAGTAAAATTGAATGTTTTGTAGAAACAAAATCTATAAGAGCTACTAGTCAGGACGTTCAAAATCTCAATGATTTTCAAATTACAAAGGTAGAGAGGTACTGCAGTTCTTAAACCAAGCACTATGCAAGCAAAATGCAGAGACAGAGTTTTCATAACAATTATTCAGATTCTACTCTTTCTATTCCCAGTTCAACCTGTGAAACTGTTGCAATTTTAAAATACTAATGCATTATTTTTAAAATAATTTTAAAATTATTTAAAAAATTTTTTAAATGTCTTAAAGTTAGTTTAAATTACTATTTAAATATTTAAATGAGTTTTAATCCTAATAAAATGTATTCCCAAAAATATCACAAAAATTATATTATAGGTTGAGTATCCCTTATCTGAAATGCTTAGGACAAGACATGTTTCAAATTTTGGCTTTTTTTTTTTTGAATTTTGAAATATTTGCATATACATGATGAGATATCTTGGGAATAGGACTAAAGCCTAAACACAAAATTCATTTATGTTTCATACACACCTTGTACATATAGCTTGAAAGTAATTTTACACAGTATTTTTTAAAATTTTGTGCATGAAAGTACGTTTGTGGCACGGAACCATCAGAGAACAAAGTTGTCAGCTATGGAAAGTTTCAAATTTTGGAGCATTTCAAATTTTGTGAACTTGTAAATATCTTCTTAGAAGTTGACAATGTAAGGAACTAGCGCTTTAAAGACAAAAATCTACCAATTCTCATAAACGATAGCCTTCTATAATGGTCCAGGTAAAAATTTGTATACCCACATGTCAACATTCATTAATAATCCAAAAATCTCAAACTTGCTGTTTCAAAGGAAGCACCTCTAAACAATTACATAGGGCTTATGGTTCAGTAACACACATACTTCAAGGCCTAAGAATGAGACTTAAAACTGCAGACAAGTAACAGAATGGAATAAAAAAAGCAAGAACTTTGGAGTTGGACTAACCTAGATTCAAGAACAGTGTGACTCTGGGTCCTTGAGCTGTTTTATCACCTACAAAACAAGACTATTATCACCTAATTAACAAGGTCTCAGTAAAATTTAAAAGGAAGCACTCAAACATGGAAATAGGTACTAACTAAGCACCAAAGGAAGAAGCACTAGAATTGTTTGAGGTCCAGTTAAAACTAAAGCCTGATTCTGTAGTGGCACTAATGTACAAGGCAATATGATTTCTGCCCCATTCCCCTAACCCCAGCATCACTAGCAGCTAAGAGGTAAGCACAGAGAATGTATAGAGCCAGACTGATCAATAGTTAGATTTTGCAAGGCTGGTGTGACTGCAAATTTTTGTTTGAGACACGTAGACACTCTAAGACAACTGAAGGTTAAGAAAAAAGGGTGCTAATATTAGCAAAATACAGGATGCATAACACATATTAAGTGTTCAAATATTTATTGAGTTTCACTTATGGAATATAAAGTATTAATACTATGTTCTACAACACAGAAGGTTGTATAGCTACAACTTTCAAGAACTGATAATCGAGAAAAGAAAATAAGACATACAAGGCAATGAATGTTATGGCTACAGTGACCACGTAATTTGTTAAACAAGCCAAAATATTGTTTAGAGAAATATTATTAATAATTTTACCACAATAGTTGTAAACCTAGATATTCCAAGACAAACGGGGACATATTATCCTTATGAGAACCTCCTAGGTAAGAGTATAAACTTAAAAAGATACTTAGGAAAACGAATGAGAGAAGTGTGTAGAGTAAGAAAAACTACATCTAGAAAGTAACATTTTCTTTCAGCTACAACTAAACTAGTGACTCTAATTTTGTCTGTAAGCTGTAGGAGATCAGTAGCATTTATGCTGGATGTTAGGTGAGGTGGGATTTTCCAGGCAGGGTAAAGGCACTAAAGGAAAAACAAAAGCAAAGAGACTCACAGAAACAGAAAACACAAGGAAAGTTTATGAAACTCAGAAAAATCCAAGTATTGGTAACAAAATGACAGGAGATAAGGCCAGAAAGGCAAGTTCTTAATTAAGTTTGTTTGCTCATCGTTGTTTTTTTTTTTTTTAAACTAAGATTTATTTAACAACCTACCTGTATGGGCCAGGCATTTATGCTGAGGAAAGACAAAGGAGATGAAGCATGCTCCTTACCTTGGGAAACTTAAAGTGTAGTCAGGAGGAGAAACAGAATATTGCAGGTTGAAAATAGAGGAAGTCAAAAAATTAGCAAGAGTAAATAGGAAAACTGGTCTAACAGTTCACATATTGTACTGGAAAAAAGAGAGCACAGATGCAGAAAGAGTAATTAGGTGAAATGAACCTGTTATCTTATTTGGAAAAAGGAGTCTCTGAAGATGTAGTTAAGTTAAAGGTCTCAGGATGAGATGACACTGGATTATCCAGGTAGATCCCAAATCCAATGACAAGTGTCCTTACAGAAAATACACAGAGTGAGGTCAGAGAGATGAGAAGGCCATGTAAAGACACAGGAAAAGACTGGAGTTATGCAGCCACAAACCAAGGAATGCCTGTAGCCACCAAAGCTGAAAGAAGCACAGAACAAAATCTCCCTTAGAGCCTCTGGAGGGAACACGGCTTGATTTTGAAATAGGATGCATAGTACAAATTACGAACTTCTGCGCTCCAGAACTGTGTGAGAATATATTTAAGTCACTAGTTTATGATAATGTGTTATAGAAGCCCTAGGAAACTAATATAAGAGTACTGCACTAAATTTGGCATAATACCCAGAACAACAGTAGTGATAACATGAACAAAAACAGGGAAGATGTTCAGACTTGCACACTGTTCAAAGGTCCCAGAATCAGTGTTAGGTTAGATGTATTTTTTTCTTCTCTGTTCTAAATCCAGATAACTTTACAGATTAAAACCAAAGAAAAGGACAATTATAAACAATAGGTTTCAGTTTCCTCATCTAGAAAAGGAAGAATCTAGACTAGAAAGTGGTTTTCAAATTGATCTCCATGTTCAATTCTAGTAATGTAACTCAAGGAAGAGGTGGCGTAAAGTACTAAACAAGAGAATTTCAAAGCACAAGGCTTACAGCTTCTGTCAGAGCAGCTTCACTTTTATACATGTACAATTTTTATATATGTGTATTAGTCCATTTTCATGCTGCTGATAAAGACACACCCAAGACTGGACAATTTACAAAGGGAAGAGGTTTACTGGAGAACTCACAGTTCCACAGGGCTGGAGAAGCCTCACAATCAGGGAGGAAGGCAAGGAGAAAAGTCACATCTTACATGGATGGCAGCAGGCATAGAGAGCTTGTGCAAGGAATCTCCCCTTTTTAAAACCATCAGATCTTGTGAGACTTATTCACTATCACGAGAACAGCACAGGAAAGATCTGCCCCCATGATTCAATTACCTCCCACCAGGTCCCTCCCACAACATGTGGGAATTCAAGATGAGATTTGGGTGGGGACACAGCCAAACCATATCATTCCATGTTTGGCCCCTCCCAAATCTCATGTCCTCACATTTCAAAAACAATCATGCCTTCCCAACAGTCCACAAAAGCCTTAACTCATTTCAGCATTAACTCAAAAGTCCATAGTCCAAAGTCTCACTGGAGACAAGGCAAGTCCCTTCTGCCTATGAGCCTGTAAGTCAAAAGCAAGTTAGTTACTTCCTAGATACAATGGCGGTACAGGTATTGGATAAATACAGCCATTCCAAATGAAAGACACTGGCCAAAACAAAGGGGCTGAAATCCAGTGGGGCAGGCAAAACTTAAAGCTCCAAAATGATCTCCTTTGACTACACGTCTCACATCCAGGTCACACTGATGCAAGAGATGGGTTCCCATGGTCTTGGGAAGCTCTGCCCCTGTGGCTTTGCAGGGTACAGCCTCCCTCCTGGCTTTCAAGGGCTGGCATTGAGTGTCTGCAGCTTTTCCAGGTGAACAGTGCAAGCTGTCGGTGGATCTACAATTGTGGGGTCTGGAGGACAGCGGCCCTCTTCTCACAGCTCCACTAGGTGGTATCCCAGTAGGGACTCTGTGGGGGAGATCCAACCCCACATTTCCCTTCTGCACTGCCTTAACAGAGATTCTCCATGAGGGCCCCAACCCTGCAACAAACATTTGCCTGGGCATCCAGGCCTTTCCATACATCTTCTGAAATCTAGGTGGAGGTTCCTAAACCCGAATTCTTGACTTCTGTGCACCAGCAGGCTCAACAACACGTGGAAACTGCCAAGGCTTGGGGCTTCCACCCTCTGAAGCAACAGTCTGAGCTGTACCTTGGCCACTTTTAGTCATGGCTGGAGTGGCTGGGATGCAGGATACTAAGTCCTAGACTGCATACAGCAGAGGGACCCTGGGCCCAGCCCAAGAAACCATTTTTCCTCCTGAACCTCCAGGCCTATGATGGGAGGGAGGGGCTGCTGCAGAGGTCCCTGACATGGCCTGGAGACATTTTCCCCATTGTCTTGATGATTAATATTTGGCTCCTCATTACTTATGCAAATGTCTGCAGCCAGCTTGAATTTCTCCTCAGAAAATGGGATTTTCTTTTCTATCACACTGTCAAGCTGCAAATTTTCCAAACTTGCATGGTCTGTTTTCCTTTTAAAACTGAATGCCTTTAATAGCACCCAAGTCACCTCTTGAATGCTTTGCTGCCTAGAAATTTCTCCCACCAGATACTCTAAATCAACTCTCTCAACTTCAAAGTTCTACATATCTCTAGGGTAGGGGCAAAATGCCGCCAGACTCTTTGCAGAAACATGACAAGAGTCACCTTTGCTCCAGTTTCCAACAGGTTCCTCATCTCCATCTGAGACCACCTCAGCCTGGATTTTACTGTCCATATCATTATCAGCATTTTGGGCAAAGCCATTCAGTAAGTCTCTAGGAAGTTTCAAACTTTCCCACATTTTCCTGTCTTCTTCTGAGCCCTCCAAACTGTTCCAACCTCTGCCTGTTACCCAGTTCCAAAGTCACTTCCACATGTTCAGGTATCTTTTCAGTAATGCCCCACTCTACTGACATCAATTTACTATATTAGTCTATTTTCATGGTGCTGATAAAGACATACCTGAGACTAAGCAATTTACAAAGGAAAGAGGCTTAATGAAGAACTCACAGTTCCAGGTGGCTGGAGAAGCCTCACAATCACAGTGGAAGGCAACAAGGAGCAAGTCACATCTTACGTGGATGGCTACAGGTATAGAGGGCTTGTGCAGGGAAACTCCCTTTGGAAAACCATCAGATCTCATGAGACTTATGATCACAAGGAGAGCACAGGGAAGACCTGCCCCCATGATTCAATTACCTCCCATAGGGTCCCTCCCATAACACATGGGAATTCAAGATGAGATTTGGGTGAGGACACCACCAAACCATATTAATATGTAAAGCTGTTGAAAAAAGTAAGGGGTAAGGGAACAGGAAGGAGGCTGAATATAACCAGATTAGATGCCTGGAGTCTTTTTCTGCACTAGCAACTTGTTCTTTCTTCTGCCTTCTGAACAGAAGCTGATCAAAGGTAGACCCCAGAAATGTATACTATAATACTATAATCGAACCACACTCTTTTCTTCCACCATAATTTCCATTAAGTACCTCAACAGCAAATATTCATTAGCCTTTGAATCTCTTTTTCTTGAATGTAAAACTCAATATAACATGGAATCTTTTTTGAAAAGCAAATTTAGGTTCCGTTTTTTCATTGACTCCAAGATGAAGATTTTTCCCCCACGTCTCTAAAATAGAAATATAGGTGGTCTGTGTATACGCAAACTTGGTTATTATTCCTAGTGGCATGACGGACTGTATGCAACACTATGACCTATGACTTTTAAGTCAATGAGAACCCTATGTTTCACTAATTTCTTCTGGTATGATGAGAATAGCACCAGAAAGAAAACTTACAGAATGGCTCTTAGAGCCTTGTAAGAAAAATCTCAGTGACTATTATCTTTTGTGTACTAATAAGTTAACATAGCAAGCATAACTGCTATCCTTAAAAACAAGACTTTCTGAAAAATTAGCCCTTAACTGGCATTGGCGAACTTAGATTTGGTGAGGGGTTTTACCATTAACTGATGATAGTTCACTCTTTGTGCAAATATGGTTTACGCTGAATAACTACTTTCCTTCTAGGAGTCTGGAATTTGGGTATACGCTAGGCAGGGAGTACCTTCATGATCAGCCCCAAATGAAAATTCTGTGCACTGGGTCACTAGTCTCTAATGAGCTTCTGTGGTTGGTAACATTTCATAAACATCACGACTTGTTCCTGAGGGAACTGAATCCATCTTGTGAGACTCTGGAAAAGGACTGTGGAATCTTGTTCCTGGTTTTTCCAAGACTTTGCCTCAGGCCACACTGCTGATTGTGCTTGGTATCCTTTATATGTCATAAATCATAGCCTTGAGTATGACTCTTCTGAGTCCTGTAAGGCCCCAGAGAATTACTGAATCTGAGGGTAGTCTTGGTGATCTTTAAACGTATCTTTTATGAAAGACAGCATCAAATAACTCCTCATAGCACTGAGGAAAAGGCACAGAAAGGCAAAAAGCAATATAAAAAAGTAAGACTGAATATTAAAAATAGGAGTACCTTAAACATTATCCACTTATATTTCCATTTTCATGTATGCACACAAATGATGATTATTTTTAAAATTATGCCTATGGGTGAAATATTGAGAAGTATAAGAGTATAGTAAATATAAAATAAGTCAATAGATATAAAATAAAAATTACAAGTGATATAAAAGTATTGTCATAGTTTTGTTTTGTCTTTTCCTTCCTTGTATGAAATAAAAGTAAATATAAAATAAGTCAATATATTCAAAATAAAAATTATAAGTGATACAAAAGTATTGTCACAGTTTGTTTTGTTGTCTTTTCCTTTCCTTAATAAAACCATAATATCTTTTAATCAGTGATAATTTATAGCCAATGAAATAAAATAATTGTCACATTTTGATATCCTAAAGCAGTAGATCAGCATCTACAGAATAAGTGTTTCACATAAGTGACAAGGCAATGCAAGTTATGACACACTAAAAGCAGACTAATAGAGGTTTTAAAACAATTGTTTATATTGTTTTTACATTCCATCCACTATCTAAATATTTAAATGTTTTAGTTATACTAATTAATATGTATAACTTAAGTTTCTAGAAAGACAATAGTATAAACATTTTTTCATTTCATTTGGTTTAAGAGATACATAAGGCCAGACACGGTGGCTCATGCCTGTAATCCCAGCACTTTGGGAGGCTGAGGCAGGCGGATCACCTGAGGTTAGGAGTTCGAGGCCAGCCTGGCTAACACGGTGAAACCCCCTTTCTACTAAAAATACAAAAAATGATCCAGGCGTGGTGGCACATGCCTGTAATCCTAGTTACTCAGGAGGCTGGGGTAGGACAATCGCTTTAACCCGGGAACCGGAGGTTGCAGTGAGCCGAGATCATGCCATTGCACTCCAGCTTGGGCAACACTGGGCAACCAGAGCGAAACTCTGTCTCAAAAAAAAAAAAAAAAAAAAAAAAACAAGAAACAAAAACAAAATCAAAAAACCACACACATAATACTTAGCTTCTAATCTTGTGCATGAACACCTTTAAAATACGTTCACACTATGTAAATGTGTACATTATCAATGTATTGCCTCTCAGCCCCAAATGCATCCTTCTATATGCTCTGTGATAAAATGGAATTCCTTTAAGTATTTCTCCTTTAATGTGAACAGTGTTGCATTGTCTTGGGAGAGGGGACTGAAAAGATATTGCAGGAGAAAGAGGCTATTAGAACTAATAAAACAGTTCATCAGGGTTGAAGGATACAAGATAAATACACAAAATTAAACTGCATTTATATAGACTAGGAATAAACAATCCAAAAATGAAATTAAGAAAGCAGTGCCACTGACAATACCAACAAAAGTAAATACGAAAAAATTTAACAATGAACTGTAAAGCTTACGCTGAAAATTACAAAACAATGTTAAAAGAAATTAAAGATGCAGTGAGCCGAGATTGCGCCACTGCACTCCAGCCTGGGTGACAGAGCAAGACTCCGTCTCAAAAAAAAAAAAAAAAAAAAAAAGAAAAGAAATTAAAGAAAGCCTAAATAAATGTAAACTTATCCCATGTTCATGTATCAACAGACTTAATACTGTTAAAATGGCAACAATCTCCCAACTAATCCAGAGATTCAACCTGCTCTCTTACCCAAATCCTACCTGGCACAATTGCTGAAATTGACAAATTAAACCTGAAATTTATATGGAAACTAAAAGGTCTAGTAATAACCAAACTTGAAAAATAAAATAATATTGGGGGACTAACACTGCCCAATTTCAAGACTCTCTTCAAAACTACAGTGATTAAAACTGTGTGACTGAAACTAATCAAAACTGTGTGACACTAGAATAAGAAGACATAAGAATCAACAGAACAGTACTGAGTCCAGAAATAAACCATCACATTTATCAATTTATTTTCAACAAAAGTACCAAGTCAATTCAATGGAGAAAGAATAATCTTTTCAACAAATGGTCCTGCAACAACTGGATATCTATATTAAAAAATGATGTTAGACTCTTTCCTTGCACCATACACAAAAATTATATCAAAATGGATCACAGAGCTGAATGTGAGAGGTAAAACTAAAAAACTCCTAGAAGAAA
Organism: Symphalangus syndactylus; assembly: GCF_028878055.3. Classification (NCBI taxonomy): domain Eukaryota; kingdom Metazoa; phylum Chordata; class Mammalia; order Primates; family Hylobatidae; genus Symphalangus; species Symphalangus syndactylus. Next base: position 35,011,111 of record NC_072443.2, on the reverse strand, counting down.
ATACTGTAGTACATCTTCATGAACTTGTGTTAGGCAAAGCCTTCTAGATATGGCAAAAGCATAAGCAATTAAAGGATAAAAAAGAGATACACTGTATTTTATCAAAATGAAAAGCTTTTCTGTTAAAATGGACATCAATAGGGTGAAAGAAAACACAACCTACAGACTAAAAAAAACCATTTGCAGAACACATACCTAAAATACTTGTCTCTAGAATATATCTTGGGGTGGGGGGAACCTCTTACAGGTCAATTATAAAAATATAAATAACCCAATTAAAACATGGGCAAAGGGTCTGAACTGACATGCCTTCAGAGAACATATATAAATGGCCAATAAGCAAATGAAAATTTGCTCAACATCATCGGCCATCACGGTAATGCAAATCAAAACAACGATACACCACCTCATACCCACTTGTGATGGTTACAATTAAAAAGGCAGACAACAAGTTTTTGTAAGAATGTGGGAAGACTTTTCCAATGCTGGTGGGAACATAAAATGGTATAGCCCCTTTGGAAAACAGTTTGGTGGTTCTTCAAAAGGTAAAATATAATTAGCAAAACCTCCAGCAATTTCACCTGCAGGTAAATACCGAGGTGAAATAAAAATATATGTCCACACAAAAACCTGTACATGAATATTTACAGCAGCATTATTCATAACCCCAAAGCACAAATAACCCAAATGTCTACCAACTATGACTAGATAAATGTGGTATCTACATAATAGAGTATTAGTTACAATAAAAAAGAATGAAATACTGACATACACAACAACATTGATGAACTCTGAAAACATTACGCTAAAGGAAATAATACAGATACAAAAGACTACACGTTGGCCAGGCACGGTGGCTCACGCCTGTTGTAATCCCAACATTCTGGGAGGTCGAGGCGGGTGGATCACGAGGTCAGGAGATTGAGACCATCCAGGCTAACACAGTGAAACCCCGTCTCTACTAAAAAATACAAAAAATTAGCCAGGCATAGTGGGCACCTGTAGTCCCTGCTACTCGGGAGGCTGAGGCAGGGGATGGCGTGAATCTGGGAGGCGGAGCTTGCAGTGAGCTGAGATCGCACCACTGCACTCCAGCCTGGGCAACAAAGCAAGACTCCGTCTCAAAAATAAATAATTAAATAAATGAAATAAAATAAAAAGACTACACATTTTACGGTAACATTTAATGAAATATATAGAATAGTACATGTTTAAAGACAAAGAAGTAAATTAGTGTTGCATAGTGTTAGGAGCGGTGAGGTAAAATGGGAACTGACTTATTTTTGTGGAGGAAACAGTAAGATTGACTATAGTGATAGCTGCATAACTCTATAAATATACTAACAACCAATTATCTATACATACTTTAAATCAGTAAACTGTAAAGTATGTGAATTATATCAATAAAGCTTCTGTGTTTACTGCATAAAACAATAAAAATGCTTATGAGATATACACACACACACAGACACACACACTAGCACTAATGGCAGAATGAGGATAAAGTTAAACAAATGGTTTTAAATAGGCTGGTGCAAAAGTGATTGTGATTTTAATGACAAAAACCACAATTACTTTTGCACCAACCTATTTAAAAAGGTAAAATAAAGAAGTTTAAGGCAAAAAGAGAATTTTGATCAGCAGACTTACACTAAAGAAAATACGAAGGATGATCTTCAGAGTAAGAAAAAGAATTCCAGATGGAAACTTTAAGATGCCATGAAAAAACGAACTACAGAAAGGGTAAACACATATGAAAAAGAAATATTTACTGTATAAAAAAATAAAAATGCCTTATAACACACACACACACACACACACACACACACACACACTAGCATTAATGGCAGAATGAGGATAAGATAGTTAAATATTTGATGGTTCCTGTATTGCCTGGGAAGTAATAATATATGTACTGATTAATATGACTTTAATAAGTCAAGGATGCATCTTGTAATCTCTAGGGTAGTTAACAGTAGGGCAGTTCATGAAGTTAATATTAAAGAATATAACACCAGCAATCTAACAATAGGAAAATGGAATTACGAAGAATTATACAAAGGAAAGCAATAAACGAATAAATGAATAAAACAAAGGACATATGGACAAGTAGAAGGCAAAATGTAAGATAGTAGAGCTAAACTCAAACACATAAAGAAACTCTAATAACTAAATAGGCCAACAAAAGACAAAGCCTGGTAGATTGACTTTCTAAAAAATATCTGCTGCTTACAAAAGATATGTCTTAAATTTAAGGACACAGAAAGACTGAGAGTAAAGGTTGCAAAAAAGATAAAATGCAAACACTAATCGAAATAAACATATGTAGCTATATGAAAACTAGACAAAGTAAATGTTAAGGCAAGAAGTAATGCTAGAGATACAGGGCCACTTAATAATGATAAAAGAGCCACGTCTCAGGAAAATACCGTTCGAAATTTGATTGCACCTCATAACCTAATATGCACAGAGCAAAAATTCACAGAATCAAAAGAAAAAATAGACAAATCTACATCATGGCATACAATTTTAATAAACTGCTCAGTAATTAACAGACGCAAAAAAAAACCAGAAAGGGTTAAGAAAATTTGAACAATGAAACCAACTTGATCTAACTCATATACACATATACACATACATACAGAGACAACACTTCACCCAACAAAGGCAATTTTTTCAAGTGTACACAAAATTGCCAAAACTGACTGCATATTGGGCCCAAAGACTGAAATCCTACAGAGAAAATTCCTTGACAATGTTAAAACAAAAATCTGTAAGAAAGACAACTTTAAAATCCCATTTACTTAAGCAAAAATCTCAAAATAATCCATGAGTCAAAAAGATGACATGGAAATTTCAAAATGTTCTAAACTGAATACACAAGGGATGCAGTTAAAGTCATGTCTAAAGGAAAAAAAATTACATACATATGTGTGTGTATGTATATATACAAAAACATATATATACATACACACACACACACACACACACACACGAGAAAGGCTGAAAATGAGTAATCTAACTATCCATCTGAAGAATGAGAAAGAGAATAAGAAATAAGCCCCTCTCCAAATAAAAATAAGTAGAAGAAAATAAGATAGAAAAGAAAATAATGAAATAGAAACAAACATAAAATAGAATCAACAATGAACCAAAAGTGGGTTCTTTGAAAAGTATAATAAAATTGAAGATCTCTTGGAAAGACTGATCCAGAAAATGAGAAAAGGCACAAAATACTAACATAAGAAATGAAAACATAGGGCATCACTACCTATCCTCCAAGCATTAAAAAGACAATAAGAAAATATTATGAACAATTTTTTTGTCAGAAGATTTGAAAGCGTGTTGACAAATTCCTACAAAAATGCTAAGTGCCAAAATGACACAATCAATCTGACTAGTACTATAATTATTAAAATGTTAAATCTGTAATTAAAAATCCTTCCCTTAAAAAGAAAACTACATGCCCAGATGAATTCTGCAAAACAAAGAAAAAATTATCAATCTTAAACTCTTACACAAGACCAAAAACAAGATGAACACTTTCCAGCTTTTTAATGAGTCCAGCACAGCCTTGACACCAAAACGTTGCAAAAGCATTTTAAGAAAGAAAAAATTTGGGCCAATGCAATTCATACACATATGTGGAAAGAAAATAAAATAGCAAATAGAATCCAGTGATATAATAAAGGATATATTCATCAAAACCAAACTGAGATTACTCCAGAAACACAATAATGGTTTAATGTTTTTATAAATGTAATTCACCATCAGTAGAGTTGTATAGCAGAAGCATGTTGGGCCCATAGAAATGTAATTTACCACATTATTAAAAAAATGGGGGAAAAATCATATCCTCAACTTTAAGATAAAACATTTGATAAAATTAAGTACCCAGTCACGATAAAAATTCTTAGAAAAAATGGGAACAGAAAGAAACTTCCTGTTTTAGTCCATTTTGTGTTGCAATGAAGGAATACCTGAGACTGGGTAATTTATAAAGAAAAAAGGTTTATTTAACTCACAATTCTGATACCTGAAAAATTTTAGGTCTGGGTATCTGAAGAGAGTCTTAGGACACTTTTGGCACGGCAGAAGGCAAAGGACAGCTGGGTTGTACAGAGATCACATGGCAATGGGAAGCAACAAAGCTAGAGAGGAGGTGCCAGACTCTTTTTAACAAACAGCTCTGCAGGAATTAATATGAGTGAGAACTCACTCTTCTCCCTCTACCACCCCAGGGAGGGCATTACTCTATTCATGAGGGGATCTGCCCTGCAACACAAACACCTTCCAACAGACCCCACCTCCAACCCTGAGGATCAAATTTCAACATGAGGCTTGGCAGAATCATCCAAACTATATTACCTCCCTAACCTGAGGAAAAGGCTTCTTCTGCCAGGCACAGTGGCTCACATCTATAATCCCAACACTTTGGGAGGCTGAGGAGGGTAGATTGCTTGAGGTCAGGAGTTCAAGACAAGCCTGCCCAACATGGTGAAACGCCATCTCTACTAAAAATACAAAAATTTGCCAAGCATGGTGGTGGGCGCCTGTAATCCTAGCTACTCAGGAGACTGAGGCAGGAGAATCACTTGAACCTGGAGGCGGAAGGTGCAGTGAGCTGGGACCATGCCATTGCACTCCAGCCTGGGCAACAGAACAAGACTCTGTCTCAAAATAAAAATTAAAAAAAAATTAAAATTAAAATAAATTTTTAAAAGGCTGTTTTCTTTCTTTTTTTTTTGAGACAGAGTCTCGCTCTGTTGCTCAGGCTGGAGTGCAGTGGCACAATCTCTGCTCACTGCAACCTCCACCTCCTGGGTTCAAAGTGATTATCCTGCCTCAGCCTCCCAAGTAGCTGGGATTACAGGTGTGCACCACCACACCAGGCTATTTTTGTATTTTTAGTAGAGACAGGATTTCGTCATGTTGGCCAGGCTGGTCATGAACTCCTGACCTCCAGTGATACGCCAGCCTTGGTCTCCCAAAGTGCTGGGATTACAGGCGTGAAGCACAGCACCCGGCCTGGCGTCTTCTATTTTTTTAAAACGCTACAAAAAAATTATACTTAATTTTGAAATGCTGAACACTTTTACCTCTGAGATTACACATGTAACAATACTTATAGTCACCGCTTTAATATCACACTGGATGTCCTAGCCAGTGCAATAAGGCAAAGGAAAGGAAAAACAATACAATCATTGAAAAGAAACAGGCCTTCTTCATCATAGATGGCAAATCTAAAAGATTCCACAAAGTATTAGAAATAAGTGAAATTAAGCAAGGTCTCTTTACATAAGGTCACAGTACCAAAATGGATTGCATTTTACATGCCACAATGAGAAAACATTTTATAAATATTATTTATAATAACATCAAAAAGCCAAATAACTTGAAATAAATCTATAATTAAAATTAGATTAAATTTAATCTAAAATTTATAGTTATATAAGACGTCTACACACAGAACAAACCAGAAGATTTTATTTAAGGAAAACCTCAATAAATAGATAAACCAGGTTCATGGATTGGAAGACTCAGCATTAGAAAGATGCCAAATCTAGCCCCACATTAATCCATATAAATTTAATGAACTGCCACTAAAATTCCTGCAGGCTTTTTATGAAAATTAATAAACTGCCACTAAAATTTATGTGGAAAGGAAAAAGGAACAAGACTAAGTACAATAAACCTGAATAGGTGAGCTTACTCCAACCAATATGAGGATCTATTAAAAAGCTATAATGAGACATTATGATACTTGTACAGAGATAGAAAAATGGACCACTGGAACAGAGTCCAAAAAACTCCAGGCATATATGCTTACTTGATTTATGATAAAGCCAGCAGTGCACAGCAGAGAGTCTTTTCCATAAATGGTGATGGCTGACTAAATAGTAAATGGGGGAAAAAATATGAACCCTATCTTATATAATCACAAAAATAAATTTTAGATGTAAAGGCAAATAGTAAAGGCAATTAGTAAAGACAATTAGTAAAGGCAAATAATATTCCAGGGGAAAAAAATTTCATGATGGTGTACTAGAGAAAGATTTCCTAAACAAAAACACAACAAATTAATTGGAAAGAAAAAGACTGGTTTTGACTACACAGATAGATATTCAGGAACCGCTTTTTATCAACAGAAACCATTCATAGAGTGAAATGGCCAGAGTAGAAGATATGTGCAATACATATAATTAATAAAGGGTTCATGTTTAGCAAATATAAACAATTCCTAGGAACCCATAAAAAGATGAAAGACAACCTAACTGAATAAAAAGGAAAAAGAATGAACAGGCACTTCACAAACGAGGATATTCAAATGGCCCATAATCTTAATCTCAATCATTAAGGAATTACAAATTAAAATCACAATCACCATTACATGCTGACCAGAATGGTTAAAAGAAAAATACTGATATTACAAAGGACTGGTGAGAATGTAGAGCAATTGAAACTCTCAAACATTATTGGTGGGAGTATGAATTGTTATAAGCACTTTGGAAAATTATTCCAACAAAAATATGCATAATATGAACCAGCAATACCACCACCAGAAACAGGCACAATGATGTTCACAGCAGTACCATTCATAAAAGCCTCAAAGTGAAAATAACCCAAATGTCTATCCAACATTAAAACTGATAAATTATGGAACAGTCATGGAACAAAATACTGTACAGTGGTAAAAAAAAAAAATACTGCTACATGCAACAACATGGATGAATCTCACAGTGTAAGCAAAGAAGTATTACAAAGTTCAAAAACAGGAAAAACTAATGTGTGGTGCTAGAAGTCAGAATTGTGGTTGAGAGAAAAGGATTTGTGACTGAGGAGTATGAGAAGGACTTCTGGAGTCTGGTAATGTTTTATTTTTTGACCAGGAACATGGTTTCAGGAATATCCTCACATTTTAACAGTTCATCCAACTCCACATTTATGTATGTATTTTTCTGATGTATATGTCAATTTAAAAGTTTTAGTATTTAATGAGTCTCTCTCAAGTTTCATTCAAACCACCTCATACCTCACATCCTCAAATGCTGCATTTAACTGGCACTTTGACTTTAATCAAGCCTAAAATCTCACAGCTTACACAGTCAAAACAAAAATCATCATCCCTGTATTACAAGCTGAATTGTGTGTTGAAGCCCTCACCTCTAATGTCTGTTAATGTGAACTTATTTGGAAATAGAGTGTCCACAGATGTATTTAAGATGTAAATTAAGATGTGGTCATACTTGAGTGGGGTAGCCCTTAATCCGATATGACTTTTGTCCTAGTGAGACATACAGGGAAAATGTCATGTGACAACAGATCAGAGATTGTAGTAATGCAGCAGTAGGCCAAGAAACACTAAAGAGAGACAGCCACAACCAGAAACTAGGCAGAAGAAGAAAGGAAGGATTCTATCCAGAGTTTCAAAGGAAACATGGCCTTGCTTACACCTTGATTTCAGACTTCCAGGCTCCAGAACTGTGAGAGAATAAATTTATGCTGTTTTAAGCCACCCAGTTTGTGGTATTTTGTTATGGCAGCCCACACTTCCATGTATGCAACATCTAATTCCTACATCAATCTTCCATTCAATAACCTTTACAATATTTTCCCATCTGTCTGAAAACTCCACTGATTTTCCTCCATTTCTTATATCCTAGAATTATTAAGAGGTATTATTTTACCTTTTAATTATCTCGTTTCTAAAACTTTCCCTTCCATTTCTACCATTACAACCCTACTTTAGGCCTCAATAATATCTGTATTTCTTAAATCCTACCTTCCTTATATCACCCCTGTTCTCAAACTTTCAGACACCCTATCACATCACATTCAAAAAGCACTCAGTCTGACTCTATTCTACTTCTTTCCACACATAAACACAAGTGGTTCCCAGAACACATTTTGTTCCTTATCGGCTAGTCTTTCACAGTACCTAGAATAGTCTCTGGTAGACCTAGTGCTCAATTAAATATTAACATCCACAGAACATAAACTTACTACTGCCTCCACACCAATTTTCACGTTTCACAAGTTCATGTTATGCTAATTCATGCCTTCAATACTGACTCTTTTCATTCATTCTTAGTTGATGTCTTATTCCATTTTTCACTACAGGTTCTATCCTAAGTCCCAATATCACTCCACACTCATTCTAAAAGTTTATCACTTAAATCGCTAAAGAACAAAACCTTTTTGTAACTTCCCTCTCTCACACCTAGAAGTGTCTCAACATCTTCGCCTATCATTTTCTCTTCCCTACCTAGTAGAAAGAAGTGTCTTCCATTTCTAATACTAGCGTCTCTCATCTGTGTTTTTAATGTTTCCACTTATCGCTTTTCCTGGACCTTGCCGTATCAATGAGCTTCTCCTGCTTCTCTCCCAAAGACACAGAAGTCTCATCATATAAATTAAATTTTTTAAAAAAAGTTTTTCAACTTTCTTTAGTGGACACTGTGGACAATATATTTTCTTGGGCTATGGCAACAACAACATCCAGTTTCTATGAGCAGCAATGCCAGTGTCAGAGGCAAGGCTATAATATCCAGCGTCCAGGAGAGAGCAGGTAATGACCTTGACAAACTGCCCACAATATACTATCTTAGCTATGGTTCTGGATATAGTTCTAGATGCCTACCTTCTTTCAGTTCTTGATTTCCATGCCTGAAGCATCCAATATCTTTCAAAAAACTGTCTTTTAACCATGGGGTCAAGTTTCTGATGTTTGTGAATAAAACCTTGACTGATGTCTTGGCTTGGGCTGCTGTAACAAAATACCATAGACTAGCTGGCTTACAGTCTTTGTTACAGCTCTGGAGCATGGAAGTCTGAGACAAGGGTGCCAGCATTATCAGGTTCCTGGTGATAGCCCTCTTCGGGGCATGCAGATGCCTGCTTTTCTGCTACATCCTTGCATGATGGACAGAAACAGCTCTAGTGTCTTCCTCTTCTTATAAGGACACTAATCACATCATGAGGCTCTACCCTCCTGACTTCATCTAAACCTAATTACTTCCCAAAGGCCCTATGCCCCCAATACCATCATATTGAAGGTTGGGAGCTCAACATATGGATTGGGGGGGGAGGGGAACACAAACTTTCAGTCCATAACAACTGACATAGTCTTCTTCCCTCACAAATTACTCTTTTTTCTCTTTTCTTTCTTTCCCAAAAGTTGTCCCTACTCTCCTTCTTCACTATCCCGTCATTTCTTAATCCTTTAAGACAGGGGTCTCCAACCCCCGTACGAGTCTGGCCTGTCAGGAACTGGACTGCACAGCAGAAAGTGAGTGGTGGGCAAGCAAGTGAAGCTTCATCTGTATTTACCAGCCACTCCCCATCTCTCATCTGTATTTACAACTGCTCCCCATCGCTTGTATTACCACCTGAGCTCTGCCTCCTATCAGATCAGCAGCAGTATTAGATTCTCATAGGAGTACGAACCCTACTGAGAACTGCACATGTGAGGGATCTATGTTGTGCACTCCTTAAGAGAATCTAACGCCTGATGATCTGTCACTATCTCCCATCACCCCCAGACGGGACTGTCTAGTTGCAGGAAAACAAGCTCTGGGCTCCCCCTGATTCTACCTTATGGTGAATTGTATAATTATTTCATTATATATTACAATCGAATAATAATAGAAATAAACTACACAATAAATGTAATGCACTTCAATCATCCCAAAACCATCCACTGCCCCTAACCCCAGTCCATGGGAAAACTGTCTTCCACAAAACCGGTCCTTGGTGCCAAAAAAGTTGGAGACCTCTGCTTTAAGATGTGACATTTTTCTCCTAACCACTTTTACTAAAATTACTGAGTCACGAATGCCCTTACCTCTACTAAATGTATTCATTTATCAACTAAGATTTTTCCTTTACCATTATTTTTCTCCTCTCTCCCTCCCTCTGATAGCTTATCCAATCAAAATACCTCAATCAAAAAAAAATTTCTGGCCCCATCCACTATTCCCTTCCCTCTCTCCACTTTTCTGTTTCTTCTCTCCCTCTCTCTCTTCTGCCTGTGTTCCCTTCTCTCTCTGAAACAGCTCATCCAATGCAAATACCTCAATCCTGATAATTCCCAGTTTCACAACCTACCTCCTACCCCTCGTACCTCACCCTCCTATCCCCACCTCTCACAAATTTCCAGCTACAGCTCAAAAGTGCACCACAAATGCATGTGAAACCTTACTGGATTGATTAATCAATCCTCTCATCATCCTTTCCTAGTTATTCCAAGTTGGTTCGTATCTAACTCCTCCTTCCTCACCCACAATGATATCCAAACACCATATCATCTACTTCTCAGATCCAAGCCTCCCTTCAAATCCCTTTGCAAAATTGCCATTTATCTCTGTAATCCTCTCTTTCCATGGAACATCACAATGGTTGTCACCTTCACTTGTCTGTCATAGCTCCAATATATTTTTTACATTTCTGCCAGAGCTATACAATCTATCAAGTCATGGATGGACTCAACAGTTACCTGCCTTCAAAAGCTCCTCAGTGGCTACCACAGTCTAATCTCCTCAGCAAAGTATTTAAAAATCCATGACTTCCCTCCATAAAGTTCATGCTTGAGTCACATGGGAACACTAATTCCTTCTAGAGTCCTCATCTCAGTAGTCTTTTTAAGTTGGAATGCCCTCTTTTTCATTGACCTTCCCTCACAAACGGAAATCTAAGCTATTCCTTCAAGATTCAGCTAGAAAATTAGCTCCTCTAAGTCTTCTTCCATCTCTAAATTGGTCCTCTTTCTATAATCCGACAATACTTTGTTTAAATTTCTAACATAAGACAAGTCATTTTTGTTCACTGTATTGTTTGTTGTATTTACATAGCACTTTATTGCAATTTAATTTCACAGCAATTCTGTGAAGAAAGTATTTAGCCAATTTAACAGGGGAAGGAAACAGGCAGAGAAGTAACTGGGTTAATACACACACACACACACACACACACAGAGAGAGAAAGACATCTTTCATTCCAATCTCCTGACAATTAAGTTTTACATTTCTTAAGGGCAAAGACTCCAAGGAGCCTAGCAGAGTCCTTTCTACATAACAGATGCTTTGTAGGGTTGTGGTTTTTTTTGTTGTTTTGTTTTGTTTTTTGTTTTTATGGTGAGACAGTCTTGCCCTGTTGTCCAGGATGGAATGCTGAGGCAAAATCTTAGCTCACTACAGCCTCAACCTTCCGGGCTCAAGCAATTCTCCCACCTTAGCCTCCTGAGTAGTTGCTACTACAGGTGGACTCCACCATGCCTGGCTTATTTATTTATTTATTTATTTATTTTTTGGTAGAGACGAGGTCTCACTATGTTGCCCAGGCTGGTCTCAAAGAAATGGGCTCAAACAATCCTCCTGCCTCAGCCTCTCAGGGATTACAGGCGTGAGCCACCGCACCCAGCCTGCTTTGTTTTAAATATGTTTAAAACCACCGTTTTATCTGTCTGAACTCTTGAAGACATAGCTCAAAAGTCTCATTTTTAATTCTTCCAGCCCTTAATAATATTTTTGTAAACTATATTATATCACTTGGCATGTTGTTACAAATGTCATTTTATATATAAGCATGCCATTAATCGTACTAATGAGTTCATAAGCTTTAGAGCGCCAACATGCCTCATTCCACCGTAGTATCCTTTATACTCCCTATCACATGGTTGTTGCTCAATAGTCCCCAATTTATCCCTTGCTCAAATCTCTTAAGTCCTTTTTTTTTTTTTTTTTTGCATGACAGATATAGATCAACTGTGACTAAACTTTACTTCTGTAACAGTAAATATTACTTAACCCATTCCTGAAATATAAAGCTCATACACAGGTCACGGAAAAAGTATTCTAAGTACATGAAGGGAGAAAAATCTAGAGTGACTATTTTAATTGACTGTAGAGGGCAGCAAAGCAACAGTAGTATCCTCAAAGAAAACCATGTATTTTTCTTGGGGAACTTCAAATGTGTTTTATATTTCAAGAGATGCTGTCAGGATTAAAGCTTCTGAAGGAAAAAGGGCTTTGGGGGATGCCAAATACAAATTTCACCAGCTACTTATATATTTAAACATTTTTACTATTAACTATAAATATAATGAAAATATACCAATGCCCAGATCGTTTTACATGAAAAACAAGCTTGATAAACAATGTAGTTTCAAAATAGCCACCATAATTGCTGAGTACTTTAAGAATCCAGAAGTTGAAAATCTTTTCTCATTGAAAACTGCAAACATAATTTCTTAATTTTATTTTCTTAAGTACAGAAAAGAATGTCAATAATCTAGATAGTCTTATTTCCTGCTAATTAGTATTACTAATTCTAAACTTGATATGCCTTTTTGTTATTCAAAATCAGTCAACTGTAGGGTCTATACCAGTTTAAAAGAAAAAAAACTATAAATCCTTTGGCACTGTACTAGTATACAACAATAAACAATGCAACACCTTGAAAAAGAACAGAAATTCCCTTACTATTATTTCAATATTGAAGTTCACTGTGCTTTTAATATGCACTAGGCAGAAAAACTGCATCAAGATAATCATATAACCTCAGAAGTGTTTATAGGAATGGGGAAACTACTATAAAAGTTGACATTAAATACAACTGTATTATTTGCATGTTTCTCAAAGATCGTGTTGGCAGTAATTTTTTACTTCCTTTAAATTTAACAAGCAGAAATGCAGAGTTTTAGAGTGACTGCAGTAGCCATTAACATAAGCAGGCTTATGATTTAGTGAGAAATGCTGCTATCATGTTTTAGCCCTGTGCCTTAAAGAAGTATAGAGCTGTTAGCTATATGCCTTCTTCCACTTGATTCTCCTCCAAAAAATTAAAGCAATAGAGAAGGACTTTTTTATTTCGCATTTAAAATAAAGTAGGTAGGGTATCTCTAAGCAGGTTTTAAAAACTAGGCAGTTTATTGTCAGGCTTAGTATTAAATTAAATGTATAGCCATGAATGATTATCTCTAAATCAAATTAGTAGGGAATCTGACTCTATAATGAAAGGACATTTAAACATTTTTACTATTAACTACAAATAAAATATATCAATGCCCAGATCCTTTTACATGAAAAACAAGCTTGATAAGCAAAGCACAGTTTCAAAATAGCCACCATAATTGCTGAGTACTTTAAGAATCTAGCTACAACTAAATTAGAAATCTTATTAATAATCTTCAAAAACTAGGGCCTAAGATTTTCAGTAATAGCAATGTCTATCATGAATAATTCACACAGTTACTATATTAAACTGATTTTACTACAGTTTACCAATACTAGCATTTCATTAATATTTTTTTCTTCTGAATTGAAGCAACAGAAGAGTCAAGCACACGCTTGACATTATAATGTTCTCAGACACTTAGTTGAAGTCCTAGCCCTGCATAGTTTCATATTAGCATACTTCCATTACAAAATAGACTATTTTAAATTTACCCACTTCATTCATAAAACTGAGTTCCAGAGTCAGATGTGTCATATATAAAGTACGATACATCTCATAGAAGCTGCTTAGGCTAAACAGGTAAATAATATACAGCTGATTTTGAAATAACAAAGCAGAAGACTACTATTCTCGTAGAAAGTCAATTCTGCAAACATCTCAAATTCAAAATGGGTGAGGCAATGGGAAATAGAACTGAAGAGAGAAAAAAGAATTTTTTAAAAAGGAAAAATCAGTGGAGAACTATCTCAAGTAACATCTTTAAGTCTATCAACCTTTTCTAATCATCAAGAGTACAAATCTCTTTAAGAATATATTCCTATAGTGTGTTCTGCATAACATAGCTTCTGCAACATAATATATATTACACCCAAGAATTTTTTTAGTTTGTTAAACGGGATATTTTACTGAAGAATTTCTTAGACCATTAACAAATTAATTCACATTGTAACTTTCCATGAGGGGGTATATCATTAGCTTTTCCTATTCCCAAATGTATTAAACCATGGTACTTTTTCTTCCAAAAACCTACCTTCTGAGACTAGTGTTTCACAGAAACACTTTAACAAAGACTGTTCTAAACCTGAAAGCATGAAAAAAATGAAAGCAGAATTGCATGCTCACTGTATGCAAGAAGTGGTGAGGGAAGCCTTCCTGGAGAAAGTCAATCTTAAACCAAGCCCTTCAGAATTTGATTAGGTAGGAAGAGCAATGTCATTCTAGGCCTTATGGGTAAAGACCACAAAAGGGCATAATCCACTTTAGAGACAATTAAAGATTTGGACCTGAACTATCCAAACTGGTGGCCACCAGGAACATCACAGTTGACTACGAAGTGCATTAAATGTGGCTAGTCCAAACTGAAATGATCTATAAGTATAATATATCTACTGGATTTCAAAAAATTATTATGAAAGAAAATGTAAAATATCTCAATTTTTAATAACAATTGCATGCTGAAATGATATTTTGGTTACATTGTGTTAAATAAAATAAGATTAATTTCACCTATTTCTTCTTTGCTTTTTAAATGTGGCTTCAAGAAAACTTGAGATTACATGGCTTGCATTAAATTTCTATTAAAACGTGCTGGTTTGGACTAACCTTGATTTCGCCATCAAACTCTTGAAATAAATATGAGTGCCTACTACATGCCAAGCACATGGGAATACAAACAGTGAACAAAACAGTGAAGCACATTTCTTTCAGAAGATTGATAATATTTGGTCAAATCGTAAATGAAAATGCTATAATAAATAGCACTTGTCAAGAGAAGAAAGAATTATCTGATGTTGTCTTTCAAAATACAAATGTCCCAATCCCTGGACTCCACACCTCACCTGTCTTACAAAAATTGTTGATCTAGTAAGTCCATAGTGGGGCCTGGCCACATTGCGTCAAAAAAGATTCCCTAGTAACTATGATTTTAACTCACACATCCTCTCTTTGCAGGCTCTGGCTATTTGAGAATAGCTATTTACAGCCCCACTCCCTTTTTCTGTTATTTTATTTCTTATGATAAAACCTGGGCTGAGAGCCTAAAGGGCCTCTACTGGGTCCAACAGCCAACCTATTTAAAGTAAGAACAAGTTTGATCTTTTTTTTTTTTTTTTTTTACCCATTAAAGTTGAAACCAAAGTTTTTTACACATGACTCACATTTCAGTTTATGAGTATCTACTCACAATGCAACAGGTCTTCCCTACTCATCTTATTTAGCAGAATGAATGGTGGGCAGTCAGTAGTCTTGCAAGAAAAACAATCTGCTGGATGCTATACTAAAGAAAACAAGTAAAATTCAAAATACAAGTATATAATATCCTTTCTAAAATAACTATAGTACCTGTAATATGGCTATATCTAGACTCATAGGAGGCAGGCCTCATTAAAAATTTGTAATTGATAAGTTACATTATAATTAGTAACTCTTTTAAGAAAAAACCTTGAAGCTACCCTTAATAAAGTTTCAGATTTTTTTTTTTTTTTTTTTTGAGATGAGAGTCTCGCTCTGTCACCCAGGCTGGAGTACAATGGTGCAGTCACAGTTCACTGCAGCCTCCTCCCCCTGGGGTTCAAGCAATTAGCCTGCCTCAGCCTCCCGAGTAGCTGGGATTACAGGCTTCTGCCACCATGCCCAGCTAATTTTTGTATTTTTGGTAAAGATGGGGTTTCGCCATGTTGGCCAGGCTGGTCTCAAACTCCTGACCCAAAGTGATCCACCCTGAAGTGATCAGCCTCCGAAAGTGCTGGGATTACAGGCATGAGCCACTGTGCCTGGCCTCACATCAGATTTTAAATAAATGATTAAACTATATCAGAGTTTATTCTAATAAATAAAAAGCATAAATTTTATAAAATTCAGTAAAGAATATAGATTCAACAATTTAAAGACCATTTTAGACAAAAGTACATGAAGTAATCAAGCCTATGACAGATTAATGGTGCTCAGATTTTTGGATCTGTGTGCACGGTACACAAAATTGTCTTTAAAGTTTCATTATTGACTTAACGGTTATTTGATTTTTAACCTACATTTACATATTAATAGTAATTATTAACTGTCTCATCTACTGCAAACCATGTAGTGCTTGTCAATTTTTATGAAGATTTTCATAGATTACATAATATGTTATAGCAATGTATTATTTACTCACTAATTTTTAAGGGTTAAGTTACAGAATGTCAAAATGCTCTCTTTTAACAAGGATTTTCATAACCAGCTTCCCTTCAATAATTTTCAAGTAATTAACAATAACCCACAAGTTTTATCCCTTAACTATACACATACAGAACATACATCAGAATTGCCAAATTACTAAATTGTAAATAGATGTTAAGTATGAGACATAAACAAGGTAAATACATATAATACACACAATTGCCCAGCTTTTCCAATTCTTATTTCTGATGTTGTAGATAACTGCAAGAAAGGAAGATTTGATCTTTCTGCTTGCTTCTAAATTTGGGTTACTTTCCAAAAATATCTGTTTAGGATGCAGAAAGACTCATGCAGGCAATATGTACTATAGACCCCAACTGATACCATCAGTAACTTAAAGCAGAAGCAAACTGTGAGTCCCTTTTCCAATTCCTATCTTCAGCATAATCACTAACATTCTAAGTGACCTTATGGAACTGCCAAATCTTAAAATGTAGTGGACATCATTAAGGGAATAGTCAACTAGTTTCCATACAATTATACAACTGAATTATTTTGACTATATTCTAATATTCTGAACACTCATCATCTGTATATTTATATAAAGTAAATTAAACAAATATTTGAAGATCACTGGGCTAAGACTCACTATATAGATGTAAAGTACAAATACAGCAAGTCAATTTGAAAACTCAATTATTCAGCACATCGGTGTAGAATTTAAGAATCACCAATACCAGCCTGGTTAGTTTATGTTGTGCAATATAATAAAATGCTAACGTTTGAGTTCTACTATATTTCATGCACTCTCCTAAGTGTTTTATTCTATTCTGTCATTTAATTCTCACAAGATCTTTATCAGCAAGGTAGTAATGTTATCTCTTTTTAAAACAAGAGAAACTTCAAGTTTCCAAAGTTAAATAACCTGCCAATGATTTACAGCTAGAGAGAGAAAGAGAAAGGGAGGAAGGGAGGGAAGGGCAGGGAAGGAAGGAAGAAGACATCTCAATATGATCTAACCCAAATGATTTTTTAAAAGTGACTGTTTTTTTCACTGCACATTCATAAGTCTTTACCTAGTGGGGGTACGTGTCCCATTTCTGGGCAAATCAAAATACCTCACAAACACCAAACTGTTCTACAATCATGTTTCCTTTAGGTCGAATCCGAAGTTATAAGCATCTTGAAGCCAGGACTCTGTCTTATGCGTGTGTTATGTTCCCAAGTGCCTATCGAGTAGTCAAAGTGCTTTTAGAAGTTCCATATCATATCAGATCTTCTTTTCTGTGCTCTTTTAAACATCCATCTTAAGATGAAGCCTTGCTGAAAATGGAAAGAGGCATAGAATCCCAGAGCCAAATGGGACCTTACAAAGGTCAGTCTATCTTGTTATTCATCATTACCATACCCATGATAATATTCTCTATGTCCCAAAAAAAAACTGTGGGAAGTAAAAGTGAGATAAATCTAACCATCTATGAATTGATTATTGCCATCATAAACTTAGAATTTCATAATTAAATGACGTTTATCAAGTCAGATGATGATGTAAGCCCAGTCCCCTTGACACTTATACCTAGGAATTTCTAAGGCTTAAAAACAAAAAAAAATCTGGCAATTTGACTACCTGTAAAACTCTCATTTTAAAAGTTCAGTTCTCCAAATAAGATAATGCACACCCCCAAAACAGACAGCCAGCAAGTCTTATATAAACATTTTTATAGCCTTCAGAATATCAGGTCCACCAGTTTTGATGGATATTTTTAACAGTTAAATTAACACGATAAAGTTAAGGCCACGCTATATATCAAACATATCAAAATATCAAAAATAGCAGCAAAAGGAAAAATCTATATGTCATAAAAATAAGTAAAGCATTCTCATCAACAGATCATCAGCTACAGTCATCTTTTTAAAGCTTAAAAATCTTTTCAACTCTAAAACTGGCTCCACGCAAATATTAACTACATGCCAAACCTTGTAAGCAGTACTATGAATGTCATTACAACTCTATTAACTAAAACAGTAGTTAAATCAACAACTTGTTAGACTAACAGCTTACTTGAAGAAAATTTTGCTTCCATACCACTAAGCTTCCATAAGTCACAACAACTGCGCCCTATTCAAAGACTTAATTCCAAAATAAAGGTTGATGGAAAAAACTCGTCATAACGGTTCACAAATTGGGGTGTTATAACACTATAAGCCAAAAAAGGAAGCTATTTAAATGAGTAGCACACAGGAACACAAAACTAGTGTCTACCTCTATAACAAGAAGAGTTGACTCTAAACACTACACCTGCTCTAAAACACAGTCCATTTGCCTACACTGCTTAAGTTTTTAAGCTCGGAATTAAAAATCAAGTCCTTCCAATGCTACGTTGAGATTTTTAAAAACTGTTTTCTTCTTCCATGTGAAACCCAATGTGTTCCTTCAAAAAGTAATCAACAATTCATTTTCACAACCACTAAAAAATTATCATGTAGTGGCTCACGCTTGTAATCCCAGCACTTTGGGAGGCCGAGGCGGGCGGATCACGAGGTCAGTAGATCGAGACCACGGTGAAACCCCGTCTCTACTAAAAATACAAAAAAAAAAATTAGCCGGGCGTGGTGGCGGGCGCCTGTAGTCCCAGCTACTCGGAGAGGCTGAGACAGGAGAATGGCGTGAACTCGGGAGGTGGAGCTTGCAGTGAGCCGAGATTGCGCCACTGCACTCCAGCCTGGGTGACAGAGCGAGACTCCATCTCAAAAAAAAAAAAAAAAAAAATTATCATGTAAATAATTCCTGCATCAGCTATGCATATTACCTGGCTTCAGTCTTCCACAGAGCTTTGCCTAACTAGATCTGCCTCTGTGGAGGTATATTCTCAGTCCTCAACATAAACAAAGTCAGGATAGTAAACTGGTAAGGTCCCCTCCAACTGTCCTCTCACTCAACTGTAAGCAACATCCCCAATTCTCCTTCATGGAATAGAACAGCACACAAATTCAATCTAGACCGGAATCAATTTAAAAAGGTATAGCATTAAGAACTTTGCCTTGGAACCAAGTATCTGGGGAGTCGGCATACACAAACAGCGTACAATTACTAACATTCCATTTATCATACTATACTCTGTGTAAATCAGATTTCATTACAGTGCTGGAAACGTGGTGGTAAACTGTTAGTGGAAATTCTCAGCCCAGAAGAGACACTCAATCCCATCATGCAAACTTTGCTTCCCTCATAACCAACTACCTGACTCACCTACCGTGTAACAGGATTCTCCTCCTCCTAAATCACACTATCCAAGAAATTTGCACACATCTCTCCTTTTAACAAATACTAGTAAAACTTCAGTTTACGGTTTTATGAAATACTGAAAACCAATCTTTGAGCAAGCTTAAGTTCTGCCCCTCTACTTTTCTTACCAAGAGCCCTCAAATACATAAGGTCTCGCAGTGTTCTGATACTCCTCCTCCCACCAAAGACTGGTGTCCTTATTTTCCCAAATCACTGCCTCCCATTCTCTTGCATGAGGCAGACTTTTTTTTTTTTTTTTTTTTTTTTTAGCACGATCCTTAATAAGCAGGCTTCTAGTCTGGCATACCTGGGAACAAAACTCAGAGACTAACTCCCAAATATGACAGGAAAAC
This sequence comes from Symphalangus syndactylus, assembly GCF_028878055.3. Classification (NCBI taxonomy): domain Eukaryota; kingdom Metazoa; phylum Chordata; class Mammalia; order Primates; family Hylobatidae; genus Symphalangus; species Symphalangus syndactylus. The sequence continues at coordinate 34,991,362 of NC_072443.2, read as the reverse complement.
AGTAACATAACACGAGGGAAGAGATGGGAAACAGGCGCGTGACTGTTTTGGTTAGAACAGCCGGGGCACACAGTCCATGAAATCAGGTATTTAACGCGTAAATCTTGTTTCTGGGGGTTGGTAAAATAAGCACGGGCAGTGTGAGAGACGTCCCACAAGCTGGAAGGCAGGGACGAGGGTCAATCTAGAGAGATCCAGAAGCTGCCAGGGCAGAGCCGGGGGAGGGGGCACAAGACAGAAGAAAACTAGCTGTAGGGGATTCTGCGGCTGGGTGGGCTAAAATGGTGCCTTCTCCAGGGTGGAAGGCCATGAGAAGTGGACCCGGAGGCTTCATTCCATCGGGCTCCGGTCCCCAGGGTTTCTGCGCTCACAGCTCAAGTTTCACCGGGAAAAAAAGAAAGCGGCAAACGTACATCCCGGCACCTTAACCCACGAGGGTTCCCAGGGAATGAGCGAGGAAGTAACGGTCCCCGGAGCAAACCCGGAGTTCGGCGCACGAAGCACCATCGCCAACCCTCGGCCATCCGCACAGCGACCCGCGCGGCCGCGGGGGAGGGGAGCGGGCCGCCGGCGCAGCATTCGCTGGCCCGGCCCTTCCAGGGCCTCGCCCCGAGCGCGGCGAAAAGTTTCCAGCCAAAGTCCTCGGCACTCGCTCGCACAGCCAACCGCCTCGCTGCCCTGGAGAACGGCTGACGGAGCCGGCCGCGGCGCCCGCACCCTCAGTGGCGGCTCCCTCAGCCCACGCCGGCCGCCGAGGTTCACCTACCACAGAGCCTGGAGAAGAGCAGCAGCGGGAAGAGCAGCAGCAGCAGAGGTGGCGTCGGGGGCTGCAGCAGGATCCCGGCTCCGAGGAGAGAAGCGGAGGAAAGTTGTGCTTTGCCGCCTCCAGGACACAGCGGGGACCGCCGCGGGGTCCGCGCCATCCCCCACCCTCCCCCCCGGCCCGCTCGCCCGCCCGCCCCCCGGCTTCCCCGGCCCCGGCGCCTCAGGCTCTGGGCGGAGGCTGTGGAAGGTCCGGCGCGCGTGTCCCCAGCTCCCAGCTCTAGCGCCGTCGCTGCCGGCTGACACTCGGGCGAGCGGTGGCGGCTGCCTCGACACCGCCGTCGCCGACGCCACTGCCGAGGCTGAGGCGGGAGCCGCCCGCCGCCGCCGCCGCCACTCCCCTCCCCCCGGCACCCGCCCGCCTCGAACTCCTGGGAACTCGGAACGCACCACCCCGCCCCACGCGAGAGGGGGAAAAGAAACCGACCCTCAGAGCTGGCGCCCGACTCGCCCGCCCTCCCCGCGCAACTCCAGCTCCCGTCTGATCCCCGGGCGCAAGCCCTGTCTCCTCCCACCCCGCCCTCCTACACATGCTCCTCCCCTTTCAAAAAAAAAAAAAATACTCTTTTCATCCACTTTGATAACGGGGTTTCTCCCAAAGCAGAGATTTAAAAAGGACAGGAAAATCTGGAATAGGTTAGTCGGCCCCGCCCCTCGTTCCTGCCTGGTTTCCCCCCCCTTCCCTGCCTTTCCAATGGTCTCGCCCACTCCACCCCTCGCGGGTCCACTGAGGCCCCGGCGCCGACTGAGGCGAGGGCTGCTGGACCAACACGCTCGGCCCTCGCCTCTCACGGGCGGCGCTCTCCCTGTGGCGGGGACCTGGGACGAGGAGGTTGGGGAGGAGAAGCCAGGAGGGGGCTGCCCTTCCGTTGCCCATGCTAAAGGTTCCTGTGTAGGAAGCTGGACGCAGCCTGCTGGACTAGTAATCTTCCTCCTCGCTGGGGCGCGGGGGACTGAAGGGAGAGACTTTCTCCTCCTTCCTGTTCCTCGGGACAGCTGTGCTCTCCGAATCCCTCCCTTCTTCCCAGCCCACTTATCCCCCGCTCGCCAAGGCACGTTTGCACAGGCGTTTTTCCTGCTCTTTGGGAGGGCGGCTTTGTAGAACGGTCGGCGGAGCTGGGCGAGGAGAGGGGTCTCAGAAGGTTTGCTTTCTTGCTCTTGCTTCTCACTGGCCGCTGGGCTGTCCACTTTCCGCGCCGGGCGACTGGCAACAGGAGGCCATGGATTTCCCCCAACGAGTGCGTTGGTGTTTGTCTTTGGTTTTGTTTCATTTGCATGTTCGTATGTGTAGTTTTATTTTCTTGCCTGTTTTCCTTTGATCGCAGAGAAGCGACCTCGGGAAGTATTAAACATTTGCCCGTATAAGAAGAGCGTCTGTGGTCCACCACGACCCTCGCTTACCCCAGGTGGCTGCCCGCCCTGCCCTCTCCATCCTCCCGCCTCTCACAGTACCGGCGGCTTGACCTTGAAGCCACTGCCACATCGGTTCCGCGGGGGGAGTAGGAGGGTGGACAATTTGGACTGTCCGGCGTAGGGGGCGAATTGAAGGCGGAGGACACCAGTCCTCAGGCCTGACACTATTAATTTTATGTAGGTCCTGTGATCTCCACGAGGTAGCCATAAATGTGTTCCAGTAACAGGAAAGCTGAACAAGGATCAGCCGCCCAGAAATTAGCCTGTCGCAGCTAAACTAATGCATGCTTGCGGCCAAGACCACGCTGTCCTCGGCTTTCAGTCAATAGGGTCTTCCCACCTTCCGCCCGCTGGATTACAAGGCTTTACTCACCTCCAAGGCTGCAAGCCATTCGTCACCCTGCCCACCTCTTTTTTCTTTCTTAACTTCTGCCTCCCTTCCAGTCTCCCAGCGCTCGGTCTAGTGCCTTTTTCCCTCCAGCCCTTTCCTCTTCCCTCCCTCCCTGTGCCTGTCTGCCTCTGTGGTCCCCTGTAAGCTTGTCTCCTGCAGCCAAGGCTTTCTATCATCTATCCTCAAGATGCACTTATGAATAAACCTTGTCCTGCATCGCTCTGGGAGCTCCCCTGATGATGATCATAATTGACAAAATGTAGCTATTGTGACATTCCTCAGCTGTGCTGACACCACCATTTCCCTTGAGAAAATTTCTTTTCCTATATTCGCATTCCCTAAACCTAATTTAACTGCTAAATTTAGACAGCCCACTGCGCAGCCACTAGCTAATTATCTGTTTAGATAGCACTTTAACACGTTGTTGAGACTCAGTTAAATGTTAAACAACCAAAATTTTAATATCACTAGCCAATTTCATTCCCCCAGGTTTTCCCTGATGGCTCCACATCTCCAAGAAAAGTAATTTAGCCAACATTTCAAAAAATACCAAAGGCTTAACTTGGGTGGGGGCCATCAGGCAATTGCTACAGAGACCATAAGGAATTAGCAGGTTTAGTTCGTCTCAAAAAGATGACATGGAGCTTTAACAAATATATTTCCTCCATACTTATAGAAATTGAATAGTGGTCTGCTATGATCTTCTCTGACCTAAAGTGAAGAGAGAGCATTGATGAGCATTATTTATAGATGTTATACAGGCATTAAAAGAGCACCATGCTGGTGTTTTATGTGCATATATGTATTATATTCTAATAATAATAATTTGTGTTTATACAGCATCTTCACCTAAAGATGTCAAAGCACAAGCTCACTTCCCACAGAAGGTAGCAATTACTATTATCTGCTTGACAGCTACAAGAACCTAGGCACAGAGGTTAAGTGCTCTGCAAATACTACCAGCCAGTGATGGTTTTCCTGCCAGAACCAAGTTCTTGCCTTCCAGTGGACACCATTGACCTGTCAAGATTATTCTTTAAGTTAAAAAGTAAGATAAGTCAAATTTCTACTTTCTATAATAAAAGTGTCCAATCTTAAATTACATTCTCCTCAGATGAATGAATTTTAGAAATACTCACCCCAAGCTTTCCTGTTGGAAATTTTTACTGGCCACAGAAAAAGATTTTACATTACATATACAACTCATGTTTTTCAAGGGCAGAAATACTATTAATTTTTTAAAAACCTTTAGCATGAGAGTATTAGTGCGTTCTATGCCATTTTTAGTCTTCTAACTTTATAGATAAGTTCACATTTATTGTTTGAGTAACAAACTGTTTAAGGAATACTTAATTATAGCTAACATTAATATTTCTGACACTATTGAATAACAAAGTATACATGCATTTTTTTCAGAAAAAAATCATCTGAACAGAAAGCAACATAATCCTAATGCCAACAATAGTTTCATTGTTTTGGGTTAAGAGTACTGATGGTGTCCATCCTACTTTCGGCTCAAAGATTGTTTGCCAATTATCAAGGTTCATTAACTCTTAACTAAAAAACAAAGGTTGACATCTTAACAAAGAAGTAATTATGTACAGTGCTGGGCATTTTACATTTACTCAAATAATCCAAGTGAAAGGTTTGAGACTGTTATTAGAATTTCATAGCTGACTCTGAAACAAAGAAGGTATTTTATAGGAGAGGTAAGACATTATATACTTCAGCTAATTCTTCTTAACATCAGCAAATTTTTTATAACCTGCTGTGTGAGGAAGCATAGCTTTTCCTTTAGTAGAAGAGGTGAACGGTATTTTGTAGAATATTTGAACTTTGTACTATATTTGATAATAAGCTTATGTTACCCAGTTAGGATCACAGTTTTTGTAAAGAGAATTATGCAAATAATAAAAAACAAACTGCAAAACCACAGAAAAGTCCATCCACTTGCAAAACGTTCACCAACCTTACTCTTATTAAATGCAAGTCTTTCTTACTGAAGAGATCTTCCCTGTATGCTCATATGACTTTCTCCCTCCTATTTCCTTTGAATCTTTGATAAAATTTAACTTTATCATTGAGGGTCTCCAGGACCACATGATATGAAAGAGCTGCCCCCACCCTAATCCCTATGCCCTCAACTTGCTTTATTTTCTCCATTGCCCTTACCATCTGACGTATCTCTAATTTACTGTCTGTTCCCTTTCACTAGAATGAACATTCCACAAGGGCAAGCAAGTATCTATATTTTCACTGTTAAAACTCAAGTAGGCCAGGCACAGTGCCTCCTGCCTGAAATCCCACCACTTTGGGAGGCCAAGGCTGGCAGATTGCTTGGGTCCAGGACTTCAAGACAAGCCTGGCAACATGGCTGTGTTAGTCTGTTCTCATGCTGCTGATAAAGACATACTTGAGATTGTGTAATTTATAAAGGAAAGAGGTTTAATTGACTCACAGTTCCACATGGCTTGGGAGGCCTTAATCATGGAGGAAGGCAAGGAGGAGCAAAGTCACATCTTACGTGGTGGCAGGCAAGAGAGCATGTCCAGGAAAACTCCCCTTTATAAAACCATCAGATCTCATGAGACTTATTCACTATCAGGAGAACAGCACAGGAAAGATCTGCCCCCATGATTTGATTGCCTTCCACTGGGTCCCTTCTGCAACATGTGGGAATTGTGGGAGCTACAATTAAAGATGAGATTTGGGTGGGGACACAGCCAAACTATATCAATAGCAAAACCTCTTCTCTACTATAAATACAAAAAAGAAATTAGCCGGGTGTGGTGACATGCTCCTGTAGTCCCAGCTACTTTGGAGGCTGAGGTGGGAGAATCACCTGAGCCCAGGAGGTCGAGGCTGCAGTGAGCCAAGATCGCATCCCTGTACTCTAGCCTAGGCAGCTGGAGAAAGACCCTGTCCCCCCAAAAAAACCAAAACCAGAACAAAACAAAACAAAAACCCCAAGTACCTAGAATAATGTCTGCCATATAGATTCCAAACTGGATGATTAAATGATTATTATGACATAGCATATTCAAGTGCATGTCTCATTCAGTAGAGGTTTCTACTTCTTTAACGACATGAACATAGGATTGATCATGTATAGTTTTTTTAAGCTGGAAGGTGGTTACTCTGACCATTGCTTAACACTCTTGATATAATTGTTATTAGTGCTGTTCATTAAACTATTATCTCTCCAGTCTGTATTCATAGTTCTGCCCTGGTTTTGTAAGGCTGGTGCTAGGACTCTGCAAACTGTGTATCTCTTTTACCAACTGGCTTCCTGACAGGTTCTATCAACAGAGGTCACTGGAGGAAATGTGGACTCCTGGAGTAAGAGAAAAGGGACTTGTTCCTTTCCATTTGCTTCTTGCTATCAGCATCACCTCAGCATTAAAAACCTGTCATCCTGTCTTTAGCAGCTGATTCCAGCCTCCCACTTCTTTTACACTCTAAGTCCCAGAGTCCTCATGACTCCTCAAAAGTACCAGCCCCAGCTAGGCTGTTTCTACTTCTCAGAGGTCCAAGCCCCAGCTAAGGAGGAGGATGGCTCCTCTAAACTTCTGAGTTCTAATAACACAACCCTTCCCCCTAGTCCTCCTAGCTCTAAGGGTAGTAACAGCTTCCCACAGCTTATATCTCTAGGTCACCACAGTGCTTCCCTTTTTGATCTGGAGAACCATCCCCCCATCCCTGTATAACATTTTCATAATATTCCCTTGGTTACATAGTATAGTTTCTGTGTTACTGACTGGACCTCAACTTATTTTTCAGTGACTATTTCCCAAAATCTTCCCTTGTAACAGTTACTTTTTTCTAAGTTGAACTGCTTAAAATCACAGAGCCAACATAACTCCATCAATTAATGTAAATAAAAACAAGGCAAATGAACAAAATTTATTCTTTCATTGGCAGTAATCCAGGTTAGCAGAGATGGGTTGGAAATAAGTAAATTTGGAGGTAATTATGTTGTCATTTCAGCAATATATACATATGCTATGTATTTTTGTTGTTGCTCCTCATCCAGGTCATGGTAAAACAAACATAAATTTCTCATTTTTAGATGATTTAGGTGATTTTTTTTTACGAACTTAGCACTTGAGAATTATTATGAAATTAAAAACAAAAGGAATATACAATTTGATAGAAGAAAGAAGACCTTGTGTTTGATAGGTCACTAGGGTGGCTATAGTTTACTATAATCTATTATATATTTCAAAATAGCTAGAAGAGAATAGTTCAACTGTTTCTAGCAGAAAGAAAAAAACAAATATTTAAGGTGATGGATATCCCAATTATACTGATTTTATCTTTACAAATTACATGAATGTGTTGTCACATGTACCCCCCCCCAAAATACGTACATCTATTATGTATCAATACAAACAAATGAAATTTTAAAAATTATTTGAGAAAAGATTATTTGGACTTTTCTCTTAAACTTACAATGAAAACAAACTTACATTTTACATAACTATCTAAAGCTTAACTCTATTCGTAGTATGCAACTCCTGTAGAGGTGCTGGTGTTCCAAAAAATACAGTTTGAGAAACTGATATGCAGGCAGAAAGAAGAGCTATACTGTATCATTATGGTAGGTAGGTTAAATAATAGGGTAGGTAGCTTTAATAAAGATGATTAAACTACTATGTATTGGAGTCTGTGTTAGGTACTGGACATAGAAAACCCCAAGTCCTGACTCCAAATAGTAATAACAATATTCTTGCAAACATTGGTGGGATGTATAGTATGCTAGAGAGCAGAGGAGGACTCTCAGGTCTGCCTAAAAGAGACTGGGAATCCTTCACCGCACAGATAATGTTTGAACAGTCCTAAAGAATATCTAGAAATTTTACATATGGATGGAGGAAAAGCAGCAGAGGGAATAGGAGAATGATAGATGGAAAGCTACAGAGGCATGACCAAGTATGATGTGTTCTGTAACCCACAAGCATGCCTGTGCTGCTAGAGAGTACCACACAAAGGGGAATTGGGAGATAAGGTAAAAATGAAGTTAGATGGGTAGGTAGGGATTGTTTGTACCCTGTAAGGGACTTTGGATTTTATCTGGTCGAACATAAGAACAAATGAATTTTGAGTAGGGGAATGACAAGATTAGATTTGCTGGAAAAGTCAGAGAAAAATGTGAAGACAGATATATTGCCGGGGGATTTGGGAGAATTATAAGTAGGAGTTTAGTAAAAAAAACTTGTTATAAGGAGCAGAGTGAATGAAGGTCTGAACTTTCATTCATGGATGAAATAAAGTGATAAAGCAGATGGAAAGGAGAAAATGAATTCAGGGGAATTTTAGTATTTTAAAATAGTTTATTTCCAGAGTGGGTTGAATATATGGTGTGGCTAGCTAGGAGGTAATAATCTAGACAACTGAGAGAAGCAAAAAACAAAAGGCATGAGAGCAAAGTGATGGAAAAAAACACTCAAAGAAGGTAATGAAAATATGGATAGAGGCAGAGAGATACTAGAAGACAGAACATAGAGAAGAAAATAGGGGTGGAAAAGCCAAATGACAAAGGTTTACAATAATGCAATTGGTGATTTTACAAATTATTGAGCAAAATTTTAGGGCAGATTTTATCATTTACTTCCACTAAACATTGTTCCTTGAAGTCTCATGTCTGAGTTAACTTGCTTTATGTAATGTCCAGTACAGTTTATTTTAACATTGTCAATAACCAAAAAATATTTGTTGAAGAGAGGAAGAGAGGGAAAAGAAAAGAGTAGATGGTTTTGCTGTTGTATTTAGATTGAACTGAACTAAAGAAGTCTGGTGTCTGTGTAGGTTCAGTACAGTAAAAAGCCACTTCTTCCCACATGGGTATTTCAAAAGATCCTGCCCTAATTAATTACCTAAAGCATTGTTTCTAACTTGTACCCTTTGATATCTAACCCAAAGCAGATATTCATCAGACACGCCATGGCCGCCAACCCAGAGAGACATACAGATGGAGTCTGTATAATGTAATGGTAAAACCCCTGGAGCCACATTGCCTGGGTTTCAGTTCAAATCCTCACCTTGTAAGCCTGGGCAAGTTACTATCTTACTTTCCTCATGTGAAAATAGGGAAAATGATTATTTCTTCCTCACGATATTTCAGGAGAAAGTTAGTTCATGTAATTAGTTTAACAGGGGCCTAATACATAAAGCCCAAGAAATGTTAGGTGTGGTAGTAGTTGTATTATCAGTAATATTAATATTAGTATTTTATTATACTTCTGAGACAGGGTCTTGCTCTGTCACCCAGGCTGGAGTGCAGTGACACCATCACAGCTCACTGCAGCCTCGACTTGCCCAACTCAAATGATCCTCCCACTTCAGCTTCCCAAGTAGCTGGGACTAGCAGCATGTACACCATAGCTGCCGATTTTTAATTTTTGTAGAGATGGCGGTGGGGGGGGGGGTCTCACTATGTTACCCAAGCTGTATTAGTATTTTAAACATACGTTTAGAAATTGCATATCAATCATAGCAGCCGGGAGTGGAATTTTGATTAGGCTCATGTTGCCAACAATCCAATTGAAATCTCAAAACCAATTCTGATAAACTCTGACTTACATTAACCAGATTGTGTTAATTCAGCATCATTCTTCTTTGTTTACAAACTTCTGCAGTTTATCTCCTGAATAACACTCCCCAAGAGGTCAAAATTTTAATCTCCCAAACCTATGAACAATATATGGGAAAAGGGGATTAAGTTTGCAGATAGAATTAAGATTGCTAATCAGCTGACCTTAAAAATAGGGAGATTATCCTGGATTATCCAGTTGGGCACAATGTAATCACAAGGGGCCTTAAAAGTCAGAGGAAGGTAGAAGACAAGAGTAAGAGAGATGTGACCACAGAAGAATGGTCAGTAAGACACAGGTTACTGGCTTTGAAGATAGAGGAAGGGAACAGTGAAGCAAGTAATACGGCAATATCTAGAAGACTGAAAAGGCAGGCTGGGCGCAGTGCCTCATGTCGGTAATCTTAGCATGTTGGGAGGTCAGGGTGGGAGTCCAGGAGTTTGAGACCAGCCTGGGCAACATAACAAGACCCTGTCTCTACAAAAAATTTTAAAAAGTAGGTGAACATGGTGGTGCACACCTGTGGTCCCAACTACTCTGGAGGCTGAGGTAGAAAGATCACTTGAGCCTAGGAGTTTGAGGTTGCAGTGAGCTGAGATCTCACCACTGCACCTCAGCCTGGACAACAGATGAAGACCCCATCTCAAAAAAAAAAAAAAAAGTAAAGACACATATTCCCCTTAGAGCCTCCAAAAAGGAATACAACCCTGCCCATACCTTGATTTCAGCCAGTGATATCTGTGTTAGACTCCTAACCAACAGAACTGTAAGATAATAAATTTGTGTTGTAAGCCATTGAATCTGTGGTAATGTTGTAGCAGCAGTAGAAAACTAATCCATCTCCCAATCCCCTTACCTTAACTCCTTTGACCAACACTCAAGAACCTTAACATAAAACTCAGTTTATTTATTTATTTTTATTATTATACTTCAAGTTTAATACATGTACAGAATGTGCACGTTGGTTATGTAGGTATACATGTGCCATGGCGGTTTGCTGCACCCATCAACCTGTCATCTACATTAGGTATTTCTCCTAATGCTGTCCTTCCCCTGGCGCCTCATAACATGACAAGCCCCAGTGTGTGATGTTCCCCTGCCTGTGCGCATATGTTCTCATTGTTCAACTCCCACTTATGAGTGAGAACATGCAGAGTTCGGTTTTCTGTTTGTATGTTAGTTTGCTGAGAATGATGGTTTCTAGCTTCATCCATGTCCCTGTAGAGGACATGAACTCATTCTTTTTTATGGATGCATAGTATTTTATGGTGTATATGTGCTACGTTTTCTTTATCCAGTCTATCATTGATGGGCTTTTGGGTTGGTTCCAAGTCTTTGCTATTGTGAATAGTGCTGCAATAAACATACATGTGCATGTGTCTTTGTAGTAGAATGATTTATAATTTTGGAGGTATATACCCAGTAAGGATTGCTGAGTCAAATGGTATTTCTAGTTCTAGATCCTTGAGGAATCACCACACTGTTTTCCACAACAGTTGAACAAATTTACACTCCCACCAAGAGTGTAAAAGCATTCTTAGTTCTCCACATCCTCTCCAGCATCTGTTGTTTCCTGACGTTTTAATGATCGCTATTCTAACAGGCATGAGATGGTATCTCATTATGGTTTTGATGTTCATTTCTCTAATGACCAGTGATGATGAGCTTGTTTTCATATGTTTATTGGCTGCATAAATGTCTTCTTTTGAAAAGTGTTTGTTCATATCCTTCACCCACTTTTTGATGGGCTTCTTTGTTTTTTTTCTTTTCAATTTGTTTAAGTTCCTAGTAGATTCTTGATATTAGCCCTTTGTCAGATGAATATATTGCAAAATTTTTCTCCCATTCTGTAGGTTGCCTGTTCAATCTGATGATAGTTTCTGTTACTATGCAGAAGCTGTTTAGTTTAATTAGATCCCATTTGTCAATTTTGTCTTTTGTTGCCATTGCTTTTGATGTTTTAGTCATGAAGTCTTTGCCCATGCCTATGTCCTGAATGGTATTGCCTAGGTTTTCTTTGAGAGTTTTTATGGTTTTAGGTCTTACGTTTAAATCTTTAATGCTTCGTGAGTTAAATTTTGTATATGGTGTAAGGAAGGAGTCCAGTTTCAGTTTTCTGCATATGGCTAGCCAGTTTTCCCAACACCATTTATTAAATAGGGAATCCTTTCCCCATTGCTTGTTTTTGTCACGTTTGTCAAAGATCAGATGGTTGTAGATGTGTGGTGTTATTTCTGAGGCCTCTGTTCTGTTCAATTGGTCTATATATCTGTTTTGGTACCAGTACCATGCTGTTTTGGTTACTGTAGCCTTGTAGTACAGTTTGAAGCCAGGTAGCATGATGACTCCAGCTTTGTTCTTTTTGCTTAGGATTGTCTTGGCTATATGGGCTCTTTTTGCATTTCATATGAAATTTAAAGTAGTTTTTTTCTAATTCTGTGAAGAAAGTCAGTGGTAGCTTGATGGGAATAGCCTTGAATCTGTAAATTACTTTGGGCAATATGGCCATTTTCATGATATTGATTCTTCCTATCCATGAGCATGGAATGTTTTCCCATTTGTTTGTGCCCTCTCTTATTTCCTTGAGCAATCGTTTGTAGTTCTCCTAGAAGAGGTCCCTCATATCCCTTGTAAGTTTTATTCCTAGGTATTTTATTCTCTTTGTAGCAGTTGTTAATGGGAGTTCACTCATGATTTGGCTCTCTGTCTATTATTGCTGTATATGAATGCTTGTGATTTTTGCACGTTGATTTTGTGTCCTGAGAGTTTGCTGAAGTTGCTTATTAGCTTAAAGAGTTTTTGGGCTGAGATGATGAGGTTTTCTAAATACACAATCATGTCTTCTGCAAACAGAGATAAGTTGACTACCTCTCTTCCTATTTGAATACTCTTTATTTCTTTCTTTTTTTTCATTTCTATAATTTTTTTTTATTTTTTAAGTGTTATATAAATACAAGTGTCACATAATGTATGTGACACTTTTAAAATAGCTTTCTTTTTTTTTTCACTCGGCATAATTCCTTTCTCTTGCCTGATTACCCTGGCCAGAACTTTAAATACTGTGTTGAATACGAGTGGTGAGAGAGGGCATCCTTGTCTTCTGTCGGTTTTCAAAGGGAATGCTTCCAGCTTTTGCCTATTCAGTATGATATTGGCTGTGGGTTTGTCATAAATAGCTCTTATTATTCTGAGATACGGTCCATCATTACCTAGTTTGTTGAGTGTTTTTATCATGAAGGGTGTTGAATTTTATTCAAGGCCTTTTCTGCATCTATTGAGATAATCATGTGGTTTTTGTCATTAGTTCTGGCTATGTGATGGATTATGTTTATTAACTTGCATATATTGAACCAGCCTTCCATCTCAGGGATGAAGCTGACTTGATCATGGTGGATAAGCTTTATAATGTCCTGGTGGATTCGGTTTGCCAGAATTTTATTGAGGATTATCACATTGATGTTCATCAGGGATATTGGCCTGAAATTTTCTTTTTTGGTTGTGTCTCTGCCAGGTTTTGGTATCAGGATGATGCTGGCCTTATAAAATGAATTAGGGAGGAGTCCCTTTTTTTCTTTTGTCTGGAATAGTTTCAGAAGGAAGTGTATCAGCTCTTCTTTGTACCTCTGGTAAAATTTGGCTATGAATCCTGGTCCTGGGCTTTTTTAGGTTGGAAGGCTATTAAGTACTGCCTCAATTTCAGAACTTGTTATTGGTCTACTCGTGGATTCGAATTCTTCCTGGTTTAGTCTTGGGAGGGTGTATTTGTCCAGACATTTATCAATTTCTTCTAGGTTTTCTAGTTTATTAGCATAGAGGTGTTTATAGTATTCTCTGATAGTAGTTTGTATTTCTGTGGGATCCATGGTGATATCCCCTTGATCATTTTTTATTGTGTCTATTTGATTCTTCTCTCTTTCCTTCTTTATTATTCTGGCTAGTGTTCTATCTATTTTGTTAATCTTTTCGAAAAACCGACTTCTAGATTCATTGATTTTTTTTGAAGGGTTTTTCGTGTCTCTATCTCCTTCAGTTCGGCTCTAATCTTAGTTATTTCTTGTCTTCTGCTAGCTTTTGAATTTGTTTGCTCTTGCTTCTCTAGTTCTTATAATTGTGATGTTAGGGTGTCAGTTTTAGATCTTTCCTGCTTTCTGATGTGGGCATTTAGTGCTATAAATTTCCCTCTAAACACTGCTTTAGCTGTGTCCCAGAGATTCTGGTACATTGTGTCATTGTTCTCATTGGTTTCAAAGAACTTATTTATTTCTGCCTTAATTTCATTATTTACCCAGTAGTCATTCATGAGCAGGTTGTTCAGTTTCCATGTAGTTGTGTGGTTTTGAGTGGGATTCTTAATCCTGAGTTATAATTTGATTGCACTGTGGTCTGAGAGACTGTTAATGGTTTTCATTCTTTTGCATTTGCTAAGGAGTGTTTTACTTCTAATTATGTGGTCGATTTTAGAACAATTGCTGTGTGGTGCTGAGAAGAATGTACATTCTGTTGATTTGGGTGGAGAGTTCTGTGGATGTCTATTAGGTCTGCTTGGTCCAGAGCTGTGTTCAAGTCCTGAAAATCCTGATTAATTTTCTGTCTTATTAATCTGTCTAATATTGACAGTGGGGTGTTAAATTTCCCACTATTATTGCATGTGAGTCTAAGTCTCTTTGTAGGTCTCTAAGAACTTGCTTTATGAATCTGGGTTCTCCTGTATTAGGTGCATATATATTTAGGATAGTTAGCTCTTTTTGTTGCTTTGATCCCTTTACCATTATGTAATGCCTTTCTTTGTCTTCTTTGATCTTTGTTGGTTTAAAGTCTGTTTTATCAGAGACTAGGATTGCAACCCCTGCTTTTTTTTTCTTATTTCCATTTTCTTGGTAAATTTTCTTTCATCCGTTTATTTTAACGCTATATGTGTCTCTGCATGTGAGATGAGTCTCCTGAATACAGCACACCAATGGGTCTTGACTCTTTATCCAATTTGCCAGTCTATGCCTTTTAATTGGGGCATTTATCCCATCTACATTTAAGGTTAATATTGTTATGTGTGAATTTGATCCTGTCATTATGATGCTAGTTGGTTATTTTACTCATTAGTTGATGCAGTTTCCTCATAGTGTCAATGGTCTTTACATTTTGGTTTGTTTTTGCATTGGCTGATACCGGTTTTTCCTTTCCATATTTAGTACTTCCTTTAGGAGCTCTTGTAAGGCAGGCCTGGTGGTGACAAAATTCCTCAGCATTTGCTTGTCTGTAAAGGATTTTATTTCTCCTTCACTTATGAAGCTTAGTTTGGCTGGATACGAAATTCTGGGTTGAAAATTCTTTTCTTTAAGAATGTTGAATATCGGCCTTCACTCTCTTCTGGCTTGTAGTGTTTCTGCAGAGAGATCTGCTGTTAGTCTGATAGGCTTCCCTTTGTGGGTAACCCAACCTTTCTCTCTGGCTGCCCTTAACATTTTTTCCTTCATTTCAACCTTGGCGAATGTGACGATTACGTGTCTTGGGGTTGCTCTTCTTGAGGAGTATCTTTGTGGTGTTCTCTGTATTTCCTGTATTTGAATGTTGGCCTGTCTTGCTAGGTTGGGAAAGTTGTCCTGGATAATATCCTGAAGTGTGTTTTCCAACCTGGTTCCATTCTCCCCATCACTTTCAGGTACACCAATCAAACGTACGTTTGGTCTTTTTCACATAATCACATATTTCTTGGAGGCTTTATTCATTCCTTTTCATTCTTTTTTCTCTAATCTTGTCTTCACGCTTTATTTCATTAAGTTGATCAACAGTCTCTGACAGCCTTTCTTCCACTTGATTGATTCAACTATTGATACTTGTGTATATTTCATGAAGTTCTCATGCTGTGTTTTTCAGGCCTATCAGGTCATTTATGTTCTTCTGTAAACTGGTTATTCTAATTATCAATTTCTCTAACCTTTTATCAAGGTTATTAGCTTCCTTGCTTTGGTTAGAAAACATGCTCCTTTAGCTTAGGAGAGTTTGTTATTACCCACTTTCTGAAGCCTACTTCTGTCAATTCGTCAAACTCATTCTCCATCAAGATTTTTTCCCTTGCTGGTGATGATTTGTGATCCTTTGGAAGAGAAGAGGCATTCTGGTTTTTGGAATTTCTAGCCTTTTTGCACTGGTTTTTCCTCATCTTTGTGGATTTATTTACCTTTGATATTTGCTGTTGGTGATCTTCAGATGGAGTTTTTGTGTGGCCATTTTTGTTGATGCTGATGCTGTTGCTTTCTGTTTGTTAGCTTTCCTTCTAACAGTCAGGCCCCTCTGCTGCACTTTTGCTGGAGTTTGCTGGGGGTTCACTCCAGACTCTGTTTGCCTGGGTATCACCAGCAGAGGCTGCAGAACAGCAAAGATTGATGCCTGTTCCTTCCTCTGGAATCTTCATCTCAGACAGGCACCCACCAGATGCCAGCCAGAGCTCTCCTGTATGAGGTGTCTGTCGGCCTCTGTTGGGAGGTGTCCCCCCGTCAGAAGGCACAGGTGTCAGGGACCCACTTAAGGAGGCAGACTGTCCCTTAGCAGAGCTCGAGCACTGTGCTGGGAGATCCACTGCTCTCTTCCATGTCAGCAGGCAGGAACGTTTAAGTCTACTGAAACTGCACCCACAGCCATCCCTTCCCCCAGGTGCTCTTTCCCAGGGAGATGGGAGTTTTATCTATAAGTCCCTGACTGGGGCTGCTGCCTTTTTTTCAGGGATGCCCTGCCCAGAGAGGAGGAATCTAGAGAGGCAGTCTGGGTACATAGGCTTTGCGGGGCTATGGTGGGCCCCGCCCAGTCTCAACTTCCTGGGGGCTTTGTTTACACTGTAAGGGGAAAACTGCCTACTCAAGCCTCAGTAATGGCAGATGCTGCTGCGCCCACCAAACCTGAGCATCCCAGGTCAACTTCAGACTGCTGTGCTGACAGCAAGAATTTCAAGCCAGTGGATCTTAGCTTGCTGGGCTCCGTGGGAGTGGGAGCTGCTGAGCTAGATCGCTTGGCTCCCTGGCTTCAGCCCCCTTTTTAGGGGAGTGAACGGTTCTGTCTCACAGGCATTCCAGGCACCACTAGGGTATGAAAAAACAACTCCTGCAGCTAACTTGATGTCTGCCCAAACAGCCACCCAGTTTTGGGCTTGAAACCCAGGGCCATGGTGCTGTAGGCACCCGAGGGAATCTCCTGGTCTGTAGGTTGTGAAGACCGTGGGAAAAACATAGTATCTGGGCTGGATATCACCATCCCTCTTGGCACGGTCTCTCATGGCTACCCTTGGCTAGGGAAGGGAGTTCCCCAACCCTTGCACTTCCCGGGTGAGCCAACGCCCCACCCGGCTTCAGCTTGCCCTCTGTGGGCTGCACCCATTGTCTAACCTGTCCCAGTGAGATGAACCGGATACCTCAGTTGGATATGCAGAAATCATCCACCTTCTGTGTTGATCTCACTGGGAGCTGTTGACTGAAGGTGTTCCTATTCGGCCATCTTGCCTGGGAAATCAAAACTCAGTTTATTTCTAACTACCTTATCTAGCTTGCCTCCCTAGGCCCTAGGCCCACTCCATTCCTGAGTAGTCTGTTTGTTTTCCTCATAAGGCCCTTTAGGACCCTGTTCCACCATAAACAAACATATCACTCTACCTTCTCAAACTAAATGAAACATGAATTTTTATCTTAAAATTTAAGCTCTTTGGCAGCCTTTTCTAAAAGAAAGCTTCTGTTTATTCCACTTTCTTCAACCCATATTGCTTGGAACAGGACTGGGTAATCTACTTCTAGACCATTGTTTGTAGCCCTTCTTCAACAACTCCCCTCCCCTGCTTTGCACTTCTGTGTCTATTTTTTAAATTCTGCTTCTACTTGAAGTCTTTGACAAAATCAGTTGTTTTCAATCTCCTGAGAACCTCTGGTCTCAGTAGGAATTTCTCATTTAAGAGTTTTTTCTATCCTAGCCTCCTATTTTCCTACCAATTTATCATCACTGTTAAATTTATTCTTTGTCTTCCAATTTTTGTCTTATAATACTTCTCTCCAAGTCCATTACTCACATTTAGCTTTTCCGCCTTTATATTCAGACTGGACTTCATGGTAAACTTTTCAATAACGTGCTCATCAGCCCTTGTGTGCTTTGCTAACCCTCACTAATGGCATTCAGTACTCCTGCCATACCTATCAGGAGTAGCTTCATAAAATCTCAAAGGTGCCAATTATAATTCCTGATATTTCATGGTATCAAACTTCTCTTCAGGTTCTCAAAGCTATGCAAGAATCTATAGTCATCTTTTTGAAGCCTTTGCAGTGACTGCTTCAAAGTTTTCCCTTTCTCCTCAAGCCTCCATCCATTTCCTTGGCGCATACACTCTCATTGGATAACACTGCTTCTTATTTCTCTGAGAAAAAAGCATTCCTAGATGAACTACATCAATTACCTTCTAATGTGTTGGGGTGATCAGACCCAAAACCAGGCCTTGGGGGCTACAAAGTCTGGCGGAGTCAAAGGAATGAGAAAAGACAAGTTAAGAGTGCATAAGGTGGATCCAGGGGGCCAATGCTGGTATGGAGGCTGCGAAGGTCCTGAGCTCTGGGAGCCCACACTATTTATTGGTGATCAAAGAAGCAGGTGGTGAGGATGTGTGGATGTGGGGATAAACAGGTGAGGACGGCCGGGCGCGGTGGCTCACGCTTGTAATCCCAGCACTTTGGGAGGCCGAGGCGGGCGGATCACGAGGTCAGGAGATCGAGACCACGGTGAAACCCCGTCTCTACTAAAAATACAAAAAAAAAATTAGCCGGGCGTGGTGGCGGGCGCCTGTAGTCCCAGCTACTCGGAGAGGCTGAGGCAGGAGAATGGCATGAACCCAGGAGGCGGAGCTTGCAGTGAGCCAAGATTGTGCCACTGCACTCCAGCCTGGGCAACAGAGTGAGACTCCGTCTCAAAAAAAAAAAAAAAAAAAAAAAAAACAGGTGAGGACGTGAGGACGTGGTGGTAGAAAGGTAGCGGTGCATCAAGCGTAGCTGTGACAGTTTAGCATTTTCTTTGACGCATTTGTAATATGCTCTGCTACCTGAGATAATGGAAAACATGTTTATGAGCCTGGGAGAGCAACCAACAAGTCTGTGCACATTTCAGAGACCATGAGGGGTTTTATGCCCTGAGCCCTGGATTCCATCCAAGCCATGAGGGGTGTTATGCCCTGGGCTTAGATTTGTGATGTGGCAGGACAGCCTTCCACCCTTTGGCACAGAGCTTGGTGTTTAAAAGGCCACGAGACTCCCGACATCTTCCAAGATTCTTTTATATTATGACAGACAAGCCAGTCCAGCCTCAGCTCTTCTACTAACACTAATGTAACTTCTCTTGTCACCCTTTCCTCTCTCTCAGCAATAATTTCAAAGTTCGTTGACTGTAACATTATCTCCACCCTCCCCCACAAATCAGAACCTATAAATGGTTATATTATAAGCAGCTGAAGATGGAAGAGCATAGATACAACTCACCTCTTAAAAATAGATCCAACACTGAAAATTAGAATTCCTAAAATCTAATTTCAGAGTCAGGAACCCAGCTTCAAAGATAACAGTCTGCTGATAGCTCAGCTGCCCTCTTGTACCCTAGAGTCTTTTTGTTATGGCAATAAAGAGCCAAAGGAGTTGACCTAATAAATAGAATTAAATTGGAGCACTATCAGCCAGCTTGTCAAGGGAATCATTTCTGTTTCTTTCATAATCAAATACTTTAATGCTCAGCTGTTGCCATTCACTATTTGAAAATATCATTATGGCATAACATGTATTTGAATATTTGGGTAAACATATTTTGTTGATTTCATATTCCCAGTAGCTGGGACCAAGGTGTGCCCCACCGTGTCCAACTAATTTTTAAAATTTTTTTTGTAGAGACAGGGTTTTGCTATGTTGCCAGGCTGGTCTCAAACTCCTGGACTTGCACCTTGACCTCCCAATGTGCTAACATTACAGATTTCATTGTTTTTATATTTTGTTGTCTTCAAATCTGTGAAAATCTGTTTTCACAGATTTTGTTGTGTTTCTGTAACTAGATGTGCTAGAACCTCAAGATTAGAGGGAATCTTTGCTCTCTAATTTTTCTCTTTTTTTTGGACTCCTTTCCTATCTATTTTCATAACTATCTTCATGGTTACTTAAATTAATGTGAAATATATTTGATTATTGAAAAATATCTAGGCATTCATGCTTCCAATACAATTATATTAGTCAGGGTTTTCCGGAGAGATAGAACCAATAGGATACATAGGTAGGTAAGTAGGTAGGTAAATAGATAGGTAGATATATGATTGATTTATAGATAGATAAATAGGTACATAATAGATAGATAGATAGATAGATAGATAGATAGATAGATGATAGGATTTATTAGAGGAATTGGCTCATGTGATTATGGAAGTTGAGAAGTCCCACCACAGGCTATCTGCAAGCTGAAGATTTTGGAATGCCAGTGTCATGGCTCAGTATAAGTTTAAAAGCCTTGGAACCAGGGAAGTGGATGGTGTAATTCTCAGTTTGAGATCAAAGGCCTGAGAATCCAAGCTGGGGTTGCCATTGGTGTAAGTCCTGGAGTCCTAAGGCTGGAGAGCCTGGAGTTCTGATGTCCCAGGACAGAGAGAGGAGAGCATCCAACCTCCAGGAGAGAGAGAGAGGGGAAATCTTTTTCTGTCCTTTTTCATTCTGTTGGGCCTCCAGGCAATTGGATGGTGCCTGCCCACATGGAGGCAGATTTTCTCCACTCTGTCCACTAACTTACAGGCCAATCTCCTTTGGAAGCACCCTCACAGACACACCCAGAAGTATTGCTTTACAAGTTCTGTGGGTATGCCTTAGTCCAGTCAAGTTGACACCTAAAATTAATCATCACAACGAATATGTCACTTTTTTGTAAATTTCTGTATAACATAAGAGAAATCCCTGAGAAAGGAACTCTTTTGCCTATGGTAAAATAACCATTCCAAACAATTTTTTTCCCTGAAGGGATTATTAACAATAAATGAAGGAACTGCCCTTTTGAATACTCTAATAGAAGATACACTGCATTTATTCAGCAAATATTTATTCCACATCTTCCACGCTCCATCCAGTGGAGTTGTAGTAATGAATAAGGCATATATGTCTTTCATTTCTGTGACTTTTCAGTTTGGCATGAATGGCAGATATTAAATGAATATCATGCATTTAATTATTTAGTCTCAATTTTATTAATGTTATGAGGAAAGGCACAGGGTGCCAGAAGATACATACTGAGGGAACAAAATTAATATGCTGGGGATGAAAATAGCTTTGTTGATGAACTGTTGTTTAGGCTAAGACCCAAAGGATAAATTAATATTAACCCTATGGAAAGTGCTTGTGTGTGTGTGTGTGTGTGTGTGTGTGGCTGTATCTTGATAGAGTGGTTTAGAAGCCAAGTTTGGTTAATTTGAAAAATTAGAGTAGGAACATGTGCCTTTTATTTGTGTTGTCCTCTCAATCACAGGAGCTGAAAGCCTGCAAACTATATTTTGTTAAGTCTTTGGTAAACACATTTCATATTAATTTCTGTTACAGGGCAGCAGAAATAGGCACAGTGCCTCCAACATATCAAAGGAAAGTAAAGGCTAGTGGAAGGGGATAACAGCTTCCTGACCTCCAGGTAATATTTCATTCATTAAAATGGTTCTTGGATTCTGTTTTTCCAGCTGTACACTGACTAATACAGGATAGAATAATGGTGTAAGAGCCTAATGAGGTCAAAAGGGACCAGGTAAAGGATATTCTTATGGGTTGTATGAAGTATATGGGATTTCATTGTAACAGCAATGGGAACCCATCAAAGGATTCGCAATAGAGAAGATATATCAATTTTCCATTTTTAAAAAGAGCAATTCAACTGCCACAAAGAGAATGTATTTGGTGAAAATAAGAGTGAATTCAAGAGTGGATATAAGAATTCAAATAAGAAATGATGATAGTTAGATCCAAAGTGATAAAAGTGGAGAAGCTGACAGAGCTGAAAAGAAATTGATAGGACTTTGGGCTTTGCTGGATTTAGAGGGTAAGATGGAAAAAGTAAAGGATGATTCTAAGATTTCTGACATGAGCACTGGGTAGATGATGATGTAATTCACTGAGCTAAGACAATTTTAGGGGCATATATCATAACTTTGAGTTCGAATTGCATATGAGATATACAAGCAGATATGCTGAGTATAGTTTTATATGTAGATGTGGAACTCATAACATCAGTCTATGCTGCGAAGTAAGTTTAGAAGTCACCAGCAAATTGATTATATTTCCAGCCATGTAAATATATGAGATCTGTTAGGACATGAGCATATTGTGAGAAGAATAAGGTCTAATCCTAAGAAATGGGAATGTTTAAATGACATGCTGAAGAAAAGGTAGTGCCAGAAAAAGAAAATGAGAAGTGGCCAGAGAGTAAAAAGGGAAATTAAAATGTGGCATCGTAGAAACTGAAAGACAAGAATATTTCTAGAAAGAGGAAGTAATTAATTATGTTGAATACTGTGATTGAATGAATACATTGGTAATCTCAGCAAGAGCAAGTAACAGAAACCAAGCAGTTGCTAATATAAACAGACACTGAATTTGTTTAAAGGATGTTAGGTAATTTATTAAATCTCTGAGAGATGTGGTAAACCACATTAGAGTCCAGCAGCGAGAAACAATGCCCAAGCATGTTGCAGAAGTAATCAAGAGAAGATACTATTGATGCAGCCAGTGGACACTAGCTGCCATGTTTGGCAGCAGGGAGAAGACTTGAACTTTGCATTAGACACCACTTTTTACACTGTTGCCATGATCACTTCTGAAACTCAGTTTCCCTGCAACTGTCACCACCACAAAAGACTTTCTTGAGGGCCACATTATTCACAGGTCAGTGCACCTGACCTACCTAGTAATGGAAACAGAAGCTAGGTTGAAACTAATGGTGGAATAAACAGAAGACGAGAATTTGAGAAGAAAAAGAATACAACTGACATTCGAATGATGCAGGAGTTAGGGGTGCTGACTCCCTGCACAGTCAAAATTCCATATGTAATTTTTGACTTCCCGAAACTTAACTACTCATAGCCTACTGCTGGCATTACTGATAACATAAACAATTGATTTACAGGTATTTTGTATATGTATGATATACTTTATTCTTACAAGAAAGTAAGCCAGATAAAAGAAAATGTTATTAAGAAAATCACAAGGAAGATAAAGTATACTTACTATTTGTTAACTGGAAGTGGATCATCATAAAGGTCTCCATCCTCATCATTTTCACATTAAGTAGGCTGAGGAGGAGGAAGAAGAGGAGGGGTTGGTCTTGCTGTCTCTAAGTTAGCAGAGGCAGAAAAGAATCCACATGTAAGTGAAGCCATGGAGTCCAAACCCATGTTGTTCAAGGGTCAACTATAGATAAATTTTCCAAGACATTTAAAAGAAAGGTGAGAGAGCAGTGGCTGCAAGTCAGCATGACATCCACAGAGAGTTTTTCAAGATTAGAAAGATCTAGCAAGTAGGGAGAAGCTAATAATATTAGGAAGTTAGAAGGTGTTTTAAGATATAAGATTACCTGAGTAACAAGACAAGAATGCTTACTATTACAATATTGTCTAACATTATTCTGAGAATACCAAACATCGAAAATGAAAAAAGAATTTTGAGGTTTAAATATGAGAAAGGAAGAGGTTAGATTATTACAATTTGCAGGTAATATAATTATATTTGTGAAAATCTTAAGACAATTAACTAAGAACCTTTTAAGATCAGAATTCAGTAAGGTGACTGACTAAAAAATTTGTATACAGAAATTAGCAGCCCTCATATATTGAAACAACAGTGAGTTAGGAGATCTAATAAAATACAAAATCCACTTACAATACCAATAAAAATGATAAAATACCTTGAAATGATCTTAACAAGAAATACATAAAATTTATATGAAGAAAACTTCAAAATATAAATTACAAAAGTAATAGAAGAAACCATAAGGTTTTTTTGTAATCATGGATTAGAAAAGGATTTTCCAAGTATATAACAAAAGCCAGAAGCCATCAAAGTAAAACTTGAATAAATCTGATTATAAAAAATTTCCTGCATGGCAAAAAAAAAATACAACACACATTACAAAAGCCATCTTTACATATAAATAATGTCTACAATTCAATTTTCTAAAAGTATAACATGAGAAAATAGGAAAAGGATATGAACAGAGAAAATCACAAATGGATTTTAAATATTTGAAGAGGCTCAATCTTATAATAGGCAAAATGTTAATTAAAATTATGAAATCAGCAAAACCTTTGTGATGGCCTTGTGTTAGGTGAGTTTTACTGCTTTTTGGGGCTTAGAAAACAATACCCCAAAATGAAGGCTTCAGGGGTAGCCTCAGAAGCAAAGGTGTTTCTTTGACCTTCTCCTGCTCTCCTTTCTCTGGCCTTTCATTTTTCCTTGAGGCTAGCCACAACTAGAATCCATCTTTCCCAAGGCAGATCACAGAAACCAGAACCCCTTTCCCCTAAAACCAGCCATAAAACTTAAAAATATTACTCCAGTTTGCCCCCATGCCCCCATTTTCTGTGTAAAAATTGGCCATAAAGAAATTATCTGACTTGTCTTGTTTGATTGTAGGTCATAAGACTTCCATTCCAGAGAGGGTCCTGCCCCATATCCAGAAGGAAGAAATGCATGCTCGAGAGGTCAAGAATCTAGGCAGACAGGCCTTACTGGGTTTCCCCACTCAGTCTGTTAGCATTAGATCATATCCTTTGTGTTCAGTCATATTTCTACATGGCTGTACATACTTCATTTAACCTGAGCATAAAAATAGACAGTTTTCCCTGTTTCTTTGGGTATTCATTCTGAAAGCTCCCATATACATAAAAGTATAATCAAATAATTTTATATGCCTTTTCTCCTTTTAGCCTGCCTCTTAGTGATTTTCAGCAAACCTTCAGAGGGCAAAGGGGATGTTTTCCCATGGCCCCTACACTCTCATACATTTTTGGTGGGACTGTCATTTGATTTGATCTCTATGGAGGATAATTTGGCAATATTTATCATAATTACAATGGCATTTACCCTTTAGCCAAGTAATCCCACTAATAGGAATTTAACTCATAGACATATTTTCAGATATGTGAAATAATGTACACAAATATTCATTGCAATGTTGCTTATAATAGTAAAAGTTTGGAGACAATGTAAATGTCCATCAGTAGGGTCAGATTAAATAAATTATGCAACATCCATAATTTATACTATGCAATTTAAAAAGAATGAATCAATAGAATGAATCAATACTTTGTGAATTAATATTGTGTCTAAGATATATTTTAAGTGAAAAAAGCGAGATATGCCACATTGTATAAAGTGTGTTGCTTTTTTTTTAAGCTTGAGAAAATATTTGTATGGATTTACTTAGGTGTGCACAGAATATCTCTGGCAGGACACCTGCCCCTAAGAGAAGATAGATGACTGGGGCTAGAAATAAAAAAGAAATTTTCTGTCATAATCCCTTTGTAATTTTTGAATTTTAGACATTTAAATATGTTGCTTACTGTAAACAGTTAAAACTTGAGCAAAAAGCATGAGATTCCTGGAAATATATAAAGGAATAGATGCCAGAATAGTGGAGAGATTGGCCTTGCATATAAGAGGAAACCCTTCCTCCATTTTTACAGATCAGAAAGAATATAGGGGAGTTGTAGCATTGATTTGGTGCAGGAAGTTGAAGGGTTGAAGAAATTTTTTGAATGACGCTTTTTTTTTTTAAGGAGGGTGCAAAGTCATGAGAGTATAAGAGATGAGTAGAAGTTTGAAATAATTATTGTGAATATAGGAGAGTGAGTTGACTACAGGAGTGTAAAATTGCAAGGCAGTATTAAGGGGCAAGTAAAGGTTAGGCATTAGAGATCGAAACTGATTTCTGTTTGCTCAGTTGTCTGATATTTCACCATCAACTCTTAGCTGACTGGGGTGAGACAAAAAGGTTAATGAAAATGAGATGTTCACTTTTCTTGCTAAGAGGAAGACTGAAGGCAAAATGATCTCTATGAGTAGAAGAACACCCTAAAAATGGGTGATTAAGCTGCCAGGAAATGCCACCCTGGTAGGGAAAAGTACCATTTGACTGTTTGCCATCATCTGTCACAAAGAGACCAGAACAAATTTACAAAGATTTGCTTACACAGAAGCAACACAAATCCTATTTGGTTTTCCTAAGTTCTCAGAAGTTTGGCAAGATCCTGACTAGTTTAAGCTCTATCTGTAAAAACTATAAACAAGTTGACAGCTTGCAAACTTCTTTTAACTCATAATTGTTACTCATGTTAAATTCAGTATAATAAGAATCTATTTTGAGAGGTTTGTTAAAGGAACTTTAAAAAGAATAATACGCTAAACTGGATTTAAAAAATATTCTACCATTTAAGCCAAACTTAGAAGTAGAACTGTTATATCCTGAATCATGCTGATTTATAATTATTACAATGTTGAGTAGAAAGAATGTGTGTATCTGCTGTTCTTGACATATTAACAGTTAAAAATTGAAGGACATAAAACTAATAATGAATTATTATTTTTAAGCTTTTCACCTTGAATATAGCACTC
Source organism: Symphalangus syndactylus (assembly GCF_028878055.3). NCBI lineage: Eukaryota > Metazoa > Chordata > Mammalia > Primates > Hylobatidae > Symphalangus > Symphalangus syndactylus. The sequence continues at coordinate 34,965,515 of NC_072443.2, read as the reverse complement.
TGTTTCTGTTCACTAGAAAGCCTTTTAAAATACTAATTTTTAAGATTAAAAATAAATGTCATTTCTCAGTAATTTAATCTTCAGATGTATTAAGTCCCTTTTGTTATTTAAAACTCTTGAAATTATAATATATGTGAGAAGATCCAGTAGCTTATTTTTATTATGATAACATGGCCTCCTATTGAAAATGAAGGTAATATTCATTCCCAGAAAGTCTGTTTTTGCAAATCCTCTTAGAAAGTGCTTTAAAAAGCTCTTACTTTATTCATATGCTTATGGGGGTAGTTCCCAGTCAGTGCCCAAGCATTGCCTCCCACAGTGATATTGAAATAGCAAAAATGAAAAGGCTGCTTCTTCAGAGTTCTCATTGAAAAAGAATTTTCTTTATGTTGGGTGCTGACTGAGGACTTGACTGATAGTCCTTTAGATATTCTTCAGTGATAGGCCAGTAGTTCTGTATGTATTTGTATGGGAGTATAAATTGTACATTCTTACAATGCAAAAAATTATTTGGCTTTCCATGTAGGTCCAATGGAAAAGTCGCATTACATTGACTAGGACTCACACTTGTGAAGAATTATGAAAACACAGAGCATTTTGCAACAAATTATATAATCATGCAAATAGTAAACTAATAATAAACAGTAAACTGATAGCAAAATATATTTAAAATTTGTACTGTTACGTATCTTCATGGCACACAAAGATAATGCTATTTTAAAAAATAAAATCAGAAGCTTGAAATGTGTACAGTACTTCTTTTATTGCTTATGAATATGATTAGGCCAATGTACTTTTTGAATCAGAGAATTTTTTGACTTAAATGGGTTTAATCCTCTTCTTTACACTTTATACATAAGGAAACAGGCTTGTAGAGAAGAAAAGATTTCTTTTCTCACCCATTGCTAGTTTTATGGCTGAGGCCCCTATTAAAAAAAAAGAGGTTAACAAGAGAAAAATCGCAAATATTTATTTACTGTAAAGTTTATGTGACATGGGAGACTTCATAAAGAAATGAAGATCTAAAGAACAGGTAAACCTGTGAGTATTGTATGCTAGGTTTAATGGAGAAGTGGATAGTCATGGGGAGGTATGATTGGACTAAGTGGGTTAGCAAGGCAGGTTTGTACAGATTCTTCTCTGTGTCACTGGGTCTTCACAGACAAGGATGTTTGTTATTTCCAGGAATGGGAATGGTACTTCTAAGATGTGGGTCTTATGACCTTGCTTCAGGGAAGGAGGGTGGGAGAAGGTCAGAGAGTAGCTTTCCTGCTTCTGCTATTTTCTCAAATGCCAAGGTGACATATTTTGGGGTAATATGTCCTTGGGTCTTCACGGACAAGGATGTTTGTTATCTACAGGAACAGGAATGGTACTTCTAAGATGTGGGTCTTTTGACCTTGCTTCAGGGAAAGAGGGTGGGAGAAGGTCAGAGAGTAACTTTCCTGCTTCTGCTATTTTTCTCAAATGCCAAGGTGACATATTTTGGGGTAATATGTCCTGAACCCCATCGCTTGCAAGTTTTTGCCTTATTCAGGGACTTCTGTCCTCTTTCTTTTGCATTCTTTTTTATGAAATATACTCATGGCAGAAATGCATCTGTGAAACTGTGGGTTTCACCTTAGTCAAGTTTGTCTCCACAGGCACGAAGGGCCTCAAAACCACATTAAAATTTAAGATTGATATGCTCTTCTGCTTCTGAATGTGAGAACCTATACTGGATCTCTGAAGAAAACAAAGATGAGATGAGGTTCTGATCCCTTCGACTTTATGAAGTTACGTGACAGAAAGTATGATTGTCTAGCCGATACTTGACTGTGTGAAACCTTCATCTTCTACTCCTGAATCCTGAGGGACAGACTCAGGGGCCCTCTGACTCATGATTAGGGTTGTCAGGGTGATACAACAGCAAGACCATAGCCTTTGGTGTCGGAATACCAAGTTTTGAAGCTCAGTTTCCCCACTCACTAATTTTCAATGAGCACATACATAATTTGAAATCTGAAAATGGACAATAATGCCTACCTACTTCAAAAATTTGGTTTGAGAATCAAGTGAAATATTAATATATATGTAAGCATTTTATGAACAAGGAAGCAAGTTATAAATGCATTATCTTGTTAATTTAGTCGTTTCACTAGGGGTGGGTCCAATGTGGGCCTCCTTTGAGGTAGACTGTATTTCATGATTTTATAACAAAATTCTAAAGTTTAACAAGGACAATATCTGGAAAAATTACTTTTTCATGTTTTTATGTTTTGTGTCCACTCTGTTGCAGTAACAACACAGATATAAAAGGATTTGAGTCTGTTTATAGTATTAATCAGATTCCCACTCTCATTCATAGTGAGATTTTAAAACCTTTTCTTATACATCTAAAGGAAAGTGTATCTGACCCAGTGGTTTTTTCTTTACCCTGTCACTTTATTTAGTATGCCTCATTAGCACCAAATAATAAGGTATTTTATTTGGGGTCTTCTCTCATAGTACTAGAAAATGCAATTTTGCTAGATGAAATTGGTTTCAATCCTAAAAAACTTAATATTTCTTTTCCTACAAATAAATGTTTATACTTTTTTATAACATTCATTTTCCAGATAATGTAGACTTGCTCAGAGATAATATTGTATCAGAAGATTTAGGAGAGTAATTTGTCAAGGATATATAGAATCATCCTCAAATATTTTTTAATTTTTTAATTTTTTTTTTGCTTTTCGCCTCCTTTTATTTATACATAATAATTTACATATTTATGGGGTACATTTGAGTGTTAAACTCACAGCATGTATAATGATCAAGTCAGGGTATTTGGAGTATTCACCACCTTGAGTGTTTATCATTTTTACATGTTAGTGTCATTTAAAGTCCTCTCCTCTAGTTACTTTGAAATATACATAATATTGTTGCTTAGTCACCCTAGTCTGTTATCAAACATTAGAACTTATTTATCTCATCTAACTGTGTATTTGTACCCATAATCAACATCTCTTCATTTCCCCCAGCCTCCCTCCCAGTTTCTGTTATTGTTCTATTCTGTATGTCCACAAGATCAAATATTTTAGCTCCCACCTATGAGTAAGAGCATGAGGTATTTGTCTTTCTGTGCCTGGCTTATTTCACTTAACATAATGACCTTCAGTTCAATACATGTTGCTGCAAATGACATGATCTTATTTTTTTTCTATGGATGAATAACATTTCACTGTATACATATGCGACATTTTCTTTATCCATTTGTCCATTGATGAGCACTTAGGCTAATTCCGATCTTTGCTATTGTGAATACTGCTATGATAACACGCGAGTGCAGATACCCTTTCGAAATATTGATTTCTTTCCCTTTGTGTAGATACCTAGTAGTGGGATTACTGGATAGTATATTAGTTCTATTTTTAGTTTTTTTGAAAAAATCTCTGTATTCTTTTCCATAGTGGTTGTACTAATTTACATTTTCACCAACAGTGTGTAAGAATTCTCTTTCCGGCCGGGTGCGGTGGCTCATGCTTGTAATCCCAGCACTTTGGGAGGCCGAGGCGGGCGGATCACGAGGTCAGGAGATCGAGACCACGGTGAAACCCTGTCTCTACTAAAAATACAAAAAATTAGCTGGGCATGGTGGCGGGCGCCTGTAGTCCCAGCTACTCTGAGAGGCAGAGGCAGGAGAATGGCGTGAACCCGGGAGGCGGAGCTTGCAGTGAGCCGAGATCACGCCACTGCACTCCAGCCTGGGCGACAGAGGGAGACTCTGCCTCAAAAAAAAAAAAAAAAAAAAAAGAATTCTCTTTCCTCCACATCTGTGCCAGCACCTGATATATTTCCTCCTTTTAGTAATCACCATTCTAAATGGGGTGAGATGATATCTCATTGCGGTTTTGATTTGCATTTCCCTGATGATTAGTGATATTGAACATTTTTTCATATACCTGTTGGCCATCCAGATGTTTTCTTTTGAGAAATGTCTATTCATGTTCTTTGCCCATTTTTTAATGGGATTATTATTATTATTTTAACTGTTAATATATTTGAGTTCCTTGTATATCCTGGATATCAGTCTCTTGTCAGATGAGTAATTTTCAAATATTTTCTCCCATTCAAGAGGTTAGGGCCAGGCACAATGGCTCATGCATGTAATCCCAGTGCATTGGGAGGCCAAGGTGAGAGGTTCGCTTGAAGCCAGAGTTTGAGACCAGCCTGGGCAATATAGCAAGACCCTGTCTCTACAAAAGTAAATAAATAAACTAGTTGGATGTGGTGACACACACTGTACTCTCAGCTATTTGGGAGGCTGAGACATGAGAATCACTTGAGCCCAGGAATTTGAGGCTGCAGTGAGCTATGATTGTGCCACTGCACTCCAGCCTGGGTGACAGAGCAAGACCCCGTCTCTAAAACCAAACAAAAAAAAGGTGTTGTCTCTTTGCTCTGTTATTTCTTTTGCAGTGCAGAGGCTTTTTAGTTTAATGTAGTCCTGTTATTTTTGTTTTTGTTGCCTGTGCTTTTGAGGTCTGAGCCATAAAATCTTTGCCTAGACCAATGTTCTGAAGAGCTTTTCCTATGTTTTCTCCTAGCAGTTTTATACTTTTGGGTCTTACATTTAAGTCTTCAATCCATCTTGATTGATTTTATATAAGGAGAGAGGCAAAGGCCCAGTTTCATTCTTCCACATATGCTTATCCAGTTATCACAGCACCATTTATTGAAGAGGGTACCCTTTCCCCAATGTATGTTCTTGGCAGCTTTGTCAAAGATCAGTTGGCTGTAGATATGTGGCTTTATACCTGGGTTCTGTATTCTGTTCCATTGGTCTATGTGTCTATTTTTATACCAATACCGTGCTGTTTTGGTTACTTGTAATATGTTTTGAAGTCAGGTAATGTGATGCTTCCAGCTTTGTTCTTTTGGCTTAGGAATCGTTTTGGCTATTCAGGCTGTTTTTGGGTTCCATACTAATTTTAAAGTTGTTTTTTCCATATCTTTGAAGAATTATGTTGGCATTTTGATAGAGATTGCATTGAATCTATAGATTGCTTTGAGTAATATGGACATTTTAACCAACAGTCCTCGAACTTTTTGGCACCAGGGACCAGTTTTGTGGAAGACAATTTTTCCACAGACTAGGGTCAGGGAAGGGGGGATGGTTTCAAGATGAAACTGTTCCACCTCAGATCATCAGGCATTAGATTCTCATAAGGAGTGCACAACATAGATCCCTTGCATGTGCAGTTCACGGTAAGGTTCATGCTCCTGTGAGAATCTAATGCTGCTGCTGATCTGACAGAAGATGGAGCTCAGGCGGTAATGCTCGCTCGCCTGTGGCTTACCTCCTGCTGTGTGGCCTGGTTCCTAATAGCCCACGGACCAGTACTAGGGGTTGAGGACCCCTGATGTTAACAATAGTAATTCTTCAAACCATGAGAATGAGATGTCTTTCCATTTGTTCATGTCTTTCCAGTTTCTTTCCTCATTGTTTTGTAGTTTTCCTTGTAGAGATCTTTTAGCTCTGGTTAAATTTATTTCTAGGTATTTCTTTTTCTTTCTTTTTTTTTGTAGCTATTGTGAATGAGATTGTCTTGATTTCTTTTTCGGCTATATTACTATTGGTATGTAGAAATGCTACTGACTTTTGTATGTTGATTTAGCATCCTGCAACCTTAGTAAACCTGTTTATAAGTTCTGAGAGTTTTTTGAGTCATCTTTTGTTTTTTCTAGCTATAAGATTATGTCATCTGCAGAGAACAATTTGACTTTTTCTTTTCCAATTTTTGTGCTTTCTATTTCTCTTTCTTGTCTGGTTACTTTAGCTAGGACTTCCAGCACTGTGTTGGATAGGAGTGGTGAAAATGGGCATCCTAGTTTTCTAATTCTAGAGAAAAGGCCTTCAACTTTTTTGATTCGGTATGATGTTAGCTGTGGGGTTGTCGCATATGATCTTTTTAATTTTGAGGTATGGTCCTTTCATGTCCAATTTATTGAGAGTTTTTTCGTTTTTATCATAAAGGGTGCTGACTGTTGTCAAATGATTTTTCTGCATCTATTGAGATGATCATATGGTTTTTGTTCTTCATTCTACTGTTATGTCACATTTGATTTGCATATGTGGAACCATCCTTGCATCTCTGAAATCACACTTGATAATGGTATATTATCTTTTTGATGAGCTGTTGGATTTGGTTTGCTTGCGTTGGTGAAGATTTTTGCATCTGTGTTCATCAGGGATATTAGGCTGTAGCTTTCTTCTTTCATTGTTGTGTCCATGTTTGATTTTGGTGTCAGCATAATGCTGGCGTCATAGATGAATTAATGAGAATTCCCTCCTCTTCAGTTTTTTAAAATAGCTTGAGGAGGATTGCTATTAGTTCTTCTTTATACATTTGATAGAATTCCACAGTAAATCAGTCCAGTCCTGGGCTTTTATTTGCTGGGAGAGTTTTTATTACTGATTCAATATTGCTATTCATTATTGGTGGGTTCAGGTTTTCTATTTCATTCTGATTCAATCTTGGTAGGTTGTATGTTTCCAGAAGTTTATCCATTTCATCTAGGTTTTCAAGTTTCCTAACATATAGTTGTTCATAATAGTCTGATCTTATGTCTTCTTGCAGCATCAGCTGTAATGTCTCTTTTTTCATTTCTGATTTTGTTTATTTGGGTCTTTTCTTGGTTAGTCTAGTTAGTGGTTCATATGGTGTATTAACCTGTTTTCACACTGCTGATAAGGACATACATGAGACTGGGCAATTTATGAGAAAAAAGTTTCATGGACTCACAGGGGTTCCATGTGGCTGGGGAGCCTTCACAATCATGGTCAAAGGTGAAAGGAACATCTTATATGGCAGCAGGAAAGAGAAAAATAACAGCCAAGTGAAAGAGGAAACCCCTTGTAAAATGACCAGATCTTGTGAGACCTATTCACTATCACAAGAACAGTATGGGGGAAACTGCCCCCATGATTCAATTATCTCCCACCAGGTCCCTCCCACAACACATGGGAATTAAGGGAGCTAAAATTCAAGATGAGATTTGCAATGGGGACAGAGCCAAACCATGTTATTCTTCCCCTGAGCCCACCTAAATCTCATGTCCTCACATTTCAAAAATAATCATGCCTTCCCAACTGTCCAGCAAAGTCTTATCACATTTCAGCATTAACTCAAAAGTCCACAGTCCAAAGTCTCATCTGAGACAAGGCAAATCCCTTCCACCTATGAGCCTGTAAAATAAAACACAAGTTAGTTACTTCCTAGATACAATAGGGGTACAGGCATTGGATAAATGGGAGAAACTGGCCAAAACAAAGGGGCTATAGGCCCCATGTGAGTCCAAAATCCAGTGGGCAATCAAATCTTAAAGCTCCAAAATGATCTTCTTTGACTCCATATCTCACATTCAGGTCATGCTGATCCAAGAGGTGGGCTCCCACAGACTTGGGCATCTCCACCCCTATGGCTTTGCAGGGTATAACCCCCCTCCTGGCTGCTTTCACGAGCTGGTGTTGAGTGCCTGTGGCTTTTCCAGGTGCCTGGTGCAGGCTGTCAGTGGATCTACCACTCTGGGGTCTGGAGGATGGTGACCCTCTTCTCACAGCTCCACTAGGCAGTGCCCCAGTGGGGACTCTGTGTGGAGGCTTGTATCCCACATTTCCTTTTTGCACTGTGCAGAGGTTCTCCATGAGGGCTCCACCTCTGCAGCACACCTCTGCCTGGACATCCAGGTGTTTCCATACATCCTCTGAAATCTAGGTGGAGGTTCCCATGCCTCAATTCTTGACTTCTGTGCACCCGTGTGCTCAACACCATGTGGAAGCTGCCAAGGCTTGGGGCTTGCACCCTCTGGACCCATGGCCTGAACTTTACCTTGGCCCTTTTTAGCCACAGCTGGAGCAGTTGGGATGCAGGGCACCAAGTCCCTAGGCTGCACACAGCAGGAGGGCCCTGGGCCTGGCCAACAAAACCATTTTTCCTCCTAGGCTCCTAGGCCTGTGATGGGAGGTGCTGCTGGAAAGGTCTCTGACATGCCCTGGAGACATTTTCCCCATTGTCTTGGTGATTAACATTGGGCTCCTTGTTACTTACACAAATTTCTGTAGCAGGCTTGTATTTCTCCCATTCTCTTCTGTTGCATTGTCAGGCTGCAAATTTTCCAAACTTTTATGCTCTTCTTCCTCTTAAACACTTGGCCACTTAGAAATTTCTTCCGCCAGATACCCTAAGTCATCTCCCTCAAGTTCAAAGTTCCACAGATCTCAATTTGGGCAGAGGCAAAATGCTGCCATTCATTTTGCTAAAACATAGAAAGAGTCACCTTTACTCCAGTTCCATCAAGTTTCTCATCTCCATCTAAGACCACTTCAGCCTGGGTTTCATTGTCCATAGTGTTATCAGCATTTTGGTCAAAGCCATTCAACGAATCTCTAGGAAGTTCCAAACTTTCCCACATTTTCCTGTCTTTTTCTGAGCCTTCCAAACTATTCCAACCTTTGCCTATTACCCATTTCCAAAGTCACTTCCACATTTTTGGGTACTTTTATAGCAGTGCCCCACTATTTGGTACCAATTTACTGTATTAGTCCATTTTCATGCTGCTGATAAAGACATGCCCAAGACTGGGTAATTTATAAAGAAAAGAGGTTTATAAAGAAAAGAAGTAATTTATAAGGAAAAGAGGCTGGGGCAACCTCACACTCAAGGAGGAAGACAAAAGACACCTCTTACATGGTGGCAGGCAAGAGAAAAATGAGAGCCAAGTGAAAAGAGAAACCCCTTATAAAACCAGCAGAACTTGTGAGACTTATTCACTAACATGAGAAAAGTATGAGGAAAACTGCCCCCATGATTAAGCTATCTCCCACTGGGTCCTTCCCACAACACATGGGGATTATGGGAACTACAATTCAAGATGATAGTTGGGTGGGGACACACTCATCTTGAATTGCAGCTCCCATAATCCCCAAATGTCATGGGAGGGACCCAGTGGGAGGTAATTGAACCATGGGGGTGGTTACCCCTATGCTGGTGTTCTCATGATAGTGAGTGGGTTCTCACGAGATCTGATGGTTTCATAAGAGGGTTTTCCCCCTTTTGCTTACACTTCTTTCTGCCACCAGGTGAAGAAGGTTGTGTTTGCTTCCTCTTTTGCCATGACTGAAAGTTTCCTAAGACCTCCTCAGCCATGCTGAACTGTGAGTCAATTAAACCTCTTTACTTTATAAATTACCCAGTCTCAGGTATGTCTTTATTAGCAGTGTAAGAACAGACTAATACAGTGGTTTATCCATTTTATCTTTTTGAAGAAGCAACTTTTCATTTATTGATCCTTTATATTATTTTTTAGTCTTCATTTGATTCTGCTCTTTTTTGTTTCTTTTCTTTTGCTAATTTTGGGTTTGGTTTGTTCTTAATTTTCTAGTTCCTTGAAGTGTATCATTAGATTATTTCAAAACTGTTTTTTTAAACTTAGGGGCTTATTTTTATCAACTTCTTTCTTAGTACTGCTTTTGCTGTGTCCCACATGTTTTGATATGTTATGTTTCCATTTTCATTTGTTGCAAGATTCTTTTTTTGATTTCCATGTTATTTGTTGACTCAATAGGTGTCAGGAGCAAGTTGTTTAATTTCCATATATTTATATACTTTCCAAAGTTCCTCTTGGTGTTGATTTCTAGTTTTATTTGATTGTAGTCTGAGAAGATACTTGATATGATTTTTACATTTGTTGACTTGTTTTGTAGCCTAACATATGATCAGTCTTAGAGAATGTTCCATGGGCTGATGTGAAGAATGTGTATTCTGCCATTGTTGGGTAGAATATTCTGTAAATGTCTGTTAAACCCATTTGATCTAAAGTCCAGCTTATGTCCAATGTTTCTTTGTTCAATTTTCTGTCTAGATGATTTGTCTAAAGCTGAGAGTGGGGCGTTGAAGTTTCCCATTATTTCTGTATTGCAGTCTATCTCTCTTTTTAGATTTAATAATGTTTGCTTTATGAATTTGTGTGTTCTGGTGTTGGGTGCATATATATTTAGAATGGTTATATCTTCTTGCTGGACTAGTCTCTTTATCATATAATGACCTTCATTTTCATGGTTTTGTTGTTTGTTTTTGTTTTTTACTGTTTTTGACGGAAAACCTGTTTCATCTGATATAAGTATAGCTACTCCTGCTCACTTTTGGTTTCTGTTTGCGTGAAATATCTCTTCATAGACTTTACGTGTCTATGTGTTTTTACAGGTAATGTGCATTTCTTGTAGGCAGTATATAACTGGATGTTTGTTTTTTGAAAATTCATTCATCCAGTCTATGTCATTTAAGTACAGAATTTAATTCATTTACATTCAGAGTTATTATTGATATGCATGGGTTGTTTTCTGTTATATTTCTGTCATATTGTTGTTTTCTGGTTGTTTTTATGTTCTTCATTTCTTTTTTTTTCTCTTATCAATATTCATTGTGTTTTGCTGATTTTCTGCAATGGTACCATTTGAGCCTACTGTCTTCCTTAGTTGTTTGTTTCCTTTACCAGTGAGTTTTATATTTTTGTGTGCTTTTTTATGGAAACCGTCATCCTTTTGCATCAAGGTTTGTAGCTCCTATGAGCATTTCTTGTAAGGTCATTCTAGTGGTGATGAATTCCCTCAGCATTTGCTTATCTGGAATAGACCACATCTCTCCTTCATTGACAAAGAAGATTTTTGCTGGATATAGTATACTTGGGTGGCCATTTTTATCTTTCAGCACTTTGAATATATCCTTCCATTCTCTCCTGGCCTATAAAGTGTCTGCTACAAACTCTGTGCTTAATCTGATAGGGGCTTCTTTGTATAATGAGACGCTTTTCTCTTGGTGCTTTTAGAATGTTCCTTTGTCATTGATTTTAGACAGTTTTATTATAATGTGCCATGGAGAAGAACCTTTTCCTTTTATCTGTTTGTGGATCACTGGGCCTCCTGTATATAGGTGTCTAAATCTCTTGCTAGACTTGGGAATTTTTCATCTGTTATTTTGTTAAATCGGTTTTCCAACCCTTTCATTCTCTCTTTGCCTGGAGATACTGGTGATTTGTATATTTGGTTGCTTTATGATGTTCTGTATATCATGATGATTGTTATCATTCTTTTTTATTCTTTTTTCTTTTTTTTGTCTGACTGGGTTATTTCAAAAGACCCATCTTCAAGTTCGATATACTTTCTTCTGCTTGATCTAGTCTATTGTTGAATCTTTTGAGTATATTTTTTATTTTATTGAAGAAGTTCTTCAGTCCCAGAATTTCTGTTTGGTTCTTTTTTATAGTATCTACCTCTTTGGTAAATTTCTCATTTATATTCTTAATTGCTTTTTCTGATTTATTTGCATTGTTTTTCAGAATTCTCTTGTATCTCACTGAACCTTAGTACCATAATTTTGAATTCTTTTTCTAGGATTTCAAGAATTTCTTTTTGATTGGGATCTATTACTGGGGAATTATTATATTCTTTTGAAGTTGTCATATATTCTTACTTTTTCATGTTTCTTCTTTCCTTACTTTGATATCTGCACATCTGGTATAATAGATACTTCTTTCAATTTTTTGGATTGACTCCATAGGGGAGGACTTTTTCCTGAAGATGTGTCAGTATTATTGATTGGGTAAGGTGATCTGGCTTTGATTTTGGGTATATGTAGTAGAGTAGTCTCTGTATGGTTTCTTTGTCTATTATCAGTATCAGCGGTATCTGTGATTCCTCAGTAATTTCAGTTGGGGTTATTAACGGAGGCTGTAGTGAAGTTTTGCCAGGGACAGGGGTGCCAGGTGGGCCAGTCTTTGGGCCCCAGTTGTGACAGTGATTGGCTGAGTATGCCTGACATTAGGCACCATGGTACTTATACTGGCACTGGGGATATTTGGATCAGGCAGGCAAATTCTTGGACCTACAGGTGGCTTGCACAGATGCTGGTAGTGGCAGCAGTGGACCAAATGGGTGAGTAGGTTCTTGGATCCCTGAGTAGCTGGCGTGGATTGGGTGATGGCAGTAGAGTGGCATAATGACCCTCTGGGTCCTGAGCTTTACATGCTGATGTTGGTGGTTGCCATGGTGCAGGATCACCATCCACAGCCTCAGACACACAGCTCTCAGGTTCACTGCTCTTGACAACAGAAGTGCTGCAGCACCATGCAGAGGGGAAGTACCCAGTCCTTCATGTGCAAGCCCAGGCATGAAGGCCACACCACCAGTGGGGATACAGTCACCACCCATAGGCTCAAACAGACAGTACGCTAATTCACCCATCTCAGCCTTCCGTGGCAGCCATAGTGGCTGTGCCTACCAATCAATAATATTGTGGTGTACAAAGGAAGAGAAAGGGTTCTGCTCTGTATGGGTGAGCCTGAGCACAGAGGCCACTCCTCCGGTGGGAGGAGATCTCACTCGCCATGGCTGAGCACAGAGTTTGTGCCACAGCTAGGGGTGAGGTCATTTCTCACAGCCACAGAGAGGGAGCTCTCATGCTCTGAAAAGTATGTATTTTGTTTTCCTTTGTCCCAGGGGCTGCCTTTTTTGTTCAGCATTGTCATTTCCCTGTGGGATAAGGTAGTAGGGAGCCTGCAGCACCTTTGGGTCCAGCCAGCACTATGGCACTGTAGCCCTCCAGGTAGATACTGGGATATGTCATTTGGAGCTCCCAATATGTAGATATATGAGATCTGTGGTTCCCAGGGAAGGATGTAGCCCCATCACTGCTGTGCTCTCACAATGACAGCCTGCTGCAGCTGCTTAGGTCTCAGGGAGGTGAGTGACCCAGCATGAGTTCCCTGTGGTGCAATGACCTCATGTGGAGTCTCCAAGTCGCCACTCATGCTAGTGGCAGTGTTAGTGTGAATAGAGAAGCTCTCCCATAGTTCAGATCATAGCAGTACATGGTGGGGATGTGGACAAGTAATCTTCTCTCAATTAATTTTTCTTTGCAATACCAGACCCACCTGGGCTCCCAGCCAGTTTGGCTAAGCTAGCCTTTTGCTTCCTTTTCCTTCTGTGCTTTAGGTATTTCTCGTGACTTATCTGTTGGACTCCAATGTTCTCTCCTAGCTGTTCTGTTTGTGGTATGATTATCTATTTGTAATTTTGTTTTTGCTTTCTGGAGAGGGGAGATGTTTGAAGTCGCTAGTCAGCCTTCTTTAAATAGGATCCCTTTTCAGATGTTCATATGTGTCATTACCTCAGAAAATTTTTTTTTTTTTTTCTTTTTTTTTTTTTTATTATACTTTAGGGTTTTAGGGTACATGTGCACAATGTGCAGTTTTGTTACATATGTATCCATGTGCCATGTTGATTTCCTGCACCCATTAACTCGTCATTTAGCATTAGGTGTATCTCCTAATGCTGTCCCTCTCCCCTCCCCCCACCCCACAACAGTCCCCGGAGTGTGATGTTCCCCTTCCTGTGTCCATGAGTTCTCATTGTTCAATTCCCACCTATGAGTGAGAACATGCGGTGTTTGGTTTTTTGTCCTTGCGATAGTTTACTGAGAATGATGTTTTCCAGTTTCATCCATGTCCCTACAAAGGACACGAACTCATCATTTTTTATGGCTGCATAGTATTCCATGGTGTATATGTGCCACATTTTCTTAATCCAGTCTATCGTTGTTGGACATTTGGGTTGGTTCCAACTCTTTGCTATTGTGAATAGTGCCGCAATAAACATACGTGTGCATGTGTCTTTATAGCAGCATGATTTATAGTCCTTTGGGTATATACCCAGTAATGGGATGGCTGGGTCAAATGGTATTTCTAGTTCGAGATCCCTACCTCAGAAAATTTTTCGTTGACCTTACAGTCTAAATTAATTACACCTGATTATTTATTCACATAGCAAATGTTTATTTAATTTAATGTGTAACTCACAAGAGTATAAGCTTCATTATGACCTTGTCTATTTTGTTGACTACCATATACATACTCAGCATTTAGCTAATATTATACATTGATGAATTCAATAAATATTTGTTAAATGAACAAATAATAAAAGCAAATAACTGGTAGTGCTCTTAATGAAACATTCCATATTTATTTACATATTTCCCTCTTCCATAAAGCATGGTAGAAAAAAAAACATATAGAGAGAAGAAAAAAGAGTAATTTAAGAGGCATTCTTGTACTGAGATTTTCCTCTCTTTAGAAGTCCTAAACCTGAAAATTTGGTCCAGAGGAAGTGGTATCAAGCAGTTCTACAAAATCCAGTTTAATTGTTCAGTGTTTGTGGCTAGATTAGAAGTACTTTTTTTTTGCTTATCTATACAAACAGTAAAGTTTAGAGGGAAAACACAAGGCAAAACAGTAAGAGGCATCTGGGGATGGGAAGCAGGTGAAGGAGTGAGTGCTAGACAGTTTTCCCCTAGCCTTCCCTTCCGTGGAGAAAAGGCAGGCATTGCTGCCATCCTGTCTATTCAGTTCTCTTTGTCAGCTTTGCTCAGGACAAGGGCACATTCTACCTCAAAAAAAAAAAAAGTTTTCCAAAGAAAGGTGATGCTGCTAACCATGAAACTGATTGATGCTTTCGAAGCTTTCTCATACCCTGTCCTGCTAGTTGTGGTTATTATCTTGAAGCAAAAAAAGTAAATGTATTTGAAGCAACCTTTTCATGATTTTTTTTTCTCTTGGAGTGCATGTGTGTGTAACATTGTGGAGTAAGTGAAATTAGTAATATTTTAGTAAATTCAATTTCTAATTATATAAACTGTAACTTTGAGTTACTCTCTTAGTTTTATTACATACACAATCTCAGATATGTGAATCATTAAGGGGATCCTGTTTAAAAAATGGTTTCTAGGTATTCAAGGAAATTGTACCTCCAATTTCATTTTTTTCCCCAAGATACTGGATTTCCTGTTACATTATACAAACATTTAATACAGTCATGTATCACTTAACCATAGGAATATGTTCTGAGAAATACATTGTCAGGTGGTTTTGTCACTGTGCAAACAAAGAATGTACTTACACAAACCTAGCCGGTATAGCCTACTACACACTTAGACTATATGGCATAACCTATTGCTCCTAGACTACAAACCTGTAAAGCAAGTTACTGTACTGTAGGTAATTGTAACACAATGGTTAGTATTTGTGTGTCTAAACATACATAAACATAGAAAAGGTACAGTGAAAATACAGTAAAAAGATAAAAAATGGTACACCTGTATAGGGCTCTTACCATGAATGGAGCTTGTAAGAGTGGACATTTCTCTGGGGGAGTGAGAGACTGGTAAGTGAGTAGTAAGTGAATGGTAAAGGCCTAGGACATTGCTGTACACTACTGTAGACTTTAGAAACACTGTAGACTTAGCCTACACTACATTTATAAAAAAATTTTCTTTATTCAATAATAAATTAACCTGAGCTTACTGTAACCTTTTAATTTTATACACTTTAAAGATTCTTTTCACTTTTGTCTCTTGTAATAATGCTTAGCTTAAAACACAAACATATTACACAACTGTACAAAAGTATTTTCTTTCTTTAATCCTTATCTTATGAACTATTTGCTATTATTACTTTTTTATTTTTTTTACTTTTAAAATTGTTTTGTTAAAAATAACACAGCCATACACATTAGCGTAGGCCTACACAGCATCATGATCATCAATATCACTATCTTCCATCTCCACCTCTTGTCTTACTGGAAGGTCTTCAGGGGCAATAACGCAAATGAAGCTGTTATCTCTTATGATAACAATGCCTTCTGCTGGAATATCTCCTGAAGAACCTGCCTGAGGCTATTTTGTAGTTAACATTAAAAAAAATAAGTATAAGGAGTACACTCCAAATGAACAATAAAAAGTATAGATAGTAAATTCATAAACTAGTGGTAGTAATTTATTATCATTATCAAGTATTTTGTGCTATATATAATTATATGTGTTATACTTTTATACTACTGGCAGCATAGCAGCTTTGTTTATACCAGCATCCCCATAAATATGTGAGCAATGTATTTACCTATGACATTGTAATAGCTATGATGACTCCAGTGATAGAAATTTTTCAACAGTACTATAATCTTGTGGGGCCATCATCATATATGTGTTCCTTTATTGATAGAAACTTTGTTATGCTGCACATGACTGTACTTGATGTTTGAGATGTACCTTTGTTTCTAAGAATTCCTGCCATATTCTTTGGCTCAGGGAATGACCAGAAATGTACACGTATCCAAAGGCCTTTTCTCAAGGCAAGACAGCCCACAGTGACCTACTATGCCACTAATCTTCACAATTCAGAAGTACACAGAGAAACTAGAGTCAGAAGCCAGGAACTGCCTGTTGGCCACAGGGCAGCAATTTGATTCCTGGAAGTTTGTTGTTCTTCTCAAAATTGGAAGTACATTGAAAAGGATTCTCCCTTGTAGTATGCAGGATATAAGCTATAGAGTTGAGGCAGGCACAAGATAGAGTAATTTATCAGGCTTCCCACAGTTTCTCCCAGACCTGAAAAGCCTGAAAGGAACATGATATCTTATCACCCTAATTGAGAGGGTAAGACAGCCATAAAGAAGCTATTTAATTTGTACAAAGAGAATTATCTAAAATTATATTCATGTGAAATAGAAATTGTGGCTCTAACAGCTATTTACTGTCTGAGTCCTCTGGAAATAAGCAGAACTTTAAGACTGAGCATTCTTGTCAGTGTGTGTATTTTGCTAATTGAAAACTTTGGGGGAATAGCTGAGTGGAAGGTGAAAAGTTGTAGTCTAGTCTACCTTTAAAACATGAGATCTCATGAGAGCCTCACAGTGCCTGCAGTGATGTATAGGATGACTCTAGGAGTCACTTTTTGGACTAGCTACAGTCTAATTTCCATAGGTATGCTGGATCAAATGTGTTCAATTTCCTTGTTTGCTGTATAGTGAAGGGAAAGAGGAAAAAAACAATTGAAGCCACATATTGCCACCTCTTCCCCCTGCATTTATTTCCTTATACCCACACACAGTTTACTGAAGGAATCTTAGAATTTATAAGGGACTATAGCGATCAGCACATTTTAATGTGTTTGCTTTTTGCTGATACAGCACAAGTGTATGCAGAACTGAATCAATTGACCTAAGGTAACATGATGTGAAAAGGAGGATGCTGTATAGAGCAAGATAAATGGATTCTAGTCCAAGATCTGTCACTACAGAGCTTGACCAAATTAGCCAATCTCTTTGGGCCTTGGCTTCCTCATCTTAAAATAAAGAGTTTGGATTATAGCAATGGCTTTCAAAGAGTTGGGGATGGGTGGAGCTTCCCAGTTGAGACCCACTGAAATTAAATAATTGAGTCAATCCTAGAAGTTCTAACACTCCAGTATTCTAAACCTGTGGGATAACGAAGTCAGGGTCTAAATATGTTTTCATTCACTTCCCTGTGGTTATGCAGCAACTGATTTAAAAAACATAATAAAGAAGAAGGAGGAGGAGGAGAAGGAGAAAAATAACTACTTTTGAAGTGTCAGTGGAGAGCAAACATGAAAGACAAGTCAATCTCCCTGTTTTAATATCATGAAAATGTGATTACATTATTATGTGAAGGTCATTCAACCCTGGGTTGATTTAATTACTCTGACTGTAATGACCCAAGTGGACTACCATATAATCAGTTTAGCTTTAGAAATAAATATTTAATTCCTAGGCATTTAAACATTTGGATTGGTGACAATATGATGAATGTCAGCAGGCTCGTACATATATTTTCCAGCGATTCATCATAGAATCAGTGAATATATGTTGTGTATGTTGCAATCTATGTTGTAGTACAAAACCTCTCTCAGGTACAAAGACCAGTCTCCCTAATAATGCTGATAACCAACAGGTGAAAATGCTAAATAACCTGTATCAGTTTCAAGGTAATTCGCTTTTTAAAATTTAAGGTTTTAAAAAATTTCTCACGGATTTCTAAAAATTGATTTTTAAAGCATTCTCACTTTTTTTTCCAGAAGCAAAATTTAATATTCACTCTAAATCTGGGTTGGCACTTAGTCGTTTGTGCCTTTTAAAGAAGATGTTTCCAGTGGAGCTTCACTGAGGGAGCAAACTGGTAATATGATATTGTAGCCTCACAATAGGTTACTGGTGGATTTTTCCACCAGTATAATTTAAAACTAATTAATAGACTTTATTTTTTTGAACAGTTTTATGATTCAGAAAAACTGAGCAGAAAGTTCAGAGTTCCTATTTTCCCTACCTCCCCAGTTTTTCCCTAGTATAAACATCTTGCAGGTGTGATACATTTGTTAGAATTGATGAGCCAATATTGATACAGTATTATTATTAACTAAAGTCCATACTTTACGGTTTGCTCTTTGTGTTATTCCATCTATGGTTGTAACAAATGTATAATGACTATTCTCTTTTGTTATAACAGATGTATATATTCAGTAGTAGACTGAATAGATTAAATAGACATTAGTTTATAGCAGTAATAAACTGAGGGATACCTTATGTAATTGCCTACTTGCAAAGATTTTCAGCTGCCTACTAGACATTGCCAAATACATGTTTCACTTTACCCACCATGTTTAAAACTCAAATTTATTGTATCCTCCTCTAGGAGAAATTATCCTTCCAACTCTCTAGTTCTGTCAGTGACACTACTTTGCTTCCAGGCAGAGAAGCACCCGCTTTACATGTTGGGGGCACCATGATACAATTAGTCCTTATGTGGTTATGAGTGTTAAATTCTTTAACTAGTTTTGTCTTCGCCTGCCTATTGCAATCTCAAAACAATAAAATTTAGTGGTAATTAGATTAGATTAAGACCCAGAAAATTTAGATGATAATCTTAACCTTGATATTAACCAGATGTGAAACTGCAAATACACTCCTTTACCACTTTGAGCTTCAGTTTCTTGTAAAATGGGGACATGAGATTAAATGATCTCTCAGATTTTTTCCAGCTCTAATGTAGCAATTTCCCCCTCCTGGTGACTTTTCTTTCACTTTCTCTCCATCTTGCAGCCATCAGCCACCTGGTCAGTTTATCCTATGCCTATGTTAACCTAAACAAATATGTATTAGACTCTTTGGAATCAGGCTCTTCCACACTCCAAATTATCATGCATAAACTGGCAGGTTAATTTCCCTGAAACGCTACTTTTATCAATGCACACTCATTCTCAAAATATTGAATAGTTTCCTATTACCTGTCACATTAAGCATCAAATATTAATTAGTTTGTTTCTCCTGGGCAGAAGTTGCAAACTTAAATGCTTACACATGCCAAGCAAAGTAAAGTGAAGCCAACTGAGCAGGACTTGTAGCCAATCAGAGAATATGTCTTCCTGAAAAGGAGGTTGCTAAAACTTGGCTTCCTCAGGTGACTGCCACATGGGAAAGTGGACTCAGAAATACCAGCCAGATCTTTCAGTAGTTCAAGAGAAAGAAAATTCAGATTTCTTTGAAATATCCCGATTTTTAAATGTTGACAACTAAGTCAATTTTTTCTTTGTGATTTCATTTTTTGTTAATTATGTCAAAACTGTATCCCAAAGTCAAAATGATATTACCAGTTACATTCACAAGTCTTCCTTCCATTTCCTTTTACTGTGATCTGTTTCATCCCTCTTATATGTAATTAATTAGTTTTTGTTTTATCCTCCATCCTATATTTTTGAAAATAAAAACATTGCGTATATTTACACTCATATTTCCTTCAATTTTTAAACAATAGCATAGTATAAACACTGTCTGCCCCTTGTTTTTTTCACTTACTACATTCTGGATCCATGTTAGTATATGAATATCTTCCTCATTTTTTTGGGCAACTATACACGGTCCCATTATGGGGATGTACCATTGTTTATATCTATTTTTTATGAACTTCAAGCTAAGAATCAGTTTTATGTTTCTAAATGACTGAAAACAAAATTAAAATAATAATAATATTTTTAAAAAATGAAAATTATTTAAAAGGCAAATTTTGGTATTCACAAATAAAGTTATATTAAAACACAACCATGCTCATTTGTATATTGTCTATTGCTGCTTTTGTGCTGCAATGAGAAAGATGAGTAGTTGCAGCAGAGACCATATAGACCACAGAGCCTAAAATATTTAGTATCTGGCCTTTTACAGAAAAATTTTGCCAAATCTGGTTTATTGAGCTGGTCTACTATTAATAGATGTTTTGGTTGTTCCAGTTTACTAGAAATAATAAATAAATAAAGCTTTAAAGTATAGCCTTCAACATAAGTAATTTTGTATTTTTGCCAGTATGTCTTCACAACAGATGCCAAGAATTGGAATTGCTGTGCCAAAGGGCAATGCATAGGTAATTACAGTAGAATTTGGCAAATTCCTCTCTGTAAGAATTGTATGATTTTTGCTTCCCCACCAACAATGTGTGAGAGTACCTGTTTACCCAAGCCTAGCCAACATAACATATTGCCAACTAATTTGTTAATTCAAGTGGTTTTAATGCAGTAGGAGATGTCAACAAAATATGTCCAAACACAAGCTGCAGTTAGGGATCCACTCATTTGCAGATCTGCAGTGTATGATTGGTTAGGTTGTGCTGTGCAAGAGTGTTCAGTTTTGGGGATGCAAATGGAGACTGAAAGCCATTCTTCTTTACTTTATTGTGTGCCCTAATATGGGTCTGCTTACATTGCTGGAGGAAAGTGTGCCTTCCCTCACAGGTCCAGCCAGACAGAGTTGCCAATTTTTATTCTACTCAGTGGGTGTGGCTTTTTGCAGTTTATTGCTACAGGAAGTGGGAGATTGGGGAAGTGAGGCAGCTTCACAATTTATGACACTTATTGTAGGTAGGTCATTCAAATATAGAACTCATTTCACCTACCTATTTATTTTTTCTGCTTTCCCCTAATATCTGTTCTGCAAATCTACACTATCTTCAGCTAGCTTAGTTCTAATCTTCCCAGTGGAGTCTTTTTAAAAATTATTTCCATTCCACCTATCTACCTTTTATTTTTGAATTTCCATCATCTTGTCTGTAACTCACAGCCTATCACTAAACTGTTTCATTTTCTTGATTGTTTTATCTCACGACCTTTTTTTGTTACTTTCTTCTTCCCCAAACCACCCTTCTCTCTACCTCCTATACCCCCTCCCTCTTACATACTAATTACAAGAGTCTTAGGTATATAGCAGATGTTTAATATACATAGTGGATGAGTGAAATGCACCAAATTTTCCAAAAGTGCATCCAGAACACACTTGGAAATTCCCATTGGATTAACTTGCTGGAGTGGGGTTTCATATCTGAATGGGATCCAATGGTCTCTTCCATCTGATTAGCAGGAGCTGATGTATTATTAGAAGTAAATGTGAGTTGCGGTCAAGAAGTGAGGTCAGAGCCATCAGGGCAAATGCAGATATCAGGAGATGGATGAGGAATCAGGAGTTGGGGAGTCAGGATTGTTTAATGGTGGGATGTGAAGTGCTACAGGAGATCTGTTTCCAGACAGAGAGGCAACAATGTGAGTGTGCTAGAATGGTCTCACTGGATTGTGGCGATGTAGCAAGAAGTCAGGAGTGGTCTAGTGGGAGTGGGGGTTCAGTAAACTTTTTCTGTTAAGATCTGGATACTAAACGTTTTAGCTTTGCAGGCCATAAGGTCTGTGTTATATAACAGTTTAAGTATTGTTGTATCTCAACAGCAGCCATAGACAATGTATAAATAAGTGAGTATGGCTGAGTTATGATGAAACAATTTATGGACACTAAAATTTAAATTTCCTGAAATTTTCTCACAAAAATTTTTTTCAGTCATTTAAAAGTGTAAAAACTCTTTTTATGTCAAAAGCTGTATAAAAGCAGGCAGTGGGCCATAGTTTCAATCCCTGGTCTAAAAGCACAGTGCTGATCTATTAAGAAGCTGAGTACTAATTTCTGTCCATGAAACTATATATTAGAATGTTTGAATTGGGTCCTTTTGAAATAATTTTCTTGTATAAAAATTGAGAAGGAAATAAAGGGTATTCAATTAGGAAAAGAGGAAGTCAAATTGTCCCTGTTTGCAGATGACATGATTGTATATCTAGAAAACCCCATTGTCTCAGCCCAAAATCTCCTTAAGCTGATTAGCAACTTCAGCAAAGTCTCAGGATACAAAATCAATGTACAAAAATCACAAGCATTCTTATACACCAATCACAGACAAACAGAGAGCCAAATCATGAGTGAACTCCCATTCACAATTGCTTCAAAGAGAATAAAATACCTAGGAATCCAACTTACAAGGGATGTGAAGGACCTCTTCCAGGAGAACTACAAACCACTGCTCAATGAAATAAAAGAGGATACAAACAAATGGAAGAACATTCCATGCTCATGGGTTGGAAGAATCAATATCATGAAAATGGCCATACTACCCAAGGTAATTTATAGAGTCAATGCCATCCCCATCAAGCTACCAATGACTTTCTTCACAGAATTGGAAAAAACTACTTTAAAGTTCATATGGAACCAAAAAAGAGCCCGCATTGCCAAGTCAATCTTAAGCCAAAAGAAAAAAGCTGGAGGCATCACACTACCTGACTTCAAACTAAACTACAAGGCTACAGTAACCAAAACAGCATGGTACTGGTACCACAACAGAGACATAGATCAATGGAACAGAACAGAGCCCTCAGAAATAATGCTGCATATCTACAACTATCTGATCTTTGACAAACCTGACAAAAACAAGCAATGGAGAAAGGATTCCCTATTTAATAAATGATGCTGGGAAAACTGGCTAGCCATATGTAGAAAGCTGAAACTGGATCTCTTCCTTACACCTTATACCAAAATTAATTTAAGATGGATTAAAGACCTACATGTTAGACCTAAAACCATAAAAACCCTAGAAGAAAGCCTAGGCAATACCATTCAAGACATAGGCGTGGGCAAGGACTTCATGTCTAAAACACCAAAAGCAATGGCAACAAAAGCTAAAATTGACAAATGGGATCTAATTAAACTAAAAAGCTTCTGCACAGCAAAAGAAACTACCATCAGAGTGAACAGGCAACCTACAGAATGGGAGAAAATTTTTGCAACCTACTCATCTGACAAAGGGCTAATATCCAGAATCTACAATGAACTCAAATTTACAAGAAAAAAACAAACAACCCCATCAAAAAGTGGGCAAAGGACATGGACAGACACTTCTCAAAAGAAGACATTTATGCAGCCAAAAAACACATGAAAAAATGCTCATCATCACTGGCCATCAGAGAAATGCAAATCAAAACCACAGTAAGATACCATCTCACACCAGTTAGAATGGCAATCATTAAAAAGTCAGGAAACAACAGGTGCTGGAGAGGATGTGGAGAAATAGGAACACTTTTACGCTGTTGGTGGGACTGTAAACTAGTTCAACCATTGTGGAAGTCAGTGTAGCAATTCCTCAGGGATCTAGAACTAGAAATACCATTTCACCCAGCCATCCCATTACTGGGTATATACCCAAAGGACTATAAATCATGCTGCTATAAAGACACAGGCACATGTATGTTTGTTGCGGCACTATTCACAATAGCAAAGAGTTGGAACCAACCCAAATGTCCAACAACGATAGACTGGATTAAGAAAATGTGGCACATATACACCATGGAATACTATGCAGCCATAAAAAATGATGAGTTCATGTCCTTTGTAGGGACATAGATGAAACTGGAAACCATCATTCTCAGTAAACTATCGCAAGGACAAAAAACCAAACACCGCATGTTCTCACTCATAGGTGGGAATTGAACAATGAGAACTCATGGACACAGGAAGGGGAACATCACACTCCGGGGACTGTTGTGGGTTGGGGGGAGGGGGGAGGGACAGCATGAGGAGATATACCTAATGCTAAATGACGAGTTAATGGGTGCAGCAAACCAACATGGCACATGGATACATATGTAACAAACCTGCACATTGTGCACATGTACCCTAAAACCTAAAGTATAATAATAAAAAATAAAATTTAAAAAAAAAAAAAAAGAGTGGTGAAGGCAAGGAAGAGGAGGGGAAGGAAAATGGTATAAGCAGTTAACTCAGCAAGCCTGAGTTGCTCAAATGATGCACATTCTCAGACGAGCCGGATTCTGAAACTGGCCCTTGGTCAGCGCCTAGAAACTGAGGTGTTGTACTAGCCCTATCCCCTAAATGATAAGGGTGTTTTGTATGGTTACAGTACTGAACCACA
Source organism: Symphalangus syndactylus (assembly GCF_028878055.3). Taxonomy (NCBI): domain Eukaryota; kingdom Metazoa; phylum Chordata; class Mammalia; order Primates; family Hylobatidae; genus Symphalangus; species Symphalangus syndactylus. The sequence goes on along the minus strand of NC_072443.2, from coordinate 34,941,366 downwards.
CTGTACCAGCTTGTCTAGAGATTTTGTGCAAACTGTATGATTTATGGTAAACACCTGCTTTCCTTCTGGAGTTGCTGTAATAGTAGTCAGTTGCAAAGGTACTATATGCCTATGTGATATGGTCTGAATCTGTGTACCCACCCAAATGTCATGTTGAATTGTAATCCCCAATGTTGGAAGTGGGGCCTGTGAAAGGTGATCTGATCATGGGGCAGTTACTCATGAATGGTTTTGCACCATCCCCTGTGGTTCTGTGCTTGTGAGATCTGGTTATTTAAAAGTGTGTAGCACCTTCTGTCTTGCTCCTGCTCCCACCAGGGAACACGCTTTGCTCCCCCTTTCCTTTCCACTGTGACTGGAAGCTTCCTGAGGCCTCCCAAGAAGCAGAAACTGCGATGCTTCCTGTACAACCTGTAGAACTGTGAACCAATTAAACCTCCTTTCTTTATGAATTAAAAAAAAATTGATATGCTTGGTTATTTTAAAAATAAAATTACTATTCCTATTGTTCTAATAAAATAAGAACAATAGTGGCAACTGTTTGCTGAGTACCTATTATGTGTCTGAAATTACACATACATTACTTAGTCCTCACAAGAACCCTATGAAATTTGAAAGATTTTATAATTTATTTGATGTCACACAGCTAGTTAGTAACTAATCCAGGATTCAAACACTGAAACAGAGCATCTGTACAAACTTACGAATGAATATAGCTTGAAATTGGGTAAAGGCCTATCATTTTAATAGCATCACCAGGTGAAACACAGGGCACAAGGTAGATTGAGAATCCAAAATCCAAAAATCCAAAATCTGAAGTGCTTTAAAATCTGAAGCTTTTGAAGCACTCAACGTGACACTCAAAAGACATGCTCATTGGAGCATTTTGGATTTTGGATTTTCAGATTTGGGATGCTCAGTTGAATAATGCAAATATTTCAGAATCTGAAAAAAGTCTGAAATCCAAATGCTTCTTGTCTGAAGCATTTTGGATAAGGGATACTCGACCTGTTTAGTAAATCACACTGTGTTATCATTCATATTTCACAACTTAAGGCAGATTTAAGTGCTGACTAAAATGCCATTGGTAAGGTGAAATTAGCATAATTTCACCTTTTTTTCCATAAAAAGTTTATTAATTTTGGGTTTCAGATTATGATGTGATTTCAATAATGTGTTACAGCTTCAGTTCTACAAAACTGGTGTTGGGATAGCTCTAAAATATATATTTGAAGTATTTGAAGCTGTGAAATGTCTGTACAGTAGTTATCCATCTGTAAAAGAGGGTACAATGAAGCACACATCAACCTCTTTCTATCAGTGATACAGGAAAGTATTCCACCTATAATAACTTTTTTTACACTCTTATGATTTACATACTGCTCATACATATATTATTTTATCATATTATATATAAGCCAACACAATCCATGGTTGGAAGGGAAGATACCATTATCTTCCCTTGCTTTAGAATTGTAACTATAGAATTAGAACTATAGAATTGGAACTTCCTGCTTTGGAATTGGAACTATAAGGCTCAGTGAAATGAAGTGAGGGACTGAAGATTAAAGAGATGGTCTATGGATCCACATCTTAAACCAAGGCCAGCTTCACAGGCATGTGACCTGTGCAGTTGAATAGGGCCTTGAACTTAAAAGGCCCTTGTGGGCTGGGCATGGTGGCTCACGCCTGTAATCCCAGCACTTTGAGAGGCGGAGGCAGGCGAATCACGAGGTCAGGAGTTTGAGACTAGCCTAATCAACATGGTGAAACCCCGTCTCTACTAAAAATACAAAAAATTAGCTGGGTGTGGTGGTGGGTGCCTGTAATTCCAACTACTCGGGAGGCTAAGGCAGGAGAATCGCTTGAACCTGGAAGGCTCAGGTTGCAGTGAGCCAGGATCATGCCACTGCACACTCCAGCCCAGGTGACAGTGTGAGACTCCATCTATCTCCAAAAAAAAAAAAAAAAAAAGCCTTGTGTTTGGTCTAATACTCTACTGTCAATATTTTGAAATTCCTCATAACTTATTAACAAGGGGCTCCACATCATCATTTTGCATTGGGCTCTGAAGATTATGTAGCCAATCCTACTTTAAACCAAAATCTTGTTACCATGGATCTATACCTTTTTTTTTTATTCTCCAGGAGTTATTGTTATTTTTTTTTTCTTTCCATTAAGCTTGTAGCATATCAAAACATTCTCTAAGAATTCTTTACAATGTTTACATATGGGGGTGCCAAACTAGACCATGGCATGTTTAATCCATTACCTTTTAGTGTATTCATTGTTAGTAATCTGTTGTTTTATATATATATATATATGTAATTTTTTTTATTATACTTTAAGTTCTAGGGTACATGTGCACAATGTGCAGGTTTGTTACATATGTATACATGTCCCATGTTGGTGTGCTGCACCCATTAACTCGTCATTTACATTAGATATATCTCCTAATGCTATCCCTCCCCCTCCCCCCACCCCACAACAGGCGCCAGTGTGTGATGTTCCCTTTCTTGTGTCCAAGTGTTCTCATTGTTCAACTCCCACCTATGAGTGAGAACATGAGGTGTTTGGTTTTTTGTCCTTGCGATAGTTTGCTGAGAATGATGGTTTCCAGCTCCATCCATGTGCCTACAAAGGATACGAACTCATCATTTTTTATGGCTGCATAGTATTCCATGGTATATATGTGCTACATTTTCTTAATCCAGTCTATCATTGTTGGACATTTGGGTTGGTTCCAAGTCTTTGCTATTGTGAGTAGTGCTGCAATAAACATACGTGTGCATGTGTCTTTATAGCAGCATAATTTATAATCCTTTGGGTATATACCCAGTAATGGGATAGCTGGGTCAAATGGTATTTCTAGTTCTAAATCACTGAGGAATCGCCACACTGACTTCCACAATGGTTGAACTAGTTTACAGTCCCACCAACAGTGTTAAAAGTGTTCCTATTTCTCCACGTCCTCTCCAGTACTTGTTGTTTCCTGACTTTTTAATGATGGCCATTCTAACTGGTGTGAAATGATATCTCATTGTGGTTTTGATTTGCATTTCTCTGATGGCCAGTGATGATGAGCATTTTTTCATGTGTCTGTTGGCTGCATAAATGTCTTCTTTTGAGAAGTGTCTGTTCATATCCTTCACCTACTTTTTGATGGGGTTGTTTTTTTCTTGTAAATTTGTTTGAGTTCATTGTAGATTCTGGATATTAGCCCTTTGTCAGATGAGTAGATTGCAAAAATTTTCTCCCATTCTGTAGGTTGCCTGTTCACTCTGATGGTGGTTTCTTTTGCTGTGCAGAAGCTTTTTAGTTTAATTAGATCCCATTTATCAATTTTAGCTTTTTTTGCCATTGCTTTTGGTGTTTTAGACATGAAGTCCTTGCCCATGCCTATGTCCTGAATGGTATTGCTTGGGTTTTCTTCTAGGGTTTTTATGGTTTTAGGTCTAATATTTAAGTCTTTAATCCATCTTGAATTAATTTTTGTATAAGGTGTAAGGAAGAGATCCAGTTTCAGCTTTCTACATATGGCTAGCCAGTTTTCCCAGCACCATTTGTTAAATAGTAATCTATTGCTTTTAAAATTTGGATGGGAAAATGATTTTCTACCTAGGATTCTATACTTCTACAAAGTATCAAGTTGAGGGTGGAGAGAAGAAAAACATTTTCAGTCAGCAAAGACTCAGAACATTTGCCTCCAGCAATACAGGTAGTAAATCAGGAAATAGGAAGATATGAAATCTAGGAAATTGTTGCTGCAAGCCAGAAGAGTAGTCAAGGGTAGTCGCAGGATACCTATGCAGCAGGTCTGGAAAGCAGCAGCCCCAAATGAAGCAGAAAGTTGAGATAGAAACTTTCTGTGATTAGGGGTGGGGAGAGACGGGATTCATTTTATAAATACCTGATATGATGAGACTTCAGAAAAAAAAGTAAGAATGACTTTAAGAAATAATGTATAAGAATAAAGTGAAATAATTAGGAATTCCAGAAACAAACCGAAAAAGCTGTGTAAGAAATAACTATAGTAAAACTACTTGGATGAGGGTCCAACTACTTGACTGCAGTGATATTTATGTATCTTCAAAATGTAAACACTGTTAGGTTACTTAACTAAAAATTATATAACTATATTGGAAGGAATTGGGGAGAGGTTGTGGTTGTATTGTAAGAGCTAAATCCTCACATATTAGAGAAAGACATAAATAGTGTCTAACATTGGTAAATCAAGAATAGCAATATAGGCTGCATGTGACGGCTCACCCCTGTAACCCCAGCACTTGGGAGGATGTGGTGGGAGGAAGGTTTGAGCCTAGGCTTTGGAGATCAGCCTAGACAACACAGTAGGACTTGATCTCTGCAAAAAATAAAAAAATTAGTCAGGCTTGGTGGCATGGCTGTGTTCTCAGTTACTTGGGAGGCTGAGGTGTGAGAATCGCTTGAGCCTGGGAGGTTGAGGCTGTAGGTAGCTGTGATGGTGTCACTGCATTCCAACCTGAATAACAGAGCAAGGCACTGTCACTAAAAAAAAAAAAAAAAAAAAAATAGCAATACAAACATATTATTTATAAATGCAGCAGCTTGTGTTAAAAAGAGATTATCTCTAGGGAATAGAATCTGGTGTTGGAGAGATGGAGAAAAAATGGTTGATATATTCATTATAACTTTTTCAGTACTATTTGATTTTTGTAAGCATATATATTGCATCACTTTTATATAAACATGATTTAAAAAATTCTTTTCAACTGATTCTCAGAGTTCAAAAGTTTTCAAACCTCTTTTCAGTTATCAAAATGATGAGAATATACAGACTGGCTATGCTGTAATCTGTTCAGTTTACTTTGATTGATATAGTATAAGCCCCTATTTCTTAAACTAGCCTATGTGGTTTTAGTCTAGGTGTGCTAATTCTTGCTTTACTGATGAAGGTGTCTTAAAACTTAATTAGCTAATGCCTATAAAGGGATTTCAGGTACTTGGATAAATGGCTTAGTCAATATTGAAGCTATTTTTTCTAATGAGAAATTTTAAGTTACATTTAGCTATGACTTTTATTTGGCATCAAATGACAAGAAAATATAGAAAACAACATTAGAACAACCACTGTGACATTCTGCTACAGTCTGTTGTAGTTTTGAAAACTTTAGATATTTTTTAAATCAAAGGAAATATATTTTATACTTCTTAGAGGTCACCAAAATGAAGGAGGAATAAAATATAGAGGGTAAAGTTAAATCAAATTTTAAAAGTAACAAAAAAGCATCCTCATATCATTACCTGGTATCAGATGATATTAAAGAGAAAAAGGTTGTGATATAAAAATTTAAATCATATTTATTGAGCAACTACTGTAAGTCAGACCTTGTTGATAGCGTATTTCAAATAGAGCTGACTTTTGAACAATATGGGTTTGAGCTGTGCAGATGTGCTTATATGTGTTCTTTTTCTCCAACCAAATGCAGACTGAAAATACAGTATTCTCAGATGCAACCCAAATATATGGAGGACTGACTTTTCATATACACGGGTTGTAGGGAGTCGACTGTGGGACTTAAGTATGCATGGATTTGGTTATATAGGGATTACTCTGTAACTAACGATCCTCCACGTGGATAACTATACATAATATCTTCTAATCCATGTCATTTTCATTGTGCAGATAAGGAAATAAACTTCAGAAATCTTAAGTGACTTGTTCAAAATTGCCCAGGTAATGTAAATTTATAGCTTAGGCCTGTACAATCTAACTCAAAGTTGTATCCAATTCAACATGCTGTGAGGTTTTCTGATAAAGCATGTGAAGCAAAAATGAAGATAATGAGGGAGATAATACTAACAGGGTACAGTGGCAGTTGTATATCGCTACCAAATTTGAAAGGCTTTGAGTTCACAAATTGGGTCTCAAACTTTCCGACAAACTTGGGTTTGGTTTGGAAAAGTAGAGAATGAGGATAAAAAATAATTTGGGGAGATTTAGATATAGGCTGTTGTTGAGTAACAGGGAAAAGAACTTAAACTTCTAGATTGGTTGTTTTCAAAGTGGGGTCCCTGGACTAGCAGCATCGACATTTCCTGAAAGCTTATTAGAAATGCAAATTCTTGGGCCCCAATCTAGATCCAGACATGTTTCTCAGACCTTAGTTACACAGGAATTCCATGGGCATCTAGTTACAAAAATTCCTGGGTCCCACCTTCAGAGATTCTGATTCAGTTGGTGTGAGGTGGGGACTAGAAATGTGTACCTCTAACAAACTTTTGGGTGATGTTAGTGCTGCCATTCTGCAGACCACGTTTTTACTTGAATTGTAGATCACCATATCCCATAATAGGTTGTCAACTAATTATTGTTCAAAGGGTGAATATATGAATGTGTGAATTTTTGCATCAGGACAAGGAATTTGTCCAGTGTAGTGGGATAGGTAGAAAGGAGGGTAAGAATGGAAGAAACAAGTAGATAGGCAGAACAGACAGATCAGTCAAAAGGCCTAGTAGTTAGATTTGTACCTAGAGTGGTTGATGTTTACATCAAGTACTTATGTTAGGAGATGATCTAGAATATTTCTTAGCAGCCCTAGTTTGGTTTTATTAATCCTCCATTTATTAGGTCTGAAACATGGCAAGAAAGGGGCTCTTCTTATTAGTGATTGCAATTACTTTTAACCAAAAGACCATGAATCATTGGAGGGAAGAAGCAGCAAGTAGCAATTAATATTTTAAGTTTTAGCATCATATTATTATTTTTTCTTCCAAGGCAACTCCCCAAGTGGGATGTCTAACCAAGACCCTGTCAACATCCTCTAATCTTTCCCTTTCACATCAGGAGTAAGAAGCAGTGCTTGAGGATATATAATTTTTTTAAAATCAAGTTCCTTAGTATTAAAAATTATAAAATAAAGATTTAAAACTTAAAAAAATTAAGTATAAAACATATTTTTATCTCAAAAAAAATCCCACACCCCCTATACCTTTATATCATTTCTGACTTCTTACCCAAATCTGGAAAGAAATGTTGAAGTCACACTTACAGATTCAATGGAACATGCTGTATTTGTTTTCAAGAGCAAAGGTTCAGAAATACATTGTGTAGGTTGTTTGTAATTTGAGGGTCATATTTAACAAAAACAAACACCTCCATACAGAATTCAGAAATCCATAGAAAATTATTGTGTTTTGTGGTAATAGGTATAGGGAAACTTTTTCATTTCTTGTAGAGAGAGACCAGAATATTCATTGAATTATAGAGTGGGGAGGAACCTTGGGAGACTCAAACCCTGTTCATTCAGACCAGAGGGTAAAATAAAGGGAAAAAATGAAGTTTGATTTTATGTTCTAGATACTAAAAGGTAAACAAAAATACAAACTCTAAGCTTTTGAATTAGAAGACTGAGGAGGAAAGGACCCTCTATACTGGAGAAATTTATTTTTCAAGTAGTCAAGGGTATTAGAAATGTCTCTCTCAAATTTTGGCTTATGAATCTATATTATATTGAGTTTCTCCAGAAACAGACCCTGAGATAAGGATTCAAGTCCAAGTGGTTTACTTGAGAGCTGATTTCAGGAAAAACCAGTAGAGAAGTGAGGAAGAGAGATAGAGAAGGGAAGGCAGCCAATAGAGTGCATCGTCATGCAAGTTACCACTGAGGATAGAAGGAGCTTCATCCTGCCGGAGAGCACTGGAGCCAATGTAGAACATGTGCCTCAAAAATTCTCCCACTAAGTCCAACAACCAGTCATTAGTTAAGGGTAGGGTCAAGAGGGTGGGAATTGATTCTCTGGCACTGCTGGTCTGCCATGTGTATGGGCAGAGAGAGTTCCACTCAGGGTCAACTACAGGATTTTTGTGGCTCAGAGCAAAATCAAAATGAGAATGTGAGATCCCTTATGGAAAAAGGCTTTTGCTATTTCTCTGTCTCTCTCTCTCTCTCTGTCTCTCTCTCTCCTCTGTCTCACACACACACACACACACACAAACACACACACACTCACACAGTGTGTTTACTCTTTAATGTCGTGCTCCCTCTGGCATGTAGATACATGCAGGGAAAGTGCAGATCCTCATAGTTGGCTGGTCCCTACCCCATTTTGTCCCCAAATTGGGCACATAGGGTATGCTGCACACATGTGTCTAACCCTGACTCTTATCACAACTTGTGCCCAGGCGCCCTCTATGGTAGGAGGGTAGCAGAAGTCACTGGGTCCGGGTAGGGAATAGGCAGGGAAGCAGCAGGAGCAGGGAGTGTGCAGAAATGGTGGCTCCAAGCCCCCTGTGCAGTTCTATTGTCCCATTGAACTTCTCTTACAGAACGAAGATTCAAAGATAAACAGTAAGAATTTCAATACAGCAAATGCAGAGAATTAAACCTCAAGCCTGTGGTACCCACTTTTGAGTACAGGGCCCCGGGTGGCTGCACTGGTCATACACCCATGAAGTTAGCTCTGGTTCTGCCAGCTAGATGAGCCCTTTAGCAAAGAGATGAAGATGTTGATAGTTGGAGACTAGCGTGGACTACAATGGTTATAGTGCAAGGGAGTATGGATGGGACACAAACAGTGCATGCTAGAGAGTCAAAGATTTAAACTGTAAACACTCATTCCTGTAATTAATTTTTCTTTTCAAATGAGATCACAGGAAGTTCTTTAATTGGCCCTGAATAAAGTTACTCCAACACTTCTGGATGATCTTTCCTTTTGGCTCATTCCCATACATCAGGGATTCAAGTCATGTATCTTGCATTAGCAGCTGTAGAAACAAGCATGGTTTTCCCAAATAGGCTCAATCATGTATTCAATATATTTGTTGAGCTCCTAATATGTACCAGACACTGTGCTATGTACTATAGATATAGTGATGAACAAGACCAAAAGGCTGCCTACTATAGTGGTAATCATATTCCAAGTTTCTCTCAAGGAGTCTGCTACTTGTATCTCACTGAAATTCTCCCCACATCTAGAAAGTAGTGCTAGTACTTGGAAAGAAAGAGAAAAAAAATTGTTATTTCATGTCAATTGCAGCCTTTAAGAGTTATTCATGAAAATGCAATAGCTATATTCTTGCCTACCTTTTAAATCCATTTAGAATCCTTGCTAAGCTACAAAGTCCCTTGGGTTAATCATAGATTTTGTAAAAAATAGTTCTTTCTATTCCTTTTCACAATGACAAGCTCACCAGCATATCATCCAGGATAAACATATAAGCAGTCGTGTTTAGTATACTGTGGTTCCTAATTGTCCTAAGGTTGCTCTAAAGAGCAATGCTTTGTAATAAGTCATCTGTACTCCTGTCCTAACTCATGGGGTTCAGTTTCTCTTATCAAAGTGAATGAAAGTGGAAACAGTCTTTCCTTTGGTACTTCACCAGTTATGATCTTAAAACTGCTCCTGAATATTTGGGTCTTAACTTCTCTTCAGTGCTCCTTTACAATATGAAAGTAGCACTATATTGATGGCTTCCCCCCTTTTCTCTCTTTTTTACTTCATCTTTGGTGTGAAGAAGATTTTAAGAAATAACCACATCAACAAGGCTTTCAGAACTGTGAAAGAAAAATCACATCATGAAACAAAATAATTCTCACTTTGTTCTTGAAAGAAAATGACCATTGTTTCTTATCTCTGAGGTAGTTCTTGGAATGATGGCTGAAATGGGAAGAATAATTGAGAAAAATACCTATGTGCATCACAAAAGCCAAAATGCATCTTTTCTATTATACAAATAATCATCAGCTCTTACTGACAGTTGATATGTTCTATTCAGAGAAGAAGCATTTATCATATCTAGGAATCTAGATATGATATGAAAAGCCTCTTATCTCTCCTTCACCATATTTATAGTGATTTAAAATACCATTTGCAGCATGCTCTATGCATACTGTACACATAGGGATGAAAAGTATCTTAGAACATACTTATTTCAAATAATGCTGTTGGTAGACTACTTTATACATCTGATTCTAAAAGATCACAATTAGCTTGCATAAGAAATATTAAAATAAGGGAAATCACATAGAAGTCAGTTTGGTTTTCAGCAGTGTTGAAATATATATTGATGGTGTATGTATATTTTACTGATAAAACCATTTGGAAAGAAAGGTTTTAGACATTTTAAATGCCATTTTGTGTCACTTTAGAACTTGCATTTTCTATATCATAATATAGAAAAATAATTCCAAAACATTCCACTAGCAAAAAAATGGCAATATGGGAGGCAAGTTTCAATTTTTCATTTATAAGATCTCTAACACCACAGAAACATATAAGAAATTCTAGATGAGCCACACCCTATTTCAGTGAAATAAATATTAAATTGACTTTAACATCTGTTTATATGGCTGTTTTCCATACTTAGTGCAAAACCTCCAGCTCCAGCCTCCTGCAAACTTGGCCACAGTTATTTCTAAAGGTTCCCCTGGGGAGGTTTTATTACTATTCAAAGTTTTATCAGCAATTATTATATGATGCTTTCCATTTTCTTTATCTGCAATTTCCTTAACTCTAACTCTGACCTGTAGCTGAGGGTGTCTGATGCTGACGGATTTGTTGTCTGTGAGGCTACACGAAGGTGCCCCAAAACAGCTGTCTCTGTTTCCCACAAATGTTCTGTTGGTATCTTGCTCTGATAAGCTGCTATGATAGAAAGGACTCTTATTCTTTCGTGCATTGTTCTCTCCTGCCAGTTATTTCCTTCTCCTACTAAGTTCTTAATCAAGTGACTTGATAGAGTCCTCTAAGAAGTCAAAATTTCCGCTACTAATTAAAAACTTTTCTTGCTCTTGTCATAAGTATATTCTCTGTTAACCTTTCATACTTCCAGTGCTTAAGTTTCAAATCCTGAATCATCTTTGATTCCTTCATTTCCTTCGCCGCCTACATCTAATCCATAAGTAAGCCCACTTGAATCTACCTTTAAATCTATCCACAATCTGAACAGTTTTCACCCCATCTACCTTTATCACCTGAATCCAAGTCTCCATCACCACTTCTTGCTTGGGCTATTATAATAGTTTCCTAACTGATGTCCTTGTTTCCAACTTTGCAACTAATACAGCAGCCAGAATGATCATTTAAAAACCTAGTTATAATTCTGCTGTAACCACTTCAATAGTTTCTGTCTTAAAATGAAATACAAAAGATTTATCTTGTTTTGCACAGCCCTTAGTAATCTAGCTCCTGGCTTCCTAACACCTCTTCTTTACCTCTCCCTCACTCTTATCTCTCCTTCACCATATTTGTAGTGATTTAAAATACCATTTGCAGCATGCACTACGCATACTGTACACATAGGGATGAAATGTACCTTAGAACATACTTATTTCAAATGATGCTGTGGTAGACTACTTTATACATCTGATAAAGTAGATGTAACTCACCCTAAACCCCCAACCCCTGTGTTCATAAAGCCCTCTTACTTTATTTTCTGCTCTATGCAAGTATCACCTTCTCAGAGAGGGCTTTCCTAAACTAACTACCTTACATCAAGAAAACTACCTTTCCCTGGCCGGGTGCGGTGGCTCATGCCTGTAATCCTAGCACTTTGGGAGGCCGAGGCGAGTGGATTGCCTGAGCACAGGAGTTCGAGAACAGCCTGGGCAACAAGGTGAAACCCCGTCTCTACTAAAATACAAAAAAATAAAATAAAGTAAAAAAAAATTAGCTGGGCGTGGCAGCATGTGCCTGTAGTCACAGCTACTCAGGAGGCTGAGGCAAGAGAATTGCTTGAAACCAGGAGGCGGAGGTTGCAGTAAGCGGAGATCGTGCCACTGCACTCCGGCCTGGGTGACAGAGTAAGATTCCGTCTCTAAAAAAGAGAAAACCACCTTTCCCTGTCCACTATATCCCACTTACTTTCTAGCCCCTTAATTGACTTTTTTCATCACAGTACTTTTTGCCATCTGATACATTAAATGTTTCTTTGATATATTTGTTTATGATCTGTCAGTCCAATTAGGATGTCTATTCTGTGAAAGTAGCAATGTGATTTGTTTTGCTCATTACTGTAACCCTAGAACTTGGCAAATAGTAGGTGCTTAATATATTTGTTGACTGAAGGAATGGGTGTTTCACCCCTCCTATGTGAAGGGTGGCTATTGGGACAAAATTTGGTATTTCTGGATCTTTGGTTAAATATTATAATAATAGCATTTTATCCTAATTTCTTAGTTCATTTTATGTTGCTGTAAAGAATTACCAGAGACTGGGTAATTTATTTTTTTAAAAAAAAGGTTTATTTAATTCATGATTCTGATAGCTGAAAAGTTAATGATTGGGCATCTGTATCTGGTGAGGGCCTCAGGCTGCTTCTACTAATGGCAGAAGGTAAAGGAAGGCTGGCTTGTGCAGAAACCACATGGCAAGAGTGGAGGAAAAAGAAAGCGGGGAGGTGCCAAGCTCTTTTGAACAACCAGCACTCATGGGAAATAATGGAGTGAGAATTCACTCTCCCTCAGTGGAGCAAGGGCTGGCCCTCATGACCCAAACACCTCCCATTAGACCCCACCTCCAACACTGGGAATCAAATTTCTACATGAGGTTCAGAGGGGACAAACATCCAAACCATAGCACCCACTATTCCTGCAAGCTATTATAGCCAACAATGATGTTGATTGAGAAATATGAACGAGAAATGTGATTGAAACATATATTATATATATACCATATATGGTGTATATATATATATCTATATATAATATCTAAGGTTTTTCTCAAAAGTTGCATTTTATATATTTTTTTCTTTCAAAGTTAAAGAAAAATAACTAGCTGGGCACGGTGGCTCATGCCTGTAATTCCAGCACTTTGGGAGGCCAAGGCGGGCTGATCACAAGGTCAGGAGATCAAGACCATACTGGCCAACATGGTGAAACCCCATCTTTACTAAAAATACAAAAATTAGCCAGGATGGCAGCATGCGCCTGTAGTCCCAGCTACTTGGGAGGCTGAGGCAGGAAAATGGCTTGAACCCGGGAGGCAGAGGCTGCAGTGAGCCAAGATCGCACTACTGCACTCCAACCTGGGTGACAGAGTGAGACTCCATCTAAAAAAAAAACAAAGAAAAAGAAAAATAACTAAGAATATATACTAAAGAGGAAGAGGTCTTAAAAAAGAAAATTTCTTAGTCTATTTATAAGCTTAAAAAGGAAAACATTTTGTAAATGAATAGTGAACAGAGAAAATGCGCTGAGATCTCTGCTGTGTTTTTTCTTCTCCTATACTCTATTACAATACTTAATACTTTGCTCTGGTTACCAAATGTATGGGGGTTTCTTCTACACCAATCAATGCTCTGACACTAACTCTGTGTCTTACAATTCAATTCAATTCTGACACTGACCAGTTAGCCCAGACCCCACTGGTTAAGGACTGAGTCCCATAAGGCTGCCCCGCACTTAAGATGCCTTTCACAAATAACTAGGTTCACAGGTTACCCACAACTTCTGTCTGACTTGGCCACAAATGAGCGGTTCTCACAACCCCATTTTCTGATTCAATCATTTATTCAAATGGCTGACAGAGCTCGGGAAAACACTTTACTTATTTTTACCTGTTTATTATTAAAGGATACAACTCTGGAACAGCCAGATGGAAGAGATGTATAGGACAAGGTATGGTAAAAGGAGTGGGGATCTCAGTACTTCCAAGTATTCACCAACCCAGAAGCTCTCCAAACCCTGTCCTTTTGGGTTTTAGGGGCTTTGTTATGTAGTCACGATTGATTGAATCATTAATTATTGCTGATCCATTCAACCTTCAGCTCTTTTCCTCTACCGAGAGGTGGGGTGCCATAATCTGTGGTTGAAAGGTCCAGCCCTCTAATGATTGGTTCCCCTTGCAACCACCCTCCATCTGGAGGCTATTCAGGACCCTACAGCTATCAGTCATCTCATTATTTCAAGACTCCAAGGAGTTTAACAGCTGTGTGCCAGAAAACAGGGACAGACACCAAATATATATATTTCTTGTTAAATCAAAATATCACAGACAAGAAGTTTTCTTTGTACATAGCTCATATGGATTTATGTAAGAGGGAATGCGTTTTCCTGCCTTCGTCTTCAAATGTCTTTCTCCTTTCTAATCAAAGTTATAATTTATTTTCTTTATAAATTGACAGTGCATTTAAAATCCTTCTTCAGAACAGTGTAATTTAAAATGAGCCTATTTGAAAATGGGCCATTTGTGTGCAAGAAGTTTGATTAGGCCTAAACAACTGTCCAAACACATATTTTGAAAGTTATATAAAAGTGTTGTTAATATCCTCAGTAAGTCTAATCAGTTTTCTAATCTATAATTAGCTTCATTAATCTCTGGACAATATTACTAGCCTCTGAGAGCTCTGTAGACCAACAAGGAGGATCTGAGAAGCATGGAGAAACATGTAGGAAAAAGAAACAAAGAAATTCAGCTATAAAATAGATAGTAAGCATTATGTTATGTTAAATTATGTTAAATAGCATTTGTAACATTTTTGAAGTCCTCAGAGGTTTCATGCCTGGGAAAACTAGGAAAGTGAGAAAAATGAAATATGAGTATATAATGATCTTGAAACAGAATAACCGTATAAAACAATACTTAATACTTTGCTCTGGTTACCAAATGTGTGGGGGTTTCTCCTACACCAATCAATGCTCTGACACTAACTCTGTGTCTTACAATTCAATTCAATTCTGACACTGACCAGTTAGCCCAGACCCCACTGGTTAAGGGCTGAGTCCCATAAGGCTGCCCCGCACTTAAGATGCCTTTCACAGATAACTAGGCGGTGGGGAGCTTTCTCTGAAATTTCAGTTCAAGTTCTTGAATTAAACAACCTCATTAAACAAGCATTCTCTGTCATTGCCACAGTATCATTTCTGTAGTGCTATGATTATGGAGAATGCCATAATTAGAATCTTCAATAGCAAAAGAAAAATTACTGTAATACTATTGCAATACTTTTCACCTGAAAAATAGAAACTTGCCCGCTTTTATCTGAAATAATGTAATGCTTAAAGGCTGCTCAATTGCAATTATTTTGGTTAATCTTTATTCTAGGCTGAATGATTAATCCATCAAGAATATGTTTTCTGGTGTTTTGATAAAGAATTCATTTTTATCAGTGGCCCAGATTTTCCCCTTTTTCCAATAAAAGTCGTTAGATTAGAATGGTTTAAAGCTGTGGTTCTTAAACTATAATGCATCTGAGTCACCTGGAAGCCTTGTTAAAATTGCTGGGCCCTGCTCTCAGAATTTTTGATTCGGTAGGTTTGGCATGGAGACTAAAAATTTGTATTGCCAATATGTTTCTAAGTGGTCCTTGTGCTGCTGGTCTGGGAATTGTGTTTTGAGCACAATAAACCACTAGTTTAAATTAGGCAAGTAGTTACCCCACAGATAAATTTTTTTTTGAATTTATGTTCTGTTCCTTTATTGAAATATATTATTGATCACCTAAGGAAAAATGTTTAAAATACCTTGTTCAGACATGGTTTTTAAAAATGCACTGAGCTCTCTGCTGTGTGTTTCCAAATATTACTTGGGGCTAGCCTACAACGCGTGTTCTCAAGATTGGAGGCCTATGCAAAGTGTAAAGTTGTAGCCATAGAAGAGCATTTATGTATTTAAAGTTATTGGCCCATGACTTCTTTCTCTTAATAACAATCAAACTAATTAAGAGAAGTATAGATAATGTTAAACTATAATAAAAATCTTCTAGTTTTGATTATATTCATTGACTGTCAGGTTCACAGTTTATTGACACTGAACCAATTTCTGGAACTCTTTAATAGTGCTCTGAACCTTCCTTACTTTGAAAGAGTCCTGGCCCGGCACTGTGGCTCACGCCTGTAATCCCAGCGCTTTGGGAGGCTGAGGCGGGTGGATCACCTGAGGTCAGGAGTTCTAGACTAGCCTGGCCAACATGGTAAAACCCCATCTCTACTAAAAATACAAAAATTAGCCCTGCGTGGTGGCAGGCGCCTGTAATCCCAGCTACTTGGGGGGCTGAGGCAGGAGAATTGCTTGAACCTGGGAGGCAGAGGTTGCAGTGAGCTGAGATCGTGCCATCGCACTCCAGCCTGGGAGACAAGAGGGAGACTTCGTCTCAAAAAAAAAAAAGAAAGAGTCCTTCATCTAGTCTGTACTTTTTCATATCTCCCTTTCCTGAAAAAAAGTTTTGTATGATTAGATGGGCGCTGCCAAGCTATTAAGATATGATTCACAATAGATAGATTCCTATTTGTAAATAAATTCGTCATACCTCAACTATCTTTTGGTTTAATTAAATATTCAGGTTGAAGGTTATGGAAGCTACAATTGAAATAAAGATGAGAAACAAAAGAGTAAAAAATTCACTTCCAGGTCATGACAATAAAAAAGAAATTATTCTCTCAACAGGTTTTTTCTTTTATTTGGGCTAATTGCATTTGTCTCTCTGTACATTGTTATTTTCAGTTTTATGTTAGAAATTGGTTTCTATTGCTATTTTTTCACATGTTATCTTCACGAATATACCTAATACATTGACTTCTTCTCTCAGCCTGTCTCTTTCCAGCAAAACACCAGAATTTCTCTTGTCTAGAGAAGACTGGCAGCATCTCCTTGGTTATATTGCCAGCAAGGTTATATGGAATCCATAACGTGTCATCTTCCTCTACAGCCCCAGAGTGACTTTTGTTACTTTCACCTTTCCTCATGGCATAGCTATTTTATGTTAAGTAGCCTTCTCGGGCTTCTGAGTTTGCAGAGATGTTTCTGATTTATAAAGCAATGCATACCCTTTTAAGTGTATCTTTTCTAAATAATATAAATACAAATTTCCATGGATAAAATAGTCTGGTGAAAATTCAAATGTAATATTACTAAAAATATCATATATAAATATTATAAATAAACTTGACATTGAACTTTGGAACATATGGAGTGGACAGCATATTCCCAAAAGTCAAACTTTTGCACACTATTAGAGCAACATAGCACCCTTTTAGAAGAGATGCTATTCTTTCTTTCCTGCCCCACCTTCCATATCTTAGAGAACTTGTCCATTTCACGTTCTCAGAGATCACTCTCCATCAATGTCTGTGAACTGGAAAAAAATGGACATGTGAATCTAACACTCTGGTAAAGCTGACTGACATTAGGGGACAATCTGTGATTTAAAATGGGATTGAGAAATTTTATTTTAGTAAAATAAGGATTCATGTTTAATGGCTTCTCCCACTATATAATGTTTACAAAGTAAAACTGCTAGTTAAGATATGAAGTTGTAAATTTCTTATTTGGAATTAAAGTAAGAAAAAAAATGTGGCACTAAACAGTCACTCCTTCAATAAATACAAATTAAAAGCGTGATGAATGGCCCTTATATAAGGTACTGCACTGAAAATTACAAACAAAAGATATTTTAGGAAATGTGTTACCTCATTATTTGAATGAGATATTGTTGGGAAAATTCTAAATAGCTTTTTGGATAAATTATCATTCCTTTCCATAAGTACATTTGAGTAGAAACATAAACTATTTTTGATAATATTTATTTTTACAACATGTACTCGTTTGTATATTTTGTATTAAAAAAACTTCATAAAGCTCATATATCTCATTCAATACAAGCCTAAAGTCTTTGAAGTGAAGGTTGACACACTCACAGAAAAAGCTACAAATCAGTCTTACCACTGTAAAGTAATGAAATGGTTATAGATTTCTGCTCACACAACTTAAGGAATTGTCCAGTGAAACACTCTGTAATTTGTGAAAAAAAGAAAGCTAGTTTTAGAAAATAATGTAGATTCAGAAATGAAGGACACCATCTCTTACGCACAGAAAAATGAGGAAAATTGTTTACACATAGAAAAAGAGAAGAGGAAAGCAAATAATCATAGAGGAGAAAAAAGAAGAGAGCATTTGGGATGGAGGGCTCCCGCCAGCTTTCCTTCCAGTTCCTGGCCATTCTTTTTCTTTTTTTTTTTTTTAAGTCTTTTATTTTTTTAATTATACTTTAAGTTCTGAGATACATGTGCAGAACGTGCAGGTTTGTTACATAGGTATGCATGTGTCATGCTGGTTTGCTGCACCCATCAACTCGTCATCTACATTAGGTGTTTCTCCTAATGCTATCCCTCTCCTTGCCCCTCACTCCTGACAACCCTAGTGTGTGATGTTCCCCTCCCAGGGTCCACGTGTTCTCATTGTTCAACTCCCACTTATGGATGAGAACATGTGGTGTTTGGTTTTCTGTTCCTGTGTTAGTTTGCTGAGAATGACGGTTTCCAGCATCATCCATGTCCCTGCCAGGGACATGAACTCATTCTTTTTTATGGCTGCATAGTATTCCATGGTATATATGTGCTGCATTTTCTTTATCCAGTCTATCATTGATGGGCATTTTGGTTGGTTCCAAGTCTTTGCTATTGTGAATAGTGCTGCAGTAAGCATACATGTGTATGTGTCTTTATAGAAAAATAATTTATAATCCTTTGGGAATATACTCAGTAATGGTATTGCTGGGTCAAATGGTATTTTTGGTTCTAGATCCTTGAGGAATCGCCACACTGTCTTCTACAATGGTTGAACTAATTTACACTCCCACCAAGAGTGTAAAAACATTCCTATTTCTCCACATCCTCTCCAGCATCTGTTGTTTCCTGACTTTTTAATGATCACCATTCTAACAGGCATGAGATGGTATGTCATTGTGGTTTTGATTTGCATTTCTCTAATGACCAGTGATAATGAGCTTGTTTTCATATGTTTGTTAGTTGCATAAATGTCTTCTTTTAAGAAGCGTCTGTTCATATCCTTCGCCCACTTTTTGATGGGGTTGTTTTTTTCTTGTAAATTTGCTTAAGCTCCTTATAGATTCTGGATATTAGCCCTTTGTCAGATGGATAGATTGCAAAAATTTTCTCCCATTCTGTAGGTTGCCGGTTCACTCTGGTGATAGTTTCTTTTGCTGTCAGAAGCTCTTTAGTTTAATTAGATCCCATTTTTCAATTTTGGCTTTTGTTTCCATTGCTTTTGGTGTTTCAGTCATGAAGTCATTGCCCATGCCTATTTCCCGAATGGTATTGCCTAGCTTTTCTTTGAGGGTTTTTATGAGTTTAGGTCTTATGGTCTTATGTTTAAATCTTTAATCAATTTTGAGTTTATTTTTGTATAAGGTATAAGGAAGGGGTCCAGTTTCAGTTTTCTGCATATGGCTAGCCAGTTTTCCCAACATCATTTATTAAATAGGGAATCCTTTCACCATTGCTTGTTTTTGTCACGTTTGTCAAAGATCAGATGGTTGTAGATGTGTGGTGTTATTTCTGAGGCCTCTGTTCTGTTCCATTAGTCTATGTATCTGTTTTGGTACTAGTACCATGCTGTTTTGGTTACTGTAGCCTTGTAGTATAGTTTGAAGTCAGGTAAGGTGATGCCTTCAGCTTTGTTCTTTTTGCCTGGGATTGTCTTGGCTATACGGGCTCTTCCTTGGTTCCATATGAAATTCAAAGTAATTTTTTAAATTCTGTGAAGAAAGTCAATGGTAGCCTGATGGGGATAGCATTGAAGCTATAAATTACTTTGGACAGTATGGCCATTTAAACGATTTTGATTCTTCCTATCCATGAGCATGGAATGTTTTTCCATTTGTTTGTGTCCTCTCTTATTTCCTTGAGCAGCAGTTTGTGTTTCTCCTTGAAGAGGTCCTTCACATCCCTTGTAAGTTGTATTCCTAGGTATTTTATTCTCTTTGTAGCAATTGTTAATGGGAGTTCACTCATGATTTGGCTCTCTGTTTGTCTATTGTTGTTGTATAGGAATGCTTGTGATTTTTGCACACTGATTTTGTATCCTGAGACTTTGCTGAAGTTGCTTATCACCTTAAGGAGTTTTTGTGCTGAGACCATGTGGCTTTCTAAAAATGCAATTATGTCACCTGCAAACAGAGACAATATGACTTCCTCTCTTCCTATTTGAATACCCTCTATTTCTTTCCCTTGCCTGATTGCCCTGGCCAGAAATTCCAATACTATGTTGAATAGGAGTGGTGAGAGAGGGCATCCTTGTCTTGTGCTGGTTGTCAAAGGGAGTGCTTCTAGCTTTTGCCAATTCAGTATGATATTGGCTGTGGGTTTGTCATAAACAGCTCTTATTATTTTGAGATACATTCCATCATTACCTAGTTTACTGAGTGTTTTTAGAATGAAGGGTGTTGAATTTTATCCAAGGCCTTTTCTGCATGTATTGAGATAATCATGTGGTTTTTGTCATTGGTTTTGTTTATGATAGATTATGTATATTGATTTTCCTATGTTGAACCAGCTTTGCATCCCAGGGATGAAGCTGACTTGATCGTGGTGGATAAGCTTTATAATGTGCTGCTGGATTCAGTTTGCCAGTATTTTATTGAGGATTTTTGCATTGATGTTCATCAGGGATATTGGCATGACATTTTCTTTTTTTGCTGTGTCTCTGCCATGTTTTGGTATCAGGATGATGCTGGCTTCATAAAGTGAGTTAGGGAGGAGTCCCTCTTTTTCTATTGTTTGGAGTAGTTTCAGAAGAAATGGTACTAGCTCCTCTTTGTACTGCTGGTAGAATTCAGGTGTGAATCCATTTGGTCCTGGGCTTTTTTTGTTGGTAGACTATTAATTACTGCCTCAATTTCAGAACTTGTTATTGGTCTGTTTAGGGATTCAAATTCTTCCTACTTTAGTCTTGGGAGGGTGTATGTGTCCAGGAGTTTATCCATTTCTTCTAGATTTTCTAGTTTATTTGTGTTAAGGTGTTTATAGTGTTCTCTGATGGCAGTTTGTATTTGGGATCTGTGGTGATATCCTCTTTATCATTTTTTATTGTGTCTATTTGATTCTTCTCTCTTTTCTTCTTTTTTAATCTGGCTAGTGGTCTATCTATTTTGTTAATCTTTTCAAAAAAACCAGCTTCTGGATTCATTAATTTTTTGAAGGGTTTTTTGTGTTTCTATCTCCTTCAGTTCTGCTCTGATCTCAGTTATTTCTTGTCTTCTGCTAGCTTTTGAATTTGTTTGCTCTTGCTTCCCTAGTTTTTATAATTGTGATGTTAGTGTATCGATTTTAGATCTTTCCCGCTTTCTCCTGTGGGTATTAAGTGCTGTAAATTTACCTCTAAACACTGCTTTAGCTGTGTCCCAGAGATTCCGGTACATTGTGTCTTTGTTCTCATTGGTTTCAAAGAACTTATTTATTTCTGTCTTAATTTTATTATTTACCAGATAGTCATTCAGGAGCAGGTTGTTCAGTTTCCCTGTAGTTTTGTGGTTTAGAGTGAGTTTCTTAATCCTGAGTTCTAATTTGATTGCATTGTGGTTGGAGAGACTGTTTGTTATTATTTCCATTCTTTTGCATTTGCTAAGGTGTGTTTTGCTTCCAATTATGTACTCGATTTTAGAATAAGTGCTATGTGGTGCTGAGAAAATGTATTTTATGTTGATTTGGGGTGGAGAGTTCTGTAGATGTCTAACATGTCCACTTGGTCCAGAGCTGAGTTCAAGTTCTGAATATCCTTGTTAATTTTCTGTCTTGTTAATCTGTCTAATATTGACAGTGGGGTGTTAAAGTCTCCTACTGTTATAGAGTGTGAGTCTATTTTAGGTCTCTAAGAACTTGCTTTATGAATCTGGTTGCTCCTGTATTGGGTGCATATGTATTTAGGATAGTTAGCTCTTTTTGTTGCATTGATCCCTTTACCATTATGTAATGCCCTTTTTTGTCTCTTTTGATCTTTATTGGCTTAATGTCTGTCTTATCAGAGAATAGGATCACAATCCCTGCTTTTTTTTGCTTTCCATTTGCTTGGTAAATCTTCCTCCATCCCATTATTTTGAGCCTGTGTGTCTTTGCATGTGAGGTGGGTCTCCTGAATACAGCACACAGATAGGTCTTGACTCTATCCAATTTGCCAGTCTGTGTCTTTTAATTGGGGGCATTTAGCCTATTTACATTTAAAGTTAGTATTGTTATGTGTGAATTTGAGCCTGTCATATGATGCTAGCTGGTTATTTTGCCCATTATTTGATGCAGTTTCTTCATAGTGTCGATGGTCATTATATTTTGGTATGTTTTTCCAGTGGCTGGTACCAGTTTTTCCTTTACATATTTGGTGCTTCCTTAAGGAGCTCTTGTAAGGCAGGCCTGGTGGTTACAAAATTCCTCAGCATTTGCTTGTCTGTAAAGGGTTTTATTTCTCCTTCACTTATGAAGCTTAGTTAGGCTGGTTATGAAAATCTGGGTTGAAAATTCTTTTCTTTAAGAATGTTGAATATTGGTCCCCACTCTCTTCTGGCTTGTAGGGCTTCTTCAGAGATCCGCTGTTAGTCTGATGGGCTTCCCTTTGTGGGTAACCCGACCTTTCTCTCTTGTTGCCCTTAATATTTTTTCCTTCATTTCAACCTTGGTAAATCTGACGATTATGTGTCTTGGGGTTGCTCTTCTTGAGGAGTATCTTTGTGGTGTTCTCTGTATTTCCTGAATTTGAATGTTGGCCTGTCTTGCTAGGTTGTGGAAGTTCTCCTGGATAATATCCTGAAGTGTGTTTTCCTACGTGGTTCCATTCTCACCATCACTTTCAGGTACATCAATCAAATGTAAGTTTGGTCTTTTCACATAGGCCCATATTTTTTGGATGCTTTGTTTGTTCCTTTTCATTCTTTTTTCTCTAATCTTGTCTTCATGCTTTATTTCATTAAGTTGATCATCAATCTCTGATATCCTTTCTTCCACTTGATTGATTCAGCTATTGATACTTGTGTATGCCTCACGAAGTTCTCGTGCTGTGTTTTTCAGCTCCATCAGGTCATTTATGTTCTTCTTTGAACTGGTTATTCTAGTTAGCAATTCCTCTAACCTTCTATCAATTCTTAGCTTTCTTGCTTTGGGTTAGAACATGCTCCTTTAGCTCAGAGGAGTTTGTTATTACCCATGTTCTGAAGCCTACTTCTGTGAATTCGTCACACTCATTCTCCTTCCAGTTTTGCTCTCTTGCTGGTGAGGATTCGTGATCTTTTGGAGGAGAGGAGTCGTTCTGGTTTTTGGAATTTTCAGCCTTTTTGCGCTGGTTTTTCCTCATCTTTGTGGATTTATCTACCTTTGGTCCTTAATTTTGGTGACATTCGGATGGGGTTTGGGGGTAGGCATTGTTTTTGTTGATGTTGATGTTATTGTTTTCCGTATGTTAGTTTTTCTTTTAACAGGCCCCTCTTCTGCAGCTCTGCTGGAATTTGCTTGGGGTCCACTCCAGACCCTGTTTACCTGTGTATCACCAGCGGAGGCTGCAAAACAGCAAAGATTACTGCCTTCTCCTTCCTCTGGAAGCTTCATCCCAGAGGGGCACCCACCAGATGCTAGCTGGAGCTCTCCTGTATGAGGTGTCTGTCAACCTCTGCTGGGAGGTCAAGTGCTGTGCTGGGAGATCCCCTACTCTTCAGAGCGTGCAGTCAGTTTAAAACTGCTGAAGCTGCACCCACAGCCGCCCTTTCCCCCAGGTGCTCTGTCCCAGGGAGACGGGAGTTTTATGTTTAAGCCCCTGAGTGGGGATGCTGCCTTTTTTTCAGAGATGCCCTGCCCAGACAGAAGCAATCTAGAGAGGCAGTCTGGCTTCAGTGGGTCCTGACCAGTTTGAACTTTCTGGGTGTTTCTTTACAATGTGAAAGGAAAACTGCCTGCTCAAACCTCAGTAATGGCTGACTCCCCTCCCCCCACCAAGTTTGAGTGTCCCAGGTCAACTTCAGACTGCTGTGCTGGCAGAAAGAATTTCAAGCTCGTGGACCTTAGCTTGTTGGGCTCCATGGGGGTGGGATCCGCTGAGCAAGACCACTTGGCTCCTTGGCTTCAGTTTCCTTTCCAGGGGAGTGAATGGTTCTGTCTCACTGGTGTTCCCGGGGCCACTGTGGTACAAAAAAAAAAAAAAAAAAAAAACAACAAACAAACTCCTGCAGCTCGCTCCATGTCTGCTTAAACGGCTGCCCAGTTTTGTGCTTAAAACCCCAGGGCCCTGGTGGTGTAGGTACCTGAGGGAATCTCCTGGTCTCCGGGTTGCGAAGACAGTGGGAGTGGGACAAGCATAGTATCTGGGCTAGATAGCACCATTTCTCATGGCACATTCCCTCATGGCTTCCCTTGGCTAGGGGAGGGAGTCCTCGACGCCTTGTACTTCCTGGGTGAGGTGATGCCTCACCCTGCTTCTGCTCATCCTCCGTGGGCTGCATCCACTGTCTAACCAGTCTCAATGAAATGAGCCGGGTACCTCAATTGGAAATGCAGAAATCCCCTGCCTTCTGCATTGGTCTTGCTGGGAGCTGCAGACCGGACCTGTTCCTATTTGGCCATCTTGCCTTACACATTGTTCCTGTCCATTCCATACTTCCTGTCCTCTGTAAGAGCTTTCAGTTAACTCAAGTGAATTTCTATTTCTTACAACTAAGTAATGTTTGACTCAGACAATGCTTATGGTTAAAAGTTCTTTGTTTCCAACTGAAATTACTGAGATAACAGACTCAGAGCCATGATGCTGTCTAGTTCAAATGTTTTCTATTATAATTTTTTCTTTATTAATAATTTATTAATATTTGAGGTGATGGATATGTGTATCATTCCACACTTTGCTAAAAATCATAACATCACTTTGTAACCCACAAACATATAGAGCTGTGTTTTTAATTTATAATAAAAATGATTTAAATTAGAAAAATAAAAAGTAATATATGCTCCATGTACAAAAACATCAAATAATATGGAAGAATAGAAAGTGAAGATGCATATTCCAAGTCTTACTCTCTCCTGATGCCATTCCTCAGAAGAAAATTCCTGTTAAGTGTTGTTGCATATCCTTTCAGACATTTTTATGTATATTTATAAACAGAAAAACCTATATTAATATACATGTATGTGTATGTATGCATGTATCTATCTATCTATCTATCTATCTATCTATCTATCTATCTATCTTTCATCTATCTATCCTATTTCAATTTAAATGTGATGTCTATTCCTGTTTATTCTCCAGCCACAGGAAACATCTGCTCAGTCTCTGTATAAGCCTTCATGAGTCTGAGGTCAACCATTAATTGCTTTTTAATTTTCCTTTCTCCTGGTCAAATAATCTCAACTCCATTAACTTTCCCTTGGTAAATCTATTTAACCACTATTTTTTCCCTTTCTCACTATAAAAGAAAAATTGGTTTGTGAATTAAGCACCCTAATAAAATTTTTAAATGTCTCTAATACTATGTTTTTAATACTGGCTAGCTCTGGATCAAAGTCTCACCATCTGTGTAAAGGGGTCATTGACCATCCAGTCAGTTTTGCAGCCTAATTTTGTTTGACATTCAGCCGATTACTCTCTGCTAATAGATATTACAGTTATGGAGAGTGGAATGTCATCTCAGTTAATTCATTATCATGTTTTAAATTTATACTAAATAGTAACATGAGTTTCCTGTTTAACAAGATGTGACTACCTTAAAGCTGAAGATAGTTGATAGACTTTCTTTACAGATATTCCTCATTTTTCCACATTTGCTCCACAATGGTGATCATCTAAATTATCTATTGTGCATCAATGTCTGAATACTTACCTAGAGAATACCTAGAGAAAGTTATTTTTAGTAGAGTAGCTAATTAATTTTTAAAATAGTCTTGATATTCCTGAGATATCAAAATAGAAAAAAATCTCCCATTGGCTTCCATTTCATTTATTTTTTAAACCTCTGTGTAAAATTTTTCGAGATATAGATACATACAGAAAAGTATATAAAACCTATCTGTAGGGCTTAAATAATAAAATAAATATCTCTGTACCCACCACCCAGGGTTAAGAAACAGGATATAACCAGCACCTTGGAGGCACTTTGCCAATTGCATCCCTCAAACTCTCTCCCAGAGATTAATCTTGGTCTTAACATTTTTATTCTCCTTGCTTTCTTTGAAGTTTTGCCATCTAGATATCTATCCTTAAACACTTTTATATTGTTTATTCTATATTTTATTGTTTTATTATATTTTAAAAATTTTAAACTTTATATAAATTGAATCCTACTATATGAATTTTTGTGATTTCAGCAAGATGATTTTGAGATTCATTCATATCGATGAATATAAGTTGAATTAATTTCAGTCACAAATGATGTTTCATTGTATAAATAGTTTACAATATTTATTCATTATATTACTAATGAACTTTTAGGTTGCTTTCTGTTTTGCTATTATTGATAATGTTCGTGAACATTCTTAGATATTTGCCCAGCAGAGGGATTGCTTAGTTCCATCAAAAAAATTTATTTTAACATCATGAAAATCTTTGCACATAGTAGGCCCTGAGAAATGTTTGAATGAATTAATTTCAATAATTTGATAGTAGATTAAAGTCTCTTTAATATTCCCTAGCAAATATGTACTGGGGAACAAATACATAGGACATATTTGGAGGTAGAATCCAAGGTAAAGACTTAGTAATTGCTTAATTTCATTTACATTTTCCAGAAGGAACTAAACCCTTGTTGAAGAAAACACAGCACAACTAGAAAGGAATAACTCCTTGTCATTAAGTGTGTTCATGCTAGACCACCAAGCAAGAACATATTTGCTCTGCTAAGCTCTTTTAAAACCTTTAGGGGCAAGGACAGATAGAGACAAGCACAGTAAGTCAAATATTTGCCCAGCTGACTCTTCCTGTCATGTTGTTCTTTATATAGGTGGCAGTAAATTTTCCCTTCAGGTCTCTTCATGGTCCTTCTATTATGATTCATTACATTCCAATTCCCATCAAAAAGCATTTATTAAGTGCTTAGTTATTCATTGTATTGCAAATGAAATCATGGCTACAAAGTGGATTAGTATTCTTTGTTGCTGAAAAAGCTGAATAACTTTGTTTAACCTCCATCTTATGTTAGAACTCCAGCTGTACTATCAATTCTTCCCACAGTTTGAATGATTTATATGATATGCAAAAGCCTACACATTTGGAACACAAGGGTAACTATGATGACGTCCCTGTAGTCACTTGCAGCCCCAGGGAAACTAGTTTAGTCACCATCTCCCTCTGGCAGGAAATATTAAGAAATCAAGTACTTCCTGCCTTGGAATTAAGCTTTTCTGAGTTCTTGTGGCAGGGATGTTGATTAAGACACAGTTTTCGGGGTTCCACATTTGCTTGCCCTGATATCAGTTACCTATCTGATTTCTTTAGCTTCCAACCTGAATTCCTGGCTTGCAAAGCTTAGCTTATTTCTTTAATTGCTTAATAATTCTAATTCTTTATTTCCCAAATGATCATTGTAGATGTAATTGGAGGTGTCCTGACTTATAGCTTGAGTATGAATAACTGCCCCCAGCAGTGAACCACATTTCCAAGTATTATATTTGACTTCACTAATTTATATTAGTAGGAGAACAAGAAATCCAATCTCTCTCCCTGACACTCACCTAACCTACCTTTTGTATTCCAAGGGCTGAGCCTATTTTTGTCTTGTTGCTAGCTCTACTGCTTTTATTTTTCATGCAATTAAAATGCCCAAAACAATTCCTATGGTTAAAGTTCTCCTTTAAATCTAATATGCAGTGACTCCTAGCTCAAGAGTAATAGGACCCCTCTTAAAAAGTGAGCTCAGCTGCCATCTGCTATCTTTTCTCTTTTTTGTAGTATCTACTTGACAAGGTATTAAAGACACCATGAAGTCTAATGCTAATGTTTTCTATTATAATATTTTCTTTATTAATATTTTAAGTTAGAAAAATGAGAAGTAATATATAATTACCCTGCTAGAGTGTGAATTTGGGTTCATCACCTGATATAGTTGCTGGAAAACGGATGCCCAGTTAATCATGAATTTCAGATAAACAACAAATAAATTTTTAGTATAAGCATGTCCTTTGCAAAGTTTGAGACATACTTACACTAACAAAATTATCCATTGTTTATCTAAAATTCAAATTTAACTGAGCATTTTGTATTTTAGTTTGCTAAATCTGGCAATCCTACCTCTTGAGCTGGAGGACTTTGCAAATGACAGTAGATGTTGCTTATTCTTAAAAACCACTACCTTCTCCAACAGCATCCATCTGTGTACTTCCTTGTAAAATCCAGTTTTAGTAAAGAACCCAACTAAGTCAGTTTAGCAAGAACCACCCCTGCAAACATCTGATCATCCTCAATATCTGATTGGGTTCCTCATCCTCCACTATTCCCCAGGTGATAAATGATCGCTTCAGCCTGTCTTCAGCTAGAATCCTGTTAGGTCAGCTTAGCCAGAATCCCTCTAAGCCCTGATGTTTCCTCTTAGTAATTTTCTGTCAACTGACTCCCACCTTGCTCCTTGGCTAGAAACTCCCACTTGCCCATGCTATATTCAGAGTTGGGCCCAATTTCTCTCTTTCACTGCAAGACCCAGTTGCAGTGGTCTCTATACCTATTATGATTGTCCTGAATAAAGTCTTCCTTATTGTGCTTTAACAAATATTATTGAATAAGTTTTAGCAATGTACCGTAAGATGAAGCTTATGATGATGAACTATAAAATCCAGTAACTTTTGTATCAACCATTGCAGATCACTGCCCAGTGATTCTTCAATATTTCTGAGAAGGATAACCTTTCTCCCTAACATCCTCCTCAGTACTCTCTGATGGCAGTGGTATTCCAGAATGAAATTGTCCTGAGGTCCCAATATTCTAGCTCTTTAGATTTATGCACATAGTTACTTTGGGAAGACATAAGACTGCCCATGGAAAGACTAATTTGGGATATGCCTGGGCCCCCTCACCTATGCAGAACCACTCTTCTCCCAACAGTCATGTGTCTTGGGCTTAGCTTTTTCTGCCCTCATTGTGACCAAATTTCTGTGGCTTCTTTGCCTTTCATTGTCACTGAATCTCTGTTGGTGTTATCCTAATCTAACAAGTTTTAATAGTCTTGAGTCTTGGGGGGAATGTAGTTTAAGCTCCTATACTTTTACATATCTCAGGAAGCCACTAATCTTATTCAAATATGTTTCCTTCAAGCAATCTCAAAGATACAGCTAGTAGTAGTAGTTTCTCTTGACAAATGAAGGAAGGAAAGAAGGAAGAAAAAGGATGGGAAAGGGAAGAGGGAAAGAAGAAAGGGGGAGGGGGGAAGGAGGGAAGGAGAGAGAGCAAGAGAGAAAGAGGAAGAGAGAAATAGAAAGACAGAGGGATGGAATGTTCCACCTCTGGGCATACCAAAAAAGGAAGAAAGGAAGAGAAAAGTATTTGAAGTTCTATTTCAATGGACACAGTTAAATTAGTATTAAACACAGTTTAATACTTAATCAATAATGATTAAAATTAGGGGAAAATGAAGCAACAATGATTCCCAAATCTAGCAGTGATCACTATTACTATAACATCTTTGGTCTTTCAAAGATTTTTCTATGCATGCTTGTGTGAGTATATATGTGTATTTTTCTGTGGGAGTGTCTACATACTCACACAAACAAATGGATTCATACTCTGTATTTTCAAATATATATATATATATATATTCACTTAATAGTATATTATATTTTTTCCATATCATTATACTACAATGATATATCTAAAATATCATTGTAGTAACTATGGAATATTTCACTGATTGTAATGCTTAATGAATTTATGGATTGGATCCTTAACAGAAAAAAAAAACCCTATTTTGTACTTTTATTTCCAATTAACATCTTGTGGCTAAATTTTTGCACATATCTTTATTTCCTTAGTGTAAATTGTCAGTTGTAGAGTGTCTGAAACTGGGTAAAGGATATTTTTCATATAGATATATATATGTTTAATTTTATTTTGAAATAGTTTTAGATGTAGAGAAGAGTTGCAAAGATAGTGCAGACAGTTTCTCTATACTCTACATCCAGCTTCCCCAATGGTTACTATCTTAACCACAGTACATTTATCAGTACTAGGAAATTAACACTGATAAATACTCTTAATTTAGCTACAATTAGTAGTATTAAGACTAATGTCTTTTTTTTCTGTTAAGAATCCAATCCATAAAAGCATGTTGCATTTAGTCATCATGTTTTTTTAATCTTTTTCAAATTATTTTTCATGACCTTGATATTTTTCAAAAGTACCAGTTAGATAATTTGTAGAATGTCCCTCAGTTTGAATTTGTCTGATTTTTTTTCATTATTAGGTTGGAAACGTGTCAATATTGTTTAAAGGTTTTTGACATATACATTAGAAGCCCTCTCACCCAATATGAGTAATAGGTTAAAGAAGTTGTTTAAAGCAGGAGATCTTTCAAAATTATATATATATAATTATTATATATATATAATTATTTTATATATAATTATTATATATATAATTATTTATATATAATTATTATATATATAATTATTTTATATATATATATAATTTGCTTTTCATGACTTCACTTGGCAATATTTTTATGTTGGGCCAAGGTTTTGTTTGTTTTTTGTTATTAGTAAATTCTACTGCTTGGAGTTCTAAATCATCTTCCTTTCATAAATCACATGTAGAATTAATAAATAATTCATGATTTTAGTTTCAATTTGTTTAAAATGGAGAGAGAACTTAAAGCACTTGAAATTCAAGATTTTTACCATTTTATTTTGAATGTGACTCACCCACATCTGACAATTTTCTTTTTCTATTTTCTTTTGAAATGCATATTCATTGAGTGTTTTCAAAGCACTTAGTTTTCATTAAAAAACAAATCACTTTTTAATCTCATCATGCTGTATAATATTTACTTAAATAAGCATTATAATAAAGAATACGACTGAAATGAGTAAGTTTAGGAAAAACAAAACTGACTCTTGGTAGATAAATCCCTTTGGTCACTAACCATTGAGAAAGCAGCAGTCCTTAGGTGAACTTGAGAGAAGCCTGCTAGCTTCAAGTGTTCTGCATGCAGAGAGTACCTGGTGCTTTGTAGAGGCAATGGTGAGTTCCGATTAATCTAGAAAGCTGTTTAGGAAGAGACCAGTTAAGAGAGCTGCTGATGTATTTCCAATTGTCCTCCAGTGGAATTGTAACCTATTTATGTTCCCAATTACATTGTAGGAGAATTTCTGTTCCCTATCTTTGGTAACAGTGAATAAGAGTATATCAAACTTGTAATATTTCAAAATAGATTACATAGAAATAATTTATGTTAATAGTAGAAAATTATTTCTTGGTGATGACCGAAAAGACTGATTCTCTTGGTTATTTTGCTTATTAATCATCTGTATTTCTCTATTTGTTTCTGATCTTAATGTGTTTTTATGCAGATAGCAACCAAATTCTCTGACCTGATTTTATTTCAAAGTTTCTAGACGGTGACCCGCTTCAATTACCTGGTAACAATTGTTCTATTAACTGCTGTATTATGAATCTGGGACAGAATTATGTTTCTTTGAATCACTCTCTGTCTGGTGACTTCCAGTATGAACATTATAAGTATCTTCTGTATTTAAAAAGCCAGATAGAAAAAGAAAAGAATCATTCACCAACAAAGGGGGGATTTAACATGGGGATTAGAAACAACATGTCCAGATAAGCCATGCTACTTGCATTTATTTCATCTATCACCTCTCTACATACACTCCTACTACTATTCTTTCGCTGGCCTTCCTACTGTTCTTGGAACGCACTGGGCACATTCCCACTCTGGGTCTTTCTGCTGGCTGTTCCCTTTGCCAGGAACATTCTTTTCCCAGTTATCTGCATGGCTAGCTCCCTTACCTCTTCCAAGTCTTTGCTCAAATGACATATTTGCACAGAAGTCTACACTGATTACCCTACTTAAAACTTGCTACTCCAACCACTTTTGACTACCCTGACTTGTTCTTTATTTTTATAGCACTTACAACTTTCCTCATATTATACCATTTACATTTTAGTCATATACATTAGTTTTTAAAAAAAATTATGAGTGTATAGTTGGTGTATATATTTATGGAGTACATGAGATATTTTGATAAAGGCATACGATGTGTACTAATCACATCAGGGTAAATGGAGTATCCATTATCTCAAGCATTTATAATTTCTTTGTGTTATAAACCTTCCAATTATACTCTTAGTTTTTAAAAAATTTATTTATTTATTTATTTATTTATTTATTTATTTATTTATTGTTTGAGATGGAGTCTCAGTCTGTCACCCAGGCTGGACTGCAGTAGCACGATCTCATCTCACTGCAACCTCCGCCTCCTGGGTTCAAGCAACTCTCCTTCCTCAGCCTCCCAAGTAGCCAGGACTACAGGTGTGCACCACTATGCCTGGCTAATTTTTGTATTTTTTAAATAGAGACAGAGTTTTGCCATGTTGGCCAGGCTGGTCTCAAACTCCTGACCTCAGGTGATCCACCCACCTCGGCCTCCCAAAGTGCTGGGATTACAGGCGTGAGCCCCCAAGACTGGTCACTCTTAGTTATTTTATTTTATTTTTTATTTATTTATTTATTTATTTATTTATTTATTTATTTATTTGAGACAGAGTCTCGCTCTGTGGCCCAGGCTGGGGTGCAGTGGCGCAATCTCGGCTCACTGCAAGCTCTGCCTCCCGGGTTCACGTCATTCTCCTGCCTCAGCCTCCTGAGTAGCTGGGACTACAGGCGCCCGCCACCACGCCCGGCTAATTTTTTGTATTTTTAGTAGAGACAGGGTTTCACCGTGGTCTCGATCTCCTGACCTCGTGATCCGCCCGCCTCGGCCTCCCAAAGTGCTGGGATTACAAGCGTGAGCCACCGCACCCAGCCTACTCTTAGTTATTTTTAAACGTACAATAAATTATTGTTGGCTGTGGTTACTCTGTTGTGCTATAAAATACTAGATCTCATTCATGCTATCTGCTATTGTACTCATTAACCATTCCCACTCCCCCTCCCCTTACTACCTTTCCCAGCCTCTGGTAACAATCATTCTACCCTCAGTCTTCATCAGTTCAATTGTTCTAATTTTTAGATCCCACAAATGGGCGAGAATATGTGAAGTGTGTCTTTCTGTACCTGCCTTATTTAACTTAGTGCAATGAGCATCCATGTGGTTGCAAATGACAGGATATCATTCTTTTTATGGCTGAATAGTACTTCATTGTGTTTATGTACCACATTTTCTTTATCCATTCATCTGTTGATGAACACTTAGGTCACTTACAAATCTTTCCTATTGCGAATAGTACTGCAATAAACATGAGAGTGCAGATATCTCTTTGACATACTGACTTCATTTCCTTTGGATAAAGAACCAGTAGTGGAATTGCTGGGTCATATGATAGCTCTATTTTTATTTTTCTCTGGAAGCTCTATACTGTTCTCCATCTTGGCTGTACTAATTTACATTCCCACCAACAGTGTACGAGGATTCCCTTTTCTCCACATCCTCACCAGCATTTGTTATTGCATGACTTTTGGATAAATGTAAATTTTACTGAGGCAAGATGATACCTCACTGTGGTTTTAATTTGCATTTCTCTGATGATTAGTGAAGTTGAACACCTTTCCATATGTCTGCCATTTGTGGATCTTCTTTTGAAAAATGTCTATTCAGCTCTTTTAACCATTTTAAATTGGATTATTAGATCCTTTCCTATTGAGTTGTTTGGGCTTCTTGCATACTTTGCTTATTGATTCCTTGTCAGATGGATAGTTTCCAAATATTTTCTCCTATTCTGTGGGTTGTTTCTTCACTTTGTTGATTGTTTCCTTGCTGTAGAGAAGCTTTTTAACTTGATGTGATCCCATTTATCCATTTCTTCTTTGGTTACCTGTGCTTTGGGTGTATTAATTAATAAATCTTTGCCCATTCAAATTTCCTAAAGACTTTCCCTAATGTTTTCTTTTAGTAGTTTCATAGTTTTAGGTCTTGGATTTAAGTATATAATCTATTTTGTTTTGATTTTCGTATACTGTGAGAGATAGGGGTCTAGTTTCATTCTGCATATGGATATCTAATTTTCCCTGCACCATTTATTGAAGAGACTGTCCTTTTCCCAATGTATGTTCTTGACACCTTTGTTGAAAATGAATTCACTGTGGATGTATAAATTTATTTCTGCTTTCTCTATTGTGTTCCATTGGTTTTTATGTCTGTTTTTTTTCTGCCTGTACCATGCTGTTTTGGTTATTAAAGCTATGTAGTATAATTTGATGTCTGGTAATGTGATTGCTACATTGGTGTTCCTTTTGCTCAGGATGCCTTTGGCTTTCCTGGGTCTTTTGTGGCTCCACATACAGTTTAGGATTATTATTATTTTTATTTCTGTAGAGAATGTCATTGGTAATTTTATAGGGATTGCATTGAATCTGTACATTGCTTTGGGTAGTATGAACACTTTAACAATATTGATTCTTCCAATCCATAAACATGGAATATCTTTCCACTTTTTTGTGTCCTCTTCAATTTCTTGCATCAATGTTTTATAGTTTTCATTGTAGATACCTTACACTTCTTTGGTTAAATTTATTCTTAGGTGTCTAATTTTATATGTAGCTATTGTAAATGGGATTACTTCCTTGATTTCTTTTTTAGATTGCTGCATATAGAAATGCTACTGATTTTTGTATGTTGCCTTTGTTTTCCTGAAAATGTACCAAATATGTTTATCAGTTTTAATAGTGTTTTTGGTGGAGTCTTTAGGTTTTTCCAAATATAAAATCACATCATCTGCAAAGAAGGATAATTTGATTTCTTCCTTTCCAATTGGATGTCCTTTATTTCTTTTCTTGTGTGATTTGTGTAGTAGTTGTGGGTCTGCAATTTATAGCTTATATTGTTTTGAAGTAAGGTCTTTCTATCCCCAGTTTTTTTTAGGGTTTTTATCATGATGGTCTGTTGAATTTTATCAAATGCTTTTTCAGTATCAGTGGAAATCATCATACCCTTTTTTTGTCCTGCATTCTGCTGATGTAATGTATCACAT
This sequence comes from Symphalangus syndactylus, assembly GCF_028878055.3. Taxonomy (NCBI): domain Eukaryota; kingdom Metazoa; phylum Chordata; class Mammalia; order Primates; family Hylobatidae; genus Symphalangus; species Symphalangus syndactylus. Next base: position 34,906,503 of record NC_072443.2, on the reverse strand, counting down.
TCATTGACTGGTGTATGTTGAACTGTACTTACATCCCTGGGATAAATCCCACTTGGTCATGCTGGATGTTATTTTTAATGTGTTATTGAATTTGGTTTGCTAGCATTTTGTGGAGAATTTTTGCATCAATGTTCACCAAGGATATTGTCTTTTTTTAATGTATTTTTTTCTGGTTTTGGTATCATGGTAATATTAGCCTTGTAGAATGAGTTTGGAACAATTACCTCCTTCTCTATTTTTGGAATAGTTTGAGTAGGATTGAATTTAGTTCTTTAAATGTTTGATCAAATTCAGCAGTGATGCCATCGGGTCCTGGGCTTTTCTTTGCTGGGAGATGTTTTATATGATTTCAGTCTCATTACTTGTTATTAGTCTATTCAGATTTTGGATTTTTTCCTGGCTCAATCATTGTAGGCTGTATTTGTCTAGGAATTTATCCATTTCTTATAGGTTTTCCAATTTATTGTCATAAATTAGTAGTTGCTCATGGCAGCCTCTAATGATCCTTTGCATTTTTGCAGTATCAGTTGTAATGTCTCCTTTTTCATCTCTGATTGTATTTATTTGAGTCTTCTCTCTTTTTGTCTTATTTAGTATGACTAAACGTTTGCTAATTTTGCTTACCGTTTCATAAAACTAACTTCTTGTTTTGTTGATCTTTGGTATTATTTTTGGTTTCAATTTCATTTATTCTTGCTCTGATATTTACTATTTCTTTTCTTCTGCTAATTTTGGGTTTGGTTTGCTCTTGCTTTTCTAGTTCTTTAAGATGCATTGTTAAGTTGTTTATTTGAATTTTTAAAAGCTTTTTCAATGTAAGCACTTATTGTTATAAACTTTCCTCTTATTACTGCTCTTGCTCTATCCCAAATGTTTTGGTATGATGTGTTTCCATCTTCATTTGTTTCAAGAAATTTAAAATTTTCATTTTAATGTCTTCATTGACTTGCTGTTCAGAAGTCAGGAACATATTGTTTAATTTCCATGTGTTTGTATAGTTTCCAAAGTTTCTGTTGTTATTGACTTCTCCTTTTATTCCATTTTGGTCAAAGAAGATACTTGATATAACTTCAATTTTTTGAAATTTTAAAGACTTGTTTTGTGGCCTTACATATGGTCTATGCTTGAGAATGATCCATGTGTTGAGGAGAAAATGTATTCTGCAGACATTGAATCACTATCACTATTGAATATCTATCAGATTCATATGGTCTACAGTGCAGCTTAAGCCTGATGTTTCCTTGCCGACTTTCTGTTTGGATGATCTGTCCAATGCTAAAAGTGGGGTGCTGAACTCTCCAACTGTTACTTTATTGAGGTCTATCTCTCTCATTAGCTCTAATAATATTTGCTTTATATATCTATGTGTTCCAGTGTTGGGTGCATGTATATTTACAATTGTTATATTCTCTTTTTTGACAAAATTGACACTTTTATCATTGTATAATTACCTTCTTTGACTCCTTTTATAGTTTTTGTTTGGAAATCTATTTTGTCTGATATAAGTATAGCTACTTCTGCTCTTTTCTGGTTTCCATTTACATGAAATATATTTTTCCATTCCTTTATGATACTTTGTTTGTATTTATAGGTGATATGGGTTTCTTGTAGACTACAGATCATTGGCTTTTGTTTTTTTATCCATTAAGCCATTCTATCTCTTCTGATTGGAGAGTTTAGTCCATTTACATTCAGTGTTTTTATTGATAAGTAAGGGCTTACTCCTGCCACTTTATTATTTGTTTTCTAGTTGTTTTGTGCTCTTCTATTCCTTCTTTCCCATCTTCCTTTTACTAAAGGTGATTTTCTCTGGTGGTATATTTTCACTTATTGCTTTTGATTTTTTATGCATCTATTGTAGGTTTTTTGATTTGAGTTACCATGAAGCTTGCAAATAATATCTTATAACCCATTATTTTAAACAGATGACAACCTAACACTGATTGGATAAAGAAACTAACAATGAGACAACTTATAAAAATTCTACACCATCCCCCACACAACGTTTTAACTTTTTGTTGTTTCTATTTACATCTTATTATATATACTATGTCTTGAAAAGTTGTTTTTCAAGTTATTTTTGATAGGTTCATCTTTTAGCCTTTCTACTGTAGATATGAATAGTTGCACACCACAATTACAGTGATATAATGTTTTCTGTGTACTTACTGTTACCAGTGAGTTTTGCACCTTCAGATGATTTCTTATTTCTCCTTAACATCCTTTTCTTTCAGATGGAGGAACTTTCTTTAGCATTTCTTATAGGACAGGTCTGGTATTGTTAAAGTGCCTCAGCTTTTGTATGGGAAAGTCTGTATTTCTCCTTCATGTTTGAAGGATATTTTCACCAGATATATCATTCTAGGATAAAATATTTTTTTCTTCAACACCTTAAATATGTTATGCCACTCTCTTCTGGCCTGAAGGTTTCCACTGAGAATTCTGCTGCCAGACAAAATGGAGCTCCTTTGTATGTTATTTTTTTTCTCTTGATGCTTTTAGAGTCCTTTCTTTATCCTTGACCTTTGGGAGTCTATTTAATGTATTGAGGTAAGTCTTATTTGGGTTAAATCTACTTGATGTTCTATAACCTTCTTGTACTTGAATATTAATATGTTTCTCTAGGTTTAAGAAGTTCTCTGTTATTATCCCTTGAATAAACTTTCTACCCCTTTCTCTCTTTCTCTACCTCCTCTTTAAAGCCAATAACTCTTGAATTTGCTTCTTTGAGGCTATTTTCTAGATCTTGTAGGCATACATTATTTATTTATTTTATTTTATTTTGTCTCTTCTGACTATGTTTCCAAATAGCCTGCTGTTTGCTTGTGAGGGTTACTGTGGTTCTGAATGAAGGGGGATGAATGCAGAAAGGAAAACTAAGATAAAATAATCTGTTTTAAAGAAGGGGCCAGGGGGCTCCTTGCTTCTAGTGAGCAAGGGCCCTGAGCTTCCACAGTCCTTCGTATTTATTGGGTAGAAAGAGCAGGGAGGAGGAGCTAATGTTGGCCAGCTGCTTGATTTATCACAGGTTCATGTGATTGCTAACAGGCTTCAGATGTGCCTGTAGATAATCACCAGAAACACTGCGCCTGGGGTGTGACTGCACTCAGTATTCCTTCTGGGTGGCAGACACAGTTTGCTAGCTTGCCAACATCCTGCTTTCATGAGAACAGTTTGCTGTTTGCTCATGTAGCCTCCAGCGGTATACTGAGTTGATCATGACCCTCATTCCTTCAGCCTCCAACATTTGCTCACGAATACTTTCTTCTGTTTGATGAATTCTGCTGTTAAGAGACTCTGATGCATTTTTCCATATGTCAATTGCATTTTTTAGCTCCAGAAATTCTGCTTGACTCTTTTTAATTATTTCAATCTCTTTGTTAAATTTATCTGGTAGGATTCTGAATTCCTTGTCTGTGTTATCTTGAATTGTGTTGAGCTTCCTCAAAACAGCTATTTTGAATTCTCTTTGTGAAAGGTCACATATCTCTCTCTCCAGGATTGGTCCTTGGTGCCTTATTTAGTTTATTTGGTGAGGTCATGTTTCCTGGATGGTCTTGATACTTGTGGATGCTTGTCAGTTTCTGGGCATTGAAGAGTTAGATATTTATTGTAGTCTTCACAGCCTGAGTTTGTTTGTACTTGTCCTTCTTGGGAAAGCTTTCCAAGAATTTAAAGGGACTTGGGTGTTGTGTTTTAAGTCTTTGGTCACTGTATTAGGGGCACCCTAAGCCCAGTAATACTGTGGTTCTTGGGGACTTCTAGAAGTACTCCCTTGTTGGTCTTGAGTAAGAGCTGGCAGAATTCTCTGGATTAGCAGGCTGAGACTTTTGTTCTCTTCCCTTAATTTCCTCCAAAAGGAGTCTCATTCTCTGTGCTGAACTCCCTGGAGCTGGAGGAGGGGTGACATAAGCACCTCTGTGGCCAACACCACTAGGCCTCTGCTGGGTCAGATCTGAAGCCAACACAGCACTGGGTCTTGCCCGAGGCTGGTGGTGACCACTGTCTGGCTACTGCCTATGTTTACTCAAGGTCCATGGGCTCTACAACCAGCAAGTGGGGAATCTAGGGAAGGCTTGTGTCCTTCCCTTCAGGGTGGAGAGTTCCTCTGGACCCTGGGAAGTTCCAGAGATGCTGTCTGGGACCCAGGGCCTGGAGTTGAGACTCTGAGGACTACCTGCTGCCCTACTCTACTGTGGCTAAATTGGTATCTAAGTTATAAAACAAAATCCTCTTTACTCTCCACTCTCCTCTCCTGAAGCAGAAAGAAGGATTCTCCCTTGGAACTACAAGCTGAACTGCTTGAGGTTGAGGTAGGGTATCACAAGCACTCCCTTGGCTTCCCTTGCTCGTGTCTCACTAGGTAATGTGCATCCCAATTCCACTGGCTCTGAGCCCAGCACAATACCAAGACTTGCCCAGGAATTGCAGTTCTTGTAGCCCAGACTGCTTTCAAGTTTATTTGGGACCCTAGAGCACTTTAGCACATGGCAGTGGGGCTTCCCAGAACTCCAGTTCTGACTGGTAGCATGGACAACTTGCCTTTGGCCAGGGCTGGTTTAAATGCTCCCTCCATGGGGCATTTAGTGTGAATAGTTGTTCAATATTGTGTCACTGTGTGGGGAATGATTGCTGGAGGCTTCTGTTCAGCTATCTTGCTCTGCCCCCTCAACATACATTGTTTAATTCTGACTCCCATTACTAGAATGGAAACTCCATATCATAGGTAAGAATCTTGGTTTTGTGATCTGATATAGTCCAACATCCCAGGGCAGTGCCTAGAACATGGTAAATACTCAACATTATTTGTTAAATGAATAAATCACTTTAAAAAGAAGGTTTCTACACATGCAAAGGAGAGACACAGTAAAGGGACGTCCCTAGTAGGATACTCTATCTGGGAAAACGTAAGTGTTTTAATCAGAATCTTTTGAAGATGTTGTCCCTTCTTTGTTGGCCATCTTCACGGGAGTGACTTTTGGATCTTTAAGGCACATAGGTCCATCCTACATATCTCTTCTAATGGTTTGGTTTACCCAAGCAAGCCTATCTTGATGTTATACAAAAGCCACTTCTAACTAAAATCTCTCTAGATTACAGATTTTCATAGTCCAATGCCAAACCATCACAGTTTTTGTTGGTATAAGGAATTTTTCTAGACAAAATTCTTGATTGTCAATACTGAGTGATCAGGACCCTGAGTTATGCAGGCCTGACTATGAGAAGCTAGAGGAAACACTTCTCACACCCATCTTTTAGAGCTTACCAGCAGGGTATTTGGCCTAAACAATAACGTTTTTTTCTAAGTCCTTTGAGGAAAAATCCAGAGAAAGTTCTGTAGGCAAAGACACTGTTGTTCCTCATTTTCTTTCAATTCACTGTGAATATTAAAGTCTGATTTAAAAATTTTATAAGAAAGTTTTAAGAATGTTTTCTTTTAGATAATAATGAAAAACTGGAGGTTCCACTTCTGCTTAAGGATGTAGAAAAACGCAAAAAAATGTTGCCCCCATACTAACAAGAAGAAAAGTCCAGACATAATCTAAAAAAAATCTTTTCTTAAACTCATCATATAACTGAAGTTGCAAAACAGCTAAGGGAATTGAATCCCAATAAGTATCAAGCCCCTCTGTGCAGGGATAGGGCACATGATCTGTTTCATCTTTAGCACAGTATGGGAGGAAGAGGTGGCTTCCATGAAAGCAGGGAAGAGAACAGCTAAAATTTCAACACATTTCTAAATGCCAAGTGTGGGCTAGCATATCAATTTAGAATAACTGGGAGCTCCATTCACAGTCATTTACAAAATCTCCTCCATGGGCTTACACTGGATGCTCACAAGAAAGATTGGAGGTCAAGGAGAAAGAACAATAATAACTGTTCTTGTTGCTGCCAGAAACAAGAGGAGGTTTGTTTGCAAGGAGATAGAGGCAGGCATGCTAAGAGGGCCCTGTTTCCAAGGCCCAGGTGCACAGATTCTGCCTAACACTAAGGCTAGACGAGAAGAATGGGGCATTACTACAGTTCCCAGCATTAGCTCAGCATCAGATAATAAGCAATAAAAGTCTACTGCTGAGGGAGGGGGCAAGCGTTTGGAGAGACATGCCCTCTGAGGCATATGCGTACAGGGTCTGATGAAATCTAGCGGTAGAGCAGGGACACTGAGAAGAGCCCTTCAGCACTTCCATGCCCCACACTACATGCAAACCCATCACTGGAGAAATATGAAGATTGGTGTGCTGAGAAAATGACAGCAACAACAATATTCAAACAGGGCTATTAGATTGGTTGCAGAAGAGTTAAGAAAACATAAATCTGATGGTATAATTTTTCAATATTTTCCGCATTACATCTGGATCAAGGCTTTTGATCTTAAAAAAAATAAGTATTTGTGTTTGAGATTTTTGGTAACTCCACTGTTGGCAGTGGAGGCCCTCCCATAGGAGGTAACTAGGAAAACAGTAGGTTCAGGGGAGGAGGAATTAAGAAATTATCCTTCTGCACTCATCTCTTTGGTCCTCAGTTATATCAATCTTCAGCATTCTATGGTTCTAAATCAAATGTTAAGGGAAAAATCTAATTTTTGGAGTCCCATGCCTGCTTTCACCTGTTGCTGCAGTTGTCGTGGTTTGATTTGGTATCTACTGCCTGGTCCTTGCACCTATATTCATGATATTGAAGCCAGACTAATGGCTATGGCCAGAGTGAATTATAAGGTAATTCATTTGTCATCATTTCCAGTGGAATGATTTTTTTTGAATATTACATGCTGGAAAACATGTACAGGCAATTTGGCTTTATAAAACTTCTGCTAAGGAAATCAATATAACATAGACAATGTTAAATGTTAAGGTTATTTTTTAAAGCAATATTTCCCTAGATTTTCTAGCACATTCTCTAGCAATTCTCCTCTAAATTCTGTAAATATTCATAAAAGGCTGTAAATAGTTGAAGAGATAATTCATTTTTCAAGATTAAATTTACTTAGAATGCCTTCTTCTTAGAAAGCTCTCCACTTTATATTCTGCATGTAAACATAATAGCACAGTTAGGAAACACAAACTCCAATATGTTGATTACAATATAATTCCCATCACTTCATATATGAATTGCCCAAGATTTCAACTTCAACTTTAAATATAACATATTTAATACATAAAAGAGAGAGAGGAAGAAAACAGTAACAACATTTACTCATACTGTTCTTCAGAATTTCAAATGAAAATTTGTTGATTACTAAATCGAAGTTGGAATTCAAGATTACACTGAATGTGTACAGACACAATTTTTCTAAAAGCAACAACCACCAAAAATAACTGTTTTGTATTTAAATAATGAGTTAAAAGCAACTGACAAATTTGGTTTGTTTATAAATTATAACATAGGCCTGTTATATGAAAAGCAGAACAAATACCTCTATCTTACATCAATTTCCTTCCTATTCTGAAGAAGCTGGGAAAAGACAACATAAGCAAATTAACATTTCTTTTGTTTGTGGTAATGACAGTCCTAAAACTAAAGTCAACTCCACCTATATTAGAACTTTAGTATAAGAATATGATGATTTGTCAGTGTTACAGAAGGTAGTCAGAAGAGTAAAAGAAAAGAAAACTCATGGCATCCGTCCTCCTAGCCTATCTTCAGACATCAGTTTTCACCAAATAAAAATTGGTTGGGAGTATACACTCTGTTTTTCTCATGTCTTTAGGGCAAGGCTGGTCTTTTTCAATGTCTATATACCAACATAAGCAAAAATGTACAAATATATAGATATACAATATTTACATATTTTTTTTTCTTCCTAAGATAGTCTTTGATCTTCTTGTTAAGGTATTTTAACCTGTAGAAAAATGTAGTAGACACTTGATTTGCTGAGGCCCACACAGTGCTTTAGAACTAGCTCTTGTTATAAAAGCCATTTACTTCAATAATTAATTGTCAACAACTTCCGAATTAGTAGAACTTCAATTTTATTCCAGTGTAATTTGAACATCTAGCAGATTGCATAAATCTTATCTTGTTTTTTTTCCATGCTCTCTTTTTTTTTAAGTACAGGAGTAATACATGTTCATTATATATAATTCAAATATTACAGAATTTGTCTCCTATATGCTTTCCCAAAGACATTAATAGTTTACACCAGTGGACTTTTCATTTTGTAGTTTAAAGCAATGTGATGATAGTCTGGGATATGGAGAGAGATGATATTCATAGACAATTAGAATATTTGTTAGGTTTCTAAGATATTACCACAATGTATGTGGCTCTAAAGTTAAATATCTATCTTCTGACCCTTCTTAGACCATATTTTGAGTATATTCTTTCCTTACAAATTATGATATGGCTATTTTCAATCCAGCATAAAGAATAGCTTCAGGCTGAGCTCAAAATTTCAATGATGCTATTAGTAGTTTTCCCAAAGGAATCCATTTTGTTTGAATTTAGATCTTGGCTCACTAAAAATATCTTTAGTTTACTTTCCAAATGATGAAAAAATATATAGGCCAAAAAGAAAACACTAGAACTGAAGGAGTTTTGGCTTAGTATCATTCATTTAAAATTTACTAAAGGTTAATTATTTAAATTAATCATATTTAGTAATTTTATTATACTACTTATGTACAGTAATACCTTACCTATTATAACTTTGCCAGTAACCTCACCTCCCCAGAATGTAGACTGAAACAAAAAATAAAACTAAAATGTATGACATGAACTAAAGCTCTTGTGGGAAGAACTAAAGTTTTCTTGTGGGAAGGTTTTAATTTAAATTTCCTTAATTTATATGCCATTATTCAAATCTTCTTTCTTTCTTTCTTTTTTTTTTTTTTTTTTTTTTTTTTTTTTTTTTTTTTTTTGAGATGGAGTCTCACTCTGTTGCCCAGGCTGGAGTGCAGTGGTACAATCTTGGCTCACTGCAACCTCTGCCTCCCAGGTTCAAGCAATTCTCTGCCTCACCCTCCTGAGTAGCTAGGATTACAGGTGCCCACCACCACGCCCAGCTAATTTTTGTATTTTTAGTAGAGACAGGGTTTCACCATCTTGGCCAGGCTGGTCTTGAACTCCTGACCTTGTGATCCACCCACCTCAGCCTCCCAAAGTGCTGGGATTACAGACATGAGCCACCACGCCCGGCCCTCTTTTTCTTTCTTTTTTGAGACAGGTTCTCACTCTGCCACCCAGGCTGGACTGCAGTGGCATGATTACCGCTCAAGGTAGCCTGAACCTGCTGGGCTCAAGGGATCTTCCCACCTCAGCCTCCTGAGTAGCTGGGATTCCTGTTGCCTACCACCACACCTGGCAAATTTTTGTATTTTTTTTAGAGATGGGGTCTCACTATGTTGCCCAGCCTGGTGTCAAACTCCTGGGCTCAAGCAATCCTCTTGCTTCAGTCTCCCAAAGTGTTGGGATTACAGGTGTGAGCTACAGCATCTAGCCAGATTTTGTTTTTTTTTTTTTTTTTTGTATTAGTTTGGACTATTTGTCTTTCATGAAATTAGTTCATTTCAATGATGTTATCCAAATTATTGACATAAAGTTATTCATATTTCTGTCTTTCTTTTTTTTAAGACATGGTCTCATTCTCACACCCAGGCTGGAGAGCAGTGGTGCAATCATAGCTAACTGTAACCTTGAACTCCTGGGTTCAAGCAATCCTCCCACATCAGCCTCCTGAGTAGCTAGTACTACAGGCACCTGCCACCATACCCAGCTAATGTTTTTATTTTTTGTAGCTATGGAGTCTTTCTATGTTGTTCAGGCTGATCTCAGACTCCTAGCTTCAAGGGATTCTGCTGCACCGGCTTCCCAAAGAACTGGGATTACAGGCATGAGCTACCACACCTAGCCTATAATATTTCTTTATTATAATTTTTATATCTGAGTTACCCCATGAGATATCCCCTAATATACACAATATACTATTATACTTTGATATGGGTAATTAATGTTTTCTCTCTATTTTTTTCTTAATCAGTCTAACTAGAGATTTATTGATTTTATTAATCCTGACAAAGAACCAAATTTGTTTTTGTTGAATTCATTTTTAAAAAATTGATTTCTCCTCAGTTTTTATTATGTTCTTTCTTCTACTCACATTAAATTCAATTTGTTCTTTAGCTCCTTAAGGTAGAAGCATAAATAATGAATTTTAAAACATCTTTCTTTTCTAATATAAATATTCAAGGCTATTATTTTTTCTCCAAGCCCTGGATTAATAATATTTCATATATTTGTGTATATTTTGTTTTCATTATCATTTAATTCAAAATTTAAAAAATTGCTCTTATAATTTCTTCTTTGCCCTAACGATTATTTAGAATTTTGTTGTGTAATTTCTAAGCATATGCATCTAATTTTTTTCTTCTAATTTAATTCTACTGTAGCCAGAGAATATGATGTGTATTGTTCTGATTCTTTGAAATGTATTTCTGTAAGGTCAAGTATATTCCTTGTTTTAGTAAATATTCCATCTGTATTTATAAATAATTTGTATCCTCCCGTTTTTGAATGTAGTGTTCTATAAAATCAATTAGTTTAAGTTGGTAGCTACTGTTGTTCAAATCTTCCATACACTATTTACACTTTATTTTTGCCAACCTAGTTTTTCTGTCAATGCCTTAGGAGAAGTTTTAGAACCTCCCACTCTAATTTAGCTATTTCTATTTCACTCTTTTGATTTTTGCTTTATTTTGAACCTTTGTTACTAGGTACATACACATTAACAATCATTATGTCTTTTTGGTAAATTAATTCCTTCTTAATTATCAAATGTCCCTCTATATCTCTACTACTTTTTGTCTCAATGTCTATTTTGTCTGCTATTAATATAGTCACTTAAACGGCAGCTTGTCACATTTTCATGTTTTTTTTCTCCTTATCCTTTTACTTTTAACCCTCTATGTCAACTTATTTCAGTGACATTTCCTTTAAACAGAATGTATTTTTATCTCACTTTTTAAATCCAGTTGACAATCTCTGCTTTTAAATTTGTATGTTCAGTGCTACTACATTTAACATGTTTATTGATATTGATAGATGTTGATATTATAACATTTAACTATGCCACTTCTCTTTTAATTTTCTATTTGTCTCATTTGTTCTTTGTTCATTTTTTCCTTCCCTCTGTTTTTTAGACTAATTTATAAGTATTTCATTTTATCTCATTTCTTGGCTATGTAGTTTTGATATAACTCTTTGGTTTCTTGTTTATGTATGGTCTCTGCAAGATTTACTATATGCATCCATAACTTGTAACAGTCTACCTAGAATTAATATGCTATCATAGGATGCATAAGTTAAGACTCTTAGAATATACTTACATTTATCCTCTTCTAGATTATTGTGTCATTGCTGTTATTCATTTTACTTGTACTTTTATATTTCCTACAATTAATTTTAATTATATTTTATTTTAAAAAGTAAATTTTCTTTTAAAGATATTGAGAAACAGGAAGAAAATGTTTTCTATTTACCTGCATATTTACCATTTCTGGTGCTCTCATTCCTTGGTATAAGTCTGAGTTTCTATCTAGTCTCATTTCACTTCAGACTAAAGAACTTCCTTTAAGATTTCTTGTAGTACAGATTTACTGATGTAAAAAATTTATCCCTTTCTTTTTATGCCCATAGCCATGGCCACACCTCCAGGGTCATTAGATCTTGCATTACCAGGAATCCTTCAGTTGGCCCCTAACTTGTCCTTTTATCACTAATGTCATATTCTTGGTATCTACTCTTCACATTTCTGCCAGAATCATCCTTCCAAAATGTGAGTCTGATCCTATAAGTTTCTCCTTAAAATCTCCAATGGCTTCCAATAGTCTTCATGGTAAATGTCAAACTCCTAATCTCGGCATTCAAAATTCTTTATTTTCTAGTCTATGCCTACTTCTCCACTACTATCTCTTGTAATTCTATGACCTATACTCCATTAAAGTGCCAAACCAACCCTTTGAGTTCCTAGAATTCCAGCTGTAACTTGTTTTTAGTTACGTAATTTTAGCAACAATGAAGACAACCATTTTGTTGTATAGAATAGAAGAAAACAAAACCTTAGATTATCAGGCAAAATTACAAAGTATTGTCTAAAATATAGAGCAGAAGGGAACAGAGATTTCTTGCAAAGAAATCTGTCAAAATTTCTCTTCACTTAAATTATCTCTTTTAAGACAGGCAGGTTCTGCCATTTTGAGTAAGGATGAACAAGTCTTGGCCCATTGTTAAGTCTTACCTCTGTTACAAAAGTTAATAATAGTCTCCATTTATTATTTGATTTGGTACCTTTATATATATCAGTAAACTGAGAAGTGAAGCAATTTGCCTCAGGTAAAACAGAGGTGATAGATAGTATTTAACCTCGGCCCTGTATGACTATAAACCCTATAAGTATCCTACTGAACACTCTGGAGTACCAGAACCCCTTCTGTTTTCATGCAGTAGACTATTGTTCACCTAGATAGTTGTCAAAACTATCCTACTTTTGTTGGTAACCATGGATCATAAACACAGAACCTAATGTAAGAATTGTTGCTACCTGTTTAGCTTTTTTACTAGTGAATAACTCCATCAATATTCCAGTTTTCTTATTTGTAACATTTTATTCATAATCATTCCTTACAGGAGAGAATAAAAATCATTTGCAAGATATTATAAGATATTTCTAATACAAACAAATGCCTTATAAACCCCTTTGAGTTGCTTGAAGAAATGTGTAATACGAAGACAAGTTTTTAGTGGTTGAAATGTATTTTCCACAAATCCCACCAGTTGTTTTAAACACAATTTCATGGTAACAGTTTGTTCATCCAAGATTAACATAAGCCAATATACACATTTGTAGAAAAATGTAACCCAATTACTTTGAGGAACACTGATATATTTTAGATCAAAATGCCAAAAAAATGAATTTTCTTAAGAATTAGTTTCAAAAATGACATTTTTAAGATAAAAACTGTTCTGAAAAACACCTCTATGCCCTTATGTTACATCTATTTTACCAGATATTGAGTAACATAAGTGGGCAAAAATAACAAGAGCAATCCATCTCAATAGTTATAGCTCACATTTTTTTCCTTGTTGACATATGAGGCAAATTGCCTTAAAGGTCATTAACCACGTGTTCTGCAGATAAATCTCACAACTGTTGCTGTTTATCTTGGCAGCACTGAAAAATATTAGAAAGCTTTCATTAAAATTCTAAGTTTTTGTAAAGCCCTAAAACTTTAAAATTTTAAGCTATGAAAGGGTTTATTCAAGTTTTTATGTTGTAAAATCAAACAATAGCAACTTCTGGCTCTTTTACCCGCTCAAATACAAGTATCCCTTTCTTGTTCTAGAGAAACATATCTAAAGATATATAATGGCTAAGAATTCAATATGCATATGTGATATTTATTAGAACTTTGGGAAAAAGCCTCGAGAAATATACCCATTATATTACTTTATTTTGTTATTCAGAAGATTAAAGCAAAATTAACAGACTATAAGGCTAGATGAGTAAATTTTAACAAAACATTTTGGAGATGAACACTAGGCAAGAACTAGCTAAAAATTATCATAATTTCAGATGTTGACTGTATGAAAAAAATTGTAACAAATGAATTAAAGCATTTTAGAAGTTATGAGAGCTGATAGGGAGAAGGACATTTAGAATAGATCAATTCTAGACTTAAATCATATGTGTAAAATGTGTTAGAATTTGAAGTTCTTATTTCATCACAACTTGGTGTAATCTTTCATACACATAGTTCTTTAGCTCCCTGGGCCTGGAACACAGTCTCAATTCTTCCTAAATTTTTAGAGCCTACTGATTCTTCAACATCGAGGTCACGTATCACTCAATCCTTCATCTGAACAGTCATATTATTTCTTGTCTAGACCATTCATTTGGACTACCTGGGGTTACTCCTGAACTATTATCTAAGAGTCTAATTTAATTCTTCAGATTTTCATGCAGAAAGCAAATCCTTTACTTATTGCTATGCCTCCTATCACCTAACCTAGTAGAGAAACTTTAAAATTCACTGAAACCTGTCAGGTAAACACGGCTGATTAAACAAATGTGTTAATCTCTGCTCCCTCTCAAGTTTCCAGCAAAATTACAAGAAGGTATAGAAAATATACTGATTCATACATGACAAGACAATGAAAATTGAAGAGAAGACTGCAACAGGCAAGAAAGAGAAAAGTTAGAGAGGAATATGACAAGGGGATGAAAGAAACAATAAGGCACAGGAAAATGAATCTTAAAAGCAGGCAGAAGGAGATAACAAGGTGCAAACCTATTGATGTGTCAAACCATGGAAATATTGAGATAATAGAGGTACCAGTTATCAAGAAGGAGGGGTATCATGGGGATTAAAAACAAAGGAATTGGTTTGAAATATATATAGATTTAAGATATGAATTAAAATTAGGCAGACATCCAGGCCTTCACCCCTATCTGAGAAGCATGTGCCCATCCTTCTGCCACCTCCAAAGGAGATGAAAGGTTTGATTTCACAGAAATGTCACCATAAGGACTAGACTTGTGGTTAGCAGTCACAAAGGGTAAGTTGTCTAAATCAAATCAGAATAGATTAAGTGAAAGTGTACAATATATGATGAGAACACATCTTTCCCCCTTTCCTGCACAGCTCTCAGAAAATCAGCAGTCACCTCCTTCCTGAGGCAGGAACCTGGAGGGTACCTCTCTGAGGATATTGAAGAGCCAAAGTGAAACTAACCACAGATATTGACATGTTGTATACCCTAAAAAAGGAGCTAGCTGGCCAATCTGCACAGTGAAGTGAATATTCTTAAAAGACTCACCCACGTATGGAGTTTCCTATCAGCTTTATTGTATATCACTTTCAAATATGAATAAATCATCAAGGATAACCTGACATTTGAGGAACTCCTCCCAACAAGAAAGAAGATAAAACAAAGAAAAAGAAATTGACAAAAATAGAAGCAATACAAGAATCAGAGAAAAACTAAAAACAAATTGTGATTCTCATTCTCAGAAAAAAATGAAATGATGTCATTTTAATTAAAGAACTAGATGCTAAAAAGGTAAATTATTGAAAATTAAGAATGAAGTCATAGAAAATAAAACATGATACCTGAAATAATAAAAAAACCAATATGCTACTTGGAAGTTAAATCAAGGAAATTTCTCAGAAAATAGAATGAAAAGGTAAAAAGGAGAGAAAAGCTTAGAAAAATCAAAGATCAATCCAGTAGTTTTTATAGTGGATAAGAACACATCCCCCATCTATTATAGATGACTAATAGATGATCTAGAAAGAGACAATAAATTAAATGAGAAAAAAATCTCAAGAAAATAATACAAGAAAATTTCCATTAATAAAAGGCATGAATCTCGAGATTGAAAGGGACTTCTGCGGGATTAGAATAATTCATTTACAAAAACAAAAAGCAGAAGAAAAAAAAGTAAAATAGACCCAAACCAAGGTATGCCCTCATGAAATTCATACCAGCAGGATAATGAGACAATCCTAAAATTATTCACAGAATGAAACAGATTGCATACAAAAGATTGGGATTAAGAATGCCGTCATATTTTTCAACAGCCATCATCAGAAGGAATTCCTTAAAAACTCTGATAAAAACAATTTTCACTCCCCAGACTCAATCTACAAGCAAATTATAAAGAAATTGTGAGAATACCATAATGTCTAAAAACGTTTACTCTCCTACGCTATTTTTTAGGTAGTTACTCTAAAATGAGGGGTTAATTCCAAAACCACAACCACCAAACAAAAACAAGACAAAATCTGGAAATAGGAGATTCAACACTAGGGAGGTGAAAGCACTTTCCATGATGATGGCAAAGAAAAGTGCCAGGATGAGAGCTTTTGTGCTTCAAACTTAGCAACAAGCTAAGAGAAGGTAGAGTGACTTTGGAAAAAGCATAGAACTCATGGATATTTAAAAAAATAAATGTGACTGTGTGGAAAAGTGAAACAAGAAATTGTTGGAAGCTGCAAGTAAAGTTATAAATGGACCAAAAAACGTTAAAGATGTACAAAAAAAGGAAGAAACTGTTAACTTTAGGGGAAACTGAAATTAAGAAAGAAAATGTAATAGTACATGGTCTTGCAGAAAACAATGTTGATACTAAATACCAACTTTATAAAAAATATATTTTAATCGTATTAGGTGGAGAAAGAGAAAGCAGAGTAAGACTGCTATTGTCTTCAAATAAGATAAAATCAGAAGCCCAACTTGATAAATCAGGACATAACAGATTAGGCATATTATTTTTTAACATGAAGTTAAATGTCAGAAAAAAGATCCACCACCTTGTAAGTGACTGTATGGTAGGATAAGTTAGAGGCAGGGGACTGCAGTTTCCATTACAACCCTTTAAATTCTGTGCATATATTACTCTGATAAATATAAGAATTAGCAATTAATTATTAAATATTGGGATTTAACTTATTTACAATAAGAAGGTTCATTCTATTTTACCTTGTTGCCTATGGTGTCCAAAGGTCTCTGGTTCCTAAAGGAGGGGCAAGGAAAAGAGAGGCACCTATTTCTCCTTTCACCCTGAAATATTGCTTGGAGTGTAAACTGCAGGCCTCCACACTACCTCCATACCATGATCTCAAACATCAACCCAGAGAGAGGGCCCTTTCTCCTTCCAAATATTCTTTAAAAAGGCCACACTGATGTTCTCAGAGGCAAGGTTCAGGATCCCTGTAAGGAACAATCTTCATTTTCAGCTCCTCTGGTTTCCTGGAGGAAGACTTTTCTTGTAACACTTACGGTATCCTCTACCTCTCACTGGCTCCTCCCTGAGCAAGGAAGAAGGACTTGATCATATTAAGGGATAGGAGAGGAGGAACTGGGCATGCCTGTTTCTGCTCCTTCCAGTCATCTTGGAAGTGCACTTCTGAGGATGTGCAAACCGAAGCCTGCTCCTCTGTGTTGTACCAGGTATCGTCTCTTACCCGAAGGCTCTGAATGGGGAAGTCTAGCTGTTTATCCAGTGCTGCCAGTGACTGCGTGGGGTTAGTTTGCTCATTTCTGCAGTTCACAATTAGGAAGTCCATTACTGTTCCATACCTCTACTGGAGCTTTCAATAGTAGTAAAGGTAATGTTTTGTTTCCATTAGCCAACTATCTAGTTGTCCGTAGTTATTATTTATGGGGCCAGATCTAATTCAACATTAACTCTGTCAAATATCTGACTGTGGTGTCTTTGTGTTTCTTGGTTTTCCTGTGAGATTTTCTGTGGTCAACTTGGTGGCAGTGTATAAATACCATTCTAGTACATTTTAAATGCTATGGTCTTATGTAAAATTTCTTTGCATTATTGGGGTTGTAAAGTCAACTACTTAATGAAAAAAATGAAGAGATTTAGTTAAATTTTCTTTATTTGCAAGCAACCAACGTTGAAAATGTAAATAAAAGCTGTCAGTTGAAAGATAGAATAACACTTTACATTCTCCTCCTGGGAAAACATGAAAATTAGGAATTTGAGGATTCAGTTAAGGGAAAAGATAATGAAAATGTCATATATTTTCATATTGTATCCCAAGAGAAGTTGGGATTGTAATATTTCATATTGTATCCAAGAGAAGTTGATCATCTTAAATTAGGTAAATGATTTATATAACAAACATACTTTGTAACATAGAATTATTGAGCATCTGCTGTGTGCCAGACATCTTCTGTGTACCAGGCACTGTTTTAACGTTAATGATACAAAATTTGATGGTGATGATACAATAGAGAACAAACAGACAAAAATCCCTGCCCTTGTGGAGATTACTTTCTGATGGAGATTACTTTCTAAGAGAATAAACCATAAGTAGGTAAAACATATGGTATGTTAGAAGATAATGAGTGTTATGGAGAAAAAATAATTTATCTAATTTTGGTCATTGTAGAAAATAAAATAAGTAGAGGTTCTTCTTCAAAGGGACTTTCCTCCAAGTCTAATTGAGAATAGATAGTAACCTCTCTTAGAAGCAAAATTTACTCAAAGAATTGTGCTAATATTCTTAAACATCTGCTAGCTGTAATAAAGAAATCAATATACTCTGTGTTCTTAGCTCCCACATTTTAGCCTAGATATTCGCCCTGGCATGCCTGAACAAGTCCAAGCAAGCATTAGGTCATAGCCTATTCCTCTTATTTGGAAGTGCTTTTGCCTCTCTCAGCACTCCACAAGTTACTTCCTCTCTTCCTTTGTTGTCCTCTGCCTTTGCCTCTTTTGGGAAGTTCTAAGTTGCTAGCCAGTCGGGTCGAGTACAGAATGTAAGGTCCCATTCCAGCCAATGGAAATCGAACACAGCAGTAGGGTGGACGTGTCAGGTTATAAATGACCCTGTCTCCTTTGTTCATGTGTGCTTTCCTGAAGACTGCTAGTGAGCAGCACCTTTTCTGCAGAAAGTAAACTAGCCTTGCTGAGAGATTCTTTGTCTCACTGTTGATTTTTGCAACACTGAGCACGGGTTCCCAACAATTTGGTGACCCGTATGGGGAATAACATTCCCCTCTGGGACAGTCTTTGCCCCTCTCTCATGGGGAGGTGCCCTGCCAACCGTTGTTGCCGCGGCCCCAGCAGGAGAGCCGGGACCTACCTGGTGCGAGGAATATACTTGGATTCTCAGCAATGCGGGGAAAGAGAGAGGCTTGCGGGACCGTGGTGACCAGGTGACTCCGTGCGTGGGCCAAGGTAGGAAAAGCCGCAAGAGGGCGGCAAAGTACTTCCTTGGTGGTCAGCTTTTGGAGGCTGAGTAATTGTGTGTATGTGTAAATGATTATCCGTGCTATTCGGCACGGATTATCCTGCTGTTCGGCAGAATGTGTAAACACAGACAGAAAGAATGAAAGGGACCTCCAAAAGGGAGAGGGAGAAAGGCTAACCTCTTGGGAAAGAGAATCAGCGAGACATCTCTGGTTTGAGAGATTGAGCCTTTAGCAAGCTTTTAGAGACTGGACAGGCGAGAAATCTCCAGTATGGAGGATCTGGGGGATTGGGCCTCCCTGGGAGAAAGATAGGTAAGACATCCCTAGTATGTGGGATTGGATTTATCTAGGATCAAACATGGGAAAAGGCCCTTGGCAAGCCTCCAGAGGAAGGGAGGGTGAGAAGCCTCTAGTAGAAGAGGTTGAGCCCCCTTCTGTGCACCCAGGAGTGCTAGAAATCTCCAGCAAGGGGGGTTGAAAGCTCCAGGGAAAAGTCTATTCTAGTTAGGCACCACCCCAAACCTTCAAGATAGGAAATGTTCTGAGTAAAACAGGGAAAATAAAGAGCTGCGGCTACAGCAGTATTAGTTGAAGAAGGTAGAAAATTAACCTTTGGGGGGGAAATTAATTGTAAGCATGCCCCACCAAGTTAGAGCTGTTTTAAATCAAAAAGCAGGAAGGTAGCTTACTGACTCCAGAATCTTAAAATATAAGGCTATTTTGCTAGGAAAAGATGATTTCATCTTGACTACTGATAATTCACTCAACCCAGCAGGTTTCTTGTCAGGAGACCCAAATCTTAAAAAAAAAAAAAAAAAAAAAAAAAAGAACACTTGTGTCTAGATTTTATTGACTACCAAACAAAAGTCAGGCCAGATCTAGGAGAGGCCCCTTTTAAAACAGGGCAACACTTGTTTATAGATGGTTCCTCCAAAATAGTCAAAGGATAAAAACATAACAGGTTTTCAATAATTGGTGGAGAAACTCTTGAAGAAGTAGAGTCAGGAAGACTGCCCAATAATTAGTCTGCCCAAACCTGTGAACTGTTTGCACTCAGCCAAGCTTTGAAATGCTTGCAGAACAAAGAAGGAACTGCTTATACTGATTCTAAGTATGCCTTTGGTGTAGCACATACAGTTAGAAAAATTTGGGCTGAGCAAGGTCTTATTAACAGTAAAGACCAAGATCTAGTCCACAAAGAACTAATTGTTTGTGTTCTAGACAATCTCCAGTTGTCAGAAGAGATAGCTATTGTACATGTCCCAGGGCATAAAGAGGACTTTTTTTTTTTCACAAGTTGGGGAAATAACCAAATGACCTTGCAGATCAGATAGCCAAACAAACTGCTGTTTCTTGTGAAATGTCTTTCACTTAACTCCTTGCCTTCCTTCCCCTACTGTAGTCCCCATCTTCTCTTCCACTGAAAAAGGAAAGCTAATAAAAATAGGAGCTAAACAGAACACAGAAGGAAAATGGATATTACCAGATCAAAGGGAGATATTATCCAAACCTCTCGTAAGGGAGGTCTTAACTACGGTTCTCAGAGTTTATAAGTGTGTTGGAATTTATACCCTAGACAAACAGGTCACAGACAATTGTCTAACATGCAGGAAAACTAATAAACAAGCCCTAAGAAAATCACCCCTCTGGCAACGAGATCCGGAGCTAAGACCATTCCAAAATGTTCAAATTGATTACACTGAAGTGCCTCCAATCGGTCGCCTCAAGTATTTATTAGTAATAGTAGATCATCTCACTCGCTGGATCGAAGCTATCTCCTTTCCAAATGGAACAGCTAATAATGTAATTAAAGCATTAATTGAGAATATACTGCCCCTTGTGTTAATAGAGAATACTAACTCAGACAATGGAACCCATTTTATGACACATATTATTAAGAAGGTGGCCCAAGTGCTAGACATAAAATGGGAATACCATATTCCCTGGCATCCCTCATCCTCCAGACGAGTAGAAAGAATGAATCAAACCCTTAAGAATCATCTGACTAAATTAATTCTAGAGACTTGTTTACCATGGACCAAATGTCTTCCTATTGCCTTATTGAGGATCAGGACAGCTCCTCGAAAGGATACAGGCCTGTCTCCATATGAAATGTTATATGGATTGCCCTATTTACATTCCTAGCTGATGTTCCTATGTTTGAAACTAAGGATCAGTTCCTCAGAAATTACATACTTGGTCTCTCCTCTACCTTTTTTTCTCTTAAGATCAAAGGTCTCTTAGTACAGTTGCCATCACTAGAATTTCCAGCACACCAGCACCAACCCAGGGACCACGTTCTCATCAAAGGGTGGAAGGAAGGGAAACTCGAGCCCACCTGGGAAGGCCCCTATCTTGTGCTGCTAACCACTGAGATTGCTGTCTGCACAGCCGAGAAAGGACGGACCCACCATACTCGAGTCAAGAAATCATCTTCCTCATCAGAATCATGGGTTACTGTACCAGGATCGAGTCCTACCAAGTTAAAATTAAAAAAAGCTTAATTTTCATAGCCTTGCATATTGCTTCCTTTCCTTTCCTTATTCTGTTACTAGCTCCTTTGTTATTAATGTAACTAAGTCTGACTCACCTCAGACCATTGCTTTTGATGCTTGCTCTGTCATACCTTGTGGAGATGTGAAGGATCAACAATAGCTAGCCTTTTCACACAAATATTTATGCCCCAGCCCGCTAACTGACACAGTTACTCCTAGCACTCATCGTTGTGATCACCTGTAGCTGAGATGCCAACTTACTGCTCCAACAGCCTGGCAACCTTGTAGTAGACGGGACTACATCCTTTGGACTACTCAGGAGCTAGGTTGGACTTCTAAGGAAGAGGTTTGTGCAGATCTAAAACCCTTTATCTATTTCACTAAAGGGACTACCCCTTCTCAGTCTTTCTCTTTATTACCACCTCCACCTTAACTGACTCTAGACCTGCCCTTAGTTGCTTCTATGGTATGGGGATTGATGTAAATGGGAAAGACCCCCTAGGCATTTTTAAGATATGCAATATTCCCCCGTCTTCCCCTTCTTCAGTAGCTTCAGTTTTAGATCCCATACTGGTTGCTTTTACACCTAATAATAAAACCAGGGTGTCTATTATGAAGGTAAAAGATCTAAGACATACCTTAGCCATTGAGACAGAATATCAGAATGCAAATGCCTGGCTGGAATGGAATAAATATTCCATTCACACTTTAAATGAGAGTGATTGTTAAACTTGTGCTCACGATAGGCCAGAGGCTCAGATTGTCACCTTTCCACTTGGATAGTCTCCTCATTGACTAGGTACGGACTGTATGGTGACTCTCTTTCAGAATCCCACTGCTTGGGATAATCCATCATGCTGAGCTCTCTCTGCTGTTTCCTGAAGTTCAACACCCTGTGGGTCAGCCCCTGAGGGCAATCCAACTTCCACCTCTAAATGCGAAGTTTACTTCATGCCTCTCTCAGCAAGGGGAAAATTTGATGTTCCTTGGAGGCATAAAAGGATGCAAGGAGCTCAAGCCTTTCCAGGAGCTTGCCCATCATTCCGCGCTTAGCCATTGCCAAGCAGATGTATGGTGGTATTGTGGTAGACTTTTACTAGACACTCTGCCAAGCAACTGGAGCAGAACTTGTGCTCTGGTCCAATTGGCTATCCCTTTCACCCTGGCATCTCAACAGTCTGGGAAAGTAAAAACAAAATGTCATAAGCCAAAAGAAACTCCTTATAAGTCCTTTGATCCTCAAGTTTATAAAGATGCTACTGGGGTTCCATGAGAAGTGCCAGATAAATTCAAAGTGCAAAATCAAACAGCTGCAGGATTTGAGTCTATGTTATTCTGGTGGGTAACTATTAATAAAAATATAGACTGGATAAACTATATCTATTACAATCAGCAACGATTCGTAAATTACACTATAGATGCCATTAAAGGGATAGCTAAACAATTAGGACCTACCAGTCAGATGGCCTGGGAAAATAGAATAGCCTTAGATATGATATTGGGGAAAAAGGAGGTGTTTGTGTTATGATTGTGACCCAATGTTATACCTTTATTCCTAATAATACTGCCCCTGACGGAACTATAATGAGAACACTGCAGAGATTAACAGCTCCATCTGATGAACTTGCCAAAAATTCTGAAATTGATCTTTTTTCTAAAATAATAGAACATTGGTTCAGTGGATGGAAAGGAATTTTGACTTTAGTTCTCACCTCGTTTGCTCTTGTTATTGGTGTACTTATTCTTGTAGGCTGCTGTATTATTCTCTGTCTTCAAAGTTTTATACAAAAACTTGTCTCTGCTACTCTCAAAAAATTATTTCCTAACTCTCCTCCACCCTATTCAGAAAGATTATTTCTCTTAGAAGGTCAAACAGCAGTTGAGTCAAGACATAGTATACAAGTTTGAAGAGGAATTGTAAAAGAGGGGGGAATTGTAGAAAATGAAATAAGTAGAGGTTCCTCTTCAAAGAAACTTTCCTCCCAGTCTAATTGAGAATAGATAGTAACCTCTCTTGGAAGCAAAATTTACTCAAAGAATTGTGTTAATATTCTTAAATATCTACTAGCCGTAATAAAGAAATCAATACACTGTGTGCTCTTACCTCCCACATTTTAGCCTAGATATTTGCCCTGGCATGCCTGAACCAGTCCAAGCAAGCACTAGGTCATAGCCTATTCTTCTTCCTTAGTTGGAAGTGCTTTTGCCTCTCTCAGCATTCCACAAGTTACTTCCTCTCTTCCTTTGTTCTCCTCTGTCTTTGCCTCTTTTGGGAAGTTCTAAGTTGCTAGCCAGTTGGGTTGAGTACAGAATATGAGGTCCCGTTCCAGCCAATGGAAACCAGACACAGCAGTAAGGTGGACCTGTCAGATTATAAATGACCCTGTCTCCTTTGTTCATGTGTGCTCTCATGGCAAGACTGCTAGCAAGCAGCACCCTTTCTGCAGAAAGTAAACTGGCCTTGCTGAGAGATCCTTTGTCTCAGTGTTGATTTTTCGACACCGAGCACCAGTTCCCAACAGCCATTCAATGCTTTTTTGCTTTGTCAAGCGTGTATACTGGTTCCTGATCTTTTAACTGTGAGCAAAAAAAAATTGCTTACCTGTTAAATAGGAACATTGAGGCCAGGCACGGTGGCTCACGCCTGTAATCCTAGCACTTTGGGAGGCAGAGGTGGGCAGATCATGAGGTCAAGAGATCAAGAGCATCCTGGCCAACATGGTGAAACCCTGTCTCTACTAAAAATACGAAAATTAGCTGGGCGTGGTGGCGAGCGCCTGTAGTCCCAGCCATTTGGGAAGCTGAGGCAGGAGAATCGCTTGAACTAGGGAGGTGGAGGTTGCAGTGAGCTGAGATTGTGCCACTGCACTCCAGCCCTGGTGACAGAGTGAGAATCTGTCTCAAAAAAAAAAAAAAAGAACATTGAATATATCTGTTATGAAGATTCCCAAATGTGCTTCTTTCTAAACTGTCTTTGTATTTTTATGCATCTTCTGAACTGTCTTTTGCAGTTTTATTCATCTTCCAATTGTTTCTGTTTCAAAGAAGGATGTGTTCCTTTTCCTTTTCAAAGCTGGTTCACTTTCTGTGCCTGGGACCCTATAACCTCAATCTTTTTTTTGGACTTTGTCTAAACAACCACTCTCTCTTGCATCTTTTACCATCTCCTTATATACTTACTCTTTTTCCTGAACCTATTCATTTTATGAAATTTCCCCTGTCCTAAAACAAGAAAAAAAAAAAGGACCACTGGCACAAAAATGTCTACCTCTATTGTTACTATTTTTCTGCTTCCTTTTATTGCCTAACCTCATTTTTAAAAAACTTAATGGTTTTGTTTTAATTACAAAAGTAGTAAACACCTCAGAAAACTTGGAAAACAAAGAGCTCAAAGGAAGAACATCCACAGTTGAAAGATTATTAACATTGTAGGGCATATTCTTACATTATTTTTCTAATACTGTACTTTTTTCTGTGACCAATATGGTATTATTCAGTTTACATATATCTTTTTTTTTTTTTTTTTTTTCTGAGACAGAGTCTCGCTCTGTCGCCCAGGCTGGAGTGCAGTGGCACAATCTCAGCTCACTGCAAGCTCCGCCTCCCGGGTTCACGCCATTCTCCTGCCTCAGCCTCTCCGAGTAGCTGGAACTACAGGCGCCCGCCACCATGCCCGGCTAATTTTTTGTATTTTTAGTAGAGACGGGGTTTCACCATGGTCTCGATCTTCTGACCTCGTGATCCACCCGCCTCGGCCTCCCAAAGTGCTGGGATTACAAGCGTGAGCCACCGCGCCCAGCCTCAGTTTACATATATCTTATAGTGCACATTACAAATTGTGATATATTGGCATGTCATTATTTTTGTTTGCTTATTTTGTTTGCTTCAATGTTGTTTTAATGGCTACATAGCATGCCATTGTATAAATATACCAAAATTTACTTACCAACTTCATAAATTTTCTTATTGCTACCAGAAATTATATATGTATTGTTTAGTTTTTAATGGTTTGTCTCTCCCACTAGCATAGAAAATCTGTGGAAGTAGGGAACTTGATTTGTCTTACTTCCTACTGTCCAGTGCCTAGAATGGCTCTTACTACATAGTGGTCACTGAATATGTATTTGTTAAATGAGTTTATATATGGTTGCATATTTAAATCACTTCTCATTTTAACTATTATAGATAATACTGCAAGAAAATTCTTATACATATATCTGCACATTATGATTTGTTTAGTATACACTTTTACAAGGTAAATTTCTAAGTCAAATTATGCAAAATTTAAGGTTTATAATAAATTGCCTAATATTCTCTTGAATAATCGTGCCAATATACACTTCCATTGGCTGTGCATGAGTGTGTCTATTCTAGCAATTTTTTCCAAAATTGTATTTTAGTATTAAAAAATTATTTCCAAGTTAGTAGGTAGATTCATTTTTAATGTGCATTTATTTGATTATATGATGTTTGAGAATATATTTGTTTAATGTTTTTGTATATGCTCAATTTTTTTTTATAACCCAAAATATGGCCTATCTTGGTGAATATTTCCTGTACTCTTAAAATCATGTGTATTCTGTTGTAATTGGGTGGAGTGTTATACAAAATATCAGTGAGGCCAAGTTGGTATTAGGTTTCTATATCCTTTATCTACTTATTTATTCAATTACCAAGAAAGGAGAATTAAAATTTTCAACTGTAATTGTGAATTCATCTATTTTTCCTTTCATTTCTATTAGTTTTTACCTTACGTATTTTGAAACTCTGTTGTTAAATGCATAAATATTTGGATTATTATGTTTTAGATTAGTACGTTTTCTTGAAGAGTTGACCTCTTTATCATTTTCTAATGTTTCTGTTCATCCCTGGCAAGATTCCTTGTTCTGAAGTTAGCTTTGGCAGATATTAATGTAGGTACTCAGTCTTTCTTTTTATAGTGCTTACACAATAAATCTTTTACTTTAACCCCTCTATGCCTTTATATTTAAGATATCTTACAGACAAAAATAAGTTGTGTTGTACTCTTTTATCCAGTATGATAAATTTGCCTTTTAACTTGATATATTTAGACCCTTTACATATAATGTAATTATTGAGATGATTAGTTAAAATCTACCGTTTTGCTGATTGTTTTCTATTTGTTTTTTCTTATTTTTTCTGCCTTATTTTAGATTGAGCATTTTTTTATGATTCAATTTTTAACCACTTTTGCCTCATTATTTGTTCTTTTTCATAAACTATTTTAGTGGCTTGTCTAACATTTTTAGTATTCATCTTTAAATAGTCAAGGAATATATTATGGCACTTAACATGTTTTGTAAGAACATTATAACAATATACTCTCAATCCTTCACTCTCATTGTACTATTGTCATACATTTTATTTTTACACATACTATAAGTTTTTATACATACATACACACAATACATACAATACATTGCTACTATTTTTGCTTTAGGCAGTCAGTTATCACTTAGAACCAATTAAAAATAAAAAATAATTTTATATCCACATTCATTATTCCATTTCTAGTGCTATTCATTTCTTTCCGTATATCCAGGTTTCTGACTGGCATCATATACCTTTGCCTGAAGAACTCTCTTAAAATTTAGTGTAATGCATTTCTGCTGGCCATGAATTCTCTCTGAGTTTATTTGTTTCAGGAAGGTTTTATTTCTCCTTTATTTTTGACTGATATTTCACTAGATATAGAATTGAGGATTAACAGTTTTTCTTTTGGCGCCTAAGATGCCACTCAGTGTTTTTCTTTCTTGCATTATTTCTGATGAGAAATCTGGTGCATTCCTTATATTTTTTCTTCTGTACATAATGCATCTTTTTTTCTGCCCCTGGTTGTGTTCAAGATTTTCTCTTTGTTTCTGGTTTTCAACAGTATGAATATGATATGCCTAGTTACTTTCTGTTCTTTTTTGTATTTATCGTGCTTGATGTTCTCTGAGCATCTTGGATCTATAGTTTGGAGTTTGTCATTAATTCAGAAAAATTTTTACCCATTGTTTCTTAATTTTTTTTGTCCTATCTTCTTCTCTTTTTGATATTTTAATTGCACACATTTTAAACTGTTTGATATTGTTTCATTACTCTCAGATGCTCTGCTCACTTTTTTTTTTCACTCATCATTCCCTTTGTGTCTTTTTCTTCTTTTGGTTAATTCCTATTGACTTATCTTAAATTTCATTTATTCTCTGCTGCGTCAAGTCTATTGCTGAGCCTATTGAAGGCATTCTTCATCTCTATTATATTTTAATTTCTTGGATTTCCATTTGATTTTTTTGTTGCAGTTTCAGTTCTGTTACTGAAATTACCTGTCTGGCTTTGCATGTTGTTTAATTTTTCCACTAAAGCCTTTTATATATTAACCATAGTTATTTTTAATTCCTAGTCTGATATTTTCAACATATATCCTATCTGAGAGTGGGTATATTTTTGCTTTGTTTCTTGACAATTTGTTGTTTTTTATTTGCTTTGTGGAATGCCTCTTAGTTTTTTGTTGGCATTTGGACACCACTTCTAGGATAGCAAAGACTGAGATAAACAATTTTTATGCCTGGAAATGGTGTAGTACCTTTCCTTTTGCTAGCCCTTTTGTATAAGGGGAAGTTGAGTCAGTTAAGTCAGAAATTGGGCTCTAGTTACATTTTGTTGTTGCTATGGTAACTTTTTTGTGCAACACCAGCTTTCAATCTTAGAGTAAGAGCTGGTTTGCCAGAGGTTGTTTTTTGAATGTTTACCCTACCTCTGCTTTATATCTTCTCAGAGAGCTTCTCTCTTCAAGGTCTTGCTCCTTTTCTTTAAGCACGCTGTTGTTCCTTGACGGATAGTTCAACTTTAATTGCACGGCAGTAGATGTGTGTGTGTTGGGGGTGGGGGTGGTTGGGGGGCTGACGTCGGTGGTGGAGGCAGTATTTTCTGCTGTTTTGATAAAGCTGCAGACTTAGACAGGCACTGTGTTCTGGGTCACAGGAGTGGGACTTCTCAGGATGTCTCTGAGGAAACCTTTAATGATCTGGGCCCAGCACTTGTTCCAGCCTCTCCCCT
Source organism: Symphalangus syndactylus (assembly GCF_028878055.3). Classification (NCBI taxonomy): domain Eukaryota; kingdom Metazoa; phylum Chordata; class Mammalia; order Primates; family Hylobatidae; genus Symphalangus; species Symphalangus syndactylus. Next base: position 34,878,238 of record NC_072443.2, on the reverse strand, counting down.
AGTGGTAGAGAGTTTTTTTTCTATTCCCACTCCTTAAATACAATTGATTTTCAACAGCCCCGCCCAACCCCCTTCCCCTCCCCAAGGCAGGGAGGATTTGTTTTACTTCCTTCAACAATTTAAGGCCTTTGATTCCAGGAGAGTTAGGAGAGAAGGATCCAGATAGGGTTGTGCGCTTTTCCAGCAGGAGCTGTCCCCTTCCAAGAACTGCATCTCAAGAGAGGTTTTCTTAGTATCCTCACAGTTGTTTTTCTGACATGTGACAAGGTCTTTGGAGACAAGCCTACAAGTGGATGCAAGTTCTCCTTGTGTCTGCAGGTCACAGGAGTTATGTATTTTCTGGTTAGCCTGATTCTTTAAATACTTTAGCTAAATTCTATTTATGTTTGCCCAGCAGCGTCTGCTTCAGGTCAGCAAGTTCTTACTTTCCATCTGTCTTTGGAGGTGCCCGCCTTTCCTTAGATTTAGGTTAGTTTGTTGCTCTACAACCTTAGCTAAATGATGAAAGTATTCCTGACTTTCTAATATTTTATTGTTGTGAACTCATTGTGAGGTGATCTGAAACTTAAATAATGAACCACTATACTTTGAATGTAGAATTGAATCAGGTATTGAACCCATAAGGACTCAAGCAGGTTAGCCAGTCCGTCCACCTGTTCTATTCATAGCACTTGGCCACTGGGGGACACTCACAAACTGAGAAGTCGTATACCTTTTCTAGAGAAGACACATCTTGTTGAGACTGCTTGTAAGAAGTGGGAAGAATGATTTCTGATCTCTTTAGAGTAGTGACAACACAAATAGTTGGATTTTACAATTCTTGTTTTCAAGTGCCCTTGATACATGTTTAAACAAAAAGAAGAAAAAGAATAAAATGACAACTGAGATCAGAATAATGCTGAACATTGCTGGAAAACCTCTTGGCCATCCCAGTTATCTCATATCACAGCATCCATTTACCTATAATCTTAAAGGACATTTGATAAATTCAACATGGTTAATATGTGGCAATAATACAGACAGGATGCAGGACAATACTGGGTAGAAGAGGGTGGTTCCCCGACAAAGGCCCCACCCTCAAGCCTGGAGACCCGTGGCCCTAAATGGGGACAGGCATTCCTGTTTTTGTGCCCAAAAAGTTGTCTTTTGGCCTGCCATGCGCACTATCCTGTACCCATATAAACCTGAACCCCAGGCTCCAGAAACAGACAAACAGACGAGGAGACAAGCAGATGAACCATGGAATGACACAGCAGAGAAAGAGAGGAGGAGGAATATCTGAACACTGAGAGGAATTTGACTGGGGGCGGTCAGAGAGGAGTTTGGCCGCTGGATGGCCAAACTCCAGGGGAAGATATCTTCCCACTCCATCCCCACTTCTGGCTCCCCATCCATCCTGATGAGAGCTACTTCCACCACTCAATAAAACTCCCACATTCATCCTTCAAGTCCATGTGTGACCCTTTTCTTCTAGGAAACTAGACAAGAGTTCAGGATACAGAAAACTGTCACACTGGTCCTCTGCCTTGCAGAAAGACAGAGGGTCCACTGAACTGGTTAACGCTCAAGCCATGCACAGACAACAAGACTAAAAGGACACACTGTAACACATGCCCATTCGGGCTCTTACACCTCTCTGTCTGCGTATTCCTCCTCCCATCAGGGGTTTCAGCAGTGGCGACGAGGGAACAGATGAGCCACACCCCTGTCACATGTCCTGTGAGGAGGATCTGGGAACTCTCCTGTTTCAGCGAGACTGGTGACTTTTTGGCATATACATATATACCAGCTGGATAAACAAGCATGGAGCCCTGTTGATTAAAAGACAGTACAGCTATTATTTTATTTTTTTTATTGTGAAATTTAGCCATCTCATTATAGGTGAACGAAACTCAAATTGTCACAGTATCAAGTATATGAAAAGCTTTATCTGCTTTCCTGTCCTTCCTGCCAACTATATACTACAAACACACATTTCACTTTAGGAAAAGACTTAAAAGTGCTCTGAAGTGAAAACTATACAAAGGTCTCCAGTTTCTGCAATAAGAACACATAACAGCAAGGCAATTGCAGATCAGACTGATTTTTAAGGTAAAAGGATACTCTTTAAATCCCTTAAACTGTGTCTCTTTTGTATATTGACACTACAGAAGTATCAGAGAAAAGGATGGAGAATCCCATAGTACCTTTGGATCTGAAGTTTTAAAAATTGAATTCATTTTATATTCAGTCATAAAAAATGCAGGTCCTTAAAACCTGATGTTCTGTACAGTTTACTTGATAGGATTGTATTGTTACTGAACACTGCCAGTGATACTCTTTAAATAGGAGTCTTCTTTGTTCTATTTCTCTGCCTTCTGTCACACCACGGCCCATCCTTTGTGCCTTAAAATTTCTGCACAAACTCTCCATTTTTTTGCAGCTTTCAGATACATGGCCCCAGGGCCTGGTCTCTCAGCAACGGTGCAGCCCTCATGTTTGATCCTTTACATAGGTGAAACTATCTGTGTGTTTTTCTCTGTGTTTTTATATACTTACATATTTATGTTTATTCTATCAAGCAGTAGATGATCTGCTTTTCAAGTACAGAAAACATATCTACTTCCTTCACAGCTTTCTACAACATCTGTTGCACTGCTCTAGTGTCATATTTTTCCTTTGAATTAGAAATAGATATAAAAATCAAGCTACAAAGTACTGACATTTTGGAAAATCTTATTAGCCAATTATAATTGCAAACTGACTGTCTGGGGTATGCAAAAGAAAGATGCTAATGTTTATTGAGCACAGGGTAGTGGACAGGCAGTAATTTAATTTAATATTTAGTTTTCTTTAAATTCCCCATATGTATATGTGGTGTGTGTGTGTGTACATGTGTATTTGGCAGTCTTTGTTATTCTAATCCTTATAGATGGGACAAATGAGCTCAAAGTTAATGAACTTTTTCAAGATCACTCATGTTATATTTGGAAAGAGAGAATTTAAACAAAGAAAGAAGTGTTCACTTATTAATACATAGCTTGTGCTGTAGCCATCTACTGCCTGTCTATATAAACTCACCAGTGATTATCTTGAAGTCAAGATGGGATGCCTATTCAGTGAATTACTTATTGACCACTTCCAAGGGTGAGATCTTGGCATATTAGTTTAAGTAGTAATTAGTAATTTTGTAAAGAGCACATGTCAGGGTACCAATTGTAGAGCAGCCCCTTTCCTATTGGTCTTATTGGTAATACCTGATGCGTGAAAAAATCCACCTGAGTTTAGAAATTTCTGCTAAAGTTTATACTTAAAGACACTATTATATTGGGCCTTTGGAAATAAAAGTGTAAATCAACACTGTTTTACTAAATAGTTGTCTTATACACATGTATAACATTCTATAATTGGGATGGAAAATTGCTGTTTAGAATAAGAGCTAACTACAGAAGTTTTAGTATACAAGGGAAGCTGCAAGATTCTTATCTGTGAGCTGCTATTGGTTTGGAAATGGAAACGATGACAGATATAACAGACTCACCCTTCCAGGATTCATGGTTCAAAATAAGGATTTGGAAGCACCTAGGAAATTTTTACAATCCTAATATCTGGAGCTGGAAGCCAGACAGTAGTAGTTCCTAAAGATGTTCAGGTGATACTAATGTGGAACAAGTTTGGAAACCACTGGTCTAGAATCTTGCTACTCAAAGTGTGGTCCTTAGTAATTGTTAGAATTGCAGAATCTTGGGCTCCACTCTAGGTCTACTAAATCATAATCTGCCTTTTAAAAAGATCCCCAGGTAGTTCTTACAAACATTAAAGCTCAGGAAGCACTGGGCTAGAAAAGTTTTCTAGCTTGTACATTAGAATCTCCTAGGGAACTTTTAAAGTATAATGATATTCTGGCCTTCCTTACTGAGACTGTAATTCATTTGATATACGGTGGGGCCTGGTCTTTGATATGCCATATGCTCCTCAGATGGTTCCAGTGTGTGGTCATGATTGTGAAATAGAGGGCAAAGCTGAATGCTGATTAACTTTGCATAAAAAATCTACAGTTTGCTCAGGTAGCCTGGGAGATACAGGTTAAGAACACTTAAAAAGGAGAAACTTAAGGATGCATATGGTGGGGGATACAGCAATGTATTAGGCAGCTTCACTTGGAGAGAAAATATTTTCCAGTGAAAAATTTCCTTGGGGAGAGGGCTTGGTGGAGGGAGGAAGAGGTGTGGGTTGAAAGACTTTAAAAATACAGAAGTGTAATAATTGATTTTAGGTTGTTGGTAGTGCTGTTATGAAGCAGGATAAGAGGTGACCATGAGAGCATTCGACTCCAGAAATTCTCAGATTTCTTGTGAAAAGTGTCCAAATTCTCAGAAGATTAAGAAGGATGGAGGCTTGAGTTATTTAAAATATAGCTAAAGGAAGACTGACCCCAGAAGCCTGGAGGACCAGAGTTGGAGGCATTTTGTCATTAGTCATTTAGGAAACAAACATATTGTGTAAGGAGAGTTCTTCATTTTACCACCGGCTGCTTCTTCAGAATAATGAGTTGTATCTCTCTAGCCTGAGTCTAGGTTAGCGTCTCATTCTTGTCTTTTGTTATCTAGCCTTCTCTTCTTCGGTTACTCATGCTGATGACTTCTTGAGTACCATGTTGCCCTTTTACTTGGAGGAATTTTCAGAGTTTCACATGTAGTTATTAAGCCATTATGAGTTTTCATTATAAATTAAAAACACTTAATGCTGCTGTTTCTCTCTGGCTCTTTGCCATTACATTCAGATACTTCCTAAGCAATGATGAAACTTGTCGGGCTGTTAAGTTCCGGATACCTCACTTCTAAAAAAGAAGACAAAATAACACAAAGAAATGACAAACTCAGAATTCTTTCCCTCTAGAATAAGAGGGGTTATTTATCTCTACCTTCTGATTTCAGAAGGAACTGTAAAAATAAAACCTCATCTTGAGGCATTCAAGTCATTTTCCTTAAGTTTGGGTATACATTTACATTGTGTGGCTATTTCCTGTAACAAATACTCTTAAACAACAGAAAAAGAAAGAAAGAAAGAAAAAAAAGCTGTAGTAGCAAGAGCTCAAATTATTGAGCAAACAGATTTTCAAGTGGGGAAATGCTTTACCTCATTGCATCTAATTTCTCCTGTCCCCTTCTGAAAGAAGGAAGGATGAATATGAAATAGGTCTTGGGGAAAATTTTGCATTTAAGGTTGTGATATGTTTCCCAATTGTATTATTTTTGTGTACCACCTATCCTGAACTTCATAACAGATCAGGGCTTCTTTGGAGCTTTTGTGTGAACACAGAAGTAGCCATGTGAGAAATAGGAAAATGATCAAGGCTGAGTATGGACAGTTGGAATAAAGTTGAATGTAAGGGGAAAATCAGAGATGAGGGAAAACAAGGTAACACCAAGGCACACCACCCCTGTAGCTATCAAGTAGTATATAACTTTCATTATCCAAAATTTGGTAGGAAATACCTTTAAAAAACAGCCAGTGCACAAAGATATGTTTTGCTACCTAAAGTAAAACCACAGTTTTCCTCTTTTTGAGTCAATACTACATAAGATAAAAACTAATTTTACCACTGTCAATCTTTACTTAATGTGAGGTTACAACCAGAAAGCAAGCAAGGTGGAGGGGGGCTGTCTAGAAAGCCAACCTGGGGATTAAGGGAAAAAAACTGATTAAATAACTGGAGCAGCAGACAGTCTAATGTCATTGGTGTTGTGAACTGCCCTCTATACCATTGGAACTACCACATAGGGAAGAGATACCAAAATTGTCCACCTGAATAGACTTAGTAGGTGGGAGGAATTCAGTGAATCCGGTCTGAAATCTGTAGTCCTCACTGGCATTGAGATGTTCAGAACAGCATGATGTTCATGATAAGGATTCTGTGTTGCAGGAAAAGGTTAAATCTTATTCTTTCTGTTGGTTTGAACAGGAAAGAATATTATACTTGGTGAGTTTTGTTTTGAAACATATTTTAAAATTGTAAATTTATAAATTATAGTTATATATATTTATGGGGTACAAAGTGATATCATAAATTATGAATTATGAAACAGAATATTAAATCAAGTTAATTAACATATCCATCACCTCAAATACTTACTTTCTGTGGTGAGAAGATTTGAAATTTACTCTCTTAGGAATTTTGGAATGTACAATACATTATTATTTACTATATTCATCATGCTGTGCAGTATATCTCAAAGAAAAAAAAAGCTGTTTTCTAATTGAGCCTTTGTTGTCTTTGACAATCATCTTTCCACCCCACCCCAGTGGTCTCTGGTAACCACCATTATTCTCATTGCTTCTTTGGGTTTGATTGTTTTAGATTCCACGTGGAAGTGAGAACATGCAGGAATATCTGTCTTTCTGTGCCTGGCTTGTTTCACTTAGCATAATGTTCTTTAGTTCCATTCAGGCTGTCACAAATGACAGAATTTCTTTCTTTTTTAAGGCAGAATAAGTGTTCCATTGAGTATATATCACATACTTTCTTTATCTATTCATGTGCTGATGGACACTTAGGTTGATTTTATAGCTTGGCTATTATGAATAGTGTTGCAGTGACCGTAGGAGAGGAGTGCCGACAACTCTTTGACATACTGATTTTAAATCTTATGGATAAATACCCAGAAGTGGAATTTCTGGATCATATAGTAGTTCTATTTTTAGTATTTTGAGAAACCACCATAGTGTTTTCTGTAATGGCTGTGCTAACCTACCATCTCATCAACAGTATACAAGGATTTCCTTTTCTCTGTATCCTTGCCAACACTTGTTTTTTTTTGCTTGTTTGTTTTGATAATGGCCACTCTGACAAATGTGAAGTGCTATCTCATTGCATTTCCCTAATATTTAGTGACGTTGAGCATTTTTTTTTCATTTAACGGTTGGCCCTTTGTGTGTATTCTTTTAAGAAATGCTTATTCAGGTCCCTTGACCATTTTTAATCAGCTTGTTTTCTTTCTATAGAGTTGTTTATATTTTTATTTTTCTTTCTCTTGTCTAATTGCTCTGCTGAGGACTTCCAGTACTATGTTGAAAGAAGTGACAAGAGTGAACATTCTAGTCTTGTTCATGATCTTAAAGGCAAAGCTTTCAACTTTATAGCATTAATTATGTTGCTATGTATGAGCTTCTTGTATATGGCCATTATTGTATTGATGTACCTTCCTTCTATACCTAATTTGTTGAGAATTTATATCATGAATGTATGTTGAATTTTGTTGAATTCCTTTTCTGCATCTATTGAGATGATCATCTATTTTTTTCCTTTGTTCTGTTAAGGTGGTGTATCACATTTATTAATTTGTTTATGTTGAGCCATACTTGAATCCCGGGGATATATCTCACTTGAGCATGGTGAATGATCCCTTTAAGGTGCCATTGAATTCCATATACTAGTACTTGTTGCAGAATTGTGCATATATGTTCATGAGGAATATTGGGACTGTAACTTTCTTTTCCTGTAATGTTGTTAGCTGGCTGATATGGTTTGGCTGTGTCCCCACCCAAATCTCATCTTGAATTCCACATGTTGTGGGAGGAACCCGGTGGGAGCTGTTCTCATGATAGTGAATAAGTCTCATGAGATCTTATAGTCTTAAAAGAGGAGTTTCCCTGCCCAAGCTTTCTTCTCTTGTCTGCCACCATGTGAGACATGCCTTTCACCTTCTGCCATGATTGTGAGGCCTCCCTAGCAACATAGAACTGTAAATCCATTAAACCTTTTTTTCTGTATAAATTACCCAGTCTCAGGTATGTCTTTATCAGCAGTGTGAAAACAGACTAATACACTGACTTTGGTATCAAGGCAATGCTCACCTTCTCAAAGGAATTTGGAAGTATTTCCTTGTATTAGTCCATTCTAACATTGCTATAAAGAAGTACCTGAGACTAGGCAGTTTATAAAGAAAAGATGTTTAATTGCCTCATGGTTCCACAGGCTATACATGAAGCATAATGCTAGCATCTGTGTGTTTTCTGCGGAGGCCTCAGAAAACTTATGATTATGGTGGAAGGTGAAAAAGGAGCAGGCACATCACATGACTGGAGCAGGAGCAAGGGGGCAGGGGGAGGTGCCACACACTTTTAAACAACCAGATCTCGTGAGAACTCACTCACTGTCATGAGAGCAGGATGAAGGGGATGGTGTTAAACCATTCATGAGAAATTCACCCCCGTGATTGAATTACCTCAAACCGGGCCCCCACCTCCAACACTGGGGATTACATTTCAATGTGAGATTTGGGTGGAGACACATTCAAACTATATCATTTTGTCCTGACCTTCCCCAATTTTATGTCCTTCTCACATTTTAAGATACAATCATGCTTTCCTAATAATCCTCAAAGTCTTAACTTTTCCAGCATTAACGGAAAAGTCCAAAGTCTGTTCTGAGACAAAGCTAGTTCCTTTTGCCTATGAGCCTGCAACATCAAAAACAAGTTAGTTACTTCTAAGATACCATAGGGTTATAGGTCTTGGATAAATATTTCCATTCCAAAAGGGAGAAATAGGCCAAGAGAAAGATGCTATGGGCCCCATGCAAATCCAAAACCCAGCAGGGCAGTCGTTACATCTTAAACCTCCAAAATAATCTTTGACTCCATGTCTCACATCCATGGCAGCCTGATGCAAGGGGTGGGCTCTCAAGGCCTTGAGCAGCTCTGCCCCTGTGGTTTTGCAGTATTCAACCCCTGCAGCTACTCTCACAGGTTGTAGCTGAAAGCTTCCAGCTTTCCCAGGCACAGGGTACAAGCTGCTGGTGGATCTACCATTCTGGAGTCTTGAGGGTGGTGGCTCTCTTCTCACAGCTCCACTAGGCAGGGCCCCAGTAGGGACTCTGTGTGAGGACTCCAACCCCACACTCCCCCTCCACACTGCCCTAGTAGAGGTTCTCCATGGGGACTCTGCCCCCACAGCAGGCTTCTGCCTGGGCACTCATGCTTTTCCATACATCCTCTGAAATCTAGGTGGAGGCTTCCAAGCCTCAACTCTTACGCTCTACACACCTGAAGGCTTAACAACACATGGAAACTACCGAGGCTTATGACTTGCCCTCTCTTAAGCAGCAGCTCGAGCTGTACCTGGGCCCATTTGAGCCATGGCTGGAAGTGGAGTTACTGGGAGACAGGGAGCAGTGTCCCAAGGCTGCACAAGATAGTGGGGCCCTGGGCCTGGCCCTTGAAACCATTCAGTCCTTCTAGACCTTAGGGCCTATGATGGGATGGGCTGCCCTGAAGGTCTCTGAAATGCTTTCTAGGCCTTTTCTTCATTGTCTTGGCTATTAGCATTTGGCTCCCATTTGCTTATACAAATTTCTGCAGGCTGCTTGAATTTCTCCCCTGAAAATGGAATTTTCTTTTCTACCACATGGCCAGGCTGCAAATTTTTCAAACTTTTATTCTCTGCTTCCCCTTTAAATATAAGTTCCAACTTTAGATCACTTCTTTGCCCAAGCATATGAGCATACATTGTTAGAAGCAGCCAGGTCACAGCTTCAGCTGCTTTGCTGCTTAGTAATTTCTCCTGCCAGATACCCTAAACCAAACCTCTCAAATTCAAACTTCTGGGGCAGGGGCAAATTGTAGCCAAGTTATTTTGCTATGGCATAACAAAAGTGACCTTTGCTCCAGTTCCCAATAAGTTCCTCATTTCTATCTGAGACCTGCTCAGCCTGGACTTCATTGTTCATATCACTATTAGTATTACGGTCACAGCCATTTAACCAGTCTCTAAGATGTCCCAAACTGTAACTAATCAACCTGTCTTTTGAGCCCTCCAACTTTTCCAAACTCTACCTGTTACCCAAATCCAAAGCTGCTTCTACATTGATATGGTTTTGCTGTGTCCCCACCCAAATCTCATCTTGAATTATAGCTCCCATAATTCCCACATGTTGTAGGAGGAACCTGGTGGGAGATTATTGAATCATGGGGGTGGTTTCCTCTATAATGTTCTTGTGATAATGAATACGTTTCACGAGATCTGAAGATTTTATAAGGGGAAACCTCTTTTGCTTGACTGTCATTTCTCTCTTGCCTGCTGCCATGTAAGATGTGCCTTTCGCCCTCTGTCATAATTGTGAGGCCTCCCCAGCCACATCAAACTGTTAGTCCATTAAACCTCGTTTTCTTTATAAGTTACCCAGTCTCAGATATGGCTTTATCAGCAGCATGAAAATTAACTAATACAGTAAATTAATACTGGGAGTGGGGTGCTGCTGTAAAGATAGACAAAAATGTGGAAGTGACTGTGGAACTGCGTAACAAGCAGAGAATGGAACAGTTTGGAGGGCTAAGAAGAAGATAGGAAAATGTTGGAAAGTTTGGAACTTCCTAGACACTTGTTGAATGGCTTTGACTAAAATGCTGATAATGATACTGGCAATGAAATCCAGGCTGAGGTGGTCTCAGATGGAGAAGAGGAACTTGTTGGGAACTTGAGCAAAGGTGACTCTTGCTGTGCTTTAGCAAAGAGACTGGCAGCATTTTGCCCCAGCCCTAGAGATCTGTGGAACTTTAAACTTGAGAGAGATGATTTAGGGTATCTGGCAGAAGAAATTTCTAAGGGTCAAAGCATTAAAGAGGAAGTGGAGCATAAAAGTTTGGAAAATTTGCAGCCTGACAATATGATAGAAAAGAAAAACTCATTTCCTGAGGAGCAATTCAAGCTGGCTGCAGAAATTTGTAAAAGTAACAAGGAGCCAAATGTTAATCACCAAGACAATGGGGAAAATATCTCCAGGGCATGTCAGAGACTTTTGCGGCAGCCCCTTCCATCACAGGCCTGGAGGCCTAGGAGGAAAAAATGGTTTTGTGGACTAGGCCCAGGGCCCCTCTGCTGTTACAGCCTAGGAACCTGGAACCCTGTGTCCCAGCCAGTTCAGCCATGGTTAAAAGGGACCAAGGTACAGCTCAGGCCATTTCTTCAGAGGGTGCAAGTCCCAAGCCATGGCAACTTCCATGTGGTGTTGAGCCTGTAGGTGCACAGAGTTCAATAATTGAGGTTTGGAAACTTCTGCCTAGATTTCAGAGGATGTATGGAAATGCCTGAATGTCCTGGCAAAAGTTTGCTACAGGGGCAGGGCCTGCATGGAGAACTTCTGCTAGGGCAGTGTGGAAGGAAAATGTGGGGTTTAAGCTTCCACAGAGTCCCCACTGGGGCACTGCCTAGGGGACCTGTGAGGAGAGAGCCACCATCCTCCAGAACCCAGAATGGTAGATACACTGACAGTTTGCACCATGCACCTGGAAAAGCTGCAGATACTCAGTGCCAGCCCATGAAAGCAGCTGGGAGGGAGGCCATACCCTGCAAAGCCTCAGGGGAAGAGCTGTCCAAGACCATGGGAACCCACCTCTTGCATCAGTGTGACCTAGATGTGAGACATGGAGTCAAAAGAGGTCGTTCTGGAGCTTTAAGATTTGACTGCCCTGTTGGATTTTGGACTTGCATGGGACCTTTAGCTGCTCCATTTTGGTCAACTTCTCCCATTTGGAATAGGTGCATTAATCCAATGCTTGTACCTTTATTGTATCTAGAAAGTAACTTACCTTTGATTTTAAGGTCTCATAGGTGGAAGGGACTTGCCTTATGTCAGATGAGAATTTGGACTTTGAACTTCTGAGTTAATTCTGAAATGAGTTAAGACTTTGGGGAACTGTTGGGAAGCCATGATTGGTTTTGAAACGTGAAGACATGAGATTTATGAGGGGCCAAGGGTGGAATGATATGGTTTGGTTGTGTCCCCACCAAAATCCCATCTTTAATTGTAGCTCCCATAATTCCCACGTTATGGGAGGGAACTGGTGGGAGATAAGTGAATCATGGGGGTGGTTTTCCCCATACTGTTCTCATGGTAGTGAATAAGTCTCAGGAGATCTGAAGGTTTTATGAGGGGAAACCTCTTTCGACTGACTCTCATTTCTCTCTTGCCTGCTGCCATGTAAGATGTCCCTGGCTCTTTCACCATGATTGTGAGGCCTCCCCAGCCATGTGGAACTGGGAGTCAATTAAACTTCTTTCTTTTATAAATTGCCCAGTTTCAGGTATGTCTGTATTAGCAATGTGAGAACAGACTAATACACACATTTTCAGATATCTTTGTAGCAATTTCCCACTCCTGGTACCAGTTTTCTGTGTTAGTTCCTTTTCTCATTGTTGTAAAGCAATATTTGAGACTAGTTACTTTTTAAAGAAAAGTGGTTTAATTGGCTCATATTTCTGTAGGCTGTACAGGCAGCATGATACTGGCATCCTTCAGCTTCTGGGAGGCCTCAGGAAACTTATGACAGAAGGGAAAGGGGAAGCAGCACATCACATGGCTGGAACAGGAGCTAGAGAGTGGAGATGGAGGTGCTACACCCTTTTAAACAACCAGATCTTGTGAGGACTCATTGTCATGAGAGCAACACCAAGGAAATTGTGCTAAACCATTCATGAGAAATCCATCTCCATGATCCAATTGCCTCAAATTAGGTCCCACCTCCAACGCTCGGGACTTTACTCCCCTCCCCTCCCCTCTCCTCTCCTTTCCTTTCCTTTCTAACAGAGTTTCACTCCTTTTGCCCAGGCTGGAGTGCAATGGCACAATCTCTGCTCACTGCATCCTCTGCCTCCCGGGTTCAAGTGATTCTCCTGTCTCAGCCTCCTGAGTAGCTGGGATTACAGGCAAATGCCACCACACCCAGCTAATGTTTTGTATTTAGTAGAGATGGGGTTTCACCATGTTGGTCGGCCTGGTCTCAAACTTCTGACCTCAGGTGATCCACCCACCTTGGCCTCCCAAAGTGTTGGGATTACAGGCGTGAGCCACAGTGCCTGGCCTGGGACTTTTCAATATCAGATTTGGGCAGTTACACACATCCAAAATGTATCATCCCTCCTCTTCAATTTTTTGGAAGAGTTTGAGAAAGATTGGTATTCGTTCTTTAGATATTTGGTAGAATATATCAATGAAGCTGTCATGTCCTGAGCTTTTATTTAGGAATGTGTTGTTTAATTTTCATGTATTTAAATTTTTAGAAATATCTTCTATTGATTTCTAATTTCATATCATTATGGAAGGAAAAACTTTATATGATTTTAATCTTCTTAAATTTGTTAAGGCTTGTTTTATGGCCTGAAACATGATCTATTTAGAATGTTCTGTTTGTGCTTGAGAAGAATGTGTTTTCTGCTGCTGTAAATGTCTGTTAGGTTAATTTTGTCTGAAGTCCAACATTTCTTTGTTCATTTTTCTGTCTCATTTATTTGTCTAGTGCTGTTAGTAGAGTATTGATGAACCCCACTGTTATTGTACTGCTATGTTTCTATTTTTTTAGCTCTATAAAATTTGTTTTATGAATCTGGGTGCTCAGGTGTTGGGTGCATATATATTTAGGATTGTTATATTCTTTTGGTGAACTGATCTTCTTATCATTAAATAATGACTTTCTTTAATTTATTTAACTGTTTTCTTTAAATTTTTTTGCTTGAAGTCTGTTTTATCTGACTTAAGTATAGATACTTCTGCTTGCTTTGGGTTTGTTTGCATGGAATATCTTTTTCCATCCCTTTACTTTCAGGCTATATGTGTTTTTACCAGTAAGGTGAGTCTCTTATAAACAGCATATAGTTGCATCATGTTTTATTTCAACCCATTTCACCAATCTGTGTATTTTAAGTGGAAGATTTACTCCATTTACATTCAGGGTTAATTTTTATATGTGATGTTTTGTTTCTCTCATATTGTTGGTTGTTATCTACTTGTTTTATTCTTTTTAAAATTTTTCTGTCTTTGTGGTTTGGTGGAGTTCTGTTGTATTGCCATTTGACTCCTTTCTGTTCCTACTCTGTGTAATTTTTAAATAACATCTGTGAATTTTATACTTTTGTTTGTTTTTATGATGGAAAATATGAAACTTTTGTCTTCATGTGTATGGCTTCTTTGAGCATTTGTCAGTCTGGGTGAGTGTTGATGAGTTTTCTGTGTTTGCTTGTCCGGGAAATATTTCTCCTTCATTTACCAAGGTTATTTTAGCTGGATATAACATTTTTGGCTTGCAGTTTTTTTTTTCTCCTTTTAGCACTTGGAAAATAGCATCCAATTCTCTTCAGGCTTATAAGGTTTCTGCTGAGAATTCTGCTGTTAGTCTGATTGGGTTTTATTTATAGATGAGTATATATCTTTCTCTTCCTGATTTTAGAATTTTTTTCTTTCATGTTTACCTTAGACAGTCTGATGATTATATGGCATGGTGGTCTGTTTTGCAATTTATTTTCTCAGTAATTGTTGAGACTGCTGTATCTGGATATCTAAATCTCCTGCTAGACTAGGGAAATTTTCATCAATTATTTCCTTAATTAGGTTTTCTACATTTTTTGCTTTTTTTGTTTCCCTCAGGAATACCCATGATTCATAAGTTTGGTTGCTTTATGTAGTCCCATACTTTTCAAAGACTTTGTTCATTCTTTTTAATTCTTTTTTTTTTAATTTTTTCCACCTGCCTTTATTAAAAAGACCTGTCTTCAAGTTCTGAGATTCTTTATTCTTCTTCTAGTTTGTTCTTAAAACTTTCAAATGTATTTTGTAATTCCTTTAATGAATTTTTTTATTTTCAGAAGTTCTTTTTGGTTTATTACATTTCTTATTCATATTCTGAATGGATTTTCTGATTTCTTTGTATTGGTTTTCAGATTTCTCTGGCATCTCAGTGATCTTTTTAAAATTAATATTTTAGGTTATTTATCTGGCATTTCTAGGATTTTTTTTTTTTTTTGGTTAGCATCTATTGCTAGAAAATTACTGTGTTTCTTTGGAGGTGTCGTAATATCTTTCTTTCTCATACTTCTAGTGTTATTATGCTGATTTATTCACAGCTGGAGAAACAGTCACTTTCTTTTGTTTGTGTTTTGAATTTACTTTTTTTAGGGTGGGGCTTTTTTTTTCCTGAAGATGTGACTATGATGTATATTGAATTGGGCTGTTTGGCTCTGCTTCTAGATGTTTGGTAGCAAAGACTCTGTATGATTTTTCTTTGTTATAAATAGCCTTAGTGAGATGACTTTTTCAAATTTCAGTTTTAACAGTAGTGTACCAGGCAGATGAGCAGGCTCATAGCCTCTTGAGTAGCTGAGGTGGCAAGATGCAATGGTTGTAGTAGAAGTTACAAAAAGCTTATCTTGTTCCCAAGTGGTATGCACTTGTGTCAGCAGATGTTGTAATGAATGGGCTGTGTGGGTCAACCTCCAGGCCAATAGGTGGCATTTGGAGATAGGAAATGGCTGTGGTGGTAGCAGTAGAATTTATACTTGACCTTTATGATCCCGGAGAAGTGCTTTGGTGTCCCAGGTGATGATTTGGGCCATGGAACATTCTGTGGTCCGGGTCCCATGTTCTGTCTCAGTGGAGGGTCAGGGAGGGAGCTGGGTAGAGCTGGACTGGGCAAGCCTGCACTTGGGCATCCCAATGGCAGGAACAAGCACTGGCCCTGATGGGGATCTGGGAGAAGTCCTAGGCTTCTGTATAGATGCCTGGGCAAAGAGTGAAGCAACCATTGCTGCACCAAGGTCTCAGCATGGGAAACTAGGGGTGGCCCAGGGTACTTAACATAAGTGAGCAAGAGTGGGACATGCTTCCTTCTCATGCTCCAGACCCAGCAGGGTACATTCCCCTGTCTCAACTGTCTCTGACAGTTGAGGCAGTTAAGTAACACATAGTTTGCTTTCAGTTTGTATAGCTGCCTTGGGCTATAAAACTTGCCACCCAGGTCCAAATCATACTTCTCAGGAAAACAGCCTTCTTCTCTGGTTCGTTGAAGGATGGGGCCAAAGTCCAGCACCCATGAGTAGACACCATACTACACTTGTTTTTTCCATTCTGGCTGTGGGATCCCCTCCCCACCTGCCTGCTAATTTGAGACCCAGATCTCCATTCCCTGGCCTGAGATTCTCCAATGCCAATGGCTACTGCTGCTGCTAGTTTTCAGGATCTTGTGCAGCTTTCTCTGAGCTAGGATTGAGAATGGCATCCTCATATCAATGCTTTGGTCTGGGAAAATGTGTGAGATACTGGCTAGTACCATTCTTCCTGACAGTCTCCCAGCCACTCCTCAAGTTAGATCCAGGGATGGGGAGGGTCAAGGTGCTCTCTTGTTGCCTGGATTACATGGTTCCCCTGTAAGAAGTGGATTGCAGAGAGACACTCATTCCCCTTCTCCTGTGTTGGGGATTCACTCACAGTTTTCAGCCAGATTGCAACATGTAGCCTGCCTACCTACCTTCTCTTTTCTGGTATCTGAAGTTTTCTTTTGCTGTGCTGTTGAACTTCTCTGTTCCTTTTTAGATAAAAGGTCACAGTTTCAATCTCTACACACTATTTCGCTTCTTTGAAATGAGTGAGGCACAGTGTAAAAGCCTCCAGCCTGCCAGCTTGGGGGCTAGGATTTCTATTTTTTAATTATTCTTAGATCATTGCCAAACTTTTCATTTTGTGTATTGTTTTCCAAATTCTATTTCATTTTTATCCATATATTCTTAGATTAATAGTTCATTAACTTCAAGAGGATTATTCTGAATTCTTTGTCATTTCATAGATCTCCATTTCTTTAGGGTTCTTTACTGAAGCTTTGCTAGTTTAGTTTCTTTTGGAGGTGTCTTATTTCCTGAGTCTTTTTAATCCTCATGTCCTTGTGTTGGTTTCTGTGCATTTGAGGACACAGCCATCTTTTCTGGATTTTACAGATGTTCTTTGACAGAAATAGATCTTCACTATTTAGTCTAGTTTGTGATTCAGGATGGGCCAACTGGTAATGATCCAGGGCAGGTAGAGTTGCTTTTGGGTTCTCTAGATGGCTTCAGTAGTTGTCTCCCTCCCTGGTTGGGGTCCTGCAATAGTGTAGAAGCCTAGCTGTCTGGGTATTCAAGCAAGGCAGAACTTCTCACCACTCACCACCTATGGGAGCAACTGGCTTGGGTTTTTGGGTGGTCAGTGCTGTTAGATGGTACCTTTGATTGGACACTACTGCTGGCAGGTACACAGAGCTACCACCAAGATCTGCATGCTGGTTGCTACGGGCTTTGCTTCCTTGCTTTATTTCTACCTGACTCCAGGTAGTCTCGCTGTGCTGTTTTCCCCTGCATTCTCCATTAGGTGAGACCAGTTTCCTGGGAAGCATGTGGGAATGCTAGGGAATCTGCATGTCTGCCTTTGGTTCTTTTTTTCACCCTGTCAAGACCATGGTCCCTGGGGGAATCCTTTCTGTGTGATGTTGCACTGACCTGGAGATGGGAGAAGGAAGACATGGTGAGATTGAGACTATTTCTTTTACCTTTTCTATGTGGTTTTTATTCTGTTCCGTGGATCATCCATGCAGGTGACTCAGGCTTATTTCCCATTTTTGGAGTTTTCACCAAGGTGTTATTGTCTGTGGATAGTTGCTAATGGAACTTTCTTTGGGGGATAATAAAGCCTGATACTTCCTAATTTACCATCTTGCTCTTCAGTTAGATTTTCAACAAAATAATTACATTGTTTTGTAATGAGATTTAAGGGGATAATATTTCATTACGTTAATTACTCGCTTGTAAGACCCACCCACCATGTTCCAAGGGATGCCACTTTGGATAACTAAGGTGTCATGATATAAACATTTGGTATTGGTTACCAAATAGGATGCTTCTTCCTCATCTACTTTGCTACTTGCATCAGTCCTATTTTTTTGTTTGTTTGAGTTGGAGTCTCACTCTGTTGCCTAGTGCAGTGGCGCAATCTCGACTCAGTGCAAACTCCGCCTCCCAGATTCAAGCAATTCTCTGACCTCAGCCTCCTGAGTAGCTGGGATTACAGGCACATACCACCACACTCAGCTAACTAATGTTTTTTGTACTTTTCAGTAGAAATGGGGTTTCACCATGTTGGCCAGACTGGTCTTGAACTCCTGACTTCAGGTGATCCACCTGCCTAGGCCTCCCACAGTGCTGGAATTATAGGCATGAGCCACCATGCCTGGCCACATTGGTCCTTTTAACTATATATTAATATCATGATTACAAGTTAACTTGAAATTGTATTTAATTGATTGCTTAAGAAAGTATGTTGGTATGGGCTTCTCGCTCTTCCCTTCTTTTTATCATGCACTTAACCCACCTTCCTCTTCCTACACATTTCTCAAATACTGGCCAAATATAATCAGTTCAGAGCATTTCCCGTATCCTCTCTCTAGCCTCTTGCTCTGTTTCTCATCTCCTATATTGAAACTAACACCTAGACAATTTATTTCTTCGTCATTGTCATTGTTCACCTCCAATTTTAGTTCTTCAAATAGTATCACACTTCTCTTTCAACACATATGCTAGTAATTCAGCTGCTCGACATGTTTACTCCTCACATTTATACAAAACACATTTAAACTCCCATTTCTTAATTTCATCTGCATTTTATCCATTTTAGAAGAAACATCACATAAGAGAAGCATCTGCCAGAAGTCCAGTTCTTATTTCAATTTTATTGTGCTTATCTTTTTTTATTTTTTGACCCATTTAGTAATGAGAGAAACTATGCCATGGTTTTGTAGTACTTGGCCCTTACTGTATCAAAGTACTAGTATTTCCTTAATAAATTTATACTTACATAAATATATTTGGGAGTGATATTTCTATATGTGTGTATGTGTAACACATATGGATGCACATGATCACATATATAACATGTTATTTACAACAAGGTTAGAAGATTGGCAGCTTAACTGTCCATTTTTATCAGTTAGGAAACAAACCTGCCTCTTCTGTAGCACAAAACCATCAGAGAGACAGTTCTATTTTCCATTTGCTTTCAGGTGACTGATCGGTTGTTCCTTTGCTTCCAGTTCTACTAGTGAAATTTCTACCCTGGGCCAGAAATACTCCAAAGCAAGAATGTACTCTTTCAGTACTTCCAGACTATAGCCCAGGTCATAGATTGTATCTTAAGAACCCAGTTTTTCTTTCATTTAATTGTATCCATGTAATAGTTTCTTGGTCTCTACTTCAGCCTCAGAATTCCCTCAAATATATGTACGTAACTGCTAATGATGCAGCTGGGAATATATGAATAAGAAGACAGGCTATTTTGGTAGCTAAGTAACAGGCCTAGAAGTGATAAATTATCATCTGCGTTACTTTGTGACCCTCAGCCACTTTTTGCCTTATTTCTGGTACGTAGGGGCTAGTGGGCTGATAGTGGGTATTGATGTGGCTTGTAATGGGCAAAAAGTATTTATTCCTTAAATCACAGAATCCCACTTTCCTCTCATCTTCAGTGAAACTTTCTCAGTCTGAATTTTATATTCAAGGCTCCCTCTGTGCTTGAAGGATATCTAAAAATTACTTTGTATGTCACTGTTTTTTTCCCCTTCAGATGTAGGGTTATCCATTGATTCTATCTGCCGTTGTGAACCTCATTGTATGTGACCCCAGGAAATTCATTAACCTATCTACTTCGTTGGGCTACTATATCTCCTGCACAATAAAATACACAAATCAATTTGTTTTCTATGTACTTGCCTCTATTATTTTGTCTTTCAAAGCACCTCAGTTTTTCTTTTCCCAGCTCTGCAATTATTTAGAGTCCTGGGAAACTTACTGGCTTGAAGCTTTAAAAACACTGCTCTCATATGATGTGAAGCAGCTCTCTTGCTTGCTAAGCATACCCTATTAGTAATAATGTTTGTTCGAAGTATCTATTATACTTATACTCTTATCTTGATTTACAAGAAAAGTTTCCTTTTGGAAATACAGACATCTGATAAATAAGAATTTTAAGTGAGGGAATTTTAACTTTTCAAACCAGTGGTGTGAATAGACCTAGGGAGCACCACCTTAGCTAGATGACTATAAAAGCCCTCCAATAGTGCATGCTAAACTTTGCTCCTCAGGAAATTCTTGTACTTTAGTTCACAGTGCCTGTCAAACATGGTAATGTGTCTGTAAATTTCACTTGACAGAAAACATGTCAGTTAATCAGCAACCTCAGAAAGTAAACAAAGCTGAGCTACAGACAACAATTGTGAAGCAACCAGAGTGTTTCATGAAGGTAGTGTTAGGAAAAACATACCAAGACTAGAAGGGAAACCAAACATCATTCTCCTTAGTCTGGGTGAGAAACTGCCCTCCAGTCACTTCCAGATGCTGTGACATTAAATACTTGTCTGTCTCCCTTGGCTGGTAATTAGTGGGTAAGACCATGTACCTTGCTATATCACACTTTGTCCTCAAAATCCTTCCCATCTGTCTCTCACTTTTTATTTTAAAAAGTTTAAAAAAACAAGACAAGAACACACATTATAAAAATATAGAAAGTAATATAACAAACACACGTGTACTCACCTGGAATTTACAAATGTGGCTGTTGTCATGTTTTGCATTGGACTTAAAGTACAGATAAAATTGACATTCTTTGGTTCATTTTCCCAGTCCCGTTCTTGTCCCTACTTCCCTCACAGAGGGGGCCATTTTATGAATGGAATGTAATTTTTCCAGTCAGTTTTAAAAACTTAGTTACAAATGTATCCCTAAAACATCATATAATTTCGTTTGTTACATAAGAAAGTTTATATAAATGATAGTCACATATACTTCACCTAACCAATTATTTCCTCACTTTGTATCCTTAAACCTTTGTAGCCCTGTCTTTCATATTTTTGTTGTATATTCTTTCTCCTCATTTATACTTATATGTAGCTTACTCTATACCCTTCATTTTTCTCTTCCTCATCTTTGTCCTATTTTCTTATTTCTAAGACAAACACATTTGACCATCTAAACTGTACAGAGGAAACATCAGCATAGCAGGCTTCACATATCCTCTTGCTGATAAACCTACCCAGAGATACCTTGGGTGATGTAACCCCTACTACCACAAAAAAGAGCACTAAGTCTGCACCAAGAAAGGAGGATAAGTAGATGAGCCTGGAGTCTCTAACCTCTTGACTAACTCAAGTGTGTTACAATCCTCTTAAGGAAAATGAGCCATTTGTGGGTGATAGGTAAGCCTTGTGAAAATTGACCAGTGAATGGTGATGTGGCTGCTTAATCTTTCCTGGGGATGGAAGCAGCTGGAGTTTCTTACAACTTGTACAGGGTTATAGGGATTTGACACTTAAAAAGATCTCAGGACCCACTTTTCCCCAGTAGTTTTGTGCTAGGTCTTAGAATTTCCCTAGAGAATAATGAAATTATCCTATTTAGTATATATCTACATATCTATTTATCTATATATCTATCTGTATTCTGTTGTAATTTTCTAGTCCACTTACTGAACTCCAGCTCAATCAAAGAGCCATATGTATTGACTCACTGCATTCTTGACCAACTCTTGCCCTCTCCTATGTTACCTGATGCTTTTGCCATGTGGCTTCTTCATCACACGCTCCTACCTTCAGTCAAATACTGACATTTACTAGTATTTCCTTGCACACTTTTGATTTACTTCTTGTAAGATTACCAGAGAGCATACTCATACTCAGACAAATTTTCAACCTCTTCTAAGAAGTTTGAGTTACATGGGATCCTGTTCTTCATTTTCACAGAACTTCTTTGATAGCTCACAGAGATACTGAAGAGAAGAGAAAGGGAGGTGAGGTCTCCTTTTCTCTGACTGATTTAATAATCTTTGAACACTTCTTTTCTATGTAGTTAATCCTCGATTGAGTCACAATTTAGTTTTATCTGCCCAAATGGATTTAATCTCTTTGAGAGAAAGGCTCACAGCTATGTCCATTCCATGTATTTATATGAAGCAGGCCTTATAAGAGGAACTCTATGCTCCAGGCATACTGAACATTTTTTAGTTTCTTGATTATAGTATGGATGTACCATAGGCCCTTGAACATATGGTTATCTTTGCCTGGAACATCCCCAATAAACCAATTTCCTGCTGTGTTGTAATCTACCCCAAATGTTCATCTGAATAACTCACCTTCATATATTACATCTCTAAAAAATATTCCTTGATATTCCAAGTCAGAGAAAAATGCTTATGACACTACTTTTATTGTTGGCTTCATTGTATGCCTCCCCAGCTAGATTGCAGGCTCTGTGTCTGACATGTTCAAGTCGTACCTTGAATGACTAGCATAGAATCTATAACCTAGTAAAATGTCTTCCAATGAGCTAGCATTCTTAGATTGAGAGAGCTTTTCTTTTACTCTGTCCAATAACTTTGTAGAAGCATTTAGCTTTTTCCACCTCCCCCTTTTACTTTGCCTAGACAGTTTTCTCCAGCATATTTCAGAGGAAGGAAAGTTGGTTTGCTCTTAACCTGTTTATGAGTTAATGCAGTGCACATTTGCCCAATCCAAGAGGTTGAAGAGAAACATCTTTACACATTATTAGCTACTTACGTTTTCCTGTAAAACCTTGAGTTAAATGAGTTGAAACTTACCTTGCTAAAAAATCTTCACCTTAAGGAATATGAAGCACATTAAGAAGAATCCATATTTCAATGCAAGAAAATGCAAATAATGCTGCTAATAAGTTCACCAACACCAATGAATATTGTATAGCATTTTTATTTTAGGATATCACATGGGTTACCAACACTAATTAACTGGTAGAAACGAGGTCCCACATGCAGAGATAAAGAGATGACATCAATAGCTCCTTTTGTCACTGTGAATTAAGAAACCTATAGATTCTTATCCATCAATGAGAAAGTATACATTAAAGTTTTGTTAGTTCAAAGCATTTCTTTATACAGGAACCTTTCTTGTTCTTTGGTAGTTAGTCATTCCTATATAGACTATCCATTCCTATATAGGCTACTTGAAAACTTTGAAAACCTTCACCCCTGAATGTATAGCCAAGCCAAACAACCCCTGAGAAGAGCCAAGTGATTATTTTTTTCCATCCTTTCCTGTATGGTCCTTTGTATGTGAAAAGAAGAAAACATCTGATAACCGATGTCAAATAAGTAAAGAAAAATGACCCTGAACTATACCAAATGGCAGTACTGGCTCATCACATTTACACTTACATTCTAGCTTATATTAATATACATTCAAGCTGCTAAAAATTACTCCCACAGGCAACTGTGTAAAGTCACTTTTTTCACACATTTTCTTGTAATAACTGAAATTGTACAGTAATTTCTTTAAATAGTTGTAGAAGAGAAAATGGAAATTATGTGCCAGTTTCCAAACTAGGAAAGTTTACCTCAGTGCATTGCCTATTTCCAGAGAGCTGAGGTTCCCCTTGCTTGGGAGAGCCCACTCCTTTCCAACATTAAGTCTTGGCTCCTACTAGGCTAGTCTCCTTATTATCTGTAATAGGTACCATGGTGTACAGCACAAAATTAGGTTCTGGATTCAGACAATCCTTGCTCAGATATTCTCTCTGCTGCCTTCCAGCTGTGTTACTTTTACAATTTATTTATCACTTATACTTTACCTCCTAGACTTGCTGTGAGGATCAAGTTAAATAATGTAAGTCAGGTGTCCAGTGCTCTGCCTAACATGTAATGTTACTTAATAAACATTAGTTCTTTCTTCTTTCCTCTGTGCCTTTGCACATTCTTTTTCCCTCTTAGTAAATTCTCTTCTACTGTCTTATCTCAAGGAATAACACTTACTCTAAGAATTTCCTTATAATTCCAGTCTACACTGAGTGGCCTCCTGCTTTAAAATACTCTTTTTTTTTTTTTTTTTTTTAGACAGAGTCTCTCTGTTGTCAAGCTGGAGTGCAGTGGCGCGATCTCGGCTCACTGCAATCTCCACCTTCCGGGTTCAAGCGATTCTCCTGCGTCAGCCTCCCAAGTAACTGGGACTAAAATACTCTTATTTTTAACTGGGTCATCAGTTTGTTATTACATTTTTCTAGTTATATGTGTAAGTATATCCAGAGTATTCAATAAAGATGTCTGTAGACTTGTGGCATTTCATTTTTATGTAACTATCATAGTAACTAGCATATGTCTAGGTAATGGGGGTTCCATAAACTATGTAATTGATTATTATTAGGTAGGACCCACCTAGGTTTATAAAATATCTAAAATGCTAACCTCTAATGAGAGACACACAGTGGCTTACCCACTTTGGGATTTCTAGCTTCTAGTTAATTAATAGTCATCCTTTGATTCTGTGAGATGACCTACTTTTTAAGATAAACTGTCATCTGATTGGGTTTTTTTAAACATTTTTTTCCTGCAAAAATTAAAACAAAAGCATAACTTCTCATTCTGTTATTGTGTTTGAATTTCAGTGACTTTGGATAGCTAAGTACTTACTGTGCAGTCACTGATTCTATCCTGAAGTATTTAGATGGTAGATTTAATTTTGGTGGCATGAGAAACAAGATTCAGGAAAATTAATCAGTAACATTCCTGCCAAATGTGGTAAAATATACTGGGGAAGAACAACATAGAAACAGTTCTTTGAAAGCTTCTAACATAAATTGAAAATATGAGATTCGGACTTAAATGTAGCCGAGTCTATTTATAAATACATGGAAAAGTTCACAGCAAAAACAGTTGCAGATTATGAGGTAAACTGAAACACTCTAGTACTTAGAAACAATTTATTTATTTCAGTTAGCTAGTATTGCTCCAAAGAAATTATTATCTATCATTAAATATATAAATTCTTCCTATGCCTCAGTCTAGAACACCATACATGGCATTGCCCATTCCAGAAGCACTCAAGTGCGGAATAATAGTCCCTAGTCTAGTTTTGTGATTTTTCCCTTTAGGGCTAAAGTGACCATACATTAGTTTGTTAAGGATAGTTTGGCTTATATCTGTTGCCCTGACATTAATTGTACTCACTGCCACTATCACAAGTAATTTAGTTTAGACAGTAATTTTTTCTTTATTATTAATTATTTTTCTAATTGCAGTCCTATTTGTTTCCTGTGTTCATAGCATCTCATATCCTGGGGCCCATCTTCCTAGATTGTTATTTAGAGCCTGGCATAAGGTGGCTTCTTCACTCATGTTGGGCACATGGTTCACGTTTGTTGAATTGTGTCCACCAAAAAGATACATTGAGATCTCAATCCCTGGAAACTGTGAATGTGATGCAGGTGTAACCAAATTAAGATAAGGTCATACTGACTGAGGATGGGCCCAAAATTCAGTGACTAGTGTCCTTATAAGGTGAGAAGGATTTGAAGTCACAGAAGAGACATAGGGAGGAAGACCATGTGAAGACGGGGACAGAGATTAGAGTCATATTATTACAAGGCAAGAAATGCAAAGGATTGCCAGCAACCACCAAAAGATAGAAGAAGCAAGTAAAGATAGAAGAAGCAAGAAGCAAGGAAGCAAGCTTCCTCTAAAGCCATTAGAGGAAGCGTGGAAACATCCTGATTTCAGACTTCTAGTCTCCAAAACAATAAGAGATCAATTTGTTTTAAGCCACTCAGTTTGTGGTAATTTTTTGTATAGCAGCTATAAGAAACTACTAACAATTTCCTCAATTCATCTGTTCTGAAAGATGACTGCGGGGTTCTTTGGGCCTCTAAAAGTGAAATTTGTATAATCCATATAACCCACATCTTAATTCAGAGCATCCTAAATGTATTCAGTTGACCCTTGAACAACACAGGTTTGAACTGTGTGAATCCACTTACACATGGAATTTTTTCAATACATATACTGAAAAATTTTTTGGAGATTTTTGACAATTTGAAAAAACTCACAGGCAAACCTCATAGCCTAGAAACATTTAAAAATGAAGAAAAAATTAGACATGTTGTGAGTGTTTAAGATATATGTAGATACTAGCTTATTTTATCATTTACTTCCCTAACATACATGAATCTACAATAAAAAGTTAAAATTTATCAAAATATATACAAATAAATGCAGGCCATATATGGCACTGTTCATAGTTGAGAGAAATGTAAACAAATGTAAAGATGCAATATTAAATCACAGATGTATAAAATTAATGACAGTACATACCATGCTACTGTAATAATATCATAGGCACTTCCTATTGCTAGTGCATTGAGCCCAGGTGTTGGGAGTATCCTCTTAAAAACATCATGTGATGATAATCATTTCCACATGCGTGGACTGTCTCTCCAGTAAATTGCATACTGCAGTAAAAAGTGATCTATCATGGTTCTTCAATATTTTTCATCATGCTTAGTGCAATACCATAAAACTTGAGTAACACGATGGGACCCATATGAAGTGCCATAGTGATGCTAGAAGTGCTCCCAAGAAGCAAAGTCATGATATTAGCAGGAACAGTTGAATTGCTTGATGTGTGCCTTAGATTAAGGTCTGCAGCTATGGTTGCCTGCCATTTCGGACAGATGATTCATCTTGTAAACAGATGATATAATATTATGGTCTTGATAAATACAGTACAGTACTACAAATTTATTTTCACTCCCTTATGATTTTAAATAACATTTTCTTTGCTCTAGCTTACTTTATTGTAAGAATACAATATACAATACATGTAACATACAAAATGCATTAATCAACTGTTTATGTTATCAATAAGGCTTCTGGTCAGCAGTAGGTTATTGGTAGTTAAGTATTTGGGGAGTCAAAAGTTATATCCAGGTTTTTGACTGCGTGAGGGTCAGCATCCCTAACCCTTGTGTTGTTCAGAGGTTACCTGTACTTCAAATGAGGTAAAAAGCCATCCTCAGTTTTGGCTACCTTAGAAAGCCTCCTGGATTGAATTTGGCATTTGACAGAGTCTGTATTTTAAGTCAGATCATCCCAAACACACTCTTTAAATTTGGTGGAAATCTTTATAGCTGGCTTGCCTTACATGTTATGGCAACCACAGGTAAACTGACAAATTGTCAGAAACTCTTTAAAAATCTTCATATGGATAGATGAACATGGATATATCTATCTATAATATTTTAAACAGTGTCTATTGTCAGTTTTGAAAATTTTATATCTATATCTGTATAGATGTAGCTGTAGATATACATATCTATATATACATAGTCTGTATCTCTACATGTGGTATTTTTCAAACAGTTTCTGTTCATCTATCAGTTTGACATAGTTATCTGTCAT
Organism: Symphalangus syndactylus; assembly: GCF_028878055.3. NCBI lineage: Eukaryota > Metazoa > Chordata > Mammalia > Primates > Hylobatidae > Symphalangus > Symphalangus syndactylus. The sequence continues at coordinate 34,851,222 of NC_072443.2, read as the reverse complement.
TTGTTAGATCAATTCAAGATATAGATATATAGGTATAAGGGTCATTTATATATCTAGGAAATGCTATGAATAAAAATCAACTTTTAGAATACTCCATAATTGGACCTCATTATATTGTATAAAGATATTTCATCTTTTCTAAAGTTGACTCTATTCTTGGGAATAAATGCTCTACTAAGCTGTTGTTAGAATTTAGGGAAAACATTAAGCCTGATGGCACTAATGGCAGAGAGATCAGGAAGGGGTGGATGCTGCTGAAACCCTGCTGGGGAATGAGGAATGAGCCATCTGGACCTCCAGCTGAGACCAATTGGATCCAGACAAGAGCTGCCAGTAGGAATGGTCTGGATTTGGATGAAGATCATCCCTGTCTAAGGAAGTGGGCTGGCCCTGGAGCAGAGAGAAAAAGATGGTCTTCTCAGGAGAAGGGACATGGAAGACAAGTTCTCTCAGAGGTCACAGTAGGGACAGACATGTTATAATTATTAACACTGACTGAAGGCCAGCAAGATGATGAGTGCTGTTGCGAACGTAGAAGCATTCTTGATTTCTGTCCAGAGAATCATTCCGGTAGAGAGGTCAACTCTTTGGTGTTTTTTCCGCTTAAATTTTTGCTCAGCAGAGGAGTCATTTTACTGGAATCAAAGAGATCAACCATTTTCTTTTATCAACCCCATCCCAGATGTTATGTTTCCATTGAAAACAGCTTTCCTCTGAGATTGCTGTCATTGTCTCTTTACTCTCTTTACTTTGTCATCAACTCTAGAATAAAAGAAACATATCCTGGATGGCCTAAATCTTTTCTAGTAGTATCTTCTGGATACTATAGTTTAGTATAATTATTGTAGCTTCACCTTCATAAATTAAGAATTTACTAGGTTTGTATAGGTACCTCATTAATTCTAGAGCAGGCAAAAAGGAACTCTGAAAAAACTCTCATTCTTTATTATAGTCCATTCATTGGATTTGCTATGGTTTGAAGGTGCCCCCAGAATGTATGCATTAGAAATGTAATCCCCAATGAAACAGTGTTGGTGGGTGGTTGGGTCACGAGGGCTCTACTCTCAAGAATAGGTTAATGCCATTCATGAGGGCATTAGGGATTCGAGGCTGTCAGTCTGATTTCTTGCTCTCTTGATGTGTGATGCCTTCCGCCATATTATGACACAGTAAGAAGGCCCTCACTACGTGTGGTCCCTTGGTCTTTGACTTCCCAGCCTCCAGAATGGGAAGAAATAAACCTCTGTTCTTTATAAATTACCCAGTCTGTGACATTCTGTTCGAGTAGCCCCAAATGGACTAAGACAGAGTTTAAAATGTATTCTTGGTGAAATTTTGTCTAAATATGTGATATTTTTAGGGTCAGAAGTTTTTTCTTCCAGCTTTATTAAAGTCTAATTGACAGATAAAAATTATGTATATTCAAGGGATACAATGTGATAATTTGATATACATATACATTGTGAAATATTTACCACAATCAAATTAACATATCCACTGTCATACTTAGTGTGTATCATTTATATGTGCATATCATTTATATGTGTATATATCTGTGTATATGTGTGTGCATGTGTGTATATGTGTGTGTGGGGGGGGTGAGGACACTTAAGATCTCCTCTCTTAACAAATTTCAAGTAAACAATGCAGTATTAACTATAGTCACCATGCTGCATGTTAGATTTCCAGAACTTATTTGTCTTTTAACTGAAAGTTTGCACCCTTTGACAATCGTTTCCCCATTTTCCTCAGGCCCCAGCCCCTGCTAACCACTGTTTTATGCTTCTATAAATTATAATTTTTTTAGATTATTCATATAAGTGAGATCATACAGTATTTGTCTTTCTGTGTCTGGCTTATTTCACTTAGCATAATGTCCTCCGGACTCACCTGTGTTATTGCAAATGGTGTGATTTTCTTGTTTTTTATAGATGAATAATATTCCTTTGCATACACAATATGTAATATATACAGTATATATAAACACATTTTTCTCTATCCATTCATTCATCAGTGGACACTTAGGTTGTTTCCACATCTTTGCTGTTGTGAATAATGCTGCTGTGATCATGTGGGTGAGATATCTCTTCCAGATATTGATTTCCTTTGGATATATACCCAGAATTGGGACTTTCATATTTGTATAGTTCCATTTTTAATTTTTTGAGGAACCTTCATAATGGCTGTACCAATTTATGTTCCCACCAAACAGTAAACAAGGATTTTCTTTCCTCCACAACCTTGCCTACCCTTGTCATCTTTTGTCTTTTTTATAATAGCCATCCTAACAAGTGTGAGGTGATACCTCATTCTGGTTTTAATTAAATGTGTGATTTTTTTAGTCTAGTTAAGATCAAGGTAATTGAAGGTGATTGCTATGTTTATTGACTTGATCTGTTCTCTTACAGAATGAGTCTGTGGTATTAGACACTTCACTGTGCATCAGTATCATGAAAAGCATATTAGCCATTGTCACCATGAGCACAGGCAGAGGACCCAAAGAAAACGTGTTGCCAAGGAATTTTTGTCATTTAACTATTCTAAACTATTTTATTAATTTTTATTGAATTAATTGGTTTTGGCAATATGTGGACAACAATTAAGCAGTGGTTTATTATTATTTAAAATGTGCATCAGACTTACCTGGATAATTTGATATACTGTTTTTAAAATACTTGTGTTTAGGCAACCTCTGGAGCTTTGGGTTCATTCTTTTAGGGTAGACACTAGCTGTGTGTATTTTTGCAAAACCAGCTCAAGTGACTAGATGCATACTCCTAAATAAGAACCGTTATTTGCAAGTATTTCTGTTGTATATTACATACTTAGCAACCCAAGGGTTTCAATACTAACCTTGCTTTTGTCTCACTTATTCCTCCCTCAAAATGCTAAGATTGTACTCTGTACCTGGCAACAAGTTGCTCAGTTGTCTCTGTGTATATATATATGTAGGTCTGCACGCCCAAACCCCTCAAATTTTGTATTCCTGGTAGTCAAATATTTCCACAGCTATGAACACCAAAAACTTTTATTAATGTGAGAGTCTTTACCTTTCTACTACTGACATTGAGCAGGACAAATTAAGTTAGCCTTTATCTTTTTGTTTCCTCCTTTATCCTCTGCTGGATATGATGCTTGAATAGTGAAAGTGTCAAGAGGGAGATTGGCTGTAGCAAGATGAAGCAGGGTCCTCATCACTCAGGTAAAATTAGTCACTAGATAGGCATCTCTTGGGTAATGGAGAATAGACTGAGAAAGGCTGAGATAGATGCAGCAAAGTAGAAAACTGAGGTGGCTAACACAGTCTGCCATAGCTGTAAACATAAAACAAAATAAAATACCAAAAAAAGGATTAACAAAATAATAGAGGGTTAAATAGTACTGTAATAGACTATATTTCATTTGAGACTGCTTCCACTGGAACATATCAGAAACCTACATTGGAAATAAAGGCTATTTAGTTTCAGTCAGCCCATGAAATTATTACTTCAAACATTTATTATTTTTCAAAGCTGTCTATTGACAGCCCCTTGCCTGAAGAATTATATAGCCAAGTCACAGTGGAACACAATCACTGAGTTTCAGATTATAAATTCATCGTTGTGTTCAGAAGTCCTTGCTGTTGTTTCAAGTAATATTTAGGTAAAATGTATGTTTATTTTTGCTTTTTAAAACCCTTTTGGTGAGATGTGTTATCTGATACAAATTATGATGTTGAGAACCAAAATGTGTCAGATTATGCACAGAAGCCAAAATTCGAATATCTTTGTATAACATTGAAATGTAGGATAGGGAATAAATAGAAAGGTCTGAGGATACAATTTTGAGCATATATGCAGAGTGAACTACCTATTAAGTGAATAGATATTGATTATTTGTCATTTATTCATTTAAACAAACATTTATTGAGCAGCTGCTTTGTTCCACATTCTGAGCTAGGCAATGGGAAAACAAAGTTGAGTCAGTCATACTCCTTGTTCTTAAGGACAAGTAGATAGTAGGTCAAAAACTATAGGGTACAGTAAGTAAATTCAGCCTCAGAGTTGTACATAAGAAGCTATGGGAGCACAGAGGAGAGACATTTAAGTGGAACTTGGTACTTAAAGTAGCACTTGCCTGCCATTGAGGTGACACTTGAGCTGAGTTTTTAAGGGACGTGTTATTTCATATTTTGCTTTGGTGTAGACAGAGCAAAAGGGGAGAAAAAGTGAAAAAAGTTATTCTGATAGGATGCTAAATGAAAATTTAGATCCCCAATACCCTTTAAGTCTCTTACAAGGCCACGGGCCTGATAGAGCTGCTAATCTTGGAGATCGAGTACCCACCATGCCTTTGGATACTTGATCTTCTGGGCTGCAGGACTGAACAAAATCCATTTTGAAAGTTGTTGGTTATTTTTATTTCTGAGGATCCTATTTTTGAGGATGACAACTTCAAAAAATTATATTTTTATTATGATTTATCTTCAGAGAGACATCTATTTTATAGAATTACAAAATTCTACAGTCATGCTCCACATACTGACATTTTGTTCAACTGCAGACCAATTATAAGACAGTGGTTTCATAAGATAAAATACTGTATTTTTACTGTACCTTTGCTAGTTTTAGCTATGTTTAGATACACAAATATCATTGTGTTACAGTTCCCTACAGTACTCAGTACAATAACATGCTGTGCAGGTTTGTCGCTTAGGAGCAATAGGTTATACCACATAGGCTAGGTGTGTAGTGGGCTATAGCATCTAAGTTTGTGTAAGTGCACCCTATGATGTTTGAACAAAGCTGAAATCACCTAACAATGCATTTCTCAGAATATAACCCTGTCGTTAAGTGACACATTACTGTGTTTTCTTTATTCATTTTGAGTTTAGTGAGGTACCATATACTGCAATAGAAATCTGGGGAATAGATGATTCTTCTTTGAAACAAAGACACTATTGAAGTGATCTGATACATCAGTTCTGATTAGAACAAAGCAATCTTCAGTTCAAGTTGAGATATCCATTTACATAGGGCTTGTATTTACCAAAGCAAGACAAATACTTTTTACAGGTCAGTGTCCTTTGAGAATAGAATTTGGTACATTTTCAGCATATTAAGAACCTTTAGATTTCTATCTTACATTTACTGTGTCAATAGAAACCTGGTAAATTTCTGGATTTCTCTTGTCAGGGAAATATGGAAAACAATTTTGTTTGATATTTTATAGAGACAGTAAGGCATACAAACAAGAACATACATATTCTAGAAATAATGAAGTAATACTTAAGAACATACATTTAGAAAATTAGTCTCTGAAAAGGAAAAATTGGGTATTTGTTGAGTTATTATTTGCTAATGTTTGATTATCATATATAGAATGATTTTTAACATATAGTATATATTTGGTTGACTACAATAATCATATTATAACTAAATGTACATCTCGTGTACACTTAGTACATACTTGGTATAATCATAGCCTGAGAATAAATTGAGTCATGAGATAAAGTATTTTGAGAAGCCTGGAAATTAGGGCAAATTTGATGAAGTTTCCATGTTGAATTTATGGCAGCAGCTGAAGAGAAATTCATTTTTCTGGTATTTTTTAGTATAAATTTTGTGTATCAAATGACTTCTTTCTCCCACCCCATTTTCTAAAACTTTGTCAGTAGGTTAACATGTGCCAATGATAGAATTTCAAGTGCTTTGAACACTGTAAGAGCATGATGAATTTCAAGTACTTTGAAGACTATAAGAGCATGAGAATATGGATTTGATTTCTTTAGGCTCTATTTTCATATTCTCTTCTTTTCCCTCCTTCCTTTTCTTTCTTCAATAAATATTTAAATATTAAATATTTAAATATTCCATTTATTGTTCATCTAATTGTTGAAAACAATGCCAACCCCAACAATTTTAGCCATCTAGTGACTATTGAGTATCTAACACACATGATGCCTTCAATGTAGTAGAGTTTTCTTAAATCAAGATTGATCAGAGTGAGGAGGAGCCATAGATGAACAACTGGGAGGTGACTATGATTTATATTTTTCTAACATTTGAACTTTTTGTGTCTACATTTGCCACTTGAAATGTTTCCAGTCTCATCTTCTATATCCACCCATGTGTTTGATGGTTCAACCTCATTAGATTTCAAAATTTGCAATGCACTTTTACTCCCCTGTTTCTTTATTCATGTTTATCTCTCTATCTCCATCTATTGTATCTTTCTACATCTTGATGGATCAGTTCAAAGTTGTCTCCTTGGTATGATGGCATGGCATTCAACACAGAGAGGCCTGGACAGAACTGTCTGTTGTAGTTCAGTTCAGATATCTTGGGCAAGTTTTTAAATTCTTGTGAGCTTTAATTTTTAATCTGTAAATTGGGGATAAGACTATTAAGCAAGAAAAAAGTATTTTCTTCTTCTTCCTCTTTAACCTCCTCCATTTGTGAAACTTTCTCTGATTACCCTAACCATTACCTCACAATCAAAATCCTTCCTATGTGTTACCATGCTTGCTTTGCCTCAATAATAAAAGTACTTTGTTTCATTATAATTGGCTATTTACATGTCCAGTTTTTTTAATGAGCTCAAAGCCTCTTGAGGGCAAGGGTAATATTTTGCCCAGTGCATGCCAAATATTTTCAATAAAAAACATGATAATGTACTAAATCGGAGCTACATGATTTCTTTCCACTCTCCTCCCCATACCACCCAATTTTCTATATCCAACATCATTTTTAGGCATTTTCTAGGATTGGAGGCTATAGAATCTATATGACACTAAAATTGTAACAGAGAGTAGCATAATCTCAGTTCAGTTTGTTTAGTTGGTAGTTTGTTTTGTTTTTGTTTGTATTTAGGATCAGAGAATTGAGTTATTCCTAGTGAATTTATTATTATATTGTTGATACATTGTAGGATGCCTTGTTTTGTTTTTTTTTTTTGTTTAGGTTTCTATCCTAAAATGGGTACATTGTTAGGGCAATGATGAGATAAGAAGTATGACTGGCCCTCTCCCTGTGTCTTACTTCCTGGGGAACTCTAAACACTGCACAGCAGCAAAGCCTTCTTCCTCACTTTGACTTTGTAGTCCCCTGCCAGAAGTGCAGGGCAGGAGAAAAGTGTGTAGGTGATGAGTGTGTGTGTGTGTGTGTGTGTGTGTGTGTGTATTAGAGAGCAAGAGTGAGCTCGCATGCATGTGATTTAGGTGACGTTGGTGATAGGACATTTGGCATGCGTCTCCTACATCTGTTGGAAAGAGCCAGCCAAGCCACCTGTTGCATTTCAATTCCCCATTCCTCAGGGACGTGATACTTGCAGCAAAAGGTTTAAGATAGCAGAAATCCACAAGAATAAAGAAGTTATAGGTCACCCAGTTCTTTACCCCAGGGATCCCCATCAGACCATTCTCTACCATAAGCTCTTTAATACAATATAGAACATTTCTAAAACAGTGCACTCTTTGTCTAGCCTAGTTTAAAACATTCTAAGGGACAAAGGCTTCACTCTCTTCTAAAGGAGATGAATCCAGAAGTTCCATTGTTTACAAGGTCAAGAAGCGTGTCCCTGATTGTTAGCCGATAGAGTCACTTTTAAAGCCTCCTGGTATTCTCCACCTCATTTCTTTTGTACATTGGGTCTTGAATGGAGAAGGCTGTGATTTGTCTTGGCCCATAAAATATCCTACAGGCTGTTTTAACACACTAAGGAAAGGTTTAATCTATTTCTATTAAAACCTGGAGAAGACCTTTCACCCCTTTCTAGGAGCTGCTAACTTTGGGATGTCTTCTCTCTCTCTCTCTCTCCCCCACCCTTTCTGTCATCTGTTCTACCTTTCTTAGAGTCATTAGAGTCACTATAATCCTAAACCCCTGCCTCTATTAGCTTATTTTTGAAGTGTTAATCTTTCTTTTCCTTTCTTACCTCCCTCCCCTCCCCTCCCTCCCTTCTTTCCTTCCTTCCTTGCTTCCTTCCTTCCTTCCTTCTTGCTAAAAGTTTATAGTAAAAATATAAAAACTGCTTTCCCAGTTTTCTGATTCAGAGAGTCTTTATTTCTTTGTCACACAGAAATTCGGAGGTGAGCTGTTCGAACTCTTTCATTTTATAACAAAGGAAACTAATACCTAGAGTGAGGAAATAAGTTTGTAGGAAACATCAGGAAGAATTAAAGTCTCCTTAAGCCTAGCCCAGGTAAGTACCAACAGTGGCCTTCCCAATATGCAGAGAGTATCTGCCTCCCGCTCTGTCCACACCAAGGGAATAAGAATTCCCCCCAGGTGAGCGCCATGGCTCATGACTGTAATCCCATCATTTTGGGAGGCCAAGGCGGGCTGATCACTTGAGGCCAGGAGTTCAAGACCAGACTGGCCAACATGGTGAAGTCCCATCTCTACAAAAAATACAAAAATTAGCCAGGCCATGGTGGCACACACCTGTAATCCCAGCTACTTGGGAGGCTGAGGCAGGAGAATCGCTTGAACCCGGGAGGCAGAGTGAGCTGAGATAGCGCCATTGCATTCTAGCATGGGCAACAGAGTGGACTCTGTATCCAAAAAAAAGAAAAAAAGAATTCCCAGCCTCTGTGAGCAGTTCCCATGGAGTCTCAAAGACAGTGTGGCAGCAGCTGCAGGAGTGCTGAACAGTCCTATACTGGCCTCAGCCTATCTGGCTGTATATCAGGCTGCCTGCTCTGGGATGTTTCCTTACCAGGCTATGGAGATTTTTCTGGCTCATTTTAAGAGTGAGATCCTATCCCCTACTTAGCTGTAGTACATACGTAGCTAATGTTAAACAGCTGTACCAATTTTAGCCTTTATTGAAACAAAGAATTTGTATTTAGCTTTTATAACAAGCCCTCCTAGCTCCTTCCATAGTGCAAGCAGTAGCTTATATTACTTGTGGCTATCCATCAGGCTCTGGAACTTCATTAAAATCTCTAGGCTATTACTGATCAGCTCCTAGCTTTAGGGCCAATTACTTCATCTTTTTAGGACTCAGGTTTATCACCTCTAAAATGAAGAGGATAGTAGTATCTTTCTCATAGAATTGACTTGAGGATCAAATAAACTAGTAAGTAAAAAATGTCTGTTCAAAGCACTCAATAAACATTAGCTATATTGTTATTATTTCCACTCAGTGCACCCTGAGTAAAAATAGGGTCATTTTGGTAGTTTTACCATGTTTCACTGCTGTCACTGGTCATTGCCAGACTCTAGCCCTCTAAACACCTTTAATCACCCTGCTCAGGTATTTCTGAGAAGGCAACAAGGGTGACTGCCATGTGCTCGTGAACAAGACCGATCATAAACTGTATGATGTATTCTGGGTGCTGCCAGTGCATTTACACGGCATTGCGACCTCCTCTGGGTGCAGGGTGTTGCTGATTGCTCATATTAGTCTCTCCTGCACTGCTGCCTCTTCTGCTGGGGACTACTTTTTCCATTTTGGGAGCTATCCTTTATTAGAGGTTCTTTCAAAGTAGTAGTAACTTGCACCCCGATGTTGTTTAATTTTTATTTTTCACAGCCTTCTGTCTTCTTTGGACCCAGATATGAGTCCCTGGGGAGATGGCATGACAGAAACCATGCTGATTTTGTCACCTGAGGCTTTGGGCCTGATTCCTTCTTTTCTTAAAAAGAATTATTTTCCAAGAGGTTCCAGACTGCCTCGGGCAGATAGACTGGCAGCCAGATCTCCTGTCCACAGCATCTCCCAAGTGTGTTTGAATCTCAGCTGTGAGACCCCGACTATGCCCTTTTAATGTGACATAGCAGAATTCATATCAATAATACTCATCTATGCTAAAGAAGATGTTAACCCATTTAAGAGGAGGACTATAAGGTACAGTGTATGTGACCAGCAACCATCTGAGCCACTGTTAAAACTTCTTTTAGGCATTAAAACCTGCCACACAGGAAAGCTATGGGACTTAGTTTTTTTATCTTAACAACAAAATCCTATATCTGTCTCAAAATGGCTGGCTGAAAACTCCAGTCTGCCTAAGTCGTATCAGTATTTAAATTAATTATATTGGTTTTCATTTTTGCTTCAACTTTCAGCATCCCTTAGAGCTGTCACTTAGTAATGGGCTAGGTGTGGAAGATGCCAGGGATAACAAGGAAGTGATTTGTCAGCTTAAGGGATGTCACTGGTCATCAAATAATCTTTTTTTCTGTGGTATGAGCTGCAAAATCCATTTCAGTCACAAAGTCAGATTGTGACACTTGGCACATCTATAGACACTAAACATTTATGCCAATTACAGACTCTGTACATGGAGACGAACAGAACTCCACCATGGGGCCCTGAAAAAAAGAGCTTTATGTTAAGTAACAACTAAAATAGGAGCTAAATTTGACCTGACTAGTTCCAATCTGCTGCCATCACTCTATTTCATTTAAGGTCATGGAAACAAATCTCATGAAGGGTTGGGTTTCCCAAAATAAGTTAAATGGAACTTTATGAGGCAGAAATAGTAATATTTATATACAGTATATTTATATACAATATAGAAGTTATACTCAATATTAAGAGTATAAATATATATGTATTAAGAAGTGCCAAAAATTAGCCAGGCGTGGTGGTGGGTGCCTGTAGTCCCAGCTACTCGGGAGGCTGAGGCAGAATGGCGTGAACCCGAGAGGCAGAGCTTGCAGTGAGCTGAGATCGAGCCACTGCACTCCAGCCTGGGCAACAGAGCCAGACTCCATCTCAAAAAATAAAAAAATAAAAAAGAATTAACAACATGTGTGATGTAGTTCCTATTCTCAAGTTTCTGCAGTCTAGTTCAAATAAAGATATATACTTGGGAAAGAAACTGGTAATTCCATTAAATAATTTTGTGCTAAATAAGTGGAATAGACACCTGGCATTTACAATGGACTGTCTATTTTATTTGGCATGGTCAGAGCATTTTCCTATAGGAAATGTGATCTAAATTGAACTTTGAAAGATGGGAGAGGAATGAGTTTAGGAGAACAGAGGTGGAAGGGGAGATAGAAATGCAGGTTGGGGCTCCATTGTGGGTTTTCTTGAATACTAGGCTAATGATTTATTTAATATATTCTTGAATAGTCAAAAAGAGCTCCATTGAAACTGATATACATGGTGTTTGGTGAGTCAATTTTGGAATTGTATGGTATGGATCAAGGAGGTAAGACTGAAGATAGGCAGGCTTATGAAGAGCCTTGGTATATTGTGTGAGGTGATCATTAGTAGAGTTTATGGTGGCTAGTATTTAATCTAGAAAGAAAAGTCACGTCAAGAATGTGGGGTAATTAAATAAGTAAAAAGTCACAGGCCTTGGTGTGTATATAAATATGAAAGAAGAAGGAGAAAGAGAAGTGACCTCAGGGTTTTAAGCTTGGATTGAATGAGAGCATAGTGGGACCAATAAGAGAAGTGGGAAAATAGGAGGGGAAAATGGTATTTGCTTGGATTATTGCTAATACTTCCAAAGTGTCCTTTTTTTTTTCTTTTTTTAAATAAGAAATAAACCTTTTTAAGTTGACAAGTTAAACTTTAATTCAAATCAAATTGCCACCTATGGAAAGCAATTAAAATTACATATGGGAGGGTGGGTTATACAGTGTAAAATATATAGAAAGATAAAGTGTACTGACAACATCATTGACTGATCTTCACTTAGAATTTCTTAGAAATTATTCTCTGAAAATGTAATGTTTATATTGTACTGCATTCATTTTTCTCTAATAAATCAGTACTCTCCCTAGGGGATTGATTTTAAGAGATTAAGTAGCTAATGCCTTAAATGAACAGGGCTGCAGCTATTTATTATTTTCTTTACTAAGATTTTCATAATAGCATTTGAAATTTGAGATTGATAATACTGGCTGATTTCTTCTATATTGCTAAACTGATCTTGAATCAGATGGGACTGAGTTGAATGCTTGCCTTTCACTTAATGATTGTGTGATCTTTTGTCAAAGCATAACATGGTGAAGATAAGAATAAGACATGATGAAGGTTAATATGTGTGAAGTGCTTGCTGCTATGTCTGGCATACAGTAAGCTTGGAATAAATGTTAAATGATGTATTTTTGCATAGATTCACTAGCATTTATGAACCTCAGAACCAAATGGGGACATATCTCTTTAAATATTCAATTCGGCTTGACCTGGAGCAGCCATCTTAGCATTATAAGGATACCACTGTTCTAGCAGAGCTCAATAATCCAGAGGCTATCTCAGATTCCTTGGGTAATTGAGATTATAACCAAATTCCATCAAGAGGAAATCAGTTGATTGGTTATCTGCAGTCTCTGGCTTCACTGGGTAGGTGTTGGCTGTTGAAAATGGTGCTGCTTTCTCAGTGTGCCCTGCTGAGATTCCAAAGGTGTAGGTCTGAGTAGGGAGAGGAAGCCTTCTGAGCAGTGGTCACCTCAGCCATGGTTACCCCTTGCCAGCAGACAGTGGACCCAATATCATGCAGCCACATACATACACACACTCTCAACACATATGTGCTCACACAGCTTACTTATTTATTTTCTTTTTGTGGCAAACCCACTGTGTCAAGGTGGTTGGTTCAGGAAAGTTTTCCATAGAAGAAAACCGTGCCTAAGAAAACCCAGGCCTAATCTGCAGCCTGACTCTGTAATCCAGAATCTATTCTTTGCGGTTTTTCAGGGGATTCTAAAGTTCCAGCTAACCTCAGCCATATCATCCTCAGTCAACTTAAGGTGTTTGAACAACCTGCAACCTCAAAGGAAACAGGGGTGAGGTTTTCCATTACTTTCTTTCTAGAAATCATCTTAGAAATTTGTCCATCCCCCTCACAGCATTCTTAGAATTTCATATTCTAAGGGATTTAGAGTGGAGCAGCTTCAGTCGCAGGGGAAAAATTGAAAAGAAGCCTAATACACTTTTGCCCCAGAACAATGGATGCCTATTTGTCTTATATCGGCTTAATTAAAAATGATTCTTCCCACAGTGAAGTGATGTCTACACTGGTAAAAGTCAAAGTATTTGGCAGTTTTTAAAATGCATAATTTCTCATTAGAAGACTTCAAGTTCTGCCTCAGTAGTCATCCATCTACACTATTATTTTTATTCTTGTTGTTTTCATTTCAAAATTGAGGAGTTTAAAAAGTCCCTTGAGAAGACAACTTGAGATAAAGTGGCAAATCTGATTCTTTTAAAATCCTGTACTCTAGTCAATTACCATTCTGACTTTGGTCTATCATACACAGGAAGATACTTTAGCCTTCTAATGAGATTTCTCAAATGATATATTGAATTTTAGGTTCATGTCACATGACCAGAGTTATCTTTTTTTTTTTTTCAATTAAAAATTTCTTGGTAGTTTGTTCCTTTAAAAAAGTCTTTGGAAATTCTCACTTCTCATAGTTCACATGAAATCCAGATAACTTCTTGCAACCCGTGGCTTTAATAAAGGAAAAAAAAAACCTAGTTGTTACAGTATGATCACTGTTAGTTTGACATACACATCAAAGAAAATAGCTCTCTAAGCAAGGCTGTCCTTAAAACTGGAGACAGACTTGTCAGTAACTTGGAGCTGGAAAAACTTGATTTCTAGAACCATGATCAGACTGTCAGGACAATGCTCCTTCCATGAGAATCAAGACAAGCCCACCTGTCTGATTTTTTTCCAGACATAACTAAGAACACCAAAGGTGAGCCAACAAACCAAGTGAAAGACATCAAACAATTGTATCCCTATTTCCCTTGAGGGATTTTGTCCTAAAGACTAAGAAAACCCTCTTAAATTAGCTCTAATTAAATGCTGTGAATGTATGGTTCCACCATTCAGAAAATGGATTGCCTCATTGTGTTTTTTCCATGTTACTAAAAGAGAGATTGGGATTCTTTAAAGGAAGATTAAAAGCACGGAAGGGACAAAAGGAAATGGGGTGAAAACAGAAAAAAAGTATGTCCAAGTCTATTCTGGATACTCCATGGATAGATGGTGGCCATAGGTAATCATTTGGTATGTGTTGACAGAATTGGTTTATGCGATCACTCTAGTGGTGTGCTAGCCGTATTGATTATGGGGTGATACATATTCATTAGTATAATGACTAACAGTGTTTTCACACCACACTGGCTGACTGCATATACAGACAAGATCAAGTTATTCTGTATAGACTATTCCTTAGGGAGTGTTGGGGGAAGTAAGGGTACGTAGGGGGACTCACCAGGCACTCTGCTGACAATAGGATTTATCCTGACAATAGGATTATTTTAAAATTTATTGTGAAGTGTTTCTACACAAAGGAAATGTTTTGTGGAAGGAATTCATGATATTATACAAGTATGTTTCTTTAATTGGAAACCAGACACACTCTACTAAACATTTTATTGGAATATTTATTTCACACTTCACAAAGGATCCTGAGAGAAATGCTTTGTGATTAACTCTGATTGTCCATATATGAAAAATGAGGGCAGGATAAGAATAAATATGCAATTAATAGAGCAGGCCTCCGATTCTCTATTTGTTTTCTGACATTTCCAGCAGTATCTTCTCCCAAAGATGAAAATATTAAGCAGGACATCTAACGCCAAATCTTGTCAGATTGATCTTATTATCCTTTATTGTTGTTTTAATCTTTAATACAATTTGGCTGTAAATTGAAAGCTCTGTATACCATTATAATCCTGCAAGCTGATTCCCTTGATTGAAGGGAAAAATGAGACACAAAACTCATGCTGCTTTTATGTTCTTAGACAACACTCCTTACCCACTTGCAGACTAGAGGCTTTTCTTTAGTTTTGATTTGAGGTTTTTTTTTTTTTTTTTTTTTGGTTGGCTGGTTTGTTTGTTTTTAATGGATAGATCCTTTAAACTATGCCGGTATAGTCTCTGGATGAGCAGCATCAGCATCACCTGGACACTTGTTAGCAATGCAGATTTTCAGGTGAATTCTTGACCTATTGAGTCAGAAACTCTGTGCTGGGGGTCCAGTGATCTCTGTTTAACAAGCCCTCCAAAATGATTCTGAAGCCCACTAAAGTTTGAGAACCACTGCATTACACTGTCAGACTCCTTCCTCTCATTGTTTTGCATCTAGAAGCACACCATGCGTAGAATACAGTTATAACTTAACACAAAATGTAGTTCACTGCCTTTAACTAAACCTGATGGCTTTGTAGTTTTGTTAGCACAATGCTGCAAACAGTTGGGCTACATATACATCGACAAAGGACATAAGTGAGTTTCCTCCCACTTTCCCTTTTTTTTGGGAGGAAGCATGGTATTTAAAGGCAGACAAGTCTAATTTCAAGTTCTGATGCGTCTTAATAGGTGGGCGATTTAACCCCTCTAGCTCTTGTGTTCTTTACCTATAAACATATATTCTTTGAGGTGTTGTTCTGAGTATGAAATGAGATCAGGGCTAATACTAGCTCATACAGTGAATTAGAAAAAAGTGCCCTCTCTGGGGGAACCAATTAGGAAAAAGCATTCATTTGTTAGGGCTAACATTGCCCATGTTTCTTCTCAGACTTGGCAAAGAGAACCCAAACTGGATTTCAGCCCTGACTTCTGCCTGCTCATCTGGACAGTTTCGTCCAAGGCAAGATTGTACGCAGAGTTCTTGATTGAAATAATGTATGTAAAGCAGTTGGCATATAGCAGTTGCTTTTCATACAGTGAATTATATACATAACACATATTCCGCATAAATATTTTTTCTTAGATGTATCAATTATAGTCCAGGGAGAGTAACATATGTAATCATTTGGTTATCAGTAAAGATGCTTAGATTACCTCCTATAGTAAGTTTAAAAATAGTTATTTTATTCCTCAATTCTCTGACTCATGGACCAAATTAAGAATTTAATTGAAAGCATTTAATTTTATCCTTCATGCAGTGTAGATATGGTCTCTACCTGGATCTTTAAAAAATAGAGAGATCTGAAAGAAAACTGCTTCCACTTTTGCTACCCAGGTACTACCCATGATGACTAGCTAATTAAATAATTTAAATGGGAAACTGGTATTTACAAAATAATAAGACTTAGATACATATGAAATAAGGAGAGTAAGTTCTCTGACATGATATTTTCTAGGTGCTAAAGCCTGATTTCAAATACTTTCTTAAGGGCAGGAATCAATAGGGAGAAAAGCCTGGATTTCTGCAAAAGAGGATAAAGACTGAGATCCAAGAATGGGACAAGTGAAGCTTTCTGCTTCGTCACAAGATTACCAAGGATTAATTCCTCTTAGAGTTTTGTATTTAAGAACTTGAGTGTTGTTATCCTAGGAAAGACACATAACCCACTGTAATGTTTAGTTGTCTTAGATTTTGGTATTCACTTTAGCACGACTCATTAGCAGTTCCCTGGTATAAGGAGCTGGGATCCTGCCAAACACTTATCATTACATATTAAATCAGCACAATAAAAATGACAGAACAAAGCACTGGCTTTAAAGGCAACAAATTCTTTTAAGGCTACGCTAAATCCTTGTCTCTCTATACAGTACTAAGTTACAGTACTGCTACTGTAATTAAATGCTATATGAGGAAATGTAACAAGATATTATGTGGCCAAAGTAAAATGCTAACCTAAATAGCATCGTTAAAACATAACACATGAAATAAAATTGGAAATCACTTTTAGAACACTGCTCATGTGTCTAAAGATGTCAGAATCATGCATAATGCAAGAGTGGAACTGCTTACAGAGTTTACACAAGAGAATTTAAACTTGCTTCCAGGGACATGAGGAACTGCTCTTTGAAGCATGGGCTCTGATGAGATTCTGCCTGGCTCTAACGATATTCCAAGGGAATGTTCTCGTTCTATCTGATGCATATTTATTTATAGGGTGCTGAATGAAGGAGCATTCATACTACATGGCAGATTGCACTTTCACCATATTTTTCATTAATCACCTTTTCTTCGGCATCTTCACCATTGCTGTATTATTGATCTGTTTTTGAACCCCCTTTGTGAATAAACCTACAGTCAAAAAATTACCCATAGATCAATGTCAGCAAACGCATTCCTGCAAACACAACCTTTATAATTCCTTTTCTCCCTGAACCTTCATTCCATTTCATCTCTTGGGCAAAGGCCTGAAAAAACAGATGATCCTCGTATTATTCCCTGAAGGGCAACAAATCCAGACCTTGCTAGGTTTACAGGCTGAACATAAAGCCCATCCCAATGACAATACTTTTTCACTGCTGCTTAGATTTTAAGTCAAAAGGTCCTTCTTGCTCACTGTAACATTCCCCTTTGCTCTGTGTTAAAGACTATTGATCACATGTTGGTCTTTGTTGCCACATGCAGAGAAATCACCGTCTCTGAATACATGAACCAAACACAAACATATTTATCCACACACTAACCTCTCTAATTTGGACATAATTAGAAAAAGGGCTATTTAATTAGTGAAAAGTCTTAAATTATAGATGCCTGATTACTTTTGAGTACATAAAGTAATAGCAGGAAATGACTAACAAAGTGTTGCCAAGTACAGGACCTGCCAGGACTGTTTTAATGAATAGCTAAAGATCACTGAAATTAGCACATTAATTGTATGCATGTAAATTCCTTCTGCTAAGTGCATTAAAATGTTGTTCTCTTTGTAATCATGTTGAAGTTATTTATTTGGTTAGTACACCCTTTTCATAATTATTCATGAAAGACAAAAAAGTGAACTTCAACATAGTTCCTGCCTGAATCCGAATACTATCATTTACAAACCTCCACATTTTACTGTGCATGCAAAGGACTCATGACTTATTTTTTTAAAATTCAACATGCACATTTAATAAAGCCTTTTTTCAAGTTACCCATTTCCTTTCTTAGTGTCTTCCTTTCAGTGTCTTGTAGAGGGTAATATCTCAGACTCCAGGTCAAACTCCCTCACTGTGAATCCCTCTCTATCATTTAATAGCTATGTGACTTTGGGCACATTGCTAAATAACTCTGAACCTCAATTTTCTCATCTGCCCTACAGGATTGTTGTGAGGATTAAATGAAATGATGTTTTGAAAAGTATTCTTAAACTTCCATGATGATAAAATTCACCTGAGGCACTTGTTAAACCCAACTTTCCCAGGCTCCTTGTTCGACTACCCCACGTGATTTTTTTCCTCTGGGAAACAGTTTGGAAGCATCTGACTCATAGCAGCTTCTCTTCTGTCATATACTGTGTACTGTATATTGCATTCGTGAGCCAAGAAAAACAAAGGAAAAATAAATGAAAGATATAAGGAACCAAAAATGTCATCACAGTGTCCCTGCCAGCTTTTCCTTAAATGTGTCCAGGGCAGAGGCATTCACGCTCTTACAGAGAGTAGTTTTCTCCACATTTGAACAGTTCCATTGGTTCAAAAGACAAATCTCTTATTGTGCAGGAACCTGTTTCTTTTGAAGTTCTATTCATTGTTCTTGCCTGATATTTGGAGCAATGTGGAATGAACTAGTCAGCTTGTCTGTCCATTTGACAGCCGTTCAGACATTAAAAGAACTCTCTTATCTCCTCTTGATCTTCTCTTTCCAGGCTAAATATACCAAATTCCTTCATCCATTATTGGTGATAGAACATGGTTTCTATAGTTCTCACAGTCTTGATCACCCTCCTCTGGAGCCAACTCGAGACTGTCAATTTTCCACTTAAAATATGTTTCATGACAGAATTGGACAGAATGCCATACATTTCTGAGCAAGACAGAATATAGGCAAACCATAGTTCTCTTAAAGATGCTTAAAATAAATTATTTGAAAAGAATGATGTGCTTACATTAAAAGTTTCTAACCCCAGTTCTTTGGTTTACTGTGTGAGCTCGGACCAGTCATTTAACATTTCCAGAATCTTAAAGACCTTGTCTCTGAAACTGGGATAGCAATATTTCCCTGCCTACATGCAGACCTCATAGGGTTGTTCAGAGAATAAGACATAAAACAAAGTGGCTTGAATGATTATGTGCTACTTTTATCACCAAGTCAACATTAAAACTGTATTCAAAATAATCAATAGTTATTAAAAACTAAGATATAATTTAAATACTAGTTTGTTCGCTATAAACTTTATGTTAAAAAGTTTCTCCATTTGTATTGTCCAAAGTATGAAGCCTCCACATTTCAGTAATGATGGGGAGGAGATTCCAGCCAGATTTTAAAAATCTCAGAATTTGTTTTTAAAAGATAGATTGTTGTCCAATCAGGTTACTTTGTGCTATATTTGTGCAACCAAGTCTTTGAACTGAAATTCCAAACTTAAAAAAAAAAGCCATATATGCTTCTAGGATGAAGGTCTATAGTCAGGACCCTGGACTTTACTATAAAATCGTAAAGACCTACCTGTTAGATCTGAAGAGAGAATTGGACACTACCCTCACCTCTTGTGACTTTTCTGGAATTTTCTTCAGGAAGGAAAGTGAAGTTTGCAGAAATATCCTATTTCTTAACTGATTTCAGCGATTTTTTTTAACAGTATTTTCCTCTTTTTACTTTTCCGTTGGTGTGTTCTCAAGGTAAAGTTTAACGTAAATGAGAAGTAGCTCTGTCTTTCTTATAAAAGATTTGGACTTAGATTAATGGGAGAAATAAAGTCATAAGTATGAAGATAGCCTTGCTAATGTTTTAAAATAATATTTAATTTTACAAACATGTGTTTTATTTTTAATGATGAGAGAAAAAAGCAGGATACAAATCTATACATATGTGGCATGATAACAGGTATGCAAAATATTTGTATGTTTGTGAATACTTATTTATGTAGAAAAACGAAGAACACTGGAGGGAAATAAACCAAAATATTAGAAGTGATTATCACTGGTTAGTGAGCTTACAGGTTTTCTTCTCTTTATACTTGCCTATATTTTATAAATTTTCTACAGTGTGCATGTATTATTTTTATAATCATAAAATAGGTAGCAAGAAAGTGAAAGAGCTTTGCTGCTAGGTGAAAAGTTGGTGTTTGTATTAGAAACACAATTTCATGAATACATTTTTCACTAGTGCCAACTCCGGAAGGTGGGAAAAAGACCTTCTCTTATTCTTCCCCCCGTTTCATTTCATCTGACATGTAGGAGTTTCTTTTAATGATAGATTTCACTGAGGGAAAAGCACTTGGGGCAACAATCAAGGGAGATTGCATTACACTGTGACAAAATCTTTAGAACCACCTTTCTGTCTGGGCTGCCAAACAGACTGAAAAAGGCGTAAATCCTTTCTGTCTTTTTAAAGTAATTTTTAAGAAGACTTCTTACACATAGAGATACACATTTAATATTTTAAAATCTCTGGCCTATTTCCAAATAGGATTATCACTTCCACATTAATATTTCTGGTCTTTTATATAAATTTTGGAAGTCAGGGCATTGGTACATGCCTATTAGACGGAAAGCTCCATGACACTAGGAACCATGTTTCTTTACTTGTTTGTAATTCATCTTTGTATCCTCAGCATCTAGCCTACGGCATGATACTTACTAAGTGCCAACAGAACAAGTTGGAAGCAAGCCCTACAGCCAGCTGACTAGGATACATAACAAAGCTCTTTTCCCTTCTCCCTGGGGTGTCAGTACCTGGATGGACAGAGAAAACCTGAAGGACAAACCTGGTCAAAATGGAACCAAGTAGACTCTGCCAAAATATGGGCAAATAGGGGAGGGGCAGGTAAAGGAGGGCTGAGGAATCTGGCTGGAATCTCCTGCATATCGTTACTGAAGTGTGGAGGCTTCATACTTTGGATGATACATAGCAAAGAACATTGATAAAGCTCTCTAGCTTGTTCTCCCCTCCCCATTTTTTAATTGAAAGGGATGGATTACAGATGGCTGTAAATTTACTCTAAAATGTTTGAGAAAGGGTTGGGACAGGGCCCAGGCTGACAAAGTGACAAATGTCTGTGTCAGTAGGCCCCACATCTGCAAGAAATGGAGACAGGGACTTTGGCATACACTATGAATGACCAGAACAGGTGAACAAAGCAAAGAGGGGCCAGGTCTTGGGAACAAGAAGCTTAATGTGACTTCAGATAGACTCCCCTATTATTGAGTGAAACTCTGTAAACTTATGACAGAGGTCAGGAATGGCCTTTGGGTTTGGGGTGAGGGGAAGGGCAGATGTATGTCAAGTAGCTAAGAAAAGCTGTTGGGATATTTGGCTTGAGGAGGCTGAGATAAGAGGTGGATGGTGTGACATGGTGCTAAGAGGCCTTAGCTGGCTGACCTGAAATAATAAAGCAAGCCACTTTTATTATTATTATTATTTATTGTTATTATTATTTAATATTTGTTATTCTTTTGAGGGGAAGCGAGAAAAGACAACTTGGTAACCACCACATACCTTCAATTTGCTGACATGCATATAATAACATGTGTTCAAAGACTCCCCTTCATGCAGTAAAGCTGTGGAGATTCTGATGTCTTCAATTACTGGCTGGAGTGTGTGAGGATCCAAATGACTCATTATGTAAAAGAACATTATGGATAGCTGAGTTCCTAAAGCTGGAGTTTCAAGAGAAATACCACTTTTGTTCCCTGGTGGTGACAGAAGGAGCAAGACTTTGAGGTGCAGGCTAATATATACCAACTTCAATAGGCCTTAGGGAGTCAGCACCTTTACCTAAAGTAGTGCCTCAAATGGTAGGAGTTTATAATGCAGGGAGAAACTTGAGAAAAATATGAATAGAAGGTTCTGAACCTCTTCTATCTGGATAATATGGACAGCTCCATGTTAAGGCTGTGTGTGGTTTTCAAGAGATTCTCTATCATCTCTGGAGAGATTTGGAAACAGGAGGGCCAAATTATCCTTATTCAAGGTCTGTTCCAGGCATTAGGAATCCTTTTGAACTAAAGTCTCCAAATAGCAACTTTGTGCTAGTCAAGCCAGTTCTTTGAAATCTCAGCCTTCTGTCCTGGATCATTTCCCTCCCTGGAGCTGGCCGTAAATCTGTCACCCTCCTTCTAACGGATCCTATCCACTGCCTCTAGATTAACTTTCTCAAAACACTGTTTCATCATATTGCTTTATTTTCCCCTTCTGCAGTAAGTAAACTTTGATGGCTTCTTATGGAGCACTGGGTCTCAAGATGTTCTTCAACCAGCCCCATGAGCATTACCTGGAAAGTTGTGAGAAATGTAAATTTTGCGGTCCTACCCCAGACCTACTGCACACCTGTAATCCCAGCACTTTGGGAGGCCGAGGCGGGCAGATCACGAGGTCATGAGATTGAGACCATCCTGGCTAATACAGTGAAACCCTGTCTCCACTAAAAATACAAAAAAATTAGCCGGGCGTGGTTGCACATGCCTGTAGTCCTAGCTACTTGGGAGGCTGAGGCAGGAGAATCACTTCAACCAGGGAGGTGGAGGTTACAGTGAGCTGAGATCAGGCCACTGCACTCCAGCCTGGGGGACAGAGCGAGACTCCGTCTCAAAAAAAAAAAAAAAAAAAAAAGAAATTCTGCTGGTAGAGCTCAGTGATTTGTTTAACAAACCCAGCTGTGTACTAGAGTTTGAGAACTATGGCCATAGAGCTCTTCAACTTGATATTTATTCAAAGCACTCTCCTCTCTGCTGTCTTACAACACTTGCCTCTTGCATGGCCAATTGTACGGCACTTATCTTGTCATATGTTATTGCCATTTTCTGTGTGTAATCTGATGTCAGCTTCAGAACTGTAAACTTCTTGAGGTATTGGTCTGTGTATTTTCTTAACTATAAAATCATAAAGCTAGAAAGGACCTGGAAAAGCAACCCCTGAATTTTGCAAACTTTTGAACAGTACCATGCATATAGTGGACATTCAATTAACATTTGTTGAATGAAATAACATGCCTACAGGGGCCCCTGAGGTGAATTGAGACTGCCGAGACTTCAGTGTCATCATCTTAATTTAGATTATTGCTTTGGACACCCTCCAAGGGTTTCTGAATACCTGGGGAAAGTCTTGGATGCCATTGCCAGCTTTTCCCTCATGGTCTTTGCATGGGCTTTGGAATTTTCTTACTGAATGCAAGGCAGTGTGGTGGTTTGAGATACAAATAGCAGAGCATTTGAATTGAGAAGAAAATAAAAACAAAAACAACATTGGTGTTTCTATCTTATTGCTGCTTTGAGACTCAACATGAAGTATGAATCCATCATACACAAGAAATAATATCTTGCCTGGATATCTAAAGCATAAATAAAAATTAATTGCAGCACACAGCTGTTAATTATCAGGCTTTGGAGCATTCCAGAAGCAGTTGCTCATGAATACTTATTCAGCTAAATATCACGTGCTCATTAGGACATGCCAACATTGGCTATGAAGACACTTGCCAGTTGTTGATTCTTGTTGCTTCTGTATAGTCTAGGGGTCTAGGCTGCCAGTGGTCTGGCTGTTACATTTTAGGGGTAGGCTGTCACAACAGAAATTGGCAAGTTTGGGTTATGAAACTACTCCCTCTTCATCTTATGATTGTTCATACCAAAAGAGGAGATCCTTGACTTCCAAGGATGGCTATGTGGTGATTCTTCTCCAAAATGAATTGGGCCATGGGTATGACAGATATTTTGTGTGTGAGTGTCACTTTGTGGCAGGCAGTAACACATAGTGGTGTGCTAAATACATTAATAACTTTTATATTGCATTTTTATTATTAGGGTTCAATGCTTTAAGGCCCCGTTAGAAGATGTTGCTCTCAGAAGAATGACAAAAACTTGAAAAATGTATTTACTGTTTTTTTTTAGAGATAGACATCTTTGTATTTTAGAGATGAAAAGAAATTCAGAAAGGCAATTCATTTTCATAGGTTAAATTTACACACTAATGAAAAGGAGAGAAAAATAGGAAAACGGTTACTTTTATTTTTCATCTTCTGTGGACAGTGGACTGAGTAGCAAAAATAACCTATCTTGTTACTATAGGTCAAATTCATTAAAACAAACATACATGGATTTTCTTAGTTATACGTGCAACTGTTGTACTGAGGTTTGATTTAAATAAGAGTGCTGCTACTTGTTGCTTAGAAAGTTTCAGGATAATTATATTGATTACAAAATTGGAACTATGGGCCTGGTTTTCCTGAGCTTGTTATTGTCAAGTCCTTCCTAGTTTCCAGTCTCTGCAGACCTCTCTGCTCACCATGACTTCAGCCTGTTCACTCAGCCTTCTAAGCTCCCTGTGGCCAGGCTTTACCTGGAAGAGGAGGCATTTAAGGAGTTCCAGTCCAACACTTTTCTTCCTTAGCATCAAGTTAGTTTGGCTTCTGGTCTGCCTTTGGCTTTTGCTGTAATTTCTAGAGTCATGTATGTCTCTCGTTCCTTGGATTCGGTATCTACCTTATGCTGCAGTTCTCATACCCGCATTCTTCTCCCATTACCCAGAATCAAGTTCCTGTTTTAAAAGTTTGCTGGGTCTGCCCAGGTCCTCTAAGAACACCTAAGACCCAACCTTACATTTGCCATTCTTTCTCTCTCTTAGCCACCCGGGTCCAGCTCCTGCTCCACAGTCTGACTGTGGCTCTACTATTGTGGATAAGGCTTTCTGATGCTGCCTGCCTGAATTTGGGACATGTTTAGCTGCTTCTTGGCACCAAGCCGTGCTTTCGTATTGAGTGAACTTCTGCTCTTTCATGTTTGCCTCCTGATACCAATTTCCTGGCTGCATAATCAATCCTTGTGTTCTGCCATATTCTTCAGATACTTTGTTCTGCTTGCCAGACTGGACATTCTCCAACTGAGCCATCCTCTCTGATGGGTAGGTCTAGCTTCAGTTCCCAGTTTCTTCCCTTGTGACCTGACCAGGCAGGTGTCTGGTTTACCAAATTCAACAAATATAAAGCATGTCCTTCTAAATGTTTGTTTTAAATACAATCATTTAATCATTTTTGTTTCAATTAGGTTTACATTTAAATAATTACTCCCATACTTTTTATTACTCTATGTGGATTGTGGAAATTGTTGCCTTTCCCTATTTGCAGTTCTTTTAAGTAATAACATGCAAATGAACCTCACTTTCAATTGAAATTCTGAGAAAAGTTCTTAGGGTAACTTTACATTTAAGGGTGCTTTAATTCGACTGAATTGTGCCTATTTATTGCCTGATGTCCAAGACAGAAACCCTGGGCCTAATTATTGTGCTTATTTACTGCTCTCAATTATATTCTAGATATGAGGAGTTGAAGAGCAAGAAAAGAAAAAGCAAAGCAAATATATGTGTGCATGAGTGAGTGTGTGTGTGTGTGTGTGTGTATTGTGTTGAGACTGAGGGGAAGGTATGGGCAGGGGAAAGCAACTCTGTTCACTTGACAAATGTAAAAGGGATCCCTGTTAATATAACCCTATCACTGATGTAAGCACTTATTGTAGTGTGTCAGGCAGTGTGCTAATAAGAACTGGGGTTACTTCATTTAAGTCCAATTAAATAGTTACTAATTTTATTCCTACTTCACATGAGGGAAAGCTGAGGTTTGGAGAGGTTAATTTACCTGAGTCCACGCAGAAAGTAATTGCTGAATCAGGGATTTGGATCCCTTTGGTGTGACTATAATTTGAGTCCTCCAGATTATACTGCTTTCCTCTTCTTTAGTATGGTGTTTCCAGATTATTCTTGTATAACCTGAGAAGTGATCGGGAATATGGAGGAAAATAAGTGACATTAACTAGTTATAGTAACATTTACTAGTTATAATTTTCTAAGGGTTTTTGCATACAGTATCTGCTTTATTTTCAGAAAATAATAAGGTAAATGATATTGTCTTCATGTAGGAGGTCAAAACAGAGACTCAGAAACATTAAATAACTCCATATTGTTGTGAGTAGCTGTAGTTTCTTCATTTGACTCTTGTTTACTATTCCCCTGTGAAAGTCTACTATAGTATCCTGACAATGAACATCTGATTTTTTCCAGGTTTTTGCTATTGTAATAGTACCACTATGAACATTTATATGAATTCTTCTAGTGCATATTTTGCAAATTTTTTTCTCAGCTATATACCTTAGAGTATGTGTGTTAAAAATGCCAATTTAAAGCAATAAATTAAAAAAGAGGGCCATGCATGGACCAATGGCCAAAGTGTGTCATAAACCAGTGATTTCGATTAAACAAATTCTGTGAACTAAGGTAAAAAATAAAAATCTGTAAACCTGAGACCTCACTTTTCTCCCCCAAAAGCAATCACCTGACTTGGTTACTTATCTGGGGCAACAGAATGGTAGAGCTGGTTCTAACCCCCAGTTCTGTAATTACAGACAATTCTTAGGCCTGTCCCACATTAGCACATGAACATTATTCTCATTATTCTACTTGGGTGGCCTGAGAACTACAAACTTCACAGGTTCAGAGGAGAGATTACACACCACTGGGTTGCTAGTCTGTTTTTGAGAAGGGATTTGGTTTTGAGAAATTACTCCAGAGTGTTTATATTGCTTCACCCGTGGGCCTGTGTGCTGTTAAGCTTGAAATGAAAAGAATGACTCTGTGGTTTAGTTTTATGAGGGAACCAAAGCCATAGAGTTATGATCTAGTGCATATCACATTGAAGGATCACAATTTAAAGTCCAATAATTCTTGCCATTTGTCTACACAAGAGGATCTCAAAGAGTTTTATGAGAAATTATAGACTAAGAATTTGGGAGAGTTATGTGCAATTTATGGTTAAAAAAGGAAGTGCTAAAGTTTTCTGGAATGCTTCAAGGCTGTCATTAGAAAAGGCATGAAGAGAGCCTAGGATCATTGACTCCTTGGCTAGGAACCCTGGCAGGATTAAATGCAACCAAACAATTCAGTGATTCGGAATGGCTTCAGCTTTCTTTGAGTGGCAATTTTGCTTTTCTGGGGGCCCTACTAATTGAAGGAAAGCATAGAGGAGCCAGAGTAAATTGGTTCTTTAGAACCTTTAAGAAATATTGTGGGGATCATATTAATACAGCTTTTGTAATATATTCTCTTTCTAATTAGTTTTTTCTCTCTTTAGTGGGAATTGTAAGGACTGCAATGGAATGAGCCAACAGAGATTTTTAAACAGCACAAATATAAATGGTTATTCTAAATTATATTTGGAAGAAACTCTACTTGAGGTATTGAAGTTAGTAAATAAAGGCACCAAATTAATATAGGCTATTTTAAGAACAAATATGTAATGCTATAAAACTTTGGTGATCTGTATACTTTCTAGTGGCTGGCCAATAGGATTTTTAATTGAATTACTACAGAAAATTCAGCACAAAATATTATCAGATTTAACCACCCACTGAGTACGTTATTTCTTACTGTTTTATTAGGCTAAATCAAAGGTCATAGCATCTCATCTTCTGCATTGATTTTCAGCCCAGAGGGGTAAAGTTTTAAAATGAGATCATGAAATTTTAGTAAAGAGCAAGTACTTAATAAAAGGATAATACTCAATTATTTTATTTAGAAAAGTAAAACTATTCTGTGACTACTTTATATGTGCATTCCTAGCCTTTAAATAGTTAGACAACTTCATTGACATTCACATTTTGGAGCTTTGTAACCAGTCTGAGGTTGAACCTGGGAGGGGATGTGTTGGGTGCAGGGGTCCTCATGGAGAAAAGACCTGTTGGTGAATCCAATGTCAAACATACCCACATTTCAGGCATATTGCCTTTGGCTATATTCTCTGAAAAGCCCCAAGATGGTGGACAGCTTGGTTGGAGTTTACAATTCCCCAGATAATCATTTCAGAATCTATGCATCTTACATTTGGTCATTGTAAGTGGTTAGAAATTCCCGTTTGTTTTTTTTTTTTACTTATTTTGTGTCAGTGTGCCTCATTGCAGCTGTTCTCAGAGTGCAGTCTCCAGACCAGTAGCATTACCCAGGAACTTGTTAGAAATTCAAATTCTCAGATTTTTGTTGGCTGCCTACATGTCTTCTTTTGAGAAGTGTCTATTCATATCCTTCACCTGCTTTTTGATGAGGTTGTTTGTTTTTTTCTTGTAAATTTGTTTAAATTCCTTGTAGATTCTGGATATTAGACCTTTATCAGATGGGTAGATTGCAAAAATTTCCTCCCATTCTGTAGGTTGCCATTTCACTCTGATGATAGTTTCTTTTGCTGCGCAGAAGCTCTTTAGTTTAATTAGATCTCTTTTGTCAATGTTGGTTATTGTTGCAATTGCTTTTGGTGTTTTAGTCATGAAGTCTTTGGCCATGCCTATGTCCTGAATGGTATTGCCTAGGTTTTCTTCCAGGGTTTCTATGGTTTCGGGTTTTACATTTAAGTCTTCGATCCATCTTGAGTTAATTTTTGTATAAGGAGTAAGGAAGGGGTCCAGTTTCTGTTTTCTGCATGTGGCTCATCATCACTGGTCATTAGAGAAATGTAAATCAAAACCACAATGAGATACCATCTCACGCCAGTCAGAATGATGATTATTAAAAGTCAGGAAACAATAGATGATGGCGAGGCTGTGGAGAAATAGAAACACTTTACACTGTTGGTGGGAGTGTAAATTAGTTCAACCATTGTGGAAAACAGTGTGGCAATTCCTCAACGACCTAGAACCAGAAATACCATTTGACCCAGCAATCCCATTACTAGGTATATACCTAAAGGATTATAAATCATTCTACTGTAAAGACACATGTACATGTATGTTTATTGCAGCACTATTTACAATAGCAAAGACTTGGAACCAACCCAAATGCCCATCAGTGATAGACTGGATAAAGAATATGTGGCACATATAAATCATGGAATACTATGCAGCCATAAAAAATATGTGATCATGTCCTTTGCAGGGACATGGATGAAGCTGGAAGTCATCATTCTCAGCAAACTAACACAAGAACAGAAAACCAAACACCACATGTTCTCACTCATAAGTGGGAGTTGAACAATGAAAACACAGGGACACAGGGAGGGGAACATCACACACTGGGGCGTGCTGGAGGTTGGGGGACAAGGTGTGGGAGAGCATTAGGGCAAACACCTAATGCATGCAGGGCTTAAAACCTAGGTGATGGGTTTATAGGTGCAGCAAATCACCATGGCACATGAATACTTATATAACAAACTTGCACGTTCTACACATGTATCCCAGAACTTAAAGTAAAAGAAAAAAACAAAACAAACAAACAAAAAGAAATGCAAATTCTCTTGGATCAAGACCTACAGAATCAGAAACACTAGGGATGGAGCCCAATGATGTATTTTAAAAGCCCTCCATGTGACCCTGATGTCTGCTACGTTAGAAAACAACTATTTAAATTATGTTGATGAGTGTAAGTTTTTTGATAACCATCTTGAAGAGCTCCTATTCCAGTGTCTGATTCATGGTAGACTCTAAGTGTTACCCAGAAAATGGAAGATGCACTTAATTTGTAATGCAACAGTCTGTGATGTTTACTATTATATTCTAGTCTCTTTCTCTCTCTCTCTGTTTTTTTTAACTGTCTACTCAGGAATGAATAGTTGCCCTCACAGATTATTCATTTTCTTTTCCTTTGAGACTAGCTCTTCAGCTTTTCATTTAATATGAAAAAGGTCATCTTCAAAGAAAATTGTTGCTTGATGCTTCAGTTATTTAATTCTCTAGCGAGTCACTGAGAAACAAAGTTGGTTCATGCCAATCATTTCTTTCCCATTAAAGAAGGAAAGTCACTTCATTGTCAATAATGATTAGTGAATTTTTCTCTAGTCTCTACTTCAGGACCATTTAAAACTTCAGCGGCCAAAAATTTGTCGTTTAAGACTTCTAAGTTGGCTTTGAGTCTGCTTAGGCAGCAAATTCATCTAAGGGCTGTGAACCTCTCAGCTTTGCCTAGGGTAATAGGTGAAAATGGGGAAAAAAATTATTCACAAAGAAAGTTGAAGTGAAACAGGTTTGGGGAGACAAATGGACTCAGATTGTGATGTGAATTCATATGTTTTATATACCTAATTATTTCTAATGTGTGAAATCCAGGGAAATTATGTGTTCCAGACTCAGTGAGATTCATGTGGTACAAACCTCTTTTGCATCTTGTTATGTAAAAGATCCATGTGGTTTGAATAGCATCTTTGCATGTCAGCACATCTAGTCCCAGGGGAAGAGGTTCCTCAGGATAGGGACACCAAACAGAAGATGCTGGGTGTGTGTTCTCTGGGGATGAGATAGCTGATTCTGGGTTAAAAACTGAAAACCCAGGGATCATTGAGATTTCAGGGAGGCTCCACATGGACCAGCATAGGGAGGTAGGGATGGCCACAGCATGCTGAGAGTCTACCAGGAATACAGAGAAATCTGGTAAGGCAGGAAGGAAGTGGACCTGTGGGGGAGCCAGGGGTCTGAATGACCAAAGGACCTCCTTAGGTAGCATTCCTTATTCGTATGATTCTAATAAGAAAGTGGGTGGAAGAATGCTTCTAGGATAGAATTGGACTCAGTGGTGTTAACTACTACCTGAGCAGCTCTTTTCTGAGTGCCTAGCCGGATCTGTTCAGCTTTGTCCTCCTCAGAAAGAGGCCCAGATAAAGGGGAGAAATGGCCCCTAGAGCCCAGGTTCTGGGAGGCGGTCTATAAAAACTTGCATTTTGAAATCCACAGACATTGACTGAATGCCCTCCTGGTGCCAAGCACCATGCAGATGCTAGGGATCAAGTAATTAGAGAGTTCCTGCTCTCAGGGAACTCCAGGCCTTATGAAGGTGATAGATATTTAAACAGCTTATTATAATTCAGTCGAATGGTATTTTCAGGGACAGAATGTTAGGCAAGAATATAAATCAATTTTTTTCTGCCTGAGGAAGTCAGCTAAATTTTCTTAGAAATGGTAATATAGGTAGGCCAGGTAGTGAAGAGGGGCAGGGGCATGGCAGGTAAAAGGATGAATGTTTATAGAAGTATGGTGATCTCAGGAAATGGCAAGCAGTCTGTTTCTGCAGCAGCATAAGATACCTGAGGGTGAGTGTTGGAGTTGAAGTTGGACAGATGGCATGGAATCAGATCATCAAGGACCTGTAGGGAGCAGAGCTTTAGTCAGAGTAGTCACATGATCAGATTTCTTTTAGAAAGATACATTCTAGCTCTTTTATGGAGGGTGGATTCCAGAGAACAGAGGCCAGACTCAGAGTAGAACCTTGTAAAAGTACACTTGAAGCATGATGCAGGCCTAACTCAGGGCCATTTCTAAGGTGATGGAGAAGCAAGGTTGACTTTTTGAGGCTTGGATTTGTCATATTTACTCCTTTTTTAGTCCTATCTCCACCTCTTTGGGGGCTTCTGTGGTTGATGCTTTTATAGTTGCTGCCTCTATAGAACAGATAGAAGGTGGGCCAGCATTCTGTCATATTACGTGGGCCTTTTTCCCTCTCAGAGATTTTGCCAAACTTTCCCAGCAGTATTAAACTAAACCCAATTACTAATATAAAGAATTTCATGTTAATATATTAGTAAATAAATTCTTTTGATACCATCTTTTGTGACAGGTAATTATAACTTAAGTGGCCTACATCAAATGTATTAATTCATTCATGAAACTTTCATTGACATTTGCGATGTGAAGGCACTGTTAGCTTCACCGAAGGGTAACAAAAAAGCATTGAATATCCTCTGGCAGAAATTGCCAGTCCTGCTTTATTCTCTATAGCCACAAGCCAAGAAACTTTCTCAAAGCATTTGGTTTATTCATTATTTCACTAATCCTTCAATTTATAAGTCAACAAATATTTGTTCAGCATCTACTATGTGAAGGCAAAATAATGACATGAGGTGAGGAACACGTTAGAGGTGGAGTAAAAATAGAACAGAAAGTTCAAGATGGACTTCAAAGTTCTCAGAAATTCCCTAATTTAAAAATACTCTCAAGACTTTGGGCAACTTAATCTTTAATACTCTTACTACTTTTGTTATTAAAGAGCATCTTGGTTTAAGAGGTAAAGTTTTAGCTTCTTCGATAACCTAGGAATCATATCTCTGTTTCCATGTTTCTCTGATAGTTACTTGAAACTTTGATCCCTGGACTCTGCAATGTGGAACCATATTCACAGGTCACAGTAATTTCGAAAGAGGAGCAAATAAAGTATTTTCCGTTATCTATCT
The DNA here is from genome assembly GCF_028878055.3 of Symphalangus syndactylus. Lineage (NCBI taxonomy): Eukaryota > Metazoa > Chordata > Mammalia > Primates > Hylobatidae > Symphalangus > Symphalangus syndactylus. The sequence goes on along the minus strand of NC_072443.2, from coordinate 34,819,254 downwards.
GTAGGCTTTTCTATTGCTTAAAAAGAGACTGAATAGCATGGTTTTCTAGGCAAGTATGACAGAAAATGTGGAGCCTAATTCCCCTCCCTCACCCTTTTGAAGGCCAATCTATGAATTTGTTTGAAAATTGTCCAATTTCAGAATTTAGCTGACTAGTTGTGTAAATGACTAAGGGTCATCAGAGAGCATAGAAGTATTATTTGCCTAGGCATATTTTGACCTTTTCTTTGACAGCCCTTCTTTTCACTGAAAAAAATTCTTTCTCATTCTAGTCTTCTGCTCTTCTGTAGAAAGAGAACTTGCTGGGAGTTAGGTGACTTGACTTCTAATCTCAGTTTTGTGGCTAACTAGTTGTAGGACTTTAAGCCAGAGGTTGTCAAACTATAGCCTGCAGGCCAAATCTTGACCACCATCTGTTTGGGAAAATAAAGTTTTATTGGAGCATAGCTATGACTATTTGTTTACTCATTGTTTACGAATGCTTTCTTGCTACAATATGAGATGAATACTACTGATAGTACCATGTGGCCCACAGAGGCTCCAATATTTACTGCCTGGCCCTTTACAGAAAAAGTTTGCCAACCTCATCTTTAGGCAAGTCGCTGTCTTACTTGAGCCTCATCTTCCCCATTTGTAAAATTTGGGAGTTGGACTAGGTTGTTCCCAGGGCTCATGTCCTCTTTACATTGTTACTCTAGAACTCTTCTTACAGAGCAGTCTCATCTCACGTCAGTCATTTTATACTGGGACATAAACCTATTCATATTTATATTCATTCAATTTACTAATTGAATACTGGCAAACCAGAGTGGAACACTAAGTCTAAGAGCATCCCTGCCTTTGAGAAACTTATAATCTAGTTAGAAGATATACCTACAAGGTTTCAAACTTAAATTAAAATAGAAGGTAATAAGGGATAACATACCAAATTCAGTGATAATGATTAAAAGATTTCAGAGGGGAAATATCATTATGGACTGACATCATTAGGGAAATATCTGTAGGGGAAAGTGAGATTTTATTTTTTTAACAGTCATCTTCATAGCCCTGTAAAATACTGGATTCAGTGTCCCTCTAAAGCAGTAGTTTTCAAATTTTAGGATGCATAAAAATCACCTGAATTAGTAGGAAAAAAATGCAAATTCCTTACATCCAGCTTTTGAGATTCTAAGTAGGTCTGGGGTACAGCTTATAAATGAGTATTTTCACAAACACGCTGGATAATTCTGATACACATTCTGATAAGCTGTTAAATATAATTACTACCTAGGAATTTATGATGTTTGGTAAGGTTTTTGTGAACTTGGTTATGTGTGACTAGAAGGAACTCCATTGTCCATGGAGCAAGTACTTCAATGACTTTCTTTCTCTTTTTAGGAAATGTGAAATCTCTTAGGCCAAGAAGAACAACCTGAGGACTCTTTTTCCGGAGGTAATTGAACTCCTTTAGTAAATCCAGAGGAGAAATCTGAGATCAGTACGTCTTTCGTATCTATGATAGCTAAGGATACATCACTTGAAAGATTTCTCTATACTAACTAGTTTCTTCAGCATTTGACTCTTGGTCCTTGTGTTGTGAGCTCCTTGTTCCTGCAAAGCTGGCTGGGGTCACCATAGTGGGTCAAAAAAAAATCCATCAATGACAGAGATAGAGAATCTCCAATCTCTATCCCAAGACATGTTCTCGATGACTTGAGCACATCAGCAGATGCTCAGGATACAGAAGAGTGATTTCATCTATGGGAAAAAGACCCTCTGGAAAGAAGTGTGAAATCATCAAAAGAACCATTGGAGAGGACACTTGAGAGTCATGTGGCTGAGGTTTCACATGATCCCGGCATGCTTCCAGTCCAGAGGAGAAAGCTAGACCCACTCCTCAAAAAGTATAGGCATCATAAGAAGGCCACAAGGACAAAAAGAAGGAAGAAGGAGAAAATGGAGGCCCAGTGCTCCCCTGTTCCTCCAACACCTTCAACACCACCACAAAGTGAAGAAGATGAGGCTGTAGACAAAAAGCCAACTCTACTCAGTGCCCAGGAAGATACTCCTGACCTTCTCCAGGAGGTAGGGGTGGCAAAATCCTGGGATTGTCACTCTTCCGTAGGAAAAATAATGACAGCTCTTCACCTGGAGTAGGAAGAATTGGGGGTAAGGAGCTTGAGAAACAAACTGGGATCATTGGTCCCAGATAGAACATAAAAGAATTGGCAGCCGGGCACGGTGGCTCACGCCTGTAATCCCAGCACTTTGGGAGGCCGAGGCAGGCGGATCACAAGGTCAGGAGATTGAGACCATCTTGGCTAATATGGTGAAACCCCGTCTCTACTAAAAATACAAAAAATTAGCCGGGCGTGGTAGCGGGCACCTGTAGTCCCAGCTACTCGGGAGGCTGAGGCAGGAGAATGGTGTGAACCTGGGAGGCAGAGCTTGCAGTGAGCCGAGACCATGCCATTGCACTCAAGCCAGGGCGACAGAGCTAGACTCCGTTTAAAAAAAAAAAAAAAAAAAAAAAAGGCTTGGCTCAGAGAGTCATGTCCTTTTATCTTTATGCACATGGTTATTGTCTTTGAGGGCTTTTTAATTTCTTTCTTTTACTTACAGGACAGATTACAGTGTCTGCAGGAAGAGGGTTCCAGTGTGATGCATCAGGAATGTCAGATCCAGTCCTGTGAGCTCTTGGTGGCTCAGAAGCCCAGGCCCTCTTCTCCTGCAGTGACATCCTTGGCATCACCACCACTCTGCTTTGGCAGTTTCCTAAGCTGTGTCTGCCAGACCTTCTCAAGGTCTAGGAAGCAGAAGCCTCCCAGAAGAAATGGTAACAACCAGGCTGAGGCAGGAGGTGATGCTGAGGTCCTGAGACCTGGCCTGGCAAAACCAGAGTTGAGCCTCAGCAAAACGTGTAGCCACTTGCAATTGATACAGCTTTCCTTTGTGTTTAGTTTTATAGTTCTCTCTGTATGTCATTGTTCTTCTTAGTTGAGTTTTTGCCTGTCAAAGAGACAGAGAGCTGCTTTTATGCTGAGATCCTCAAGCCAAAACCCACAGTAAAAGCAAAGTAAAACTTTGAGGCTTTTAACTTTTACTCAGTGGTGGAATTACTTCCTACTTCCTTCCCATTAGGTTGAAGGTGGGATTCTCTCTGGAGTAAGTTGTTCCCAAAATTCATGTGTATTTCACTCAGGAGTGAAGTGATACAATTTCATCATTTTCAGTAGTGTTTCCTGATATCGACAACCAAATGGAGATCTTTCGTGTTCAACTCCTTTCATTTTCTTTTACCTTTGACTACAGATTCATTTTGTATTCTTCTTCAATATTTTGTTGAAATTCTGCCACTTTTTTTTTTTTTTGAGACAGAGTCTCTGTCGCCAGGCTGTAGTGCAGTGGCGGGATCTCAGCTCACTACACCCTCTGCCTCCTGGGTTCAAGCAATTCTCCTGCCTCAGCCTCCCGAGTAGCTGGGACTACAGGTGAGTGTCACCACACCCAGCTAATTTTTGTACTTTTAGTAGAGACGGGGTTTCACCAAGTTGGCCAGAATGGTCTCGATCTCTTGACCTTGTGATCCTCCCACCTCAGCCTCCCAAAGTGCTGGGATTACAGGAATGAGCCTCCGCGCCTGGCCAATTCTGCCACTTTCTAGCTGGAATAAGCCTCAGGATGTCCTGGCTGCTACACAGCTATCACTTCCTCCATCTCTAACCAATATCTGGTTTCTTTTTTTGTCACTTGTTAGTAGGGTTCCTAGCTCTCCCTTCTGAAAGGTGCCTTTGGTGTTCTCTAGCCATCTATATTGAAAACATAGTCACACAAAGTAATGTTTCTTTCGTGTCATTCTGTAGTCAGATTTTCACAGAATCCTGAGTTCTTCTGAGAATCCTAAAGAAGATAAGTACTTTACTTTAAGAAAAGTTCAAGATCATTCCATTTCCCTCTTGTTCTGGTATGCTAGGTTAATCCTTTTCCCAGGATGTAAGAGTTTAAATTAATCTTATACCTTCTTTTGAGGGAGTATGTTTAAGAAGAGTTTAGGAGTTTCCCTGTAGCTTAATTACTTGTTATTTCCTAAGTGTCCCAGTTTCCCAATTCATGTAAGAATAATAAATAAAAATACAAATATAAATAAATGTGCAAAGTATCTGCATAAGTAAGAAATAATATAACTTTTTTTTTTTTTATCCTTAGCACTGACTCTGATGATTACTGGAATAATTGGAAATGTGACCAGTATTTTGGTTCTTTTCATGCCTGGAACAAGGCTTTGTACTGTTGGAAGAATACAGGTTTCAGATAAGGAAAGATCTACACAAGCAGTTAGTTTTGAAACTTTTCTGCTGCCATGTGTCTTGACCCCTTACTCATAAGCAAGAGAAAGGGAGTTTACATCTCCTCTGATGCATTTGTAAATGAGAAAGTATATGTTTCCAGGTTTCAAAGTTTGTATTACTGTAGTTAGGAAGGTAATAGAATGTGTTGCAAGAGTGGTGGCAAATATCCTCAAGGATGCTTTGGAGGTAACAGGTTACAACCACATTTGAAGAAATTTCATGGTTTGGTGAGGATTTCAAATTAGAATTAGAAATTTTGCAAAATGTCATAGTACTTAGAGTAAAATAGGACACCTTTCTAAAGTCAGTCATGCTTTGATACTTTTAGTTGTCTAAAAAGTGGTTGATTTCTCATTTTAAACAGTATTGAGTTTTCTTGAGCTAATTGACCATGATAAATGGGTTTTATTACATAAAATTTCAAATTATCCAAACTATATCTATATTTACATACATATTTTCTCCATTTAATACAAGAAGCACACTCCCAGGTGAGGCATAATGTATGAAAGTCCCAAGTCATAGAGCCTGTTATTAAAAGCTCACCAGAATGCAGGTATTCGTGTTGCTATTATACTTTATTATTGTTATTATTTATCATAATAAGTGTTTCAGGTTAGTTGTTCTATCATAGAAAAACTATTAGTGGGAGCCTAGTTAGCCATATCTTCAGCCGCATCTACAATACTGATTTTCACATAAAAGTTATTTGCTACAAATTTGGTACATAGGTTTCAGATAAGGAAAGATCTGTATAAGCACTTAGTTTTGAAATTTTTCTGCTCTGTGTCTTGACCCTTTACTCACAAACAAGAGAAAAGATGTTTATATCTCCTCTGATGCAATTGGTAAACAGGAAAGTGTATATTTCTGTGTTTCAAATTTTGTGTTGCTGTCTTTATGGTTTGAATTTTTAAACATGATTTATGACTTAATAAAGCTGCTTTTGAAAAATATACTTAGAAAAATAGTATAGCTGTTTCAAAGTAAAAACCAATTTAAAAATAAAACTTGCGACTACTGATGAGAGACAGAGCTTATGAGTCATTTAAAAAAATTGTTTCCCCTGCAAAGCAGATAGACAGTTTTGCACATGTATTATAAGCAGACGTAATCGACAAGTATAGAGGTGATCATGTTTAATGTATTTAGTTCTCTTTTTTATCCTCATGGGAACCTAGAGAACTAGGTAGGTATCAGATGTTGCTGTACCCATTGCTACAGGTTGATTAAGCTAAGATTAAACAGGTCAATAAAAATTTTTCAGCAATTTTTCTAAGATCACTTGTTTAGTCTGATAAAGAATTATAATACAAGGTTTTAAACCAAATTATCAAACTATTAGTTTTGTGGTTTTGTCTTGTAAATGTGATTTTTTTTGCTGTAGGTTCTTGTCTCAACATTCAATATCGAAACATTTCCTATGACCATTTTGTTTTTGTCAACTTATTCTCATATTAGTGTCCAAATTCCAACTAATGCCTTTCTTACTCCCTGGGAAAATTTTAACATGAAAAAACCCTGGCTAATGTAAAATTATACGCCTCAAATAAACCAGTAAAAAGGGTTTACTTATTACCTGAATTTTGACAGAAATAGTAGAAAGTATCTAGTCCTTTCCTCTTATTTATCAGAGGAACCTGAACAGAGAAATTGAATAGCTCTCTCAAAGTGACATAGCTGGTTAGTGACAAAGCTAAAACAAATAATAGCTACCATTAGATTAAATATTATACTTATTCACACATCAGTAATTTTCAGGCAATCTGCATAGGATTGGTATGATAGTTTAAGTTCAGAAAGGTCCCAGGACTGGCAAGTCCTGATGCAGAATCCAAACCTAGGTCTGTTAGTCTCTGAAGCCAATACTTATTACATTGTACCTCTCAGTATTATAATATAAAATGCCTGTTACAAGTCTTAACTGTAATATTAAGAATAAATAATTTCACTTATTTGCCAAAATTTAGATTTTAGCTTTAGCACATATACAATAAAAATAGTCTAATAAAAAAAAGTCCAACTAAAAAGACTATTTCTTTGGGTAAAATTTCTGTACTGAGCTGTAAATAATAAAATAGTTAGAACCTAAGTGATTGATAAAAGAAAACTTTGGTGTAATATAAATAAACTTTTAATCATTACAACCAATTAAACTGAGACAATTACTTAACTGAAAAGTGATTAAGAAAAAAGGGATAGCACATAATCAAAGCAGGGTCCTTGACTTGACAGGGTCACAAGACAAGGCACAACAAAGACGAATTAGGCTCCATAGAAATCTAATAGACTTAAAGGCATTTCTAAACTGTTTTCAGGTGAAGAGTTTGAGACTTGGGTAGCAGAAAGACAGGCTCTTCACCATAACCCAGTGACCCTTGAAATAAGTAAGTATACTCCTGCTAATGAACTCCAGGCTTTACATAGGAAATCTGAATTTTCTCACGCTTCAAAACATTCTTTTCATTCTGATTTGACAAGGCCTTTTTCAAGACAGAAGAAAAGAACAACAGAACTGGAAGATTCAAACCACTTGGCTGTGTGATCAAGGGATTTAGTTCTTCATTTTTGCAGATTCAAGACACGAGGACAAGTGCGTTGTATGTGGGAGAGCAGATTGGTATAGATTTCTTGAGCTATTTTCTGACAGCTATAAAGAATTACAGCACTGCCCCCAGCCTGGAACCTTCGTGATAGACTGTCTCAGGCACAGATATAGTTATCACCCTCCTGGTTCACAGTGCTCATCTAGAGAAGGGCTTTGACTCTGATCCTTGGTTCTCCCATCCTACAACACCTTGTACCTTAGAGTTAGTCCTGCAGTTGGTGAGAGGGCCATGATGGCTATTTTAATAGGAGTTTTAATACTCTACATAAAAAGATAAACTTCAAAACAGATGACAAAATTCTTTACACAAATTGCTAATTTTAAATGAATTCAACATTCTGCGATTCTATTACAAATGATTTCTAACACGAACTTGACTTGTCTCCTAGTTGTAATGACCATTCTGATTCTAGAATGCCTGTGAAAGTACTCAGTATTGGATCCTTATGATGGTAACTCTTCTGGTGGATGACACAATAGATCCATTCACAGAAGAGTGATGAAACAGCAACTGAGATTTTTAATAACTACTGTGAGAAATATTCCTTTATACTTCTCCTTTTATTTGGAAGAAAGAATTAAAATCCTTGAAAAGTTTTTAAAAACACACACACATTTCAACCAGCATGTAGTACCAAAACTTCTTCTTGGCCAGTGATGCTCAAAAATAATGTCTGGCTAAAATTTATATACAAACAATAATAGATTAAAAAATAAAATAGTAATCATCTAACCTCTTCTCTAAAAGCTACCCTTCACCCTAATTTAAAATGTAGTATCATTTTAAAGTTAAAATTATGAAGTAAAGGTCTATATCTAATTTTATAAGGTATCTAATTCTAAATATTTTGTAATTACATAATAAGTACTTGTGAAATATCTGCCTAAGTCTGGACTTAAAAGACAGATATTAGCTCCTAGTTTTGCCACTGACTACTCTGTAACTTTGGCTATTTATTTAAACTCATTTATCTCTGGTTTCCTCATCTAAAAAAAGGAGAGTATTAACATATCAGATGGTTTTTCTGAGGATTGTATGAGATAATATCTCTGAAAGAGACTAGTGGCTGTTTTATAACAGAAAGCTTTTGCCATTATAATGTCTGTTGAATTCCTGTAAAGCAAAACGTTAACTCCACTAAATGCTACAGGAGGGTAAGCTATTCATGTAAATTCTTATTTGAAAGGAAAGGAAATTTATATCTGGGGGGAATAATGTGCAAGCAAATAGATTTAATATGTGTTTATTCCCAATTTGTGTGTATCTAGAAAAATTTTTGACCCCAGAATTACACAAGCCAAAAACCCTTTATTGTTGTTTATTGTTGCAACCTGTGAAATCGATATTAGTTGGGCCTTTGTCTTTGATTTGTAGGGCTGCACAGACACTCTTCTGGTCCTAAACTGCTGTGATTTATGCAACATCTTTTTATCTTTTTTAAAAATAAGTCATTAGCATTTTCTTTCTTTTTTTTTTTTTTTTTTTTGAGACTGAGTCTTGCTCTGTTGTCCAGGCTGGAGTGCAGTGGCGCAATTTCGGCTCACTGCAAGCTCCGCCTCCCGGGTTCACGCCATTCTCCTACCTCAGCCTCCCGAGTGGCTGGGACTACAAGCGCCCACCAGCACGCCCGGCTAATTTTTTGTATTTTTTAGTAGAGATGGGGTTTCACCATGTTAGCCAGAATGGTCTTTATCTCCTGACCTCATGATCCACCTGCCTCGGCCTCTCAAAGTGCTGGGATTTCAGGCGTGAGCCACCGCACTCGGCCTTTTTTTTGAGACGGAGTCTCACTCTGTCACCTAGGCTGGAGTGCAGTGGCGCAGTCTCGGCTCACTGCAAGCTCCGCCTCCTGGGTTCGCGCCATTCTCCTGCCTCAGCCTCCGGAGTAGCTGGGACTACAGGCGCTGGCCGGCCACCACGACCTGCTAATTTTTTTGTATTTTTAGTAGAGACGGGGTTTCACCGTGTTAGCCAGGGTGGTCTGGATCTCCTGACTTCGTGATTCGCCCACCTCGGCCTCCCAAAGTGCTGGGATTACAGGCGTGAGCCACTGCAGCTGGCCATCATTATTATTTTCTAAAAAGCATTAATTGTAAAGACAGTTTATTCAATGGCTGTCATAATGTAGTGGTTATTTTTCTGCTTCAACCCTCTTGAATGATAGGAGCTATTCTATCAATAGCAACACTTCAGTATGACAATGATTATTAATGAAATGAGGTTAGAAGGACCTCTCAGATATATTAGAATTTTGAAGATATTGTCATTGGAAAAGCTCTCCTGTATTCTAAAATTCCCCTTTTCCATTTCTTCTGTCCACCTGTTGAATTTTACACCAAGACTGACTATGTAAGGGATCGTTAAAGTTTTATGATCTGGAATTTTTTTGTTCCACTAGATAGGCATGTATGGAACATCTGTGCCTAAACTAAAGCTATTTTATCTCAAAGTCAAGGAAAGTAAGCATAAATAAAAAGTAGAAGAATGTGTCCGTGCTGTTAAATATTCAGTGTGTTCAGAGAAAATAAGACAAGCACTTGTATAATGACCACTGAACAACCGCAAAAGTATCTAAAGGAGCTCAAGAGAATGTTATACAATGTGAGTAAGAACTGATGGGATGCCTTGTAAAGGAAGGATTATTGCAAGGTAGAATATATGGGATGGCTTCTCTGAATAGGTGATTTACAAGCTGGACTTTGAAGGAAAAGAATATGGTCTAGATTTATCCAATCCCACATGCAAAGAGGTTAAAACCACTTTACTGAGTAGAGTCATCTTGGAGGCTGGTCAAACCAAAGCACAACTGTGAACCAGATCCAGGACATAAAGCTGATAGAAATTGTGAAACCTTTATGAACAGGTCATTATGCCTAAGTGTAGGCAGTCCAAAAGGTGGGTCAGGAACAGAAGAGAGAGCTAGAAAGTTAGGGTCTGAATAAAGGCAGAAATTATTTAAAGGCATTCACAAAGGCTGGAATAAAGAGAGGGCCCAGGACTTTTATCTGAACAAGAGAAAGGTCTATGGGGTGCTGGCCATGAAGTGTTTTTGGTGGTGAGGTCCCTTCCAAAGAAAAATAGGGCGGGCAATATTGAAGGACATAAAAGCAAATGATGTAGATAAAGAGCATTATGTACAGATGTAGCAATTTCTGTCATATATTGGAGACATGGAATAGCGTAGAAATGTGTAGTGGGAGCAATGAGAAATAAGTTAGGGGCCAGTTGAATTTGATACTTCAATTCTATACTTGGCTTTTATTTTATAGGTGAAAAGGAGCTACTGTAGATTCTCAGTCTTCTCTGAGAAGATAACATTGCCCAAGTTAGTAAGCTCAAGAAGGAACGAGTGTAGGAGAGATGTGCAAGGGCATAGACCTAGATTCAATACTGACCTCTAGGAATATGTTGTTTGGTTAGCTGCGTGTCACTGTATGTGACCTAGATGATTGCCTCTTTTTGACCACTTGCTTGTAACTAATTTATTTTTGTAAGAATGGTGGATAAAACTAAAGGAACAATTACAAAAAAAAACCCTTATGTATAAGCACATAGTATTTTGTATTTTTAAGAATGTGGAAAATTATGATCTCTTGACTTACGGTTTTACATTTTACATTAAATTAAACATAAAAATTAAACGTGATACATTTGTTGGAAAGTTTCAAATATTTATTTTTCCATAAGACAACAGGGCAATATAGCATAGTATTTGAGAATGCATCTGTAGATAGTTTCTGGGTCTAATTCCTGACTTTATCACTTAATAACTACCTTAAACAGAATTACTTTTTCCATGCTTTAGTTTGCTCATCTGAGAAATAGGAATAATTATACCTATCTTACAGGGCTTTGGTGAGAATTAAATGAGATAATAATACATTTTAAAAACTTAGGATGGAGATTAGCATAAAGAGTGTAAGCTCAACAAATATTCATCTGTTAACATCATATGGGCAAGATTTTTTTTTAAATACTTATTTGTGTGAGGAGAGGTTGTAAGGTCTCCAAGGGGAAGGTTGCATGAAGTACATGAGAAGTCTGACCCTAAATGCAGAGGCTCCCAGAGTCACTAAATATTCTGAACATGGCTCAGAGATGGTAGAATCACCAAACCTAAAGGGATCCTATGTGGTAAAACATAAGTTAGTAAGCAGAACCCCAGTTATTTCATGACCATAGGGCATTTTTGTTGTTGTTGTTGTGGTTGTTTTTTTGAGATGGAGTGTCACTCTATCTCCCAGGCTAGCAGGTAGTAGTGCAATTTTGGGTCACTGCAGCCTCGACCTCCCCAGGCTCAGGTGATCTTCCCACCTCGGCCTCTCATGTAGCTGGGACTAATTATTCTATTTTTTGTAGAGATCGTGTCTCACCGTGTTGCCCAGGCTGGTCTCAAACTCCTGGGCCCAAGTGATCTTCCTACCTTGGCCTCCCAAAGTGCTGAGATTATAGGCATGAGCCACCACACTGGGCCTTATGGGGCATGTTCTTAATACCTAATTGTGAAGGAGTCCAACTCACCTATTCATACCCAGTGCTTAGCATAGTGTCAACCACAATAAGTACATAATAACGTTTCAGTAAGTGTCTGTTAAGTGAATGAGTAAATGATTCAGTGACGAAAAGAATTACAGTATATATATGATTAGATGTACCACTCATAGAAACAACAATTTATTTCATCCAAAGATAGCTTTTACAGTCTTTGGCGTTGAAGACAACTCTGATTGTGGCACACTAGGGGAGATCCCACAAAGAGATTGAGTATGAATTACTCATCAGTTAAATGGGATTGAATGAGATCAGCATTGGGCTGATTTTAGAAGATAGATTCAGAACTGCTATATTCAGTGATTAAGAAGAAGTAAGGCATTCTCCTTTTTAGTCCTCTCAGTACTTTGCTTTAAAATGCACACAGGTGCACACACAGACAGACAGACATGCATAGGCACAAATATGAAAATACATCACAGTTAAAATATCAATGTACTAATTTTTGGTTAAGTGCTACATAGCAATCCACCTGAAAATTTAGTAGCTTAAAACCATGACAATCATTTATTTAACGTATGACTCTTCAGTTTGGTTGAAAAGACTATCTGTGCTCCATGTAGCATCAGCTAAGGTGGCTAGAATTTTGACTGCAGGTTTCACTTTCAAGATGGCACAGTCACATAATTGGCAAGTTAGTGCTTGCTGTTGGCTGGGAGCGAAGCTGGGCTGTAGGCCAGGGGCCTCAGTTCCTGTCTACATGGGCCTCTACAGACTGCTTGGCTTCCTCTCACAGCATGGTGGCAGTGTTCCAAGGACGAGCTTCCCAAGAGAAACAGGTGTAAGCTAGATTTTATGATCTAGTCTTCGAAAGCACCTAGACTCAATTCTGCTATAGTCACAGGCCACCCACCTTCAAGGGGAACCTCTTCCCTCTCACTCCAGCCTTTATCTCTATGGGATGACTGTCAGTGTCACTGTGTTAGTCCGTTTTCGCACTGCTGATAAGGACATACCCAAGACTGGGAAGAAAAAGAAGTTTAATTGGACTTACAGTTCCACCTAGCTGGGGAGGCCTCAGAATTATGGCAAGAGGTGAAAGGACTTTTAACATGGTGGCAGCAAGAGAAAAAATGAGAGGGATGCAAAAGTGGAAACCCCTGATAAAACCATCATATCTCGTGAGACTTATTTACTACCAGGAGAACAGTATGGGGGAAACTGCCCCCATGATTCAAATTATCTCCCAACAGGCCCCTCCCGCAACATGTGGGAATTATGGGAGTACGGTTCAAGATGAGATTTGGGTAGGGACACAGAGCCAAACCATATCCATCACATTGTTAGAAGAGCACGTGGGATGGGAGATCTTGTGGCTGTCTTGGATAATACAATCTGCCACAGTGAGCTCTACATTTTTGGACACTATTTAAAGGAATTTTTAATTCAGTCACCTCTGAGTTCCCAAAAGTGACCAGACTATTGTGGTATGTAGGAAATCTTTTCAGAAAGAAGCACATTCTAAGGGAGGAAATATGTCTGTGGAGATTTCAACTAGATATAAAAGGCACCAGGAATAGAACAAAGGGATGGGGCATTCGCTGACAGATAATTTAACACGAAGAGCTGAGGGTAAACAATTTAAAAACTGAAGTTAGGAAACCCCCTCGCCCTCCTGATGTCAGTGAAAGGTATTATTATAAACAGCCAAGGACCTTCAGCCATGGCTCTTTTGAGACTTCATAGAGTGCACATTGCTAAATCTAGCTTTTCCCTTTCTGTGACTGAACAACATTTTCCGTGATGACTGGAGGCTCAGAAAAATCTTATGACAAGAATCTGACCCACTAAATTGAAAGTAGACAGGAAAATCGTAGGTAAATGTCTTTCTAAAGTATGTATCAACATTCTTGGTTAGTAAATATTTATTTAGCTCTTGCAGGTGAAATATAAATAATGTCTGTAGTATTCCTTCAAGGCCTATTAGAGCTCAGCCAAAAACAGTGATCAGCAAATCAAATGCCAGAAGTTTTGACCCTTCTGCCAGAGGAAAGCCATTTACATGTGCTTTTAAAGGATCTATTTTAGGACTTTGTGTGGAAACCCAGCAAAATCAGTTTGCTAAAATCTATACCAGCTGGCCCAGGTGGCTTTTCCTAGTCTCTGCCTGCATCTGTTTTATTCACAAGTGCACTGCTATTGATTTGTATAATGAGGCAATAGCATACAAGTGATAGCTTCCCCAAAAGCCATATTCTTTCTCTGTCTAGGATTTGGAGCGGGAAAGAGACCATAAACAATACATTTTCTTCCTCAAAATATATTTGTCACTTTCAGCTTGCTTTCTTCCATGCCAAGAAGACTATCAAAGGCAAGTTATAATTGAACATGACAATGTTTTTCTCTTTCTTATGGAATGTTAACCTGGCAGACAGAATCTGCCCTGGCAGAAAAAAAAATTAATCATGTTTGATGTCTCACTTTACTGACCTCCGAGAAGTATTCTTGTCATTTGTTTTCCACCGTTGTATTAACTGATCTAATATGCTTCAGTAATTTTCTTTTAATCATTTAGATTCCTGATGAAGAACCAGGGTAGTTAAACGATGATGCATTTGCGAAAGTCATGTGTACTCTGTATCTGACCACTCATGTGTACTCTGTATCTGACCACTGTCATCAGGATGGGGAATCTCTGGTAGTTCAAGGGAAAAGGCTAGACCTGAAGAATTAGGAACACACAAGAAAGAGGATTTTTATCTCTTTATCTAGGCACTTCTTAGAATGGGAGCTGTGGGTGCATTTACCTAGAGCTGAGGCAGAAACAGGATCATATGACTGTCAATGTCATTTAAGCCTTCTTGCCATTTACTGATTGGTATCTGATCATTTATTGAGTCTAGACAACTTCATGTACAGGATTAAAGGCATTGCCTTGATCACAGAACCTAAATTTCAACACCTTCTGAGGCTACCGGGGCATAGAAATTGTGCGACTGCATTTGCTGCCAAGGTTACTCTCCCTGACACTAGGCAGAGATTGAAAACAAACTTGGAGTTTTTATTTCATCTCCTTTAGTGATGACAGTCCATAAGGTTGAAAATTGTACATTTGTGAGTTACACAAGTTCTTTAACCTATGACCTGTAACTGATTGCATGCACTTAACATTGTGTTTGGAATCATGTTCCAAAAGGAGTTATTTTGAAGCTCGGTGTTCTCTCTTCTTCAAGTTTAATTCTTTTTCTATTCCAAGTTCCATTTGTGTTTTCACATGACTACCTTTGCTTTCAAAAAAGTCATTCTAAGGTGTCTTGAAACACTAATATGACATAGACCACATAAACAGTTTAGTTTTGCAGTGTATATGTTTCTCTTCTTTCCGAAGAAATGTTAAATGAACCTGTTACATTTTGCTTTAAAGGACTTAGACTTAGAAAACCCTTCAAACAGCATGACTTCTTTAGACAGGTAGTAATTTATTGTTAGGCATTCTGAAATGGTTTGCCTGGCAGAAATAAACATACAATAAAATTATCCAAAAAGCATTCAGGTGAGTGTTTTGATTCAACGATTGACAGGAAAATTTAGAATTTGAATATTTTGTGAATTGTAGTGGCATCTTTAGCATTTGAAGGGATATGATGACAAATCAAATGGAAAGGAATTTTGATATTAGTATGGAAAATGTGCAGTTATGTAGAAGATACTGGAGGTATTGAAAAAAGACTTCAACAAGGAACTGAAAATTATATTTAAAATCCATGAATATCAAGGACACTTGATGATTGACAAGTATTAATAGAACTATTAAAGATGTTTTGTAGCAATTGCATGACATATTTCAGCATTTCTCCAATGATTTTAATGCAATTTTTTTGTCCGTTTGCTGATTGAGGTTTAGCAGATGATATGTAAAAAGCCAAAAGACTACATGATAGGAAAAGCTTTTTAATTGTCTAGCTGCCAATATTTTAAAATATATATACACATGTATATACACACATACATGTTTTATATATATATATAATATAAAACATTTTAAAACTTGTACACACACACACGGAGAGAGAGAGAGAGAGAGAGAGAGAGAGACACCCACATTCCAGAAAATAAATCAGCAAGATAGGTTGTGATTTTATAACTGGTAGGAAAGACAAAGGCATATCTGATTGGAATATCACACACTAAAAAAAAAAAAGAGTAGTACATTTATCTGTGTTGGACAGAACTAGACTCTTTAAATCATAATTTTATATGCTATTTTTTTTCTAGGAAGGAATGTGAGAAAACACATTTTTATTTTAGGGGACCAACACTATACTTTCCTACAAAGGAATATTTAAGTAGTAGAAAATCAACACAATGTTAATATGAATAAGAGTCCAGTGTTGGAGTAGAGATGTTATAAAGATTAATTAATTG
This sequence comes from Symphalangus syndactylus, assembly GCF_028878055.3. Taxonomy (NCBI): domain Eukaryota; kingdom Metazoa; phylum Chordata; class Mammalia; order Primates; family Hylobatidae; genus Symphalangus; species Symphalangus syndactylus. The sequence goes on along the minus strand of NC_072443.2, from coordinate 34,803,401 downwards.
AAATTTCTTTAACATTTATCTATTCCAGGATTTCTCAGCCCTGAAAGCCAAGTATGCAGTCAAGGTTTCTCAAACTTTGTGAGCATTGGAATCACTGGAGAAGCTTCTTAAAAATATTTTTGCTTGGCCGGGCGCGGTGGCTCACGCTTGTAATCCCAGCACTTTGGGAGGCCGAGGCGGGCGGATCACGAGGTCAGGAGATCGAGACCACGGTGAAACCCCGTCTCTACTAAAAATACAAAAAATTAGCCGGGCGTGGTGGCGGGCGCCTGTAGTCCCAGCTACTCGGAGAGGCTGAGGCAGGAGAATGGCGTGAACCCGGGAGGCGGAGCTTGCAGTGAGCTGAGATTGCGCCACTGCACTCCAGCCTGGGCGACAGAGCAAGACTCCGTCTCAAAAAAAAAAAAAAAAAATATTTTTGCTTGAGTTCCACCCTCAAAGAATTTCGTTCAGTACATCTGGGCTAGGCTTCAAGAACCAGTGTTTTTAACAGTATTCTTTGCCCTACTCCCTAAATGTGTTATGATGTACCACAAAGTCTGAGAACTATTGGAACAGACAACATACACACACTATGATAGGATACTGTGGGACTTGCATGATAGAACATTAATTTCTTTAAAATGTCAGCACTTATCTGAAATCTATGGTCCACATGAAGTACTTTTTTCTAGATTTTGCTTCCAGATTATTTTGCTTTTTACTTTTTCCATAATTCCTCTAAGAAATATTCAAAATGTATTTAGATCTCACATGTTTAATTTATGAAAGGACCAAATTATTAGGATTGGATTACTTCTATTAATGGCTTCATTTTAACCTGTTATGCCTTTCTTTTGGCTTTGGTGGAAGGTGAAAAAAATCACAACTGTCTGTAATACACAAAATTTGTACATGGACAGATATTTAAACCAAGAGAAACAGTATTGAAAGATGCAAGGTGTTCGCATGTTCTCACTCATAAGTGGGAGTTAAACAATGAGAATATATGGGCACAGGGAGGGGAACATCACACACAGGGGCCTGTCAGGGGGTGAGGGGCAAGGGGAGGGATAGCATTAGGAGAAATACCTAATGTAGACGGTGGGTGGATGGGCGCAGCTAATCACCATGGCACATGTATACCTGTGTAAGAAACCTGCATGCTCTGCACATGTATCCCAGAACTTAAAGTATAATTTTTTAAAAAAAGAAAGATGCAAGATGTTATATTTAAAGTGCCATAACTTCTCTACCACTGCATTAAACATACACATTAATATTCCCTTCCAACTGGCTATTTGCCCTCAAATCACTATCCTATTAATTGGCAAGAAATGAAAACAAAGGATTTTTAATAGGCTTGCAGCAAGGCTGATAATGGTGCAAAATAGCTAGGCCAATCCTTTGAGTGGAGACTAACAGTTTGTGAAGAGAGTGCTAGCTTTGATTGGATAGCCCTGATTGTTTGAAGCATGAAAAAAGATGGTATAATTGATGTGATCAGGCCACATTTTAAGGTATACATGATTGAAGACAAAGAGATGGGGTTGCTGACCATAAGCCTAGGGCCAAGTGACATATGAACAAGTTATTGGGAAGGCTGTGTAAGATCTGTTTTGAGAGGTGACCTGGTGTGTTCAATATAGGCACAGACTCCAGAGCTAAGTTCAGGAGTTTCAATCACAGATCTGTCACTAGCTATCTGACCATTGACAAGTCACATATTCTCTCTGGTCATCATTTTCCTTTTTTGTAAAATATAGATAATAATAATAGTTACCCGTATTAGCCTATTTTTATGCTGCTGACAAAGACATACCTGAGACTGGGCAATTTACAAAAGAAAGAGGTTTAATGGACTCACAGTTCCACGTGGCTGGGGAGGCCTCACAATCATGGCATAAGGTGATAAGTAGGTCTCACATGGTGGCAGACGAGAAGAGAGCTTGTTCAGGAAAATTCCCCTTTATAAAACCATCAGATCTCATGAGACTTATTCAGTGTTACGAGAACAGCACAGGGAAGACCTGCTCCCATGATTCAATTACTTCCCACTGGGTCCCTCCCACAACACATGGGAATTGTGGGAGCTACAATTCAAGATGAGATTTGGGTAGGGGCACAGCCAAACCATATCACTACCTCAGAGGAGTTTTATATGGGTTAAATAAGTTGATACCTCTTTTAATTGAGGTAGAGTAAATAATAAATATTCTCAAGTGTCTAACACATATTGAGAGTAGGAACTATTTGAGATGGAAACATTACCATTAAAATAAGAATGGTTTCTATGAATGCCACATCTAACGTTATGTATATTGGAATTCTTTTATTTATTGAACCATTTATTGTATGGATATTTATGATTATTTATTATGTGCTTATTGTACTTGGCAATGTGCTAAGCACTGGGGAGAAAAAGGTGGGTTAGACGCCTTCACAATAAGGTGTTAGGAAACATGCCTTATAGTCATAATAACTGTGGTAACTTGTTATTAAAAGGGAGTTACTTCAATGAATTAATTAACTTTTAAAATTAGTGAATATTGGAAGCTTAAGGAAGTCCCAGCCATTTACTGCTCCCAACTTCCCACCTTTTTCTCACTGGAGTATCTAATAAATAAGATGAAGGAATAAATTATATGGAGATCAAGATATTCAATATAATGTATTGAAATTGAACAATGTTGCTTCTATAAGGAAGTCTCCTAGTACTGAACTCCAGAATTAGTGAGACTTACCTAAGTCACAGTAAGTGCTGCACCACACATGCCTCTCCTGTAAGGAAAGGCTGTTGTCTCTTAATTTATCATATGACTTAGAGAAATTGAGAACACAGTTTCTTTATGGGGAAAAGAAGAGGGGAGATGAGGTAGCTGGGCAGCATATTCCCTTATTTTTCTTCCAAACTCACCAGTTATTTTAAGTCACTCCTAATTCCTTAGGGAACAGTAGGTTAGAGTGAAGAGAGAAGTGTTACAAGGAAGGATATCTAAAGACTGGCAAAAATTTCCCCTCCCTGTACTCTAACACTTTACTCTATTTTTAGTGTTTTAGTTTGCCAAATGTATTCTATCATTTATTCTTCTTGGTACACATATTCCTATTTTATAGTTTTCCTTTCTTTTCTGTTATCCACAGTTTAGGAATTTTATAAAAAGGGACTTTTGATTCTAGACACAATGGAGTAAAGCCTCAGGAAAAAAAATACATTAAGCAATTAACATAAAAATTAAAGGTAGATAAAAGCAAGTGGACTAGGTACAGAACTTAGAACCGGAAGAATGATCTTGCAGTGAGTTTCCTGTTTATTTTTTATTCATTTTATTTTTTAACACCCTTCCTTCCCCACTAGCATGCTGCGGCAAATCCTCAGGAGAAGAGCCCTGTGAACTCTCCTTGCCTTACACCAAGAAAGTGGCAACAAAGAGGTAGGACCTCCTCACTTCCCACTATCATCGCAGCAGCAAACACCATAGGGTTGGGTCCTGTAAAATTGCCCAGCCCTATAGCCCTTCAGAATGCCAGTAAAAAGATGGACCCGCTCCCCCTCCTCATTGGTGTGGAAGAGGCCTTATAAAGGGCAGAACACTGGCATCAGTGTGGGGAGGCTAACTTTCCATGTTTCTAACAAGAACACCTGCAAAGGGAAACCCTGGGAACCAAAGTCAGGGAAATGATAATGGAAAATAAGTAGCCAAAGAAAGTGACCATTTAAATCTGCATTTAAAGTCTTGGACAATCCCCGAGTTGTTCAGGCATGAAACTAAATGGAATCAGCTCAACAAAAACTTTGAAAACTGAACTTCAGTGAAGACCAGTGTCCAGGTTTCAGTTTGAACTCTGAGTGGCTCACACACTGGGCAAACCAGATATAATTACAGATACTTTGAAAATTCTATTGATATGGGAAAGATAAACCACAGAATATGGGCCAGGATATGTATTTACTGTCTGTTAAACAGAACAAAAAATTAATGTTCTACAGAAGATTTAAATAGGATCTAGTGCCTCAGGATATAATATTTGAAATGTCCCAGATACAGCCCCAACTATTCAATATACAAAGAATTAGAAAAATCTGAACAACTAACAGGCAAAAGAAAATTAACAGGCACCAACTACAAGAGGACTCAAAGGTTGGAATTATCAGGAAAGAAACCTCTGAAGTAGTTATTTAACTGTGTTCCAACAAGTAAGGGCAAACATTCTTAAAAACAATGGAAAGATAGAATTTTCAGCAAAGAAATAGAAGCTATACCAAAACAAACAAACAAACAAACAAACAAAAAACTCAAACAAAATTTTAGAACAGAAAACTAGAATAATAAAAATTTAAAACATCACTGGAAGGGCTCAATAGCAGAAAATAGATGTGAGAGGAAGCAATTAGTGAACTTGAAGATATAGCAATAGAAATTATTCAGTCTACACAATGAGAGGAACCGAAGAAGGAAGGGAGGGAGCCAGAGGGTTGGGGAGAGAGAGAGAAACAGAGCCTCAGGGATCTGTGGGACAATATCAACAGGTGTAAAATTCAGGACATAAAAGGAGAAGAGAAAGTTGAGTAAAACACAAACAAAAAACTCAAAATGCATATGGAAGACTTAAATGACATTACCAGCCAGCTTTACCTAATTATCATTTATGGGACACTCCACCTCACAATACCAGAATATATTGTTTGCAAACACAGATGGAACATTCATCATTAAGATAGTCCATGTTATGAGTTACAAAGCAAACCTCATTAAATTTAAAATAATTGAAATTATTGAAAGTATGCTTTCTGATTATAACAAATTAAACTAGAAAACAGTAACAGAATCATATCTGGAAAACCCCCACATATTAAAAAATTAAATAAAACATTACTACCTATCAATGGGTCAAAGTGGAACTCTCAAGGGAAAGTAGAAATAATTTTGAACAGAATAAAACTGAAAATATAACCAATCAAAATTTATGTGAATCAGGTAAAGCAGTGCATAGAGTGAAATTTATAGCATTAAAAATTTATATGAGAAAAGAAGAAATGTCTCAAATCAACAATTTAAGCTTCTGCCTAGCAAAATGCAGAAAAAGATAAAATGAAAAAGCAGAAATCAATAAAATTGAAAACATAAAATCAATATAACCAAAAGCTGGTTCTTTTTTAGAAAATTAACAAAATTGACAAACCTCTGGTGAGATTGACCAAGAAAATATGAGAAAACACAAATGATCAACATTAAGAATGAAAGAGGGAATATTATCATGGATCCAATAGGTTAGGAAATGATAGAGGAAATTATGAGCAACTTTATGCACATAAATCTACAGCTTAGATAAAATAGACCAATTTCTTTGAAGATGCAGATATCAAAACTGAATTAAAAAGATATATAATATGTCTTCCTATAGCGATTGTAAAACATATTTCATAGGTAAAAGCCTTCAAAAAATTATTTCCAAGCTAAATGGTTTCACTGGTGAACTCTACTAAATATTTAAGGAAGAAATAACATCAATTCTTCACAATCTCTCTTAGAGTTAGAAAAGGAGAAAACATTTTTAGCTACTTTGTGGCACCAGCATTATTCTAATATCAAAGATAGCACAGGAAATGAAAACTACAGATCAATATTCCTCTTGAACACTGATAGAAAAATCTTCAACAAATTATTAGTGAGTCAAATCCAGCAATATATAAAAATAACAATAATTATGACCATGTGAACTTTATCCTGGGAAAATCTTAAGATATTAGAAACACCAGATTTTTTAATACTCTAAAATTAATCAATGCATGTAATCACATTAACAACAAAATGAATACACGATCATATCAATAGTTGCAGATAAAGCGTTTGACAAAATTAAACATCCAATTGGTGACAAAACTCTCAGCCCACTTGGAATAGAAGGCAATATCTGCAATCTGTTAACGGACATCTTTGAGAATCCTACAGCTAACATTGTACTTAATGGTCAAAGACTGTTTTCTCCCTAAAATCAGAAACTAGGCAACGATGTCTGCTCTTACCAGTCCTGTTCAATATTTTATTAGAAATCTAGCAAATGCAGTTATGTCTAGAAAGTGAAATAAAAGACATTTTCCTTTTGATTATTTTCTTTCTAAATGATTAAAAAGAAAAATATATAACTATTCTATCTTGCAATGACATAATTGTATAGAAAAATCTCAAGAAATCTATTAAAAAACTACAAGAATTAATAATTGGGTTTAGCAAGCTTGCTGTATACAAAAGCAATAGAAAAAATTCAATTTTATTTTTATACACCAACAATGAACAGTTGGAAATTGAGATTTTTTAAAAAAGCAGTCATATTTATGATAGTTTGAAAATGTAATAATGTGATGTAATGAGATAAATATAACAAAAGATGTACAGAATCGGTACACTGAACATTAGAATACTTATGATATTAATAGCCAAACAATTTGTATCAGAATAGGTAAAGAACTCTCAGAACTCAAAAATTAGAAGATAAACAACTCAATTTGAAAAAATGGGGGAATAGATTTAAACAGTCACTTCACTGAGAATGATACACAAATGAGAAATAACACATGAAAAGATATTTTTCATAATTAGTCATTAGGGAAGTGAAAATTAAAACCACCAGGAGATAGCATTTCACAGCTATTTACTTGGCTAAGATTAAAAAATACCCATAATACCCAGTGTTGATGAGGGTGCAGAGCAAAGGGAACTCTCATACATTGCTGATAGGAATGCAAAATGGTACTGCCATTCTGGAAAATATTTTGGCATTTTTTTAAAAAGCTGAATATATACTTATGCTTAGCTTTTTGAAAAAGTGCCAAAATATTTTATGACAAAAATTACTCATATAACTCAGCAACCTCACTTCTAGCTATGCATATTAGAGAAATCAAAGTTCATGTTCACACAAAAACCTACATATAAATGTTTATAGCAGCATTATTAATGATCTAAAACCAGAAGTACCACAGATGTCCTTCAGTGGGTGAATGGATAAACAAAGTGTGGTGCATCTACATAATAAAATACTCGTACCAGTGACAAGGATGAACTATTAATACACTCCAGAACTTGGGTGAATCTTCAAAGAATTATGCTAAGGTCGAGAACTTAAACTCACAAGATTATATACTGTATGATTTTATTCATATAAAATTCTGGAAATGTTCCCCCTCTGCCTTCCAGAAAAAAAGGAATAGAGAACAGAACTATGTTTACCAGGGTTTAGGATTGAGGAGGTTGTGAAAAAAAAAAAAAAAGTGGCAGTAGAAGAGATCTTTCTTGAATGCTGAAACTGTCTTGCATCCTCTCTATGGTGATGGCTGAAGAATCAATATATGTAAAAAACTCACAGAACTGTACATCAAAAATGTGAATTTTACTGTTTGTAAATAGAGTTTCACCTGAGTCATCATCACTGTCTCATGCGGAATTTAAAATAGCTCAATGTACTTTCAACTCTATAATATAATTTGTAGTTATATGCTAAATGAAGTGTTTCAATATTTTACTCTTTTATTAATATGTTTTAATATTTAGCTGAGAACTTAATAGATGGCCCAAAGGATAATGTGACAACTAATAGCTTTAAATTCTGGTGTTTTCAAGGATTTTAAGCCCCCGGTATCCCTTCTTCATATACTAAATTATCCAGTATGCATTTTAATTAAAATGATAATTTATATAAACTTATTAATAATTTATCTTCAGTAATGCTTTCTTTAAACTAGAATAATATGAAAACTCTTTCATATTCTTCTTAGCATCTTTTTCTCCACCTTTCTAAATTTGTTCTGACATATAAACTTTTATTACTACTAGAGAAGACTTAGATGAGAGCTTTACTTAAATTGAGTGGATGTGCTAACGTTTCTTTGAAATAAAAAAGGTGTACTGGAATGTTCCACCCGTAAAAGCAATACTTTTTCAAAACTAGAAATCAGTAGAGTTATATTTTCACCAACTTCTAATAAGAGGTTTCAAGACCAGTTAGATGTCATAAACTGAAGAACCTGAAATTTTGCAAGCTAACAAGATAGGCTGCCATAGTTTAGATGCCTTTTGCCAGTCTCCAATCAGCAAGGTCATCAGTCACAGAGAATTGTAGCTCAAGGAACGCGTAGTTTTGGGGCTCTGAAAGTAGATAGTGTGTTTCAACTTGATGTACAGACTTCAATTCAACCTATTGGTTGGTCCCCATTCAAAGGATACTTATTTGCAGATTAGCAGATAAAAATGATAACACGAGGCACATGCTGTCTTCAATATCCAGGAGTAAAATAAAGTGCTGTCTTGTTTTTGGTGGGAGAAGGGGAAAGGTAAAGAGACAATAATTTTTCCTTTACTGCTAGAGACATCAAGTGCTGTAAACCTGCCCACATGGTTCTAAGAGATTCCTTGGTGAAGTTTCCTCCTCTGAATTTCATTGGAGTTTATCTACAACCTCTACTGATAGAAGTTTGCTAACATGACAGTCAGGGCTATACAGACTGAGGGTTCTGATTTGCCAACCCACAGGACATCAACTACAGAGTGAAAGCTTTAGACAACATGGGGTAGAGGCTCTTGGGCTAAACCCTAACCCCTCATTGGTGGCAAATAACAGTGGCGTTTAAGTGCCTTAGCAAAATATTGGAAGCCTGGCCACAAACATGCAAATTGGTCTTGGTAATCAGGTGCCAGTGGCTAAGAAATAAGGCATTGTTAGTGCCCAAGGCAGCATACCAAGTGCTGTCAGTCTGTGTGATGGATTAGGTTCAGTCACAATGTCTGAAACAGCTGGAGCTATGGGAGTAAATACCGATTTAATTGGTGATAATGCCACTCTAACATTCAGCTGGCACTTTCACTTGCCATATCGGCTGTTGCATTTTTTACCACCCTTGCTGCTTTTAAGTCTTTAATCACAGAGTGGCAATTTCTCTTTTTTTCTCCTGGGATTCTATACTGTTTCTGTTGGAGGGAATACCTCCAATACCTTGGAGGGAACTGGGAGCTGGATTGGAGAGCCACTTAGATATTTCCCTAGCATGTCCCTAGGAAGACACAGTACAGATAAGTATTCAGAGTCCAAGCATGTGAAACATCAATGCCAATTATACATTCAGCAGTGAAAACTACAACACTGAATTGACAACACAGTATGCCCCTTGAGGACAGGGAGATCTTGGCCCTACCCCTAGTTGGCTTTCTCTTTAATGTGGTTAAGTTTGGACTAGAGGAGAGAGGACAGGGACATAGGGAGACAATGACTTGGCTCCAGTAAGCAAGTCATGTTTACTTTCCATTTCGTGTGGTGCAGCAGCTTTGTGTGGCTAAACCAAATGAATCCCCGATGTCTTTGATCCAATCAAAACCCAGTATGAAGCAGCAAGGTCATCATAACCAACACCATCAATTTCTACTTTGGAGACCCTTGAGCCACACTGGTTTCTATGTGGGGTCTCCAGGTTTATATCCTTTGTCTGACTTGGTCTTGATTCTCATCAAGACAATTTTTATAAAGGAGTCCACCTTACTCTGGGGTATTTGCTGCCACCTCACCAAGGTAACTTCTCTTAAATTCTTAGTTTGTTTCAACACAAGAAATAGGGGAGTTTTTCAAAGCAGCAGGGCTGACAGCAAGAATTTCTCCAGATTTTCTTAAAACCATTTTTCATTCTCTAGTGAGTTACTTTCATCAACATTGCAAACCCAATCCAGGGCACTAAGAGTCTGAATAGTAGTCAATGCCTCCTCCATGACTTCTCACACGTTTGCCTGTCTCAGAGAAATCTCCCCAAACAGGGCAACAGTCTCCTAAAGAAGCCAGGATCAAGTGAAGACATCTCTGGGACATTTTACTGTTGCCTCTGAATGGATCTAAGATTGTCATGATAGACTGTGGGAGGGCTGGGTCATACACAGCCGAGCTGTTGCCATCTTTTCTTAACAAGCATTGTGCATACCCACCCTCCTCAACGCTCATCTCCCAATTGAATCAATCAGAGTTTCAATGATTTGCCTGCTTTTCTCTCCATAATGCTCACAAATTTATCTCCTTGCACACTTAGTGTGTGTGCCTCTCAGTAACTTGCCTAACAGGAAACATATTATGCTCACTCAGGATGAATCTTATATTATAATAAGGTGGACCTGAAGCTGACTGTTAGATTGACCAGGAAATCTCCTTGCTCTCCCATAGGCAGCTGTCTTTGAACTAACTTCATGCTGTCCAATCTGCAACCATCTCCCTAATTTCTCCTCATTAACAGGCAATAAAGTGGAGGACCATTTTGTGTACAGTTAACAGTACAATTTGATTAAATGTTCGATATTGATCAGTTTGGTGGGGGCAAGGGAAACACAAAGAGACAGCAGTTTTTCCTTTCCTTTTGCATCTCTGCTATCTTTCCCTCTGGCTTAATATGGAGATAATTGATTCTGTTTTCCGTTAAATCACACAGACTTCTGTTTAAAAGGAATCCAGGGAAAGAAAGAAATCACAAATTTCAATTTCCAGAAGGAAGAATTCACTTTTACCTAAAATAATTTAATCAAAAGAAGAATGGGACATTAAACTCATGTGTTTTTGAAAAAAAAAAATGTGAGGGGGTTGTTGGATATTGAAGTCTGAGAGGAGCTTAATAGTTTCTAATTGTTCCTGAAATGTCTGGATGAATTCTAATTAAATTTGCCACAGGCATAGGCATCAATGGAAGAAAGCAAGATATAAGACACTGGACAACTTACAAAGGAAGGTCAGTCTTTCATTTCTCTGCATTTTCTCGGTACATGCATTTGAAATACTTGTCAAGTTAGTTTTGGCATACTAATGTGGAATAGAACCTCCAGGTTGAAAGCCCAGGCTTAGAAATTTGATAGACCTAGCCATAAGTTTCAGCCACATCACTTGCTCATATGGTTTTATACAAATTTCTCAATCTTTTTACACCAAAATTTCTTTAGCTCTGTGGCAATATGCAATTTATATGATTGTTGTGAGGATTACAGGATGAGATAATATATGTGTGTAATTAGTACGGTGTTTAGCATATGGAATTTAAATTAGTGATACCCACTATTATTATTAAAAGATGAAGATCATAACAAAATTTTTCTTTGGTCTTACAAGGGTAGATATATGTAGGACAGGATTAACTAGTTTGAAGAATGGTAGCTTCCTACATAGCATAAATTCAGAAGCCAAGAATTCTCTTCCAAATAACTGTTTATAAGACTGATTTCTGGAATTCCATTATTAGAATTTTATTGCACTGGGATTAAGGTATCAAAAATGCTTTTTAAATATAAAATCACTGGTAGATGGTAGCATATTACCCTTTTTGGTCAGTTTAATCATAGGAAACCAAATTTGATTCTACCCTTTCCTGAGAGTAAACAGTCAGGAAAGAGGAGAGGCAATAAGCATTAGGAAGTTATACATAAGAAAGGGTTGCCTCAAGGAGGAGAAAGCAGAGAGTGAGGGAGTGAAGTTTATTTAAAGCTAAATTTCACCACCTTCATAATTTAGCCAAAGTTCAACTCTATTTCAGAAGAATTAATATTATAAAGAAATAAGCTAGTTAGTCAAAGGATTGAAGAGTTAATACAATTTCATCATTTTTCAATTAGTGTTTAAATCTTTTAATTCCACATAAGTAACTATAAATTTTGAATGAAATTTTGAATTTTCACATTGCTGAAGTAATACAAGTTAATTACATCCTTGTTAATGATCTATTGCTATGATTTTCCTTCATGCATGCAAATCAGGCATGGAGTTTTATTATCTTCCATGGCCTGTTGGGATGACCCATCACACTCAGGAAAATTTCTAATTTTTCTTTCCTGCATTAGATTTTCTCTGTCTCCTTTGGTTTAAATGTAGTCTATTTACTAATGCATGAGATTCTTGGTATTACAAAACCAACAAGTTATCATATATTTTCATGATAATAGCTATTTGTTATGATCTTCAAAGAGTCTTTGAAGGAACTATGTATACAATTCCTCAGTTACTGCGGAAAACATCTCACTGTACACATGAAAGGTGTCTACTCTTCCCCAGCTTGAATGCATTCAATGTATAAGGAGAACACTCTGGTAAGGCAACTTCTTCTGTTGTCGGGCAGTTCTGAAGAAAAGCTCTTTCTTACATTGAGCCTGAATCTGCTTCTTGATTACAATTCTGATTTTTGGCACAGGAGGGAAGAAACCTTTTCACTTTGCCATATGATCGCCCTTTGAGTAAGTTGCCCTCTTTTGGTCTCCAATGCCCACAAATAGACACACACTCACACACACAAACACACACACACACACACACAGGTCCTCAATCAGACTTATCTTCATGCTGAATATCTTCGTGTACTCATATCATATGATTTCCAGGATTCCAGGCATTTCACTGCTTGTTTTTTCTCCTCTGAAAGGCAAGGTATCTAGGGTGACCATATGTCCTGGATTTCCAGGGACGATCTTCTTGTTCAGATGTAAATAGTAATAATGCTCTCTTTCACCTTTAATAATGTTCTTGTTTTAACAATAAATTGTAATGTGCCTGTCGTGCAAATAAGGATGAATTGCAAAATAGCACTCACACAAGGCCTACAGGTGTAGTGTTCTGGAACATGCATTGGTACTGGATCAGTAATAGATTTGCGGGCACATCTTCCACACCTTCCACAACCGTTCTTTTTAGCACAGTGCACAATGATCTATTAGATTTGTTCATCAGACTCCAAGAGAGGGATTCTTGTCTCTTAGGTTATGGACTTTTAAACTGAATAATTTAAAAGGGGACAAGCACTTCTTTAGTGTGATCGAATCTGGGGTACAAAACTGTATGACCTGGCAGAACATTGGCTACAGCCTTACTGTCACCTGCATGTGTTTCAGGTTGGGCCTCTTGCCTGGCTTTTTCAAGGACCTGGGGGCCACGCATTGCAGTTGACTGTGATTGATTGCCTTAATCACTAGGCTGTAGGCAGTTCCCATGGAGCTTTGCAAAAGATCACCTCTTTTTATGTGAGACTAGCTTTCAGAGGATCAGTCAAGACAACCTTTCCTCTCAATTCTCCCTCTTCTCCCCAAACTAAGAAGCAGTGTCTAGGCATTATGAGCTATCATTTTAATCGATAAGAGTTGTGTGACTAGCCACAGTGTCACTGTGGTTGACACTGGAGGACAGTTAGAAATGGCTAAGTACTTCCAGAGGAATTCATGTTTACTTAAGGCAGAGTAGGAAGGGCCATTAATTTGAGTAGCCCTGGAGATATCTAGTTGCAAAAGTATAACAGGGTCCTTATTTATACCCCAACATGGAGAATTAGAAAAGACCATCACAGGCATCATTGCTTCCTGGTTTCTTCCAATGACCTGGGACTCTCTATTATTACAGTGCTATTCTATCCTGGCCCTGATCATATCAGGGATGGGCTTACACGTCCATAATCATGAATTTAAATTCCACAGTCAAGGGATCCATAAACAATCCCAGAAAAAAAAAAATGGGCAAGAGGAGACCTGGATACCTACTGTTCATGATGTCTTCATGGAATTTTCTCCAAGGGATGCTGTCCCAGCAATCTTGTGCCACTATTGCCTTGGCCACTTTCCCTTGTGTTGCAGACAGTTACTCTAAATTATACCTCATTTCAAAGATATGAAGACGAAAAGCAAGTTAGAGGGAGGAGACCATTTCTTGTTAGTTATTACCCTTTAAAGTACTTCTTTTGTACCATATCTTCTTACATATGCAACTATTGCTTAACTACTATATGGAATAGTGGGGATTTCCCTTGACTTTAGCTTGCTCTGGGCTTTTTCGCTGGCTTGCTGTGATATTTTGGATAAATCACTTAAGCTTTCTAGTTCTAATATTCTTTAAGTATAAAATAAGGAGGTATGGTGCAGGTCCATGACTGTCATTCTTTGAGGTTGGAAGCATGTCTTATTTGTATTTCCCTACTCATCCTCTACATATAGACACAATATATAGGTATGCTCTGTAAATATTTGCTAGATGAATAAAAAAATAAATGGACACTCCTCACATATCTTCCTGTTGGTGTTTATATGCTGTTTTAACCTGTTGAAATCATTCTAAATCTGATTCTCTATTTCATCATAAAAACTAGCTTTTCCTCCTTGGTATCATCTGCAGCTTAAATTATTCCTATCTTCTACATAGTCACTGATACAATGGTTTAGTAGACTAGATTGCTGTGTGCATTTTTATTTGTATCATAAGATAGATGGGAAGTAACAAATATACAAATTGGCCCCTCCATATTCTCCAAAATCTTTATATGTATTAGGAAAACCTATGAAGAAATAGAACATTCAATGGTTTGGACTGATTAAACTGAAAAATTACCAAGAACTAAGGAAATAACTGTTAAGATCGATTATTCATATGGAACATTATTAAAAGTTAATTTGGTTCTTGCCTTTAATGTTGTGTTTGTTAACTTTATGTGCCAACTTGATTCAACTACGCTATGGGATGCCCAGGTAGATGGCAAAACGTGATTATATTATTTCTGGGTATGTTTATGATGGTGTTTCAGGAAAATATTAGCGTTTGAATCAATACACTGAGTAAAGATCTGTTCTCACCAGTGTGGACAGGCATTAGCCAATCCATGGAGGGCCCAGATAGCACAAAAAGGCAAAGTAAGGGCAAATTATTTTTCTCTCTTCTTAACCTTGGATATCTTTCTTCTGCCCTTGGACATTGGAGCTCCTGGTTCTTAGAGCTTTGGACTTGAAATAAATTCTACCACTGGCTTTTCTGATTCTGCAGCTTGCAGACAGTATGCTGTGGTACTTTTTGGTCTCCATAACTATGTAAAGCAATTCTCATAATAAATTTTCTCTTATGTATCTATATATATCCTGTTGGCTCTGTTTCTCTGGAGAACCTGATTTATACAACTGTCTTGTCTAATTCTGAGTCTTAAGGGTAGGAGATGGTGAGGAGGGCATTGTTGCTCTGTGTTCTAGTATCCTGATTCTAAAGGCATACTAGACCATTCTTAAATAAAGAAGAAAATAAGAAAAGGGGAAACATTAGCTTTTTATTAGACTAAATTTGTTTCCAAATGTATAAAATGATATTAGACTATTAGTTAAACTAGAAGGAGCTAGACTAGCAGCACTGATCGATACTGCAAGGGTGAAACTCAGATAATTTTTAAAGTTTAACTTGTTATATAGAGGATAAAGAGTGAAACCAATAAGCCTGGAAAGTTGCAAGAGAGTTGTCAGCGTCTGAGTCCTGGATGGTATGTCCCACTAAAAAGTGAGAAATGTCTTTTATTACGTGAGCTTAAGTAAAAGCTTACATTACTATTAAGTGTGAGAATTACACACACAGTCCAATAAAGAGAACAGTTTCTGGTACACTTGGTTAATGCAGAATCATCAAATTTGTGGATTGAGAGGGACTTTTACAGTTATCAATTTAGGCAAGGATGTCATAAGAATTGTGCCACTTCCAAATTACATTTATTTTTCTTCTTTTAAAAAGTTATTTCAATTTTTGTGCCGTAAGTTACATGATTATAAAATAATTGGGTGCTGCTAAAATCTTGGAACAGGAAAAGGGTTCAGATTATCTCCTAGTTAACTCACTAACTTATGCAACTAAAAGATTGTTCAGAAATTAATGATAAACTTGGGGTCCAAACATAGAACTGTTTTACTTATTCCTCTTAAAAAATACAGAGATTACTGAATTTGGTGTTAGGGTAATTTAGATTGGCAACCCTGCACTTATAATTCTTGTACTTTAAGCTCTGTGTTGTTGGGCCAATGGCTTAAACTTTTAAATGTAACTTCCTTTAGTGAGGCTAAATATGGCTTGCAGAGAGTCAAATGAGACCAAGCAACAACACAACAATGACACTGCTGGTGACAAAGATATCAACATTTATTTAGCTCTTCCATAGGTATTGTGTAAAGTGTTTTAAACTTGTTTTAAAACTTAATTCTTGGCTGGGCGCAGTGGTTCACGCCCGTAATCCCAGCACTTTGGGAGGCTGAGGCGGGCAGAGCATCTGAGGTCAGGAGTTTGAGACCAGCCTGACCAACATGGAGAAACCCCATCTCTACTAAAAATACAAAATTAGCAGGGCACTGTGGGGCGTGGTGGCCCATGCCTGTAATCCCAGTTATTCGGGAGGCTGAGGCAGGAGAATTGCTTGAACCTGGGAGGCAGAGGTTGCAGTGAGCTGAAATCGCACCATTGCACTCCAGCCTGGGCAACAAAAGCAAAACTCCATCACAACAACAACAACAACAACAAAACTTAATTCTTACAACAGTCATATAAGGTGAGGGCTATGGTCTGCATGTTTGTGGCTGCCCACTTCCCTGCTTCCCACAAATTTATATGTTGAAATCCTATTGCCTAAGGTGATGATATTAGAAGTTGGGTCCATTTGGGAGGTTATTAATTCATGGGGGCTCTGCCTTCATCAGTGAGAATAATGCCCTTATGAAAGAGTTATCAGAGAGCTGCCTTGTTCTTTCTGTTATGTGAGGACATGGCTAGAAGGCGTCATTTATGAACCAGGAAATGGGCCCTCACCACACCCAAATTTTCCTTGATCTTGGACTTGCCAGCCTCCAGAATTTTGACAAATAAATTTCTGTTGTTTCTAAATTACCCAGTTTGTGGTGTTTTGTATTGTTATAGCCATTCAAATTGACTAAAACAGTGGGTATTATTAGAGTCGAACCTTGGACAAGGTGGGGGTTAGGAGTGCTGACTCCCTGCATAGTCCAAAATCTGCACGTAACTTTTGACACCCCAAAGTCTTAATGATTAATAGCTTAATGTTGACTAGAAGCCTTACTGATAACATAGTCAATTAACACATATTTTATATATTACATGTATTAAATATTGTATACTTAATGATAAAGTAAGCTAGGGAAAGGAAAATGTTATTAAGAAAATCATAAGGAGGAGAACATATATTTACTGTTTAGTAAGTGGAAGTGGGTCATCATATAGGTCTTCATCCTTATCTTCACATTGAGTAGGCTGAGGAGGAGAAGGAATAGGAAAGGTTGGTCGTGGTCTTGCCTGTCTCAGGGTGGCATAGGTAGAGAAAGTCTGTGTATAAGTGGGCCAGCACGACCAAAACCTATGTTGTTCAATGGTCAACTATATTTTCATATATGTGAAAAAAACTTAAAAATTCAAGGAGATATATTGATGCAAACTATTATTAGGAGTATTCTATTTCATCTGAATGAAAAAGATCATGTTTTATGTTAGGAATCCCCACCCAACTGTCATATATTTTAAGAGTACTAAACGAGGTCCTTTGGGTAAATAAATGTTATGCTTATTAATAGCTACATAAGAAAAAACAGAAGCATGACATCTTATTTTAAAATAACATTTCTAGGAAAGTTTATTTGTGTACATATATATACACATATATGTATACATATATTTTTTTTTCCTGCATGAATAAAGTGGAGGCTATCAGTGGTCACCAAATATTTATGTGATCTCCTATATTTTCTAGAACTCTGACAGGTAGGATAGAAAGATGTAATCAATCCTGGCTAATGAAATGTGAGCAGAATTAATGTATATCATTTCTGGGTCAAGTAGTTAAGAAGTAGATATGTCTCCCCCATTTTTCTTTTCTCCTGTGGTCATGATCTTGGAGGACATATGTTCCAGATAGTATAACAATAAAATGGAGGAGGGAACCTTGACTTGCATTGAACTTGATTGAGTTGCAGTAAGCCACTGAGATATTAGTATTTATTTGTTATTACAGCATAGACTTGCCGATTCTGGCTAACACAGTTCACTGTGTCTTACTCATGATTATATCTTCCCCTGAAGGATAATATTTATTCACCTAATGAATCAGGTGTAGTACCCTCAAAGTATATGACAGTTGGGTGGGGATTCCTAACATAAAACATGATATTTTTTATTTAGATGAAATATAATACTTCTAATAATAGTTCATATCAATACATCCCCTTGAATTTTAAATTTTTTTTCACATACATAAAAATATAGTTGACCCTTGAACAACATAGGTTTCAGCTGCGCCGGCCCATTAGTACACAGATTTTTCTGACTTTGCTACCCCTGAGAAAGCAAGACCAACCTCTCCTGTGCCTTCTCCTCCTCAGCCTACTCAATGTGAAGATGAGGAGGATGAAGACCTTTATGATGATCTACTTCCACTTACTAAACATTAAATACATATTCTCTTCCTTACGATTTTCTTAATAACATTTTCTTTTCTCTAGCTTATTTTATTAAGTATACAGTATATAATACATATAATATGTAAAATATGTGTTAATTGACTGTTCATATTATCAGTAAAGCTTCTAGTCAATATTATGCCAGCATAATGTGATAAATGAAAGACCTATTTGGTATATAAGAAATTTCTTACAAAGTAATATGAGTAATACAGTACAAGTAATACAGTAAAAACCCATAACTTTATAAAGTAAGTATCTTAGATATAGACAGGCTAGATTTAATTGCTTGAAGCACTAGAGATCACATTCTTTCCAATCCTTGCATATCACTTCACTAACAAAAGATGATAGTATTTATTTGGCACACCTGGATAAATAGTCGTGTTTACTCAAGGGTTAGGGTGACTGGCCTGGGAGTTCAGTCTGCTTTAGGTCCTCTCAGGCATGCTAGGGTCTAAAGGATCAATATCTTCACTCATTTATGCCATCCTGTTTAGGAAACTTACCTAAAATCAGTCTAGCCAAGGGGCCTGATATGCTGTTTTATGATGCTGGTCCTAGAAAACAAATTGAAATGATTCAGATGCCAGCAAGTGTTTTCTTCCTAATTTAACTGTGCCAGTTGAATTGAACAAATTTTGATTCTTCAGTTTCTTCATCTGTAAAATAAGGAATTAATCTCTAAGGCCCCTTCTGGCTCAAAAATTCTATAATTCTTTATGAACAAGGGAATATACTGCATGGTATGTGGAGCTAGTGCAAATTGAAATGACTGTTTTGTAATAATACAGTAAAACTGATCAATGCAGGCAGCTAAACCATGTAATTCAATCCCTGAAGTGGATTTTGTTCAGTTTGGCTGTCTATAGTCATCACATAAATTGAGTGATTAGGTAACCACGGTCTCTGTATGAGAAGCCAGCAATCTGCAGTCGAGCTGTGGATTCTGAAGGGACTGCCCACATTTCACACAGATCACACACGCTCAAGGCTTATGCATATGAAAGTGCAGTGTATATCAAGCTCATGTACAGAAAAGTCACCAAGGGCTGGAAAAACTTGATTCACATGCTTATAAAGGAAAATGGTTTAAAACATATTTAATATTAAATTTTAAAAGCTGCTAAAACACTGTGACTTGGAAAATTTCTGTTAACATGTTTAGTTTTACGTTGAAACAATAAATATCATCTTATTGACAAGTACTTCTGAACTAGCAAAATATTTTAATAATTCAATTCATTATCATTTCAGAATTTCATTCTGAAATGAAATTCTGAATTCATTATCATTCAGAATTTTGCTGCACATGAGAAGTTTCCATTTGCCAAGGTGTAGCCTGGCTAGTTATTTTACCCAGGTTTATAAGTGATATATATCATTTTGTACTCTTTTCCCAAATTATATTAATAACTCTCTTATAGTTGTCACATATGGCAAAGAGACCAGGAACATAACCCCTGTCTGTAGCATTTAATTGAAATGTATATTTTGCTGAAGGATATTCAACATGGATAATGTTCCTCTTAAAGAAATAAAAGACATATCACCAGTTGATTTTATGATCCTTAATTTAAAAATATGAAGTTAGCATGCTTACTTTCTGTATTGACAAGCATATACCACATGTCCCTCTGAACTGTCATTCCCTTCCTCTTGCAGCTTGCTTTTTCTCCATTAGGTGACGTAAATCTCTTTCTCAGATAAGACCATGCTGGTACACTGAGAGTTAATCCAATTAAAACAGTATAACTAAATAATAGAAAAATATTTGCTGCATATAGAAGGAGAATGACATTTGAGAACTCATTTATTAGATTGACGAACTGAGACGTCTGATGCAGTGCTCTCCTGATATGCCTGGCTGGTAGTGTGGGCTTCAGTTCCTGGGTTAGTTGACAGATTATGCCATGCCTCATTAAGGCGTACTTAACGCTGACTACCTCTGTAGACTCTCTTGTATTTTTTGTTTTATGTTCAGTGTGAAGAATGTAAAGTGTTTGTGAGATTTCTTCTGAATATTCTTTCTGGATATTCAAATAAATATGGACACAGAATGACAGTTTCTCATTTAGGCCTCATGTAGTAGAGACAAACTTTATTAACATCCATTTTGGTGGTGTGCCTGCACCCATCTTTTGTTTCTTTACACAATGTTTATCTTTGCTCCTTCCCTACAGCCGCCCTAGGCTGTAGTCACGTTGATTCCCCCCACCCTGCACCCCTGTCTCCCACTTCCTGATGATGCCTATTCATTTAAGACTGAGTCCAAACATCTCGTTTGCTGGGAAGGTGGCTCCTGGGGTGATGGCAGTGGTGGTGACTGAGGGAGGCCTGAGGAATACTAGCACTGCCTTGGCACCATGCATCATGATTTATTGTCTATACTGTCATTTAGCTTTTCACCTTTTATGCTGTGTCTTCATTTGGCTTCTTTGAACTTTATCTTTTGCTTTTATCATCCCGCTCTTTAGCTAAAACCATACTTCTTCTTTTTTTTTTTCATGAAGATTTAGTTCTACCTTGACCATGATATCATTCATTTACAACCTGACCCAGCTCTGGTGCCCGACTAATGACTTGTGCTTTGTCATTTCATTTCCTAAAACTCTGCTTCTACTTTGGTTCATGATAGGTAATACCTGTTCCCTTTGGTTTTCTTGACTGAGGAGGTTACCCATGAACAGATACTGACACTTGGTTCTGGAACTCACAGTTCTTCCATTGCAGGCTGGTAGAGTCTATGGTGCCTCAAAGGCTCATTTGTATGCAACTAACTGAAAGGGAAAGTGGCAAGAAAACTGTTATTTTTGGAGGCTACTGTAGGGCTCACAGTGTAGATTTTTAGTGAAAGTAACTGGTGCAATAGCCAGATACAATTAAGTTAGAAACAGGAGCATGAGATAAGTACAAAGGGTGCATCTGAGGAAGCTCAGGGGTCTCTAAAGTGGCTTGGAGTAAATTCAAACAATAGGTACACTACAGAGAATGATGGCATATTATCCTTTTTTATTTTGAAATGTATAACTTCTGTGGGAGTCCCAGGTAGAAGATGCTGAATACATTTTCTGGGTGTCTATGAATTTCTGAATGGCCTATAAATCTGAATCCTAGCATGATTATCAGGCTGATGGGGTAACTTTCATGTGACCTTGTCTTGTGCTCTTGGAATAAACGTTCACAACTGAAGGTAAACCACAAGTGTTTCTGCCTTGGATTTCTTAGGAAGAAAAGTGTCTACCTGTTGGAAGCTCATGACCTCTTG
Source organism: Symphalangus syndactylus (assembly GCF_028878055.3). Lineage (NCBI taxonomy): Eukaryota > Metazoa > Chordata > Mammalia > Primates > Hylobatidae > Symphalangus > Symphalangus syndactylus. The sequence goes on along the minus strand of NC_072443.2, from coordinate 34,781,906 downwards.
GTGGTAAAGTGCTCACTATTGCCTGCAGCATGCTAGGTCTTGTCAAACCCTCTGCACCTTGGGCTGCACAGTTATCTGGACATGTGCCAGGTTCAAGCTCCATCCTTTCTCTTCCTGCCCTGCTGCTCTAAGGTAAGAGAGATGAAAGCTGTCTGAGGGTCTCAGATAGTTTTTCCAGCTTCCTTCCTATGTAACACAACTAATATATAGATTTTTCAATAAATATTGCTTGATTGATCTAGAGTCAATGAGGTGGCTACTATCTGAGTTCTCAAATAAATGTGAGTTTGTCTCCCACAAATATGTGTGTATATGTATTTGTGAATGTGCTTGCATATACATAGAACATATATCATAAATGCTATGCACACATACATATTTCCAATACTTGGAATGTATCTGACCTAAATACTTGCTGCCATAGCCAGAAAGTCAAACTTAGCTTCTTTATCAGAAGTTTTAGCAAAGATGAATCAAATTCTTCATTATCCAGTGCTTATCCCAGGAGGCTTTTCCACCTATAACATATGCAGGCACAGTGTTGCTAAGTATAGAGGTCACTCCTTGTCCCTCCAAAGCATTTGTTGTGTTTTTGATGTCATGGTACCTCAGCTAAGTACTGCTGAATCATTACAAATGTGGCTACAGTTGTTGAGTGGTTTCATTATCATCATAGTTCTAATACTGCCTCCCAAAGAAAAAATTATTTGGGGCAAAAACATCAAAAAATGAATATGCTTCTATATATAATCTCAGTTGAAAGATAGTATTAGCTATGTTTTTGATTCTGAAGTATGAAATACTATTTTTTTGAGGTGGAGAAATAACTATTTTTTTGGCCTTAAGGAAGTTATATCAAATGATTCCTCCACAGCTGCCATCAGTTTTTACTCTGTAATTATTCCATGTCTCATCGCTGACACAGTTTCTGCTCCAGTAAAACAAACGTGCTTCTTTTGTATATCTCAGATAAATGGCCTCCAGCTTGCACTCTTTTATTCCCATTGGCTGGAATGCCCTAACTTCTTCCTGCCTTCCAATCTTCTTTAAAATTTGGCGCACAACTCACCTTTTCCTTGTTATTTTTCTGGATTAAAGTCAGACAGTTATGATTATCCTAGTCATCCCAGAACACTCCTAGCACATTCCAGAATGAATACCAACTATGATTGCTTCAGTTTCTGCCGTTTGACCATGAATTTGACACATACACAGTGGCATCTTAGTCATTTGAGATTTGTGAGTAGAATGGGGATGGTGAAGTGCTGATGTGTAGCTCAATGAAAAGGCTTTGAAATATTGAGGGTTGGGTACTTTGGGAGCATCAGGAGAGCGCCCTTGGAATTCCCTTTGCTGGTTTCTGGCCAAAGTGGCCCTTTCCCTCAAGTGTCTCAGAAAGCCATGAACATTGGTATGGGGGCCAGAGAGAAAAGACAGGAGTGGATGATTTGTGAACACATGAGAGCTTCACAGAGAATTTTGTCTCTGAATTGATGCAGGTAACAGAAATTGCCAGCAAAACACAGACGATTAGCTTAAATGCGAGAATAGAGTTGTCCTTACAGAAGATCTACCTTCTCTCGATTTATCAAAATTCCACAGAGAAACTGAGGTTACTTTAGGAGTACCAACTGCATCTCACTTTGCCCATCAAGTTGCCCTATCCTCTTTACCATACTGTAGCCTGTTATGTGGGTATAGAACTGTTCTGCATCATGGTGTTTTCCAGACTCATATGAGAGTAGCATCTGCTTTCAGTGCGTCCTTTATCTTATCTAAAACACATTCTATTGTCAAGTATGGAGAAGTTTCTTTCCTTCTACCTTAGGGCACCAAATCCCTTGGCCTAGCTTTTTTTTGTCTTGTCCCTGATGGGAACTCTATGGTCTGAGCACACTTGGCTAAATATACTATGAAAGTTAGAAAAATTCTCTCTTTTTCCATGCTTGATTTTCAAGCGTATTTATTATTTTACCAATAAATAAACCAAATATCTGCTCTCACTTTTCATGAGGCAATAATACTCAAGGTTTAGTCTTGGAGGTGGGAGGTTAGTAGGAGTCATGAGATAAGGGGCAATTATCTCATGATAATATATCACTATATGTGATCTGGCAATATTGAGATACTTTACAAATATTATAGTGATGTATTTATACTGCAGCATGCTAGGTATACTTTACAATATTATAGTTTTATATATTTATATGTATGTATATATAACATGTAGGTATTCTTTCATGTGTATATGTCCTCTTGCTTCATGTAAAATGTGGACCAGCCCATTCAGAACATGCAGCTTTTCTAAAGATTACTAGTTTCTTACATAGTGGCTGAGGTTATCAGATTATCTAATTTGTTTGAATGTAGTCAGCTAAACTGAATAAAATTCACTTTGGGAATTAGATTGCCTAGTGCTCTGTCTTGGGTGATTAGATCAACTCTATAATTACAAAATAGTAGCTTCATTTGGACTCCTTCAACACAATGTCACCATAATACATAGTAGAGTGAATTTTCTTGTTAATGAAAAATTATAAGTGTTAGAGCTGAAAGAATCCATAGAGATTATTTAAACCTCTTCATTTTACAAGGGAAGAAACTGAGGTTCACAGAAATGACAATTCAGTTGATACAATTAAATTTAACTCAAAACACTTGATAAAAGTCTGAAGTTGTTCAATCAGTGTGGTTGAGGAGAATGTGACAGAGGAGAAAAGGTCTATGTGTTAAACCACCAGCATAGGCCATTGTGAATGCTTTGACATTTCCACTGAAGGGAAAGGGGAACCATTGTAAGCTTTGAGCAGAGGATCAACACAAGGCAACTTATATTTTAAAAGGATCATTTTAGTTGCTGTGTTGAATAGATTAAGGGGGTTAAGAGTAAAAGCAGGGAGGTTAAGTGGCTGTTGCAGGAATCCAGGGGAGAGAGATGCTAGCTCAGATGTGGGTAATAGAGTAGAGGTCATGGGCAAAATAATATATTTTAGATGTATTTGGAAGGTGAAGTCAACAGGATTTCCTGGAAGACTGAATATAGAATATGAGAAAAAGAAAGGAACCAGGAATTACACCCACTAAGGATTTTGACCTGAAAACCAAGAGAATAGAACTGCCATTTAATAAGACAGGGAAGGCTATAGGTGAACACGTTTTATGGTAAGAGATCAGGAGTTCAATTTTGGACATGTTGAGTTTGAGATGTTTTTAAGACATCTAAGTGGAAATGTCAGTAGGTGGTTGCATACATGAATCTGGAAGATGAAAGGAAATTCTTATAAAAGATGTAAATGTGGGAGATTCTGGCATAGATACATAATTTAAAACTGAGGCAAAATGTGATTACCTGGGGACGTATTAGTTTGACAGGGAGTTCGTAACAAAGTACCACAACCTGGGTGGCTCAAACAACAGAAATTTGTTGTCTCACAGCTCTGGAGGCTAGAAGCTGGAGATTAAGGTGTCAGAAGGATGGGTTCTTTGAAGGCTATGAGGGAGAATCAAGTATCTGTTTTATGCCTCTCTTCTAGCTTCTGGTGTTTGCTGACAATCTTTGGAGTTCTTTGGCTTATAGATGCCTCACCCTAATCTCTGCCTTCAGGTTCACATGGTGTTCTCCTTGTGTGTGTGTCTGTGTCCGAATTTCCCCTTTTAAGAGGATACCATTTATGTTGGATTGGGGTCCACTCTACTCCAGTATAGCCTAATTTTAACGGACTACATCTGCACCAACCTTGTTTTCAAATAAGGTCACATTCTGAGGTAGAAGGGATTAGGACTTCAACATGTGAATTTTGAGGGAACTCAACTCAACCCAGGAACCAGCCACAGATTTTTAAAAGAGAAAAGAAAAGAGGCTCAAGCATAGTCTTTGGAACTTCACCTTTAGAAGCCCAGGGATGAGAGGAGAAACTAGGAAAGGAGATTGAAAATGAGTGATCAGAAAGGTAGGAGATAAAACAAGAGATTTTTGTCCTGGAATCAAGGGAGAAAGTGGAGCTTACATTCTTTTATTATGGTTAATTAGCCAATATCAGTTCATACCCACCAGACCATAATCAGCTCCATGAGTATCAAGAACAATTCTCTTGCACTGCTTTTTAACCATAGTAGTTGTGTAATAAATACTCAATGCAATATTTATTGAGAGAACTAATAAATGAATGAATTCCTTTCCTTAAATCCCTATGCCTTACAGTTTACCCCACAGCATGTTTTATTGCTCTGGGGTTCTAGTTTTATTTAACTTTATTGATATTATAATGCAAATACTCCAAGACAAATCATTGTAGAATTTGATCTATTTTTTCCAGCTTTTGATTTTTTTTTTTCTATTCTTGATTTTTTACATAGCTTTCTTTGTCTCTCTTCCTTGGTTGGGCTTGCATATGTCTTGTCTACTTTAGTAGATCCTGAGAATATTAAGATGAAGAACTATGACCTTTATGTCTTCTTTTCTTCCCTTAGCGGCATATAGTTCAGTAGGTCTCCTCCAATATCTACCCTGTCAATTTACTACTTTGGATTTGCAATAATTATTCAATGATGAATTAACAGCCTGATTCTCATATTCATTTCAGAGAAGATTTTCACTGTTTTTTTTTTCTGACCCCCAGTATATCCTTAGTCTCTATAATTCTGTCTTGTGAATTTAGCAACAGATGAACACTTGCTTAAAGCAGATAAAATCCAAGATGACATCTTCAGGGTCTTTTTGATAAATAATGTTCAGAGAAGCACTCGCTCATTTAGAGCACGTATCCGCTCTGTGATGTACCCAACACACTAGGGCTTTGATTTTGTTTTTAAGCACCTATTTAGGCACTGTGATTGAGAGTCAAGTGAGAAATAGAAAAGAGAATTAGGCAGCAAGCCTGGATCACTGCAATAAGCAGCAACAAAAACTCCCTTCATAAGCAATTTGGGAGAGGGAAAGGAGGTGGCTGAGGGTAGGAAGTAAATATTTTTCTTTTTAATGAATGCTAGTTGTTTTATTTATCAAAATGTGTCCACTGGAAATATTTTGAGTTTTTCTGTAACTATAATAATAAACTACAAATTAATGACTATTTGCTTTAAACCTTGGCAAAATAAGTAAAATATCATTGAATGCTGTGATATAACTAAATGAGCTACACTTTGAACAGACTACCCAACACAGAAATGTCTTTCAATTTGCTATATGGAGCATCCTTCAAGTCCATGGCAATAAGGTTTCACATATTTGCCAAATGTTCATGCTAGACTTTTATTTGGTTCACTGTTGGCAGAGAAATATAATTATGTTCTTCCAAAAGCGGCTATACAAATTTTTAGTTTCTTTTCTTAGAAGTCTTTCTTCTACCACCATGAAAACTAGGGTATATCTGATCATTGGGATAGATTGTTAAGAGTGATATATATATATATATAGAGAGAGAGAGACATTTTCAGTAAGAACTTTTAGGAGATCACAATATGACATAGAAGAGAGAGGAAAAATGACTGAACCAAAAGAAAGCAAATAAAAAAGGAATAGAGCCTTAGGGACCTATTGAACAATATCAGTAAGTATAATATACATGTAACTGGACTTCCAGAAGAACGAGAGAGAAAAAAACAAGACTGAAAAATATTAAAAAGAAATATGGGCCAAAATTTTCTAAATTAACCTACAGATGCAAGAAACTCAGCAAACCCCAAGCAGGGAACATACAAAGACAGCCACACTGATGCACATCACAGTCATACAAACCGCTGAAAACTAAAGTTAAAGAGAAAAAAAATCACAAAAATAGCCAGAGGAAAAAAAGACCTTACATACAGAAGAACAATGATAGAAAGACCCTTAAAAAGCTAAAAGAAAAACATATTGTCATCTCAAAGCCTATATTCCATGAAAACATCTTTTAAAATGGGCATGAGATAAAGACAATTTTAGATAAAGGAAAGCTGGCAAAATTTGTTGCCAGCAGACTAGTGTTACGAGAAATACTAAAGGAAGTTCTTTAGGTGGAATGAAAATAATATAAGATGGAAATTCAGATCTACAGACGGGAATGAAGAGTTTGAGAAATGATAAATATATGGGCAAACATAAGCAACTACTCATGTTTTTATTCTTGAAATTTAAAAAATAGACAACAATTTTACACAAAATTAAAAATATTTTCTTGTGTTATTTACAATGTAGATACAAGTAAAATATGTGACATCAGTAGCACATAGGATGGGAGTTGGAATTATATTGTGGAAAAATCGTTCCATTTCATGTGAAGTGGCAGGATAGTAATTTTTACTTATTTTTTGAGATGGAGTCTTGCTCTGTCGCCTAGGCTAGAATGCAGTGGCGCAATCTCAGCTCACTGCAACCTCCGCCTCCAGGACTCAAGCTATTCTCCTGCCTCAGTCTCCCAAGTAGCTGGGACTACAGGCACCCGCCGCCACGCCCAGCTAATTTATGTATTTTTAGTAGAGGCAGGTTTCCCCATATTGGCCAGGCTGGTCTCAAACTCCTAACCTTGTGATTCGCCCGCCTCGGCCTCCCAAAGTGCTGCATATTGTAATTCCTAAAGAAACAAGTAAAACAATAATCAATGCAAAGTGGTATAATGAAAAAGCTAAAACACAAAGTAAAATGGGACACCAAAAATTAAAAGACAAAAGCAAAAGCAGCTTTGGTTTTATCGGTGACTTTTCTCTTTCTCTAACGTCTGAGATCCAATTGTTTAGAAAATTTTGTTGGCTTTACCTTGAAACTATATCTACACTCTGACTATTTTTCACCACCTCTGCTGCTACCAGCCTGGTCTAAGCCACTATACTTTCAGCAAAAGTCACCTAACTGGTGTCTGGGATTCTATCCTTATTTCCAGTGAGTCATTCTTCTTAATACAGGAGCCAGAGTGATTCCATTAAATATCAAAGTCCTGACAATAGCCTGCAAGACACTACATGCTCTGGCCCCAGGGTTTGTGTCTACCCTCATCTCCTATATTTCTCCCCTTGGTTCTTTCTACTCCTGCCACACAGTCCTCCTTACTGTTCCCTTACAGTCACACCAACCATGATCTTGCCTAAGGGCCTTTGCACTGGCTATTCTTTCTGTCTAAATAGTTTCCCAAGATGTTTACAAAGCTAACTGCTCATGCTCTTCCACTTTTTTGCTCAACCACCCAAGGAGACTTACCTTGATTAACCTATTACAAATCATAACACTGTATCAACTCTCCTTCTTCCCTGCCCTTCTCTACTGTGTTTTTCCTTTTTTTTTTTTTTTGTAGTATGTAATACCTTCTAACATATTATGTAATTTGTTTATTTATTATATTTATTGTATATCTTCCCCTAATAAAATACAGTTCCACAAGGGCATGTATCTCATTTTCTGTTTGTTTACTTTAAGCAATGCATATCAAGCACATAGAGCAGATACTCAATATATAATTGTTGACCAAACAAATAAATGAATAAGGAGGCAAAGCTAGCTGTTTTGTTCATTGAGAATACCTACTATGTATTCTCAGTACATAGTACAGTGTCTGGACATAGTAAACTTTCAATAAAAATTTCTAAAGTGAGTAAAGTGGTTGCTCTGAAAATGGAACTCAATTCTTTCAGAATTGTTGTATGTGGGCCCAGTATAGAGTGCCACTTTCTCTGTTCATTTTCAAATTTAATGAGACATAAATCAAGAGAGAAGATGGAGAGGTAAACTGCTTTTATTACTGCTAAGACTGATACTGATGAACGTGGCTTTTGAATGCAGGCACTCTGTTTATTAATAGTGAACCCCACAAATAGACAGACTTACCTATTCTGTCACAGGCAGGGCTGTATCACACATGAGTGGACCCCATGCCTGGAAACTTGCGAATGGAGGAAGGGAGCAGAATATATGCTCTTTGTGTCTGATTTCTAAGGAGAAAGAAGAAAGTGATGATCCAAGCATTTTTCATTTATTCTTCTCAAAATTAGCATTGACAGATAATTTCTTCTCTCTTGGGGACGAATAAGAAAGGGTTATAGAGGGTTTCTCTATAATGGGAATCTCTCTATAAGAAAAGAAACAAAAGGAATGAGAGAATTATCTTCTTTGTACTAGAACATAAACCAAAATCAATCATCAGTGTGAGGATAGTAATTGATAATGTGGGTTTGTACAAACTTACCTGGGAAGAGAACACAGATAGTGAAGAGCCTAGGTCAGATGATTGAAGAAACATCTGATCTAGCTCCTGGTTCGAAGATAACAAACTGCCAGTAGAGAGAGGAAGGGGAAGGATGTTGTCACAAACACTGGGCAAGGGTGTTGTCAAAGAAACTAAGAGTGACAGAAACTAAAAACCGGGAGTATTTTAACATGAAAGGAGAAATCAGTGGCTTCAAATGTGGCTGAGGGGTCAAGTAATGTGAGGACCAATGTTCATTAAATTGATGACGTCCATAATTTTGCTCTCCCCTGGACTGATGGAGTTGGTGTCAGGGTGGAATTGAGACAACAAGCGTAGACAGTTGCTTTAAGAAGTTGGCTCTGAACAACTTTGGTATGCTGGATGAAAAGGAAAGGAGAAAGGGAGAATAACATTGGGAAGGCACAGAGGTAGGTGTTAACATGGACTTAGGGGACAGTATGTAGCCAGATCATTCTGAGCAGAGACAGGGAAACTGACTTAAGAGCTGACGGGTACATGGTTAAATAGAATAGGACCAGATTATGATTATTCTAGAAACTCAAATGAAAATAATTTTATTTGATATAGAGGGAAATGGATGGACTGGGAAGGTTTTTGACAATTTAGTAATGTACATTTATTAACCACTTATTGTAATTTGGTAACTCTGCTGTGACTGATACATAAATGAAGAGGTAATGTATACATCTATGTGTCTTTTTATAAAATTGAGACAGGATACATATTTTTGGTAGCTCAATTTCAAGTTCTTCTCCAATGATTTGCAAGGAATGCACTCATATTAGTCTAAATAAGAAAGTGTGTATTGCAAGGATTCATGTGAAATCATAAAGAAGATGGACTATCCCAGAAATCTGAGGACAGTAAAACAGTAACTGTAAGCCAAATACTCTGAGTTGGCTAATTCAATTCCCCTTTCATTGTGCTTTTAGATAAAAAGTTGGGGAGCTAGGAACTTTATGCTTCTTTTTTGCAGCCCAAAAGCTAAAATTCTGGATGAGAACTAGATTCTACCAATTAGGTTCTCTTGCACAAGATTTTGGAGACAGAAGTGAGGCAGAGGCCACCTTTTTGCATCTTTTTCATACAGTGTTCTGGAAATGTGCAGTTTTTATGCAGCAGCTCTCCAGTGTCTGTTCTCCAGCCTTCTCTCTGTTGAGGGATAGATACATGTGGGAGGCAAAATTGCCTTCTTTCTTCTGGCAAACCTCCAGTTGTAGCCTTAGAGGTAGTAGCTTCTTAAGTTTGTTGGTTCTGAATGCTGTTAAAAGCCATTCTAGGAAGCTTACCCTAAATCAGCAACAGGAAAACTTTTTCTTTAAAGGGCGGATAGTAAATATTTTGGACTTTGTGGGCCATTCAATCTCTGTTGCAATTACTCAACTCTGTGATAGTTTAAAAATAGCCATAAAAATACATAAACAAATAGACATGGCTATTCCCTATAAAACTTTATTTACAAAAACAGATAGCAGGTATGTGTTTGATCTTCAGGCTACAGTTTGCCACCCTCTAACCTAAACCTTTCTCCTTCAAGCTTTCCAGTCATTCTGTAGCACCTAGTCCACTTTGCTAATAACGTTGCTGTGAAAAGAATATGTATGGTCGTTTTTGGTTCTTCCATTGACCTCTGGCAAATACAGAGATAAGCTTGTATATCATTAAAGATGGGAACAGTCCCTTGATTGAAATTTGGAGCAGTCTCCAAGTCTCAGTGACTTAACACAGCAAAAGATGAATTTCTCATACACACTAGACATCAAAAGCAAGTCAGCAGAGGATACTATTCTGTCTCCTTACTTGGAGTCTTGGGCTTATATAGTACCTTCCTGTGAAGCATTGCTGTTACCCACATCAGAGAGAGAGAATCACCCTGGCGCTTAAAACTTCTGTTTAGAAATGACACATGTCACTTATACTCATATTTCATTGGCTAAAATAAGTCAAATGGCCTTACCTAACTTCAAGGGATAGGGAAGGACGATCTTACTAGGTGATAAGAAAGAGAAAACCAGAGTATTTTGGAAGCATCCTAATGACTCCCACAAGTGAAATCATCCAGCTCCTGTAAGGGGGAATAATTCTGGATTGAAGTTGGTTGAAAAGATGTTCATGGAACATTACACTGTACTTTAGTATCAACAAGGTTGAACTATGTTATACTTGTGTACTCCATTCTTCACACTTGTGTGAATTCAGTTTACTCAACTGGATAATAAGAATAATAGCCATAATGCCCACATTTTTTCTTGTCTTGGAAGTATCTTCCCCCAGTGTTCTGAGTAATGTGAAGCACTTTAGGAAGGTGCATGGTCCTTCCATGCCACTTGCTATATGGATTCACTGACATCAATTCACCTAGTTCTCAACATTGCCTTGCTTACAAGAGGAAAGCAGTTTCGAGTCTCAGGAAATATAATTCAATCTCTGTATAATTATTTTGTAGTGCTTTTTTGTCATCATCATATTTTTATTATTGTCCTGTGAAAGTAGCAAAAATTATAGATCTGGTTTTAAAATTCAAAACTAGGCTGACCCAGTTTGAATTCTGTCTTCAAAACTTACTGACAGTGTCATCATGCATACTATATAACCTCATTGACTTCAATGTCTCTTCTATAAAATGGGCTTCATACTGTTAGATACCTCATAGGGTTGTTGAAAAAAGAAGTAAATATACTTTAGCACTTAGAACTTGACACAGAGTTTTAGCTGAATGTTTCTTCTCTTCCTCCTCCTCCTCGTCCTCATTTCATCACATGATAGATATGAATAGAAGAGAAAATAGAAATGAAAACATTCTGTTAGGCCTGAGACACCTCATAGATGTTATTAAGAAATACATTATGAAATTCAAAGAAGCTAATTGATTTCTCCAAGATCAACCTGATCTCAAAGTCACATGAGAACTCCATGTGACTTTCTTTGCTCATTCTATTTGTTACTTCACAATATTGCACACCTTCCAATGATTGCTTTGCCAGGCAACATTTGAGTCTTTTGCTTCTACTTGGCATTGAAGTATTTTTATTTAGCTCAGTTTCATTTTTTTCTTTTCTCTGTCTCTATTTCTATTCCAGTATTTCCATTATGCTCCATCTCCCAGCAGAAGGGGTTAGTTTCTTGTTTTGTTTTGTTTTGTTTTGTTTTTTATACTTTAAGTTCTGGGATACATTGCAGAACGTGCAGGTTTGTTACATAGTTATACACGTGCCATGGTGGTTTTATGCACCCATCAACCCATCATCTACATTAGGTATTTCTCCTAATGCTATCCCTCCCCTAACCCCTCAACTCCAAACAGGCCCCAGTGTGTGATGTTCCCCTCCCTGTGTCCATGTGTTCTCATTGTTCAACTACCACTTATGAATGAGAACATGTGGTGTTTGGTTTTCTGTTCCTGTGTTAATTTGCTGAGAATGGTTTCCAGCTTCATCCATGTCCCTACAAAGGACATAAACTCATTCTTTTTTATGGCTGCATAGTATTCCATGGTGTATATGTGCCAAATTTCCTTTATCTAGCCTATCATTGATGGGCATTGGGGTTGGTTCCAAGTCTTTGCTATTGTGAACAGTGCTTCAATAAACATACATATGCATGTGTCTTTATAGTAGAATGATTTATAATCCTTTGGGTATATATCCAGTAATGGGATTGCTGGCTCAAATGGTATTTCTGGTTCTAGATCTTTGACGAATTGCCACACTGTCTTCCACAATGGTTAAACTAATTTACACTCCCACCAAGAGTATAAAAGCATTATTATTTCTCCACATCCTCTCCAGCATCTGTTTCCTGACTTTCTAATGATCACCATTCTAACTGGCATGAAATGGCATCTCATTTTGTTTTGATTTGCATTTCTCTAATGATCAGTGATAATGAGCTTTTTTTCATATGTTCGTTGGCTGTATAAATGTCTTCTTTTGAGAAGTGTCTGTTCATGTCCTTCACCCATTTTTTGATGGGGTTGTTTTTTTTCTTTTAAATTTGTTTGAGTTCATTGTAGATTCTGGATATTCACCATTTGTCAGATGGATAAATTGCAAAAATGTTCTCCCATTCTGCGGGTTGCCTGTTCACTCTGATGATAGTTTCTATTGCTGTGCAGAAGCTCTTTAGTTTAATTAGATCCCATTTTTCAATTTTGGCTTTTGTTGCCATTGCTTTTGGTGTTTTAGTCATGAAGTCTTTGCCCATGCCTATGTCCTGAATGGTATTGCCTAGGTTTTCTTCTAGGGTTTTTATGGTTTTAGGTTTTACACTGAAGTCTTTAATCCATGTTCAGTTAATTTTTGTATAAGGTGTAAGGAAGAGATCCAGTTTCAGTTTTCTGCATATGGCTAGCCAGTTTTCCCAACACCATTTATTTAATATGGAATCCTTTCCCCATTACTTGTTTTTGTCAGGTTTCTGGAAGATCAGATGGTTGTAGATGTGTGGAGTTATTTCTGAGGCCTCTGTTCTGTTCCATTGGTCTATATATCTGTTTTGGTACCAGTACCATGCTGTTTTGGTTACTGTAGACTTGTGTATAGTCTGAAGTCAGGTAGCATGATTCCTCCAGCTATGTTCTTTTTGTTTAGGATTGTCTTGGCTATACAGGCTCTTTTTTGGATCCATATGAAATTTAAAGTAGTTTTTTTCTAATTCTGTGAAGAAAGTCAATGGTAGCTTGATGGGAATAGCATTGAATCTATAAATTACTTTGGGCAGTATGGCCATTTTTATGATATTGATTCTTCCTATCCCTGATCATGGAGCGTTTTTCCATTTGTTTGTGTCCCCTCCTAATTCCTTGAGCAGTGGTTTGTAGTACTCCTTGAAAAGGTCCTTCACATTCCTTGTTAGTTGTGTTTCTGGGTATTTTATTCTCTTTGTAGCAACTGTGAATGGGAGTTCACTCATGATTTGGCTCTCTGTTTGTCTATTATTGATGTGTAGGAATGCTTGTGATTTTTACACATTGATTTTATATCCTGAGACTTTGCTGAAGCTGCTTATCAGCTTAAGGAGATTTTGGGCTGAGACAATGGGGTTTTCTAAATCTACAGTTATGTCATCTGCAAACAGAGACAATTTGACTTCCTCCCTTCCTATTTAAATACATTTTATTTCTTTTTCTTGCCTGATTGCCCGGGCCAGAACTTCCAATAATATGTTGAATAGGAGTTTGTGAGAGAGGGCATCCTTGTCTTGTGCTGGTTTTCAAAGGGAATGCTTCCAGCTTTTGCCCATTCAGTTTGAAATTAGCTGTGGGTTTGTCATAAATAGCTCTTATTATTTGAGATGCGTTCCATCAATACCTAGTTTATTGAGAGTTTTTAGCATGAAGAGGTGTTGAATTTTATTGATGGCCTTTTTTGCATCTATCCAGGAGTTGGTTTTTTGAAAAGATTAACCAAATAGATAGACCGCTAGTCATGCTAATAAAGAAGCAAAGAGAGAAGAATCAAACAGACACAATAAGCAATGATAAAGGGGGATATCACCACCGATCCCACAGAAATACAAACTAACATCAGAGAATACTATAAACATCTCTACACAAATAAACTAGAAAATCTAGAAGAAACGGATAAATTCCTGGACACATACACCCTCCCAAGACTAAACCAGGAAGAAGTCGAATCTCTGAATAGACCAATAACAAGTTCTGAAATTGAGGCAGTAATTAATAGCCTACTAACAAAAAAAAAAAAGCCCAGGGCCAAACGAAATCACAGCTGAATTCTACCAGCAGTACAAAGAGGAGCTGGTACCATTCCTTCTGAAACTATTGCAAACAATAGAAAAAGAGGGACTTCTCCCTAACTCATTTTTTGAGGCCAGCATCATCCTGATACCAAAACCTGGCAGAGACACAACAGAAAAATAAAATTTCAGGCCAATATCCCGGATGAACATCGATGCGAAAATCCTCTATAAAATACTGGCAAACTGAATCCAGCAGCACATTAAAAAGCTTATCCACTACGATCAAGTTGGCTTCATCCCTGGGATGTAAGGCGGGTTCAACATACAGAAATCAATAAACGTAATTCATCACATAAACAGAACCAGTTACAAAAATGACAAGACGGGGTTAGTTTTGACAATTCCAAGCTAACTCCTTAGAAATGCATATCCTCCCTTCCCATAGCCTTTACAGATCACACACAGTGGAGAGGAGTGGTAGTACAGGTTTCCCATGGAGGCCCCAAGGAAATTTGCTCAAATTCTGTGCTAACCAGCTCTTATGCCCAGTGACTCTCCCGAAAGAGAATTTTACACAGAACCTTTGCAATGGAGCCCAAGCTTATTTGATTCAGCTCATCCTAGATAAGATAGTTTGAGTGTAGATCACTTGGGATGGACTGGCTCTTCAGCATGGAAATAGCACTCTCAGACAAAATGCCACATCACCAGGTTTTAGCCTTGGTTTTGAAGCAAGAGCTTAAAACCGAAGAAGCTGCTCTCTTCATCTGGACCCCACCTTCCAAAATTCATGACTGACTCTTTGGCTAGTGCCATATCACCTGAGGGAATCTCATCATTAAGTACTTACAGCCCTAAAAAGAAATGTGACATTCATTTCCATCCCATCCAAAATATTTGGGCTCAGAAAGACTGGTAAAATCAATATTTGTTTAAAAGAAGAGGATAAAATTTCTGGGTGGTTCTGTAATCTCAAGATGTGGTACAGAGGTACTCAGGAAATAAACTGCAAATAAAAGAGCAGAAAAGAATTTCCTGAGTGTCATTTTAAAAGGCTTCATGCTAATAAGAGCCAGATTCATCCTTTGATATTTTCAAGCTTACTGAGTAAATAACTTATAAATTTCCCGTAATAATTATATGCACGTTATTGGTGTGCCTCTAAGTCTGAGCTATTTTGCAGATTTGCACCAGAGTCTGAGAAAGCTGTATCAGAGCAACAGCATCCTAGCTAGCTCCTGGGCAATGTATTGACCCTACACATGGAGTAGCTGCGGTGGTGTCTGTTTCAGAAGGCTAAACTGATATTCCATCTGACTTCTGCTTAAATGGTATTATTTTTCTTGTTCTTCTTTCCTTTGAGTTTGTTTTATATCTTTTCCTCTAGCCAAGTGAAGGGAAAGACAATGTGTATTATGATGGGTTCTTGTAATTTCTTTCCTCTTGCAAAAAGTCTTAAAGCTACCTTTAAGAATATAGAAAACACCTTCATTTAATATTTTTAAGCTCAAGGGCTTGAAGGGTAAAAAAGTCGAAGGCCGATCATAAATAAGCAGGCCTTTAAAGGTGCAAATATCGTCGTAGAATGAGTTTTCATTTTCATACATTCTTTTCCATCTACTGAAGTAGATATGGACTTATTTGACCATGCAGTGACAGTGATAAGCAATGACTGGACAGGAAGAGGTAGGGGAAGTAGGGCCACCAAGCAACCATCATAATAGTGCCAGCCTCAACAACAATACTCTAAGTGTATCCGTTTTTGTTTCTTGGTAAAAAATTTTACGTATTCAAAGCAGCTGTACAATTTTAATAGTGACATTTCCTCAAGGTAGCATTTTATGGGAAGCTCATTAAATACTTTCTCATAGTAGAAACATGATTAACGTGGTTATAGTCCTTAGTCCTACCTTCTACATAGATAATAAAACACTGATATTAAACTGTAATAAAGAAAATGATGAAACTAAAACCACCACTTAATAATCATATGACCAAGCTCATGGAAAACAATAATTTCACAGATGGAAGGTCAAATTAATTTCAACCAAATGTTTCAGTGCCAACTAGATGTCTGAAGATGAATAGACCATAATATGTTTTTACAGAATGCCTGTTTTTATTTTCAATTTTACACACACAGTGTCCTGTTTTTACAGTAGCCAAGCTAGCAGTGTGATCTTTGGGAATATATGAACTGCTTTAGTCTCTGCTTTATGGGCACTAAGCCAAGGTTACTTTATTTTTGGTGTCTCTTATTTCAATTTCAATAATTGACCATCCTTTTTAGAAAAAAATTCGTTCATTTGAAGCTACAGTGAAAAGGATGGTTCCTTTGTTTTTTTACATCAGCCAACATAGGGTCTTCATTTGTGAATATGGATCTTTGTGTACAAGTGGAGAAGTGCATGGGAAGGGTGGTCCCTCAAGGCACTCATGGATAGAAAAAAGCCCAGCTTTCCAGTGAACTCAGTTATTTTAGTCTCTGAAGTGCAGCTTTCATTTATCTAATCTTTGAATTACCTTAGAGAAAATCATATTATCATTTTCAGCCTGAAACCCTCAATGGACCTAAACTCTACTTTTCTTTCCTATCTAGCTCCTCAACCCTGAATCATGGAGACCTCAGATACCTGCCTTTATATTCCTTTGTTTCTTCTCTCTTACCATCACTGTACTTCTTGTCTAACTCTACTCTTATTTTGGAACTGGGTTTGTGGGCAGAGTCCCCAAATTGACAATGATTTCAGCTTGGGGAGGCCTTTCAGGATTTAATAATAAGTGACATTAACATAGACATTCTGTAATTCCTCCATTCCCAGTTACTCCTCGGTTTTAAAAATTATTATTCCCACTTTGCAGATGACAAAAAATCAGGTTGAGAAAGGTTGAGTAATCTATTAAAGTCAGGCAGTTTGTAAGGGTATAAGGCTGAACTTAAGTTCATGGTGTCTGACTGCAGATTCTTTGCCTTTTCCACAAAATCTACTAGCTTGTAAGGGATAGAGTAAATTCCAGTACTTGAAATATAATTTAATGAAGTATGCCCAATGACTGATCTTCTCCTTACTCATCCTCCACTTTCCAAATGTTTTCACCTCATAATCCTAGCTTCTTCCTCCAGCGCTCTCAGGTCCAGCCACAGACTTTATAACCTGCAATACATTTTTAAAGATTCTCCAGTGCACCTAACGTAAAGCCTCCTTGGTCTTTAGTTTAAATCAGTCTCAATCCTTGGCTGCACGTTAGAATAATCTGGGAAAGTTGAAGAACTATAGATGCCTGAATCTTGCTCTAATTCAATTAGAATCTCAGGGCTTTGCATTTTTTGGAAAGCTCCCCTGCGATTCTGATACAAAGCAAATGTGACAACCATGGCTTTGGAGTATCCAGGGAGCAACATCAATGTCGCACCATCCACAAGCCTATAGGAGTCATTTTTATTTCCCTCATCTACAAACCCTGAAGTCTCCTAACATTGTTATACTCACGGTACTTTTATGCTCACATCTGTTAGAACCCAGAACTGTTCGCAAAAGACCAATATTATAAGCCCTTCCCAAATATATCCTTATTTCTGAGGCTCCCCCAAAAGCTCAGAGGTCCTATTGGGCCTCTGAAGTTTCACCACCCAGAATCCATGGAAGTCCAGTCCCAGGCTCCATCACAGGGTCAGTTTCAATTCTTGCCTGATTGAAACTCCTTCTTCAGACTCTAAAACATCCACATTAGAGGCATTTAGATCTCACTTCCGTCCTTTCTTCATCAATGTTTCCAAAGGACCAGAATCCAAATCCAAAATTTATCAATTACCATTTTTTAACCAAACTACAAGTTTTATTTAGATTTCGTCAGTGTTTCCACTAATGTTCTTTTTCTTTTCTTGGATCCAGGATACTAAATTTCCTTTAACCAGTAAAATAATGGTGATGATGATGATAATTATTATTAAATATCTACTTTTTACTTTGTAATTTTTTAAATTATTTTTTAATTGACAAATAATAATTGTACATATTCATGGGGTACATGGTGACATTTCAAGATGTATAATGTGTAGTGATCTTTCACTTGTAATCCTTTCAGTCAGCTGTTTATCCCATCCTTTCTACTTATTTCTTGGTCACTCAATATTCAATATTTTTAGAGCAACTTCTGTGTGGTAAGCTCTAGGTATATAATGATGATCCAGAAAGATGTGATCTTTTTCTAAGGAGACTATAATTACTGCCTTTGAGAGACTTGTATTCATGCTGCATTCCAGTATTATTTATTAAGGCTGATTTGCTGTTCAGGTTTTTTTTTTTTTTGCCAGATTGATCTTACATAAAAATATGCATAAGTGGGGGTCTTATACTTTTCTTCTTCCTGTAATCCAAATATCATTTTCCTCAGACACATTTGCAATTGAATTAACAGACTCTTCACTGTAGCTACCATTCTTTCACCTTTTCCCCATTAAATATGGTGCTAGCTGTGGGCTTGTCATGTATGGCCTTTATTGTGTTGAGATACATGCCTTCTATACCTAATTTGCTAAGAGTTTGTAATAATGAAAAGATGCTGAATTTTGTGAAATACTTTTTCTGCAGCTATTGAGATGATCATATGATTCCTGTCCTTCATTCTGTTAATGTGATATATCACCTTTATTGATCTGGCTATGTAAAAACACTCTTGCATCCCAGGAATAAATCCCATTCGATGATGCTGTATGGTCCTTTTAATGTGCTGTTGAATTTGGTTTGCTAGCATTTTGTTGAAGATTTTCTGCATCTATTTTCAGGAGGGATATTGGCTTATAGTTTTCTTTTTTCATATATCTTTGTCTGACATTAATGTTAGCATAATGCTGGCTTTGTAAAAATAAGTACAGAAGTGTTCTTTCCCATTCCATTTTTGGGAAAAGTTTGAGAAACAGTATTATTAATTGTTCTTTAGCTGTTTGGTAAAATTAAACAGCAAAGCCATTAAATCTTGAGCTTTTTTTTTTGATGGGAGATTTTTGATTGCTGATTTAGTCTCCTTACTCATTATTGATCTGTTCAAATTTTCTATTTTTTTATGATTAATTCTTGGTAGGTTGTATGTGTCTAGGAATTTATTCATTTCTTCTAAATTATTCAATTTATTGACACATAGTATCAAAAAAGAATGGACATACTTAGGATTAAATTTAATCCAGGAGTTGATTAATTTGTACACTGAAAACTAAAACATTAATGCAAGGAATTAAAGAAGACACAAATAAATGGCAATAAATCCCTAGTTCATGGAACAGAGAAATTATTATTGCCAAATGACCATATTACCCATGATAATCTACAGATTTAATGCAATCCTGGTGGGAATGTAAATTGGAAGAGTCATTGTGGAAAATAGCATGGAGGTTCCTCAGGAAACTAAAAATAGAACTACCATATGACCCAGCAATCCCACTTAGGTATATATTCAAAGGAAATGAAATCACTGTCTCAAAGAGGTATCTTTACTCCCATACTTATTGCAGCATTATTCACAATAGCCAAGATATGGAAACAACCTAAGTGCCCATCAATGAATAAATAGATAAAGAAATTGTGATATATAAATATATATGTACACACACACACACATTTTTCAGCCTTCCAAAGAAGGGAATCCTGCCATTTGTGACCACATGGATGAAAATGGAGGACACTAAGCTAAGTGAAATAAGCCAGACACAGAAAGATAATTGCTACATGATCTCACTTTTATGAGGAATCTAAAAAAGACTAACTCACAAAAACAGAGAGTAGAAGAGTTGTTACTAAGGGGCTGGAGGTTAGGGGGAAGTGATATGTTGGTCAAAGGGTGCAAACTTGAAGTTATAAAATGAATAAGTTCTAAAGACCTATTACATCATGAGGATATAGTTAATATTTTATTGTATACTTGAAAGTCACTAAGAGAGTAGATCTCAAGTATTCTCGCCACACAAACACACACACAAAAGTAACTGTGTGAAGGAATGGATATGCTAATTAGCTTGATTTTGAAAATCATTTCAGTGTATACATATATCAAAACATCACATTATATATCTTGAATGTAAACAATTTTTGTCAATTTTACCTCAATAAAGCTGATAAAAGACATTTGCTATTTAAAATATAGTATTAAAAATGGAAAAGGTAAGACACGAATTGGGAGAAAACACTTGACAAACATACAAATCCAACAAAGGACTTATATCCAGAATATATAATAAGCTCTTACAACTGAATAATTAGCTGAAAATCCAATAAAAACAGGGAAAAAAATTTAAACACATACTTCAACAAAAATGATGTATGGATACCAAATGAGTATATTAAAATGTGTTTAGTGTCATTAGTTATTATGCAGATGCAAATTAAAACCACAGTTAAATACCCACTATATTGGCTAAGATTAAAATCTTGATCACACCAAGTGATGAAGAAAATGTAGAACAACTGCAACTCTCATAACTTCTGGTAGAAATGTAGAATATTACAACTGACTTGAAAATAGTTTAGAAGTTTCTCAGAGAATTAACTGTACATCTACCATATGACCCAGCCATTATATTCTTTGTATTTGCCCAAAATAATTAAAGCAAATTTACAAATGAAGACTTGTACATTGATGTTCATAGCAGCATTCTTCATAATAGCAAAAAAGTGAAAACTTCCCAAGTGTCCATAAACAGATGAATAGACAAAATTCAATACATCCATACAATGGATTATAATGGATTATTATTCAGCAATAAAATAGCAATAAAGTACTGATACCTGCTACAACATGGAAGAACCTTGAAGATATTTTGCTAAGAGAAGGAAGCCAGTCACAGAAAACATATATTGTAGAATTCCATTTATTCAAAAAGTCTAGAAAAAACAAATCAAATGTTCCTGCCTGCCAGGGCTGAAGAAAGCAACAGATCTCCCAGCACAGCACTTGAGCTCTGCTAAGGGACAGACTGCCTCCTCAAGTGGGTCCCTGTGCCTCCTGACTGGGAGATACTTCCCAGCAGGGGTCAACAGACACCTCATACAGGAGAGCTCCAGCTGGCATCTGGCAAGTGCCCATCTGGGATGAAGCTTCCATAGGAAGGAGCAGGCAGCAATCTTTGCTGTTCTGCAGCCTCTGCTGGTGATACTCAGGCAAACAGGGTCTGGAGTGGACCTCAATCAAACTCCAGCATACCTGCAGAAGAGGGGACTGACTGTTAGAAGGGAAACTAACAAACAGAAAGCAGTAACATCAACATCAACAAAAAAGGATGCCCACACAAATACCCCATCCAAAGGTCATCTGCATCAAAGATCAAAGGTAGATAAATCCATGAAAATGAGGAAAAACCAGAGCAAAAATGTGAAAATTCCAAAAACCAGAATGCCTCCTCTCCTCCAAAGGAACACAACTCCTCACCAGCAAGGGAACAAAACTGGACAGAGAATTAATTTGACAAATTGACAGAAGTAGGCTTCAGAAGGTGGGTAATAACAAACTCCTCCGAGCTAAGGGAGCATGTTCTAACCCAATGCAAGGAAGCTAAGAACCCTGATAAAATGTTACTGAAACTGCTAACTAGAATAACCAGTTTAGAGAAGAACATAAATGACCTGATGGAGCTGAAAAACACAGCACGAGAACTTCGTGAAGCATACCCAAGTATCAATAGCTGAATCGGTCAAGCAGAAGAAATGATATCAGAGATTGATGATAAACTTAATGAAATAAAGCATGAAGACAAGATTAGAGAAGAAAGATGAAAAGGAATGAACAAACCCTCCAGGAAATATGGGACTATGTGAAAAGACCAAACCTACGATTGATTGGTGTACCTGAAAGTCATGGGGAGAGCGGAATCAAGTTGGAAAACACAATTCAGGATATTATCCAGAGAACTTCCCCAACCTAGAAAGACAGGCCAACATTCAAATTCAGGAAATACAGAGAACACCACAAAGATACTCCTAGAGAAGAGCAACCCCAAGACACATAATAGCTAGTTTCATCAAGGTTGAAATAAAGGAAAAAATGTTAAGGGCAGCCAGAGAGAAAGGTCAGGTTACCCACAAAGGGAAGCCATCAGACTAATAGTGGATCTCTCTGCAGAAACCCTACAAGCCAGAAGAGAGTGAGGGCCAATGTTCAACATTTTTAAGAAAGAATTTTCAACCCAGAATTTCATATCCAGCCAAACTAAGCTTCGTAAGCGAAGGAAAAATAAAATTCCTTACAGAGAAGCAAATGTTGAGGGATTTTGTCACCACCAGACCTGCTTTACAAGAGCTCCTGAAGGAAGCACTAAATATGGAAAGGAAAAACCAGTACCAGCCACTGCAAAAACAAACCAAAATGTAAAGTCTATAGATGCTATGAAGAAACTACATCAACTAATGGGCAAAATAACCAACTAGCATCATAATGACCAGATTAAATTCACACATAACAATATTAACCTTAAATGTAAATGGGCTAAATGCCCCAATTAAAAGCACCGACTGGCAAATTGGAGAAAGAGTCAGGACCCATTGGTGTGCTGTATTCATTAGACCTATCTCACATGCAAAGACACATATAGGCTCAAAATAAAGGGATGGAGGAAGATTTACCAAGCAAATGGAAAGCAAAAAAAGCAGGGGTTCCAATCCAAGTCTCTGATAAAACAGACTTTAAGCCAACAAAAATCAAAAGAGACAAAGAAGGGCATTACATAATGGTAAAGGGATCAATGTAACAAGAAGAGCTAACTATCCTAAATATATATGCACCCAATATGGGAGCACCCAGATTCATAAAGCAAATTCTTAGAGACCTACAAAGAGACTTAGACTCACACACTATAATAGTAGGAGACTTTTACACCCCACTGTCAATATTAGACAGATTAATGAGACAGAAAAAAACAAGGATATTCAGCACTTGAACTCAGCTCTGGGCCAATCAGACCTAGTAGGCATCTATAGACCTCTCCACCCAAAATCAACAGAATATACATTCTTCTCAGCACCACATTGCACTTTTTCTAAAATTGACCACATAATTGGAAGTACAACACTCCTCAGCAAATGTAAAATAATGGATATAATAACAAAGAGTTTCTCAGACCATAGTGCAATCAAATTAGAAATCAGGATTAAGAAACACACTCAAAACCGCAAAACTACACAGAAACTGAACATCCTGCTCCAGAATGACTATGGGTAAATAACAAAATTAAGGAGGAAATAATGAAGTTCTTTGAAACCAATGAGAACAAAGACACAATGAACCAGAATCTCTGGGATATATTTAAAGCAGTGTTTAGAGAGAAATTTATAGCACTAAATGCCCACATCAGAAAGTGGGAAAGATCTAAAATCGACACCCTAACATCACAATTAAAAGAACTAGAGAAGCTAGAGCAAACAAATTCAAAAGCTAGCAGAAGATAAGAAATAACTAAGATAAGAGCAGAACTGAAGGAGCTAGAGACACGAAAACCCCTTCGAAAAAATCAATGAATCCAGGAGATGGTTTTTTGAATAGATTAACAAAATAGATAGACCACTAGCCAGACTAATGAAAAAAAAGAGAAAAGAATCAAATAGACACAATAAACAATGATAAAGGGGATATCACCACCAATCCCACAGAAATACAAACGAACATCAGAGAATACTATAAACACCTCTACACAAATAAACTAGAAAATCTAGAAGAAATGGATGAATTCCTGGGCACATACACCCTCCCAAGGCTAAACCAGGAAGAAGTTGAATCCTTGCATAGACCAATAACAAGTTCTGAAATTGAGGCAGTAATTAATAGCCCACCAACAAAAAAAAGCCCAGGTCCAGGTGGATTCACAGCTGAATTCTACCAGAGGTACAAAGAGGAGCTGGTACCATTTCTTCTGAAACTATTCCAAACAATAGAAAAAGAGGGACTCCTCTCTAACTCATTTTTTGAGGCCAGCATCATCCTGATACCAAAACCTGGCAGAGACACAACAAAAAAAGAAAATTTCAGGCCAATATCCCTGATAAACATTGATTCAAAAATGCCCAATAAAATACTGGCAAATCGAATCCAGCAGCACATCAAAAAGCTTATCCACCAAGATCAAGTCGGTTTCATCCCTGAAATGCAAGGCTGGTTCAACATACGCAAATCAAAAAATGTAATCTATCACATAAACAGAACCAATGACAAAAGCCACATATTATCTCAATAGATGTAGAAAAAGCCTTCAATAAAATTCAATGTCCCTTCATGCTAAAAACACTCAGTAAACTAGGTATTGATGGAATATATATCAAAATTTAAAAAGCTGTTTATGACAAACGCACAGCCAATATCAAACTGAATGGGCAAAAGCTGGAAGCATTCCCCTAGAAAACTGGCACAAGACAAGGATGCCCTCCCTTACCACTCCTATTCAACATAATATTGGAAGTTCTGGCTAGGGTAAGCAGGCAAGAGAATGAAATAAATGTATTCAAATAGGAAAAGAGGAAGTCAGGTTGTCTCTGTTTGCAGATGACATGACTGTATATTTAGAAAACCCCATTATCTCAATGCATAAATTCCTTAAGCTGATAAGCAACTTCAGCAAAGTCTCAGGATATAAAATCAATGTGCAAAAATCATAAGCATTCCTATACACAAATAATAGATAAACAGAGAGCCAAATCATGAGTAAACTCCTATTTAAAATTGCTACAAAGAGAATAAAATACCTAGGAATACAACTTACAAGGAATGTGAAGGACCTCTTCAAGGAGAACTACAAACCACTGTTCAAGGAAATAAGAGAGGAAACAAACAAATGGAAAAACATTCCATGCTCATGGATAGGAAGAATCAATATTGTGAAAATGGCCATACTGCCCAAAGTAATTTATAGATTCAATGCTATCCCCATCAAGCTACCATTGACTTTCTTCACATAATTAGAACAAAACTACTTTAAACTTCATATGGAAGCAAAAAAGAGCCTGTATAGCCTAGACAATCCTAAGCAAAAATAACAAAGCTGGAGGAATCATGCTACCTGACTTCAGACTATACTACAAGTCTACAGTAACCAAAACAGCATGGTACTGGTACCAAAACAGATATACAGACCAATGGAACGGAACAGAGGCCTCAGAGATAACACAACACATCTACAACCGTCTGATCTTCCAGAAACCTGACAAAAACAAGCAATGGGGAAAGAGTTCCCTATTTAATAAATGGTGTTGAGAAAACTGGCTAGCCATATGCAGAAAACTGAAACTGGATCCTTTCCTTACACCTTATACAAAAATTAACCCAAGTTGGATTAAAGACTTAAATGTAAGACCTAAAACCACAAAAGCCCTCAAAGAAAACCTAGGCAATACCATTCAGGACATAGGCATGGGCAAAGACTTCATGGCTAAAACACCAAAAGCAATGGCAACAAAAGTCAAAATTGAAAAATGGGATCTAATTAAACTAAAGAGCTTCTGCACAGCAATAGAAACTATCATCAGAGTGAACAGGCAACCTGCAGAATGGGAGAACATTTTTGCAATCTATCCATCTGACAAAGGACTAATATACAGAATCTACAAGGAACTTAAATTTAAAAGAAAAAAACAACTCCATCAAAAAGTGGGAGAAGGACAGAACAGACACTTCTCAAAAGAAGACATTTATGCAGCCAAAACACACATAAAAAAAGCTCATCATCACTGGTCATTAGAGAAATGCACATCAAAACCACAATGAGATATCATCTCATGCCAGTTAGAATGGCGATCATTAAAAAGTCAGGAAACAACAGACGCTGGAGAGGATGTGGGGAAATAGGAATGCTTTTGCACTGTTGGTGGGAGTGTAAATTAGTTCAACCATTGTGAAAGACAGTGTGAAAATTCCTGAAGGATCTAGAACCAGAAATACCATTTGACCCACTAATCCCATAACTGGATATATATCCAAAGGATTACAAATCATTCTACTATAAAGACACATGGACATGTTTATTGCAGCATTATTAACAACAGCAAAGACTAGGAACCAACCCAAATGCCCATCAATGATAGACTGGATAAAGAAAATGTGGCACATATACACCATGGAATACTATGCAGCCATAAAAAGTTGAGTTCATGTCCTTTTCAGGGACATGGATGAAGATGGAAGCCATCATTCTCAGCAAACTAACTACGAACAGAAAACCAAACACTGCATATTCTCACTTTTAAGTGGGATTTGAACAATGAGAACAGATCAACACAGGGAGAGGAACATCACACACCCCGGCCTGTCAGGGGGTGGGGGTGAGGGGAAGGATAGCATTAGAAAAAATAATGTAATTGACTGATGGATCAGTGCAGCAAACTACCGTGGCACATGTATACCTATGTAACAAACCTGCACATTCTGCACGTGTCCCAGCACCTAAAGTGTAATTTTTAAAAAAAGAAAAAACAAATCCATAGAAATAGAAAAGTGGATTACTTGCATAGGGCTGAGAATGGTGACATGGAAGAGTGGGGATTGGGCAGTGACTGCTAATAGGTATGGGGTCTCTTTTTAGGATGATGAAAATATTTAAATATCAGACTGTGGTGATGGTTACACATCTCTGTGAGTATACTAAAAAATATTGGATTGTATATATAAAATTGGATGAATTGTATAGTATATAAATTATTCATGAATATATTTCTTTTAAAACATTAAATATACATCTACCACATAACCCAGCCATTAATCCTATATAGTTATCCCAAAGAATGAAAGCATAATTTCAAAGAAAGAACAGTACATAAATATTCTTAGTAGCATTATTTATAATAGCCAAATCTGAAAATAATTCAAATGTCCTTAAAAAGAAGAATGGATAAACAAGTTGTAGAATATTCATAGAATGTACTACTACTCAGAAACAACAAGGAACAACTATTAACACCTGCAGCAACTTGGGTGGAAATCAAGATAATTTTCCAGAGCATAAAAAGCTAGACAAAATAGACGATGTATTATATGATTTCATTCACATAAAATTATAGAAATGCATTAATCAATAGTAATAGTAAACATAACCTTAGTTCCTGGGTACAAATGTGGGAGGAAGAATTAATTATAAAATGGCATAAGGGAACTTTTAAGAGTGATGAAATCTTCATTATCTTGATTGTTACCATAGTTTTGCAGTGTAGATATGTCCAAACTCATCAAATGGTATATTTTAAATATGTGTGTTGTGCTATATAAAAAATATA
The DNA here is from genome assembly GCF_028878055.3 of Symphalangus syndactylus. Classification (NCBI taxonomy): domain Eukaryota; kingdom Metazoa; phylum Chordata; class Mammalia; order Primates; family Hylobatidae; genus Symphalangus; species Symphalangus syndactylus. The sequence goes on along the minus strand of NC_072443.2, from coordinate 34,754,791 downwards.
TTTTAGTAAAGCTATATACACATTTAATTATAAAGGTAAAAACAATGTCCTGTTGATTAGTTCAACATATAATTAGAAGTTATTTGACAAAACCTGACAGCCATTTATGATTTTAAAAGGATAGATAAATAGAGAAATATCCCATTACAATAATCATTGCAGCAGAGACAATGTTTATGTTTATCAGACTGTTTTTTCCCCTTTTTATCTTCTTGGGCCTAGAAGAAGGCTTCATTTCACAGCTTTTGCTGGGTCAAGATATGTGACTAGTTTTAGACAATGGAATATGCACAAAAATAATGTGTGTTATTTTTAGACCAACAACCAAGTATTTTCCCGTGACTATCTTTTCTCAACTCCTGGAAAAATGCTGACGATCCAGCGGATGATTCCAAGGCAGAGGCACAGATGGATGTAGCCTGGGCCTCGGCATCCCTTTAGGAAAAGCTGCTCTCCATACTGGAATGGACTGTAGTGTGAGCAAGAGGCAAGCTTTTATTCTGCTAAGTCACTGGGAATTTGAGTTTGTTGTTACAGAAGTTAGCATTCCCTGATTGATACAGATATCAGTCAAAATACATAAGAATAAATGTGGCAGAAAATATACAGTACTGCAAATACAATAGTTTACAATAAAAGGGAAGACTAAAGTAAGTATAAGCATACACTATATTTTTTCAAAGGACAACTTACATTGCCAATTTATAAATCACTTATAAATTAATCTATAAATTTCTACTCAAAGTTCATTTAGAAAAGTAAGTACATGTCAATATTCAGGGAATTTATTAAAAGAAGAAAAATGGGTACATTGGCTGTATCAAACATTGAAGCTTATTAAGCTATTTGAAAAAATCAGGAATATATATATATATATATATCCAGAAAACCAAGAAACAAAGTCTATACTGAAACTTAAGCGGTTACAATAATGGAAATTTGAGAGTAGAGATAAAATATATATCCAGACAAAGTAATGTATATAAAGCCCACAAAAAGGATTTTTTAAAAATGATAAATATGGTAGGTAAATTAGCATTGGGAAAAGGAGGTCAATAGAGTTAAAACAGCTAGATAATTATTTGGGACAAAAATAAATCTAGACTTTCTACTTTATTTATTTTTTTTTTTTTTGAGACGGAGTCTCTCCCTGTCGCCCAAGCTGGAGTGCAGTGGCGCGATCTCGGCTCACTGCAAGCTCCGCCTCCCGGGTTCACGCCATTCTCCTGCCTCAGCCTCTCCGAGTAGCTGGGACTACAGGCGCCTGCCACCACGCCCGGCTAATTTTTTGTATTTTTAGTAGAGACGGGGTTTCACCGTAGTCTCGATCTCCTGACCTCGTGATCCGCCCGCCTCGGCCTCCCAAAGTGCTGGGATTACAAGCATGAGCCACCGTGCCCGGCTCTACTTTATTCTTTGTAACAAAATTCAGCTTAAATTTTTAAAAAATTTAATTGTAAAAAGTTAAATTCAAGTTTTAGAATGATAGATGAGAAAAATGTATTTTTGAGGAAAGCTTATAAAAAAGAGCACAAAACGCAAAAAAATTGAAAAATTTCCATATTCAAAAATTCTGTATGTCATAAATAATATGAGTTAAAAGGAACAGAACTGTGAAAAATAGTTCCAAATTACGGCAATAAACTAAATTTATTCTTTGCAAGAAGCTCATACCTATTGAATAAAGAAAATGGTCAATTGACAGCAAATGAAAATAAATTGCTGATAAAATATAAAATATTCCCAGTCTTACATATAATTAATTAAGTAAAAATCAAAACAAAAAGCACTTTTTCTCTCAGATTGGTATAACTTAATTTTCTTATGCTGGGGAAAACTGTGGAAAAATATGCTCTTATACACTACTTGAATTAGTGTTAATTTTACACATTTCAAAGGATAATTTATAAATGTTTATTTTAAAATATCTATATCTATACTCTTTGATCCAGAAAATTCTGCTCTACAAATTTGACCAACAAAATAAAATATCACAAAATTATTCTTTATTGTAAGGATAAGAATGCTATTGCAACAGTATTTTAAATAGCAAAATACTGTCTATAACCTAAATGTCATTTAATACATTTGTTAATACATTTATTATATTAATTGAATGGAATATATATACAATGGATTAGGTTTGAATATAATGATATGAAAAGTTTAGAATGAAAGCACAAACTTCTTCTGACTATAATAGAATAACAGGGAACATATTTTCCTTCTGTTCTTAAACAATTAGAAAGTTGGACAAAACATATGAAACAGTAGTTTTCAGACATTGGACCACAGGCCACATATGATTGTGATCCTTGACAGAAGGTAAATGAATGAGGTTGGTGAACTTTATGAGTTCTTATTTTCTCTCTGGAGGTAATTTCTATCTTGCGATGCAGGGAGGGGGGAACCTAAATAGAGTCTGGAGGTTTCATTGAGTTCAGGAGACAGATATTATATTTTGAGAAGGTCAAAGTGGTTAGAATTTACTGTCAGGGTGCCAGAGAGAAAGGAGCCACACAGAGACAGAGCTTCATAGTCTGTAGTGGAGTGCATTTAAGTGTTTGGCTAAATTCTATTCTGTACATGTATGTGAAGAAGACTGCTCAAGACTAGGGAAAGAACACCCAGAAAGCAGTAGGCTTAACAAGTCTTGGAGCTCAGGACTGAGGAATGTTTGTGATTCCAGCAGCAAAGTAATAAGGTGTCTTAATATGCAGGGTATTTGGTAGATCTTCAATAAGTATTGCCTTATTACTTTTGCTAAAATACCCTAGACTAAAAACTGCACTGTGACTGACCTAATAAACCTTGTAAGCAAGCCTCAAAAGGATCCTACTGACTTCAAATAACATCATGCAACAATAAAGTAAAATATTATTATAGAAATACAAAAAAATCTAGGACCCAAAATGCAACATTCAAAATGTGCTATCCAATAAAATATTATCAGATGTGCAAAGAAGCAGAAAAATATGACCTATAATGAGAAACATCAATCGACACAGACTCAGTTATAACACAAATGATGAAATTAGCAGAGAAAAATATTAAAGCAGATATTACAAACATGCTCTACATATTTAACATAGAAGAAAGTGGCACATGATGAAGAGAGAAGTGGAAAAAGGTAAAAAAAAAAAAAAAAAAAAAGACCCAAGTAGAACTTCTACAGATAAGAAATAGTTTAGATAGTATATTATTATAGTTTGGTAGGGCTACCATACCAAAGTACCACAGGCTGGGGTGCTTAAACGGTAGTTTATTTTGTCATGATCCTTAAGTCTAGAAGCTTTAATAACAAGGTGTGAGTAGGGTTGGTTTCATTCTGAGACCTCTCTCTCCTTGGTTTTGTACATGGCTGTCCTCTGGTATCATCACATGGCTTTCCCTCTGTGTCTTAATCTCCTTTTTTATAACAGTACCAGTCATTTTGTAATGAGGTCAATGAGCTCATATAACCATAATTACCTCTTTAAAGACCCTGTTGCTAAATAAAGTCACATTCTGAGATACCTGGGGGTTTAGACTTCAACATATGAATTTTAGGGGTGACATAATTCAGCCCATAACAGATGGCATTAGCGAGAGATTAGACACTGCAGAAGAAAAGATCAATGAATTTCAAGTCATAAGAGTAGAAGCTATTCAAAATAGCACATATTGGGCAAAATTGACTGCAAAAGAAAAGAACACACCGTTAAGTGAGTGGTGGAATAAAATCAATCTGTTTAACATATAATTTGATTGGGGGCATAGAAAAAATTACTTGGAAAAATAATAATTATAATTGTTTAAAATTTGTTGAAAACTATAAACCCTGAGGTCAAAAAACCTCAATGTACCTGAGCAGAAGAAACCACACCAAAAATTATAATCAAATTGCTGAAAAAAATTGCCAAAAAAAATCTTGAAAGCAGCCAGAAAAGAAAGAATGTTACATACAGGTAAATAAACTGCAAATGACTTCTTGACAAAAACTTTATAAGACAGAAGACAAGGTAAGGACATTTTTAGAATACTGAAAGAACAAAGAAATTTCTCAACATAAATCTCTGTATTTAGTAAAAGTATCTCTCAAAAATGAAGGTAGATACAGATATTTTTAGACAAAAATCTTAGAGAGTTAATCACCACCAAACCTGCACTACTATTAACTTAATGGTAAAAATAAATGATACCAGATGGAGATTTGGGTTGATACAAAGGAATGAATAGCACTAGAAATTTTTAATTTGTGGGTACATATAAAAGACATTCTTCTCATTTTAATTTCTTTAACCAATAATTGATTATTTTAAACAAAGTAATAAAAGTCTATAACATTTGAAGAAACAACATATGACAATAATAAAAAATGACATGATGAAGAAAATACACATATGTGGCTTTTTTATTATTTGGTGTAGACTGTAATACGTGAAAGCTGTATAGTAAATCATAGAGCAACTATTAAAGGGGTAAGACAGAGAGATATATGCTAATAAGCCAATAGCAAAGGTTCAAAAAATCAAAGTACAAAAGGGTGTATTTTTTTAGAGAAATGCTGTTTCTGAGTTTCAAAAATATTAACTGTTGTTATATTTAGGGCCAACAACCTAGTGGAAAGAGAGAAAAGTAGTTTTACATTTTCCTTATATACATTAAAAATTATATACATTTCATTATATTTTTTATATGAATGTATTAGTTTTAAGTTTATTAATTAATTTTTAAAACGACAGCTGGACTTATTGGCCATTTTGTTTCATTTTGTTTTTACTTTTCTAACTTAAAAACAAATAATTGTCATTATTAAAATAATGATCCATATCTTACAACATATCTTACATTTTTACAATCATAGTTTAACAAAGGCATAATTATAAAATCTTTAGTTTTATTCTTATTGTTGGTCTTCTACATATTGCCTTTTTTTTTTTACTAAATATCCAAATGTAAAATAATGTAAAAGATCACTTGTGAAATATAACTGGATTACAAAATATTATTTGTTGATAAAACACAATAAAATTAGAGTGAAACAAAATCCACTGAATTACACATGAAATATCCATTTACCATTCTGAAGCCACTATTTTTGAGAGAACACGTGTTTTGAGATGACCAGCATGAAGCCTTCCAAAAAGTGTTTAATAAACAAGAGTCTGTCCCATTTCAGCATCTATTAAGACAGAGAAGAGTCAAGATGGAAACTCTGAAATCTAAATGCCACTCTAATGGAATGAATATTATTTTGGGCACGTTTCCTGCCTTAATACCACATTTAATTTAGATTAATGTTTCTGTTTCAGTTACACATCTATAATAAAGTATAATGCCCTAATACAAAGAGGTGGTATTTGGTTTGTTGCAATACATTATAATAACCAAATTTTTATGATAAGTTTATCAGATCGTGTGGTTGCACATGGAAATAAGCATGTGAGATGTTATTTTAACAGAGCAAGATATGAATGCCCTGTCATTAAATAAGTAGATTCATAAACTGCAAAGGAACTTTAATTTTTCTCTTTTCATGAAAATTCAAGATGCCCTTTTTTCCTCTTTATCTCTATTCATAAGAGCGCTTCGAGAGTATGAATGGATGAAAGTTGTTTAGGCCTGTTATTGGACCTACTTCCTGAGTCAAGTTCCGAGGGGAGAAAGTTAAAAAGAATAAAGGGTGTTAAGAAGTTCTAGAAAAACACTAGAATAAGTATAAAGTTGACTTTATCTAAGTAACTCTCTTCGAGCAGGAATTTCATATAATAGTCTCACCTGCTTCCCCCAGCAGCGTAAGAGAAGCATTTAAGTTGGGGTGAGGGTAAAATGGGTGGAAAGTCGTAAGTTAATTATACATTTATGTTGCATCTTTTGCAAATATACCCTCTAAGTATAATATGTTCTTTTGCTCATTCATTTATTAATTTAATTATAAATTTATTTATGAAATATCTAATGTAATAAAGGGCTTCACATACCACATTAGAAAGCTTACACTTTATTCTACAGGCAAGAGGTGGCTACTCATACATTTAAAGCAGAAGCACTATATGGTCAAATTTGTTTTTCACAAAGTTGGTTTAATGGTGTTGTGGATGTTAGATGGGAGGAAGGTCATTCTAAACAAAGAGAAACAGAATGTTGCAGTTTTCTAGTGGAAAATAATTGGCCCTTATAGCTAGATAGTACCAGTACAGGTAGAAAGAAATAAATTCAAGAAATATTTAGGAGTTTAAAGCAACAGGGAATTTAGGAGAATGGGTGAAATCGGGAGGGTAGATGTGAAATACAGAGGATCAAAGATCAATTTTGGTTTTGAGGAATGGCACACTGGATGGATGATGAACTTTTCACTATGACAGCAAAGATAAAGAGAAGAGAAAGTTTAGTAGGGAAAAGAACATAGTTTTATACATATATACATGTATATATATGTATTCTAAAAGCCTATGTGTTATTTATGTGGAGAAATCCAATGGGCAGTTGTTAGTCATGATTATTTATTTTAAAAAGCATTGATTTTTTTCTGATTTTAAAAGTAATATATGCTCTTTGTAGACTCTTCTGTGGGAAAGGAGAAAGGCGAAAATAAAAGTCATCTATAAACTCTCTATCTTGACGTGGTAGCTTTTGGGATTAATGTTTGGAAGTATTTTTTTTCCACTGACTTTCTTTTCTTCACAAAATTGAGAAATAATTTTGTCTTGATTTTGTAATGAAAATTTCCCATGTAATTAAATATCTTTCCAAATGTGATATTTTAAAATGTTTTATTATTTACAAAAATTACATACAGTCAAAATCACTCATTTTTGTATGTGGTTCTATGAGCTTTGACAACTGCAGAGTTGCACAACTACCACTACAACCAAGACAGAGCACTTCCCTCATCACTGCCCTCAAATTTTCATATATTTTGTTTTTGTTGTTTATCCATTCCCCAGCCCTCAAAACCTCAAAACTGGCAACCACTAATCTATTACTAACAAGTAATCATCACTATATTTTTCATTTTCTATAATATCATATAATAAAATGATCTGAGGTTCACTCATGTTGTTGCCTTTAATTGTCAAGTTTTTTTTTTTTTTTTTGCTGCTGATTAGCATTTTACTGTGTGAAGGTACCAGAGTTTGTTCATTCATTTGACAACTGAAGGACATTTGAGTTTCTTCCAGTTTTTGGTGATTGTGAATAAAGCTGTTAAAATCTCCACACAGGTTTTTGTGTGAACGTAAGCTTTAATTTCTCTTGGGTAAATAGCTAGGAGTGAGATTGTTGTATCATAAATGTGCATCTACATTTAAATTTAAAACAAAGTGGCAAGCTGTTTTCCAAAGTAGCCATAGCAGTTTACATTTTCACAAGCAAAGTATTAGCGCTCTGGTTGTTCTGGATTCTCATCAGCACGTTGATATTGTCAGTATTTTTAAACCATTTAGAACCATTTCAATAGGTGTAATGGTATCCCATTGTGGTTTTAATAAGCATTTACTTGATGGCTGCTCTTGAACATCTTTTTACGTGCTTATTTGAATCCATACTTCTTTTGTAAAGTTTCTTTTCAAACATCTTTCCCATTAAAAAAAAAAGGCAGTTTGTTTTCTTATTATCAAGTTTTCAGAATTCTTTATCTAATATGGATTAAGATATGTGATTGGCAAATACTTTCTGCCAGTATGTGGTTTGCTTTTGCTTAACAGGGCAAAGTTTATATTTTAATGAGGTTAGTTTGTACATATTTTTTTCTTTTTTAGTTTGCATTTTTGGTCTATCTAAAGTCTTTTTGTCTATAATTAAAAGTTTTTTTTTCCTTGCACTTTTTTTTATGAGTTTTACAGTTTTAGTTTTTGCATTTAGGTCTATGTACTATTTTGTGTTAAATTTTGTATAAGGTATAAAGTATGTGTTGAGGTTCACTTTATTTTGCATATGTGTGTGTAATTGTTTTAGCAGCATTTGTATAATAGACTATCTTTTCTCTATTGAATTGACTTTGTACTTTTGTCAAAATCTATTGTCCATATTAATATGGGTCTATTTCTGGACTCTCCATTCTATTTGATTGACCTCTGTGTCTATCCTTACCACAATACCACAATGTCTTTATTACTGTGGCTTTTACAGTAAGTCTTGAAATTAAATCATCCTCTGTGTTCTTCTTTTTCAAAAAATTTTTGGTTCTTGTTCCTTTGCCTTTCCATATACATTGTATAAACAGTTTACTAATAACTACAGAATAAATCTTTATTTATTTATTTATTTTTTTGAGACAGAGTCTCGCTCTGTTGCCCAGGCTGGAGTGCAGTGGTGTGATCTCGGCTCACTGCAGCCTCTGCCTCCCAGGTTCAAGCAATTCTCCTGTCTCAGCCTCCCAAGTAGCTGGGACTATAAGCTCCTGCCACCATGTCTAGCTAATTTTTGTATTTTTAATAGAGACGGAGTTTCACCTTGTTGGTCAGGCTGGTCTCGAACTCCTGACCTCAGGTGATTCACCTGCCTCGGCCTCCCAAAGTGCTGGGATTACAGGCGTGAGCCACCGCGCCTGGCCCAGAATAAATCTTACTGAGAATTTTTGTAATAAAGTTGTTGACCAATCTGGGAATAATTGGAATACTAAATACTTATGTATTTAGTTCACCAATTCATGAAAAACGTGATTTATCATTCAATTATTTAAGTCTTTGATTCTTTCTTCAGTGTTTTGTAATATTCAGGATGCTCATTCTAGACATATTTGATCTTGTATTTTCTGACTTTGCTAAACACACTAATTGGTAATAAGTGATTTTCGTAGATTTTAAAATATTATTTTATGTAGAAAATTATTTCTGAGAATAAAGTTTATATTCCTCCTTTCCAATTTGTACATCTTTTATTCCTTTTTACTGTTTTATTGCACTGCCCAGGACTTTCCGTATAATGTTGAATAGGAGCAGTGAGAATGGACATCCTTATTCTGTTCCTGATCCTGATCTTAGGGAAAAGATATTAGGACTTTTACCATTGAGTATCATATTAATTGTAGTGTGTGTGTGTGTGTGTGTGTGTGTGTGTGTGTATTTTGGTAGATGACCTTTTTCAAACTAAGGAATTTATCTTGTCCTCATTTGCTAAGATCATGAATACATATTGAAGTTTTTAAAGCCTTTTCCTACATTTATTGAGATGATCATGTTTTTTAATCTTTAGAATGTTGGTATAGTGAATTACATTGATTAATTTTCAAATGTTGGACCAATCTTAACATTTCCAGAACAAACATCACTTAGCTGTGATGGATTACATTTTTCATACCTTTCTGGATTCAATTTGATATTATTTTGTTTAGGATTTTTGTGTGTCTGTTTACAAAGTATTGGTTTATAGTTTTTTTTAATATCATTGTCTAGTTTTGGTATCATGGTAATTCTGGCTTCATGAAATGATTTGGGAAGAGTTTCCTCCTCTTATTATTTCTGGAAGTCATTGTACAGGACTGGGTTTATTTCATCCAGAAGTGTCTGCTAGAATTCATCAGTGAAACCATCTTGGCCTGTAGTTTTTTTTTAATTTTTTTGGAAAATGTTTATAAATTACGTATCTTTTATAGATATAGAGGTATTTAGGTTTTCTATTCCATCTTAAGTAAGATTAGGTAGTTTTTATCTTCCAAGAAATTGGTCTGCTTTATCCACATTGCCATTTTTACGTATGAGTTATTCATGGTTTTCTCTTAGTCTCTTTTAAATGTCTGTGGTAATGTTCCCTTTTTCATTTCTGATATTGGTAATTTGCAACTTAATTCTTATTTCCTTGGTTATTCTTGCTAGATAGTTTTGAATTTCATGCATCTTTTCAAATAACCATCTATTGGTTTTATTGATTTTTTAAAAATTTTCTATTTTCAAGATTATTGAATTTTGTCCTCGACTAGTTCCTTCTCTTTGTTTGCTTTGGTCTCCTTTCATGTGTTTTATTGTAGAAGTTTAGATTATAAGTTTCTTCTTCTTTTCTAAAATAATCAGTGCTAATAAATTTCCCTTTAAACATTGCATTAGCTGCATTAATTTCATTGTTATTCAACTCTAAATATTTTCTTATTTTTATCACTTCCTTTTTGATCCATAGGTTTTTTAGAAGAATATAGTTCATTTTGAAATATTTGTGGAAATTTTCTGATATCTTTATGTAACTGAATTCTAGTTCAATTTATTTATGAACTAAGAATATTTGTTGTATGATTTTGATTTTTTATATTTGCTATGATTTGTTCTGTGGCCTATAATATAGTTGATTTTAGTTAATGTTTCATGTGCACTGGAAATAAATATTTTTCTCTTGTTTGGTAGAGTGTTTTCTTAATGTCAGTTAGGAACAAGAGGTTATAGTGTTGGTCAAATATTCCATATATTAGCTTATTTTCTGTCTATTTGTTCTATCAATTTTGGGGAGAAGAGTTTTGAAATATGTAAGTATAATGGCTGTTTTGTCTATTTCTCAGATTTCTTTCTGGTTTTGCTCCAGCTATTTTAAAGCCCTGATATTATGTTCATAAAATTCTGATTGTAATCTCCTCTTGGTATATTGACATCTTTATCATTATGTAATATCCCTCTTCATCCGTACTAATATTTCTTGTTCTAGAGTCTATTTTGTTTGATATTAATATAGACACTCTAGCTTTTTTTAGGTAATGTTTGCATAGTATATCTTTTTACTTATTGTATTCTTAACCAGTTATTTTATATTTAAAATGAGTTACTTATAGACAACATATACTTGAGCCTTCTTTTTAAAAACCCTGAAAATTGGGCTCGGTAGGATGCGGTGGTTCACGCCTATAATCTCAGCACTTTGGGAGGCTGAGTAGAGCAGATCACCTGAGGTCGGGAGTTCGAGACCAGCCTGACAAACGTGGAGAAACCCCTTCTCTACTAAAAATACAAAATTATCTGGGCATGGGGGCGCATGCCTGTAATCTCAGCTACTCAGGAGGCTGAGGCAGGAGAATTGCCTGAACCCAGGACGCAGAGGTTTCAGTGAGCCGAGATTGTGCCACTGCACTCCAGCCTGGGCAAGAAGAGTGAAACTTCGTCTCAAAAAAATAAATAAATAATAAGAAGAAAATAAAAAACCTGAAAATCTTTCTCTTAATTAGTGTGTTTAGATCATTTACATTTAATTGTTGATATGATTAGATTTAGTTGATTATTAATTTATTATCTTTTTATTACTAATATTCTTTGTCTCCTCTATTTCTTGTTTCATGTTTCGTTTTCTTGACGTTTTTGGTAATTAAACTGTTTTTAGTGTTCCATTTTAATTAATATATTGGCTTTTTGGTAAAGTTTCTATTTATTTCAATGGTTTTTCTATGGATCACAGTATGTCTACTCAACATTTCACTGTTTATTTGAGTTAATATTTTATCACTTAAAGTAAAATGTAGAAGTCTTATAACCATATAGGTTTGTTTACTGTCTACTTGTTCTAGGTGTCATGTGCATTGCATCTAATTATATTTCAAAGTCTCACAAAATACTTTTATAATTTTTGCTTTCAACAGTTATATACATTTTTTAAAAACTGAAGAAAGGTCATATAAAGCTAAAAAGTTTCTGCACATCCAAGGAAACAATAAAGTGAAGAGAGACCCACAAAATAGAGAAAATATTTGCCAACTATCCATCTGACAAGAAATTAATAACCAGGATATATAAGGAACTCAAACAACAAAATAGGAAAAAAATCTAATAATCCAATTAAAATATGGGCAAAAGATGAATAGACATTCCTCAAAAGAACAGATATGTATGGCACACTGGTATATAAAAAGGTGCTCAAAATCACTGATCATCAGAGAAATGCTAATAAGAACTATAATGAGATATGATATCACCCCAGTTAAAATGGCTTTTATCCAAAAGACAGGCAATAACAAATGCTGGAGAGTATGTGGAGAAAGGGTAACCCTCATATACTGTTGATGGGAATGTAAATTAGCACAGTCACTATGGAGAATAGTTTAGAAGTTCCTCAAAATACTGAAAATAGAACTACCATATGATCCAGCAATCTCATGCTAGGTATATATCCAAAAGAAAGGATTTCAGTATATAGAAGAGATGTCTGCACTTCTATGTTTATTGCAGCACTATTCACAATAGCCAATATTTGGAATCAACCTGTGTCCATCAATAGACAAATAGATAAGGAAAATGTGGTATATAAACACAATGGAGTACTATTCAGCTGGAGGACATTATCTTAAGTGAAATAAGCTAGGCACAGGAAGAGAAACTTCACATGTTCTCATTTATTTGTGGGAGCTAAATATTAAAATGATTGAACCCATGGAGATAGGGAGTAGAGTGATGATTACCAGAGGCTCGGAAGGGTAATGGTGGAAAGGGGGAAGTGGAGATAGTTAATGGGTACAAAAAATATAGTTAGAATGAATAAGTTCTAGTATTTGATAGCACAACAGGGTGACTACAACAATAATTTATTATACATTTCAAAATAACTAAAAGAATATAATTGGATTGTTTGTAACACCAAGAAAGGATATTACACATTGTATGCCTATATCAAAATATCTCATATATCCCATAAATATATACACCTATTGTGTACCTTCACTTTTTTAGATTAAAAAAAGAATAAAAGAAAATAGTCTATTTAACCAGATATTTATCATTTCTGTTGTTCTTTCTCCATTTCTGAAGTTTCAGGATTCCCTGTGATATTATTTCTCTTAAGCCTAAAGAAATTCCTTTAGTATTTCATTTGGAATAGATCTGCTGTTAGCAAATTCTCTTAGCTTTCCTTCATCTGGTAAGGTCTTCATTTCCCATTCACATCTAAAAGATGTTTTCATTGGCTATATGATTTTGTGTTGACAGTTTTTTTTCTTTCAATATCTTAAAGATTTGTTTTGCTGTATTCTGGTTTTCATGTTTTCTGATGAGGAAACTTCAATCATTTGAATTCATGCTCACTTTATGTAATGTTTGGTATTTACCACTTTGATCATGATCTAATCCTAATTTTCTTTGAGTTTATTATTTTAAAAGTTTTCTGAGCTTCTCCTTATAGGACTCAAGTGACAAGGATGTTATAACTTGATGTTTTTCCCACAGGCACCTAGAGTTCTGTTATTTTTTTCAACATTTTCCCTTATGTTTCTTAACTAACAAATAAATTAATTAATAGATAATTTCTGTTGGGCTATCTCCAAGTTCCCAGTCTCTTTCGTCTGTTTTCTTCATTCAGCAAGTAAACTCACCAGTGAATTTTAAAATTTGTATCTATTATATTTTCTTGTTCTAATATTTTCATTTTTGAATTTTTTAATTCACTGCTGAAAATTACTATATTTCAATTTATTTCCAGTGTGTTTACTTTTAACTACACCTACAACTAAAGGATAGTTATGTTATTTGCTATAAAGTCATTCTGTGTAATTCCAACATTTGGGTTGCCTTGTGGTTAGCATTAATTGATTGTTTTTTTCCTTGATAATTCATCATAGTTTCTTGGATTATGTATAATTTTTTGGAGTATACACTATGCATTTTTGATATTATTCTGTGAGATTGTAGGTTCTATTAAAAGCCTGTTGACAATGTTGTTTATTTATAAAATGTTCCATTGCCAGCCACAATGGATAAGCCCACTGTAGCTTAACTCCCCAGCTGATTATAACTAAAACTTCTAAACAAAATATAGAGTTATTGTTTTTAGCAGGTATTTGACATATTTAGTGACTTATTAAAATTTTTCTTACGTTTTTGGTTTCAAAAGGTGATTAGTGGTTTTAATATCAGTTTAGTTTCTAAACCTTTGCTACCTTGCTTTGAACCTGTGCCACTCGTGTCACCAGGGATTAGTCAGAAACCAAGAGGTGGTGCTTTATATTACAGCTCAATTCTTGAAGTTTTTTCTGTGTTACTTTGGGGTTTTCCTATGCATTCACAGCTCAGAGATGAGCTCAGGAGTTTAGCTAATTTATACGTAGAATTAGGAAATTTCCTTCTTCTGCCCTCTTTTCTACTGGATTCCCCTACATTTTCTGTTTTGCAGGGGATGTTTTGCCCAATCCTCTGACCAAAAAGATTAGGTTTGTCTTGCAGTCTTAGTTGCCTGTGGTACCCCCAGATTTCTGTTACTGGAGTTCACTCTCAGGCCTAGTTCATGAAAGAAAAGACAAAAAAAAAAAAACTCCCCAAAAATTATACTCACATGAGTTTCATTTTTCAGTTTTGACTTTCCCTCTCCAACCTGCCTGCTTTTTTATCCTATTCAGGTAATTACTTTCTGTATTTTGTCTACAGGTTTTAGTTGTAATCAGTTAGGGAATTAAGCTATCGTATGCATATCCATATTGGCTGGCAACAGAACTTTTTATAAACATAATTTTGGATGGTTACATTGTAATTCACTTTATGGATATTTTAAACTTTAAAATGGCTTTTCTATTTAGGAACATTTGAGTTTCTTCTTTGGTTCTTCTAAGTAGCATTACAGAGAATATTATTAAAATAAACATTTCTCTATATCTGATTATTTCTTTAAAAGAAGTTCTTATAAACCAAATCACTAGATCAAAACATAAGAAAGCATATAATTCACTAGGTCAAAGCATTTTTACTGCCAAGGCATTTTGACTTTATCTTGGAAGTGATAACATATGTGCTGTAATGACATTATCAGTGTTGTGGTTTACACAAAAAGCTCTGGTGGCTAGAAGAATGAGCTGAAAGGGAAGAAGGAGGTGGAAAAATCATTCAAAAGTCAATTACAATGTTTTGAGTTAGAAACTCTAAGTGTACGAACTAAGGCATTGTTACTAGACATGAAGGGGTGGGGGCAATGTCTCCTTTTTTTGACACAGAATCTTGCTGACAGAGAAGATAGGATTCCAGTATAAGTCCTGGGTGACCTAGGCTTCGGATGACTCAGAGACCAAGAGAACAGGAGGCAGGATGAAGAATAAAAAGCGTGTACTTGGAATTTTGTGAGGGAAGTGGTTTTGCCACAGGAAATCCAGGTTTCAGTGGGAATGAGGAGATAAATGGATCTTACGTGGAAGGCTTTAAGAAAACAAGAACATTTCTTTGAAATGGGGCATGATGGCATAAAATAAGATAAAAATAATCGAGGAGAAAACAAAAGGAAAAGAGGAGATCTAAGCTGAATAGAAATGAAGGTTTGAGAGGAGGTGGGTGATGACATAGAAAATTTGCAAGTTGATAGGAATGAAAGAACAAACTTAAGAATGAAAAACCTCCAGTACCCAGTAGGTCTGTGGTCAGAGGCGGTTCCTTGTGAATGCCACTTTGTTCCCCAGATGACTGAGAAGGTCTTAATGCCTTAGCAGGAAATCTGCCCCTGCCTTGTGGTGAGGTCACTGGCAGTTTACTTTGCCTCTTTGCAAACAAAATCTATCTTTGGTAACAGGCTAGTAACTACTCTTGGTTCCCAAACTCCCACCCTTCCCTACCTCAAATTGTGTAGCCTCCATCCCCATCCATAGGCTGAAGCCTCTGTTACTCACAAATTCTGATAGCATTCAAAGAACTTTGAAGTCATCATCTTACAATATGTATGATCTTCAGGAATTTCCTCAACTGCCTGTGGCTATTTCCTCATCTGTAAAATGAAAAGGCCAGATGAGTACCTCAAACATACTTTGTGGCTCACTCTGAAATTATAACCTCAGCATAATCATTTTTATAAATCTATATTGTATACATTTGGAGAATATAACTAAAATAAGCAGCTTGGGGAATGACTCAGTGCTTGACCATAAAACCTTTCTGTATGTATCATTACTAGACTAAGCAACAGCTTGCAGGCTAAACTATGAATGTTAGACAGATACTTCTAAGGGGCAAACTGTGAGCTAGAAGTTGTGGATGTGGAAGGAGAAGCAGTGCTAAATCTTTCTGACCCAAGTTATAGTCACCAAACTGATGATTTTGGAATTAGCAGCTAATGGTATCTGTTTCTCAATTGAATAGTAAAACTTGGTAGTGAAACCAGAGTGAATAAAATTCTGAATCTTTATTACCTAATACAGGGGCAAGTCAAACACAGACAGCAATTAGGAAATGATTGTGTGGTGAGTGAGTAGGGAAATAAAAATTATCACACTGTTTCAGAAGTTAACAAAGTCACTTTGGAGGGCCTCATGAAGTATTCCTTATAGCTATACCAGACGAATATTTAGGTGTGGCTTTGCTGGGTTTAGAATATTATGATGTTTTCAGGCCTCCTGAATGTCTTCCTAATATCCTGGCTGCATAGGCCCCTTGTTTAGGACTTCCCAAACCTCCCCCATGACTCAGCGACTAAAGGTATATAATGCCTGGAGTACCCTGCTCTTACAAAGTGGCTAATATTGATATCTGTGTGTCTGGCCTATGCAGATTATTACTCATTTTGTTTTTATCTCCTGCCTATACCTAGAACTGCTTTGTTTTTCTAAAAAAAAAAAAATCACTGCATTACTAACATTAAAACATCAAGATATTTCAGATAAAATAGAATTCAGATGGAATTCCCTACTTTTTCTTGACAAATCAGAAGATCCAATAAGATTGGGTCTGTATTCCTACATACAAATAACTATCTGGAGTTGCATAGTTCCTGCCATCTTTAGATCAACAGAACTCCTTCCTTTCCCCAGAAAAAGCAGAGGCCCATGTACTTTACTTATCTGCCAAACTCCTAAAGGAGGATGACCACATTTCCTAGTCTGCCTGTAAGAATCTCAGTTTACTCTGTTGACCTATGATTCATTAATATTATCCCCTTTTGTTTTAAAACATGGCCTGGTTGGAATGAACAATGCTGAGGACTCTGAATCTGTACTCTCTAAGGAAAGGATGCAATCGACTATCAAAAATTGTATGCCTAAATGATACTACTTTTTATTTCAGATAAAATTACTTACATAAAAACTTTATTAAGCATCCACTACTTTCAAAGCACTGTATTAGAAGCTGAGGATAGTGTGAGATCAAAAAGAGACACGATTTCTTTTCTTAATAATTATGGACTCTATTGAAAAAGATAGACAACTACAAAATAATTAAAATATGATTAGTAATAACTTAGAAAAAAGACATAGACAAGAACCTAATCTTATCTAGACAAACTAGAGGTGGCCTCTAGATAGAAGCTGAGACTTTACTTTTCCCCTCTCAGATTGGAGGAGAAGAGAATGGGGAAAGTGTGCTCCAGAGAGGGAGAAGTGCATGCTTGAAGATCTAACACGATAATATGGCAGGTTCAAGGAATAGAAAAATATTTCAGTGTCACTATAGAATAGGTTGGTCTAGTAGGGATAAATGATGCAGGTGGGGACTCACAAGCTGTGTTAAAGGATTGTTCATTCATTATTAGGTCAATGGGAAAATATTTGGGCAGGATAGTGTTAATACCATATTTATGTTTAGGAAGATTATTCTAGATCAAGTACGCAGAATAGATGGAAGCATTAGGAGGCAGTTACAGTAATCTAGGGAGATAATGATGGTATGGCTTAGAATACAGTGAGATGGAGGGAAATGAGATCTAAGAAGTATTAAGGGGATAAAACTGGGAATATGCAGCAGTTAACACAAATATTGGAGACAAGGAACAGGGAGGGATAAAAGATAGCTCTTAGATATATGGCTTGGAAAATGAAGTGGATGAATCTGCTTTGCTGCCTTTCATTGAGATAGGGAAGATGATATATATACATATATGGAAGGAAGCCTGATGAGTTAGTTCTGGACAAGCTGAGTGTGAAGTGCTGTGAGACACATGGGTGAAAAAGTCCAATAGATAGTTGAAAATATATGCAATTGGATTGTAAATCCAGACAATAGCCTGGGAGTATAGGTTTAGGAGTCATCTATGAATTAAAACAAACTTGGTACATATAAATAGAAAGAATCATGATGCAAGTGATAAAACTTACAAAAGACTGTATTAAGTTCTAGCAAACATTATTTGATTGGACAAATACCTATTGAGTATTTATTATGTATAAAACACAAAAGTAATTCGAAGAATTAGATTGGACAATAGCTGGGGTTATGGGGTTGAGAGGGTTTTATTTGTTTTAGACAAACGACATATTGATTATGTTTAAATGTTCATGGAAAGAAACCAGTAGAAAGTGAGAAGAAGGTGACTGGTGAGAAAGTACAAAGAAGATTATGATCAAGGGAGGTTAAGAAGAGTTGAAAAAATGAAAATTAGCAACTCCAGATATTGAGTTAAAATTATTTCCTCCAAAGAGAGTGTTGCCTATTAATTACAGACTGTGTGATTAGTTTTTCAAGTAATGTAATACCAAATACAAACACTCTCTGGTACATTTAAAGTCCATTTACATAAAAACCATTCTCCTGTCAAAAAGATATTTCTTCATGTGAGCTTGTCTTCCAGGTCACCAAACTGACGACATCTTCAGTGCTTTATGAAGTTAAATATGCTTACTTGGAATATTGCTGGGTCTATCAACAGCTACTTTTATCCCCTCTCCATTCCTTCTTTACCTCCTGGATTTTTGAAAGGTAGCTCTCAAGTTCCGTCACAATCTTTCTGATGCTCACATCCCATGCTCTTACAAATAGTTTCTGAATTCTTATTAAGTAAATCTAACATCATGGTGAAGTACCAGTCTACACACACTAAAGCAATGGCAATCAAAGCATTGCCAAAGTCTTTATTCCTGAAAGTCTGGAAGTAGAAGTTAAATCATTAACTGACTTCTATTCTAATTTGGCCATTGAAGCATGGTTTCATTTTTTTCTGGTGACTAACAGAATCAACAAGCCACAAAAGTTCAGTCAACTTAGGCAAGATACCAAATAAAAGAGAACAACATCACTTTTCTAAAAAGCCCCTTCTTTCAGGGAGCTCAAAGGACATCACATGCATGAACTCATTAATATCTTATAATTTTCTCACACTGTGAAAAGCATTTTAGAGTTAAAGCAAGGAGCTATTTTAATAGTCTTTGGAAAGTTTATCAGTAAAAGTCTGAACTAAAACAAAAATTCCTAATTCCCTTGGTGGTCTAACACTGGTTACACTGAGAACATTCCCATGCTAGAACATTAAGATTATTGCAAAAAATAATATAATTATTTGGCATTTTGAATAAAACATCACTGAGGCATTGAAATATAAATTACATTTTTATAGTTAGAGTCGTCTGATGTCAGCATCCATCATTATTTCCAAAATAATCTGTTCTTCTCTGATCCCTGTTCTATCCAGAAGAGAATGAAGACAGACTCTGGAATCATACAGAGGCAATTCCATTCCTAGCTTGGCCACTATAGGATCTTAGATATTTTATTTAAGTTCATTTTTTAATCTGTAAAATAGGAAAAAAATACTCTCTCATACAGTTGCCATGAACATTAAACAAGGTTATGAAATGACCTGACTCACAGTTGAAACTCAGGAAGTATCCAGTTTTCTTCCTTTTTCCAAATGGAAATGAAACTTCTAGGCTAACACACATTCTCCCTTTCCTGCATCATTCTTTCCCACTGTTCCCCAGACAATCATTGTCCTTTACACATTTCCGAAGCCAGATTCCCTACTCCATCTCTGATTCTTTTATCTTTTATTTTTCAGCTGGCATATAGCATCTGTATAAAGAAAGTAGGTTATATTACTTTTAGGAAGCCAGAACACAATTTATAGAAACCAATTACTTTCATCTCCCTAAAAACATTTTTCAACAGCAAGAGCTCAAGTCTCTAATAAGGTATACTGCATCAATAAACTGAAGAGTTTGGTTCAGAATTTTAAATTTTTAATAAAGAAAGTTATACAATATTATAGTTGTTATGTTAATTTGGCACTGATTTTAAAATCTGGTATAGTATGCACTCAATAATTTAGAGATGAATTTGTAAATTGTCCATATTTCACCAGCTCCTTTATCTATTGGATAGTGGAAAACTAATTCAGATATCCCTTTATAGGTGACTTTCAAATTTATAGAATTATTTCTTTGGGAAACAAATTCTTTTTTCTGACTTATATTGAAAAGTATAAATTTTGCTTTTGAAATGTGATCTCTAAAGACAGAAAACAAGGTTGCCAGGACAGGGGGAGAGGGTACTTCTTCTATTGAATATAAAAAACTATTTTGTGTTCAGCCATTTGAGGGGTGGGGATAGGATGGAAATTGAGGCTAGCCCAACAATCATTGCTCCCTTAATTTCTATTGGGCAAAGAAGGCTCAGTATTGATCCTGATCCACATCAATCATTGCAATTATGCATTCATGTGGATGGTTTTCAAGCAACACCCAGAGATCATAAGATTGTATACCATGAAAAATAATTAAGTATTACAGTATTATTTTAACATTTTGTTATCATTTTTTCCTGTCTTGGTGAACCTTATAGAAAATATCCCAGTTCTTCAGTGATTTGATAGTATTTCTTACTTATGTGACTATTAGAGCATCAGTTGATTGAGGTAAAAACCTGGGCAGGTTTTTTGTCTCCATAATTTGCACCTATAACAATTGTTGAGAAAATATCGGGTAACTGAATAAATACATTAGTGGATAACTGAATAAAAGCACTAATGATATTGATAGTGAATATTCACTCACCGGCTTTAAGAATTCCTCATTGGCAGGTGCCTGTTCTTTCTGGGCACTCCAGCCTATTTGATTTCATTTAACATTCTAAGGAAGAAGAACAGAGAGACCAGTTACAGACAATTAAAGAACCAGCAGAATCCCTGAATATCTTTGCATTTATAGAAGTTATCAGCTTTTATTGATGGCCTTTTCTAGCACGGAGACAGACCAACTAAAGACTAACGGTGTTTAAAACTAGTGGTGCTCATTACGGCTGATATTACAGAGTATAAAGAGGCATATTTCCACCTTTAACATCGATACATCTACTTAATGTACTTGTTGAATTTATTCCTAAAATAATTCCTTCAAATAATTTATAATGATTGCTTTATCTTCAAAGCATATACAGGCATTTAATTATATGATGGTACACAGTGTTTTGGGGGCTTTGTTTTGGTAAATAAATTGCCAATCAGGGCCGGGCGCAGTGGCTCAAGCCTGTAATCCCAGTACTTTGGGAGGCCGAGGCGGGCGGATCACAAGGTCAGGAGATCGAGACCATCCTGGCTAACACGGTGAAACCCCGTCTCTACTAAAAATACAAAAAAAAAAAAAAAAAAATTAGCCGGGTGAGGTGGCGGGCGCCTGTAGTCCCAGCTACGCGGGAGGCTGAGGCAGGAGAATGGCATGAACCCTGGGGGGCGGAGCCTGCAGCGAGCCGAGATTGCGCCACTGCACTCCAGCTTGGGTGAAAGAGCGAGACTCCGTCTCAAGAAAAAAAAAAAAAATTGCCAATCAAGGGACTAAAACCTGAAAATGTAAGTCTCAACTAGTTTTATAGTGTGGGAAAATGACTAACATATAAGAAATGTTTACAACAATTACACAGTTGACTTAGCAATTGGCTGCAGACAATTGTCCAATTTATGGGGAATACACATTTATCTAATTTCTCACCATATTAGCAAGACAATATATTCAGTGAATCAAAGAATATAGCCTATAAATTGCCTTAAAAATGGTTACTGTTGCCTTTCCTTAGGCAGACTGTTCTGGTATCTATCAAAGTGATGCTTTAAAAGGAACAACTCTTCTTGATAATTGCATTAAAATAATATGGAATTAGAAATTTTCATACTTCAAATTTTAGATTTTATGTAACGTCTATATATATTTGTTTATATAGACATATATAGTTCATATACATGTGTATGTAAATATGTGTGTGTGTATCAGCTTTCCATTTCAGTGATCTATTTTTTTTTAATTAATTCATTTCTCTGGTTGAGTGATGTCTCTGTTTTAGAGAATACAGTTTGTGTTTTTGTGATAGAATTATTGTTCCAGAAATTGATGGAATGTATTTAAAGCTATTGTAGCACTTACATAGTTCTGGAGGATTTGGGGCATATTTAAATATATTTTTCTATGTTTTTGATTTTAGAAATTTTCTTTGATATGTGACTGCTAGATTAAGGCATAATACGGTGATTTCTTCTCAATATTTGTAAGAGAAGTGCTTATTTTAACTTATGAGGAAACAATGCTTACCATAGCAATTTAAAAGTTTATCTGGGTAGATGAGGTTAGCAAAAGGCAAAATCACTAATGTGAATACAAACCCTTTTGTTGAAAATATTTTAATGTAAAAACTGGACCTTACCTGTATGTCATTGTTGGGCAAATGCAGCTCTTGGTTGTGACTTCTGCTCAGCCAGTTCCCTGTTCTCTCTTTCCTTTCTTCCCAGCAGCCCTAGAAATACAGCCTCCTTACTCTTTCTTATTAAAACTCTCACCATGTAATCTCTTTCTTCATGGTTGTCTCTACCCATGATTGATTGTGAATGTTGGCCTTGTACCCTAACTTGTTCAATTCTATTGAAAACCAACATTCAAACCCTTGCCCTTTTAAGACTTTGGCCACAAGTCTTTAATCTAAGAAAAGCCTTGGGGAAAGCAGAACCCTGGAGTGGTTTCCTTGGGGGCATTTTCTCTCCAGCTTTTACAGTGCAAGTAATAACTGCACTTTATCTCACTCGATTATCACAATGGGAGGTTATTGTCTCCCTTCGTTTTACAGATGAGGAAAAGACAGCAACAGGAGACAACTGATTAGCCTATTAATCTCTTCTGTATTAGAATTAAATTAGACTCTGTATTAGATTCTGTATTAGAATTAAATTAGAGCTCTCTAGCTCTAAGTCTGGAACTCATTGACATATATGCACATTTGTATAATTTGTATTATATTGTATATTATATTTGTATAGTTTGAAGTCTATCTTTTTGAAGTGTAATCTGTGGTTCCAAGCAGTATGTAACATTTTCCAGACTTCAGGAGAATGCGAGAAGCGTAGCCACATGTAGAAGCAAGGTTCTGGAAGGTAGGTTGTATCTTGTCATGAGGTTTTCCATCTGCATCAGAATTCCTAAAATTCTAGGTGAGAAAAATGTTAAATTGAGGGGGAATATTTTATTAGGTCTAGCCTGGGAAAGAGAGAGAGCACATGGAATTGTAGCTGGGGGTCAATGTATATAAACTCTTTTACAGGACACAGCAAAGGTGCATGTGTTGGGGAACACTAGCTAGCAATAGCTTCTGACATTTGGTCTCTTGATGAGTCAGCTCAGAGTTTCTAAAATAGAAAACTGTAAACAGTAATGTGGACTGTGGGACTGAAAAGAT
Organism: Symphalangus syndactylus; assembly: GCF_028878055.3. Classification (NCBI taxonomy): domain Eukaryota; kingdom Metazoa; phylum Chordata; class Mammalia; order Primates; family Hylobatidae; genus Symphalangus; species Symphalangus syndactylus. The sequence continues at coordinate 34,731,521 of NC_072443.2, read as the reverse complement.
GTGCTTAATCAAAGTACAGTGCCAGCCCAGATCACAGAACAAGACCTTTTCTCCCCGAGACACATAGAACTTTCACCTTCTTTTGCATTAATGTTTCTTGATAGCATCTGGGCAGCAATTGTGGGGGCAGCAGCAGCAATGGTGGGGGCAGCAGCATTGCCAGAAAAAACCTCCCTGAGAGCAGGGAAGAGGGCTGGGGTCAGGAGTCAGGTTGGGGTAGGGTGAGGACAGATTTGCCATGATAGCCTGCCCCTCCAGGATTGAGACCATTGTTCTCTTTCATTGCCCACACACTAATCTCAGAAAGTCTTACTTAATGCAATTCAACCCTCAAGCCCTTACACCAAATTCTTACTATTCACGGCAATTATGCAACAGAATAACCAACAATTTCATATATCTTTAAAAATGTACCACAAAATTTGCGTACCATGTTCAAACATTGTAATGATGCTGCATATGATGAATAGATTAAATTAATAATTATTACTTATATTGTGATTCTTTTAGTGTTGTTAAAGTAATATCTAGATCTATCTGGTAATTTTTAAGTGCTTCTTTGTTCATAAAAAGTTATTTTTTCTTTGAAAATATTTGCAAATATCAAAATAAAAGATACAGGAGTTTGAGGCTAGAAGCCACTATACTCCAACCTGAGTGACAGAGTGAGATTCTAACAAAAAACATGTATAAATTATAGTTTTAAAAGATCAAAAACTACCTGTTGGGTACCATCCTCACTATCTGGGTGACAAAATTGTTTGTACACCAAACCCCAGTGAGACACAATTTACCCATGTAACCATGAACCTAAAAGTCGAGAAATTAAAAATAATTTTTAAACATTAAAATTTTAAAAAATTACTATTTCACAACTGAGTGGTCATGTGCTGGTGTCTTAATTATGTCTTTTATTTTCTGTATTAAGATGCTTTGACATCTGGGGCCTTAGAAGGACTGCTTCTCCCGGGGCTAGCCAATTCACAGAGATAGTAAACAACTAGCCTATGAGTGCACTTTTCAAATACAAACCAGCCAACCTATAGCCCACACACCAACTACCTTTACAGGTTTCTCACACTCTAAGTCACTATTCATCTGAATTACTCCAGGGCCAGATACCAGACAACTAAGGGCAGTTCCTATGCCCTAGAGCCCACTGAAATCCAAAGTAGCCAATCCTAAGCCTGCCTATTCATCTCACTCCTTATTTCTCATGAAAACTGCAATAAAGGGTCTGGTCCACAGTTCTTCCCTCTCCCTCTGCCTCCTGATCAACCCTGGTGTTTCCCTGTGGCCTCCTGTGGCATGGTGTACCCTCTCCTCTTGGAAACTGCGAGTAATAAATTATGTTTTCAATGGCAGCCATTTCCTGATCTGTTGGTCTTATTATTCTTCAAATTTATATTAATACACTACATTTTACAACACTAGTTAATGTAAAAAAAAAAGTGGCATCATGCTTCCAGTCTCTGGAAGCATGTGTCCTCCATCGAGTTCTTTGTCCTTCTCTTTCTCCTCATTCTGGTGTCTGAGCTGATTATTATGTTTCTTTCTGGGTCCAGATTTCTTCAATGGTGGGGATTTTCCTAGCACCAGTCATGAAAACAAGAGGACAAACAAAACGTGCAGTGTGTCTCTTTTATGGTGTAATCAACAGAAGATGCTCAAGAAATTTCAGAAACCTTTGTTTGTGCCTCTAATGGTTCAAAATAGAAGAATTTAACCAGCACCAATAAAAATTGATATAAAAAACTGATCTGTGGAGGAAATTTTGTGCCAGCAAGCAACATACTGAAGTGAGGATATCAAATTAGGGGTCTAATTACTCATTATGTGACTTAAAGTGGACATCTGATTACAAAGAAAAAAAAAAATGAGCTTGGTTTCTGAAACCAGAATAAAAGACCAGAGAGGAAAAGCAGTAAGAAAAGCAGTAAGTCAATTTTGAAGACAGGCTGCTTGGCCATGGATAAAGTGGTTCTTATGTTTGCCCTTTGTTGACATTACCCTGGATCCAAAGAGCTGGGTGGGGCTATGTTTACAGAAGTGGTTAGGGAACACCAGTAGGAAGACTGAGGAAAAAAAAAAAAAAAGACTTATGAAGATGTGTGAGACTGATTAATATAATTAACTTGGAAGGGAACACACATTCCAAACACAGACCTAAAATATTATCCCCAAAATTACTAGCAATGTGAACTGGACAAATTGCAAAAAAATTCTCTAGGTCTTAGCTATATTATTGCGGAAAAAAAGATATAATAACATGTTAAATATAATAACCTGTTAGTCACACAGTTTTGATCAATGCTACCAAAGATTAAGTAAAATTAAGGAAGATAACTAATCAAACCAGGTGATACAGTTCTACATATGCAGTAGGTACTCATAAAGGTTCTTTCTTTTTATATTGATTATAACACTAAGTAGCTGTATGACTTTGATCTCTGTGCCTTACGGTATTCACTATAATTATAGAAACTACTTCAAAGTTTGTTTTGAGGATTAAATGAGGTAACACACATAAATCTGCTTTAAAAAGTATCTTTTACAAGCATTAAATAATGTTAACTATTTTTCTTTTCTTGGAATTGCCTCAAAAAATTGTACATTCTTTCTAAAAAATCCAAAGAGGTTATATTTAGAAGTGGTTATATCTATATCTATATTTTATAGGTTATAGATTTCAAATGTTACTATAAAATAATATCTTACATATTTGTGTGGTCTATAAACAATTCTTAAATTGGGAGATAAAAATGCTAACACAAAGAATGCAATGACTGAAGACACAGATCTAGTGTGATCATAGATCCCAGTTGATTCTTTATCAAAAAAATGTGTCACTTGGAAGATGCAAAAATCAGGATGTCTAAAAAATAGTGTTTGGAGTAATGGCCAAGTATTTGTTATGATAAAATATTGAGAGAAGGACTGATGTGCTGATCGAGGCTCAGAATTTGGAGGCCAGAAGAATTTCTCTGAATCTCTACATCTTCCCAGGGTTCCTGTGGAGAAAGGAAGAAAGAATGAAAACACTCAAGCAGGCTTTTTGTGTTTCTCCCTCATATTAGTTTGCTTAGGGCTTCCATAATAAAGTACCACAAACCAAATGTGATGTTGAATTTTATGTGTCATCTTGATTAGGCTAAGAGATGCCCAAGTAGCTGGTAAAATGTTATTTCTGGGTGTATCTGTGAGGGTATTTCTGAAAAAGGTTAGCATTTGAATTGGTAAGCTGAGTAAAGAAGACTGCCCTCAGCAATATGAGTGGACATCATGCAATCTGCTGAGGACTCGGAACCAAAAGGTGGAGAAATGGCAAATTCACCCTCTGCTTGAACTGCAACGTCCATCTTCTCTTGCCCTCTGACATTGGTGATCCTGGGTCTCAGGCCTATGGGTTTAGACTAGAGCTAAACCACTACCTTTCCTGGGTTTCCTGCATGCAGAGAGCAGATCATGGGGCTTCTTAGCCTCCATGATCACATCAATCAATGCCTCATAATAAATCTCTATATAGTTTTGTTTATGTGATTTGTTTCTCTGAAAAACCCTGATTAATACACTGGGTGACTTAACAGAAATGTATTATCTCACAGTTCTGGGATGTAGGTGTTCTCAGATCAAGGTGTCTCAGGTCAAGGGTTGGTTTTTTCTGAAGGCTGTGAGAGAAAATTTGTTTCGTGCTTCTTGCCTAGCTTCTAGTGATTTGGTATTCCTTGGCATTCTTTGACATTCCCTAATCTTTGGTGTTCCTTAGCTTGTAGAAGTATCTCTGTGCTGCTGCTTCAATCCCTGCTTTCATCTTCACATGTGTTCTTCCTGGTTGTATGTCTCTGTGTCCGTATTTTTCCTTTTTATAAGGCAATTGATTATACTGGATTAGGACCATCTTACTGACCTCATCTTAACTAATTATATTTGCAATGACCCTATTTTCAAATAAGGCCACATTCTGAGGTACTAGGGGTTAGGGCTTCAACATATACATTTTGGGAGGGCACAATTAAACCCATGTGCCTCTGTTTAGGGCAAATTAGTTGGTGATGTTGCTAGGAGGTACTTGGAATCAGGAAATTAGGCAGGAGATAAGTATCAAGACTCCATAGCAGTAATCAAACTAATGTCAATACTTACAGAAAACACACATGCATTCTTACCTCCCTGGCTTGGTATAAGTCATCCTCTCACCTAGAAAACCCTTCCTGGTTTTCCTTTTATTCACATCCTGTCCTTTAAAACTGAGATCAGTTTCCACCTTCTCCACTAAGTGTTCTTTGATAATACCAAACTTTTTGAATTGTTTCTACTACCTCTAAATTCTTATAGCCCTGTTAGGAGCATTAATCTGTTACTTCATGCATGCAAACCTATATCATTGAATTATATCTAATTGATGATATTCAACCATTTTGATAAAAAATGGCAAATTTATGTTTCAATAATTCAACTGTTGTATTGGATCATAATAGTTAAAAGGCTGGGACTCAGAACTCAGAGTTTATGCCAAATAATAGATCTGGGATCCAGACCCTGGGCATGGCTCTTAACAGCTTATGCCTCAATTTTCTCATCTGTAATATGGTGATGATAATATTACCAATTTCATGGAGTTGCTGGAAAGATTAATGAGCTAATTTATATAAGTTTATTATGCTCTAATTGTGGTAGGATACTTTATAATTATAAGCTATTGTTGTTATTACTGTTATTTACTTAAGATTCATGTTTTATCACCACAGGGTTTTAAATATTATAGAGATTATAGTAATATTTGTAGAAATAACTGATTGAATAGATAATGTGTTTTTTCTTCAGCTTTTAAACAATTTTATTGTATATATTTAAGGTGTACAACATGATGTTTAATATACATGTAGAGAGTGAAATGGTTACTATAGTCAAACAAATTAACATATTCATTGTCTCACAGTTACTTATTTTGTGGCAAGAACATCAAATATCCACTTTTTTTAAGCAAAAATCCCAAATACAATACAATATTTTAAAATATATTTCTCATGTAGTTTTGCTCATCCTATCTATCTGCTACTTTGTGTCCTTTGACCTACATCTCCCCATTTCCTTTCCTCATCCTACCCTTGGTAACTACTGTTTTATTTTCTATTTCTGTATTTGACTTTTTTTTTTTTGGATTCCACATATATTGTGAGATCACGCAGTATTATTCTTTCTGTGTCTGGCTTATTCATTTAGCATAATGCCATCCAGTTACATCCATGTTGTGGCAAATGGAAGGATCTACTTTTATTTTAAGGCTAAATAATATACCATCATATATCTATACCACAGTTTCTTTACCCACTTGTCTATTACTGGACACTTCAGTTGTTTCCACATCTTGTATATTGTGAATAATGCTGAAATAACATGAGGGTACTGCTATCATTATGAAGTGGTGATTTCATTTCCTTTGGGTATATACCCAGAAAAGGGATTGCTCTTTCCATAAACTTCTGTATAGAAATAATGACCTATCTGAAAAAAAAAATCAAAACAATCCCATTTATGATAGCATCAAAAAATAAAAATACTTAGGAGTAAACTTAACCAAGAAGGTGAAAGACTTACACACTGAAACCTATAAAACATTGATTAGATAAATTGAAGAAGACCCAAATAAATAAAAAGATATTCCATGTTTATATATTGGGAGAATTAATGTTGTTAAAGTGTTCATACTTTATAGAGTGATATATAGATTCAGTGCAATTCCTATCAAAATTTCAATGGCATTCTTCATGGAAATAGAAGAAAAATTCTAAAATTCATATGAAACCATAAAAGACCCCCAAATAGCCAAAGCAATTCTGAGAAAAACAAAGTTAGAGGCATCACACTTCTTGATTTGAAATTATATTACAAAGCTATAGTAATAAAAACAAACCTAAGCTTTCTATTCTGTTCCACTGGTGGAACAGAATGGAGAGCTCAGAGATAAACCCAAGCATATATATGGTCATTAATTTTTTGACTGGGATACCAAGAGGACAACTGAGGAAGGAATAGTCTGTCCAATAAATGGTGCTGGGAAAACTGAATTTCTATATGCAATAGAGTGAAATTGGACCCCTATCTCATACCACACACAAAAATCAAGTCAAAATGGATAAAAGGCCATTTTTGACAGGTAGAATATAATCAAATTAAGGAGATGAAGATAACTTTATTTTGTACTTCCTTTTAAAAATAAAGCTTGAATCCAGGAAAAGTAAAACAAAAATGCTATTTGTAATTAAAGCACTTTATTAGAATAGTTCAAACTGCCAGAAAAAAACAAATAGAAAAAGAAAGTTGATAACAAAATACCATGACACTTAAAAATGTATTTTGAAATCACAAACATTGAAAATATTAATTTAAGGAAATTTTTATTGGCAGCCAAATGTTATAGGAATATTTTTCCAGAAAGATTGTTAACTAAATGGAATTTTTAATTATATAATACCAGGAATTATTCCTCCCTTTGCCTGTTTTAAACAGCTCTAAGACATTCACATCTGAGAAAATTGAGTCAAAAATACACAAAAATCAAGTCAAAATGGATGAAAGACCTAAATATAAGATCTGAAATCATAAAATTCCTAGAAGAAAATATAGGAGAAAAGCTCCTTGACATGCCAAGTTTCTTGGCAATAAATTTTTGGATATCACACCAAAAGCTCAGACTACAAAAGCAAAAATAAATAAATGGGACTATACTAAACAAAAAAGCTTCTGCATAGCAAAGAAAACAATCAATGAAGTGAAAAGGCAGGCTATGAATTGGAAGAAAATATTTGCAAATCATATACCTGTTAAAATATATAAAGAACTCACAAAACTCAATAGCAGAAAAACAAATAACCTGATTAACAAATGGACAAAGGACATGAATACACATTTCTCCAAAGAAGACGTAAAAATGGCTAGTAAGTATATGAAAAGGTACTTATCATCATAATCATCAAGGAAATGCAAACTAAAACCACAATGAGATCTCTCCTCACACTTGTTAGAATGGCTATTATCAAAAAGATAAGAGATGCCAAGTGTTGGCAAGGATGTGGAGAAAAGGAATCTTTGTACACTTTTGGTAAGAATGTAGACTAGTGCAGTTATTGTGGAAAACAGTTTTGAGGTTCCTAAAGAAATTAGAAATAGAACTACCACATGACCCAACAATCTCTGTTCTGGGCACACGCCCAAAGATAATGCTTTCTTGATTACATTCATTCTAACATAGAGCAATATACAATCTAGATACTCAATAAATGCTTGCTAAAAATTATTAATAATTCGTCCCTTATATTAATAGAAAGATGTAGTCAACAAATTGTTGCTTTGCATAAATAATAAGCTCCATAATTTAATTTGGCGATTATTATTAATCTGATTTGTTTTTCTTCACATGAAAATGTTCAATTTTAACTCACTTTTAATGAATATTTAAGTTTTTCAGATTTAAATGAAAAATATGCTCTGGATTGCAGTCTAAATTAACCATCTGTCAGTTGCAGGCTCTTGGCTCTCCCTCCTTTGAGAGTCTTGCAGTTAGTTTTCAATCATCACCAAAGAAAGAAAGGCCTTAGGCCATTCACTGTAGTGCTTGTAATGACAGTCTCCTTAAGTTTGTTCACCTGGAGTGTTGCAAGATTCACTGAAGCTTAATCATAGTCTTGTCAAATGACTGTCCACTAGCCTCAAACTACCTCAAATGTTTGGTTCCCTGACTCCTTACACTAGTAAAATTCTGTCCAAGGTTGAAACTATGGAGCTGACTTGAGGAAATTCGAATTTAAGGTTGAAATCTATTATTTTACAAAAATTTCTGTGACCTTTAGAGTAGATAGGTAGGAATTAGGCTTTGGCATCTGAAGCCCAGGTCTCTCTGATTTGATCTCACTTTCTAAAACAAGCCTATTCAATGTCAGTACTGCTAAGAAATGGATTGCAATGATGGGAGTGTTGCTATACATGGTTAAGAAGTATCTTAAATTCAACAAACAGAATACAACCCATGAACAACTTTTGGAGGTTTATCTGGTCCAGTGTTTTCAGTTTATACATTGGAACGCTGAGTGCAAGCTATCCCCCAAGGTGACAGAATGAGTAAGAGGGTTGAACTAGAATTTGGGACTCCAGTGGTTACCCTGTGACACTTTTTGGATATATCTGTTTTTCAAAGGGTTAAAATAAAAGAGTGAGACTATTGTGATGCTTAGAACTTCAACTGAAAGCGTATCTGTGAACTGTAATAACTGGAAGATTTTTAGAACTTCAACTGAAAGCATATCTCTGAACTGTAATTACTGGAAGATTTTTAGATTATTGAGATGAATGAGGCAGTGTGGAGGACAACACTGTGGTGATCTATAATCTAGAAAGTATACAAAGGAAGACATTTAAAAGAGCTCTAGGGAACTCTGTAAAATCAAGCACCATAAAATGCATTCATATTTTAATGAGATTAATATAAATATTTTGACAGGTAGAACATAATCAAATTAAGGAGATAAAGATAACTTTATTTTGTACTCCTTTTTAAAAATAAAGCTTGAATCCAGGAAAAGTAAAACAAAAATACTATTTGTAATTAAAGCACTTTATTAGAATAGTTCAAACTGCCAGAAAGAAACTTGTAGAAAAAGAAAGTTGATAACAAAATACCATGGCACTTAAAAATGTATTTTGAAATCACAAACATTGAAAATATTAATTTAAAGAAATTTTTATTGGCAGCCAAATGTTATAGGAATATTTTTCCAGAAAGATTGTGAACTAAATGGAATTTTTAATTACATAATACCAGAAAATATTCCTCCCTTTGCCTGTTTTAAACAGCTCTAATACGTTCACATCTGAGAAAATGGAGGGAGGCAATCCTGTCCAGGTAGCAGATGGCTGAATGGTGGGGGCATAGGCTGAGAGAGGAGTGATAGGATAGCTAGAGGAAAGGGCCTTGATCACACTTTCGGGAGTAATGGTCTGACTGGGAGATAATGTCAGCTGGGAGATTGGAGAGATTTCCAAAAAGAATCTGCTATAAAGTTTGGACAGAAGTAGATTATGTTTCTGTATATGGTTAGGGACAATGTTTTCTTTTGTAAACATTCTGAAAGCCTCTAGATGTGACTGCTAATTCGTATCTGCCTTGGGCAGCATTATTTGTATTATAAAAGCTCATGCTCATCATACAAAATAAAAAAATTCAGAAAAAGTTATAAAAAGAAAATTCAAAATTACTTATCTAAGTCCTCAAAAAGTACCTTCATTTACTATTTGGTGTGCTTCCTTCTCAAATACAAACTCCACTTAATATTTGGTGTGTTTCCTTCACAAATACAAATTAATCTAATTGGGAACAAAATCTATATAATTTTTGATATCATACTTTATGAGACTTAGCAAAAATTTCTCAAGAACTTTGTTTTAAAAGCTTGCCTCATTTTAGCATATAAGTTTATCTACATTTATTTAACTAGTTTACATTCAGTATTTTTGCTGCTGTGATTAGAACTACAGACAATCTTTGACTACATCTCTGGTGTTTTCCTTAGGATAGATTGCTAGGACTGGAATCACTGGGTGAAAGGATGTGAATATTTTTAAGGGCCTTGATAGACACAGCCTAGTTGCCTCTCCTGACAGATGATACCAATTAATTCCCCGTAGTAGCATGTAGAAGATCAGCCAATTTGGGTAATTGTAAAAGAGGAAACAAACTAACACAGATTGAGCCAGGTGTGGGCAGAGCTGTGTAGGGACCTCAAGAAAGAAAGAGGCTTGAAACAACGTTTCCAAACCCTGGCTGCCACTGACAAGAGATGTATTTTTTTTTCCTTAGCTTTTTATTTTGAAATAATTATAGATTCACTGGAAGTTTACAGATTACACAGAGGTACAGAGAAGACACTTGTACCCTTCACCTGGTTTCTTCCAATGATTCTATCTTACATAATTATACTATGATATCCAAACCAGGAATTTTACATTGGTACATCGTATGTCTATAGTTCTATGTCATTTTTCATATATGTGCTGATTTCTGTAACTGTTACTGGAAAGGAGTCCTGATCCAGACCCCAGGAGAGGGTCCTCGGACCTTGCACAAGAAAGAATTTGGGGCAAGTCCTTAGAATAAAGTGAAAGCAAGTTTATTAAGAAAGTAAAGGAATAAAGAATGGCTACTTTATAGGCAGAGCAGTGAAATGAGCTGCTTGACTAATTATAGTTATCTCTTGATTATATGCTAAATAAGGGGTGGATTATACATACATTTTCTGGGAAAGGGGTGGGTAATATCCCTTTTTAGACCATGTAGGGTAACTTCTGAACATTGCCATGGCATCTGTAAACTGTCATGGTGCTGGTGGAATTGTCTTTTAGTATGCTAATGCATTATAATTAGCATATAACGAGCAGTGAAGATGACCAGAGGTCACTTTCATCACCATCTTGGTTTTGGTGGGTTTTGGCTGGCTTCTTTATCACAACTTGTTTTATCAACAAGGTATTTGTGACTTATACCTTGTGCGGATCTCCTATCTCATCCTGTGACTTAGAATGCCTAGCCCCCTGGGAATGCATCCCAGTAAGTCTCAGCCTTATTTGACCCAACCCCTATTCAAGATAGAGGCACTCTGGTTCAAACTCCTCTGACATAACTACTACCAAAATCAAGATACAGAAGTATTCCATCACCACAGTGATTTCCCTTGTGACCCTTTTATAGTCACTCTTCCCACTCCCCACCATCCCTAACCCCTGACAATACTAATCTCTTTTCCATTTCTATAATTTCATCATTTCAAAAATGTTATAATATATAAATGGAATCATATAATATGTGACCTTCTGAGATTGGCTTCTTTGTTTTAACTCTTCATAATATACTTGAAATCCATTCAAGTTGTTGCATGTATCAATAGTTCATTCTTAAAATTTCTGAGTAGTATTCCTGGTATAGATGTACCACAGTTTATTCAGTTATTGAGAGAAATTTTGGTAGTTTCCAGTTTTTGGCTATTACAAATAAAACAGCTATGAACTATTATATACAGGTTTTTGTGTGAACATAAGTGTTCACTTATTTGCAATAAATGCCCAGGAATATAGTTTCTGGGTCATATGGGAAGTGTATGTTTAGTTTTCTAAGAAACTATCAAACCACTTTCCAGAATGGCTGTACCTTTCTACAATACCATTAGCAAAGTATGAGAGACACAGTTTCTCTACAGTCTGGCCAGCATTTGGTATTTTCCGAATTTTTCAATTTTAGCTATTCTCATAGATGTGGAAACATCTGGGAATTTTTTTTTTAAGTATGTTTCTTGGGCCTCATCCCAGTTTGGCCTTTGAACTTTGACCTTCAGAAACTCTGAAGAAATTGAGCATCTCTATTTTGAAAATCTCTTCAGAGGACTCTAATGTATAGCCAGGAATGAGAATCACTGAACTCCAGCAGTGGTTTTCAAAACGCAGTCCCTGGACCTGAAGCATCAGCAGTACTTGGGAACTTGTTAGAAATGCAAATTCCTAGGCCCCACACTAGACCTACTAAATCGGAAACTCTTGTGGGTGGAGTCCAGCAATGTGTGTTTTAACAAAGACCTCATGGTGCTTCTGATGCATGTTGGAGTATGAGAACCATTGACCTATAAATTAAAAACAAGAATGAACTGGTTTTGGCAGAAGACACCCTCAAATTTGAAAGGAGATGCAATCCAGAGGTGAATATGAACTTGATGGTAGTGCTACAATAAAAACTTTAGCCAAATTAAATTTAACAGAGCTTAAATGAGCAAGAACAAATTTGCAGATCAAGCAGCCTCCGTAGCCAGACAAGACTCAGAAACTTCAGCCCAGCTATGTGGTGGAAGATTTATGGACAGAAAAAGGGAAGTGACATACAGAGAATGGAAGAGAGGTACATGAACAGCCAGACTGGTTATAGCTTGGCATTCGTCTTATTTGAACACGGTTTCAACAGTTGTCCACATTGGCCTAAACTTGGTAATTGGCACAAGAGTAGGCTACACTCTGCATACAGCTCCATTTAGGTTATAGTTCATGATGTACAGAGAAACTTTTAGGCTGAACTTAAAATATGTAAAGAGGCAGCTTTACATAATCAAGAGGCTAAACTTGATTTAACAGCAGCTACTGACTTCTGGGATAGGTGATTAGGTGCCAAAGAAAGCAGAGAAGACTGTCTCAGGTCTTAAGAAAAAGTCAAGGGCCAAGGGTCTGGGTTTAGGTAGAAGCTTCGGAAACAAATTAACAAAGACTTAGAACTCTGAGGCAGTAGCTGCTTGGACTGGCTGTGGAATATATCCAGAAAGGTATTTTTTTTTTTTTTAGCATGGATTAAAACTGCTATGTTTAATTTATATTTTAAAGTTGGAACAACCTGAGGAGCTAAACTGGATTCAGGTGATATTTAACTGCAACTAAACTCTTCTATTCTAATGATCTTTAAGTTGTTATTCAAAAATCACAGCAGTTTTGTATAAGTACACTAATACTTGCTCAGACAGTTATGGACAAATGTGAAGAAATTAGGGGATGACCAGAAGAAAGGGGTAAAGGGTTGCAGGAGCATAGTCTGAGGTGGAAAGTGTTAGGGACAAGCAGTCCCAGGATCAGCCCCGCCCCCCAACCCACTTGCCAGTGCATCTGACCCTTACCCTGAATACTCTGCAGCTGCATTCCTGGACCCTTATCTAGGTGCTACAGCAAGGTTACCACACTTGCTTACAGCCCTCCAGGTGGCATGGGGGATGTCACCAGAAACGTGGATAAACCTAAGTTACACTCTCTTGTAAATTCCTATATTGTAAGCCAGTCATGAGATGTTAAGTGGTAAAGTTAACCAACAAACAACCCCAGGGTTTCTCTCCCCCATATAACCTCCTTATTTTTGTAAGCTCAGGGCTGCCTCCTCTGACTGTGGAGGAGCAGCTCGGCAGGTTAATAAACTTACTAGCCTGACCTTGGGTCTCTCTCTGTCATCGTTTCTCTCAGCTAACCTTACAGAAAGTAAACCATTTTAAATTCTGGTCCAACAGGTGGTAGCTGAATGATCTTATACAAATACATTTCATCTGTTTCTTCATCTAGGAAATGGGAATGCCTGAATCTGGCTCTGGAAAGGTAGTCCTAGATCACCCAGTGGACTTTTACTGTAAGTTTACTTATACTCTACCAAGGCTGCTTAATCACTCTATTGTCACTTGGACTATTTTGTTGCATTTGTGCTGTATAACATGTTTTATCATTGAACATGGTTTTCTTACTAAAACATGTTTGGAATGAATCAGATATAAAAGGATATTGACGTAACATGATTATGGGTTATTTTTTAAACTTCATTTAGTTGCAGAGAAGGCCAGTTTTGTTTAACAATGTATCTCCAACACCTAGAACAATTCCTGGCGCATAGTATGTGCTTAATAAATATTTGATAACAACTGAATGAACAGAAGACATACCAGTGAATATTTCTTAGGTAATAGAGTTTACCTTTGACCTGGTACAAATTTGAAGTTAAAATATTATTTTAAATGAAGAGATCTACTACACGTAGACCCACAGACCACTGTTGTCCCCTATGACATGGCACTATAGCTGGACTTTCAAGTATCTTCCCTCAGAGATTTACAGGGAATCTTTGTAAGCTTCTATTTTCCTGATCCATAAAAAAAATGAAGATTATAGCATTGTGGATGGCTTAACACTAAAGCTGTCATATGGCCAATGTTCAGGAACCAAGGTGAGCTATAGAGTGTTTGTGGGAATACCTAGCTTTGGTTTGCCTCTTTGCCTCTTAGATAATGGAGTAAACATAATTCCCTATCTAGACCAAGGAAGATTGCAGAAGGATGAATTGTCTTCCTAAGAGTGAAGGGGAAGCCAGCTGCCTATGCTATCCCTGATTCTAGAGCCAGAATTGAACTTTGGGAGTAGCTCAAACTTGAATTTGGAGTGAAGTTTCCCTATGGCATGTGTACCTTTGTTATGCCCTTCAGAGGATCATAGACTTGATTCATCGTCAGGAAAAAAACAACAACAACAAAAAACTATTCTTTTTTTATGACTGACCAGGGATCCAAAGCAGGGCACATATCTTTCTTTATACTTTACCTTAAATATTTGTTTCTCGGTGCTGCACAAAACTTCTCATAGGCACTAGAAGTCCCCTCTCCTTTTGATTTCTTTCCCCTTGTCTACTCCTCTATCTCAACTTAATCCTGTTGCAATGCCCTGTGCTCCAAGCAGGCAGCTTCTATGTTATATCAATTCTTGTATTTCTCAGAATGGAGAACCTACCAAACAAAAACACCATGATGTCTTGCTAATATCCATCAGCTTTTATAGAAGAACTTCTGTGAGTTATTGAATTTAAAGATACCCTTCCTACCAGTGGTGGGGCTAGGGTGAAACAAAAAGCTGAAACAGGCAGAGACCTGTGAATACTATCACTGCATCTCTTAGGCAGATTGAATGATACTCTCTTCATGCTCTAATAGTAGTTTGTCATTACTATCTGATGTCACTTCTGATCTCATTAAATCTTAGTGGCCACTCTAGTCTCATGCCGTGTGAAAATAAAAGATAATTCATCTTTGTCTTTTTAAAGTGACTATTGTAGGGGGGTGGTTATCCTTTAAATCTCACTCCTAACACTGAGTTTACTCACTGAAACATTAATTATTTGTGACCACCTTAGCAGGGACTTGTTAATAACAGTAAATAACCAGTTGTCAAGACAAAAATGGGACACTAGATGATTGATATTTGTGGGGGTTCTCATGAACATACAGGGGAAACACTGCCATGACAGACCTCCAGGAGCCACCAACATCACTAGGTCATGATTTCTCTTTCCTTGGGAAGCTGATGAAATTAACTGCCTGACAGCACTGCATTATTCTTAAGTGAGTTATTACAAGGATCTGTGTAGGCAGGCTATTTGCAAGAAAAAAACAGGATGCCCAAGTAAATGTTTAAGAAATGAGTTTCCCAGAAACTGAGCTTTTAGGAGTTTATTGGGTTTCTCAGAAGAACATTATGCAAATATGGACTGTTTATTCATATATTCAATTTAAGTTAATCTTTCTTTAGTATTACTACATAAGCTCCAGAAATATTATGTGTCTTTTGTCTTCAAAAGTCCAGGCAACTCATATCTAGCTTTCATTTTTTTCTTCTTCCTAGGATAATTCTTTATAAAATTATTTCCAGATATTTTCCTCTTCCTAATCCAGCCATGTGCCTATGGAAAAGCTAATCACAACTCCAGTTTCTGTAGTGGACTCATCAGATTAAGGGTAATCTTACTGACTCTTTGAGACATAGACTCATAAACCAATTTTGGCCAATGAAATTAAAGGGCGATTTTTAAAAGAGTGTCTGGAAAGAGTTTTCCTTACTTTAAAATTCTGCAGGAGAAAATAATGTCTCTGGACATTGTCATGATTACATGTTTCCAGAAACTGGGGTGGCCATATCACACTATATCTAAGGATGGTGCTAATTGTGAACACAGTTGAACTGAGAAGAGGAAACCTGGGCTACTGTTACAATCATTAATCTGCTAAATCAACCAGTCCTTAAATTTCCCTACATACAGACTTCCTGTTATGTGAGATAATACACACATTCTAATGGTTAAATTCACTTGAGACAAGGTTTTTGTTCCTTACAGCTAAAAGCATGCTAAATTAAACAATATCCAAATGCATTTGTGAGTGTAGTATTAACTGAATATAATGTCAGTAATTCATTTATTTGAAAAACTGTTTTAAAAAGATATACCTATCTAATTCAGTAAATGACTAAAAAGGAGGTTTGAGAGGAATCAGGGTAACATAAAGATTTGGGCATTTAGAGTGAGCTTTTCATGTGAATATTTGGAATACACTTTCATTTTCTATGTGTTGTAAAAGTCTTTAGAGCCAAACATTTGAAAATTTATTGAGTTCTTTTTTTTCCTTCATGGCTATTTATGCAAGAAAATAAAAAAATATTTCCTTCCATACCATTCTTCATGCTTTGTTTTCTTTAATGACTGTGCTTTGCAAAATGAATACTTATTTCTTGAATACTAATGAAAAAAATTAAAAATTTTTAAAAGCAGTTGAGTCTTATTGGATATTCTTGTAAAATATTCAAAATTTTATTAAAAAGAAATGTTCATGATAATTTTCTGATATAATTAATATTGTAAAAGGTATGCAATATATGTATGCATACATAGACTTAGTTTCATCTCATTTTACAGAAAGCATATGATGCTTGAAATTTTTAGGTTAACATATTCAAAGGACAGTAAATATCTGTGATCAGATTATAGTTGAGTAGTTTTAATTTTTATTCCTTAACAACTAATGTAAATAATAAATTTTAGTTTTGGATGGTTTTTTTGAGATGATACTATAGGTTTAAGGGTAGCAAAATAGCCATTTTTTTTCAAGTTCTGACGTGCTTTATGGTGTATTTTTTTTTCTATTTTAACATTTTATTATTTTCTGCTGAATAATTTAATTTACATGTATGTCACAAGTTTTCTACTGTTTGAATTTTCACAAAAAATTCAACTTCAAGAAAAATATTTTTCTGTCTGCAGAATGTTTAGGAAAACTCAAAAGAAAGCTAGAAAAACATAGTACCTTAAAAAATCATTATGTTTGCCACATTCAAATGTAATTGGTATTAAAGAATTTTTAAGTTTCATTTTAAATTAAACAAAAAAGAAAAATCACAAAATTATTTGAGTGGATTTAAAATGAGTTGCCTCAATGCTAAAAGGCAGAGTGTCTTCTTACCTCCAAATGACCACAGTAGGTCCCCACTAATGGCTCTTAACCAGATTGAAATGGCTGAAATGATAACATAGAATTCAGAAGCTGGGTAGCAATTAATACCATCAAGATTCGGGACAGAGTTGAAACTCAATCCACGGAATCTAAGGAGTCCAGTAAAATGATTCAAGAGTTAAAAGATGAAAAAACAATTTTAAGAAAGAACAAAACTGATCTGATGGAGCTGAAAAACTACAAGAATTTCATAATACAATTAGAAGTATTAAGAGCAGAATAGACCAAGCTGAGAAAAGAATATCAGAGCTTGAAGGCCAGTTCTTTGACTCAACTTAGCCAAAAATAAAAAAGAATTTTAAAAATGAACAAAACATCCAAGAAATATGAGATGATGTAAAGGACCAAACCTATGACTCACTGGCATCCCTGAAAGAGAGAGAGAGGGAGTGAGCAAGTTCGAAAACATATTTGATGGTATTGCCCATGAAAAACTTCTCAACCTCACTAGAGAAGTCAACATTCAAACTCTGGAAATTCAGAGAAACTCTGTGAGATACTATACAAAACAACCATACCTAAGACTGTCATCATATTCTCCAAGGTCAACATGAAAGAAAAAATGTTAAAGGCAATCAGAGAGAAGTGGTAGGCCACCTACAAAGGGAACCCCTTCATTCTAAAAGTGGACTTTTCAGCAAAAACCCTGTAAGATTGAAGGGATTGGGGCCTATATTCAGCATCCTTAAAGAAAAGAAATTCCAACTAATAATTTATATTTAACCAGACTAAGCTTTCAAGCAAAAGAGAAATAAGGTCCTTTTCAGACAAGCAAATGCTAAGGAAATTCACCACCAGGCCTGCCTTACAAGATGACCCTAAGGGAGTGCTAAACATAAAAATCAAAGACCATAACTGGCCACCACAAAAACACACTTAAGTAAATAGACCGTTGACACTATAAAGCAACTACACAATCAAGTCTACATAACAACCAGCTAACAACACTATGACAGGATCGAATCTGCACATATCAATATTTACTTTGAATGTAAATGGGCTAAATGCCCCCACACAAAAGGCACAGAGTGGCAAGTTGGTTAAAGAAGCAAAACTCTATGCTATCTTCAAGAGACCCATCTTACATCCAATGATACTTATAGGCTGAAGGCAAAGGGATGGAGAAAGATCTATCAAGCAAGCAAATGGAAAACAAAAAAGAGGAGAGGTTGGTTGCTATTCTTATTTCAGACTAAACAGACTTTAAAACAACAACAATCAAAAAGGACAAAGAAAAGCATTACATAATGATAAAGGGTTCAATCCTATAAGAAGGCTTAACTAATATATATATATGTATGTAGGTAATAGATACATATATATGTATCTATACGTGTATAGATACATATATATGTATCTATACGTGTATAGATACATATGTGTGTGTGTGTGTGTGTGTGTATATATATATATATATATATATATATATATATACACTCCACACATGGAGCACCCAGATTCATAAAACAAGTTCTTGGAGACCTACAAAGAGAGTGGGAGACTTTAACACCCCAATGACAATATTAGACAGATTATCGAGGCAGAAAACTAATAAAGATATTAAGGACCTGAACTTAACACTTGACCAATTATACCTAATTGACATCTACAGAATACTCCACTCAACAACAACAGAACATACATTGTTCTCATTCACATATGACATGTTAAAATTGATGACACAGCCATAAAGCAATTCTCAACAAATTTAAAAAAAAAAAACTGAAATCATACGAACCACACTATTGGACCACAGCACAATAAAACAGAAAAATTAATACAAAGAAGATCTCTCAAAATCATATAATTATATAGAAACTAAATGATCTGCTCTTGAATGACTTTTGGTTAAACAATGAGATTAAGGCAGAAGTAATGTAATTCTTTGAAACTAATGAAAACAGAGATACACCATACTAGAATTTCTGGGACACAGCTAAAACAATGTTAAGAAGAAAGTTTATAGCACTACATGCCCAAGTAAAAAAAGTTAGAAAGATTTCAAATTAACAACCTAACATCACACCTAGAGAAACTAGAAGAACCAATTCTGAAGCTAGCAGAAGATAAGAACAAAAATCAAAGCTGAACTGAATGAAACTGAGATGCAAAAGTCCATATGAGAGATTAATGAAACCACAATTTGGTTTTTTGAAAGAATAAATAAGATTGATAGACCTCTAGCTAGACTAATTTTAAAAAGAGAGAAGATCCAAATAAACACAATCAGAAATGACAAAGGGGACATTCCCACTGGCCCCACAGAAATACAAAAAAACCTCAGAGACTTAGGCACACAACAGCTCTATGCACACAAACTAGAAAACCTGGAAGAAATTGATAAATTCCTGGAAAAATAAAATCACCCAAGATTGAACCAGGAAGAAATTAAAACCCTAAACAGACCAATAACAAGTTCTGAAGTTGAATCAGTAACAAAATAGTTACCAACCAGAAAAAGCCCTGGACCAGATAAAATTACAGCTGAATTCTACCAGATGTATAAAAAAGAGCTGGTACAAATTTTGCTGAAACTATTTTTAATAATCTAGGAAAAGGGACTCCTTCCTAACTCATTCTATGACTCTAGTATCATTTTGATATAAAAAAAACTTGCAGAGACACAATGAAAAAGGAAACTTCAGGCAATATCTCTGATGAATCTAAGTGCAAAAATCCTCAACAAAATACTAAAAAACCAAATCCAGCAGCACATCAAAAAGTTAATCATCAAGATAAAGTAGACTTTATAACTAGGATTAGTTCAATGTATGCAAATCAATAAATGTGATTCATCGCATAAACAGAACTGAAACAAAAAACCATATAAGCATCACCATAGACACAGAAAAGGATTTTCATAAAATTCAACATCCTTTCATGTTAAAAACCCTCAACAAACTAGGCATCAAAGGAATATACCTCAAAATAATAAGAGCTATCTATGATAAACCCACAGCCAACATCATACTGAATGGGAAAAAGCTGGAAGCATTCTCCTTGAGAACCAAAACAAGACAAGGATGCTCCCTTTCACCACTCCTATTCAACATAGTTCTGGAAGTCTTAGCCGGAGCAACCAGGCGAGAGTAAGAAATAAAAAGAACTTAATAGAAGATCTGATCAATGACTTCAATAAAGTTTTAGTATACAAAATCAATGTATAAAAATCAGTAGCATTTCTATACATCAATAACATCCAAGTTTTGAGCTAAATCAAGAGTGCAATTCCATTCACAGTAGCCACAAAATGAATAAAGGGCCTAGAAATACAGCTAACCAAAGAGGAGATACACCTCAACAATGGGAATTACAAAACACTGCTGAGATGACACAAACAAATTAAAAAAATTCTATGCTCATGAATAGGAAGAATCATTACTGTTAAAATGGCCACACTGCCCAAAGCAATTTACATATTCAATGATATTCCTATTAAATTACCAAGGACATTTTTTTACAGAATTTGGAAAAAACCATTCTAAAATTCATATGGAACCAAAAAAAGAGCCCAAATAGCCAAAGCAATCCTCAGAAAAAGAACAAAGTGGTAGGCATCACCTTACCTGACTTCAAACTATACTACAAGGCTACAGTAACCAAAGCAGCATGGTACTGGTATAAAAACAGACACATAGACTAATGGAACAAGTTAGAAAACTCAGAAGTAAAGCTGGACATCTACAACCATCTAATCTTTGACAAACCTGACAAAAATAAGCAGTGGGGAAAGGACTGTCTATTCAATAAATGGTGATGGGATAACTGGTTAACCATTTGCAGAAGATTGAAACTGGACTTCTACCTTTCACCATATACAAAAGTTAACTCAAGATGGATTAAAGAATTAAATGTGAAACCTAAAATTATAAAACTATAAAAATCCTAGAAGAAAATGTAGGAGATACCATTCTGGACATAGGCCCTGGCAAAGGCTTTATGATAAAGACTCTAAAAGCAATTACAACAAAACAAAATTGTTGCATGTGACCTAATTAACCAAAACGGCTTCTGCACAGCAGAAACTATCAAGAGAGTAAACAACCTATAGAATGGGAGCATATTTTTGCAAACTATGCATCTGACAAAGGTCTAATATCCAGAATCTATAAAGAACTTAAACAAATCTACAAGAGAAAAACAAACAACCCTAGAAAAAAAGTGGGCAAAGGATATGAACAGACACTTCTCAAAAGAAGACATACACATGGCCAATAAGCATCTGAAAAAATGCTCGACATCACTAATCATTAGAGAAATGCAAATCAAAACCATAATGAGATACCATCTTGTACCAGTCAGAGTGACTATTATTCAAAAGTTAAAAAACAGCAGATGCTGGCAAGGTTGCAGAGAAAGGAGAACATTTATACACTACTGGTTGCAATGTAAATTAGTTCAACTACTGTGGAGAGCAGTTTGGAGATTTCTCAAAAAGCTTAAAACAGAACTACTATTTTACCCAGCATTCTTATTACTGGGTACATACCCAAATGAATATAAATTGTTCTATCATAAAGACACATGCACCCGTATGTTCATTGCAGCACTATTCACAATAGCAAAGATTGTGAAGGAATTAACCTAGATGCCCATTAATAGTGGACTGGATAAAGAAAATGTGGCATATATACACTGTGGAATACTATGCAGCCATAAAAAGAACACAGTCATGTCCTTTGCAGCAATATTGATGCAGCTGAAAGTTATTATCCTAAGTGAATTAAGAAAGGAAACAGAAAACCAAATACTGCATATTCTCACTTATAAGTAGGAGCTACACATTGAGTGCACAAGGACACAAAGAAGAGAACAACCCTGGGGTCTACTTGAGGGTGGAGGTTGGGAGAAGGTAAAGATTGAAAAACTACCTATCAATTACTATGTCCACTACCTGGGTGATAAAACGATTTGCACACCAGACCCCAGCAACACACAATTTACCCTTGTAACAAACCTGCACATGTAATCCCTGACCTAAAATATAGTTGGAATGTAAAAAAGTAAAATGAATTGCCTCATCATTAGTGGTTTCATGTTCTTCTTCCACTTCCTTTAAAAAAACGCCTAAACCAGACTATCAGGATGTTTATCTTATGCTCCATTAAAAATGGGTTCTTCAGTCAAGCAAATTGGGAAAATACCACATACTATTTCCCCTTGATATTAATAGTGCATATCATCATATGAAGGACTCAGAGAAACTCAGTTGTAAAGCCATTTTGTTTCACCCAGACTTTTAATCACAGAACCATTTCGTTCTGTCAGAACTGTAAACATCTAATGGAATCAATGTTTCATTTAACACACTTTGGGAGATACCATAATAAGATTTATTTGTCTTTCCATCAATCTAAATAGCCATTGGAGATTCTCTGGTTAGGAAAACATAATTTGTTTTCTTATTAAATTGCTTTAATTTTAATTTTTATTTTTTGGAGATAGGGTCTCGCTCTTTTGCCCAGGCTGGAGCTCAGTGATATGATTATAGCTCACTGCAATCTTGAACTCCTGGGCTCAAGTGAACCTCCCACCTCAGCCTCCTGAATAGCCAGGACTACAAGTACACACTACCACATTCTGCTATTTTTTTTAATTATTATTTTGTAGAGACAGGGGTCTCACTATGTTGCCTGGGCTGGTCTCAAACTGTTGGCCTCAAGTGATCCTCCTGCCTTGGCCTCCCAAAGCAGTGAAACTACATGCATGAGCCACTGTACCTGGCCTTTTAAAATGTTTTAATTGGGAATTGCTGTCTCATGTTGTCATGAGAATCCTTGCTAACAAAGCAATACCACAGCTAATGTCCCAGGCCTGGAAGTATTGAACTTGATTCGTTAAGAGGTTCTTTTAACAAATTTCGTAATTCACTAATTGCATTTTCTGTCACTGGCTTCATAGTGTCAGGGAGTATGAGGTTTGAAGGGTTTGAATTTTCTTTTCACCTGCATCCATTTTTGCTGAATGTTTCATTAGTAAGGGTGGAGAATTGGCTGAATGAATAGTGCAAATTGAATAGTAGTGATTTTTTCAACAATGCAAAGGGAGTTTTTCCCTCATGGCAAAGGTCACTTTTAAGTTTTGGTTTTTTTTTTCTTTCTCACATTGTTACGCACAAAACATCCTAAGCTTGATTGGAGATAGGAAACAAAGAATGCTGTGCCACATGCTGGCCTTCTTGTATAGCCTTGAGATTGTGAAGATGCTGCTTGTTCGCACAGGCTGTCATTGCATGATCTATTGCTTGATAAAGAAAGAGAGTTTGTATTCTCTGACCCCAGTTCCCTCAAGCCTGGAACAATGCTTCACATTATAAATTGTAAATTGACCTATCAACTTATCATTAACTTCCCACATATATGGTGAATGTTTCTCTATTTATTTAAAAGAAAATACTTGGGTGTTCAGGTTTCTTTTTCTCATTAAAAATGTGTAATTCATTTTGTTCCCTTATGTTTTTCATATTTCCCTGATATTGCCCATCCCTTGGGAGAAATTTTCTTTTTAAGATTCAGCTTCAATAAGGGAGATTACTAATGACTTCTTTTCTCCTTAAAATCACAGAGTGGGTGAAACCAGAGAAATAGATAAAGTAGACTTTTCTCTTAGGGTTCTAGGTTTCTGATTTTTAATGGTGCATTTGGAAGTAAAACCAGTCAAAATAGAAGGTATATTTTAGAGATTTCATTTTCTGTTTTAACTTTTTAACAGCATTTAATCATTAAAGACAGGGAAAAAAAGAAGGAATTAAATTTAAAGTGATAATTTAATCTTAACAATTTGTCCTTTTATAATTTTGGAAATATAGTCATCATTTAGTCATCCACTTATTCATTGATTTACTTACTTGGAGAACATTTATAGAACACCTGGCTTTCCAAAATTAACCTTTCACTGTAATTGGTTAGATATGCTGCCTGTCTTGTGTCCTCGACCCCTTAAAATCCTAAAACTATGCCACTCATTTTTGCCCTTAAAGTTTTGATCCTGTTTTTCTCTTGGGCTGTAAGGCCTTCTCATGTACTCTCTGCCAATTTAAACTCTATGCACGATCCAAAGAGTTCCAATCCTATCTCCTTAGGAATCCTGCTCTGTTTCACTTCAGTACTTATTTAATAATTTTTCCTCTGAATTCCAACAGTACTTCCAGAATACACGAAATAATATAGAACTTAATGATACACAGTCTCTTATAAAATTTATCTGTAAAAGATGTGTCTTCCTGATTGCAGCCTTGCATTGTAAGGCCATAGAAGTGAAGAATCCTTGTTTTTTTTTTTTTAACATTCTCTGCAGCACCTAGAATATAGTAGGTACCTAAAATGCTTGTTTATAGATTTGCTGATTTTCTCATTTGTTTAAGGAGACAAATCAGTTTAAGGGATTGGGGGGCTATGGTAACAGAATATCTAGACTAAAACCTAAATGTTTATTAGCTGTAGCCTTTGAGTAAACTGCTTAAATCAATTTTCTTATCTGTTAAATGAGGATACAAATATCCCCTTCTCCCCTATAAAAGTTTATTGTGAGAATCTAATGACATAGTACATGTGAAATATATAGCACAGTGTGCTAGGAATTTGGAACTCAGTGAATACTGGTTGTATTTTTACTAATGCAGCTAAAAAATGATCTTTCCATCTGAAATGTAATTGTTGGAAAGAATACTACTATATAAGAATTAGGAGTGGGGTTATTGTTTATTAGATAGGAAAGGGAAATGGGACTCATACCTATATTCTCAGTAAATCTCTTGTATATCTAATCCTGTCTTGACTTCTGTTTCTCAGAGTTCTTGAACTAACACGCCTACCTAGTTTCAAAAAATATTGTGTTTACATCTATTTACATAGGATATATGTATATGTGTGTATGTGTATATATATATATATATTCTGTACCTCTGCTAATTTTCATTATTTTTGTTCAGAACATTCTGTTAATTATGTTTCCATACCTTTGTCAAACCCTTAATCTTATGTAATAGGATACCCCAGTCAAATTTCCCTTTATGGGACTGAAGACGTCATAATAAAAATTAATAGACTAAAGACCTATAAAAAGTAATACTTTTGTTCATGGGAAATGAATGATTTCAGAAACATTAAGTGTCACCAAGACTTTATGCCCCTTCACTTGTTATTCAGCAAGGGAACAGGGTGTGTAATGCTGGCATAACTCCCATGAGAAGACCCTCATTGTCCAGAAATCTGCTTATTTACAGCATACTATTTCTGCTAGAGAATAGAGAGAAGTTATCTCATTAACTGAGGTTAGGAACTGTATTTGGATGTCATATTGAAGACACCTCAAATGAAGTAAGAGTGCGACTGGATATCACCTAAGACTTATGACTTCTCTCACTGGGAGATAAGAAACGGGGGGCAGACTACCTCTTCCCTTTGAAATACTTGCTCTGTGTGCATAAGACATTGTCTGTAGGGTATGCCTTTTTGTCCAAGCCAGTTTACCAATTTAAGAGTCCTGAACTTTAACTGTTTAAAGTAAGCCCACCTTCAGCTGAGGGCTGAAAGCAATGAAAATTTTATTTGTATGTCTTGTATAGGAAGAAAAGGAACAGAAAAAAAATCTTTGTTTTTTTGTCTCTTAGTAGCCTGAAACTTTTATTTGGTGATATTTTAAAAATCAGAGCAAATGCCTCACCCAACTTGGGGGAGTTGATATTCACTTTAGCATGGCTCTAAAATGGATCTATTTCATTTTTTCACAGAATGAGCCCCTCATCTATATCAGGTACCTTGTGATTTTTATGCCCGAACACAAACACAACCTTTCAGAAAATTAGGATTTTGGAGGAAGAGTTTGTGGGCATGTCTGCATTGATATGATCACTGTGCTTCTTTAGAAAGTAGAAGCATGGAGATAGTTCTCTCGAGTAGGTATGGGAAGTTGGCTTAGGTGCCTCCTTTTGGAAGCATCAGCTTTACTTATCTATGAACCATCCACAGAAAAGCTAAGTTGAAGTTGAATAACTTATCTATCCTGACAATTCTATGAAAAATGTATAATCAAACTTTGATGATGTGGCAGTGGAGAAAGCTAGCAAAGGAGTGTTTTTTAAAAATAAATTTTAGTTGCCAATAGCTAACAGTAGTCAAGTACTTTAAACCTTCCTGTAAATGATGAGATATTTATTTATTTAATGTCAAGCATGAATTAGATGAATTACAATAGTAAGAGTAAAGTAAAACAATATTCTCACAGTATTAATTGATCTTGTATGCATGTGTGTGTACAGGATGCAAAATGTCTATATTGGCCGGGTGCAGTGGCTCATGCCTGTAATCCCAGCTCTTTGGGAGGCCGAGGTGGGCGGTTCAAGAGGTCAGGAGATCGAGACCATCCTGGCTAACACTATGAAACCCCGTCTCTACTAAAAAATACAAAAAAAAAATTAGCCTGGTGCGGTGGCGGGTGCCTGTAGTACCAGCTACTCGGGAGGCTGAGGCAGGAGAATGGCGTGAACCTGGGAGGTGGAGCTTGCTGTGAGCTGAGATCGCGCCACTGCACTCCAGGCTGCACGACAGAGCGAGACTCTGTCTCAAAAAAAAAAAAAAAAAAATTTCTATATTGTAGTCTGGGTTGCTCCTCTCCCTTGTTGTCATATTTCACGCTCCTTTTACAATGTATGAAAGAATGATGCTTAAATAAATGAAATCTCTAAATTTCTTCAGGTTCCTCAAAAACAACTGCAACACTAACAGGATAATGTATACACCTTACTTTGAGAGAGTTAGAGATTCATCTTGCTATAAAATGTTTTGCATGAAGAAGATGCTCAATATATATTTGTCAACTTTTCTATTTGTCCAATATTTTGAAAACAAATTAGGAAGCCATAAAACATCTCTTAACCTACCTTTCCTGTGATCATATCTGTATCTTTTCATTTTAAAATCCTTTCATCTTACAATAATGAAATCTCTCTCTGGTATTTGGACAAGTTTTCCTGTGTATTTTTGCAGATGACAGTGTTGTTACCATAGAATAATAGAGAAGGAAGTGAAATCTTAGATCATCTAGCACTCAAGTCTGGCCTCTACAAGAAGCATTAGTGTAATTTGAGAAACTTGTTAGAGATACAAATTCACAGGCCCCATTCCAGACCCACAAAATCAGAAACTGAATGTTTCTGATTAAAACAATGAATGTTGTAACACTCTCTATGGATGGCTCTGAGGCACGCTGAAGTTTGAGAACCGCTGGTCGTTTCCAGTTCTTTCATTTAATAATAATTAAAATGAGATTGAAACTACCTGAGTTCTCTTATGCTCTCTCCAGGCTTTTATACCACACATGACTTCAAATACTATATATATGCATCTGACTCCTAAATTAGCATCTCTAGACATTTTCCTAAGACCCATATATCCAACAGCCTACTTGACACCTTTACTCGGATGTTTCATGGGTACCTTAAATTTACAGGTACAAACCAACCCCTCATCTTCTTCAGTGTTAAATATCTCAGCAAATGTGCATTCTTTTGCCCAGCTGTTCCAACGATAAACCTGGGAATCTTTTCTCACACTTCTCCCTCACCTTCCTTTATTATATTCTGCAAGACATCAGCTCTATTTCTGAAACAGCTTAATATAATTCTCTCTCCATCTCTACTGTTACAAGTGCAGTGCAAGCCATCATCATCCTCTCTCATCTCCTTATTAACCAATACTTTTTTTAGAGAGGAGCTACAGTGATCACTAACAACTGGTCACATCAATTCCCTGCTAAACGTTTAATAGGTTTCCATTGTACTTAGGACAAAACTCCAAATCTTTCAAATTGCTTCCATAGGGACCCAGCTCCAGAGTACCTGCCTAGTCCATTTCTCACTGCCTGCCTTTTAATTCCTAAATGTGGCAAGCTGTTTCCTGTGCTTTGCCAAAGGTGGGCTTTTCCGCCTTGAAAACATGTTTTTTGCTTCTTTCTACTCAGCTTCTTCCTACTTTCCAGTATCTGCTGAAATCAGTGGCCCTAAATGCTGGCCATAAATTATAACCACTCAGGAGAAATTTTAATACATGCTACTACCCAGACCTCATTCTTAGCTTCAATTCTTTTTATCTGGAGTAGGGCCAGACACTCACAGTTTTTACAGCTCCCCAGGTGATTCTGATGTGCAAAATTTAGAACTGTTGGTTTAAACGTCACTATCTCAGAAAGGCCTTCCCTAACTCAACAGGCCCCCTGTTAGAATCCCAAACTGACTGTAATTTTTGTTTATAGTATTTATTGTACATTATGTGATAATATTTAATATTTGTCATCCCTATTTGATCATAAGGTTCATGAGGGCAGGGATCTTGTAGCATTTGTTTGCTTCTGTCTCCAGTAATGAACAGTGTCTGACACAGAGTTGGCAGTCCATAAATTACTGAATAAATTAAGAAATTAATTTATAAGGCTTTAAAGCTAGCTCATGGCAAAATCCAGTGTAAAACCAAATGTACTTGACTTTTGGTTTCATTGTCTTAGAATAATTTCCTTTGCCCACTTTTTGATGGGGTTGTTTGTTTTTTTCTTGTAAATTTGTTTGAGTTCATTGTAGATTCTGGATATTAGCCCTTTGTCAGATGAGTAGGTTGCAAAAATTTTCTCCCATTCTGTAGGTTGCCTGTTCACTCTCATGGTGATTTCTTTTGCTGTGCAGAAGCTCTTTAGTTTAATTAGATCCCATTTGTCAATTTTGGCTTTTGTTGCCATTGCTTTTGGTGTTTTAGACATGAAGTCCTTGCCCACGCCTATGTCCTGAATGGTATTGCCTAAGTTTTCTTCTAGGGTTTTTATGGTTTTAGGTCTAACGTGTAAGTCTTTAATCCATCTTGAATTAATTTTTGTGTAAAGTGCAAGGAAGGGATCTAGTTTCAGCTTTCTACATATGGCTAGCCAGTTTTCCCAGCACCATTTATTAAATAGGGAATCCTTTCCCCATTGCTTGTTTTTGTCAGGTTTGCCAAAGATCAGATAGTTGTAGATATGCAGCATTATTTCTGAGGGCTCTGAACAGACATTTCTCAAAAGAAGACATTTATGCAGCCAAAAAACACAGGAAAAAATGCTCATCATCACTGGCCATCAGAGAAATGCAAATCAAAACCACAATGAGATACCATCTCACACCAGTTAGAATGGCCATCATTAAAAAGTCAGGAAACAACAGGTGCTGGAGAGGATGTGGAGAAATAGGAACACTTTTACACTGTTGGTGGGACTGTAAACTAGTTCAACCATTGTGGAAGTCGGTGTGGTGATTCCTCAGGGATCTAGAACTAGAAATACCATTTGACCCAGCCATCCCATTACTGGGTATATACCCAAAGGACTATAAATCATGCTGCTATAAAGACACGTGCACACATATGTTTATTGTGGCACTATTCACAATAGCAAAGACTTGGAACCAACCCAAATGTCCAACAACAATAGACTGGATTAAGAAAATGTGGCACATATACACCATGGAATACTATGCAGCCATAAAAAAGGATGAGTTCATGTCCTTTGTAGGGACATGGATGAAGCTGGAAACCATCATTCTCAGTAAACTATCGCAAGGACAAAAAACCAAACACCGCATGTTCTCACTCATAGGTGGGAACTGAACAATGAGAACACATGGACACAGGAAGGGGAACATCACACTCTGGGGACTGTTGTGGGTTGGGCGGAGGGGGGAGGGATAGCATTAGGAGATATACCTAATGCTAAATGACGAGTTAATGGCACATGTATACATATGTAACAAACCTGCACATTGTGCACATGTACCCTAAAACTTAAAGTATAATAATAATAATAATAATAAAAAGATAATTTAATAGCTATTTGAATCCTACATGCTCAAACTGGGACAGTTCTAATCTAGCCCAATCACTTCTGGGAGAAGATAATGTGGGCTGTTAGTTCTATTCCTACTAGTAGCAGCCCCATACCACATGGCTATGTCTTGTTTCATTTTGGAGTCCTAAACTCCAGATTGAATCTAACGTCTCCTGAGGATAACCTGGACTCTCCTAATAAAATAAATATTATTAAATTTTTATGAGACACACATGTGTTTTGACATGAATTTCAGTTCGAATCTTGTGATACAGAGAGCCATCCGGAAATAGAGCTGGTATTAGATGGTTAGTTAGTTCATGTTCACATATGTACTATTTTCCTCCTTGTATTAAAATTATATTGTATATCATTAATATACAGCTGTAAGCAAAGGGAAAACATTTAATGGGTTAGACAATATGGAAAGGTCAAATTCATTTATATATTTTTCTTTTTATTTTATTTTTTTTGAGACAAAGTCTTGCTCTTGTCCCCAGGCTGGAGTGCAATGGCACGCTCTTGGCTCACTGCAACCTCCACCTCCTGGGTTCAAATGGTTCTCCTGCCTCAGCCTCCTGAGTAGCTGGGATTACAGGTGCCTGCCACCACACCCGGCTAATTTTTGTATTGTTAGTAGAGACGGGGTTTCACCATGTTGGCCAGGCTGGTCTCAAACTGCTGACCTCAGGCGATCCACCCACCTCAGCCTCCCAAAGTGCTGGGATTACAGGCATGAGCCACCCACCATGCCCAGCCCATTTATAAATTTTTCTTTAGAAGTTATAGTTCATTGGGATAAACTAAAAGGATGTATTCTTAGCAACACCCAGCAGGCCTATTGATGTGGATTGGGTGTGGCTCCTCAGAACTCCCAGTTCCCCAGAGCAGACATGGTTGATTGGTGACAGTGGTATTCTACTTGTCCAGGGAAAAGTCCTGCAATAGCCCTGTCCCAAGAAGGAGCTTGCTGAGCTTCATTACTCCCAATCGTAGAAGTTGGAACTCTAACTTTAGCGAGCTGCATCACCTGGATCTACTATCTAGAGATCATGTTCAACTTCTAACTTTACCTCCAGTTTCTTGTTTCGTGGACCACAAATTATATTACAATAACTAGGAATTGTATAGCCTCAGTCACATTGCAGCTTTATAAGGAGGACTAGCTTGTGGACCTGTGTAGTCACATAATGCATTATTTCAAAGCCTTGATGAAAGTGACTGCAGCCAGTCTGGGCCTAGCCACCATGCTGTTCACATAAGAGTTTTCTCTGCAACTTGAATACAAGAAAAGTTAGCAAATTTATACTTTTACAATAATAGTCTTCTTCCTCCTAAAATAACATATACAACTGACAATAGTTGATTGGCAGATAAGCACTGATTATGATATTTATTATTATTCAAGTAGTCATAGTGCTTCTTTTTTTCTGAGCAAGGAGTATAAATTCAGTGGCCAGTTCTGGGCTATCTTGTCAGCTGTTGTTGTGAAGATTTCTCTACAAAACATTATTTATTAGTGTTGTTATTCTTAAATCAGATTGAAAAATTTTCCAGAATAGTCCTGATTTTAGATATTCTACTTTGTTTGTGCCTTAAAACATCAAAATGTTCCAGGAATCCCAATATTTTGGCAATTAACAATGAAATGACTCAAGTCGGAGACTGAAGAAAAATAGAATACTCGCAAAAACACACACAGAAACTTATGTGTGTTCCTAGTCACGCTCTCTGTGAACACTTTCCTAGTACTAATGCCAGAGCAATTGTTGCATTTGTTTGAGTCAGGTAAAGCTAAGTCACTGATTCAAGGTGAAAAGGATGGCAAATATTTCCAAGTATAATTGAAGACAGTTACTCTTCTTACAATGCTAGTGTTCTTTGAAGTGTATTCAAAAGAAATTATATTTCATTTTAATGTCAAAATGAATGTAAAAAATCAAGGAAAGGTATGCTTTCAAGTCAACTGAGGAAAAAGAATATTCCACTTAAAAAAATAACCAGTAATCACAAGTGATATTGTATACAATATAGAAGTGAGATAAGTATTGCTTGCATTGGGAATTTGATACGCTTTTATGGGCTCAAAGAAAAATTGATTCATTGTAGGCTCTATTAACTTGCAGGTAGAAAAGGGGAGGCTTTTTTTCTTTTTGTAAATTCAAAGAGGGTTTTAGTACTTCTTAAGGAAATGATCATTTAAATAAACATGTTCTTAAATTATATTTTGGTGACGAGTTGTGAGCAGAATGAAGTGAGAAGAAAGACTACAAACCAGAGAGAGCTAAGTTATAAAAGTGGCATGAGGATATTAGGATTTCAAACATAAAGAAATTTTCTGAATTCATTGCCTTGTTATGTATAGATGCTATGATAAGATAATTTTCTCTAATGACTTTTAGACATAAGGAATACCTGTACTTCAAAAATGTTCATAATCCACATGAAAATCAATTGGCAAATCCACAATTTCCAAGGTCTTTAGGAGAAAAAAGTATTTTTTTAACGCCTGAAGTCCTTAAATCTAGTAAGATATTATCAATCTTATCAGGAATAAAATAACGAAAGTACACCCTAATTTTAAATAATTGTTTTATAGAATTTTGCATTGTGTTTCATATAATTTTATTTTTCAGGAAACAGTATTTATGTGGGTGATGTAATTTTACATTATTATGTCTTTAAATATTAATTTGTAAAGTAGAAAAATATTAACAATGTGTCTTAAACTTTATCTTGAAACATATAGATAATAATTAATATGTGTTAAATTTCTGTTTTGACTCCAGGGCTTCATTACAGTAACTTAATTTCTTCATTTTGGAAGTGGGCCTTTAAACCCAGAGAATTCATTCACTGGCACCTGCTTATCAGCTCTGGGCAATACAGTGTTGGGATTTTCAGGCCTAGGTATCAATGAGTATTTACTAAGAACCAGGTACTATGTTAAGTGTTGGGCCTACAGATGCATCTAACAAATGGTGCCTGCCGTGGAGGGATAGCTTACCTAATGAGGAAGGCAGACACAATTGACAACATAATTCAATGTAGTAGGTACTGATGTCTACCAATAAAGAAAAAAATTGGGGGACAAATGGGTAAATAAGGTTAAATCTTACTGAGAAAAGCCACTGAGTACATGTCACTTGACCCAAAATTTTTTTCTATTCCCACGATGCCTAGCATGTCTCACGTATAGCAAGTGCTCAATTGCTGGGCTGACTTAAAGTCAGTACAGACACATGAGCAATCTTGCCATAGAGTGTCATGGAGAAGACCTCATTCATTTTTTCATTGTTGTTGAGATAGATGCCTAGTAGCCTTAGTTTTATTCAGGGGACTGAATCATAAAACAGCAAATTAAGCATCCAGGAGGTCATTTCCTTTTCAGCTTTACAAAGTTGTTTTTTTTTTTCCAAGAAGATTTTGCCTAACATCATCAACAGAGTAAGCAGATCTTGAAATGTTATTTTCTAGGAGGAACTGGAAAAACAATTTGCCTCAAAATATATTCCTCTTACTTAAATTCTACAACTGAAGGATAATTTCTTTGCTAAACCATCAATACCTTTAAATGCAAGTGACCCTGGGAAGGCTCACACATTATTCTATTACGAATTACAACATGTGAGGGTGAGTCTGTTGGTCTTTTTCAGACCTCCAATGTTTTGCTTATTCAAAGTCAGTGAGATGTAATACAGGGAAGTTGCAAATGTTCATGGAATGAAGGGGAACCTCGGCTCGTGTGGTTCAGTAAGAGGCAGACTCAAAAGAAGGGAATAAGGTTTCAGAACAGGAAGGAGGAGACATGTTTGCCAAACTTCACTAGGATTTGCTCTAAGTGTAATGTGCTATATGTTACGGTTGTTTGATAAATCTAGTTACCACATTTTACAAACGTAGGTCCTTCCAATTACTTTAATTAAAATTAAATTTTAATTTAATTGAAATTAATTGGACTTTCTGCAGGCTGTGGGAGAAGCGATGCTGGTTAATGACAGAAATGCTGGGTCTAGCATCCACAGTCACATTGGGGGATCTCAGAAGTTTCTTACAATACATACAGAATAAAGTAATACCCCAAAAGAACAAAGGCATAAACTACTCTTCCTATTTTTCCCTTATTAATAATAATTCATGTTATATTTGATACAGAGAATATATAATATAATTTATATCAATAGTTAGCTTTCATTAAACACCCACCTTTTATGAATTCTGATGGCAATACCTTTCATGCAGGATCCTATTTAATCTTCACCAATGAGATGCAAATAGTGGACCTAGAATCATGCACACAGGTAACATAAACAGAAGCAGAATTGCAAACCATGAGTATTATACCCTAATGTACAGCTCTTAACCATTTTGTAATATCACCCTCAGAAACAAATGGAAAGAAAGACAATTGGGGCCCGGATTCTTCTTCAACCTCATTGCACCTTTATGCTGGCCACGTACTTACTTATGATCACATAAATCAAGAAGAGTGTGTTAAGTAACTTCAACTTCCCTTCAAGCGCAAACGTTCCATTTTTTTTTTTTTTTAACCTTGGGGGTCTATTTGTTGTGGTAATGGGGTGGACATTATCTCAGAAGGAACTTTATTCTTTACTTCATGAGAGGCATATTTGACAAATGCGAAGAATGGGACATTTGGTTTCTTGCCTGTGTGGAGCTCAATGTTCGTGACCTGTGGGCCTCCCAGACCCTGCTTTATTTGCAGAGCCCCTTGGCTGTGAATCACAGGGCATGCCATTGCCGTATATGGGGATAGCACACTGGGCCGTGGGAGTTAACTGGGATTACCAGTGACTGTAATGTTGGTGTCTTGATCGTCAGCAACTCTGCTTTGAAGCTGAAGGGCAGAGTACAAGCACACTTACGCATCTTAACTTGGTAATAATAGCATGCCTTTGTGATGACAAGGCATGCTGTGAGTACCCAAGTTTATACTATGCATTCTGTTGATATTTGATATGATATTAAGTTAAAGCATGGCTTGTCCACTAGTCTAAATCTTGTCACTTAAACTCCAAACACTTGTCATAAATAGACTTGGAATGTGGTGGAAAAGTAATTAGGAATTGGACTTTTTACTTTTTCAGCTCCGGAGTCATACTTTTATTGTCTTCTTAGAAATTTTTCAGGTGATTTTTTTTATCTTTGCTTAACCTTACTTGTTAAAATAAATATTAATTTGAGGTTGCTTTGTTTTGAAATTACTGTAGTCATGGGCAAATATCACTGTGTGGATTTCTAGACCCATGGAATATTAATGCTCAAAGCAATGTTAGAGATAGCCTAAAAATGTTATCACAACAGTTCTTCCATCCCTTACAATAAGTTTGAATTTATCATTGGAATTAGATTGAAATTTTTGTCTTGTCATGTAGTAGCCGTGTAACCATCAGCAAGTTATGAAACCTCTTTTAGCCTAAGTATCCTCAACTGTAAAAAAAAAAAAAAAAAAAAAAAAAAAAAAAAAAAGGTCAGTTACAACTACATTATGTAGATCTGTATGATCTGTGCAAAGTAGTCACATAATATGTATAGGCTTGCCTAGCTCCAGGCCTTGGCACAGAGTATTAGCTCAATAATTGTGTTTTCTTCTCTCTAACACTATAATAACAAGCTTTGTTTCCATTTTAATTTAATTTTAAATTAAGATAGTGTATACTATGAAGCATCTAAATAAGGTTATAAGGTGTACCATCTTTTTATAATAGCACTTTCTTCTTTTTTCTGAGAATGTAAGAGTAGCTGTGAGGTTAGATACAGGTGTCTAGATGGAAGAGGAAACTGTAGTAGAAGAATATAAGAGGATTTACTTTATTGTAAATTTTCAGAGAGTAGTAATAGGGATATTGAAGTGAAGGAAGAAGAATGTGTGCTTGAAAAATTTCTAGAAGGAAGATGGGAGTGAATTTACATAGAGACTTGAAGTATAAATTAAATAAAACTATCAAGGGTTAAGGTTTAAGATAGACTCCATGACAATGAAAAATAAAACCCTTTAATATGAACACCATAAGTCTAGTCAACATTTTTCAGATTCTAAAAGCCATGTAAAAGGCAGAGGTGAAAGCCTGAACTAAACTAAAAATAGACTCATCAAGCACATTGTCTGGAAGTAAGTGAAGATGGTAAAAGGCAAATTCCTTCCCTTCCTATGCCCTGTTCTGGAATAAAGACATGTAAATTGTCAAATTTAGAAACATTGCTTAACATTTTTTGAAACATTAATTAATGTTTCTGCTTAAGGGAATATTAATCAAATATGTATTGAACATCTATTGGACATTCTTCTATGTGCTGGGATATAATTGTGAACAAAACCTGAAAACAACCCTAGTCCTCAGAGTTAGCAACTTAGTCGGGCAAGATGACAACAATTACACACAAAGACACACACACACTTATGAAAAACCTAAAGCAGGGGAGATAGTAATGCTGAAGGGGAGGGCTG
Organism: Symphalangus syndactylus; assembly: GCF_028878055.3. Lineage (NCBI taxonomy): Eukaryota > Metazoa > Chordata > Mammalia > Primates > Hylobatidae > Symphalangus > Symphalangus syndactylus. The sequence continues at coordinate 34,695,323 of NC_072443.2, read as the reverse complement.
CAGTTTCAAGCAATTGGGTCAGGAAAGTTTGAAGGTGGACTATGGCTTGCATTTTTGAGGGAAAAAAAGGATGCCAGTGTGGCTGCAGCAGAGCTGGTGGTGAGGGGGGATAAGGTGTGGGAGATGGAGTTAACAAGGCAATAGGAGCCATATCATGCAGGTTTCCTAGAGTGTTGCAAGGATTTTGGCTTTTACTCAGATTAAAGCAATTATATATTTTCAAGAATATCAGCAAAGAAAATTAATGCAACAAGTTGTCCTAGGGAACCCTCAGACCTTAATTACCTTAATCTTCCCCCTCATCTCCTTGCTTGATCCAATCATCCACCCAGGGCTTAGTTTCTCTTACTCTTTGTCCAGACCCTCATCATCTGCCATCTGGAGTCTTGCATTGACCTCTTTACTCCTTTCACTGCCTCTGTCTCTCCGTTATCACAAATCCATCCTTCTCACTGTCAACTGACATTTTTTAAAAACACTAATCTGTGTTCTGATACTAAAATATACTTTGAAGTTTATATTTCTTCTGAAGTCTGGCCCCTTACAAGATTCGCTAGAATCTGGCTTCGATGCACATATCTAGCCTCAACTCTGCCACTTCTTTGTATGTATGGCATCCCCTCAAATATGTTCTGAGCGCTCACACCTTTGGGGCCTGTGTGTTCCTGTTTGCATGTTTTGAGGCTATCATATTCTTACTTAACCTTAAGATCCAACAACAACTCACATTTTCTGAGGAGCAATTACTGTTTTTTTTTCAGGTAGAACCAATGTATCCTTCTTCTGGGTACTCATAAAACTGTCCCTTTCTTTGTCATAGCACATCTGCCCCTTCAATTAGGTTATACATATATTTCTCTCTGCCAGATTCTAAGCAACTGAAGCATAAAGACTATGTTTCCCCCACTCCTGTATCCACAGTACCTCGGGTCATGCTTAGTACCTGGGGAATGCCCAGAGATTTTTTTGAAAATAGATGAATAAATCACTATTTTAATGGATATATGTGTGTAGTTGGATATAACTATGTTAAACATAATTAATATGAGCAAAACCAGTCAGATGGTATTATCAGACCCATTCTTTGACTTGGTCTGAAATTAATAAAGCTTTGGGAAATGTATTTACTTTTGAGCAAATATTTTGGACTTAAGCTTTTTTTCTTTGATAAACTGAGAAGGTTAAACTTGATGGTCTTTAATGCAGCCCTGAGACACTAATCATTCATTCATTCATTTAAGAATATTTAAGTGCCCATTTGGTGCAAAGCATATGACATCACCAAAATGCAAACCATTCTTTTCATGTGTGTTTTATATTTCTATTCAGTCCAATGCTATGATAAGGCTATAAATAAATGTATGGTATTTCTTTCTAGTCTGTCACAAGCTTATAAGATTAGAAGATGTTCAGGTGCAACCTAAATACACAGCATTAAAGGAATTCAAGACAGAAAATGGATACTAGAAATTTAAAATAGCATTTGACACTGACTGATATCTTAATACTACTATAGACATGGAAAAACCCATGTCATCCTTTCTACATAAGATAAAGGGATTTGGAAGAATATCTGTTGCTATATATGCTGAAACATATCTATAGAATGCTATAATAACATGTCAACATTCTAAAACAAATTCTTTACATTTAACAGATGATAAAATGCATTGAAATCTATATTATTTGAACTTAAATTCTACCATAAAGTGAAAGCAAAAGCAAATAATGAAACTTAAAACGTAATTGGCTAATCTAAAAATAATCTATTTTAAACTCTCAGTATTTTCCCCAAAGTAGAATTTCTTTCTTAACAAAGAATACTAGGCTTCAAGACTACTATTTGCAAGAAGGCAAAGGGGAAGAAGCCAGAGCTTTATTTTCTTTTTTTTTTTTAATTTTTATTTTTATTATTATACTTTAGGTTTTAGGGTACATGTGCACAATGTGCAGGTTTGTTACATATGTATCCATGTGCCATGTTGATTTCCTGCACCGATTAACTCGTCATTTAGCATTAGGTATATCTCCTAATGCTGTCCCTCCCCACTCCCTCAACCCCGGCAGAGCTTTATTTTCTAGGAGTGAATGGAATTTGAGATTATTTTTCAATTAAGAAGGTGTGTTATTTTCTTCTTTAACTCTCTTTATGCTCCTTGCTTGAAATTTCTTAAATAAGAAATAATAAGCTGGTGAGGAGCTGCATTCCTTTGGAGGAGAAGAGGTACTCTGATTTTTAGAATTTACAGCTTTTCTGCTCTGGATTCTCCCCATCTTTGTGGTTTTATCAACCTTTGGTCTTTGATGATGGTGACGTACAGATGGGGTTTTGGTGTGGATGTCCTTTCTGTTTGTTAATTTTCCTTCTAACAGTCAGGACCCTCCGCTGCAGGTCTGTTGGAGTTTGCTGGAGGTCCACTCCAGACCTTGTTTGCCTGGGTATCACCAGTGGAGGCTGCAGAACAGCAAATATTGCAAAATGGCAAATGTTGCTGCCTGCTTGTTCCTCTGGAAGCTTCGTCTCAGAGGGGCACCCAGCCATATGAGGTGTCAGTTGGCCCCTACTAGGAGGTGCCTCCCACTTAGGCTATTCGGAGGTCAGGGACCCACTTGAGGAGGCAGTCTGTCCATTCTCAGATCTCAAACTCTGTGCTGGGATAACCACTACTATCTTCAAAGCTGTCAGACAGGGACGTTTAAGTCTGCAGAAGTTTCTCCTGGGTTTTGTTCAGCTATGCCCTGCCCCCAGAGGTGGAGTCAACAGAGGCAGGCAGGCCTCTTTGAGCTGCAGTGGGCTCCACCCAGTTCGAGCTTCCAAGCCACTTTGTTTACCTACTCAAGCCTCAGCAATGGCAGACGCCCCTCCCCGAGCCTGGTTGCTGCTTTGCCATTGGATCTCAGACTGCTGTGCTAGCAATGAGCAAGGCTCCATGGGTGTGGGACCTTCCGAGCCAGGCATGGGATATAATCTCCTGGTGTGTCATTTGCTAAGACCATTGGAAAAGCACAGTATTAGGGTAGGAGTGTCCCGATTTTCCAGGTACCATCTGTCACGGCTTCCGTTGGCTAGGAAAGGGAATTCCCTGACCCCTTGAGTTTCCTGGGTGAGGCAATGCTCCGCCCTGCTTTGGCTCACACTCCATGGGCTGCACCCACTGTCCGACAAGCCCCAGTGAGATGAACCTGGTACCTCAGTTGGAAATGCAGAAATCACCTGTCTTCTGCATCACTCATGCTGGGAGCTGTAGACTAGAGCTGTTCCTATTCAGCCATCTTGAAACCTCCCTTCCACCTCTCTTATAACCTGATCACTCTTTATTCAATTAACCTGTTTTTATAACTTACATTTTCTGAAGTTAAAATTAAATATAATGGTCCTTAGATAGAAGTTCTATTGATCAAGGCTTTATGTAATCCACTATCATAGCCCCAGTACTTACAGAAGTGCCTGACAATACATATATTGAAAGACTATTGAAAGACAGATGAGATCAGTAGGATCTATATACTTAATGTATAAAATTTTAGCTCAAAGTAGAAAAAATGCCATTAGTGCTCCTGTGAAACATTATGGCAGAAAAAGTTTGGTTTTTGCAAGTTTAAAACTTGCAAATTTATGCTTTTGGTAATGATAGAGTAGCTTTTATTGGACTATCCTTCTGAGAGATACAGATGACAATTATAACTTTTGGACAAAATCTAACTAACAAACAAAAAACCCAAACAAAAAATATATGTAAGTATGAAGACAAAGGTTACTGACAAAAACAAAAATTGTAGGAGCATTAATCCTTGAAAGAAAAACACCAAACAGTGCATTTGAATTTTATAGAGCTTTTCACCTGAGAATATTCCCAAGTCCAAGTGTCTTGGTATAACTAAAACTTGAACATTAACATACAATCACAGTGACTTGAGGAGGTGGATAGCATTCAAGACGTCAGAGTAGTGGAAAGTGAGAGAGAGAAAAAAAAAACTAGCAATGGAAGTAACAATAGAGGATGGAGTCAAAAATCTGTGTATAAACATTGATCAAAATCCAGCTGATCCTTGAAAGATCAGCCGAATTTTGTAGTGTTCTCAGTCAGACAACACTACAAGAAGATGTATGAGTAAAATCAAAACCAAAACCAAACAAACAAAAAATACCAGCTGGAAGGTTGAAAGCCTATCACAAGAAAAGTAGAGATTTGAATTTGAGTCCGGAAAGATAATTGCCTCCAATAAGAAAATAAACTCATCCTAGAGGAAGGTAATTCCTCTACAGTTTTTACAAAGTGTTATCCATATTATTCAATATAAAATAAAAATTACCAGACATCTGAAAAAGAAGAAAATGATATCCATGGTCAAGAAAAAGAAGATACAGATGATGAACTGCATCAGAAGTTGGAATTAGAAGAAAAGGACTTTAATGTAACTTTTTAGTTTCAGCCATGTGGCAGGAATCACCATGGTTTATAACAGCCTCCTCCTGAGAGAATATAGACATCACTTGCCACTGAGGAAACCAATAGCCATTCCCTCAAGTGTACCTTAGAGAGAGAGATGTGGCTCCATACCCCTTTGTGACCTAATAAAGCAGCCACTGATTATCCATGTTGGGAGAGAAACTGTCACCTTTCCGAACCCAGCATGGGCCCAGTGAGTGCCAACAGAGCTTTGACCACTCTGTGGTGTCCACATCCAGACCTGAACTCTTTGGTTACACTGGATCTGCCTATGTCTCAGACGTTGGAATCATTACCATAGTAAGCTAATTTGCACAATGGGTTCTGGAGCCAAGCTCTTGCTGCTTATGCTCATGCCCCAGGCACCAGCTCAGCCACCATAGAGCTTCATTCTGACCATGTAGATGCTTTACTAAGATTCACTCTGACCTTATAGATGATGAGGCTAGCACATGCTTATACCTTGGATCCTGGCTATAAGGCTGCATTGTGTGCACCCACATCTCAAACATCAGAGCCACTGCCAGAGAGAGGTAGTTCATAATCCAGGTCTGGAGTCAAGGCCTGCATGTGACTACACTTCAGGCACTACCTTGGCTGCCATAAAGAGCAAGGCTCTGCCCAACCCCAGAGCCACTCTAATACTGTGCCCACTGGTGCTCTTATTCTTGCTTCCCCTAGTTGCTTCATAACAATCCACACCTCACATTTTGTCACCAACATAGCAGCAAAGGTGTCTGCAACCTAGGCACTAGTACCAATACTGCCCTGGATCCCAAAACCATAGTTATTCCATATGTGACAATGTTTTTGGCCTCAGCTTCATGGCCTCTTCATAGGGGCCACTCATGAGACAAGGGTGCCATCATTACTGCAAGTGAGTGCACAAGCCAGACCCTGTGTTAGGAAAAATCCCCTCAGCCACAACTTCCCAGTGGGAGAAAAAGAGAGCAAAGCAACCTTGGCAGTTATTGCCACTGAAGACCCCAGTGAGCCTTGCTGCTACAGCAGAATTTATAGCATTGGATACTGGATCCCCGAAATATTCATCAACACTGATTTTTGCTGCCAGAGCTGCACAGAGACGAAATAGCTGAAATATTCACTAATGCAGAACCAATGTACTATATCTAGCAAGTGCCCTTGTATCCCTTACATAAAGGAAATTTTTCCACAGTAAAACTAACCTTTAAAGTCTGCAAGAGGTGGCTGCTACACCAAATAAACAAACATCAACATAAGACAATAGAAACATGAAAAACCAAGGAGACATAAAACCACTCAAATAACACAATAATCTCTCAGAAGCTGACCCCAAAGAAATGGAGATATACATACAAACTGTCTGACAAATAATTTAAAATTATTTTAGAGAAGCTCAATAAACTTCAAAAAACATACAAAGAAACAATTAAATGAAATCAGAAAAAATAAATAAATGACCAACATAAGAAATCTAAGAGATTGAAATTGTAAACAGGAATCAAAAATATTCTGGAGGTGAAAAATACAATGGAACAAATGAAAAATGCAATAGAGAGCACTGACTTCAGAACTGACCACGTGGAAGAAAGAATGTGTTAAGCTGAAGACACATTTGAAAATACATAGAGAAGAAAAAAAAAAAAGAATAAGGAATGAATAAACTTATGGGGTTTATGGGACATCATCAAAAGGGTAAATGTTTGAGTTGTAGGAGTTTGAGAAGAAGAAGAGAGAGACAAAGAACTATAAAGCTATTTCAGGAAACAACAGCAGAAAATTTTCCAAATAAAATGTTTAAATATCCAGGTACAAGATAAAGGTAGCTGGATATTCAAAAGTCCCAAAGTCCCCAATCAGATTCAATCTAAACAAGACTATACCAACATATTTTATAATGAAACTGAAAAAAAAAAAAAAGACAAAGAGAATCCTAAAAGCAGCATGAGAAAAAAAATCCATATAAAGGAGTTTAAATAAGGCTAGCAGGAGATTTCTCAGTAGAAGGGTTGCAGGCCAGCAGAGAGTGGGATAATATGTTTAAAGGGCTGAAGGGGAAAAAAAGAAAAAAAACAACCAGAAAACAAAAATCTTGCCAAGCAAGAACACTGATGAAGCTGTTGTTCAGAAATGAAAGACAGATAAAGACTTTCCCAGGCAAACAAAAGCTGAGGGAGCCCATTACCACCAGACCTGTTTTACAAGAAATGCTACAGGGAGTTTTTGAAGCTGAGAGAACAGGATCCAACTTAGTAACACAACAATATATAGAAGTATAAAACTCACTGGAAAAAATAAATGCATAGTCAAATTCAGAATATTTTATACTGTAATGGTGTATAAATCACTTATATTTTCAGTATGAAGATTAAAAGACAAAACTATCAAAATATTAATAGCTACAATAATTTGTTAAGGGATATATAAAATAAAAGATGTAAATTGTGCTATCAAAGACATAAAATGTGTGAGAAGGTAGAGTAAAAGTGTAGAGTTATTTTTATGTGATAAAAGTTAAGTTGTTTTTAGCTTAAAATAGTCTGTTATAATGATAAGCTTTTTTAAAAAATTTCAATAGTTTTGGGAGTACAGCTGGCTTTTGGTTACATGGATAAGTTCTTTAGTGGTAATTTCTGAGATTTTAGTGCACCTATCACCTGAGCAGTGTACACTGTACCCAATTTGTAGTCTTTTATCCCTCACCGCCTTCTCAGCCTTCCCCCATGAGTCCCCAAAATCCATTATGTATCTCTTATGCATTTGCATTCTAATAGGTTAGCTCTCACTTATAAGGGAGAACATACAATATTTACTTTCTATTGCTGAATTACTTCCCTTAGCAAGATGGCCTCCAGCTCCATACAAAATGCTGCAAAAGACATTATTTCATTCCTTTTTATAGCTGAGTAGTACTCCATGGTATATATCTATATACCACATTTTCTTTATCTACTCATTGGTTCATTGGCACTTAGGTTGGTTCCATATCTTTGCAGTTGAAAATTGTGCTGCTATAAACATGCATGTGCATATGTGTTTTTTATATAATGACTTCTTTTTCTTTGGGTAGATACTCAGTAGTGGGATTGTTGGATCAGATGGTAGTTCTAGTTTTAGTCCTTTAAGGAATCTGCATACTGTTTTCCATAGTGGTTATATTAATTTACATGCTCACCAGCAGTGTAAGAGTACTCATTTTCACCACATCTATGCTACAATCTATTGTTTTTTGACTTTTTAATTATGGCCATTCTTGCAGGAGTAAGGCAGTATCTCATTGTGGTTTTATTTTGCATTTCCCTGATGATTAGTGATGCTGAGCATTTTTTCATATGTTTGTTGGCTGTTTGTATATCATCTTTTGAGAAATGTCTATTCATGCCTTTCACCCACTTTTTGATGATGTTATTTTTTTCTTGTTGATTTGTTCAAGTTCCTTGTAAATGTGGGCACTAGTCCTTTGTTGGATGCATAATTTGCAAATATTTTCTTCTACTCTGTGGGTTGTCTTTTACTCTGCTGATTATTTTATATGCTTTGCAGAAGCTTTTTAGTTTAATTAGGTCTCATTTATTTATTTTTGTTTTTGTTGCATTTACTTTTTGGGTCTTAGTTATGAATTCTTTGCTTAAGCCAATGTCTAGAAGAGTTTTTCCAATGTTATCTTCTACAGTTTTTCTGGTTTCTGGTCTTAGATTGAACTCTTTGATCTATCTTGAGTTGATTTTTGTATAAGATGAGAGATGAGGATCCAGTTTTATCCTTCTACATGTGGCTTGCCAGTTTTCCCAGCACCACTTATGGAAGTTATAACTATAAGGTGTTTTTTGTAAGCCTCATGGTAACCACAAAGCAAAAACTCAGATACACAAAAGATGTTTTTTTGAGACAAGTTGTCACTCTGTTTCCCAGTGCATTGCTGTGTGATCATAGGTTACTGCAACCTAAAACTCCAGAACTCAAGCTATCCACCCACCTCAGCTTTCCAAGTAGATGGGATTACAGGTGTCCGTCATCATGCTCAGCTACTTTCAAAATTTTCCGTAGAGATGGGGTCTATGTTGCCCAGGCTGGTCTTGAATTCCAGGGCTCGGGTGATCCTCCTGCCTTGGCCTCCAAAGTGCTGGTATTTTAGGCATGAACCACCATGTCTGGATATAAAAGATTAAGAGTAAGAAATCAAAACATACCACTATAGAAATCATCTAACCACAAAGGAAGGCAGCAAGAGAGGAAGAAAATAATCTATAAAACAATGAGGAAATCATTAACCAAATGGCACTAGAAAATTCTTGCCTATTAATAATTACCTTGAATGTAAATGGATAAAATTATCTAATCAAAAAACACAGAGTGGATGAATGAATAAAAAAAAAACCCAACAAGACTCAACTATATGCCACCTACAAAAGAGACTCACTTCTCATTGAAGAATACACATAGATTAAAAGTGAAAGGATAAAAAAAGATATTTCACGCAAATGAAAACCAAAAGAGAGCAGAGGTGGCTATAGTTATATCAGATAAAATAGACATTCAGTCAAGAACTGCAAAATGAGAAAAAGAAAGTCATTATATAATGATAAAGGGATCAGTTTGTCAACCTTTTAATTTAGATTCATCGCAATCCCTATCAAAATTCTAATAACATTTTTATATAAATAGAAAAGAAATCTTAAAATTAGTAGGGAACCACAGAAGGTCCCAAATAGCCAAAGCAATCTTGAGCTAAAAGAGCAAAGCTGGAGGCATCACTCTACTTCATTTAAAAGTCTACTACAAAGCTATAGTAATCAACACAGCATGGGGCTGTCATAAAAACAGACATAGACACAAATGAAGCAGAATAGAAAGTCCAGAAATAAGTCCATGCATTTATAGTCAAGTTATCTTTGGTAATGTGCTGAGAACACACAATGGGAAAAGATCAATCTCTTCAATAAATTATTCTGAAAAAACTGACTATGCATATGCATAAAAATAAAATTAGACTGTCATCTCACACCATATACAAAAATCAATTCAAAATAAATTAAAGACCTAAATGTAAAATCTAAAACTATAAAATTACTAGAAGAAAATATAGGCTAAAAACTTCATGGCATTTGTTGGGACAAAATATTTTTTTTTTTTGGTATAACCCCAAAAGCAAAGACAACAGAGGTAAAAATAGACAAAGGGGATTACATCAAAAAAGAAAGCTTTGCACAGCAAAGGAAACAATTGACAGAGTGAATAGATAACATATGGAATGGGAGAAAACATTTGCAAACTATAGCTCTGATAATGGTTGATATCCAAAATATCTCAGGAACTTAACTCAATAGTAAGAAAACAAATAACTTCATTAGCGAATGGACAAAGTACTCAAATAGACGTTTCTCAAAAGAGACATACAAATTGCCAACAGGTGTATGAAAAAATGCTCAACATAATTATCAGGAAAATGCAAATCAAAAGTATAATGAGATATCACCTCACACATGTCAGGGTGGCGATTATCCAAAAGATGAGAGAAGTGTTGGCAAGGTTGTAAAAAAAAGAAAACCCATGTACACTGCTAATGGGAATGTAAATTAATACAGCCATTATGGAAAACAATACAGGGGTTCCTCAGAAAATTAAAAATAAAACTATGATGTTATCCAACAATCCTACTACTGAGTATGTATCCAAATGATATGAAATCAATATGTGGAAGAGATACCTGCACTCTCATATTCATTGCAGCATTATTCACAATAACCAAGATATGGAATCAATATAAGTGCCTATCAATGAATGAATAAAGTGAATGTGGCATATGTAAACAATTAAATACTGTTTAGCCTTTTTTAAAAAAAGGAAATTCTGTCTTTTGCAACAACATGGATGAACTTGGGGACACTAGGTGAAGTGAAATAAGCTAGGCACATAAAGAAAATACTACATAACCTCGCTTATATGTGGAATCAAAAAAAGTTGAACTTAGAGAAGCAGAGAGTAGAATGGTGGTTACCAGAGCCTTGGGTGTGGAGGGTCAATTGGGGAGATGTTGGTTAAATTTCAGTTACATAGGAGGAATATATTCAGGAGATCTATTGTATAACATAGTGACTGTAGTTAATATATTATATGCTTGAAAATTGCTAAAAGAGTAGAATTTTTTCTCACCGCAAAAAAATTATAAGTATGTGACGTAATGCATGTTACATAGCTTGATTTAACCATTCCACAGTGTACACATGTATAAAAATGTCATAGTGTACATCATCCACATATAACATTTTTACTTGTTAATTAAAAATATAAAGGGAGATGGACAAAGTGGCTGACTAGAAGGAGCTGGTGTGCACCATTCTCACAGAGAGGAATAGGAGGGGTGAATAAATACAGCACCTTCAACAGAAATATCCAGGTACACACATTGAGACTAATCAAGGAAGCAACTTAACCAATGAGAATGGAGAAAAGCAAGGCAGGACAATGGGTCATCCAGGAGTGACGTGGAGCCAGGGGAACCTCCCTGACCCAGGGAAGTGGTGAGTGAATGTGTGACTCCAGAAACCCACACTTCTCTCATGGGTCCTTGCAATCATCAGGCCAGGAGATCCCCTCATGAACTCACTCCACCAGGGTCTCAGTCTGACACACAGAGCTATGTGGAGTCTTGGCAGAGCAGCTGCTCAGGCAGACACAGAGACCCAGGAGACTTAGATATCAAGTAAATCAAGAGGTTTTCCTATTCTACAATTCTAGATCCTACTAGTATGATTCACTATGAAAACTCTCATCAGCAAGTGTTTCAGCTGCTTTCAAATGGTTCCTAGCATCTCCCACATACTCAGTTTCTCGTTTATTTTTCAGCAGCATCTCTGTTGAGATGTCTCATAGCAGCTGCAATGAGTCTCGTTTTTTGGTTTTTTTTTATTTTTTTTCCTGAGAAAAACTCTTCTGAGGAACAAGTTTAAATCTTATTGTTAGCTTTACACTCAGGGAACTACTGTAGTACATGTAACTCATTAGAATACTATACTCATAGCTCAAAGCTCTGTTGTAGGACACTTATTCATAAATTTCTTATTTGCTTCAAAGATATTCTTACAGTCCCCCTAGAGCAGAGATCACCAAATCTCGCCCACTGCCTGTTTTTGTAAATAAAGTTTTATTGAAACACAGCCTCATTCATTTGTTTACGCTTTGCCTATGATTGTGTGTGTTCTGTAATAGCAAAGTTGAATTGTTGTGACAAAGATTGTGTACTTTGCAGTGCCTAAAACATTTACTATCTGGCCCTTTACAGAAAATGTTTACTGAGACCTGTTTAGATAGTTTTCTCCCTAAATATTACAACAAATATCACACTTTCTGTCTATTAACATTTAAAAGCAGACCTCTAAAGAACTTGGGGAGGTGGCGTAGGGGGTGGGAAAGTAAATACTCTCCATAGGGCAAAGTTACAAAAAGACTAATCAAATCCCTGGAATAATCAGAGTCTCCAAAGTAAACATGCAAATTAAACTCTATTTCTCTTATTTGGCAGAAAGAGAAACCTGAATTAGTTGTAGGTTACAGTCTTTCAAATGTATGTATTTTAACCAACCTATACATATTTACCTAATATCTAGTATACTATGATAAGTATCTGTATTGAGTGTAACATGTAAAGACTTATTCCCCAATATTTGGGCTTCCACGTGGAGGAATCTCCACTGGAAGGGTAGTTCCTAATCTCTTTGGTTTTGGAATCTCTTTATACTACTTGCAATTATTGAGAATCTCAGAGAACTTTTCTTTATTTGAATTTTATCTATATATATTTACCATATTAGAAATAACTGTAAAATTTTAAATAGTTTTGTTTATTCAAAAACAACCAATACAACTCTGATGAGTGGAGGAACACCAGGGTTCTTGGTCTCCAGTCAAATTAGAAAAAATGACAGGGACACACATGGAGTGGTTTTAAGGAATGGAGAGTTTAATAGGCCAGAAAGAAGGGAGAAGGCAGAAGGAAGAAGCTCTGGTACAGAGACAGAGGGAGGGGAGCTCCAAAGCCCAGAGAGGGAACCCCAAGTGGGGCAGAAGCCAGCCAGGATATATACAGAGGCTGGAGGAGGTGGTGTCTGATTTGCATAGGGCTTAGGGGATTGGTTTGACCAGGTCTGTCATTCATGTAGTCCTCCAAAAAGCTCTGCTCTCCCACCCTTCTCCTTTAATATGCAAATAGAGGGCGCTATGATGTTCTACACACCGGGGGATATGTGGGGGCTGCCATGTTGCCAGGAACATGTGGGACAAGGGCAAGAAGGCCTCGGGAATCACCACTTTTGGGTGGACCCAGTTTCTAATGGCTTGCATTTGCATATCAAAGGTTGCTGGCCTGGCTCTAAGAGCCTGGGCTTTACAAGAAACTTTCTGTGAAATGCTTTAAAAAAACAAAATCTTCCCAAGAACCCCTTTTCTTCTCTATCTGCCTAAAATAGTTTCTTAATAACTCCTACAACATAACAATAACAAGCCCATTACTTTTCATTTCTTTTATCTTTTCCTCTTTTACAATAAAAAACTGTATTTTCCCAAATAAAAACTAATTAGTGAGAAAGATGGCCATCTTAAATTTTTGCAAGTCTTTTAAACGCCTGGCTTAATGGAACACAACTGGCGTCTCCTGTCTTCTGCAAACCATTGTGTTGTCATATTATATGTCATGTAGCCTGTGGAGAACTCCACTGTACACTAGTGAGAGAATAAGTCTGAAAAGGGCAAACATTTTTGTATTATTATAAAAATAGTCTTGGTTTGTAAATCCCTGAAAGGGTCTTTGGGACCACACTAAGAGCTGCTGCCCTAGAATAATATCTTTGACCTCTTTCTGCCTGCTCACTCGCTCTTACTCTGGTTGAGGAGTGTCTTTGATCTAATTTGTGTGATTAGGGAAAGGAACCCAGCCCTTGTTATTCAATCTCTGCCAACCTTCTTTGAGAAGCAGCCTGCCCTCAGGCAGTATAAGTATATCTTTGGCTTCTCTATGATGTAAGTTTCCAGCTTTGTGGGTGACTAATTCCGGATTAATTCTAGGATCCAGTATTAGGGAGCCTCTTCTTGCTACATTTCTCAGATATGCTGATCTCCATCTTTTCGACCTCTATGTTTATCTCTCAGTTTATTCTGAACTTCAACAAGAAACAGAATAATATTACTAAACCCACTCAAAATTCCTGCATTAGGCCTTTTGGGGTAAGGGGGAATAAAACTGTAGATAGGTTCTAATTAACAAGACATCAAGATATATGTCAGTGACTAAAAAATAATTTATATTCTATATAATTTGTTTTGACAGCAGCCCCTTGTAACAGAGTTTTGCTCGAAATTTCTTCCAGTTTCCCTTCTAGTACAATTTAAACTACCATTTATCGAGACTGTACTCTGAAGCAAACCGTCTTCGAAGCATTTTACATATGTTGCTTTGCCTCATCCTCACAACAGTTTAGGAGTTGACTTTTGCATGAGACAACTGCAACTTGTTCAAGGGACTTAGGTAGTAAGTGGGCAGAGCCATGATTTGAAATCGCCTTTGTTGTAAGACAAAAATCCAACCTCTTTCTGCCTGCTCACTCGCTCTTACTCTGGTTGAGGAGTGTCTTTGATCTGATTTGTGTGATTAGGGAAAGGAACCCAGCCCTTGTTATTCAATCTCTGCCAACCTTCTTTGAGAAGCAGCCTGCCCTCAGGCAGTATATCTTTGGCTTCTCTCAAACTACACATCGCCTCCTGACCTCAGGCCCCACCTCCCACACTGAATTGTGATCACCAGTCTCTTCTCTCACCATGGAGAGCACTGCCGGGAAGAGGATTTCTCTTACTTTCTAACTTTCTCGTTTTCCCAAAACCCGGGACACTGCTTTGCTTGCAACTGCTTAGTCAATATATGTATTATAAATGAAGTTTTTAAGGGCAAACAAAGACAAAGATTGTTTTATGTATTTTTTGTAGCACCTGTTCTACCCAGTATTATGCTAAGATATGGTGTGCTTAATCATGTTAGTGGTAATTTAGATAGATAATTTGGTGAAACCGATTTCACTAGTCATGTGTAAAGAAACCTTTCTATTATTTGTAGTTTGATTTTGCCTATTAAAGAAAATGCATACTTATTTTCCTTTTATTATTTAATTATTCATTCACTTTAAAGAATATAACAGGCTCCTATTGAAGGGACTTCATTGAGTCTGCTTTATTTTCATTACTTTAGGTAGATTTATTAATTAGATCCCTTAGCTGATTCTCAATCTGTCCTTCTGTTATTTACTTATTTATACAAGTCCTAATGGGTTAGATGGGGGTGCAGTGGACTTCTTCTCTAGTCTTCACAGCACACACCACTATGATTATCACACAGTGGGCATAACTTTCTGTCGTGCTTCTAGGATTTGGTGTTGATATTCTCCCTGCAAGTCAAGACCCTTAGCACATCTGTATACAATGTGAAGAAATGCGGAGATGTCAAAACCCGGGACACATGCGGCCCAGCACTTGACAAGCAGAGTGTTATTAGCATTGGTAATAAGACTACCTGGGTCTGTCTGCAGAGGTCCCTCAGCTTGAGATCATTTACATTCACTGCACACAGCATTCAAACCTGGCTTCTAAATGAGACAGCTTTAGAGAAGACAATGGAAACCCTGACAGTAAACCGAAAATTTCAGGTAGAAATCTATTCATCCTAATTAAGAGAACCTCTCAGACCTGCCTCTTGGCAATTAACACAGTTGTGTGTGGTCCTATTATTTAAACTGACAATCTTAGGTTCTACAGGCTCAGGGAGCCCTCTCTTCTTCAGACCTCCACAGTCTGTAAATAGATTCTCTCCGACTTGCAACAGCAAACACTTTGAACATTTGCATTTCACTCATTACTTGTGCTGCTACAGGCTGAGCGTGACCCTGCCATGGAAACAAATCCAGTTGAAAACTACCTAATGGCATTGGTTATATAACTATTAGGTTTCCTTAAAACATACTTCCTAGGACCAAAAGAAAAAAATGAGATATTTGCACCATGGAATTATGTTGGTCTGGTCTCATTTTTCATTTTTCTCAACAAATGCTCTTTCTCTTTAAACTCAAATTATAAGAACTCAGCTCTTGTCCATAGTAAGAAGTCGATGGAATGTTAAACTTTGTATTAGAAAGCATGGTGGGAATTTACAATTTCTAATGCGCTTTGTTTTTCTTGACAATTATTATTTTGACAGCTGGAGATGGGGGTCTTTAGGGATGGTTGGCAACTAGATATGAGTGGGTTAAAAAAAAGTCTCAAATTAAGTTTGAAAATCTCGACTGGTGCCCTTCCTTCCACTGATCTGTCACATTGTGTTCTGTTCCATCACATTCCTGCACAACTCCTCAAATTTAAAGGAGCCAGGCTTTTTTTTTTTTTTCCAGGTCAGATACTAATTTAGAAATTTGGTGTGAAGTAGTGATGAATAATGGATGAACTGAGTTTCTGAATTGGAGTTCCAGATTCTGAGGAACTTGGGAAATCTTCAAAGCCAGCTGGAATGTGTGAGCTTGAGTGTCAGGAGAGACCCATCTGAAGGAAGAGTTAGCTTCTCCACCTGCCTGGTGCACCATTCACTGCCATCTGGATTTGTTTCCCTCTGTGTTGAGACCAAATCAAATTGTCACATGTGAAAATAGTGAAATTACTTGGTTCTAAATTGCATTTGAAATCTAGAAATCCTGCATTTGGTTACCTGCTAATGCATAGAACTTTGGCATAGGTGTGGAAAGGGCACCATATTGCTTTCAGAAATCTTTGATCTGCCAATATCAGCCATTATCTGTTTCTGCTATCTATGCTTGATGTTTATGTAAGTTTCAGATTTTCTCTGAGAGAAAATTGTCTATTTCTTTGATGAACAAATAACACTAAATAGAGATTTATTTTTCCAAAGATTTGCAGTATTGCAAGGGAGTTTAATATGTACTACATATTCATCTGGAATTTAGAGCTATTAAAATTTGAGTTTCTAAAAATTCTGCCCGAAAAGATATTAAATGATTAAGAAGTACCCATCCAATTGCAAATTATTTTTCCTGATTTCTTTTCTGATTTATCCAAATTTTCTCTGTTTCTTCTGGATAAGGCTTTCCATGGTAGCCCCTGGGACACAATGGAGAAATAGAGAACAAGTGACAGTTACCTTAATTATAGTACAATTAGGAGATTTTCAAGTGGTTGAAAGACTCCCCACAATAAGATAACTCAGTGGCACTGAGTTATCCTGCAGTGGGAACTTCTAGTGGTATTGTTAAACCCCGCGTTCTCAGAGTTGTAAATCAGCTTCATAGGTAACCCCAAAATGGGAACAATGCTGAATATACTGGATGATACAGTCGAGACTAATATGATCTTTACAAGCTGAAATAACAGACCCAAATTTATCAAAACAAACCTTAATAGGAACAAATCTGAAGGCCTGTTCCTGGACTTAAAAATAACTTCACCAGGAAATAATGTAGGAGATGTTTCTTTTACAGAGATGTTTACAAATGGTGATCTTGTATCACAGCATGTGCAATGTGAGGCAACAAAGCAATGCAACTACCATAATACAATTGCAATCTTAGGTATGCAAGGGCCAAGGGAAAGCTTTCCCTTTGCCCTCTGAAAGTTTGCTGAAAAATCAGCTCACAAAAGGCAGATCAATTGGAGAATAGGCATACAAATGTACTCCAATGGGGTACAGTAGCTTATATACCTTCTTGAACTTACAGAAAGAATGGGGGCTTGGATTGTGGCAAAACAGGTTATAGTGGTAAAACAGGTTGTGAGACGGAGAAGAGGAGGCCTGGCTTGCAAAGGTGGTTTTGTTATGAAGACGAAACCTTACAGGTAGCAAGTATATAGTGAATATTGTTTTTAGACCTTTTAAAGGTGTCAGACTCTCAGTTAATCTTCCAAGATCAGACCAAGGAAAGCTTCAGAGAAAGCCTGGCTGCATCAATGAAGATTTGTCTCTACAAAGGCAGATCTCCCCGACAAAAGATAGCCTTTCATCTATTCTTATATTTCCAGCCATCCTGAATAGCCATCTCCAAATGTCAAAGAAATATATTTTGGGGTGAAGTTCCCTGTGCTACTTTAGATGCTTTGGTGGATGCACAGTACAAAGGATGAAGAAAGTGAAGGTATTGTCCTCTTGGGGTATTATTGCATCTTTACAATTTGTAAGACAAAAACAAACCAGAGTGGTATAAGCAGGAAGCTACATGATATTGTGTAGGGAAGGGTTAAAGCCACCAGAGAAATTTAACCAGCAGATATGAAGTTTCAAATTGGTTTGATGCTAATGTTTGTAGATGTCAAATGGAAGAAGATAAAACTTTCAGCGAGTTGAACTAGAATTGGGTACAAGTTACAAGAACATGGCCTTGTTCAAATTAAGACAAGAAAAAGCTTTCTCACAGAAGTGGCAACAGATGCACTGGCAATTTCCAGAAAGCTGTCTTTCTGGAAATTTCAAGCCAAAAGCTAAATGATTAGTTTGAAGAAATCTGGTAGGGAGAATTCAGATGGGCAGTTAGGTTTAATAGCTGATTGTGACGTTTTTCCCCCTGAAATTCCTCATTATCAATCTTATAATGCCAGTGTGCCCAAATGAGCAAACCTAATGAATTAGAGCTTTGGTAAGAAATTATATATTCATTATACATAAGAAAAAGCTATGATATACAGGTGATAGAATAGTAATCCCAGGGAGTCCTTGTCCTCAGAAATCTTTAAAGAGTGGGAGAGAAAATTATTATGTTGGCTTAGAGAATTTCGTGGTTACAAACTGGCTTATGAAGCAGCTAGTTTCTTGTGTTATAGTTATTTGTATACCGGGAATCTGTATCCTATCTTTAAAGTCGTTATTGGTCAGACTGTTTCTACAACCTTTAAGATTAATCAGCTATGCATAATTTCACTTTATGACATGGAATAGGCTTCTCATAACCTTTTGGGTCACCCCACGCAAAGAGAAAAACATGGTGTGTTATTGTCTGACACCTCATTACAAGTTGCTTCTCATTTTCCACCTTGAATCATTTGAAGAATGCAAGTTAAAATGTATGACTTGATCTTTAAAGTATTTTAAGTTCTATCCATTAGAAAAAAGACCTCTGCAACTCTCATATTGGATACTTTGACATTAAGTGGTGATAAAATAATGATGCAATTATGCTTAGAGCACAGAAAAACAATTTGAATTAAAGTTATATGTTTTTTATTCCCTCACTTTGATATGTATATGTTAGGTGAAGGTACAGGAGGATACAGATCGGGGTCAGAAAGGGTCACAGAAATGTTTGGAGGCAGTTAGCCCAAATTTCCTCATCATTAAAATTACCTGAAGATTAAAAATTCTCTGGGAAAGTTTCTGAGTGAGTAACTTTGGAATGGAGCTGAAGAAGCTGTGTTTTTAACAAGTATCGGTGGGGTTTCTTATGATCAGACAAGGGAATGCTATTCTAGACAATTTCAAGTCACAGTTCAAGCAAGACAGAAAACTATAGATGAGCAGGAAGCTGTAATAGCTAAAAAAAAGGGTTGCTATTTTCCAGCAAAGATGTCACAGAATTGATCTGCTCATTTATGCAGGTGGTACTACCTAAAAAACTTTTATGTTTAAGTCTTTAAATCATGAATGATTGAATTGGCTCATGTATTCTAACTCAGCCAGAATATTTCTTTCCATCTGCATTTTGGAAAGAATCTCAGGTAAGCTATTTGCCTTGCATGAGTCCATTTTGCTACTTTCAACATAAACACTTTTTTTTTAAGTAACAACCAAACCACTAGTGGATGATTTAATGACCAAAATGTGCCTTCTTGTGAAGAAAAACAAAGGGTGTCACCAGCTGCTTAACCATGATGTGTGGGAAGAGGCTTAGTCAATACTTGTTCCTCTGCTATTACCAACTGCTTGTTCCTTCCTTTCCCCTTTCATAGACTGGCCATTTGGTAGTGTTTTCTCTTAATTCACTTCTGCCCTTATGGGTAAAATTATAACATTCAACTGTGCTTGAATTACTAGGCCTTTTTCCCTTTAGAACAAAATTTGAGACAAAATTTGAAATTTGAATGGATGCATTATACAAACTATATTTCAATTAATGCAAATTATCTTCCTGTCTTTATTTTTTTCACAAAAATACCCACAAACTTTATTAAGCATACTTTGCTTTAAGCAGCTTATTTTAAAAAAATGTATTGCTGTGATTTTTATGTCAAATAGAAATGTTATAAATGCTGGATAACTGTGAACTTTCCAACAGTTGTTTAATTCTCATGAGTCTTTGCTATTCAGTAAATGAAGGAAGAATCTCAAAGGCTATTGTAATTTCAAGAGTTGATAGTAGATGAGGGATTTAGACATTGTTAATTTCCTTCCTTTCCCTTACCTTTAAAGAGGAAGTATTCAAAAGAATAGGCTGAAGAGATTATGAGATTAAACAGGGTGGTTCATATAGAGAAATGATACAAAGATGAATCATGGGAAATAGTTCTATTAATTCGCCAACTATTTGAATTGAAGCTCACTTCACTTAAAGTGGCAAGAGTTTAGGTCTCTGCTCTTCCTGGCTGTGATATTGCATATAAAAGACATTTATTATTTCTCTCTTGCTGACTACATATCTATATTTCTTGTATTTGAAGACACAATCTGGTACTATTCTTTCAGACTGTCTGAAAGTCAAAAACAACTTGAACCCAGCTTGATGGCTCACATTATTTTATGGAATTCTTCCCTTTTTACTGCAATTTCTTACCATGTCAAGATATCCTTTAAATCAGCAGTTCCCAACTTTTTGCCACCAGGGACTGGTTTTGTGGAATATAATTTTTCCATGGGTGGGGAGTTGCGGGGGATGGTTTTGAGATGAAACTGTTCCATCTTAGATCATCAGGCATTAGTTAGATTCTCATAAGGAGCATACAACTAAGATCTCTCGCATGCACAATTCACAAGAGGGTTAATAGGGTTTGCACTCCTATGAGAACCTGATCTTACATTAGGCAGAGTTCAGGTGGTAATGCTCACCTGTCACTCAGCTCCTGCTATGCCGCCTGGTTCCTAACAAGCCCCAGATCACTACAGGTCCATGGCCTGGGGGTTGGGGACACCTGCTTTAAATTGTTTTCAGGCTATGTAGCATTCCATCATATCAAACTGATTATTTCCCTGCAAAAACTTGGTAGCATTGTTTCAAAAATCTTGATTAAAGCTTACTATGTAAATCCATCAATTTTATTACTATCCAATAATTTCTTTGAAAAAATGCTTTGCTTTTAACTGGATTGTCTTAAAAAGATCTCATTGATATACATAAAGATTGTTTTCTTCTAGGAACTAACTTTTCAATTACTGTTTATATTAGTGTTTGCTATTTAATATTCCTTTACACTTTATAGATTAAACATATAGATATTACATATGCAATTTTGTTAATATATCTGTATTTGTGTTTAATTTCATGTGGCAGTAAATGGGATTAATGGTATACACACATAGACATGCATGCAAATTAGGTAATAAATCTCATAAAGAACCCGAGATTGGGAGAAAGAGGTGAAGTGATTTTTTTCCAATGTTACGTATTCAGGAAGTGGCTCAGCTAGTTTGCAGACTCAGGTTTGTGTACTCTTTGTCCAGTGCCATCTCTGCTTATATTATTCTGTCCAGTGATGATTGCGGAGATTGCCTTTCTTTTTAACATATTGTGTAGCTTATTTGCATTTCTGTTACAATTTTTTTGGCATCTGTTTTTCTAATTTATCTGATTTTCAAGCTGCTTGTGGCTTATAAACTAGAGAATTTCTTCAAAACCTATACTTAGTCAATAATCACCAAATTGGTAATTTTCCCATGAGTAGTTTCAGGTTTACAATTTAAAGATCAATTTATTTAACTGATAGCTGCTGTTCTAATTAGTGATGCCTTGTCATTTAGAGGCAGATGTTTAAGAAAATTAGCATTGGATACAAAAGAGCATAAACCAACACACATTTTCAACCTTTTAAGCTCATCAAACACTTACCACTTTGGATAATATTGGAGAAAATTATGAATGAATTATTAAAATTTTTGAAACATAAAACATCAGTTTCCTAAACATTATAGAGTACGTAGTGTGGCATGATAAAATGGCCATATTTTAAAATAAATGTGGCTCTCATTTCAAGTACTTATAGTAAACTGACCTGCCAGAATTATTAACTGGGCAACTACTATGAAAAAAGTAGTGTGGGGTAGTGGAAAGAAATGGGTTTTTCCTTTAAACTGTTCTTGATTTGGATCTGGGCAAGCTGTGGAACTTCCTAATACAGTGTTTCCAAATTTATTCATATTTCTAAACATAACTTTTCTTGTCATAAAATAGTGGTAATAATACTCCCTCCATAGGGGATTAAATGAGATTATCTAAATAAACTGCTTGTCACAAAGTAGCTGGTCAATCTCAGCCTGCCACTGTCCTTCACCTGCTTTTCTCAATGCCTTTCTGAGCTATAACAAAGAGAAATGATAGATTGCAAATTAAAATTACTGAGAGTTATTTGAAATGACCTTTGTCATGATCTACTCCTTAATTCTTTTTGTTTTTCTTAACTCACTCATTTACACATTATGTATTTCCTTTTTTCATTTTCTTTTCTTTTATTTTTTAAAACTTTTATTTTAGGTTCAGGGGTACATGTTCAAGTTTGTTGTACAGGTAAACTCATGTCATGGGGGTTTGTTGTACAGATTTTTTCATCGCCTGGGTACTAGACCTAGCACCCAATAGATATTTTTTCTGATCATCTCCTTTCTCCCACCTTCCAACTTCAAGAAGGCCCCAGTGTCTGTTGTTCGCCTCTTTGTGTCCATGTCTTCTCACCATTTACCTCCTACTTGTAAGTGAGAGTATGTGGTATTTGGTTCTCTGTTCCTGCATTAGTTTGCTAAGGATAATGATCTCCAGCTCCAGCCATGTTCCTGTAAAGAATATGAATTTGTTCTTTTTTTATGTCTGCATAGTTTTCCAGTGTATATGTACCACATTTTCTGTATCCATGGGCATTTGGGTCGATTCCATGTCTTTGCTATTGTGAATACTGCTACAATGAACATCTGTGTGCATATGTCTTTACGGTAGAATGATTCATTTGTGTGTATATATATATATACACACACAGTAATGGGATTGCTGGGTCAAATGGTAGTTCTGTTTTTAGCTCTTTGAGGAATCACATTGCTTTCCACGATGGTTGAACTAATTTACACTCCCACTCACAGTGTATGAGTGTTTCCTTTTCTCTGCAACCTCACCAGCATCTGTTATTTTTTGACATTTTAATAATAGCCATTTTGACTAGTGTGACATGGTATCTCATGGTGATTTTGAGTTGCATTTCTCTAATGATCAGTGATATTCAGCTTTTTTAACAATATGCTTGTTGACTGTATGTATGTCTTCTTTTGACAAGTGTTTGTTTGTGACCTTTGCCCATTTTTAATGGGGCTGTTTTTTTTCTTGTAAATTCGTTTAAGTTCCTTATAGATGCTGGATATTAGACCTTTGGTTTGCAAATATTTTCTCCCATTCTGTAGGTTGCCTATTTACTCTGTTGATAGTTTCTTTTGCTGTGCAGAATTTCTTAACTTTAATTGGATCCCATTTGTCAGTTTTTGCTTTAGTTGCAATTGCTTTTGGCATCTCACCATGAAATCTTTGCCAGTTCCCATATCCAAATGGTATTGCCTAGTTTGTCTTCCAGGATTTTATAGTTTTGGGTTTTACATTTAAGTCTTTAATCCATCTTGAGTGATTTCTGTATATGGTGTAAGGAAGGGGCCCAGTTTGAATCTTCTGTATATGGCTAGCCATTTACCACAGCACCATTTATTGAATACAGAGTTCTTTCCCCATTGCTTGTTTTTGTTAGCTTTGTCAAAGATCAGATGATTGTGGTGTGTGGCTTTATTTCTCAGCTCTAGATTCTGTGTCATTGGACTATGTGCCTGTTTTTGTGCCACTACCATGCTGTTTTGATTATTGTATCTCTGTTGTATAGTTTGAAGTCTGTAATGTGATGCCTCCAGTTTTGCTCCTTTTGCTTAGAATTGTCTGGCTATTTGGGCTCTTTACTAGTTCCATAGAATTTTTAAATAGTTTTTTTCAAGTTCTGTGAGGAATGTCCTTGGAAGTTTGATAGGAATGGCAGTTAATCTATAAATTGCTTTGAGCAGTATGGTCATATTCTTCCTACCATGAACATGGAATGGTTTTCCATTTGTTTGTGTCTTCTCTGATTTCTGTGAACATTGTTTTGTAATTATCATTGTAGAGATTTTTCACCTCCCTGGTTAGCTGTATTCCCAGATATTTTATTCTTTTTGTGGCAATTGTGAATTGGATTGCATTTCTGATTTGTCTCTCAGCTTGGCTGTTGCTGGTTTATGGAAATGCTGATTTCTGTATGTTGATTTTGTATCCTGAAACTTTGCTCAAGTTGTTTATCAGCTGAAGGAGCTTTTAGGCCAAGATGATGGGGTTTTCCAGATATATTAATAGAATCAGGACATCAGCAAACAGGAATAGTTTGACTTCTCTTCTTCCTATTTGGGTGCCCTTTATTTATTTCTCTTGCCTGATTGCTCTGGCCAGGACTGCCAATACTATGTTGAATAGGAGTGGTGAAAGCTGGGCATCTTTGTCTTGTGCTGGTTTTCAAGGGGAATGCTTCCAGCTTTTGCCCATTCAGTATGATCTTGGCTGTGGGGTTGTCGTAGATGGTTCTTATTATTTTAAGGTGTATTCCTTCAATACCTAGTTTTTTTGAGTTTTTAACATTAAGGAATGTTGAATTTTATAAAAAGCCTTTTTTGCATCTATTGAGATAATCAGGTGGTTTTTGTCTTTAGTTCTGTTTATGTGGTGGATCATCTTTATTGATTTGTGTGTGTTGAACCAACTTTGCATTTCAGGGATAAAGCCTATGTGATCATGGTGGATTACTTTTTGATGTGCTTTTGGATTCATTTTGCAAGTATTTTTGTTGAGGATTTTTGCATGAATGTCCATCAAGGATATTAGTCTGAAGTTTTTTTTTTTGTGTGTGTGTGTGTCTGTTCCAGGTTTTGATATCAGGATGATGCTGGCCTCATAGAATGAGTAAGGGAGGAGTCCCTCCTCCTCTATTTTTTGAAATAGTTTCAGTAGGAATGGTACTACTTCTTCCTTTTATATCTGGTAGAATTTGACTGTATACATCATATATTTCTTAAGTGCTTACAATTTGCCAGGTAATGTTTGATAAATGGAGGCAATAAGGAACATAGTGCTTAAATTACTAGCTGAGGTCATAAAGTTATTTTGTCTGACTCCAGTCTAGAGTTTGTATTCATTGTACATGGTGTATAGCAAGAAAAAACAATCATACAAATAAAACGAGAAGGAACTCTGTAAAATAATACATAATAATAAATGGTTGTAATATAAAATAATAATGTGATAATAAAATAAATAAAATAATATTAAATGGTTGTAAAATAATATGCAATTGAAATCAAACCTGTTACCCATAAAGTTTGGGGAGCTTAAGAAATGGATTGATCAGTCAGGCTGGAATAGGATAGGAGCCAATGGGCTCTGAGACATGGAAGACACATGTTTCTCACAGGGAAGGCATGGAGGCAGGAAATTGCATGATCTTATCTAATGGTGAAGTGGCCCAGCCTAATGAATAGAAGGTCTTATTATAAAGTCATGTGAAAGAAGGTTATTAGGTTCAGGTAAAATTTGACTTGGAGGACCTTGAAAATTAAACAGAAATGATTTTTCATAATAATAGCTATTATTTATTCCACATTAACTGTGTGCCAGGCATTGTTCTAAATAATGTGTTAAATCATTTAATTCTCATAGCAACATTACAATTTAGACATTATTGTTATTCATATTTTACAGAGGAAAACAACTGAAGTACAGCAAGTTTAAATCATTTGACCAAGGCCTTATGGCTAAGATGTTGCCGAGCTGGTGTTTGAATTCAAGCAGCCTGGCTCTAGAGTCCATACCCTTATCACTACTGTTATAATACTTGATAAGGTATAGTGCAGGTAGAAAATGAAAGTTTTTGATCAAGGGATGGACACAAAGCTTACATGCACACTTTCTAAATTAAAGTATATATATTTATACACTTTAATATATATAAATATATTATGTAATATATTAAAGTATATAAATGTGTATGTATGCGTTTAGAAGTGTGTGTGAGAGAGTGTGTGTGTGTGTGTGTGTATACCCTTCTATATAGAAAAAAGTGGTATATTGGAGAAAAGTAAGGGTCAGGGATTCCAGGAGGTATTTCAGTATGGGTCAATAGTTATATGGCCTAGGATGGTCTTATTAGAATGGAACATTTGGGAGCTTTTCTATATGTGCATTATAAGAAAGAAAGCAATTCTAAATTGCCCCAAGATATCAAGGCTGACGGGCTGGAAGAAGGATGGTGTCATTGACTAAAATGGAGAACTTAGGGCGGGTGTTTTTGGGAAGGACACAATGAACTTGGCTTTATGAATATAGAATTTTATTTAGTGTTTGAAACTTTGAGGCTGGCATCTGGAAAGAATTGAGAGATGGATACCTGAGTTTGGGAGTCATTCGCAAAAAGGTGATAGGGAAAGTCATGAGAATAGATCCACTGTCTAAGGGAGAGACTGTGAAGATAAAAGAGCAGATGGCAGAAGGAGTAGGTTAATTAGTAACACCAATTAATGGCTAACCAAGGGTTTCCAAGCAAAGTACCTGCCAGATTTGTTTAAACAATAGCTCTTTAACTGTGTTGACACAAGTAATTTGCTTAGTCAAACCCTTTCTTCCCCTCCCTCCTCCACCACATAGTTTGTGCAGAGTGGGGTAACTGGATCAGTTACAACAATAGAAAGTTAATAGAAATAGAAAATTAATAGAAATAGAGAGCCAAATAAATGCAGTTTGTACTGAATATACCTGATCCCCACCTTTCTGGCCATCACCTTTCTCTTTTAACTGAGTATGTTTTGCTCATCTCCCCAAAGGACCATACTATTCTCATTTTGCACCTTATTGCTCCTAAAAGCTTCATTTTATTTTTTTACCTAAATGACAATTAAAAGAAATTCAGTGGCTCAGTGTTTTACACATCATGGATTTAATAGGTCTAATTTATTAAGGAGCTTACATACACTATATTTTCTCTTTTTCTCCTGAAAATAGTTACAACAGTCTCTTACTCATTCTGAATTTTATAGCTCTTAGTTTCCTCTGGAAACAGTTCACTTCATGTGTCATTTTGTTGTTGTTGTTGTTTGCCACCATTTTATACTTCACTCTCCAGTTTTAAGACACACAAAAAACATTTATTGACACTTTTTGCTTTTCTGCTAGGAATAAAAAAGTATTTACATATAGAATAAACTTTCATTAGATATTCTATATGTTATTCTATATCATATTCTATATGTATATATAATAATTACTTATTTTATTCAGTACATAATCCTTTAAATTGACTTCTTGCAACTGATTTTCCTGAATTAAGCATATTCTATTAGTAAAAGCTTAATTTACTAAATGTCACCTGAAACTGTTATTTTCAGATTATATAATATATATCCTGATTCTTTCCTTTTTTTACAAAAAAAGATTGACACTAAGTCTTTCAAAAGTGCCCATTCTATCTTTTTTGTGACCCTCTGTAAATCTTTGATGATACTTGATTAATACATGTAGCTCAATAATTTTATTAATAAATAACAATTTGTCATATTACTATGATTTTGAACTTAATTACTAAGAAGTGAAACCCGGATTTTTATTCTTTGTTTCAACCTTACAGAATGATTTTCAACGTCTTCTGATAGAGCTTTAGCCAAGCATCTGCCTTTTTATAATCAAATTGCTTATAGGGCCCATGTCCTTTGTTTTCTTTTTTATCAATTCCAGATGGTGAGGGTTCTATTTGGCCCATTCATCATGAAGAGCTACCTTAACCTCCCTTAGGATTTCAGATCACAGGGCTGGAGGCACTGACAGTAAGGTCCCCCTAAAGGAGAGGTGCCACCTTTAGCACTTCTGAGTGTGGTACAAATCTCTGCAAACTATGAAGAGGTGGAGCTGGACAGAGCTTGCATATCTGCCAGCTTAGGCTTTGAAATTTGTTGATGCTGGTCTTTGATTGGAATCCTCTGGTTTAAAGCAGCATTTTCCAGAATGTATTCCTAAATGCTACAGTATATTAATAAATGTTACAAATAAAAAGTATGACATAAAATTCTGGGTTAAACGATGTTGAGTTTGTCTTTGCTTTCTGATATCTCAAAGCCTTCAAATACACTAATACGTATTGTAAACCTCCATGAAAAAGATAATGTGTCTTCTGCATCTCAAACTGTTTTGTCTCTTCTTGTATCTTAGAAGGACGTTTCCTCAGACCACATTTTATAAAGTGCAGGCCTGGGTTATAGATTCCAATATAAACATTTTTAGTGGGTTGATTAATTTTTTTCCATTAGCTTTCCTTCATCCTAGGTTAACATTATGTAATCTGTTTAGCCTTTTAAGTGTGAATATTTGAATGGTGTTTTAAATTTTTAAAAATTAAATTTAAAAATTCTGATGACCGAGAAGAAAATGGACTTAGTAAGGTCTAAAGATGTTATTGTAGAAGTCTAGGCGATACATTATAGTGTCATAGGGAAGGGTGGTAATTATTGAGGAGGATATATTTTGGAAATATAATTGACAGGAATTACTTATGGATGGTATCTAGGGATACACTTGTGTTTTAGGAACAATCAAATGAATGGATGAAGGTGTCACTTGCTGAGATGGGGAATATTAAAATAGGCAGAGCTTTGGTAGAGAGAGTACCTGTGGATCAAGATTTCTGATTTAGTAATGTAACATTTGGGTTGCAGGGCAGCAATCAAATGGAAATGTCAAGCAGAGAGTTGGATGTAGAAGTCTGGCCTTATTGCAGAGGCCATACACTGAACAATATAATTGGAATCCATTAGCATATAGATAACACTTAACTTCATAAGACTGTATGATATTACCTAGGTAGAACATTTAAAATGTGAAGGAAAGAAGGCCCATGGCTGTGCCTTGAGATCACACTCCCCCTACCTTTTCACAGGGATTAAAAACTGTGGCTACTCAAAGAAACTCTAACTATATTCTAGAGTCGGCTCTGTCTTAGCTCTTATGTTCTTTAGGCTCCTTAAGACTCAGATAATCAGGTCCTGAGGAGAGGTTCATTACAATCAGCTTGTGGCTTTATCTGGGGCTTTCTTTAGTTTTCTGGAAATTGATGTTAGGAGAACTTAGATGGTATAAACCAAACTATTTGAATATTATATTCTTCCAAAGGAGCAACTCTTGAGGTGCTGAGCTTAGGTGTATTAGTTTCCTAGGGTTGCTACTACAAAATAACACAAACCCTATGACTTAACAAAAATTTATTGTCTTACAGTTCTAGAAGTTAGTTTGAAATCAACATGTCTGCAAGGCTATCCTCCCTCCAATGGCTCTAGGGGAAAATCCTTCCTAGCTTCTGGTGGTGGCAATTAGTCATTGGCATTTCAAGGCCTATTGCTGCTGTGTGTTGATCTCTGCTTTCATTTATTATGTGGTATTCTCCCTAGGTGTGTCTGTATTTCTGTGTCCATTCTCCTCTTCTTATAAGGACACCAGCCATTTTGAATTAGGGCTTACCCTAATAAACTCATCCTAACTTGATTATATCTGCAAAGACCCTATTTCCAAATGCAATTATATCCACAAGTTCCAGGGGTAAGGGCTTCAACATATTTTGGGGGGAGTGGGGCACAATTCTACCCATAAAAGTTGATATGGAGATAGGACTCAAGATTTAGCTAAGTGTTGAGAAAACATCCCATCATTATCTTGACATGAAGACATGGATCCAGCTTTGGTTACTGCAGAATTCTCACAAATCCCACAAAGGAGGCTCCATTCCTTCAAAGAGGACTCTGACTCTTAACACTGTAGCAGAATAAAATGTTGTTATGCTTTCACCCTTGGAAATTTATTTTGCCCCATAATACTTTTTCACTGAGGTATCTAGACATAACTCATAAACTTTATAAGTAGATAAAATAAAAAGAACCATCATTTATTAATTGACTTTTATACTTCAGAAACTAAGGACCTTGAATAAAACAATAGAATTGGAAGAATAGTTTCTCATTCCAAATTTTTTCTAAATCAGAAAAAGATTCTTATTATCTGGGAAAGAAGTGAAGAATTCTAAAAGAGAGTAATATATTAAAACTGAGGAGAAAAAACAATAGAAGAAATTGCTGGTATGGATGTCTGAGAGGAGAACCTACCTCTGCCTCCTTGGGTTGTGAAAGCAATAGAATTTCCACATGGATTCAGGGATATGAGAGTAAAGGAGACCTGTACTCACTTAACTTGGGAATCTGGGTGTGACAGCCTTGCAGATTTTCTTGCTTTAACATGATGTGGAATCTCCATAAAAGATAGTTCAAGAGGTCTTGAACAGAGAATGCCTAAGATAGCCTCAGAGTATATAAGCAGTATTTTCTGTAAATCTGAAAAGGGTGAAAATGGATAGCTGAGAGGGCAAACTGGTAGACTTGATAAGGTCTTGGGGGAAGGATGAAGGGTAGGCTATTCAGCTAGATATCAGGGGAAATGTGAATAATCCTGCAGCTGCTGGCCTAAGGGGATAGTAATGATGGAAGAGACAATGTGATACATCTTTTGTTGAATACCAGAGTGGACAGACAGCTCCCTGGGACCAGATAACCAAATACCTTGGTGTTATGAAGCCTGAGGAATGCAGATGAAACTTCATGGGAAAAAAATAGAGAAGACTCTGGGATGTTACGGAGTGAACTCCAAACTAACCAAGACTACCTTTTCTACTACCGGACAGAATGAGGCCTCTAGATACGAACTAAATTCATTTATAGAAAAATAAAGTTAAATCCATTTGTTCCTTTGTGAGTTTACGGTCTGAAATATCATACCCACTAAACATTTGCAATAAAGTTTTTCCCAGTATACAGATGAGCCTCAAGGCACTCTGCAATAGGACACACCTATGGATTAGATAATAATTCCCTAGGAAACAGGGCCAGATTTCTGCTGTGATTATATCTCAAGTGCATGACATAGTAATGTAGGATGCTGTGATAGAGGACATACTTGCTGAACAATGAATGAGTAATTGGATGTCTGTTCTCTAGCTCCAAAGGAATCCCATAGCAGAGTAAAATGAAACTTACTACATATAAGAGGGCATGTAAGACAATGACAAATGAAGCTAGTCCGTACCATTAACCTTCTCAAAGAAGTACCCAAGACTCTGGAGTTTTGTATATACTGGCTCAAGGAGTAATAAAATGCCCGTCAACATTTCTGAGCCCTAATTTTCTCATACATATCACAGTGATGGTTTAATATTTCTTTGACTTCTCTCTAGCTAGGTAGTTTAAAATTTTTGTTAATAGAATATAAAATATATAATATAACTAACATTTGTGGTAAGCACAAGGATGTTAAGTTCAGCTTTTTATGTATTAAATCTCATTTAAGAGATGTAGTAATTCTAGGAGGTAGAATTACTCTTCTTTCCATTTTTCAAATAAGGAACCTATGTCTGAGAGAGGATTAGTGACTCAGAATCCTATAGCTGGCTAGTTCTAAGACATAAACCCTGGGCTTGCTTTTGGCCATTTTGCTATATTGCCTCCAAACCGTGGAAAATACACAAGTACATCTCATTTTATTGTGTTCCACACATATTAAGTTAATTCTTTTTTTTAACAAAGTGAAGGTTTGTGGCAGTCCTGTGTTGACCAAGTCTATTGGCACCATTTTTTCAATAGCACATGCTCACTTCATGTGTTTCATGTATCTGTGTCACATTTTGCTCTTTCTCACAATATTTCAAACCTTTTTGTTATTATTATACTTTTATGGTGATCTATGATCAGTAATTTTTGAAGTTACTATTGTCATTGTTTTAGGGTGCCACAAACCATCTCCATATGAGATAGCAAATTTAATCAATAAATGTAGTGCTTTACCAACCAGCCATTCCTCCCATTTTTCTTCCTCTCCTTGGGCCTCCCTATTTCCTGAAGGCAACAATATTGAAATTTGGCCAATTAATAACCTCACAATGGCCTCTAATTTTTCAAGTGAAAGGAAGAGTCACATAACAGACTTTTTTTTTTTTTGAGACGTAGTCTCGCTCTGTCGCCCAGGCTGGAGTGCAGTGGCACCTTATCGGCTCACTGCAAGCTCCACCTCCCAGGTTCAGGCCATTCTCCTGCCTCAGCCTCCCAAGTAGCTGGGACTACAAGTGCCCACCACCACGCCCGGCTAATTTTTTGTATTTTTAGTAGAGATGGGGTTTCACCGCATTAGCCAGACCACATTAGCCAGATGGTCTCATTCTCCTGACCTCGTGATCTGCCCACCTCAGCCTCCCAAAGTGCTGGGACTACAGGTGTGAGCCACCGCACCCGCCCACACAACAGACTTTTAATCGAAAGCCAGAAATAATTAAGCTTAGTGAGGAAGGCATGTCAAAAGCTGAGATAGGGCCCAGTATGGTGGTTAATGCCTATAATCCCAGCACTGTGTGAAGCTGAAGTGGTAGGACTGCTTCAGACTAGGAGTTTGAGACCAGCCTGAGCAAAGTAGTGAGACTCAGTCTTTATTAAAAAATAAAAAATTTAGCTGGGCATGGTGGTGTGTGCCTATAGTCCCAGCTACTCTGGAGACTGAGGTGGGGGGATTTCTCGAGCCCAGAAATTTGAGGCTGCACAGCACTCCAGCCTGGGCAACACAGCAACACTCTGTTTCAAACAAAAGAATAAAAGAAAAGAAGAAAAAAAAACAAAGCTGAGATAGGCTAAAAGCTAGGCCTACTGCACCAATTAGTCAGCAAAATTGTGAATGCAAAGGAAAAATTCTTGAAGGAAGTTAAAAGTGTTACTCCAGTGAACACATGAATAAGGAAGTGAAACAGGCTTATTGCTGACATGGAAAATGTTTTTAGTGGTCTAGACAGAACATCAAACCAGCCACAACATTTCATTAAGCCAAAGCCTAATGCAGAGCAAGGCCTTAACTCACTTCAGTTCCATAAAGACTGAGAGAGGTGAGGAAGTTGCAGAAGAAAAGTTTGGAGCAGCCTTCTATTGCAAGAAGATGCCATGTAGGACTTTCACAGCTTAGAGAGGAGAAATTAATGACCAGCTTCAAAGCATCAAAGGGACAGGCTGACTTTCTTGTGAGGGGCTAACACAACTAGTGACTTTAAAAGCCAGTGTTCATTTACCATTCCTAAAATCCTAGAGCTTTTATGAATTATGCTAAATCTACTCCACCTTTGTTCTATAAATGGAACAGCAAACCTTGGTGAGAGCACATCTCTTCATAGCGTGGTGTACTGAATATTTTAAGCCCCCCAGTTGAGATACACTACTCAGAAAAAAGATTCTTTTCAAACTATTACTGCTCATTGACAATGCACCTAGTCACTCAAAAGCTCTGATTGTGAGGCACAGAAGATCACTCTTGTTTTCATGCCTGCTAACAGCACATTCACTCTGCAGCCCATGGATTAAGGAGTAATTTTGACTTTCAAGTCTTATTACTGGAGAAATACCTTTGTTAATGCTATAGCAGGCATAGGTAGTAATTCCTCTGATGGATTTAAACAAAGCAAATTAAAAACCATCTGGAAAGGATTCACCATTCTAGG
Organism: Symphalangus syndactylus; assembly: GCF_028878055.3. Lineage (NCBI taxonomy): Eukaryota > Metazoa > Chordata > Mammalia > Primates > Hylobatidae > Symphalangus > Symphalangus syndactylus. The sequence continues at coordinate 34,662,057 of NC_072443.2, read as the reverse complement.
TGCTATTAAGGATATTTTTGATTCATGAGAGGAGGTCAAAATACCAATATTAATTGGAGTTTGGAAGAAGTTGATTCCAACCCTGATGGATGACGTTAAGGGCTTCAGGACTTCAGAGAAGAAAGTAAGTGCCAATGAGGTGAAAATAGCAAGAGAATTAGAATTAGAAGTGGAGCCCGAAGATGTGACTGGGTTGTTGTAATGTCATGATCAAACTAGAATGAATGGGGGGAGTTGTTTCTTATGGATGAGAAAAGAAAGTGGTTTCTTCAGAATAAATCTATTCCTAGTGAGGATGCTGTGAATATTGTTGAAATGACAGCAAAGGATTTAGAATATTTCATAAACTGACTTGATAAAGCAGCAACAGGGTTTGAGAAAATTGAATCCAGTTTCAAAAGTTCTGCTGTGCGTAAAATGCTGTCAAATAGCCCTGTATGCTGCAGAGAAATCTTTCACGAAAGGAAGAGTCAGTCAATGTAGCAAATTTAATTGTTGTTTTATCTTAAGAAATTGCCACAATCACCCCAATTTTCAGCAACCACCACCCTGATCAGTCAGCAGCTGTCAACATCGAGGCAAGACCATTTGCTAGCAAAAAGATTATGCCTTGCTGAAGGCTCAGATGATTGTTAGCATATTTTAGCAATAAAGTGTTTTTAATTAAGGTATGGACATTGTTTTTTATACATAATACCATTGCATACTTAAAAGACTTGTATATTCATTATATATATATACATACACTATATATAGAAACATAACTATTATATTCACTGGAAAACTAAAAATTAATGTGACTTGCTTTATTTTGATATTTGCTTTATTGTATTAGTCTGGAAACAAATCCCCAATATCTCCAAGGTTGGCCCGTATTTGGCAACCATTTGCTTTTAATTTTTAATTTTAAAATATCAAGTACTCAGTATTTTAATAACCCCTCTAGTATCCACCTGCTTCACTTGTTGCCATCTCCCTTTTTATCCCAGGCTATCTTCCATGACAGAGAGGGGCAGAACAGTCCTGCCAAGGTAATAACTGCAAACCAGGGAATCTATTGAAGCCAGTGAGGGCAGAGAGGAAAACTGCTGCCAAGAGAGGTCACTGAAACCTATCTGTGATTGTCCTCTTCTACTGATTGCAAAGCTCGGTCTTGCTGACCATATCTAGGCTACAATAAGTGCTAAAGAAAACTTAATCATTCCTGCAGAATTCTTTTGGTCAGACCAGTTGCTTATGGAAAGCATTAAACAAACAAGACCTTTTAGCTCTTGGTATTATCGGTGCTGTTGAGGTGGCTACTCCACTGGTGCACATATCTCTCCTTCATCCTTATTATAGCTGGCTTCAGGTGCTATTAAACACTGAGTATCTAGTTTGCTGAAATGGATAGATAGGATTTTAAGACACTACTTCATGCAATATTTATATCCCCTTTTTCTTCCTAGCTCAAAATGGGACTTTAAAATTGCCTACTGCCTTGTTTCCAACTTCACCTTGTGCATTGCTCTACCGTGTTCCCTACAATGTACAATTCCCAGCAGGGCTATAGCTAGGTATGAGATCATAGGCATATATTTCTGAAAACCTGTCCTCCCTACAATGTTATAAATCTCTCTATTCCAACTCAGTTGGCTGAATTGTCCTCTTCTTTCTGAGCTCTCTCTTTCCTATTTATCCTGAGGAAAGGCAGGCATGTTCCTGAGGGTGAAATTCTGTTGATAGAATGAGAACTGTTCTCTGAACATGATGTGAATGCTTTATCACTTGCAGTCATGCTTTATCACTTGCAGTCATACTTTAGGTTTCCCCATACATGAAAGGCCTCTGCTTCCAATATTCAGTGCTTGGTGAGAATACTGGAGATGATTACCCCCTCCAACTTGCCCCACCCCTTTGTTAAATAGTCTTTTCTGCTCATAATGTAGTTGTAGACTAGGGGTCAGCAAATGACAGCATGAGGAACCAATCCTGCTCCATCCCTATTTTTGTAAATAAAGGTTTATTTGCACAATTTACAAATTGGCAATTTACAAAGGAAAGAGGTTAAATGGAGGACTCACAGTTCCATGTGGCTGGGGAAGCCTCACAATCATGGCAGAAGGCAAGGAGAAACCAGTCACATCTTACATGGATGGCAACAGGCAAAGAGAGCTGGTTCAAGGAAACTCCCCTTTTTAAAACCATCATGTCTCATGAGACTTATTCACTATCATGAGAACAGCACAGCAAAGACCTGCCCCAGTGATTCAATTACCTCCCACAGGGTCCCTATCAGCCCCTTTACAGAGAAAAATTTACCATTCCTTGGTGTATTGTCATGACCTTCATTGTGCACTATTTCCATAACACAAATGACCAACACTCACTGGACAGAGAGACAATCTCCTCTAGAGAGCTTGTCTCTTCTAATTAGATTCTCTTCCCCGGGGAACTTGTGATGACAGTAGTCAGGTGGTCCATTTGTAAGTGAGTCCATATCAAAATTAAAGAATGAAGCCAATCTGTAGAGAGAAATAAATTTTAAATCTTGCTTCCCTGAGAGAACAAAAAGTTGAAAATAGCAGGTGTGTTGGCTTCTGCTGACTTTGCTGTTCTTGTTTCTCGTGTCTCACAAAGCCCAGATGCATATTTTGACCTTGAGTTTCAACAGATAACCCTGTATGCTTTTTATAAATTTCCCTTTTCCCTTAAGCTCATTTTGTGACTGAATCAGTGAGTTTAGGTCTTAGGTATGCCTAGAGTTTTCATTCAGCATCCTTTCTTTTATGAAGTTTGCCTCATTTTCCCTTGGCTGCACAATTCTTCTCTTGGACAGCAAAACTCAGGGATATAATATCTGACAGCAACATGAATTAGATTGGGGCATTGATTCCTGTAGAGAGAAGAGATGGTGCTGGTGGGAGAACAGGGTTAGGAAATGACTGCCATGTGATAATTTGAGAATGTCTCAATGCAGAAATGTACAGAACATTTTGCTATCTTTACTTTTGTGTTTTTGTGACGGTAGAGATGAAAAAAAAAATTTTTATTAGCTTCACAATAGCAATGCTCCTGCTTGATTTTTTCCAATTTAATGTTTTTGGCCTCACTAATCCTGTGATTTTTTTTTTTTTTTTTTTTTTTTTTAGTAGTATGTGGATTCTCCAAATGCATTCCCAAAAACACTGTACAGGGAAGAGAAAAAAACTTCTGGACTTTGGAAGGCTTTTTCAACATCTAATTCACATGATAAACAACAGAGAAAATGACACTTTGATTTAGGCTGATAAATGTCATGTCCTGTTACCAGACCTTTCCTTTTTGCATTGAGTTCATTAATAATTTACTTTAAAATTTGGGTCTCGTGAACTATTTTAAAAATAAGCAACACAGCAAACAAACAACAACCAGTAAGATCATTATGAGGTGCAGTTATTAAAATACCTTTATTCGGTCTATTCTTTTTTAAAAATTGGGTGTTGTAATCTTTCATCCTTAGAGGCAGACATTTGATGAAGGCACAGCTTGAAAAGAAAGTGACAAAATTTAGAAGGCAGAGTAGTTATTGATCTCTGGTGCTTTCAAACCTTTGTAGGATTAACAGAACTTATAATTTTTCTTCTCTGTGACAATAAGGCACTGCCCTCATAAAATGCTTTAAAAACAATTAATGCTTTACTTAAAAGCTTTTAAGTATTACTTCATGGGTTGTTGAGAACCGTAAAGTTAGATACAGAAAAGGTACACTGGCTATTTAAGAAACCATCAGCTATCTCGAAGGTTATATAACATCTTCCTCAGCTAGTAGAATACTTTTTAATGCAGCATCCTGTTAACTTGAGAAACGATAAGACTCTTGTACTCACGTTATTTAAAGTTTTCAAAAATTCAAGCTGTAGGTCACCTGACTTTAATATATCTTACAGATTTTAAGATGTATATTTTTGTTCTGTTCAGTCTTTTCTTTACTCTTGGTAATTTTAGGTAATGTTCCAAACATATTTGTATACCTTATATTTGTCTGCAGATTATTTTAAAAATGTTTTACAAATACACAGTGTCTTCTGTGTGTTAGGCACAGTCGGACATAAGCACTTTATAAATACCAGCTCATTTAACCCTTACAACCATATGAAGTGTTATTATCTGTCTACAGCTGAGAAAACTGAGACACAGAAAGATTAGTTCGTCCAGTACTGACTTTACTGTGTCAGTAAAGTGGAGGATCCAGGATTTGGAGCTTAATCTTCCAGGTTCAGAGTTAACATTTTTGACCACTATGGTTGTGTCAAATGCTTGCATTAACTTTGTAGAGAGATGCAGATTTTACTCCTAAGAAATTGCCTCTTACATTTGCCTTTAGGGTCAGAAACAAGCTGTTTTTAATTAATAAAACATCACATCAAGGAAAAACCACTCTTTATCAGTGAGATCTCCTTCTCGGGGGTTCAGCCGTCAACTGTTTCTAACCACACTACTCTGCCCTGGGTAGAGGAAGAGATGAAACTGGGCTGCAGGGAGCCAGTAACATGTACAAGGTCAGTGCCAATTCCAAACTCAGGGTGATGCAACTTATTCTTTTCAAAGGACAGATTGAGGTTAGGGCAAAATGATCTGTTGAGTAGTCCTCTATTCTAAACTACTTTTCTGGGTAGTTTAGAAATATCCTATAATATGACAGAGAGGGGCAGAACTACTTTTCTGGGTAGTTTAAAATAGAGGTAGATTTACTTTAATCAACCCAATTTTCTTGCATTACCACAGTGGCTTGAATTTGCTATATGAGATAAAGGCAAAAGTGCCCAAGGTCTTAAGAAAAAAGCTTGTTTCTGAAAATTTTCTCCAACAACAAGAATTGTTTCACTGTTTCATTAATTTAATTTTTTACCATTATAAATTTAAAAACTGTTTATTTGACTTAAGTTTTAGTTGCACATGTTGTGGCTTATTTGCCCTTTCCTAAGAAATATGTAGATATTGGAATAATCTCACTTTTTTTTTTCTTTCTCTCGTTTTTTTCTCGTTCCTTCCTATGCTCCCTTCCTCCTCCTTGTTTCTTTCTTCGATTCAAGGAAACAAATCCACTAAATCTCTACTGTGGCCAGGAACTCCTTTTAACATTAGGGATAACAAGGTAATTTAGGTTACTATACTCACCGTTAAGTAGTTCCAAGTCTCATGGGAGAGACAGACATCAAAACAAATAAATGTAAACCAATAAAATGAACCCCCAAATGGGGACATTCCCAGTAACTCCTGCCATGGGCGTCCCTCATGCCAGGATTCTACACTGAAAAATTAACAGATGAATAAAGAAAACAGATAGGCAAGAGTAGAGTAGAGAGGAGCCATCACCAATGCCTGGTATCAAAGGAAACCCATGAGTGGAAGTGAGCAGTGTTAATCTCAAGATCCTGAGGTGTTCCGAAGAAACCATTATGAATAAGTGGAGGAAAAAGGTGCTGGAGGTTTCTTTTTCTTTTCTTCTGCTTGACGGAGTCTTGCCGTTACAGAAATAGAACTTGTTGCGGGACTGCTTCCTTATTTAGTTCAGCTGAAGACAGGGGTCTTTATCACACCACCACGAAAATTTAGGCTTGCAGACTATTTGAAGAGTGAGAAAAATGGGATTTATTGGGCAAAAGGGAAAAAAAAAGGGGAAACAGAGACTGTTAGCAAAGCGAGAGCGTATGCTTCTTGCCCTTGGACTTCCCGCCTGGCCAATTGAATTCCAGGTTCCACCCAGGAAGAGGAGGGGCAAGGTTCCTCCCACTGCAAATGGTGCGAACTTCTGTGGCTCCACCCCAGTGTGCGTTCCTCGCAGTGCACAGGTCGGTTGGAGACTCTGCCAGGGAGCCCTTCCCACCTGGTTATCTCAAAATGACAAGATTGCCTCGCGGAACTTGTGTCTGCACTACCGATGCTGGGGTGCCTAGGACATGAAAGGATCACACAGTAGGTAGTAATTTATTCTGCCCATGAAAACTGGAGAAACTTTGCTAACAGGGTTGTTTGTGGCTGGAGGTTGGCCTCGTAGACTAATAAATAGCAATTCTCCAGGAAGAGAGTTGGGAAGTGAGAGTGGAAAGAGTGGTAGATGTTAGAGGAAAATCTGTGCATGGTAAATTTTTTTTTTTTTTTTTTTTTTTTTTTTTTTTTTTGAGACGGAGTCTTTCTCTGTCCCCCAGGAGGGAGTGCAGTGGCGCGATCTCAGCTCACTGCAAGCTCCGCCTCCCGGGTTCACGCCATTCTCCTGCCTCAGACTCCCGAGTAGCTGGGACTACAGGCGCCCGCCGACACGCCCGGCTAATTTTTTGTATTTTTAGTAGAGACGGGGTTTCACCGTGTTAGCCAGGATGATCTCGATCTCCTGACCTCGTGATCCGCCCGCCTCGGCCTCCCAAAGTGCTGGGATTACAAGCTTGAGCCACCGCGCCCGGCCATGCATGGTAAGTTTTTAAAAGGCTGACTTGTTCTTTTGACTATAGTTGGAATATAGACTCCCTTCAGACCCTGTTGTTTTGATCTGCCTACCTCTCTCTCCTACTCCAGTCATGTCTTGTGTTCTGGTGGGGCTGTCAGTTGCAGCACTCCCTCACTCCTCCATGGGGGAACCAATGACTCAGGAATAGCCGATCAAAATTCCTTTTCCCCTGGCCACAGTTGTTCTGTAGAGGTGCTTGGATGTCAGAGTCTGCCTCTTTGACTTCTCATTCCAGCCCTGCCGTGTCTCAGTTTGGTGATTTTGGGCAAGTTACTTCACCTCTCTATGCTTCAGTTTCCCCATCTCCAAAATGGGGATGATAATAGGGTTGTTGTGAGGATCAGATCACTTACATGAAAAGTAGGTGGAATCGTGCTTGGAACATGGTGCACACTCTCCATGTGGTAGCATTTTTCTTTTTTGGAGTGGAGAAAGAGGTGTTCTGCATTTTTGAAGGAGCTGTAAGAAAATGAGATAGGGTTTGCTGATAGACAGTTATTCTGCCACAGAGAGCAGGTTTTTCTGCACCAGGAGTAAATGAGGCCAGCATCTAGGGATCAACAGTATCAAGATAGCCATTCATCCACTAACCTATTCAGTGTCTTTGTATGTACTGACATTTATTTACCTTTTATGGGACCAACAGGTTCTTTGACTAGTTTGGGTTGGATTTATGTCACTTGCTACTGAAAAAGACCTGAATGAGTCAGTATTTATAGAAGGGCATTACAGAAAGTTGAGGTAGAATAGGATTAGTTGGGGAAGGTTTGCTGAGTCTGGACTTAATCCTTTAAGCCATGGTGTAGCATTAACGTTTTCAACAGGAAGCAGCACAATCAGACATGTATTAAACAAGAAAACTCTGTTTGCTCTGTTGAGGGTAATATTGAGGCTTTTTCATACCTGTAGTTCCATTTGTGCATATTTCAAAATTATGCTAGCTGTAATCGGACCATTGCTCTAATAAAGGAAGTTTCATCCCACATGACACCGTACAGAGATTAACTGCATTGATTCATTTTCTTTAAAAGCAACAGTGATAAAATTAGGTGCATAGAGGGGTAAGACTTGACTTGAAAAGGAATTGCCTTTCACATGTAAGAGGGTTTGGCGTTCTCATGAGAAACATGGAACATTTACACAATGTTATGCTACCAGGCTGAGCTGCTTTGGAAGAATTTGTGGAGAAGGGGTATGTGTTTAGGCCCTGTTTTAATGTTGCAATATACTTCTAATCTAACTTCAATTTCTCCTCTGTATTAGTCTTCCTGATAGAACCTTCTAAAATAGTACTCTGAGCATATCACTTTCCTTACTGAGAAGTTTTAGTGGCTCTCTTATCTATTGACTAAAATATAAGATCCTCAGCCTGCCTTTGAGGTTACAATCTGGTTTCCACTGCAGTTGGTTAAAAAGTATTTTATGGAGTGCCTGCTGTGTGCCAGGAATAGGCTAGACTATCTCTGTCTAAAAGAAATTTAATTCAAGTCACATATGTAATTTAAAATTTTTTAGTAGTCATATTGAAAAGTTAAAATAAATAGGTAAAGTTAATTTAAATAATGCATTATATTTAATTCAACATATACAAAATATATAAGAGATCAAAATGTAATCAATATGAAAATTTGTTAAGGAGCTATTTATATTCTTTTAAAATAAATATTAAGAATTCAATGTATATTTTATACTTAGCAGCACATCTCAATGAGAGTGTAAATTTTCATTGAAAATTATTTATTTATTTATTTTGAGATGGACTCTGGCTTTGTCTTGCCCAGGCTGCAATTCAGTGGCATGATCTCTGCTCACTGCAGCTTCCGCCTCCCAGGTTCAAGTGATTCTCTTGCCTCAGCCTGCCAAGTAGCTGGGACTACAGGCATAAGCCACCACACCCGGCTAATTTTGTATTTTTAGTAGAGAGGTGGTTTCACCGTGTTGGCCAGGCTGGTCTCGAACTCCTGACCTCAGGTGATCCACCTGCCTCGGCCTCCCAAAGTGCTGGGGTTACAGGCATGGGCCACCACACCCAGGTGAAAATTCCTAATTTGTATGTAGACTTCGTAACATGCACAGTTGAAAAAGATCTACATATCTAAGTAGTTCAAACATACTTGAAAAATTTTTAATAACTGAACCAAGTAGCAGTTTTAAAATTTAATTTTAAATTAAATTTAAAGTTCAGTCCCTTAGTCTACCTAGCCACATTTTAGATGTCACATATATCTCATGGTTGCTGTTCTAAACAGCATAATTCTAGGAGCACAGGCCCTGCACTCATGGAGTTAACATTAGCTCTCCTTTCCAACTCTATCTTCTATTTTTTCCTACAATGCCGAATGGATTATACCTGATCTCAAGACCTTTGCTCATCTGTTCCAGGTAAGCTTGTTTTGTCCTTCAAAAAGCATACCTCTTATCTATTGAAATTCTGTCTACCTTTACAGCTAAGCTCAAATGTCAACCCACCCAGGGAAACTGCTCTCAATCATCTAAGCAAAAAATGTTCTGCATTCTCTGAACTTTTGTAGCACTTGGATTACATCCTTCTTTTCTTTTTTCTTTTCTTTCTCTCTTTTTTTTTTTTGCTAGTCAAGTGGAGCGTTGGGAGTGGAGAAGGAACAAAGAAATCTGTAGCTGTTTGTGGTAAATTAGTTGTAAACACCCTTGCACTTCGACCAGCCGATTATACCTTCCTTTTGACACTGATTACATACTACTTTGTGGGCCTTGGAGTCATATAAACCCAGGTTTAATATCTGGTCTTGCCACTCACTGGCTGTATGATCTTAGGCAACTTCCTTAACTTTTCAAAGCTTCATTTTCATCATCTATCAAATGATGAGTTTTCTCATTATCTGTGCAGTTTTAAAGATGAGTTTTACTACAACTTAATGGAATTGTTGAGGTGAAATAAAGTTGAAGAAGTGCTTAGTTCAGAATTCTACCTATTAGGAATATATATATATATATATATATATATACACACACACACACATATATATGTATATGTATACGTATATATATATACACACACATATATGTATATGTATACGTATATATATACACACACACATATATATACTATGTATATATTTGTATATGTATTCAAGTATATATGAGTGCTGCATATATATGTATGTGTGTATACATATATATGTGCTGCATATATACACACATACATATATATACTACTAATAGATTGAGTAGCATTATATAGTAGTGTATACATATACTACTAATATATATGTGTGTATATATAATACACTACAATGAATATTATATATAGTAGACACAGATATTTTCATTTTTATATATATTTAAATACAGTATTATACTAATTATAACATTAGTATTAATAGTATATATACACACACACACACATATATACAACTCTATCTCCCTAAGTACAATAATTTACAAATTGTAATAATAATGATACTGATAATATTAGTAAGAAGTTTATGTTAGGCACTGTTCAGTAGCTTTACATATTCTATTCAATGCACCAAACAATTATTTTGAGGTATGATGAATTATTATCCTCATTATACAGATGACAGAACTAAAGCAAAAGTTGATAAAGTGGCTTGCCTAATGTCACACAGCAAGAAATGAATGTAGTTTGTATTTAAATCATAGAAGAGATACAATATAGTTTGAATATATTTTATTAATATTTTATTTCACGTAGTTTTGGAAGTTGTGTAGCGGAATCAGCAAAGAATTTGGAATCAAATATATTTGATTTTGAATGCTGACTGTCATTGATTAAAGATGTCTACTTAGGTAGCCTATTTAATCTCTCTGAGCCTCAAGTTCTTGCTCTGTGAAATGGAGTAATAAAACCAACCAGGAAGTATGTAACGTAGGGGTTAAGTACACAGTGCTTGCCTGCTTAAATTCAAGTTTTCGCCTTTGAAATTCTTAGCTCTACAACATTTAGTGAATTACTTAAACTCTGTGCTACAATTTTCTCATCTGAAAAATGGGAAAATAATAATGTTAAATTCATAGGTTTGTTTTAAAACTTTAAATGATGTAATCCAGAATATCTGAATGATGTAATTCAGCATATCTAGAAATAATAAACACTCAAGAAGTATTAGCTATTATTACTCTTCTAAGGTTGGTTCTCACATAGGTAGAACACTGAAAACATTTAGTTAACTTTCTGTTTTCTTCTTTCTATCCTTCTTTTTCCCTGTATGTAATTCATACATTATAATACTAGATCTTATATGCACTATGTACTCAATAAATAGTTAACTGAATGGAGTCTCAAACAGCCTTTTGTATTATTTGTATTTTACATGAGCGCATTGATATTATTTTCCAAAATGTAAAATAATTGCATGCAAACTAGAAATAGTAAACTGTTACTAGTATGTACTACTTTACATTTCTCTTGGGCTTGCAGCAATTTTAGTTATGTTTGAGGCATTTTGAAATTCAGATGCATAAAACTTCAGGTTATTCAGTCAATGTAGTACCCTGTCTAATTCTGATTATCTTAAATTAGAATATCTTTCAAAATCAACCGCAGTACAACATTGTACTGAAGATGAATTCATAAGGGAAGCAAATATTGTCATAGGCAATGATAAAAGGATTTGAATAATGTAAAATGCTACAGCAGAAACTATAGAGGTGTAGTGAATATTATACATATTGTTCTTTATTTTTAGTTCTTAAATATGACCTTCCTTCTCTTCGGTGTCCCTTTTATTGCACTTCCAATTTCATTTAGCAATTGCTATGGTTTGTTCAATCTCTGAGCAAAATTGTTCTCATATTTTAAAAAATCTGAATTTCTCTATTTCTCATCAGATCTCTATTTTGACTCAGGCTTTCTTAAATTAAAATTAGATACATCATAGTTTATATTTTGTTCTTGTGTATTGACAAAGTAAAAGTTTTAAAAGTTTAATAATCATTTTTTGGATCATGAGCTAGATGTATAGTCCCCTGCCACATACTGCAGATCAGGAATGGGATGGTCCCTGACATTATGGAACTCACAGTCTAGTGAGGGTGATATCACACATGCGTATAAACCTAAAACAAAGAAGAGGAGAATATGTCCTATTCTAGTAAAACCAATAAAGTTCTTTGAAAATATGGAGAGAGAGAGACCAGTTCTATGTGCAGTGAGCAAGTAAGGAAGGGGGCAGGGTTCTTAGTAGACGTGAGCCAAACCTTGGCTATCTGGTAAGAGGCTAAGCTGGTGAGTTGCCTAAGGAACAGGCTAAGGAAGTGTCATAAGCAAAGGCATTATAAAAGGGAAGAAAACAGACAACAAGTAGACTATCAGTAAGGCAAAGTCGGATTATATAGGCTGAGAAAAAATATCAGAATCTAATTGTGGAAAATTTTGTCTGGCTGAAGTTTACAATGTACTTTGAATATGTTGAGATGCCATTGAAGGTTTCTACTTGCCTTGAAATAACACTGTGTGCTTTTGAAACACTGAAAGTTTTTAGTTTGTTCCACTACAATTTACTAATCTGTAATCAAAATGTATTATTTAGTCCTACATGTCGCCTAATTGAAGATATTCATGTATATTTTAAAAACTGAAAATGCAGGATTGTAGATGATTTTGAATCTGTACCACTCTGAGACTCTTTCTTTTTGCTTGACATTTAAATTAAAACTCTGTTCAGGAACATATCTTAATAATATTATTCAATATAGTAAACAAAAGATCATTTTGAAATCCAATCTTTTTATGTTTATTATATTATAGTTTTTTTAATGAGATTGTATAAGCATTTCTGTAGTTGTCATGCTGAATGATTGTATTAGTGTCCTATTGCTGTGTGAGAAATTATTATAAACTTAACAGCTAAAAACAACAGACACATTATTTCACAGATCTGTAGGTCAGAAGTCTGGGCACAGCGGACTGAGTCCTCTGCTCAGTGTCGCACAGGCGGAAATCAAGGTGTCAGCCAGACTGCATTCTCTTCCGCGTCTCAGAGTAGTCTCCGAAATCCAACCAAGTTGTTGGCCGAATACAATTTCTTTTTTTTTTTAATGGTTGTAGAAACTATGACCCATTTCCTTTCTCCTGCCAGCCAGAAGTCACTCATTTCCTAGAGTTCACCTTCAATTCTAGCCACGGAGTTTCAATTCCATGGCATGATTGTTTCTTCTTAAAATGGCAGCACACTTCATCCTACTCTGTAGAGAAGACCATTGCAATTTGTGAACTTCCAGATCTTTATCTGTACAAACACATGTATTTTTTCAGTATATATAGGTTTATATACCCAGATATATATATATGTATGTCTTTACCAAAATATGACCATTCTGTCTATCATGGACATTTTGTATGCCAATTAAAACAGATTACATTATTTTTAATGACTATGTAGGGTTGCACTATCATTTAACCCTTTTGTTTTTGTTAGATAGGACTCCTTTCTTCAAGTTTTCAATATTAGAAATAGAGCTGTCATCTACATACATATTGTACATATAGCCTTGCACATGCCTGTAGGATAGGTTTTAAAGTCATTAAATATAAAATTTGTCACTGCTGATAGGCAGTACTAGAGATTATTGTAATTATTACATTTAAGATGTAATAATATATTATATCTTAAATGTATAATGATATATTACATCCTATATTAGTGTTGAGACAGATCGCAATATAACCTATACTACTTTTATAAAGTTGTTACTAGTGTTAATGAAATCAACAGTTTGGAATAGTGACTAAAAGGATGCAGAGTAGAGTGTTAGCCCCACAAATTTACCATATGTTTTATTTCAGGGGGAAATAAAATTGTACATTGGTATAACAGGTGATTGAATCTCAAAAGCAGATAGAAGCACAATATCCTACAATTGGGGACCTTTGGTTTTCTTTTTCTTTTTTCATCTACTTTTATTTTAAGTTCTGGGGTACACGTGCAGGATGTGCAGGTTTGTTACACAGGTAAACGTGTGCCATGGTGGTTTGCTGCACAGATCAAGCCATCACCTAGATGTTAAGCCCAGCATCCATTAGCTATTCTTCCTGACGTTCTCCCTCCCTCCAACCCCACAACAGCTCCCAGTGTGTGTTGTTTCCCCGAATGTGTCCGTGTGCTCTCATCATTAAGCTCCCACTTATAAGTGAGAACATGCGGTGAAATGGAAATCTCTTATCTGAGAAGCTGAATCTTGGCTTTCTCCCCTGTAAAAATCGGTTTAGTTGTCAGGTTTAAATGAGATAATTCCATGAACCTGGTGCAGGGTATATGCTTCACAAAATGTTAACTTTTTTTTCCTTCTTCCTAGGAATTTTAAAAAGCAGGCAGTCTGACCCTTCCATGTATCTCTGGGAGCCAGGTTCCCAATTCCTTGATTACAGGCCATGTTCACTTGTATGAGAGCAATTCTTCAGTGAATTTATACCGCCTACTATTGCTGAATTACTTTTTAGCAATGTCCCATTCTAAAACACAGAGTGCTGCTGAAAAACTGCAGTACAAGTAAAAGATTATTATGTCTTCACTGAAAAAAGTGTTATTGCTATAAATAAGATCAGGCTTAACCCCACCCAATATCACTATAGCAAATAAGTATAGGAACACCAAAGGTATGGCGTCCTTTGGCATTAATATACAATGTAGGAGTAGTACCATTCATACTTTTCTATTTAAATGCAAGTATACTTTTAAGTTCTCTCTTCCAAAAATAAATTGAATGAATAATGTCTTTATTACATGTTCACCACAGAGAAGAAAATTACCCCCAATTCGATTGAATTAAAAACTATCTTGGTATGTCTTAATAAAATGAAATGCAGAATTATTTTAAAAGGTTAAAAAATATTTGAGTAATTTAGTGTACTTTGAGCTCTGTTTGTTAAAGTTCTGCAAAAAGCTTATACCCAGGTGCTCTGCATCTCTAGAATTTTGATTTGACTTTGATTAGAATATAGTTTTATTTAAATTGATTCTTGTCTTTTAACACTTGTTAGAAATGTCAGATATTGCCCTTATTTTGAAAAATGACTGATTTCAATTGGATAATTGTCAGTTACAATGGACTTTTGGTTAATGACATGTATTCAGATGATTTGATTGTTCATGAAATGTTGATATTTGCTTTACTTGTTTACCTCTTCAATCATCAACCAGGCATTTTCCCTTTTCTTCTGGGAACTGGCAGTATGACATAAACATTTAGTAAGTCGAAAGGTCTCTGTCTACTTCTTATGCTTTTTCATTCATCCTTAGGTTGTTGGAGTCTAAATTTGTCTTCTTGCTTTCATCCTACATAAGACTCTTTAATAATGATCCTACTACAGTCTCTTCACTTTATCTGTTGTAGGTGTTAAGGTGTTCTAATAGGGAGAAAGTATTATATAGAGGAAAGAACATGTGTTTGATTTGAAGACAATTAATGGATTCAAAATCTGAGCTCCATTGGTTCATGACTGTATTATCTGGGGCAAATTATTTACCCTTTTAAGCTATCTGTTTACTCAACTATACAATGGGCACATAATACCTACTGTGTAAGTTTTGATTAGTATGAAGGTCGTCTATTATCCATCAATCAATCAATCTATCCATCCATCTATCTATCAATTGATCTCTCATCTGTCTCTCCATGGAGAGAGGCATAGGACCTGATGGCTAGTATGTACTTTATACAAACTA
Organism: Symphalangus syndactylus; assembly: GCF_028878055.3. NCBI lineage: Eukaryota > Metazoa > Chordata > Mammalia > Primates > Hylobatidae > Symphalangus > Symphalangus syndactylus. The sequence continues at coordinate 34,646,925 of NC_072443.2, read as the reverse complement.
GCCAAAGCTACCAAAGGCTTTAGCTAGTCTCAGTGATTTTTTTTTTTAAATATCTAATAAGAGTGTGTCTTAAAGGAAGATCTATCACTAAATGTGCTTGAGAATGAAAGGTAAAATTTAGATATCCAGAAGTAGCTAAAGTCATTAATATTCAATTTTTTTCTAAGAGTAACCTCCATGTTTAGGTTAGGTATGCTGTCTTCCCAGACATTTTCCAGAAAGCTCCCTTCTCCACCCTTTCTATCCCACAGACAACCATCTTGAAAACTTAATGCTGTTTTTGACTCCCATCCTCTAAGATCCATCCTAAATTAAATTTTAAGAAGCTACTAACAGGGTGTTCTTTGGTATTCTCTAGTCCTACCAAAAATAACATATATAGGGGCCTATTTCTATTTAATGTAATTATTAACATGATAATATTTATGTCTGCTATTTGCTATTTATTTTTTTCATCTCATTTCTTTCTGGTTTATCTGTTCTTCCTTTATTACCTTCTTTTGTGATAAACAAATCATTTTAGTATACTATTTCAGTTATTCTTTTGGCTTTATTGCCATGTACATTCATAGGATTTCTTATTGGCTTCCATAGGGATTACAAAATGTATCTTATCTTACTGCAGTCTTCTAAGAGTTAACATTGGAAATTTCGGTTCTGGGTAAGATGAGGTAAACACATCAACCTTCCTCTTCCACTGAAAGCAATTATAAACATGAGAAAATTTATGGGCAGCTATTTAAAAACTCCGAAAAGCAAATAATTAGCATGTAAATTGGAAGAGAACACCAGATTTTGAAGTACCACTGAACCAGCGGGGAGTTTACCATTTTTTCCCCTCTAGGATGCCCTAGCATAAATTTAATAGCAATCTGAAACCCTGACATGAACACTGTGGGGCAGATAGAGATCTGGGAGAAATCCTGTAGTTCTGGCTTAAGGAGAAGAAAACAGAATTTCTAAAGTTGAGAGATAATGGCAATGATACCCTATTTTTTTCTTCCCTTTTATTCTATTCTCTCATCCCCAGGACAAAGCTGTCGTACAATGAGGGTGGTGGCATGCTGTGGAAGAGTAGCCTTCCTTTCCTTTTGGTGGAACCATGGCTCCATGAGAGTGATGCCAAAGCCTGTTGATTTTTACTTTTCCTTTGTCTGTGTCCTTTCTCCTCATGTAGTACAGTTACATAAGTTGGCAGTTTCTGGCCAAAGGAATAAAAAGGGGAGCCCCAGGGAACCAGAAAAGGGAAAGTGTGAAAAAGTGAAGTACTAGGCTCATCGTTGATCTGCACTTAGAGTCTTATCCTTATTATCATGCCAATAGCTTTGGCAACTGAAATAAGGTATAGCTACATGGATAGTTAACATGCAGGACAAATTCTAATAGCACTGCAAATAGGGCTGTCATATTTAGCAAATAAAAATATAGGATGCCAGTTTAATTTGAATTTCAGATAAATAATGAATATACATATTTCTGGTATATGTATGTCTCATGCGATATCTGGTGCTGGGTATTTTATCTGGCACCCTTAACTAGAATGGCAGTGGTAGTATAACTGACTTTGGAACTATAGGCCACAGAAAATGTATTGTAACCTGTGGGCTCAAACCAACCAGGTAAAGTGTCTGCTAAATCAAAAATATTAACATTCTCCATATGGTTTAAACAAGATATAGATTGTCATAAGATATTATTCAAAGTATCCAGGATACAATAAAAAATTACTTTGGTTACACAAAATCACAAAGATCACAATTCACCTGGGGAAAGATGATTAACAAATGCCAATGACAAGATAGAAATTACCTGACAAATATTTTAAAGCAGCTATTATATACGCTTGAAAGAGTAATTGCAAACACTCTTGAAAAAAAATGTTAAAATAGAATGGACTGACAAGGGAATATGTCATGTAAAGAAAAAGCAGACAGAAATTTTGAACTGAAAAATATAAAAACAGGAAAGAAACTTGGAACATCAGGAATGAAGGAAAAGTCACGGAATTGCTAAATAGAGCAGACGTCTTCTCTTGAGTTCTTTTAAATATATTTGACAGTTGAAAACAAAATGAATGACATTGTCTGTTGGGGTTTCCAATGCATATGGATGTAATATAATTATGATAACTATGATGAGGAAGGAAGAATATGGAATCTGTATAAACGTAAGGTTTCTAAATTGCGATAGAAGTGGCAAAATACGATTCTAAATAGACTGCGAAAAGTTAAGTATATATTTTGTAATTACTAGAACAATGATTAAAATATTTATACTGAGGGATATTATCAAAACACAATAGAAAAATTTAAAAAATACTAAAAGTTACCAATGAATTACTATCAGTAAAATATAGAAAAATTAAACTGTATAGTTTCACTTACCTCGCATCTTTTGTGCTATTGTTGTGATATATATTCCATTAATACAGTTTTGGGGCTGTGTGTTTTTTCTTTTAGACAAGGTCTCGCTCTGTCACCAAGCTGGACCGCTACCTTCGTCTCCTGGGTTCAAGTGATTCCCCTGCCTTAGCCTCCCAAGTATCTGGAATTACAGGTACCCACCACCACACCCAGCTAATTTTTGTATTTTTAGTAGAGATGGGGTTTCACCATTTTGGGAAGGCTGGTCTCAAACTCCTGATCTCAAATGGTTTGCCTCCTTTGGCCTCCCAAAGAGCTGGGATTACAGGTGTGAGCCACTGCACCCAGCCTTTTGATATAGTTTTAATATCAATAATATAGGGTTATAATTTTTGCTATTATATGACTTTTAAAGAAATTAAGAAAAATATATATATATTTACACATGTAGTCTTTTGTATTTACCCATGGAAGAGGGTAAGTCCATATGGTTTGTACAAAACAAAGTCAGGGAAGTAGATCATGATCACGTACTTTGGTGAAGCTTCAATTAGTTTAGTATGGATAGGACAATGGTGGTGAGTCAATAGTGATGTGAAGTAAGATAAGTGAACAAGAGCCAGATTATGAAGGATTTTGTGGAATTTTCTTGTTTCTTTACTCTGGTAAGCTTATGGATTGATTATCTGAAAGTTCCGTGAAGACTAATAACTGTCAGTTCTGCTGTTTTGTATCCCTAGAAGCTAGCATAGTGTCTGGTATATAATAGGTGCACAACAAATATTGACTGAATAAGTAAATGACATGAGTGTTCTGAATGAGGATACTGTTCCCATTCTGACTTTATGTCCATCTCCTTACTATGGATACATACCAATCTTTTCCTTTTCTCACACTCCATTCTTCCCCATGTCTTTGGTCAAGGTACCCATACCTCTGGAGGTCTATAGTTTCATGCTCCTACTCTAGTGAGGAGGGGTCTCCCTATGGGACAAGGCATGTTCTTGGGAACAATGTATGTAGTTACCATTTTTAGATATCCTATTGGTACTTGACAACTTTTGAAGGGGAGTAGTGTTGGTAATGGTTGATACGCTCATTTTCCTATAAAGTGGCTAAGCTCAAATATTCCACCTTCCCCAACTGCACACACACACACACACACACACACACACACACTTTATTATGACCAATTTTTAAGAAACTTTAGAGCAGCTGATGTGAGAAAAGAGAAAGAAAGTAAGGAAAAGAGAATCAGAGAAAAGAAGAGACAGAATAATTTTAAGCAAAGTTAGAAAATAAAGTTTTCCAGATTTTTCTGCTAGCATGGTAGATTGTGTTGACTATGCATATGGGAAACTCCTTAAAATCTTGTGCCTGTGCATTCTCAGGTTGCAGTATTTGTCAGGAATACTAATTTTGTGATGCAAAAGATCTTGCATTCTGCCAGGGTCTATTTAATTAATTATCATTGACCAGCATTAAAAGTATTAATTTAGATTTGAAAAGTCTCAAGTTAGTTTGCAATGTAGTTTTTTTTTTCCAACCTTGAGAATATTCTATTTGAATAGTTTCTGAATTTTAAAATTTATTTTATTTATTTTTCCTGAGCTCATTTTATTTTCTAAGGTGAGATCTACATTTTCTTCCTGTCTTTAGTATCCAGAAACCTAAATAAGTTAAGTCCTGTAAAATAAAACACCCATGTTTGGAGAATGTTATAAAGTGTGGTTATATAATAATGTGGTCCTAGGGCCATTTAGAAACAAGTATCCCAGTTGGCAATGCACAGTTCATGTTACTATTTTACTTCTACCACCTTTCTTTTCATTGTAGAGTTAAAAAATACTTGAGGAAATTTTACTTTTAAAAAAAAAACCTGTTTCTTTAAATTTGTCTTATTGCAATTTTAATATTTTATAGCTACATTTTAACTTTTATTTCATAAATTAAAGATTAACAGTCATGCCTAAACTGAAATATATTTTATTCACTTACAAAAATGCATTGACTAACACTAATTAAATTTGCTTAATCAAGCTTAACAGTGCTACATGCTGTTACTCATCAGAAAGTAAGTGCCATACACATTTCCCAAAGTGCTCCAGCTAGAACACCAACAATTTTTTCTGCTAAGGTATCCAAGGGTTCAGCCATCTGTTATTTACTCTAATTTTTAATAAAAAGTTATTATTCGTCTTTATTGCTAATTATTTGCCTTACAAACAAAACACATTTTATGATTATTGTTATCATTTTAACTCTACTACATCCAAGGAGACGCACAAAAAAACGATTTGCATTCAATTGCACCACATTAATGTTTGCAAATGGGTTAGCTTCAGTGGCAGAAAGAGACAGGTATTATGCAAGTAATACCTAATATCAAATTATACACAGTAGCACTTAATCACACTGCCCTAATGCTTTCAGCACAATGAGCTTTTTCCTACTGAATTAGGAAAATGTGATCAACTTTAACATCCTGAAGGACAAGACAGTGGCTGTATCATTCTTTATCATGTTTTGCTTTTGTTCATAGCTAATCACATTTTGACTATTTTAATCCAGACCCTGCAGTTATACAATAAATCATACCTGGTAGAGGAAGACTAAAGCCTGTTGATGGAATTGCCTTCAAGCTGCAATGGGCACAGAAAAAAACATGGATAGAGATAGGGTGGACTCAACATCAGAATGAAAATAGGTGAATGAAGTTCTGCATAAAGAAAAGTTGGATGTTAAAAATATTTAGTGGAGGCTGGGCATGGTGGCTCATACCTGTAATCCCAACACTTTGGGAGGCTGAGGTAGGCAGATCATTTGAGGTCAGGAGTTCAAAACCAACCTGGCCAACATGGCAAAAACCACATCTCTACTAAAAATACAAAAACATTAGCTGGGCATGGTGGCACACACCTGTAATCCCAGCTACTGAAGGAGACTGAGGCAGGAGAATCACTTGAACCTGGGAGATGGAGGCTGCAGTGAGCCGAGATTGCATCACTCCACTCCAGCCTGGGTAACAGAGTGAGACTCTATGCCAAAAAAAAAAAAAAAAAAAATTAGTGGAAAATTGCAGTGCAGTGCAGTGTCTTCAATTAATCTCAAGAATCTTGATATGAAACAACTGTCTCCAGTGTGGCATTTAAAGATTTAAAGATAGTATCCAGGAAGGTTCATGATGCCAGAAAAGAGGGATATGATAGCAAATACTCAAGTATTAAATAGTTAGGAAGAATAATAATAATAATGCTTAACCCATATTGAGTGTTAACCATACACCAGACACTGAGTAGGGTGCCTGATACATAATATCTTAATCACACTGACTCTCTTAGGTAGCTACGTTCATACAAATTTTTCAGCTAAAGGCACAAGCTGAGAGGAGTTAAATAACTTGTCTAAGGTCATATGGAATTGAGATTTATAGCCTTGCAGTGAAGTTGGGTTCTTATTCCTTTGACTATCCTTTGATATTCATGGGCTCTAACAAGGAATGTGAGCCATCAGTTGACATTTTCTATGCTTATTGGAGGGAAGCAGCACATCCATAAAAGATAATTAATGACTGTCCTTCTCTACAGTGCAAAATTGAAACTAACTTTAATAATAAAACTGCTTTAGCAAAAGTAATATACAGAGATTATGGCAAAGATGGAATAACACATAATTCTGAAAATGAACCAATGTTATGCTAACTTTAATCTGTCTTGCCAAGGCTATGAAGCCAGTGACTTCTCTGTTTGAGGGGCAGCATTCATTCTGAAGGGAATGGATGTTCTGAATGTTTAGGGAAATGTGTTAATTTTGAACAGTAAAAGTCTAGTCAAGGTTGATATCTTTTACCTTTTGCTAGTGCTGAAGTTAGAACATCTTCCATTTCTTAGACAGTTCAATCTGGATTCCTGATTCTAGGAAGGTGGCTTTTAGTTAATATATTTTTATTCTGTTATTCTGGCTTAGGCTTTTCTCTTTTTCTTCCTTCTTTTGACTTTCTGGGAAACACAGAGCTGCACAGAGGAGGCAAGCTTGGCGTATTATCTACATCTGCTGAGGCATGAGATGCAAAACTTGCTCAAGAAGCACATATGTGGCATGGACAGCATGAGACAAGCCAGCTTGAGACACAGCAGAGCAGTTCAGACACTCCGAAGGAAAAGAATATAGGGTGAACCAGAGTAGTTCCCTAGTATTTTAGTGAGTAGGAGTCCTCTGAATATTTCTTACAGTAAATTACATATGTAGAGAATTAGGAAAGCATGTCAGAATGTGAGTTTACTCATGCTCAACATAGTCTTTAGTTATCTCACCAGACAATTGGATTAAAGGTGCTTTCTAATCTTATTCCACATGGAAGTGGAAACTGGGGACATTTCTCTAGCAGGTGGAGTCAAGTTTTAATACCTGGGATGGTGAAGGCCATATAAGTTGCTATCATTTATTAATGCAATTTTAATGAACCTGATTTCTGTGGGAATATACTGCAAACAATGGCTGAGCACAGCAAGTGCAGGGGGTAAGGAAGGTAGAAAGAGAAAAAACTTGCCTCCTGAGCTCTTTCTTTAATGTGCTGACATTGTATGAGAGATACCAAAATGCACATGACTGTTCCGTGACCCTGAGAAGCTGATAATTAGCTGGGGAAAAAGGAAGCACATAGATTGTAAAATGAAACAAGTATAGCATACAGATGGCAATTGTCCCCAGACCTTCTTCCTCAGGGAAACTTTCAAGTCTTGCTTCGCTTTTTGCAAAATCACTATTCTGGTGTTTTAGTTGTTATTAGCAGTATTTAGAACGTCTCCTATTTCTTAAACAGTTCAATTTGGATTCCTGATTTCAGAAAGGATGCTTTTAGTTAATTTATTTCTTTTTCTGTTATTCTGACCCAGGGTTTTCTTCTCTTTTTTTGACTTTCTGGGAAACATAGAACTGCACTGAGTGGGTTATTCTTGGCACCGCAGTATGTTTAGGACCATTAATTGTCATTATTCCCCTTGTTCTGCATTTAAACCACAACAAATTAATCTTCTTAGGAAAAAGTGAGTGTTCTGAGTCTGGATCTCCCTTTCAAGTGGTTGAGCATTGAGAGGTTTGTGGCATTGGAGGGAACTCCCAACAGCCTGCCTTCTTTTAGTACACCTGCTGGAAACTTCCTCTCCTGTCTAGTAAAAGTCTTAGAAGAGAGTTTGGAAAACCCCTTTCTTCCTTGTGAATCAACATAGCATGATGGTTAAGAGCTTGGGCTCAGGAGTCAGACTACCTGAATTTGAATTCTGTCTCCCTCATTTCTTACCTGTATGCTGGGAAATAACCTTTCTGTGCTTCAATGTCTTGGACCACCAAATAAGTTCATTAATTTCTTCTCCTAGGATTTCTGCAAGCATTAAACGAGATAACATACACAAACAAACTAGTAAAAATCATGTAGCCATTCCATACAAATTATCTTTTGGCCAGGCACGGTGGCTTACGCCTGTAATCCTAACACTTTGGGAGGCCAAGGCAGGCGGATCACCTGAGGTCAGGAGTTCAAGACTAGCCTGGCCAACATGATGAAACCCTGTCTCTACTAAAAATACAAAAAAATTAGCCTGGCATGGTGGCATGCGCCTGTAATCCCAACTACCCAGGAGGCTGAGACAGGAGAATCGCTTGAACCTGGGAGGCGGAGGTTGCAGTGAGCAGCTATCACACCATTGAACTCCAGCCTGGGCAACAAGAGCAAAACTCCATCTCAAAAAACAATTATCTGTTATAGTTATTATTATTATTGGGGTGTATATTGCCACATTCACATAAGGGCTGATAAGTCAAAATGTACATAGAACTTCAATTGCAATCTGAGGATTTTATAGAATTCTTCTTGGCATCTATATAGTATCCTGTGGAGCTAATCCCAGCAACTTTTTTCTTTTCCAACACACTCAATATTAATTGATGCTGCTATGTAGGTAGGACATATTAATTTTCTCCTGTGTTTACTTACATGGTTTGTTGGACATTAATAGTAAGGAAAATGCTTCCTGACTTTTTGTGCATGACAAATACAGACTAAACTCTGTTAGATGGGAAAAACAAAAACAAAAACAACCTTCAATGGTATTCCTTTAAAGGGATAGCTGCTAGAATTAAAAAGCCTTGTTCTTATTAACATGCATTTGTAAAGCCATGTAAAAATGCAAACATTTCTTCCAAAACCTCAACCTTCAGTTCTTTAAAAAATGATATTTGTGCTCACAGAAGCAGCATTTCCAGAAGCCAATATTTATAGAAGTGATAAGTCAGCTAGCCCAGCTGTCATTAACACTTATCATATCATCTAAGTACTAACTTTCCTTATACCACCAGGAAATGAGAATTATAATCACATAAATATAATTAACTACATATTTTAAAGTGGGTGTATGCCTATATGTATTTGAGCCCTTTGGAGTTGTTTAGAATAAATTGTAGTTTAAAATTCAGACTTCTGAGGCCCCATGAAACTAAGGTTGATGTGAGGGGAAAACTAAATAACACAGGATGAGTAATAGCACCAATACGCATTTTACCAGAGTCTGCTTTATATCAGATGGTAGCTTTTGTGAATGTTGAGCTTTCGGGTTGTGGCAAACGGAGCTGTTACCAAAGTGAGTGCTACTCATCTTTGCCTCAAGAGCACACTCTGATAACTCCACTCCAGCTTTTACCTGTCTCTAGGAAGTCTTCAATTCTAGGCCCACATCATTTGCACCTCCATCCTTGCTTATTCCTTTTGATTTTGCTTTTACTGGGCCCATGACTAACACTGTCTTTACCACATTCCAAGAATGTTGGGGGCCTTTTACATGTTTTACTGGCATTTGCTTTTTCTACAGCCCTGGGCCCCACTGAGTCAGAAATTTGTAACATCTTTACTGAGAGTTATAGCTGCTATGGAACCTAAGGCCTAGGACAATTTTCTTGGTTTTCTACTCAACCATCTTCATTCAAATTGGTTCTGGGTTGCATATACATTTTGGCAGCTGCTATGTCCTGAGAAAAAATAGGAATATGAAACTGAAGCACCATAGAATAATTAATTAAATGAAATTATGCACATAAAAAACATTGCATAGAGCCAGGTATATGGAAAAGACTTTTGGTAAATTTCTGCAACAAGTACATAGTAAGATTTGGAATATTACACATGGTTGTTTTCTGCTCAAATGGCATATTATGTTTGAGAAATGATAACTACATGTGAAAGCTACTGAGTTGGGTTTGTCCCAACAGAATAACTATTGCTTAATTCCTTTTAGATAATTTAAAATCACACCATGTAGTCTGCTCCGTGCTTCACCTTCCTGTAAAGTTTGTTCTTATTTGTCCTTGTAGACTTTAACATGTTTGCTTTTGTCTCATTGATGCCTAACCAAAACATATTGAAATTTGCTTGCCTATTTTTATTCTAGAGCATGCTTCTCAAACTTGAATGTACATATGAATCACCTTGAGGTCTTGTTAAACTGCAAATTCTGATGCCATTGATCATTGGGAATGGAGACTGAGTTTCTTCTTCTCTAACAAGCCTCCCTTCCCTACGCCTCCAGGATGCTGCTGATGTATGGATTGCACTTTGAGAAGCAAGGCTCCAGAAATCCTAATCCAATGTAGTATATGGAAATTGGGATGAATGAAATGTAAAATACCCCTGCTATGCTGAGAAATTAAAACTTAGGCAAATGTCATTGGGCATCTAATTCTAACCAAGTTGTAGGAGTAGTAAGATTCAAAGATACTTAAATAACTTCATATAAAAAGTGAATATTCTTTCTTGTATTTCTTTAGAGTCATGTTTTCAATATGTTTAAAAGAAGAGTATAGTTTCTGGTATATTCTAAGTTCAGATGATACCAGATGTAATTTCTTTAGCATTATTTAGCACTTAGCATCATTTTAGAATGTAGATGATGGCTGGGATTAGTGTTACTGTTCATATTGACTTTGGGGGAAGAAGCAGAATTAGCCCATTGGCAGTGCACCACCTCTACTATCATGGGACTAGGGTCACATATGAACTCCAGAGTTTCTAACTTATTAACTAAAATGGAGACAGATAAACTACCTTTCACAAGTAGTTCTGAGCAGATTAATAACTAGATTACATATATGACTTGAAAACAATTAATAATTATTTCCAGCAGGTTCACTATGGTGTAATATGCTTTGACAAGCATTTCCTTCACTGACTCAAAACAAAGAAGGTTTCACAGAATGCTTAATCCTGTGCTTCTTGTCCTTTTCTATTTATTCCATCAAAGACATCTGTTTAGACCAGGCATGGTGGCTCACACCTGTAATCCCAGCCCTTTGGGGGGCCAAGGTGGGTGGATCACTTGTGGTCAGGAGTTCTAGACTACCTTGGCCAGTACGGTGAAGCCCTGTCTCTACTAGAAATACAAAAAGCTAACTGGATGTAGTAGCATGTGCCTGTAATCCTAGCTACTCGGGAGGCTGAAGCAGGAGAATCACTTAAATCATGTGAACCGGGGGGTGGAGGTTTCAGTGATCCACTGCACTCCAGCCAGGGCAACAGAGCAAGACCCTGTCTCAAAAAAAAAAAAAAAAGTTTGTAGTATTTGTATCCTAGAATATTAAGGTTAGGATTAACAATGCATTTTCACTAAATATAAATGAAATTCAAATATGAGGATTGCTAGTGTTTTCTTCACAGGAAGAATAAGATACTTAAAAAAGGTTAGACATTTCTCTTAGCATATTTGTTTTAGTCCTCCTCGAAAATGAAAAATGTCAGATCCTCCAAATGTTTGAAATTACATATTTATGAATGAGTGAATTGAGGAGCTGAAGTAAAAGGAGTTACTTTACTTACCTGAAGTACTTTTGCCTCATCTGCTTTGACAATTTTTCCCCTCTTTTGCCCCCAGGTTCAGCAAACAGGCTGTTCCAAATTGCAGTTATTTGGAGATTTGACAGTACAGGAAGGGAAATTCCATGACAACCACTTGGTCAGCGTAGGGGCTGATATTGTGAGTCTGCTGACCATAGCAGCTTTCCTTATGTGATTCTGATGCTAATGCATGTCCTATACATATAGAAAGAGACAGGAGTGTGTGAGGAAATCTGCTAGTGATGCAGAAAAATGGAGAGAGATTAAGAGGGCAACCATATCATCCTTCTCCTTATCTCAAGGTGAGGCAGGGATGCCTCTGTCAGACAGAGGAGATCACAGAAGAGAATACATTTGTTTTTTGATCTCAGAGAACAAAACCAATCTTTCTGTTTTTCTGTAGCTTCTGGCATGATAAAGAGAAAAATCTATCTGTGTGTTGGGGGCAGGGTTGGACCTTGAATAGCTAATGTTCTTTTATTTCTTGTCTTCCAAAAGGAAACAATAATTTTTTTTCTTGGTTTCTTATTTTCTTGGTTTTGATTAAATTATATATAAGATAATGTATGTGAAAAGTAGGCATTAGTGTACACTTGATATATGTTTATTGATGTGGGGTGCATTCCTTCTTAATGAAAGATTAAATTTTATATAATGTTTTAAAAACTGTGTCTTTACAATTGAGGAATGAAATGAAAGATAATGACAAGTAGAAAGCAGTCTCTCTACTTTTCTCTAAATAAAAACTTCAGGGAAAATTCTATCATATAATAATGCAAGAGGTCACCATTTCTATTTACTTGGTGATGTCTGTCCAGATTCTGTGCTGATAATGATTTTTGGCTGAATCTGTTTTTAGGCATTGAAAGGGTTCTGGAGTTTGAGATGAAAGACTCTGTCATCCAGCAGGCTAGGAGAGTAGACAAATTGGGGTAATTTGGAAAAAGAAGAAAAAAATTGTTATATTTTCATTCACAGAATGAAAGCTGGGGACTTTCCACATAAGGATAATGAAAAACCTGAATTGAAAAGGCCAAATAGTTTTCTTTATTCATTATTTCATTTATTTTTTTCTTTGTTAATTCATTCATTAACTTCTTCCAAAAATTATTTATTAAAAGTTTGTTTATGTTAAATGTTGTGTTAGAGATACAGAGAAAAATAAGACACAGGTGTTACTTACTAAAGCAGTTTACAGCGGTAGAGGAGGTACACATATTAAGAAATAATAATAAAACTTGCACATTAGGTACCAGCTTGGCCACAGCAGGGTAGAGCACCAAAGGCTCTTGGGGTGACTGATTCTAGGCCTTGGGTGAACATAATCAGTAGCCAGGTAGTGGTTTCAGCGGGTCTTGAGTAAGACCCAGTGCTGTGCTGACTTCAGTTCTAACCCAGCACAGTCCCATTGGTGGTGGCCACAGGAGTGCTTGTGTCACCCCACTTCCAGCTCCAGAGAGCTTATCACTTTCTGTTTTGGGAGAAAGTAAGGGAAGGGAACAAGAATCTCTGCTTGGTAATCCAGAAAATTCTTCCAGGTCTTATCCAAGACCACCAAGGCAGCACTTCCATGAGTCTGCAAGAATCACAGCATTCCTTGGTGTGAGCTTCCCCCAAATGCAGATATGGGTTACATCACAACACCAAAGTCCTTTTAAATACCTGGAAAGACTTTACAAGGATGACAGGCACAAATAAGCCCAGACTGCAAAGACTACAATAAATACATAAGCCTTCAATGTCCAGAAACCAGTGAACATCCATAAGCATCAAGACCATCTAGGAAGTCATAACTTCACCAAATGAACTAAATACTGGAGAAACAGATACGTGACCATTCAGATAGAGAATTTAAAATTGGCATTTTAAGGAAACTCAAAGAAATTCAAGATAACATAGAAAAGGAATTCATATTCTTATCAAAGAAATTTAACAAAAGCTTGAAATAATTAAAAAGAATCAACCAGAAATTCTGGTGTTGCAAATGCAGTTGACATATTGAAGAATGTATCAGAGTCTTTTCTAATAGCATAGTTGATCAGGCAGAAGAAAGAATTAGTGAGCTGGAAGACAGGCTATTTGAAAATACACAGTCAGAGGAGACAAAGGAAAAAATAATAAAGAATGAGGCACAACTACAAGATCTAGAGAGTAGCCTCAAAAGTGCAAATTTAAGAGTTTTTGGCCTTAAAAAGAAAGTAGAGAAAGAGATAGGGTATAATGTTTATTCAAACAGATAACAGAGAACTTCCCAAACCTAGAGAAAGATTAATATCCAAGTACAAAAAGGTTGTAGAACACCAAGCAGATTTAACCAAGAAGACTGCCTCAAGGCATTTAACAAACAAACTCCCAAAGATCAAGAATAAAGAAGGGATCCTAAAAGCAGAAAGAGAAAAGAAACAAATAATATACAAAGGAGCTCTAATACGTCCGGCAGCACACTCCTCAGTAGAAGCTTTCCAGGTAAGGAGAGAGTGGCAGAACATACTTAAAGTGCTGAAGGAAAAAAAAAAAAAAAACTTTTACCCTAGAGTAGTATATCTAGCAAAAAATATTTTTCAAACATAAAGGAAAAATACTTTCCCAGAGAAACAAAAGCAGAGCTTTCATCAATAGGAGACCTGTCCTAAAGAAATGCTAAAAGGAATATTTTACTCAGAAAGAAAAGAACATTAATGAGCAGTAAGAAATCATCTGAACATGCAAAACTCACTGGTAATAGTAAGCACACAGAAAAACAAAGTATACTATTACACTGTAATTGTGATGTGTAAACTACTCTTAGGTAGAAAGATTAAAAGACAAATCAATAACATAATAACTACAACAACTTTTTAAAGACATAGACAGTACAATAAGATATAAATAGAAACAACAAAATCTTTAAAAGCAGGGGGATGAAGTTAAGGTGTAGAGTTTTTGTAAGTTTTAATTTTTGCTTGCTTGCTTGTTTATGCAAAGTGTTAAGTTGTTATCAGCTTAAAATAATGGATTCTAAGGTAGTATTTGCAAGCCATGTATATGGTAACCTCAAATTTTAAAAAAACACACAATGGATACAGAAAAATAAAAATAAACAACAAGAAATTAAATTATACCACCAGAGAAAATCACCCTCACTAAAAGAAGATAGGAAGGAAGGAAAGAAGAAAGAGAAGACTACACTATAGAACAAATGGACTTAATGGATATTTACAGAACATTATATTCAATGGGATACAGCAAAAGCAGTACTAAGAGGAAAGTTTGTAGCTATAAGTGCCTACATCAAAAAAGAAAAAAAACTTTAAATAACCTAACAATGCATCTTAAAGAACTAGAAAAGCAAGAGCAAACCAAATCCAGAATCAGTAGAAGAAAAGAAATAATATTGATCACAGCAGAAATAAATGAATTTGAAATGAAAAAAATCAATACAAAAGATCAACAAAACAAAATGTCAGTTTTTTAAGAAAATAAACAAAGTTGACAAACCTTAGCCAGACTAAGAAAAATAGCAAGAAGGATCAAATTAATGAAATCGAAGATGAAAAAGGAGGTAGTACAACTTATACCACAGAAAATCAAGGGATCTTTAGTGGCAACTATGAGAAACTATATGCCAATACATTGGACAATCTAGAAGAAATGGATCAATTCTTAGACACATACAACCTCCCAAGACTGAACCATCAAGAAATACAAAAACTTAAAAGACCAATAACAAGTAACAAGGTCAAAGCTATATTAAAAAGTCTCCCAGCAAAGAAAAGCCTGGGACCTGATGGTTTCACTGCTGAATTCCAGAAAACATTTAAAGAGCGAATACCAGTACTACTCAAACTGTTTCAAAGAATAGTGGAGGGAATACTTCCACACTCATTCCATGAGGCCAGTATTAGGCAGATACTAAACCAGACAAAGACATGAGAGAAGAAAGAAAGAAAGAAAGAAAGAAAGAAAGAAAGAAAGAAAGAAAGAAAGAAAGAAAGAAAGAAAGAAAGAGAGAGAGAAAGAGAGAGAAGGAAGGCAGGCAGGAAGGAAGGAAGGAAGGGAGGGAGGAAGGGAGGGAGGGAGGGAGGGAGGGAGGGGAAGAGAAAGGAAGAAAGAGAGAAAGAAAGAAAAAGAGAGAAAGAAAGAAAGAAGAAAGAAAGAAAGAAAGAAAGAAAGAAAAGGGAAGAGAAAGGAGAAAGAAAAGAAAGAGAGAGAAAGAAAAGAAAAGAAAACTACAGGCCAAGATCACTGATGAAAATTGAAGCAAAAATACTCAACAAAATGCTAGCAAACTGAATTGAATAATACATTAAAAAGGTCCTTCATTATGACTAAGTGAAATTTGTGCAAGTGAGGAAAGGATGGTTCAACATATGCAAAGCAAACAATGTAATAAATTACATCAATAGAATGAAGAACAAATCCATATGATTATTTTAAGTAATGCTCAAAGAGTACTTGATAAAATTTAACTTTCTTTTATTATAAAAACCCTCAAAAAACTGGGTATAGAAGGAACATACCTCAAAATAATAGAAGCCATATGACAGACCCATAGCTAGTGTGATACTGATGGAGAAAAATTGAAAGCCTTTCCTCTGAGATTTGGAACATGACAACAATGCCCATTGATACAGTTTGGCTGTGTCTTCACCCAAATCTCGTCTTGAATTGTAGCTCCTACAATCTCCACTTGTTGTGGGAGGGATCCAGGGGGAGGTAATTGAATCATGGAGGTGGGTTTTTCCTGTGTTGTTCTCGTGATAGTGAATAAATCTCATGAGATCTGATGGTTTTACAATGGGCAATTCTACTGCACATGCTTTCTTGCCTGCCACCATGTAAGATGTACCTTTGCTCCTCCTTCATCTTCTGCCATGATTGTGAGCCTCCCCTAGCCATGTGAAACTGTGAGTCCATTAAACCTCTTTTTCTTTATAAATTACCCAGTCTTAGGTATGTCCTTATAGCAGCACAAGAATGGACTAATACAGTAAATTCATACCAGGTAGTGGGGCACTGCTATAAAGTTACCTGAAAATGTAGAATTGATGTTGTAACTGAGTAGCAGGCAAAGGTTGGAACAGTTTGGAGGACTCAGAAGAAGACAGTAAAATGTGGGAAAGTTTGGAACTTTCTAGAGACTTGGAGGGCTCAGAAGACGGGAAAATGTGGGAAAGTTGGGAACTTCCACTTCCTAGAGACTTGTTGAATGGCTTTGGCCAAAATGCTAATAGTTATATGGACAGTAAATTCCAGGCTGAGGTGGTCTCAGATGGAACTTCTTGGGAACTGGAGTAGAGGTCACTCTTACTATGCAAAGAGACTGGCGGCATTTTGCCCCTGCCCTAGAGATCTGTGGAACTTTGAACTTTGAGAGAGATAATTTAGGGTATCTGGCAGAAGAAATTTCTAAGTGGCAAAGCACTCAAGAGGAAGCAGAGCACAAAAATTTGGAAAACCCCATTTTCCGGGGAGAAATTCAAGCCAGCTGCAAAAATTTGCATAAGTAATGAGGAACCAAATGTTACTCACCAAGACAATGGGGAAAATGACTCCAGGGCATGTCAGAGACCTTCAAGGCACCCTTCCCATCATAGGCCTGAAGACCTAGGAAGGAAAAATGGTTTCCTGGGCTGGATCCAGGGCCCCCCTGCTGTGTGCAGTCTCCAGACTTGGTGCTCTGTGTCGAGTCAATGTACAGCTTGGGCTGTTGCTTCAGAGGATGCAAGCCCCAAGCCTTGGTGGCTTCCATGTGGCATTGAGCCTGCAGGTACACAGAAGTCAAGATGAGGTTTGGCAATCTCTGCCTAGATTTCAGAGGATATATGAAAATGCCCAGATGTCCGGGCAGATGTGTGCTGCAGGCATGTGTCCCTCATGGAGAACCTATGCTAGAGCAATGCAGAAAGGGAATGTGGGTGGGAGCCCCCACACTCACAGCCTTCACTGGGTCACTGCCTAGTGGAGCTTTGAGAAGAGGAGGGCCACCGTCCTCCCAACCCCAGAACGGAGATCCACGCACAGCTTGCACCATGTGCCTGGAAAAGTCACAGACACTCAAGGACAGTCCATGAAAGCAGCCAGGAGTGGGGCTGTACTCTGTAAAACCACAGGGACAGAGCTGCCCAAGACCATGAGAACTCACCTCTTGCATCAGTGTGACCTGGATATGAGACATGGAGTCATAGGAGATCATTTTGGAACTTTAAGGTTTAATGACTGCCCTATTGGATTTCAGAGTTTCATGGGGCCTGTAGCCCCTCTGTTTTGGCCAGTTTCTCCCATTTGAAAAGGGTATACTTACCCAATGCCTGTATCCTTATTGTATCTAGGAAGTAACTAACTTGCTTTTGATTTTACAGACTCATAGGCAGAAGTGACTTGCCTTGTTTCAGATGGGACTTTGGACTGTGGACTTTTGAGTTAATGCTGTAGTGAATTAAGACTTTGGGGAACTGTTGGGAAGGAATGATTGGTTTTGAAATATGAGGACATGAGATTTGGGAGGGGACAGGGGTGGAATGATATGGTTTGGCTCTGTCCCCACCCAAATCTCATCTTGAATTGTAGCTCCCCATGTGTCATGGGAGGGACCCTGTGGGAGGTAATTGAATCATGGGAGTGGGTTTTTCCTGTGCTGTTCTTGGGATAGTGAATAAGTCTCATGAGATCTGATGGTTTTATAAAAGGTAGTTCCCCTGCACATGCTCTCTTGCCTGCCTCTGTGGCAAGACGTGCTTTTGCTTCTCCTTTGCTTCCACCATGATTGTGAGTCTTCCCCAGTTACGTGAGACTGTAAGTTCATTTAACCCATTTTTCTTTATAAATTATTCAGGCTTGGGTATGTCTTTATAGCACAATGAGAATGAACTAATACACCCATTTTCATAACTGTTATTCAACATAGTACTGGAAGTCCTACCTAGAGTAGCCAGACAAGAGAAAGAAATAAAGGGCATCCAAACTTGAGAGGAAGAAGTCAAGTTATCCTTTTTTTGCAGATGATATGATCTTATATTTGTAAAAAACCTAAAGACTCCACCTTAAAATATTAAAACTGATAAACAAATTCAGTAAAATTGCAGGATATAAAATCAGCATACAAAAAACAGTAGCACTGGTATTGCCAACAGTGAACAATGGGAAAAAGAAGAGCCAGGTATGGTTGCTTATGCCTATAATCCCACACTTTGGGAGGCCAAGGTAGGAGGATCGCTTGAGCTCAGAAGTTTGAGACCAGCCTGGGAAACATAGTGAGACCTTGTCTGTACTAAAATTTTAAAAAATTAGCCAGGTGTGGTGGCACATGCCTATAGTTTTAGCTACTTGGGGGTGCTGAGGTGGGAGGTTTGCTTAAACCCAGGAAGTCTAGGTTGCAGTGAGCCTTGATCATGCCACTGCACTCCAGCCTGCACAACAGAGTGAGACCTTGTCTCAATTAGGAAAAAGAAAAAAAAAAAAAGAGCCCAAGAAAAGTAATCCCATTGTCTCATTTACGGTAGGTACAAGTAAGATTAACTACCTAGGAATTAACTAAATAAGTGGAAGATCTCTACAATAGAAAACTAATGAAAGAAATTGAAGAGGACACATTAAAAAAAATGGAAAAATATTACATGTTCATGGATTGGAAGAATCAATACTGTTAAAATGTCTGTTCTACCCAAGGCAATCTACAGAATCAATGAAATCCCTATGAAAGTACCAAGGATACTCTTCACAGAAATAGAAAAAAAATCCTAAAATTTATATGGAACTCAAAAAACCCAGAACAGACAAAGCTATCCCAAGCAAAAGGAACAAAACTGGCAAGATCACATTACCTGACTTCAAATTATACTGCAAAGCTATAGTAACCAAAATGGCATGGTACTGGCATAGAAACAAACACATATACTAGTGGAATGGAATAGAGAACCCAGAAATAAATCCATACATCTACAGTGAATTCATTTTTTACAGTTTCCAAGAGCATACACTGGGGAAAGGACAGTCTCTTCGATAAATGGCACTGGGGAAAACTGGATATCCATAGGGAGAAGAGTGAAACTAGACCTTATCTCTCACCATATACAAAAATAGAATCAGCCTGGCATTGTGGGTCATGCCTGTAATCCCAGCACTTTGGGAGGCCGAGGTGTGTGGATCACAAGGTCAGGAGTTCGAGATCATCCTGACCAACATGGTGAAACCCCATATCTACTAAAAATACAAAAATAAGCTGAGCGCAGTGGCACGTGCCTGTAATCCCCGCTACTCAGGAGGCTGAGGCAGGAGAATCACTTGAACCCGGGAGGCAGAGGTTGCAGTGAGCCGAGATCACTCCACTGCACTCCAGCCTGCATGGCAGAGCGAGACTCTGTCTCAAAAAAAAAATAAATAAACTTACATCTAAGACCTCGAACTAGGAAACTACTTCAAGGAAACATTGAGGACACTCTCCAGGACATTGGACTGGGCATGGATTTCTTGAGTAATATTCCATAAGCAGAGGCGATGAAAGCAAAAATGGACAATGATTAATGGTTAATGGTTCATATTAAGTTAAAAAGCTTTTGCATAACAAAGGGAACAATCAACGAAGTAAAGAGACAACCCACAACATGGAAGAAAATATTTGCAAACTATCTGTCTGACAAGGGATTAATAACAGAATGGATGAAGAACTCAAACAAGTCTATGCAAAAAAAAAAAAAAAATCTAATAATCCATTTAAAAAATGGGCAAAAGATCTCTATAGACATTTCTCAAAAGAAGACATATAAAGGGCAAATAGGTATATGAAAAGGTGCTCAACATCACTGATGATGAAAGAAATGCACATCAAGACTACAGTGTGATATTATCTTCCCCAGTTAAAATGGCTTATATCCAATAGACAGGCAATAACAAATGCTGGCAGGAATGTCGAGAAAAGGGAACCCTCATACACTGTTGGTGGGAATATGAATTATTACAACCACTATGGAAAACAGTTTAGAGATTCTTCAAAAAAACTAAAAATAGTAGTACCATATGATCTGGCAATGCAGCTACTAGATATATACCCAAATGAAAGGAAATCAGTATGTCAAAAGATACCTGTACTCTGTTTATTGCAGTGCTACTCACAGTATTGAATATTCCAAGATTTAGAAGTAACCTAAGTGTCCATCAACAGATGAATTGGTAAAGAAAGTGTGGTACATATGCACAATGAAGTACTGTTCAGCCATCAAAAAATAAAATGAGATCCTGTCATTTGCAACAACATGGACGAAACTGGAGGTTACTATGTTAAGTAAAATAAGCCAGGCATAGAAAGACAAACTTCACTTGTTCTCACTCATTTGTGGGAGCTAAAAATTAAAACAATTGAACTCATGGAGATAGACAGTAGAAGGATAATTACCAGAAACTGGGAAGGGTAGTAGAGAGGAGTGGGTAGGGGACAAGTGGGGATGGTTAATGGGTACAAAACATAGTTTGAAAAAATGTATAAGACCTAGTATTTGCTAGCACAACAGGGTGACTATTTTAAAAAATAATTTAATTGTACATTTAAAAATAACTAAAAGTGTGTAATTAGATTGTAACACAAAGTATAAATGCTTCAGGTGATGGATACCCCATTTACTCTGATGTGATTATTATGCATTACATGCTTGTATTAAAATATCTCATGTATCCCATAAATATGTACACCTACTATGTACCCAAGAAAATAGAAAATTAAAAAATAATACAATGGTATACTGTATGTTTAGTATGTAGAGGCAGCTATAATGTACACTGTAGGAAAGTACAAAGTGATGCTGCTTCTGTCTATGGATTGGGAATGGACAGTGGATCAGCAAAGGCATGACAGAGACCATGATGTGAAATGTGGTTCTAGAAGAATGGGTAGGAATAAGCATAGAAGACAAACTATTTATATCCCGTGACCCAACAATTTTACTTCTAGGCTATTTAGAATAAATAACCAGGCATATGCATGAGTGTTATTGCAACAATGGATAAGAACAAAAAAATGCTGTTTTCAACAATAAAGCATTGTATAAATAAATTATGGTGCAGCCACCTTATAGAATATTAATGTAGCTGTTTAAAAGTGTGTTGTAGAAGAATACAGGAGAAAATGTTCATTATATTGTGGAGTGAAAAAAGGTAACTTTTAAGTTTGTACATTTTGATTCCAAGTGTGTGTATATTTATATAAAGTATATAAATATACATATAATTAGAAGAAAGATATTCTCTGTGATGCTAACTCTGTTTATCTTTGAATGGTAGAATTATGAATAATTATTATTGTTATTCTTTGTGCTTTCCAGAATATTTTTCTAGTAGATCATTTTGGTAACCAGAAAAAAATTACTGAAGAACAAAAATAATTTTGCTAATAATACAAGAAACACTCTTGGATGTGTTGTCAATTGTCTTGAATTCAAGTTTGCTGATACTATACTGTGAATATATGAACTTGAGCAATTTATGAATTATATGGGTCTCATTTCATCATCTACAATTGAGGTTTTTTTCTCATGTTTATTTCTTTATTTCCTTCTTATAATTTACTTATGTTTATATACTAGGTGAGATGACTTGGTTAAATGGCAAAGAATAATGCATGAACATTCTAGTATATCAAATCAACCCATCATTACCTTTTGCTATTTGTATTATACCACCTCCATCATAACAGAGCAGGAATATGTTCTGTGGAACATATATGTTATTTGGAACAATCTCAATGGATTTTTGAAATATGTGTTTCCCTTGATAAGTGTGGTAGGTGGCCCCCAAAGGTATCTATGTGCTAGATAGAACCTGTGAATATTACCTTATTGCAGATCTGTTTAAGGTAAGGATCTTGAGATAGAGTGATTATCTTGTACTTTGTGGGTGGGCCCTTAATGTAATCATAAGTGTCCTTATAGGAGAAAGGCAAAAATGTAATGTACAATTGATCTTTGAATAACATGGGTTTGAACTGTGCAGGTCTACTTAGATGCAGATTTTCGTTTGCCTTTACTACCACTGAGACAACAAGACCAACCCCTCCTCTTCCTCCTCCTCCTCAGTCTACTTAATGTGAAGATGAGCATGATCCACTTTCACTTCATGAATAGTAAATATGTTTCTGTCCTTATAATCTTCTTAATACCATTTTCTTTTGTCCAGCTTACTTTATTGTAAGAATACAGTATATAATACATATAACATATAAAATATGTGTGAATCAACTATTTATGTTATGAGTAAGGCTTCCAGTCAACGGTAGGCTATTAGTAGTTATGTTTTGGAAGAGTCAAATGTTTTACATGGATTTTGGACTGTGTGTTGGGGGGGTTGACACTCTGAACCCCTATGTTTTTCAAGGGTCAACTGTATTGTACTTTTAAAAATGTGTTGAGAGGATAGACATATTAAGTGATCTTACCACAATAATTTTAAAAAGTATTCTGGGAGAAGAGGGGACGTTTACATGTTGGGGAGGGAGCAGTGTGAATGACATCAGATGCCACAGGGAAGACTAAGGAAAGGTCTCTGATGACCACGGGAGAAAGTGTAATTTGAGAATCAGGAACAAGTGGGATTGCAGAAGTTAAAGGATGATGATAAGTTAGGAAACGAAATTCAGACCACTTCTCTCACTGCAGCAAAGGAAAGAAGATGACGTTACACAAGTCAGCAGAGTCAAGTAAAGGCTTTTGAAAATGTTGATTTAAGAGCAAAAGAGAAGAAAGCACAGAAGAAACTGATGATTTTAAGAAAAAAGAAGAATGTGAAAACAATATTCAATTCTAAAAAAGATATGATCAAGACTACAGTTGGTAAGGAACAGATTACATTTTCTAAAGAAATATTTGGGAATTACTTGTCCCAGGCATGACCTCTGCTTCCTGAAGGAAGGAATCATGTTGATTTCATTCACTCTGTATCCATGGGAACTAATACAGTGCTTAATACAGTTGCTCAATAAAACATTGTTGCTAAGAGGGAGGCGGAGAGAGAGAGAGTGATTGAAATTTTACTACATAGAAAAAGGAATGTGATGGAAGCAGAGAGACATTTGAAGATGCTATGCTGCTAGCTTTGAAGATGGAGAAAGAGATCACGAGCCAAGGAATGCAGGTGATCTTTAGAACCTGGAAAAAGAAGTGAAACTAATTCTTCCCTGAGTTTCCAGAGAGAGCATGGCTCTGCTGACATCTTGACTTAAGCCAAATGAAACTGACTTCACACTTCTAGCCTCCAAGACTGTAAGATAATAAATTTCTGTTGTTTTAAGCCACTACGTTTGTGGTAATTTATTATAACAATGGAAAGCCAATATGATAGGATTTTCATATTTTTTAGTATGTCACATTATCCCATGGAACACTGAGAAGTCTTTGTATAATTTATCCCAAGCTGTATTTTGGTCCTGAAAATGCAAGTCTCTAAAGACTAGCCTCCATTCTTCTTTCTCTTTTCTAAGGAAGGTCCAGGACTTTACCTCTTAAAATTCCTTGAAAGTTCAGTATTCAATAAATATAAGACTATTCAGGCAGGTAGAAATCAATAGAGCAGGAATGTAGTCTTCTAAGAATTATATTTAAATGAACAGTAAAGTTTCAGGGTTCAAAATCAATGTGCAAAAATCATTAGCATTTCTATACACCAATAACAATAAAGCAGAGAACCAAATCGAGGGCTCAATCCCATTTAAAATAGCTGCAGAAAAAAGTACCTAGTAATACATTTAACCAAGCAGGTGAAGGATCTCTACAAGGAGAACTGTAAAATACTCGTGAAGTAAATTATCGGTGATACAAACAAATGGAAAGAATCACATGCTCATGGATTGGAAGAATCAATATCATTAAAATGACCATATCACCCAAAGTGATCTATGGATTCAATGAAATTCCTATCAATTTACCAACATCACTTTTCCACAGTATTAAATAAAAAGGACTAATATCCAGAATATACAAAGATCTCAAACAACTCAGTAAGAAAAAAACAATCTCATTAAGAAGTGAGCAAAGGACAGGAACAGACATTTTCAAAAGAAGACATTCAAGTGGCCAAGAAACATATGAGAAAATGCTCAACATCACTAATCATCAGAGAAATGTAAATTAAAAAAATGAGATATCATCTTATACCATTCAGAATGACTACTATTAAAATGTCAAAAAAAAACAGATGTTGGCAAAGATGCAGACAAAAGGAAACACTTATACACTGTTGGTGTGAATGTAGATCAGTACTGCCTCTATGGAAAACAAAGTTCCTCAAATAACTAAAAGTAGAATTACCATTCCACGAGGCAACCTCACTGTTGGGTTTCTACCCCAAAGAAAACAAATTATTATGTAAAAAAGACATCAGCAATCGTATGCTTATAGAGGCGCTATTCACAATAGCAAAGTCATGGAATCAACCT
Organism: Symphalangus syndactylus; assembly: GCF_028878055.3. Taxonomy (NCBI): domain Eukaryota; kingdom Metazoa; phylum Chordata; class Mammalia; order Primates; family Hylobatidae; genus Symphalangus; species Symphalangus syndactylus. Next base: position 34,622,288 of record NC_072443.2, on the reverse strand, counting down.
GTGTCCATCACATATGATTGAATAAAGAAAATGTAGTACATATAAACCATAGACTACTACTCAGCCATAAAATGATAAAATCATGTCTTTTGCAGCAACATGAAACTGGAGGCTATTTTCGTAAGTGAAATAACTCAGAAACAAAGTCAAATATCACATATTCTTACTTTTAAGTGGGAGCTAAACAATGTGTACACATGTACATACAGAGTAGAATAATAGACATTGAAGACTCCAAAAGGTTGGAGGTGAGAGAGGGGTAAGGGATGAGAAGTAAATTACCTATTGGGTATAATGGACACTATTTGGGTGATGGTTACACTAAAAGCCCAGACTTCACCATTGTGCGATATAACCATATAACAGAACTGCACTTACGCCCCCTAAATCTATAAAAAAATTAAATTTAAAAAAATGAAGAGATTGGACCAGATAAAACTTATGCTTTCTGAGGTGTATTTTTTAATGTTAACAGTATAGATGTCATTTTATTCTTTGAATATTATTCTCTTGAGGATCATTTTTTATTATGCTTACACTCTCACTATTTTGAGAGTATTACAATGTAAATAACTGCATAGCTAGCTTCTGCTCAACGGATATCTTGTTTTAAATATATTGTCTTTTATTATTATTTTTTAAATTGTCACTTTTATGATTTCATACTAGGAAACTGTGATGCTAGAGCATCACAGACATTGAGGATATAATTTGGACAGATTGGTAGTTTCATGTTTTGGGCATTTCCATAATATGATTTAAGTGAACCTGACTTGCATTCACCTTTAACTATTGCTCCTTTTCTTCGAGGTCAAGTGTCTTGCAAGAGTAATCTGTGTTTCACTGGGTCTCCATTTACTCATCTTCATTCATTCTTTAACTCATCAACATCCTGAATTTTTGCTTTGTTTATCTTTGTTCCTGTGGTGGCTACCACAGCAGTCGCTACATTTTAAGTGTTCAATAACTCTTTTGAAATCGATAAGGTTTTTCATCACCCACTTTCCTGCAGGGAAGAATTCCTTGAGAAATCTTGATTGTGCCCTTTATTTTCTATTAAAAAATAGCAATGTAATCTCTAATGACAATAAAAAATAGGGAGCAGCAGTTTGCAGATATCAAACTGTTATCAAAAATATAGTGAGAGAAGTGGTGTTTGAAGGACACAGAAGCCAATTATTTCTCTAAATGTTCTGTGCTCTCTCCTTGAATCTGGACAGCCTCTAGATCCAGAGGTCAAAATGCAATGCTCTCATATCACATGTTGGTCAACTGATATTCTAAGACAATATGAAACCTGCTACATTTTCTATAGAAATATTTTTGAAAATATTGTGTCCCTGTTAAAAAAAAAGCCTGCATGGGAAATTTATTTTATAGAAAAAGTATATTTTAAAAATCGTTGCTTCCTTTAGAAACCTTTGATTTTACCATTTTTGCCAATAAAAACTACACAGCATACTTTTTTTTTTTTTTTTTTGCTGGGCTACTAGAAAGCGTAGCGCTAAATATGTGGGTTGCCTTATTTTAGCAGTTACTTAGATCTTACGGCTAAAGTCTGGGATTGTGATGAAGTTTTAACCTTCACAGTAATCCCAATCAGTTATTTGCAGATGTCTAGAGCACCAGCCAGAGAGTTAGGTGTAGCATGCATACTCAAATGGGAGAGAGCTGTGATGGATTCTTTACTCTGCCATCAGTGGGAATTCGAGAGTGGTGGGATGAATGTGTGCATTTTCTGGTCATGGTCTGTGTGTGCTACTTATTTACTCCACTTTTATCTCTATTTAATTTTCCTTGGAACAGAGTGAAAAAAAATTTGTCATCATGATCTATTTAGTTTTGTATCAATTTCACCAAGCAATTTGTTTCATGGAGTATTTCAGGGTGTCGGAATCAACTATACCAAAACTCTGTATAACATTTGAAACACAAGGTAAGCAGTCTATTCACAAAGTAATTAAGAAATTTAATTAATTCTAATACTCTACTGTATACTAGATATAGATGTATTTTATACATATATACATATATATTTGCACACATATATACATATGTAAAAACTTGCAACATACCAAATGGATGTAGACATTAATAATACCCAGGGATCTTCAGTCTGCAAAATCTATTCAAATCACCACTTCATAATCTACAACTCTTAATTTCTTTTCCTACAGAGCATGTTTTTATTTTATTTTATTTTTTTCTTACATCTTCCAATTCCTTCAAATTCCCCAGGACTTGGGAGTATGGGCTGACTTTTAGGGGAATTCTTTCCTAGCCGTCTGGGTCATTCACTCTTGTCTACTGAGTATTTGTGACATGCCAAGACTTTTACTTTGTGCCAGTAATTCAGGAGAGAAGGCAGATGGCCATAGTGCCTGCCCTCTAGGGACTTAAAGCCTAGATCCTGCCTCCTTGAGCCAGAGCTCTTGACCCTTTTTTTTTTTTTTCTGGAAGTCATGATGGTAAGTAGTTATTCTCATTAAACAGAGGACCATGTGTCACGACTACTGTTCCTAATGTCATTGAGTTGGAAAGGCATCATCTCTTACTTTTCTTGGTTCTTATCCTTCTAGCAACCTATTTTGACTTGGAGAAAGAGTTGCTTTCTCCATTCTGTTTAATGGCTAACATATCCACTCAATCAGACAAAGCCCAACTCTCTCCCCAATTGTATCCATTAATTTAATGTATTTATAGTAAGTTGTTTCATTTTCTCTTTATAATGATATGAGATACAAATACTACTCTAATGAATACCAAGCATCCATGGGCTTGACTTTTCTGTCAATACATAATATAGATATATTAAATACCCGGATCTGTAAGCCTCCTGGAAACTGATAATCTATTTAGCATAAACATCCTATGTTCAAATTGATCTTTTCCCTGGTCTTTGCTTTCCCTTTCCCCCACCTTTCTTTATGTTTTCTGCTTCCTTTCTTTCCCCTTTTATTATTTGCTGACACTAAGCAATGTTCAAGTCAACGGGTTAGATCTATGCTGTCCATGAAAGTAAGCCTTTAGTAGAGAATTCATTTTTGGCGTTCCCTTCAGATGCTGCCTAATTTTTTTCTTCACAGAGAAACTGTGGAACTTGCTGCCCTACATGATGACAATTTGTGCTTGAAAAGTTACAGTCAGAGCTAATTAATGCTGCTGATCATTTGAGGAATTTCTCTTTTAGCAATTATGCTAAACTTGGTTAAAGTAGTGGCTGGTTGGATAAAACAGGAAGCTGTTAAAAAAAAAAAAAAGCAACAAAAACTTGACTCATGAAAGCATTTCCAGCCTGAAATTTAATAAAAAAGATGCCTTACCTTCTCCTTAAGGTTTGATATGCTATTCCCATAGGCTGAGGGAGTTGTTCTGTTCTAAATCTTTGCTGAAACAGCTTCTGAAATGTGTTTGATCCAATTGGGTATTATTAGGTGATATAATTTGAAAATGTGTCCCTACCTAAATCTCATATCGAATTGTAATCCCTAATGTTGAAGGTGGGACCTGGTGGGAGGTAACTGGATCATGGGGGTGGGTTTCTCATGAATGGTTTAGCTTCATCCCTCTTGGTACTGTTTTATTGACAGTAGGTGAGTTCTCATGAGATCTGGTTGTCTAAGAGTGTGTAGCCCCTCTCCCTTCTCTCTCTTGCTCCTACTACTGCCGTGTAAGACTCACCTTCCACCATAATTGTAAGTTTCCTGAGGCCTCCGCAGAAGCTGAGCAGATGCCAGCACCATGCCTCCTGTACAACCTGCAGAATCATAAGCCAATTAAACCTTTTTTCTTTATAAATTGCCCAGTCTCAAGCATTTCTCTATAGCAATACGGGAATGGCCTAATAACCTGGGTAAAAGGGGCATAGTCTACACATTGTTTATGAGAGTTTGCTCCTAAAAGGTCACTTTTTCTTCTGACTGATACTTGAGAAAAGAGAAAAACAAAATATTTAACTGCTTTTGAGTTGCTGAGACCCTCCCAAGCCTGCCCAGGTAGGTCTCATTGGCTGAGGGTTGAGGTTGTGGTGGGGATAAAACCTTCCCAGACTCTAATAGAAATAAAAAGGAAGTTGATGATGGAAGTAGAAAATCTAAACTCTTAGGGTTAGCATGCTTAGATAAAGCCCATCATCAGCTCTTTAAATTACTACCAGGAGACTCCATGTTGGCTGTTTTAACCTTTGCTAAAGCAGTCTGAGAATCTGTCCAGTTTACTTCTTAATAAAACTCTTCTTAATAAAACTTCTTCATAAAAACGAAGCTGGCCATCAGAATCAAATGCACAGTGAGCTCTCTAGGTGAACAGCAGCAGTTTGGTCTCAGATTCCTGCAGTCCGACATTTCACTTTGTTTCCTGTGACACTTGTACAAAACCTCAGAGTTTTGTCCCTTCCTTTCTCTTCGATTATTTCACAGTCAGTATGTCAGTGAAGTTTTCAGCTGATGGCATAAGCATCTCTTGTAGGAACAAAATAAGATCCAAGAGGTATGAGGTTAGGTGAATGTACCAACTTTGGCAGTTACCAGTTCTTGCTAGCAGCTCTGGCTTCAGAACACCTTCCACCTGACTCCCACAGCGATCATAACCACAGATACGGGGAAAAAAACCTTGAAAGGCTACTTGTCTCAGGTTCATACCTTTGGGAAGATCATAGCCTAACTCTGCTGAGTCCCCCAAGAGCACATGCTTTTTAGGATGCCTTTCAGTAGCAGCAGTTAGCTGAATAACATTGCAAAGTAAATCACATTTAACTCTGGGACCTTTCCATTTTCTTCCTGAGATCCTTTCCCATTTTCTCATCTCCCTTTCCTTCATCCCTCAGTGACAGTGTCCTCTCGATGATCAGAGCAGGTCATTTGGCTGTCCACTCAGGTTCTTCCTCTCTTCTTCCTGTCCCCGAGGCTCTAATTTTTAAATATAACTGAACATCAGAATCACCTGGGGTGATAATTAAAGAAATTTAAGATGAGGCAGAGGTGGAGTGGGGAGTGAGATGTAGAAAAACATTCAATTTGAAAACAGGATAAAACATGCACAAACAATTTACCAAAGAGAATACATAGATGACAAGTAAGCACATAAGATGTTTAACATCATTAGCCAATAGACAATGCAAATTAAAATCATAATCAGATACTGTTATACACCTATCAGAATGGCCACAATGAAAAATAATAACATCAAATGCTGGCACTGTGCTACACCCATAACATGGAAAACTATTCGGTGATAAAAGGAAAGTATTCCTACACAAAACCACTTGGATTGACCTTGAAGAAGTTATATAGGTAAAAGCAAGTCATGAATTATGAGCTCAAAGCTTCTTTTAGTTGTTGAGCATTCTCATATATGCAGGGACCTGCCTGTTCTCAACTTTTGGTGTAGGTGAATGTTTCAGGACACATTAATTTATCTCTTCTTTGAATTCAGCAAAATTTATCTGTGCTAAATAAGCACTTACTTACAGATTAATGTTTCCATATATAATCATGTTCTTCCAAAGTGACTGTTACATTTCTCCAGGAAAAGGATATCTCCTTAGTATCTAATTACAATGTAGCCACATACATAATAGAGATTTCAAAATGCCTTGTTAATTATGAAATATATGAAAAGTAAGAAGATTGAAGCACGATGTAAAGAGTAGATTCTTCTACTGAGTACTTGCTTCACTGGTCAACAGTTTATTCAAAGAAACATGTGGCATTTCTAATAAGATCTTGCTAGAATACTGTTTTCCATCTTTGTTGGCATGAAAGAACTGTGTCTCTCAAGTTTGGGTGCTTGCCTATGATGTTCCTCTTTCTCTCCCACCAAGCACGCTGGTGCCATCACAGGGAATTTTTATTTGTCACAAATACATTAAAATAACTTGTCATCAGATATGGATTAGAAATAGGTCATTTGGTAGCTGTTGTAGTTTTTTTTTTTTTTTTTTGGGACAGGGTCTTGCTTTGTCACCCAGGCTGGAGTGCAGTGGCAGGATCCCAGCTCACTGTAACCTCTGCCTCCTAAGTTCAAGCGATTCTCATGCATCACCCTCCCAAGTAGCTGGGATTACAGGCATGTGCCACCATCCCTGGGTACTGTTTTGTATTTTTAGTAGGACAGGGTTTCACCATGTTGGCCTGGCTGGTCTCGAACTCCTGGCCTCAAGTGATCCACCCACCTTGGCCTCCCAAATGTTGGGATTACCGGCGTGAGCCACCACAGCCGGCTGGAATTTTTAAATTAAATTATGTTGAGTTTGTGCTCTGTTTACCATGAATGAAGTGTTTGATCTTGTCTTTCATTATTAACAGAAACTGATTATTGTGAAATATTCTCTTTTCATTTCATGTCAGCAGGGCTTGCCAATGGTAGGCCTGCTGCCTCTGAAAAAATGCCTCCTTTTTTTGAACTGCCATAGTTTCTAAAATTTTGAATGTCCTTTGGGGTAAAAGTATGTGTTTCTGAAGTTTCACTATTCTACTTTAAGTTATCTGAATGAAGAATACATCAATATATTATCATCTTGATTATTGATCTATCAATTGGAGTAGTAAATTTTGGAAATTGGTGGTTTAGTTTGCTTAGGGATTAGGACTGTGTTCTGGTAAGTTTTATATGGAATTTAAGAGTCAAGAAAAACGTTATGTGAAGGCCAAAATCAAGGACCCTGGGATGTGGATATTTTGGGACATAAAAACGGGTGATGAAGACGGAAAGAAAAACACACCTAAAAGGGGTATTGAAGGCTTAAGATTTTCTCTCCTTGACTATTTTTCCTAAGTCTAAAAATGTCTAACATAGTAACTACATTTTCTAAGGGCTTTTAAATTTAGAACTTGAAGAAGAAGAGCTATGTGTTGCTTTAGGGGGAATCACCAATTAAAATGTTTGTAGAGACTAGGTACTAAGCATGTAAGAATGGTCTTGGTGAGAGCAGTGGTGAACTAGAGAGTGCAGACCTCCAAAAAATACTTTTCCATGGCCCAAATTCAGCTGGTGAGCCAACCAGTTTGCAATGCTTACTTTTAATAATTATTATCTTATTTGATGAATACAGTTAAAATAGAATTTTTTCCTGAGCTGAAGAGAAATCTTCACAAGACATTCTAATATTTAAAAGTCAATATTCACAACCTTAGAGGCCAGAGCAGGAAGCAGTAAATGGTTTCTTTTTTTTTTTTTTTTATTTACTGCCTAAGCCAACTTAAAGCACTTTTATTAAGAGTGTACCAGATAGACATCTGGATTGAATTCTTGATTTTGTGTTTTAATTTTCTTATACATGAATTTCCCTATCTACAAGTTTAACTTTTGGTTCTAATCATTAGTTAATTCTAAGAAACATTTCTTCAACATGGAAGGCATCTGAATGACAGATGCTTCTTCTGATGACTTTGAGGTGTCCCTACAAGGATGGGTAAGTGGATTTTTTGTTGTGCTGTTGAGTATGAAAAACTGTAGCATCATTGGGTGCTGTGTTTTCATTAAATCTCATGGCCCTGCCAAATGTGAAAGTGTGGTGATATTAAATTTCTCTAGATCCCAAGTTAACTTATTATGAAGACTTAACAATTCTGGCATTTAAAAAAAAACCCAGATGGGTTGTAGAGTTTCACAAAGTTTAACATTTTCTGACCTTCTGTGGTGAAAGAGAATTAGACTGGATGCCAGAATCTGTGGGTTCTAGTCTTGGCTCTGTCACTAACCAGCTGTGTAATTTTGGACAAGTTAATTTTCCTCTATGATCCAGGATTTTTTCCTATTATAAAATAAATAAGTTAGGCTGAGAAGTTTTATAGGTCTCTTCCAATCTGATCTTATGTTATGCCAGTGATTTCTGTGTTGAGATCCTAAATTTATCACATACTAGCTAAGCCCACTTGTATAAATTCATTTCTTTTTTTCCCAGTTTTCTTATCGGTAAATGAGTATAATAATTGCACAATATGAGCAAAAAAATGGGCTAATAGATATATAAAAATTAGCTTATAATTAGTGTTCAATAAAGAGTAACTATAGTTGTTGTGAGTCTGAGATTAGCAAACCAAATACTGAATTTGAATCAAATCATTTTTACTTAAAGCCTGGACTTTCTATTGGCCATATGACCTTAAAAGAAGTCACTTAATTTTGAGTGAAATAAATTGTGCTCTTTCCAATCTCCCCCATTTACAATTTGGATAAGTTAATAGTAAACATAAAGATATTTAAGGCTTTAGGAGTCTGTATGTTGCACAAGTAAGAAAATTGTGATATTATCACTATATGTTCTTAAACACATTTCTTTGTCAAGGTTCTATCACAGTGCAATCACATTTTCATTGCAGAAAGGCTGTGTGGGATGGTTAGAAGCATGAATTGATCTGTAGGCCTTAAAAGTTTTATACTAAATGTGGTGGCACTTCTAACTTTAATCTAAAATTATCTCGGTCTTTGTTAAAAATCTGAAAGCTATAACATTTTAAATGAAACAACTCAAGCATGTCCTTAATCTGAATGTTAGAGACTTTTCCTTGACTCTCAGGAAGAGGTTCTTGAGCTCTCCCTCAGTTTCTACTTCAATGATAATTACTTATCTATCTGGATTTTTGTTGACTGTAGAGAGTAAATAGGCAAAGATAGCACTGAAAACATCTTGTTACATGGATCCTGTAAGAAATAAAAGAATACAGAAAATTTTATAGCAGAAAAGTGACAGATTCCTACTTATCCTTCTGCATTTTTAGCACCACTTATCAGAAGGAAGTGTTTCTTAGAATTTTTTAATTTAATTCATCTGGTGGTTGCCTCCATAACTCTGTTAACCATGCACTATAACTGCTATTCAAAATATATACTTTAGAAATTATTTTAAAATTTACCTCCTACTATATGAAATGCAAATGTTCTACTATCTTACTTATTGCATATATATATATGAAACTTATTGCTTATATATGCTCTCCAGCTTATTGCATTAAGTAAGAGAGCATATATAACCAATAAGGTTCATTTCTTCAAATTCTATCCACATAATTTAAATATTAATTTCTTATTTTTACATAGAATATTTTGTTCCCCACCCTGGAAGATGAGGACCTATTTCCTTTACCTATTTTTATTGCTTCTACCTGGGAACTTAAAATAACATATGCAAGTTCAAGTTTGATGGCCTTTGTGATTTTTCCATACACTAATCTTAAAAGTTGAAAAGTAAAATTGCTTACATCATTATGAGAAGTCAGCATTGTTATCTACATAGCCAAGCAGTTTATTATGATTATATACCCTTTTCTACAGTTCCAAGATCATAACCCTTGTGACTCACAAAATATACCAGTCCTAGTATCAAGTTCAAGTTTTTGGTATATATTTTACCAATCACTCAAATTCATTCTGCTCTGTTGTATCTTGCCTTTTATTTGGATCATGCTTTTCTTGTATAATTATATTTATTTACCTTCCTGAAGTTCTGATTGCTTTATTTTATTCTTTTTCAGCCTTTGCACTTAACAGGATTTTTCAAAGTATCATGAGTAAATATCAGAAGTCTGATATTCTCTTGATCAAAGGTAAGGTAGCTCCCTCTCAAAACATCATATTGATATGGCAATAAAAAAAATGGCAACTTGCCACTTGCTCTGGCAACTAGATGCTGAAGAAAGTCAGTGTACCAGGGCCAAAAACAGGATATAAGAGAAGTGCTTACATTCTGGGCTTTCCCTTGCATCTTGTTGCCAAGACAACCAAAGGCTGCCTTAATTGTTGAGGACACTATTACCTCTCTGGATAACAAAAATGGTTTTACAATTTTCGGCCACTCATTTCTGAGAGGTTGGAGGTGAAAATGAATTCCAGGAGATACCTTTGTAAAATGTTTGATACTAGAGCTCTGATGGTAATATCAAGGTGCTTAAAAGGTGTGATTAGTTCACAGTGGAGTTATGCCAATATTTTTGTCTCTCTTGACTTCTGAACTTGACTTACTTAGGATACAACCTTGGGAAGCATATTTAGCTCTGATCTCTGTGGTGTTTGGTTCATCTTGAATCTTTCTAGAATGCCTAATTGAATGGTATCCGAGAAGTTGGTGATGAATTAGATGCAGATCACAGCTGGCTGATGGAAATTGCCACTTGATTTGAGGGGTATTTAAACATATTTAAAGTGGTATGTGATTCACTTTTATGTTCTGGGATCATGGAGACAGAAACACTGGTTGTTTCTTGCTGGCTGTGGCAGCAGCCAAGTGGACTTGTGCATAGGCCTGAAGATATTCTTAAACTTTTCACAATTTAAAGGCTAAGACAAGATCTAATCCTGCTAACCATAGAGTAACAGATTTTACAGTTTATCTTGCTCAGATATGTGTTTTGACATTCGCTGGAGGTTTGAGCATAGGAGTTCAGATATTTCTGTGCTTTTTCTGTTGTCTTCTTCACCAAATGCCATATTTGGGCAAGAATATACACAGAATAGAAGGAGAAAAAGCCTTAGCCCATCTAACAGCCAAATGTACAATGCTGACTTTGTAAGGATGACAGATATTAGAGACAGATCACTCTAATATCCAAGGAGTTCCCACACATAATCCCTTTTGCCAAAAAAATTAAAATAGGATAGTTTCCTTTCACTTTGCAGGGTTTCAATGCAATTCTATCAAGTCAGGAAGACAAATAACTACTTAATCCCCCAGGTAGGTAACGACTCTCTATGCTACCTATTGTGGGTCACTGGAAGGGAATGTAAAAATGGGTCTTGACTTTATTTAGGTCAGGAAAGAAAGTTTTAAAAGTGGACTTGGCTACCACTGGGCCTTGCTATTGTCAATTCCACTATTCTCCTACAAATGGCTCAATTTCCATGTGAAAACGTGCTCTACTTAACGAAAAGTTAAGTGGAATGAGGTTAGGAAGTCAAATGCCCTGGAGTCTCAAGCATAGAGGCAATAGAGCTGACTAGAATTTTCTTACAAAGGTGAAGTAAATTAATAATGTTTTCTGGGCAATAGGTAAAATTATTCATTTTGATTTAGCCTAAAGGACTCAGTACTTCTTTTTGTGTATCTGTGGGACATGCCTGTGGAAGGGAGACTTGATTTATTAAGTGTAGCTTCAGGGAGCGAAAGTCAGACCAATGGGTAGCTGCCAGAATCTCAGAGGCAAATTGATGTCCCATTTTTAGTAAATTTACAAGATCAGGGTAAGTCTTTTATGCAATAATTTAGTTTCTTTTTTTTTCTTTTTTTTTTTTTTTTGAGACGGAGTCTCGCTCTGTCGCCCGCCCAGGCTGGAGTGCAGTGGCGCCATCTCCGCTCACTGCAAGCTCCGCCTCCCGGGTTCACGCCATTCTCCTGCCTCAGCCTCTCCGAGTAGCTGGGACTACAGGCGCCCACCACCACGCCCGGCTAATTTTTTGTATTTTTAGTAGAGACGGGGTTTCACCGTGGTCTCGATCTCCTGACCTCGTGATCCGCCTGCCTCGGCCTCCCAAAGTGCTGGGATTACAAGCGTGAGCCACCGCGCCCGGCCTTAGTTTCTGATTTTACTTTATTTTCCTTTTCATGTTCTCCAACTTCCTAACTTGCCTCATTTAAATTTTATTTTTTCCTATAATTGTGTGCACTTTCCTAAGTAATGAGCATTTCCTATTTCCTAAAGCATTAAATAAACATTTCCTAATCATTTCCTAAGAGCACTAAATAAACAAATATATAAATAAATTTCATTCATCTTCCAATGAATGAAGCCTGTAGTATAGCAGATTTGCATTCAGCATTAGGAAAAAACCTCAAACTTACAGGTAGTGTGGAAGCCACTTGTGGCACCCAGGACCACAATGATATATATATATAGGCATTGGGAGTTATCCCCTTTTGGGGGTTCACAGATTTAGCAGTCTCTTCCAAGCTTATGTAAAGTTTTATAGAATGTTCTATTCCCTATGAATTTGTGTTATAAAGGGAAGAAACAAAAAATCTTTTAGATTGTAAAAAGAAGAAAATAGAGAAAAGATATACCATGAATATTTCTTCTTGGATATTATTGCTAATTTTTGTTACTTCTGCTAAAAATAGAAGGACAAAACTGACTTTTTCAGTTGCTTCTAAACTGCCTGGATAACAATCACAAATGATTATGTTTAGAATTTTGAAGACAGCTGCTTTATAGAGAACGTGCTTTCCATCAGCTCATTTAGGTTGTAGGCTAAAAATTGAGGCGGAAGAAGTTGAAGGGATTTGGCCACAGTGGCAGCCAGTCACCAGCCAAGACAGGAAACAGATTTCATCTTCCTGTTATTAAGGGTAATTTGCCATTCACCAGACTGTACTCGTGATGACACATACTAAGGTGTGATCAACTTGTAGCTGGATGCATATCTGAAAGAATCATTTTGATAAGCATTTTAGAAAATGAACCAAATTCAAGCACTCCATACAATTGCAGCTAATGGAAGATATGCAATCTCATTTTAAACCAGCATTCAGTGGACCGTACATACAGTCCACATCTAGCCACAAGAAGAGATTTGGCTTAAAAATAGATCTGATCTGAGCTCTACCTTAGATTTAATCTTGATATAATCGGGACATAATTGTTATGCGTGTCCATATAAGAGACCACCTGAGCAGGCTTAGTGTGAGCAACAGGCTGTTTATTCACTTGGGTGCAGGTGGGCTGAGTCTGAGAAAGGAGTCAGCAAAGGGTGGTGGGATTATCATTGGTTCTTATAGGTTTGGGATAGGTGGTGGATTTAGGAGCAATTTTTTGCAGGCAGGGGATGGATGTTACAAAGTACAGTCACAAGGACAGGGAATATCACAAAGTACGTTATCACAAGGGCAGGAGAATGTCAGGATGGCTTGACCATGGTATAGCCAGCTCAGAGGACCTTACAAAAATCATAGTATTTTCTGATACTCCTTTAAGAGATATGGAACTGTTTGTCATCCCATCAGGCTTTCATGTTTCTCTATTAGTTTTGAGTTAATAACTACTATATGAAGCTCATGGCCCCAACTTATTGAGAGACAATTCAGAGAAAGGCAGCATGGTTACTCAAGGGAGACACGCAGTGGATAGGACAGAGACTAATTTGGTTTGATTACTTGCATTTGTGTGATTTGGAGGAGTTGAGAGTGTGCTGTTGAAGTATCTGGACCAAGAGGTAAAGGGTCAAACAATGGAAAAGCACACAACAACAAAAAAAAATAAAAGAAAGAAAAATGGAAAAATAAAGAGAGAATGAAGTCTGAGAAGGTTTAAACAATTGTCTATGAAGAAAAAACTTGAAATTTTTGACAATTCCATAATTTTCCCCAATAGAATTATGATTATATAATTATAATTCAAAATACATCTACACTATACTTTTAAAGATATAAAATACAAGGTGGTTAAGAATAACATGTGATAAATTCTTAAAGTATCAGCTTTTCCTTCAGCTCTAAATGCTATGACGAACAGCCATCCAAAACAAATCATAGCTACTCGGTTTTTTTAATGCATTGACCCCCATGCTAGTTTGATCATGAGGTTACCAGAGCATATGCTATCTACTGAATCAAATTCTCCAGGGAAGTGATCTTGACAATCTATAATTTTAATCAGCACTCCAATGTGATTTAAAAAGCTGGCAAATGTGGACAACAGTGCATGAGAGAATGTTGCTTAGAAGTCAAAGTCTTGCTTTCCGTGCTACCTACAGAGGGGTCCATACGGCGTTGTTCTGGATTCCTGTCATAACTTAAAGGGAAACTTTCACAATGTCCGGAGCCCTTGATGTCTTGCAAATGAAGGAGGAGGATGTCCTTAAGTTCCTTACGGCAGGAACCCACTTAGGTGGCACCAATCTTGACTTCCAGATGGAACAGTACATCTATAAAAGGAAAAGTGATGGCATCTTCTTCATAAATCTGAAGAGGACCTGGGAGAAGCTTCTGCTGGCAGCTCGTACCATTGTTGCCATTGAAAACCCTGCTGTTGTCAGTGTTATATCCTCCAGGAATACTGGCCAGAGGGCTGTGCTGAAGTTTGCTGCTGCCACTGGAGCCACTCCAATTGCTGGCCGCTTCACTCCTGGAACCTTCACTAACCAGATCCTGGCAGCCTTCTGGGAGCCACGGCTTCTTGTGGTTACTGACCCCAGGGCCGACCACCAGCCTCTCATGGAGGCATCTTATGTTAACCTACCTACCATTGCTCTGTGTAACACAGATTCTCCTCCGTGCTATGTGGACATTACCATCCCATGCAACAACAAGGGAGCTCACTCAGTGGGTTTGATGTGGTGGATGCTGGCTCGGGAAGTTCTGTGCATGCATGGCACCATTTCCCGTGAACACCCGTGGGAGGTCATGCCTGATCTCTACTTCTACAAAGATCCTGAAGAGATTGAGAAAGAAGAGCAGGCTGCTGCTGAAAAGGCAGTGACCAAGGAGGAATTTCCGGGTGAATGGACTGCTCCAGCTCCTGAATTCACTGCTACTCAGCCTGAGGTTGCAGACTGGTCTGAAGGTGTGCAGGTGCCCTCTGTGCCTATTCAGCAGTTCCCTACTGAAGACTGGAGCGCTCAGCCTGCCACAGAAGACTGGTCTACAGCTCCCACTGCTCAGGCCACTGAATGGGTAGGAGCAACCACTGAATGGTCTTAAGCTGTACTTGCATGGGCTCTTAAGCAACGTGGAAAAATGGTTGATGCAAAATAAACATCAGTTTCTAAAAAAAAAAAAAAAAAAAGAAGTCAAAGTCTTGGGCATAAGCCCCATCTATGGAGGGAAGGTAGCTTGGGTCAAGTTTGCCTTGACCCAGTGTGACCCTCTCATGTTCATTGGTTATCCGACATAAACTCTTGGTCATAACAGATTTGGGCCCATATTCACAGAACATTAATAAAAAATCAAACCTGTTTCAAAATTCACCTTCTATTGGTTCTCATCTTTATTTGTGAAGAACCAAATTAAAATTACATACTATCACTGTTGCTTGCTGCAGTCTCCCTCTTTAGCTAGAAAGATAAAGTTAAATTGACTTTGCAAGTCTCATAAAAGATTTTATTTTAAGCTACCACACATGGCTAATTAGCAGCACATGCTATGTGGAGTCCACTGACTGCAGCCACAATAGATAATTTATATAACAATGGAAGGGAGAGTCACTTTAAGGCCAAATCCATTTCTTTTTTTAGGGCTAAGATCAGAGGAGTGATTGATGCTGTAGACTGTGAATACCTTCATTTGTTTTGGATCTTTATCCATTTTACAACAAAAAGAGCTCCACCACCTGCAAAATCTCAACTTTTTAATCTAGGAATATGAGTGCTATAAAAGAGGTTGCTGCTGCCATGAAAATAGTGAGTGCTCCATAAAATCAAAACTACACCTTGTTTAAATTCTTATTTTTGCTCCCATTTGCTATGTGACTTTGGATCTTAATTTCTCAGAGCTTTAGTTTACTCACACTTTTAATGGGGGTACTAATACATCCTTCTATGGAGAACTAAATGAAATGAACCATGTGTGGTAAATTTTTTTTCTTTTTTTTTTTTTTGAGTTGGAGTCTCGCTCTGTCACCCAGGCTGGAGTGCAGTGGAACGATCTCGGCTCACTGCAACCTCCGCCTCCCGGGTTCACACCATTCTCCTGTCTCAGCTTCCCAAGTAGCTGGGACTACAGGTGCCCGCCACCACGCCTGGCTAATTTTTTTTTTTTTTTTTTTTTTTGTATTTTTAGTAGAGACAGGGTTTCACCATGTTAGGCAGGATGGTCTCAATCTCCTGACCTCATGATCTGCCCACCTTGGCCTTCCAAAGTGCTGGGATTACAGGCGTGAGCCACCGCGCCTGGCCTCACATGTGGTAAATTGTTTTCCATTCTTCAGTCTCTTCTGCCATGTGGTCTTGCCATGGGTGAGTGAAGGGCATATACTTCCTACCCATTGATCTGGGCTTCCTCATGTGAATCAATTTGGTGTGGAATGAGGGCAGATAAATTACTGTGCCAGTTGCAAGCTATGACCATAAGAGGCCTTAGAGCTAATCCTTATGCTCCTGTAAATGAATGGTCATTTTAAATAGCATCCCCCAAGAAGCCATTGTCCCTTCAGACTAGAAAAATCCAGAAAGAATATGTTTGAGGAAGTCTTGAAAATCCAGACTTCAGCCTTACACAGAGATGGCCCAGCCGACTTGCAGACTCATTGGAGAGAAAAGTAAATACTTTTGTAAGTCACTAAATTTGGTATGCAAGATTATTGTAATAGCAAAAGCTGACTAATTCATTATGTCATACTTCTGATAGAGTAGGCTTGAAAAAGCATTAGACCCCCCTTCAAATATTTTCTCACTTAGGATTGTTTGTTGAGGTATAAATTACATAGAGGAGGTATAGTAGGTGTAAGCCGCACAGCTGTGTAAGCTAACATAGTCAGTGCAGCGCACAATAAGCATAGTAGCAAGTGAGCGAACATTTACAAAAACCTAGCCAGTGTCTGGCACAGAATAAATGGACAATAAATTTTGGAAGCTTTTCTTCTGGATTGACACAGAAATATTGGTGGTTCTTTCCTAATCAAGGATACAGTTCTGTTTTTCCATTTGACTGTGGCTCTTTAGAGTCAGTATTTTACTAGTATTTGTATCCTCAGCACTTTATATAATAGACAAGCGTGTTTAGCAACACCCCACCCCCCTGTTTTTAAAAACATAAGATGAAAGGGAAAAGGTAAAATCTCTCAGATAACTCCTGAACTCAATGATGATGCTATTTATCATGTAAGATTTTAAAAAAATTACTCTCTTCAATTTATGACTAAAAGTGATTTATGCTTTCTATTAACTCTGTTTTTGACACCCAGGACTGACCAGCTAGAGTTTTCTGGTTCCTGATACTGAGCTTTATTTTTTTCTATTTTCAAATAAAGAAGACTATTTATTAAGGGGAAGAGTCCTTTGAGTAAGAATAAGGTTTATTTGCTTGATGTCTATTTGATTTTTACCTAGCTATAATTGGGAATAATGAGTCTGGTGTTCTTCAGTCTTGTGCATTTCTAAAATAGAAGATAAAGACCTTGGGCCTTGCCTTGCATAGATGGTATAAGACACCTTACAAGACATCAGCTGTGATTCTTGCAAGGCACTGTGTCTTCAGAGAATACGAAGAAGAATAAAACACCATTCGTCCTCTCAAAGAGATTATATTCTAAAGAGGAAGACTAGAAAGACCCAGAGACTAAAATACAAAAAATTAAAGCAAAGACCATAAATACATTCAAGCAGAGAAAGCATTTTGGGTTCAAAGAAGGTTCCAGAGAAACCACATGCTTGTAGCCAAATAAAGCCAAGGAAATAAATCAGTATTTATCACTCAGAAGCTTGGCCAGAGTCAAGTGTGAAAATTCAATCTTGAATATGTACACTCTTAATGGGGGTTTGAGGGTCTACACAGTAAATACAGAAGAGCATTTTCTGCATACTTTAGCAGCCAAATGGGATATCAACCTGATGTGTTAATAAGTTCTTTAGAAGTACTCCTGAGTATCACTGCAGTGCTAGAGTTTAAAAGTCATTCATCTCCACTGCCTCTGTCCTAGAGCCTGTGTAAAAAATTGGGAGGGTTTTTATCTGATCACGTGGAGGGAGAACAGTATCCTTAAAGAGTAGAGCAAGGGAATAGGAATATAAGAGATTAAGGTAAAGAAAATTTCATACACATACAAGGCTGTGAATATTCCTTCTCCAAATTTAATTTCTTTGTCCTGTTCCTTCCTGCTTAGGTCTGGCTTAAATTTCTAACACGTGGTCTTTAGAGGACACATTTAAACCGTAGCATGTACCATAGAAATCTGCAAATACTATAATAAGGGTTTGGTTTATTGTTTTGTTGATTATCTAGACTGAAGAAAGTGATAAGTAAATGTAAATAATGAAGATTAAACTTAAACGTTTGTCATGTCTTGTGCTGAAAATAAAAGAAGTTTCAATTTACTGGATATAATTTGTACAAAAGTGAGAGAACTAGCTTAGTCATATATCACATTAAATGATAATAAATTTATTGAGAAAAGAGTTACTGGATTGGAACACAATTCCATTTGGCAAATCATGGTTGGTTTGTACCATAAGTTGGCTACAGATAAAAAAAAAATCTGACAAATATTAATGAATGTTTTTCGGGAGAATCATTGGCTACATAGAATTTATAATAAATATTCTTATATTTTACTGTGTCTTATAAATTGTGTGCTACACGTATTTTATATCATGAAAATTTATAGTAAAATTACATATATATGTATCTGCACACATTTATTTTTACAGAGAATTGGTTTTAAACATTTACCAGCACGTCGTTGTAAAAAATAAAATAAAATTATCCTCTAACTCTAATACTTCTTAACCAAGTCATTATTAAGGTGAGAAATTCCCTAACTCTTTTGATCTTGGGAAAATTAAGGCATATGGGAAGAAAAGAAAATACCTGTGGATTAAAAACAGTATTTGAAAACACTGAACCAGCGACCCTTCAAGGTCGTGTTTAGTTCTTAACTAAATGACACTGGCAGTTCAAGTGTGAGTGGATTGTAAATTAGACTCAATACAAGGTGTTTTTTTGTTTTTTTTTTTTTTCTACTGGTATTTGTTGTCTTTCTCAGGAAGCACGACTTTATTGTAAAGGTTTTAAATTTTGAGACCCCTGGAGTGTGAGTCAAATATTTTAGGCTTAGGATAGGATTTAGAAGGATAAGGGCTCTTCCTTTCATCCATTGGAGGGATGTGGCACTATCTGACATTTGTGTTTCAAAGGAAAAAATAGTTTTCATCAAAGCTGCAACATGATTCTAAGCGATAGACTGATTCTTTTAGGCAAGGTAATCAATATAGAACATTATTTCTTTATTAACTATGGATAAGAGTAGTATCTAAGATCTTGTCTGTATTTGATACTGAACAAGGATGTCAATTAATCTATAAACATAAACATGCATTAATTTAGGGGGCTAACTATTCTCACCATGATTAAGCTTTGAGAAGCACTTTTAATAAATGGTTTGTGAGGGCTAAAGCAACAAGAGCCAAACTTATTTTTGGACTAACTTAATCCACTGTATTGGTTAGTAAACCATCCCAAAACTTAGTGGCTTAAAGCAATGATTTATTATGTCTCATAATTCTGTGATCTGGCTATGGAATGTTCATGCCGCTCTTACCTGGCATCACTCATGCTTTTTATTTACTTAGGGGATCAACTGGTCCTAATATGTCCTCATCTGTATGTCTGAAGCCCTGGTGAGAAAGCCAGAGGATGAGACCTTTCTTCCCATAGGATATCTACTTATGCTGTAGCCCAGCCTGAAGTATTTTTCTTTTTTTTTTTCCTTAGTCATTGAGTTTTAAAAACATTTTAACTTTTATTTTACATTTAGTAATACATGTGCAGGTTTGTTATATAGGTACACTAATGACTCGGGAGTTTGTTGTACAGATTACTTTGTCACCCAGATACTATAAACATGGTACCCCACAGTTGCTTGTTTTTTTTCTGAACCTCTCCCTCCTCCCACCTTCATCCTCAAGTAGGCCCCAGTGTCTGTTGTTCCCCTCTTTGTGTACATGTGTTCTCATTATTTAGCTCCCACTTATGAGTGAGAACATGCAGTATTTAGTTTTCAGTTCCTGTGTTGATTTGCTAAGGATAATGGCCTCTAGTTCCACCCATGTTTCTGCAAATCACACAATCTCATTCTTTTTATGACTACATAGCATTCCACAGTGTATATGTACCACATTTTCTTTATCCAGTTCATTGTTAATTGGCATTTAGGTTGATTCCATATCTTTGCTACTGTGAATAATGCTGCAATGAATATACATGTGCATATGTCTTTATGGTAGAATGATTCATTTGGATATATACCCAGTAATGGGATGGTTGAGTCAAATGGTAATTGTTTGTAGCTCTTTGAGGAATCACCACACTGCTTTCCACAATGGTTGAACTAATTTACAATCCTACCCACAGTGTATAACCATTCCTTTTTTCCTGCAACCTCGCTACCATCTGTTATTTTTCTATTTTTTAATAATAGCCATTTTGACTGGTGTGAGATGATATCTCTTTGGCTTTTTGATTGGCATTCATGTAATGATTAGCAATATTGGACATTTTTTAATATGCTTGTTGGCCTCATATATGTTTTCTTTTGAAAATAATCCGTTCATGTCATTGGCCATTTTTTAACGGGGTTATTTTTTCTTGTTTTTTGCTTGCACATTTGTTTAAGTTCCTTGTAGGTTCTGGATACTAAACATTTGTCAGATATATAGTTTGTAAATATTTTCTCCCATTCTGTAGGTTGTCTATTTACTCTTGATAATTTCTTTTGCTGTGCAGAAGCTCTTTAGTTTGATTAGGTCCCATTTGTCAATTTTTCCCAGCACCATTTATTAAATAGGGAATCCTTTCCCCATTGCTTGTTTTTGTCAGGTTTGTCAAAGATCAGATGGTTGTAGATGTGTAGTGTTATTTCTGAGCCCTCTATTCTGTTCCATTGGTCCATATATCTCTCGTGGTACTAGTACCATGCTCTTTTGGTTACTGTAGCCTTGTAGAATAGTTTGAAATCAGGTAGGGTGATGCCTCCAGCTTTGTTATTTTGGCTTAGGATTGTCTTGGCTACGTGGGTTCCTTTTTGGTTCCATATGAACTTTAAAGTAGTTTTTTCCAATTCTGTGAAGAAAGTCAATGGTAGCTTGATGGGAATAGCATTGAATCTGTAAATTACTTTGGGCAGTATGGCCATTTTCACAATATTGATTCTTCCTCTCCATGAGCATGGAATGTTCTTCCAATTGTTTGTGCCCTCTTTTATTTTGTTGAGCAGTGGTTTGTAGTTCTCCTTGAAGAGGTCCTTCACATCCCTTGTAAGATTCCTAGGTATTTTGTTCTCTTTGTAGAAATTGTGAATGTGAATTCACTCATGATTTGGCTCTCTGTTTGTCTGTTATTGGTGTATAGGAATGCTTGTGATTTTTGCACATTGATTTTGCATCCTGAGACTGCTGAAGTTGTTTATCGGCTTAAGGAAATTTTGGGCTGAGATGATGGGGTTTTCTAAATATACAATCATGTGATCTGTAAACAAAGACAATTTGACTTCCTCTTTTCCTAATTAAATATCCTTTATTTCTTTCTCTTGCCTGATTGCCCTGGCTAGAATTTCCAATACTATGTTGAATAGGAGTGGTGAGAAAGGACATCCTTGTCTTGTGCTGGTTTTCAAAGGGAATGCTTCCAGCTTTTGCCCATTCAGTATGATATTGGCTGTGGGTTTGTCATAAATAGCCCTTATTATTTTCAGATTCGTTTCATCCATACCTAGTTTATTGAGAGTTTTTAGCAGAAGGGTTGTTGAATTTTTTCGAAGGCCTTTTCTGCATCTATTGAGATAACCATGTGGTTTTTGTCATTGTTTCTGTTTATATGCTGGATTACGTTTATTGATTTGCTTATGTTGAACCAGCCTTGCATCCCAGGGATGAAGCCAATGTGACCATCGTGGATAAGCTTTTTGATGTGCTGCTGGATTCAGTTTGCCAGTATTTTATTGAGGATTTTTGCATTGATATTCATCAGGGATATTGGTCTAAAACTCCCTTTTTTCGTTGTGTCTCTGCCAGGTTTTGGTATCAGTATGAGGTTGGCCTCATAAAATGAGTTAGGGAGGGTTTCCTCTTTTTCTATTGATTGGAATAGTTTCAGAAAGAATGGTACCAGCTCCTCCTTGTACCTCTGGCAGAATTTGGCTGTGAATCCTTCTGGTCCTGGACTTTCTTTGGTTGGTAGCTATTAATTATTGCCTCAATTTCAGAACCTGTTATTGATCTGTTCAGAGAATCGACTTCTTCCTGGTTTAGTCTTGGGGTGGTGTATGTGTCCAGGAATTTATCCATTTCTTCTAGATTTTCTAGTTTATTTGCATAGAGGTGTTTACAGTATTCTCTGATGGTTGTTTGTATTTCTGAGGGATTAGTGGTGATATCCCCTTTATCATTTTTTATTGTGTCTATTTGATTCTTCTCTCATTTCTTCTTTATTAATCTTGCTAGTGGTCTATCTATTTTGTTGATCTTTTCAAAAAACCAGCTCCTGGTGGATTGTTTTGCCTTTTTCTTTGTTGCTGCCCTTGGGAATTTGATTATGATATAAGGTGGGTTTGGTTGACTGTCTTCAATTCTAGATTTTTCCTGGGTCTTGGAGGAGCCCCCTCAAATTACTGTCTAGTGTCTGCACTTTTTTTGTTGGGTATTCTGGTCCATAGGGCTTGTTCAGGCTGGGGCTGCAGTTGGCCGACAAGCCGTTTCCTTGTCAAGCTGGCCTTAATCTTCTATTCGTGTACTTTCTGGGGAAAGATGAGGTTGCATCCACCAGCAGAGTTCAAACAAAAGTGGGACAATTTTCCTGGAAACTCTAGTGGATGTGACCTATCTGGCTATGGAAGGTGGGAGTGGGTGGGGTTGTCAGCACTGCTATTTGGATATTTCTAGCAAAAAAGGATCCTGTGCCCCTTGGCAAATTGAAGCACATGTAGGGCTTCTGGGCTGGAAGTTCTAGCAGGTGTTGCCCACCTGGCTATTGGTGGTGGGGATGGTAGGGTCATGTGCCTTGCTGATCAAATGTTTCCTGGAATATCAGGAGGCTGTGCCCTCCAGCTGAGTTCACGTAGAAGTGTGGCTTCTGGGTCAGAAGCTCTAGCAAATGTTGCCCACCTGGCTACCAGTGGTGGAGGCATGCTCAAGCAGAACAATAGGAGGCTGCGCTCTCCAGCTGAGTTCACACAGAGGCAAGATTGCTGGGCTGGTAGCTCTAGCAGGCGTTGCCTGATCAGTTGCAGGGGTGGGTGGGGTATAGGTTGGGTCCCAAGAGGAAAAGTGAAAACTGAGAGGTGGACCTGAAATTGGTACACTATCATTTTTGCCACATTTTACTGGTTGAAGAAGTCATAACTCCGGGAAAGAAACATGGGGAGAAGATATGAATGCCTCTTGAAGGGAAAATCTTACAAGATTCCATTGCAAAACATCATGACAAAGATTATTGTTGCTCTTTTAAATGAATCACCTGTCATATCTACTGCAGTCTATAAAGGATGTTTGATGATCTTCCTTTATTTGTGAGATTTTACTTTTAATTATATATTAATGATTAAATTAGCCACCCCACAAATATTGCCTGAGAGCAAATTAAATCATGTAATTTTCAATTACTAAAATATGTGGCATATTAAGGATAAATTGTTCATGCTAATAGACAAGATTAAAACTCTGTGGTCATCCTTTTAAAATGAAAATATCATATTTACATTAATTTCAAGTCTCTGACACTGCTAATCATGGAAAGCTGGCTAATAATGATTGTGTAGCTGAGAGCTCAATCAGCGTGGAATGTCCTTTCTGCCCAAGTCAGTTAGAAGTGTCTGTATTTGAAATTTGCCTACCATTACTTCGTTTTCTAAGAGCCAAATTCCTTGACCTTTTCAATAAGAGGAAAGTAAAATATAGTGTCATTGCATTGGCATGAACATATTTTGAATATCTCCTTAAGAAAGTAAAAAAAGAGAACATGGAGGTTGGCGGGGTTTTAAGGGGTGTGGTTGTCACGCTGGCATGGAAGTAATACTTTTCTCCCCATAATCAAATTCCTCTTCCTGATACCCCTTAAATCCTGAGTCCCTGGATCTCACTCCTGAAATACATAAGAGAAGCATGGCCCCTGAACAGTAATGCCATGGTGGTTGTTGCAGAGAGAGAAAGAAGATAACTGGTTTCTTTTCTGGGAAGGAGTCAGTGACACACTGGGGAATAATTAGAATTAGATTGAGCTGTAGTCTTCTTAACCCTAAACTGAGGTGTTAAGGACTTCCTTTAACATAAAAGTTTTGATGCCACAGTTCACATGACTACAGGAGGATTGTATTTCAGGGGTTCAGAACACAAGTTTGGGGTTATATAGCCTCCCTTAGTTGCCTGGTTCTGCCAGTTGTAGGATACTTAGAAAGTTATTTAAGCTGTTTTGCTCCAGAGATAACAAATAATAATATATATCTCAAAGGGTTGTTATGAGGATGAAGTAAGATACTGTCAGTAATTAGTGCAGTGACTGGTTCCATTGAATTCTAAATGGCTAGAAGCTACAATTATTATTAGTTATAATTAGCTATTAAAATTAAAAAGCCATAATTCTTTACAAATTATCAAGCCAAACATTGCTCAAAATGAAAGTATTGCAATGAACTTATGAGATATTATATGATTATATTTATGTATGATTTTCAAATGTATATTAATTTTGAGTATGTATCTACAACTCTAATTTGTACTGCTTTTGTAAAATGAAGTTAACAGTAAGAAAAATAAAAAACTATTGTACCTGCTTCAATTTCTGAATCTCATAATTAATTATCTTATAATTAATTTCAATTTTTGTGTTTAAAATTTCTCTGCTATAGATGGCATATATAATCTTATGGGTTAAGGTGAAGGTTATATAGTTTTTCACTTGATTTTAGATCCCATTTATTTCTTAACAAGAGATTTATTTATTTCCATATCACTTATTTGGAATATCCTTTCAGTTCTTCTGTAATTGTCCAGTGTAGGGTCTTCTAACTCATAGCTTTTCATAGTTTTTTAAAGCATAAAGAGTTTTTTCTATAACTGTATTAGTCCATTTTCACACTGCTCTAAGGAATATCTGAGACTGGGTAATTTATAAAGGAAAAAGGTTTAATTGACTCACAGTTCTACATGACTGGTGAGGCCTCAGGAAACTTATAATCATGGCAGAAGGCCAAGGGGAAGCAAGGCATGTCTTACATGGCAGCAGGAGAGAGAGAGAGAGCAAAGCAGGAAGTGCCAATTTTAAACCATCAGATCTCATGAGAACTCATTCACTATCACTAGAACAGCATGGGGGAAACTTCCCCCGTGATCCAATTACTGCCCACTAGGTCCCTCCCTTGACACATGCATATTACAATTCAAGATGAGATTTGGGTAAGGACACAGAGCCAAATCCTGATGCAAGAGGTGGGCTTCCAAGATCTTGGGCAGCTCTTGGGCAGTGATTCTGCAGGGTACAACCCCCATGGCTGCTTTCATGGGCTGCCATTGAGTGCCTGTGGCTTTTCCAGGTGCACAGCAAAAGTTGTCAGTGGATCTAGGAGGTTGGTGGGCTCTTCTAACAGCTCCCCTAGGCAGTGCCCCAGTGGGGACTCTGTATGGGGGTTCCAATCCCATATTTCCCCTCTGCATTGCCCTAGCAGAGAGGAAATGAGGGCTCTATCCTTGCAGCAGACTTCTGCCTGAACATCCAGGCATTTCTGTACATCCTCTGAAATCTAGGTAGAAGCTCCCAAATTTCAACTCTTGTTTTCTGTGTACCTACAGGTCCAACACCACATGGAAACTGCCAAGGCTTGGAGCTTGCCCCCTCTGAAGCAGTGGCCTGAGCTGTACCTTGGCCCCTTTTAGCCATGGCTGGCACTGGAGCATCTGGGATGCAGAGTGCCTTGTTGCAAGACTGCACAGAGCAGTGGGGCCTTGGGCCTGGCCCACAAAACCATTTTTCTCTCCTAGGCCTCCAGGTCTATGATAGGAGGGACTGCTGTGAAGATCTCCAAAATGCCCTGGAGATATTTTCCCTATTGTCTTGGCTATTAACATTAGACTCCTTGTTACTTACGCAAATTTCTGGAGCTGGCTTTGGCTTGAATTTCTTCCCCAAAAAATGGGCTTTTCTTTTCTACCACATGGTCAGGATGTGAATTTTCCAAACCTTTATGCTCTGCTTTTCTTTTAAATATCACTTCCAGTTTCAAACCATCTCTTTGTGAATGCATTTGAATGTAAGCTTTTAGAGAAAGCCAGGTCACATCATGAATGCTTTGCTGCTTAGAAATTTCTTTCACCAGATACACTAAGTCATCTCTCTCAAGTTCAAAGTTCCATAGATCTCTAGGGCAGGGGCAAAATGCTACCATTCTCTTTGCTAAAGTGTAGCAAGAGTAATCTTTACTCCAGTTCCCAATAAGTTCCTCATCGAGAGAGAGAGAGAGAGAGAGAGAAGCAGGAAGTGCCACTTTTAAACCATCAGATCTTGTGAAAACTCATTCAGTATCATAAGAAGAGCGTGGGGGAAACTGCCCCCATGATCCAATCACCTCCCATCATGTCCCTCCCTTGACATATGGGGATTGCAATTTGAGATAAGATTTGGATCGGGACACAGAGCCAAACTCTGTCAATAACCCTCCTACTTTACCCCCGCTAAGTGTTAGCTTGGCAGTGTGACATTTTTTCTAAGAAGTATTAACATTTTTGACTTCTATTGTAGCCCTGTAACCCTCATAAAGTACATTTCTGACAAGAAAATGTCTCCCTCCAAGAATAAAATTTCCTTTATTTTTATTTGTATTGTCTGGCCACTTTACTTATCAAATGACATTGCCATGACAGAGAATGAAATCACAGCCTCTTAGAAGGTTTCCCTTTCAGATGTGGTTATAAAACATAATGGGAGCAAGTTGGGCCTGAAGTGGGAATTTGAGTGAATCTCATGTTCCATCTGAAATTATGGAACAGTTACTTAGCCCTATTTTCAATGCACAGGCACCTATTTACATGTTGAAATGTATGCATAAAAGGAGTCTGCTATTAGGAAATTTAGGAATAAATTTCCTTGGGGAGAAATGGTGAGCTTGAGATGACAGAAGACCTTTGTGCTGGGCCAAGAATCTTCAGTGGCTTCTTTTTGGGAAATGTCTAAAGCAGAAGCCATGAGGCTTGTTTTTATGAAGGATTCTGTAGTACTTGGGTAGGCATAGGCTTGGAATTTATGTTCAAATTCTCACATAGAATTAAGGATGTTGGTATTCTCAGTTCTGTGTTGAAATATGTGTAGCTGCAATGAAGGAGGAATGCTTCAGCTATGTAATACTGCATAACAAACCACCCTAAACAGTGGCAAAAAGCAATAACATTTCTTTTGCTCACATTTTGCAATTTGGACAGAATTTTGCAGGGATAACTCATTGCTGCTTGACTAGGAGTCAGCTGAGCAACTCCAAAGCTAGCAGTTGGAATAATCTAAAGGCTTTTTTTTTTTTTTTTTTTTTGAGACAGGATCTTGCTTCATCTCCCAGGCTGGAGTGTAGTGCTATAATCACGGCTCACTGCAGCCTGGAACTCCTGGTATTTGGGAGTACAGGTGTGTGCCACCATGCCTGGCTAATTTGTTTATTGTAGAGACACAGTCTCACTGTGTTGCTTAGACTGCTGTCGAACTCCTGCACTCAAGCATTCCTCCTGGCTCGGCCTCTCAAAATGCTAGGATTATAGGTGTGAACCACTGTACCTGGCCTGAAGTCTGCTTTTTGTGCATATCTAGCAACTGATGCAGATGTATACTAACATCGTACCTGGGGATGCTGATGGGAACACTTACACATGGTTTGTGCTTCCTCACAATATGGTGACTGAGTTGTAAGTGCCAAGATCTTAAAGGGGAAAGCTGGGAAGAAGCTATATCCTTTTTGTTATCTAGTCTTGGAAGTCACATAGCATCACTTCTGCCTTATTCTACTTATTCGATTGTTTCAAGCCTGCCCAGTTTCAGTGGTAGAAAAAAGAGAATCTGCTTCTTAATGAGAGAGTAGCAAAGTCCTGGAGGAGCATGTGATACCAAAAGTAATGCTGTGGCTGGTTTTGAAGAATACATCTTTCTTAAAGACTCAAGGGCTTGCAGAAGTTCTTGTGACATCAGTTAAGTGGTTTTGGGAGAAATGCTGAGGACATTAGGGATGCAGATTTCTCATGCAGCATCCAGATTCCAGTCTTAGTGGTAAAGTGGGCTTTTCTCAGGAAAGAAATGATGCTAGTCCTTTGTCCAGTACCCTGGAAACCTTGAAGGTTTTGAGGCAGTTGTGAAAGTGATAACTCTTTTCCATGAAAATTTGTATATCAATGCTAATGTGCACTCATTTGTACCACAGTCTGCTAAGGCCTAGGGCAATGCAGGATAACATGAATATCCAATAAAAACAAAGTATATTGAATCATTTAAAAAAATTAATGAGTAGTTGTCTTTGTTATCATAATTTTATAGAAATTCATAGATAAATATTTTATATTTATACAACTGATTTATGTTATAATTGCATTCTGCTCTTGTCATTTAACTATTTATATAGACATTAGATTGTCTTTTACCCAGTTTACTTTGCAGAAAAGATTTTAGAGAAATTTGAATTAATTTCTGCTGGTACAACTATTGGTACAAGTTGAATCGTAAGTGCCTTCATTTCTGCATAAATCTCAAAATGCTGAATTCATGTGATAACTTTCATTGTTCTTGACCAACGTTGTCCACCTACCTAAAGCAGAGTCATTGGCAGATTTGGCAGTCAAATCCTATATCCCTATATATACTAATGCATCTCCCAGTTTCTCCACCTCTTTCTCATCAAATGCACTGTATTGAACAATGCTAGAACCAATGCTGGACCTCTGGATATCTAATTACTAACTTCATTCTTAGTCACAGCTGTTCACTAAGACTTCCATGACTCTTCACAGCAACTCTTGGCAGTATTTTGCCCTTTATCCTCTACTGATTTCTTTCCCTTTATAATCCGTTATAAAGAAACTTTTCAAAAAGCTTATTAAAAAATTCTGAGCAAATTATATTCACTGGATCACTTATATAGTATGCTATATTATATCTTATGTAAGATAGGAGGAAATTTAGTAGATTAGAGACTTTTTTTGGAATTGTTTCATTGGTTCTGTAAACTTTGCAGTACAGTGGCTGGTTTTTGTTTAATTAAATTCCTAATGGATTTACCCAAGAATTAAAATATTAGTTTTATTAAGATGTGATTTCTCATATTTTGTTTGGAAGCTGCAATATTTTTATAATGTATGCTATATGAATGGCAGTTTTCAGGCATATTGATCATTAGTTTAAATTTAAAATATCTGATCTACCTCACGGAAATTAGTCATAAAAGTAGAAATGCATTCGTGAATTTATTTTCACATACTTTCTGGCCTACGTTGGTTCAGGCTTAACATATTAAATTTACCAAGAGACCTCAGTGTTGCAGCCACAGCTGTAAACAAATTTTTCATTCATTCTTTTAAGGTATATACTATTTAAGAGATAAAACTGGGGCTGAAAGAAGTTAAAAGTGATCATTAAGGGTGAGCACAAGATGTAGTGGAGGAAAATCCCCAAACTGTTATTCTCCCAAGATGGTGCTCATGTGAGCAGAAAGCAGGGGAGTTGGTCCTAGCATTGCTGACAACTTGCAACAGATCCCACCTGCAGAAGATTGGGGAAGTGACAGAGAGGTCTGGGAAGGGGCGCAGTATATTAGGCTGTGCCTCAGGTTCTCTGCTTCTGCTGGTCCTCACACCTCACTGCTGGAACCATAGATGATCCCCACTGCAAAAGTAGCTCTGACTCAATCTGATGCTGACTATCCTCAGGTCAGCAGCTTCTGTACTACCCTACAGATTTTAGAGGGTAGATTTTAGAGTTGCATTCCAATCCTGAACCAATCTCTGATGACAGAAATGATACCTGAATCACTGGGCTGCCAGATTGGTCCCATATCCCTCCTTTCCAGCATACCCTGGCCATCACACAACACACACACACATTCACGCATGCACACACACACACACGCACACACACATCCACTACCACCTCCATTCCACCCAATTTGGAGTTGCACCAACCAGATTTCTACCTGACCTGCCCCTCAATTGATTCTGAACCAGGATCACTGGCCTTTGGTAGGGTCTCAGGAGTTGGATCTGAAGGAAAAAAGGGGTGGGAGTGATCCCAAGTAGGAGCCAAGAGGAATAAGATCTAATTTCTGAAGAGGTTAGGGCTGAATTGAAAACTAGGTTGCATTCAAAATATCAAGTCAAGGAGATCGGAATTAAAGCATAAGCAAATGGAAACAGGTCAGTTGATAGTACAGGTTTGGAAGACAGAGCCTGGCTAGATCTGCTGAAAGCTAGTGTACTAAAGGCTGAAGGTTTTGTGATGGGCAGCGGACAGCTCTGCCTTCTGCTGGGGTGAGCAGCTAAGGGCAACCCCCAGAATCAATCTTCTTTTTCTGACTATGTGATTTTTGGTATATTACATAAATCCTTTGAGTTTCCTTTTTTTGGGGCTATAAAATAGCAATAATAGTACTTCCTTGCAGTATATCATAGGGATTACAGACATAAAGTTACTAACAGACATGGCCTGCATAATTGCTCATCTTATGGTGACCCTCAGTACAGCTCTGTTACTTACTAGCTTCATGGTCTTGGAGAATTCGTTTTACTTTTTGAGCTTCAGTGTCTTGTCCTACGAATGAAGAGGTTAAATTAGATCATCTCTTAGTCTCTATCCAACACAAAGACCCTAAAATCTATTCTAAATTCTTATTTGGTGGCAAAGGAGTCTTGCTCTCTAAGACTATCTTGCAACTACCCTGAAACTCAGGTCCAAACCTACAAATTAGATTAAATCCTATTAAAAAAAACTCCTTTGAAACATTAAAGCCCACATATATGTTTAAATAACCTTGTCAAATTTGCTCTCCCTGCAGAGGGCTTTTCATTATTCTTTTTCATTAAAATAAAAATCCCTCTGGTTGACTTTCTAAATGTGTTTTCGTTAGGCCCTCAGCCTGTTGTTAACCATTTTCAACCTAATATTAAACTCTGTCCTCTTGAAACTGAATGCTCTGCTACCCTGTGAGAAGTCACCCACAATAATGATAGAGTAGGCACTGAATATGCTAAATAATAATAATAATATAAAATCAAAATGTATAGTGATCACTGGCTGCTCAATAAGGGTCTGTCACTCACTTCCTTTATCAGTAGTTTTCACTATAACATTCTTCTTTGAAAGGGGAGGGGAGAAAACCGTGCACAGCAAATGTCTCCAGGCTCCAGGCTGTGGTAAATAGGGTATCTAATATCCAGAAAATGAATATGCAGCCTCTAGGGAAACATATGCAATGAAGGTAAATGGATTCTCAGATTAGGAAGTTTAGTCCTAAGGAATAAAAGGAACTAATTTGCAAGAGAAAAGAATAGATGTAGTTGGATTTCACCCTGCTGATAAACTGCACTTCCATAGAGTTTTCCCTCTTCTTTATTTCAAAAGCTATAGAAGTCAAGGGTTTCCTGTTCCTTTATGTTCCATAAATGAGTTGTTCAGATAAGCAGCTCATTGCTCTATCAACTAATTACTTTCTGATTTGCTTTGATCTATTATTAAGGCAGTAAATTCCAGCTTCATTGCACCCATAATGTAAAACTCAAATGTAATCACTGTTGTGAAAGGAGATAACAAAGTTGTCGATTTGAAAAAAGGCATTTCCTTTTGGCAAGAAGTCTAGTGTGTGATACACACGCTTTCCATGTCGTTCAGGCAATTGACTTTGACACAAACCCATTCTATACTCTATGGATCTTTTGCCAGAAAATAATCATTTAAGAATCCAGCTTCCTTGGAATTTTTATTTATATGTGAAGCCATTTTGCCTGCTATTCTCATAGTTATGATATGCTACTATTCATGAAATAAAGCATCTTTTGAGTGTGGCATATGGAATCCGTACTTCATAATCAAATCTTCATGTGTATTAGCAACCTTACTATAAAGTTATAACCTTTTTGTCTTAACCACATTACAAGTTAATCCTTCATAGGCTATTTTTTTCTAATTCATCTGAACAAATTGAGTTTATAAGTTAGAATTCTCCTACAATCTATTGTAGTCCATATGTTCAAAGCCAAAAAAGCCCTCCGAGAATATTAAAGACCTCCAAGATTACTTTTACTTCAATCTCTGTAAAAACATAATTCACTATCCATTTAGCTTCAGGAAAATCCGTATTTCCAAAATCACATGCAAACAAGAATTTGATTTCTACAAATGGTTCTATAAACTGAAAGACATTCTGATGACTGACTTGTCTTTGAAATTTGTTTTTTATTTTATCATCTCCCCTCTGTCTCTCTCCCTCTTCATATTTCTGCATATGTGGATATGTATACTATGCCCTTATTTTGTTCTCCAGGTTGGTTTTGGGCATCAAAGGGATACCAAAAGACACGATTTCCAAAGCACTTCAATATTTAATGGATATTTCTCCTCCAAACAAGGCCTGGATAGCTTTTAAGTTTCTATGCACAGTAAGAGAGCAGGCAATCTTACTAGATTAGCTCTTCATTTAATAATGCTTTAATATACATCACTCGAACTCTACCATTTTACCTTAGGAATAGTTGATTATCTACTATCTACTCTGAACTGTCTTTCTTTGTGGCTCTCAAGTATTTTACTCTCTCTCCAACTCCCTCCTCTTCCCCCTGTCTCCCAGCCTCATGTAACAACTATTCTTGCAAATTTTATCTGGGTTTTAAAAGTTATATTATTCTAGAGAATCAAGAATTTGGTTCAGAATAAAACTGCCATTTTCCTCCCACTTTATTTTACCTGGCAAGGACTTTGGAGCGAAGTGACTTTTAGCCTCTTTTTGAGAGCTGGGAGTTTGGTAATAATTAACTTTCTTGATAAGAAGAAGGCAGTGAGGAATTTAAAGGCCTCTGTACCTGTTGTATAAATTGGCCAGCAGCCTTGTTACTTGTTCTTTTGTAAAAGGAAAAAGATTAGATTTTATACAGATCCTGTCTATTGGGAAAGGGCTTGTGGTTTATAAACTGGATTGGAGAGATTTGGTACAGCACAAATAAGGTATCTTATAAATTTTCAGTTTTTGGTGCCTAGGAGCAGAATTATATGACTTTGCAAATAAGGAGGTAGTTGATATTTAAGGCCAATATTACAACCATAAAAGTTAATGACTGTGCAGATTTTTATACTGGATAACTTCTGCTGTTGACGAACCTTGACCCAATTAAATCACTTTAAAAGTTAACTGCAAAGTGCTTTTGGATTTGCATTATCTGCCTTTGCACTAGTAGGAATCATCCTTTCAGTTGTGTGAACTTGAGCAAGGTAGTTGACTCTCTTAACTAACTTATTCGTAAAAAAGAAAGGTGTGATAGGATTAAATGTGATCATATATGTCGATCAGATAAGAGATGTAAAATGTATTGGACAGTGTCTGACATAGAGCAAGCACTCAATACGTATCAGCCATCATTATCATTATCATGATCACATAAGTAGTTTGGTTCTCAGTGTGTTTAGCTTTGGAGAGAAATTACAAATTCAAGTTTTAGTAATTGGAGGGTGGGAGACTTACTGGAAATTGTACTCTCATTCCCCTGTCATCAGTTTAGTCAATCCCAGGAATGTGCTCACCATCAAAAATACTTTTGTTTGAAGTAATTATTGACAGGTAAGGACTTACTATTGCCATTTTGTTAGTCGTTTTCTGATTGCTTTGTAGTTCCTACTTTCAGTTCTTCCTCTCTTGCTGTCTTCCTTTGTGATTTGATGACTTTTGTGGTGATATGCTTTAAATTCCTTTCTCTTCATCTTTTGTTTATCTACTAAATGCTCAAGACCACTTTTGAACCCTCATTGTAGGTAGAACAAGATAAATGCTATCAATTATGGTAGGGCTATATGTTAAGAAAAAATATCTTTATTCATCCATTTACATAAATTTTGTTTTCCATTGACTTGTAAAAAGTAAAATAATAGCAGAAATTTCTCAAATCCATTCATTTTTATCATCTAAGTTGTTTGAGCATTCTTGGATATTTTTATGTTCATCAAATTAAAATTTCCTAATTGCACAGTCTACTGCAAAAATGCTTTTGATGTTGGCACATGTTTTTGTCCTATTTTGACCATTATTTAGAGTTTTTAGTGACTTACTAAGGAAGTCTTCAGGGCATATTGCTAGATCTGCTGAAAGCTAGTGTACTAAATGCTGAAGGCTTTGTGATGGGCAGCGGACAGCTCTGCCTTCTGCTGGGGTGAGCAGCTAAGGGCACCCCCTAGAATCAGTCTTCTTTTTCTGACTATGTGATTTTTGGTACATTACATAAATCCTTTGAGTTTCCTTTTTTTGTCTATAAAATAGCAATAATAGTACTTGCTTGTACTATTAGCGCATATTGCTCTACTTGCTTATACTTCAGTGCATATTCCTGAGTTGCATCAGATCACAGAGCATATTACTTCCACCAATGATCATGTAGTGATTTTGAGTGGGGAAGCAGGACTGAGATCTGGTTCTGGCCATCTCAGAAGCCTGTAGTGTTGCCCACCTGGATTCTGTGCTTCTGAGAGGTGGCCAGGTGTATAGAACAGATTGTAGGCTAGAGAAATACAGGTGAAAGGAGAAGAAAGAAGAAAACATTTAGATTGAGATAGAAACCAAGAAAGGGGTTGAACATAAGGAAATAACATTTCCTAGTAGACAGCTGTAGTCACTCTCCTGAGGATTACACCCTCCAGTAGGTCCAAATGAACAGAAAGAAGAGAGCTTACATTTATAGAGTATCAACTATGTACAAGTTGCTTTACGTAATAAAGACTAATATTTACAGAGTTTTGTATAAGTATTACATAATTCAATGTATTGAATTCTGAGATATAAAGTCCATGAAATAGATACTGTTATTATCCCTGGTTTAGAGATGAGGACTTAAAACATAGAAAAGTTATACAACTTGTTCAGGCTATCTACCTGGAAAGATGCAGAATTGGGACTTGAAGCTGGGAAGTCTGTGTTTTCTTTTCTGCCATGCTGTCCTCTCAGTTCATTTCCACAGCAACTCATTGTGTGGATACCACTTTCTTACTGAGGAGAAAACAGAAGCTAAGAGAAGTGGAGTAACATGTACTTATCCTCTAGCCTATACCACATTCAGACAGAAGAGGAAACAAGTGTCATTTCAAACATGACAGCGGCCCATTATTTCTTGGTTAAAGGGAAACAAAGGGCAAGTTTGGATATGGCTGCGCTTGCCCTTTATGCTGCCCTTGCCGAATGAATCCATGAAGATGCTCAGGGGAGCTGAGGGAAGTGAGAAAAATATGTTTACAATCCTCTTAGCACACCTACTAGCTGACTGGAAACTGGCTAGGTTCAAAAGGTTCCAAAGGTTCCACAGATGGAAAGAGCTTATTCTCTGTTGCCATAATCCATGCTATGCCCCTCTGCAACATGCTGGCAAGGGAGGCATCAAAGATCGGAGTCAGGAGCCTCCTCCATTCTGAGGGGTGTCAGTGAGGAGACCTTTTCTGCCAAGTGAGACAGGATTGTTGCCTTGACCTTGACCCCCTTCGTAGGTGGGAACTGGAGTGGCTTGTTTCACTCAGCCCACCGCTGGCCATTCCTCATAAGAGGGAGTGTGTGAGCAAGAGAATGTGGGAACCGGAGCAAATGAAACCCTGGAACCAGCTGGTCCCTCCTCTCTCGCGGTAGCCGGCTTTGTGTGGGCCCTGCAGCAGCGTTCAAGCCCCGCCCTCTCTGCACCCATGTTCTTGTCTCACATCCAGGAGGGATCAGGTCACATGAACGGACTGAAGGATAGTGTATGCAGAAGATTTTATTGAGCAATGGAAATGGCTCTCAGCAGGATGGGGAGTTGGAAAAGAAACGGTGTGGGAAGAAGGTGGTCTTTCCCTGAAGCTGCACTGTCTGAAGTTAGCTGCATCTATCTGTAGTCTCGGACACTAAGTTACTTCTCTGCTCGCCGCTCAGCCACTTGTATCCTTGCCCCTCAGCCACCTGTATTGCTCTGCCGGCTGAAGTCTTTTTTATGGGTCCAGGATAGGGGAATGGCAGACCAAAAAGGCAACATTTGGGTGGAAAAATGGGGTCAGCTGTTTTCACTTAGAGTTGCGGTTCCAGGCTTAAAGGTGGGGTTTAGCTGGGAGCCCAGCCCTTCTGCATCAAATGTTACAGCCAGACTAAAACAAAGGCAGAAGAGGGGCAATAAGACAATCAAAGTAGGGGAAACAGGAAGAGGGAAAGAGAAGTAGCTAAAAGAAAAGAAAGGAAGAAAAGGAAAGAAGCCCAAGGCTGGAGTTTGTTCTTTCCCACCAGAGGGGAGAACTGGCCTGCTATGGACTTCTCCTTTTTTCCTGCTTCTAGGTAGAAAACATACTCATTCCCCTCAGGGCTCTGAATCCTGCACCAGCTGAAAATTCATTTGAAAAATCAAATTGTGTCTGAGAAACAAGCACCTCCCGAAAGGCCCTGGAGGTCAGAACAATCAGGATTTAAATTAATTGCTTAATGGAAAAAAACATTTCTGAGAACAATGCTGATAATTTGCTAAACCAGGGTATGTTTGTAACTCTTTGAAATGAATTGCTGGTTTCAAGAATTAAGGCTTACAGAGAAATTGTGATTGAAATCCCCCAAAGTTAAGTATTAATTAGTTAAAGCAATTGGTAATTAGTGAAGAATTGTGCACTTACAGTCAGTATTACATTCAACACTTAATTATACACTGTCTCAAATTGTTTTCTAGATGTTGTATGCATGTTAGTCTTGTCTCCCAAAACTTGATCATAAAGTCAATGAGAAAAGTGCCAAATTTCTTTTCTTGGAGTTTTATTGGTGTCTCCCACTGTAGCTAGCATAGCACTGAACACAGACGGGTACTCAAAAGTTGATGGATGCAGACTGAGATAAATCAGTGAGTTTAGAAAACATTGGCCTTTTGAAGGAAAATTCATTTAGTTATCCCAGCATGCCAAGAACAGGGCACATTTCTCAGAAGAGACAAAAAAGTGAATGAATATATTATGGAGTTAAAAATTGCATGTGCTAAATGGAGTAGAGAATTTGAAAGAAGACATCCTATTTGAGTGAAAAGAAATTGTAGACAACTTGAGGTCAGGCATTTGCTGTGGAGCAGCTTGATTTGGTTTCTGTTGAGTTATCTATGTTTTACAAAGATTGAAAATAATCATTAGGCCTGGAAGGGGATTGAGATCAGAGGACTCCAGTGTACATGACTGCCTCATAATTTTCTGGGACTTCTACACTTTTCAAAAGCTTTAGTCGTGACATGCGTATTTAAAAAAGCAATTGAAAAAATGAGATCTTGCTACTATTCATTTGTAAGTGACAAAAATAAAGGACTTACCATTGTGTTTGCTAAGTTGAAATTCATTCCTCCATGCCACAGGCATATAAAAAAATTCACCTCTGCTGTTAGGAATATGCACTCATATTTTTATTTTTTATTTTTGTCTTCAGCTTAAAAACATTAAAATCTTGCATAATAATGATGGCTCTCTTTAAAAGAATGCTGAAGAATTGTCCATGTTTTATATGTTTACTTTAATTTTGTGTGAAAGGAGGCAGTGGTGATGGAAGGCTGGGAAAATATAAACAAATCTACTTTGCAATATTTTTTTTTTTTTTTTTTTGAGACGGAGTCTCGCTTTTTCACTCAGGCTGGAGTGTAGTGGCTCAATCTCGGCTCACTGCAAGCTCTGCCTCCCAGGTTCACGCCATTCTCCTGCCTCAGCCCCTGTGAGTAGCTGGGACTACAGGCGCCCGCCACCACGCCCGGCTAATTTTTTGTATTTTTTAGTAGAGAAGGGGTTTCACCATGGTCTCGATCTCCTGACCTCGTGATCCGCCCACCTCGGCCTCCCAAAGTGCTGGGATTACAAGCGTGAGCCACCGCGCCCGGCCTACTTTGCAATAATTATAAGGTAACCAAGCAATGACTGCAGATCATATTACTTTACATTGATTCCAGGCAGTACTCCCACACTAAGGGACAAACCCTCTATGAACTTGCAAGTATCTATCTGTTGGCTTATTTCCCACTACTCTTCATATTACATGCTATATTCCAGTAACTTCAGATTGCTATGCCCCCCAGCACACAACACACTTTCTTAGTGCTGTGATTTGGCTTGGCCTGGAATGTCCTTCCTATTCTTGTTCACTCTTATTCATCCTATATGACTTCTACTGGGCAAACCCTTCAAAATCTCCTTCTCCTTAAATCCCTAGATTAGGCTGTGTCCTATTAATATCTCTATGGCATTCTTATTACTCTAACATGCCTCAATGCCATCTCTTTCTGTATTATGTTAAATATCTAATTATATGTCTATCTTCTGCATGGGTTGGGGTTCTGTTTTCTTCCCTAACAGCTTTTTGAAAAAAAAAAAAAATCTTAATTCTCTTCACATAAAGTGCTTTTTTCTCTGGTCTATTCTCTTTCCCTCTTACCCCAATCCTCAACTGACCTAACATCCTTTTTCTTCTGTCTTTCTTCTTCTAACTGCCCCCGCTCCCCTTTTGCTTCTCATCTACTTTGCCTTCATGATAACTATGATAAATGCAACAGAATGAGCTTAAAAATAAATGTTAGTTTAAAAAGTATAATTAGCTAAAAATGGCTTTATGTTTTCAATTCCTACATCTGCTGTATTTCCTATTATACTTTAAGCTACTTAAGTATACACATTAAAAAATATGAAGTCTTTGATTTTGGTTTACTTGCCTAGTAGCAATAAAATAAGAGACATTGTTTTATGACATGGGGAGGGCTATAAAATTATTATTTTTTATTATTGACCTGATCCGCGGGGAGAAAAAAATTATAGGGTTTTGTACTTGCCCTGTCTCTTTCTCTCTCTCTTTTTTTTATAAGACATATTCAACATTTCCCTTTATGCCTCCAAATTCCTTTTAAAAATGAGAACCAGAGAACATAAAGTG
Organism: Symphalangus syndactylus; assembly: GCF_028878055.3. Taxonomy (NCBI): domain Eukaryota; kingdom Metazoa; phylum Chordata; class Mammalia; order Primates; family Hylobatidae; genus Symphalangus; species Symphalangus syndactylus. The sequence goes on along the minus strand of NC_072443.2, from coordinate 34,583,562 downwards.
TTACTTGATAATTGCAGCAAATGTTCTAAACTTTTGTATGATGTTATGGTTATTATAAGGGAATAAAAGCCAGAAGAGATAGGAAGAAACAATGTTAAAATGAAGAGACACATATATATGACACATACATATACAGACAGAGACCAGTGTGAAGGCAAATATGGAATAATGGAATAAAGGCAAAAACATGTACTTCACATTCTGTTTGATGTAATTTTTCTTTCCAGTTTGCTGTATTTTTATTTTTTGCTGTGCAATTTACCCAATCTAGTTTAACACCAGTTTTTCTATTTATTAATAGGGAATAATAATACATATTTTACTGTGTTACTCGTGGGGTTAAATGAAATATCCATTCTAGAAATATGTACTGAGGCCCTGTAATAGATACTGGTTTCTGCTATAGCAGTTTGCTTTTAGTGCTTACTTATGCTTTCATCAAATTTATCTTATGATCACTGCTTATGCCCATCTGTCATGGACTTGATTTTCATCTTATGATACTCTTAATAAAGAAGCAGAGATAGAGAGGGAGGTGTTACAGAGAGTAAAGCAGACTCAAGGGCCTGCATGGAGAGGTAGATATTGTTAGGCAACAGGGGTACCTTAATGGCGCTGGTTCCGGGTTCTTCTCCCCTCCTTGACTGGGCACTGTCTGAACCCGCCAAAGGAGGGCCAATCAGAAAGAAGCATCTCCCGCCTTCCCTTGGGCCCGCCCCACGTAGGCCCAAGGGATATAAAACCCAGCACACCAGCAGCTCTCTCTCACTCTTCTCTCTCTCCCCCGTGCGACCTGACCTCTACCTCTCCAATAAAGATCTCTTGGCTGCCACAGGTGTCGTCTCTGACTAGCCTGTCGCCCTTCATTTTGGTGCCGTGACTCGGATTGGGATTCCTCACCTTTAGGTGGGACCCCTATCCCCTTCCCAGGCTCAGTCTAGACCTCCGGCCAGCCTTCACCCATTTTCCTGTTCGCCGAGCTCTTCGCCCACCACCGGCCTCATCTCGGTAAGTTTTCCCCTCCCGGGCCTACCTCTCGGGCAAATCGCCAGACCCTAGCCGCTCCCGTGACGGACACATTTTGCCCGACGCCCTTAGGGCAGTGGTAGGCCCCTATCGTTCACTTCCGCCTCGGCCTGCAGGGAAGGGAGTTTTCTCCCGCTCCTCCTCGCGTCTCCGGCCTGGGCCCCTCTCCTTCGCTCGTTAAAATCCTGGTACCAGGTGATGCACGGCCTCCCGCCTCTCAGAGGCTCCTCAGTCCTTCCGTTTCGGTGACGACCGATCCGGAGGCTCTGACTCGCGCCACGGCAAGCAGCTAGCAGATATCTTGCACAAAAATGAAGAAGAGGAAACAGACACAGGAAACATGCTTCAAAGGCAATTGCTATTTCTTTTGACTTAAAGTTGTAAAAGTCATGTCGTATTTTCACAAATATTAGCAATATAATGATAGTCTTTCCTTTCACCTGTGTGTGGGGGGGGACTACAATATTTGGCTAAGAGCTGGTGATTTTCTATGCTGGCTGAAAAGAGACCAGGAGAATACGTAAGTGGAGACTGAATATCATTGGTTTCTTTAGTTGATCCTTTATCTGACCTACCATTTCACACACCTTCTCAACATTAACTGTTGTTATCATGATGGAACTATTAATATAACCATAATAGATATACACCAATAAAAGATTCAGGAATCATATTGCATTCCATTTATTTCTATCTTTCAATTTCTAGTGATATTTTCACAATCTTTGAACACATTTTTATGGTGGAATGAATATCTGTGCAGAAATCAAAATCACAAAAATACATGGAAGAACATCTGGCTGATTCAATCATGTTAATATTTGAAGTCAAACTTGGCTTATTAATATTTATAAGTTGAAAATATGTCCTTGGATTTTGTCTAACAGTCTCTAGTGTGGTATTTAATGATCGGATGATTTTTTAGTTACATAAATATTGTGGATTGTATCTATTGTTATTTGAAAACAAACAAGTCCTTGAAAACCAGTTTATCACTTGTTATTTTCTTCCCCTTTAGGATAATAATACTCAATTTACACATTTGCTTATATTTACATAAGGCTCAAGTATGTGATTACAGAAAAGGTATAGAAATTGATGCTTTGCTCATCTTAGCTTAGATCCTTTTAAAATTTAGGCCAACATGGTGAAACCCTGTCTGTGCTAAAAATACAAAAATTAGCTGAGCGTGGTGGCACCCACCTGTAATCCCAGCTACTTGGGAGGCTGAGGCAGGAGAATCGCTTGAACCCTGGAGGCAGGGGTTGCAGTGAGCTGAGATCATGCCACTGCACTCCAGCCTGGCGACAGAGTGAGACACTGTCTTTAAAAAAAAAAAATTTAAGGCTCTAATAAATGGAAGGTGCTTGTACCATGATAGCTATACAAGTACCTAATGAGTTTCATAATCACTGTGATTGTGAATAAGAAAGTATGTGTCTCTGTCATGTACTAGTCTCAGATGGGCTTGAGAACTAAATCTTAAAAATATATATTTCAAGTGATGTTTAGTTAATACTTGTAGTTGCCTTTATTAAATACTTATATTTTCACAGACAGCAACATATCTGCATATACTATCTCATTTAATACTTTCAAAAAAGTTTTAAGCTAGCTAATTTTTGTAACTGATTAAAAGGTGAGGAAACTGAAACTTATTAGTCCTATGTCTACTAAGTGGAGAAGCTAAGATTGAAATCTAGGTTTGTTTGATTCTAAAACCTGAAACTTCTGTCTGTTAGGTTAATTGATGTTCCAAACATTCTAACAAGGTAAAAAAAATTTAGTAATGTCTTTGGCATATATTATATTAAAATTATTTTTATTTTATTAAAATCAGCTATTTTATCAAAATAGTTCTTATTCTATTAAAATATTTTATTATTTTATTTTATTAGAATATTTCTTAAGGAATATTTTACTAAAATATTATGTTATTTTATTAAAATATTTCTTAAGAAAAACATTAATACTATAAGAGTTTGCATCTTTTCTATCTGAGAATAAACTATTGTCACTTGCCACTTTGGAGTCTTCTGAGAATGCCCAAAACCTTAGTTCAGAGAGAGTCAATAACAAGACATCTGAGGTAACTCTGTCCTTTAAGAGACAAGCTCTGACCATATCTAGGGCAAAATATTGCATGACATTCAAAATATAAAACAGTTTGTAGAGCTACCTGCAGAACTGCCTTTCTTGACCTCACGTTAGCTTGATTCCATTGCTTGTCCTTCCATTTCTTCACCATAATCATCCCACCACCTGAGAATCTTGGATACATGAGATAAGCAAGCACATTCTTCATAGTTTTTTGGGGGTGAGTCAGATATTTACATATTGCTACTTTTAGTGTATAGATTGGGGGGCTCATTCCCTTTGCCCATGGCCTCAGTCTTTGTCTTTGGCTCATGATCTAGTTAATTCTATTTCCCAAAGTATCCCTCATTAGGCGTATCATTTTATCTCTCCTTAGACCTCCCATCATCCCTTTCTAATATCTCTTTTGGCCCCCACTCAAAGAAGAAGGATAGTTTGGGGTCATGGCTCCCCAACCACTAATAATCCATGGAAAAGACAGCCTCTTGATCCCATGAGCAATTGTCCTCATGGTTTCCATTCACAGACATTTCCATGAATAATACTTGTCATTTTGGGAGCACCCTGGCCTTAGTGAGATACTGCGATTTGTTCCCCATTCTTTCCTCTCCTTAGTGTTTTTATACAGCTGTTTTCACTACCCTGACTCCTCACTTGACTGTTTTAAATTTCTTCGAGGCGGATCCCAAAACTTGTTATATCTACCTCTTTCTGATTTGTCAGTCTTTTAAAAGCTGCTTTTTCTCTTCTCATATTTATCATATTTTGACAATTAAGTGAGCATTTTTTGAAAGCTTCTGACCAAAAACTTTTCACTCTTAAGTATTATTTTACTAACATCTGATCTTTTGTAATGTTCTTTTGAATTGTGGTTATTTCTGCCCTATCTGGGGCCCTCCAGATTTGATTCTTAAGACATTTCATCTGTGATTACAAAGAGAGTCAATGTTAAGCTGTATTTCTGCCTTCAATTTTCTAGTGTTCCCAAAACCTATTTCCCTTGTAAACTAACAAGCATAGAGGCAGCCTTGGTAGAGGTCAGGGACTGCTGCCTATAGGTAAGGATAAAACTGTATAGAGTCAAAGTTAAATTTGAAAAACCTCTGAAAGGTTCACAGAGCACAAATGGATGCTTTTAAAATACAATCCTGTGCAGCACTACACACATATAAATATATAATGTATACAGTGATATTCCTTTTTAGAGGGAACAAGTGGTTGGCTTGTGTTTAAGAGCTATGGTGAGTCAAAAAAGTATGTATGTGGGTGTGTATATATATACATGTAAACGTGTATGTATATATATATGTACATATATATTAATCTTTAAATATTTAAATCACATTCAGTGAAGTAAATTGCTCACATACACAGGAATGCTAGAAATGTAAAAGACTAAAATAATAGGAGTTACACATCTCCTATCTCACACTCATTTTAGGATAAGGTATGTGCCTGCTGGATGTATTGGTAGACAAAATTAACTGCACTACTTACACTGTTTTTATTTTTACTTATTTTTAATGTTTTGATTACTTAATTACAGGCATCATAAAACTAGATAAACAAGTAAGATTGAATTCTCCTGAATTAAGTGATTATATGATGTAACACTGCCAGATTCATATTTTTCATATTTTATTTCATCTAAGTATAAAGTCTAGTGATACTGGTTTATGTATCTTTTCAGTAACTTCAGTCAAGTGTTCTGATTTCATTTAACAAGGATAATGAGAGGAAAATCCATGGTTTAGATATGTACCTTTGATCTGTAGTTTAGATCAGTGCTTTACTTTTAAACCACTGTGGTTGCAAGATGGGGCAACAACAAACCTCTAAATCTTGTAAATCTAACAAAATATTACAAAGACACACGTGTGAAATGACAGCAAATATCATAAATACCAGTCTTGTTATTTAATTCTGCTTTGCAGAGCTTAAAATAATGATCAGACTTCAACTGTCACCTCTTGTTTCACTTCCAATTTCTTATCTAATATGTATTTTTATGTATGTAAATCTAAGCTGCTGTGTTTATTGACTAAGGTATATACTGTCTCTTTTGCCCCAAACTCACACAGTAATGGTGTCAGAAATTTTAGGTAGGAGTATCTTAGGTTTAATCTGTTTAGAAGGTAAACAAGATTGTTTCTTCTGAAGCCGTATTTGCTGAGAAAGCATACACCCTTTTCTTCATTCCTGTCTTTCCTTGGGGAAATCCTAGGGATTAAATGGTGAAGGCCTATAGCTACTGGTTTGCCATTTGTCTAGACTGAAATTCAAGTATGCCTCTCAAATCCTAGATTTCATGTGCATGGAAGTATCTTTTTTCATTCTTTTTTTTTTATTTTTTCACAAGATACATTTATTGAGCATCAGACTATTTAATCTGTTTCGGATTAGTTAAGTGACTTCTTTCAGGTTATTTAAGCCCTGAAGTGTAGAACAACTTATACTTTCTCTCTCTAAGTTTCTTTCAGTAGAATTTCTTTTGGCTTGATTTGAGCTCCTGAGTTTATATCTTGTTTCTATTGACATAGATCACCCAGTTTGGTAAGTCTTTACCCTACTGAACAATAATCTCACTTTAATAAGTTTATATCTTTCGTATTCAATTGTTTGGCTTCTAGGGAAAAGGGCAACAGTATAGTGTATAAAAAATGTGAAAAGTAATAGTACCCCATATTGAGTACCTCCACTTTATCCCATTTAATCCTTATAGGAGATCAGTCAGGGTGGTGGGAAAAGTTATAAAAATTATAGGGAAAGATGCAAACCTTCTTGGAAGCCCGGGAGGTTTTGCAAAAGCTTCGAAAGAGTATTTGGCTGAAGGCAGTTAAATTTTCTTAAGAGCAAGGGTTAGATAACAAGGGAATGTAAAGGACCTTATCTAGATAAATTTATTTACTCCTGCCTCCAGAAATCAAACTTTAATCATTTACGTGCAGGACTGCTCTCTACTCGGGGGAGTCAACAATGTTTATTACCCACAAATTGTGTTTACTTCAAGCCTTTGTCATTAAACCTGTACTAAATAAATGCAAGCGGGGCTGACTTATGGGGGCTGCACTCTCTCGGTGGCTGCTGGACTCTCTCGTCAGCGAGGCAGAGCCGTGTGGTCCCCTAGTCGCGCTGTCAAGCAAAATACCTATGTTAGCGAACTTCTTCCATCCATCGCCCTGCCAGAGCCTGCGGGACAGACTCGGCAATCCTCACTTTGGGAAGATTATTGTTCATATCTTACTGATGAAGACACTGAAAACTAGAGGAGTTAAAAATTACAAAATGTATATTGCTGACATTCAACAATATTTAGCTCTTCCATGAAGCTAATGATACATAATATTTTATTGTTTCTTATAAATTTTGTGTTTTTTTTTTATTCTTCCCAACTATATTGTGTGAGGGTAGAGGCCATGTTTCATACTTTTTTCATGTCCTTACATTACTCAGTCAATAATTTTCCCTCGATAAATAATTATTAAATCAAAGTTTTGTATTTAGTTATAAAATTTTCCTCTCCATTTTGATTAGCATTTTTGTCACTTAAATAGAGCAGATCTTTACAGGATGCCACTGCTGATAGTTTCCCTGGGAATCAGCAGCTGAATTCAGGATGATATTCTCTCAGATGAACCTTACTCAGGAAGGATTGGAAGAAGTAATCACTATTCATTCCTTACTTTACTTTCAGTGAAGTTATTGCTATTCCTTAATTTTGATAATTAATCTCTGAATCCACATGAGAAAAGTATAATTTCTTTTTTAAATTTTAGTGTGGTGGGTAAGGGACCACAGATGGGAGAAGTATATTAAGCTGTAGTAATTGGATCACAGAGATAAAAATCTAAGGCAGTAGCTGATCTGATATAAAAGGTATGGCTTCTTAGCTGTATTTGCTTTAGTTCTTATATAAAGAATGTTTCTCTTCTAATGTGTCCTAGGACTTTACAATACTCTAATGAGACCGTCACCAACTGAAAATCACAGCTTTATTATTACCAATGAGAATTTAAGGCTAAGATTATAAATAAATATGTCTTGCAGATGAATTAGGTAAATGAGTATCAAAATCCAGAGTGTCACAGAATTCTTAGGTGTAGGTTGTAATTAAGGACTCAGCACAATGTCCTAAATGATTCCATAACATCTTCTCATTTGGAGTTGTCTAAACTGAGTCACTTGGTCATCCTCTGTGTATTCGTTCAATCTCACACTGCTATAAAGATATTACACCTAAGGCTGGGTAATTTATAAAGAAAAGAGGTTTAATTGACTCACAGTTCCACATGGCCTGGGAGGCCTCAGGTAACTTACAGTCATGGCAGATGGTGAAGGGGAAGCAAAGACCTTCTTCCCATGGTGGCAGGAGAGAGAAGTGCAAGCAGGGGAAATGCGAGATGCTTATAAAACCCTCAGATCTCATGAGAACTCACTCACTACAGTGAGAACAGCATGGGGGAAACCACTCCCCTGATCCAGTTACCTCCCACCGAGTCCCTCCCTTGACACATGAGGATTATGGGAATTATAATTCAAGATGAGATTCGGGTGGGGACACTGCCAAAGCATATCACTCTACCTGTGTTGGCCTCCGTTTTTAGTTGGTAGCCTGAAAGGTATGGTGTTTTCATAACAATTTGAGAGATTTTAATTTCTTGCTCAAAGAGTGCAATGATTTTCCTGACAAGACTAACTTTGTGGGGAATGAAAAAGAAAGAAAGCCTTATTGAACACATGGCTGTGTCTGAATTCTTTCGTCTTATTAAGAGTTGAGTGTCATTTCTACTCTTCTCCTACTTAATAAGTCAAAAGGGCATGTTATAGCATTTGGTATATATAACAAAAGCAAAGATTTACCTTCTCTAGGTTAAGTTACCTTCTCTAGGCAAGAGAAAAAATTCTGGGTATTACATTAGAAATTTTGGGGTGAGAAAGTGAGATATTATAATGAATAGCTCCCTTTTGGTACCAAAACCCAATTCAGCACTCTTGGTTCCCAGAACTTAATAAAAATTAACTTTAGAAGCACAAGTAATAGAAAAAAGCGAAGTGGGGACAAGAACAGCTCCAAGAATTAGAACTGGAGACTTTACTGGGGTCAGGGCTCTCTCTCTTCCCATCTTTCCTGTTTGCTTCTTTCTACTTGTTGGTTTCATATACTCTTATATTAAGTCAAGCTTTTTCCAGGATTCAGCAAGCAAAGAGTTAGAGAACAGAGCCATGGGCATAATTTCAGTTTAGTGAGTGAAAATCAGTTTCCTTGTTAGATAGTTTAAGAACCTTCCTATAGAGGAATTCTCTTGGCTTTGTTTGAGCCAAAAGGTAATGCCTGGGCCATTCAGCAGCCAGGTCACTCTAGTGTGGATTGTCACAGACCCTTTGCTAGGGTCAGTGGGAAGAGAATACTGTGACTAACAACCTCTAAGAGAATTATGTGGTTGGAATTTGTGAGGACCAATTTGCTAAAGGAAATATGACTTGTTTCTAGAAAAAGAGGAAAAAGTGATGGGTAGATGGATAGACAGGAAGCAGAAAAAAATAGTTCAGTACAGATTGACTGTATTACTTTTCTGTGCTGAATGACAAATTACTACTGATTCAGCAACCTAAAATAATACTCATTTCTTATCTCAGTTTTGGCACATCTGAAGTCTGGATATGGCATAGCTGAGTTCTCTGCTCAGCATCTCACACATCTGAAATCAAGGTGTCAACCAGGGCTGCCTGCTAATCTGGAGCTAAGAGTCCTCTCCCAAACTCACTAGTTGTTGACAGAATCACTTCCTTGGGATTGTAAGACTGAGGTCCCTGCTCTTTTGTTTTGTCAGTCAGTGGCCATTTTTATCTACTGGAGGTCCCCCTGCCACATGGCCTCATCCAAAGCAGTTTGTTTCTTCAAAGTCAGCAGGTGAATTTATCCCTTTGAATTTCCCTTTTAGGAAAGACATTGACCCTCTTTAAAAGGGTCACCTGGTTAGGTCAGGCCTGCATAGGATAATCACCCTTTTGATGAACTCAGACTAATCTGGGACCTTAATCTGCAAGATCTTTTTGCCGTATAATTTAGCATAATCACTGGAGTGACATCCATCATAATCATAGATGGCACCTGGATTCAAGTGACGCGTGTTATAGGAGATGTGTACTCTAGGGGATAGAAATGTTGAGGTATATCTTAAAATTTTGCATACCACATCAGTGTTTCCTGGAAATAGATACAGTGCATCAAAAAATAGAGGATCCCAACAAATTATACAAAGGTGTATATAAATTCATTTACTTGGGATAAGCTTTATTTTTGTTTGCAAATTCCAATTAATATGCTGTGTAAAGTTGCTTCAAAATCTGTGGTTCCAAATAAGAGTCATCTCTAAGCTTCTTTCACATTAAGTTTTTTCTTTAATTTTCCCTCACCTGTGCCTTGAAATTTCCAAAAAAGTGGCTTCTACCTGTCACTATTACCTAGTTTCATGTCTCTGAGGTGTCCTAGAGAAAATTATTTTTAAAGTCCATTAAAGCCAGCTGCAGTACGTGAACCAGGGTCTTGGCCACCAGCCAATTTCAGAATCATCGCTACTTCTTAGATTCTTGCATTAAAGGTCCGTGATTGTTTTCAGGAAAATGCAAAAAACGTGGTTTTGGTTGACAAAGGGAGTTGTGGTCTTTGGAGAATTGAAGTGTTTCAACCTATGCTGTTTGTAATTTAGGCTGTGCATGGAGTGTAACTCTTTTTGCATTGCTGTAGATTTCTATATATTTTAATTATTTGAAATATACGTATTAAGTATTTGCTTTGTTCCTAAAATAGCATCAATTGCTCTACAGTTTGGAGATATCAGACAAACAGAGGGAAAATGCAGTTAGTGGCCTAAAGCTGCCTCTTAGGAAATCTAAGTCTAAATCTGGATCCATAAAATAATCAGTCAGGTAAATGCTTTCTTTTTTTCTGTTTTCTTCTCTTTGCTCTCCCCCTGAATATATATACTAAAGTGACTAACTGAATGCTCTTATAATCGTGGCCTTGGGTAGTTTAAAAAATATGTATTTTAATAAATGCTTTATATCAAAATACTTGCATCTATAGCTGCTTATTAAACTAAAAATAGCCCATTGTAGATAACAATTATGATGAAGTTAATAATGAAGACTTTCATTTGTTTAAAGAATTTCAAATGTTTTTGAGGCTATCAATAACAGTATAGGTTTAAGCTGATTCTAACATATTTTCTACCACCGTGCTGTAGTCAGTATTTTCACAGTATATTTTTTGTTCAGAAAGATACCCACACACACACACATACATAGAAAGGGGACAAGGAAAGAGAGAGAGAGATAATTTTACCTCTACCACTTCTCTGTAAACATGTATCATTTAGATTGAATGGAAAGAAAAAATTTAATTCTAAAAAAATACATATTTGTTTGCCCCAAGATTGTTTTGATATTTTGAGGCAAGTGTTTATATTCCTGGGAATTCTGTTCTTAAATTAATACATTAATAAGCTCTGCAAGCACTCAAGAATTCCTGGAAGAACTATCTACCCTCTCTTCATTTATGATGCAGAACTATTGGGAATATTTCTGACTCATTTAGGTAGAAACTGGAAAATGCTTCTACTTCACCAAATGTGAGACATATTCTAATCCATTCATATGGCATGTTCTTCGAGTATATTAAGGGATCCACACCTACTCGATGCACCAGGCTTTGTGAGTACACATAATCTGTGTTTCCAGAGAGCAAGTGGATACTTAATGAGTATGGGAATGGGGAGATCAATTATCTGTCCCATTTCTCTACTTCCTGATTTGGTGTTTAAAAGAATATATATCTATCAGCATTTCAACCCATTTTAAGTTAGTGTCAGAATCATAATAGAAAGGACATTTTGTCTGAAGGCTCAATTTTGGAACAAAGTGTACTTGGAGCTTAGGTCATTGAGATATGGCTATGAGTTGGTTGTAAAACTCTCAATCATTTTCCATTACCTAGAAATTGATTGTTCAGCCAGAAGAATTTAAAATCCCCCTTATCTCCTCCATAAGTTCCCTGACACAATCTCTGTAAGCACTTGGAACTTTACTTCCTAGCCTTTTCTCTTGGTATTTCTTCATCTAGGTTGTGTGTGTGTGTGTGTGTGTGTGTGTGCGTGTGTGTGTGTGGGTGTGTGTTTCTCTCCCTTCCACTGTGGAAAACCTTCCTATTATTCAAAACCCAGTTTAAGTATCATTTCCTCCAGCCCCTAAATCCTTAAGTTCTAATTCTAAGTAATTCTGTCTTTAATTATTAAATGCCTAGTACTGTTGATATTTTATGGATACACATATTGTTTTCATAATGGGATTATGAGTTCTATGAAATTAGAGACTTTCTATTATGTTGCCTTTTTGTTTTAACCTCCCATTACCTATAGTATAAAAGTACATGCTCAACAAAATCTTTTACAATCAAAATCAATAAACTTCTTTACTCATCTCAATAACTGTTTAAATTTATATAGTACTTTCTTTTTTATTCCACACAATGGCTTTACTTCTTCCTAATACATTACTTGAAGGTATATTTTACATGTGAATTGTGGGGAAACATGCTGGGGGAAGATGTGTGAGTTTATTGTGAATAAAGCAAAAATCATAAGGTGGAGAGCTGCAGCCGAACTTCAGGTAGATCTGAACCCTAATGGGGATTCAGAAAACTGTTAAAATGTTATACCGTCTATTTTTAAAAACGGTGTTAGTTACCCTTTATTGCTGAGGAGTTAAATCAGCCAAATATAAGCAAATTATGTGATAAAGTCCAGCTGAGAAGATTACTCTCAAGTTGAGTCAATTTTGATTAAAGGCTAGGAAGACTATTAATGAAAAATTATCATGTTCACCTGCATTGACACAACTCTATTATTTAATTTAAATTCAAATCATGCATTTGCGTTCTAGTCAGAACAACTGCAGCATTCCTGCCGCTCAGAATACCTTAATGGCCTTAGTAGCTGAGGCCCTCACAGCACTGGCAAGAGCAACATGGCATTGGAATGGGAGGGCTGGAGTAAGTTTCTTCCACGAAAGGTAACATTATATGCAAGGTATTTAATTAGTTGTGACCTTGAACAGGTCACTTCCTTTTGTGAGTCTCAGTTTACACATTTAGGTGGTAGTCACATATTTTTGGGCATAAAACACCTTTTCTTCATCTTATATCCATAACTACCCAGTGAAGCAGTTCTCATTTCACAGATGGGAAAAATGATAATTAAATTAAATTAATTTGGTGACTGGTAAAGGTAGCACAGCTAGTAAGTGGTGGGGTGAAGAGCCCACTTCTGAGCTCCTGCCTTCAAATACTCTCCCTTTTCTTCCAACACAAACTACTTCTCTATCTAGCAGATAACACAGTGGATTACACATTATCTTTCTGAAAACCTCCATCAAAATGTAAATCCAAGTATCTCAGCTATCCAGTTTAAAATGACTTAGCTTTGTACGGTCATTAATTTGTCAATGTAGGATTTGTCCTGCTATTCTATACACCAGAGGTAAAGAAGATGTGTGTGTGTGTGCCTGTGTGTGTGTGTGTTTGTGTGTGTTTAACAACAACACAGGCAAATTGATAATATCAACACCCCTGAAGGGTGAGAATTTAGAATTTCTCGTTCTTCATATTTATTTCACTTTTTAGGTTCACTGTCAAGTCAGTGCAAACACATACCTGAAAACACAACTTACTGGTTGTGACATTATCACATGTGATTTGATACCAAAACAAAGGCAGAGCTGATGGTTTCTATTAGCTGCCAGCCATGTGACATAAGCTGCAGATGTGGATGAATCTGGGCATTTGAGCTGGATCAGCTACAAAAATGCATTCTTTGCAGTGCCCGTGAACTTCAAAGGGTGCGTCAAGCAACCTGTCAACAATCCAAAACTTAAGGTGTTAGTCCTGTACTAAATCTTTTAATGGAAATGATTGCAAACAAATACACTTAAAAGTCTCCATAGACAAGGAAACAATTTAGTGAAATTTGGCTTTTTTTAGCGGAGAAGCTTCTTGACATATAACATACATACATCATGGCAATGTATATCAATGTCAAAAACCACTCTATTTTAGTAAGCATGTATAGCTTGTGTCTCAGGAATTTTAGAATACTCTCAGCAAATATGTTATATACCTCTTGACAAAAATGCTTTCCAAATGCACTTGTTAGAATTCTGAAAAGTACAAAGAACATTCAGTAATTATCATAAAGAGATCACTTGCATAAACACCACTCAGGTCAAGAAAAAAAACATGGCCAGGGCAGAGAAGCCTCCTTTATGTACCCTCAGATTGTGACCCTCTCTCCCTCTCTTCTTGTGAAAGATAACCATTATCCTGAATTCTAACAGCAGTTTAGTTTTGCCTGTGTTGGAGTCATACAGCATGCATTATTACATTATTTTGTGTCCAGTTTCTTTTGTTCAACATTGCTTGTGAAATTCATCCTTGTTGCTGAATGTGGTTGCACTTTATTTATTTTTATTTCTTTAATGGCATTTTTTTTTTTCTGTAGGAACATACCACAATTTGTGTATCTACATTACCATTGGTCAATATTGGGGATGTTTAGACTTTTGTAAGCTGTTACATAAAATGCTTTTAGACTACTACTTCCAACCAGTATGGAGTAACAGGATGGGATAAATTATTCCGTCTGAGATAATAACAACAAAACTGGACAAGATATATAACAACTGTTTTCAAAACACAAGATGTTAGACAATGAAGGGCAGTGATACCTATGAGATGAGAAATAAATGAGGTGGCCAAACAATTGATTACTGAGTGAGTTTGCAGGCCATGGTGCGGGAACGGAGATCCCAGGTGGACTTCCTTGGTTTGCAAGAAAAAAGACCAGAGAGGGGACCGCTACATAGGGAGAATTTTATGAATCTTCAGAGGCTCTGTGGGTATTCAGGAGAACACATCAGCATGTGCATGTGAGGTACTATCTGAGGTAGATGGAAAAACTACCTGAGAATATTAGAGAAAATACCCTGCCCTCACACAGGGCTGGGAACAGCACCTGATCCCTCCAGTCCAACTGGAAAATCTGATTTTTCACAGGGCATTGGGTGGAGTACTTTGCAAAGTCTTGCTTCAGTGGTATACTCAGCCCTAGATTAAACATTGCTCTGGTCTCATCTAATGAATCTTAAAAGTAGGACCAGCCACATAATTTGAGGGACCCAATGCCAAATGGAAATGCCAGACCCCTTATTCAAAATTATTAAGACTTCCACGTTGGCAAGAGTAGAGTACCAAATCAAGCCTACAGCCTCTCTAACCTTTGGTCCTGTGTGACTGACCAGGTCATATACCTGTGAAGTAGTCCTGCTTAAGAGCAAGACTAGAAAGGATCAAACTGTTTCCAAGTGACTTAACTTTGCCTCTCAAACCTACTGATGTCTGTTTTTTTTTTTCTTCTTTCATATTGTTTTGATTCTTCATATTCATGATCTTTTTTATGGACTGCTAGTTTTTATTTATTTATTTATTTATTTATTTATTTTTGAGATGGAGTCTTGCTCTGTTGCCCAGGCTGGAGTGCAGTGGTGCGATGTCAGCGCACTGCAAGCTCTGCCTCCCGGGTTCACGCCATTCTCCTGCCTCAGTCTCTCGAGTAGCTGTGACTATAGGCGCCCGCCACCTCGCCCGGCTAATTTTTTGTATTTTTAGTAGAGACAGCGTTTCACCGTGTTAGCCAGGATGGTCTTGATCTCCTGACCTTGTGATCCACCCGCCTCAGCCTCCCAAAGTGCTGGGATTACAGGTATGAGCCACCGTGCCCGGCCAACTGCTAGTTATTTTATGTGAAAAAATTAAAAAATATTTTCCAGCTTAGCATGATGGTATCTTTCTCTAGAGAGGATATGTGGTTTTGTCAGAGGTGTGTGAACCGGAGCAACTCCATCTTAAATAGGAGCTAGGAAAAATAAGGTTGAATCCTACTGGGCTGCGTTCCCAGATGGTTAAGGCATTCTAAGTCACAGGATGAGATAGGAGGTCAGTACAAAATACGGGTCATAAAGACCTTCCTGATAAAACAGGCTGTGGTAAAGAGGCCGGCCAAAACCCACCAAAAGCAAAATGGCGACGAGAGTGACCTCTGGTTGTCCTCACTGCTACACTCCCACCAGCACCATGACAGTTTAAAAATGCCATGGCAATGTCAGGAAGTTACCTTATATGGTCTAAAAAGGGGAGGCATGAATAATCCACCCCTTGTTTAGCATATCATCAAGAAATAACCATAAAAATGGGCAACCAGCAGCCTTCAGGTCTGCTCTTTGGGTCTATGGAGTAGCCATTCTTTTATTCCTTTACTTTCTTAATAAACTTGCTTTCACTTTGCACTGTAGACTCACTGTAAATTCTTTCTTGTGTGAGAACCAAGAACCCTCTCTTGGGGTCTGGATCAGGACCCCTTTCCTCTAACAGTTTTTATTTTTTTTTCTGGTAATTTGGGGCAATCGAAAGCTAAGATTTTCTTAATTTAGTTTTGTGCATTGAGTTAATTCAAAGTTAGGCTTCAGTACATAAATCACCTGCTTCCTGTTCAACATCTCTGTTAGTGTATGGTCCTTCAGTGTCCTGACCTAAAGCTTGCAATTTTGAAGAGGCCTCAACTTTCAAGGACCCTGGAGTCCAATTTTTTTTTTTTTAATTTTTATTTTTGTTCCTTTGGCCTGTTGGAAGTTCTGATCAACTTCTTATAGTTTTAGCTACCTCTTCCTGAGTTAGCAATTGCCCCTAGGGAAAACTTAGCTCCTCACAACTACCCAAGGATAATTCTTTTGGTTAGATTTAAGCAATAGCTTCACTTTTAGGAGAAATGGCAAAATAAATATTATGGTTTTCTATGGGTTAGATATATTTACAAATCTTAATATTTTTAACAATCCTGTAGCTAGTTAGTAGTGTAACTGCCTAATGGGTTCGTCCTGCCGACTGCACAGACAAAATCAATTCACTGAGACCACAACATTGCAATAAAGAGTTTAATTAGTCTCTCAAATCAAACACTCGTATCAATCTCTCTGAAAATTTGGAGGCTAGGGTTTTTTTCAGGATAGTTTGTTGAGCCAGGGAGTCTGCTTCTATATGGGGCCATAGGACCAGTTGGTGGGTCCAGGTGGAGCCACTGGTCATCAGAAATGCAAAAACCTGAAAAGACATTTCAAGAGACCAGTCTTAGGTTCTACAATACATATGTTATCTGCGGGAGTAATTGGAGAAGTTGCAAACCTTGTGCCCTCCAGAATAATGGCTGGTAATCATTTATGTCTACACCTTGGCAGAATTTAGCCATCTTATCCTCTTAACCTGGTGGTCTTTCATTAGCTTTACAAAGGTGGTTTAGTTTGGGAGAAGGGCTGTTATCATTTAAGCTATAAACTAAATGTCTCTCAATGTTAGCCTGGCCTTAGCCCAGGAATGATTAAGGGCAGCTTGGAGGTTAAAGGCAAGATGGGGGTTAGTTTGATCAGATCCCTTTTATTGTCATAATTTTCTCACTGTTAAAATTTTTGCAAAGGCAGTTTCAGTAATATCCTTATTTTACAGAGCTGGAATTCTTTTCTCAGATTGCTTAAATAAGGTGCCCCATATCACATAATTAGTAAGTGGCAGAGTCACAGTAGAATCTGGTCTTGCTGACTTCAAGCCTATTTTCTTTAAACAAACTAAATTCTCTTATTTAATGTAACAGGGAGTGTAGATTGTACAAGTAATATTTGTAATGTTATAGATGCCTCTAGAACTAAATTTAAAAACCATACTTAAATAAGTAAAATAACTAAGAATATGAAATGTGAAGGGAGTCCACTTTGGTTAGCTCAAGCTGCTATAACAGAATACCATAGATTGGGTGGTTTAAACAACAAACATTTATTTCTTACACTTTGGAGGCTAGGAAATCCAAGATCAGAGTGCCAGCAGATCTAATGTTTAGTGAGGACCCTCTTCCTGATCTGCAGATGGTTATCTTCTCTTTGTATTCTCACATGGGAGAAAGCACAGAGAGCTAGCTTTCTGGCCTCTTCTCTTAAGGGCACTAATCCCATTCATTAGAGTCCCACCCTCATGACCTAGTTACCTCCCAAAAGCCCTACCTGCTAATACCATCACCTCGGGAGTTAGATTTCTACATAGGAATTTTAGGGGAGCCCAAACATTCAGTTAATAGTCGGGTCTTCCATAATTACACTCTACTTAAGGACTGATCTTAAAATTTATTTTAGAAATGAGATGAGAAGTCTTCTTCTGATCAAAGATTTTTCTCTATCGAAGGGTTTGTGGTCTCGGCTTCAAGGAATGAAGCCGTGAACCGCAGCGGCAGGTGTTACAGCTCGATTAGAGAAACGCGCGGACCCAAAGAGTGCTGCAGCAAGATTTATTAAAGCGAAAGTGAAAGTAAAGCTTCCATGCAGTGGAAGGGGACCCAGAAGGGTTGCTGTTTCTGGCTTGGGTGTCTTATGCTTATATCCCCTTATGGCTACTCCCCTTTTCCTTTTTCCGTCCTATAAGATTAGCTTATTTTCTATCTGCTTGTGGGTTGGAGGGCCTGATTGGTTAAAACCATCAGGCTGCAGCTACAGCTTAAACTCCCTATATGATTGGTTGAAGTTTCAATCCCTTAGCTTGCAGCTATGCCTCATTTTGGCTTAGGGGACTTTCCCCTTGGTGAAGTCCCTATTGACCCAGGAAGTCCAGCCAACTTAGCCACTTAGTCCCTCAGTAGGTTGGTTGGATAATGGAGATTTTTGCCCACGTATGGAGATTGAAGACTCACTGGAAGAATTAGGTATTTATAAATACTTTCCCAATGATATGTTGCAATTTTGGAGTATCCATTTGTCTTAGTCGGCTATGGCTGCTATAACAAAATTTCATAGACTGAGTGGCTTAAACAGCAGACATTTATTTCTCACAGTTCTAGAAGCATGGGAAGTCTGAAATTTGGGTAAGAGCACGGTTGGGCCTGATGAAGGCCCTCTTTCTGGCTTGTAGATGACTGCTTTCTTGCTGTATCCTCACATGGCAGAGTCAGGGGGACCAGGGAGGCAGGGAGAGCTCTCTTGTGTCTCTTCTTATAAGGGCACTGAACACATTCATGAAGGCTCCACACTGATGACCTCATCTAAACCCCATCACATTGAGGACTAGGGCTTCAACATGTGAATATGAGAAGGCACGATTCAGTCCATAGCATTTATTATAGAGTCGGATGTGTGCGTGCACATGTGTGTGTATGTCTGGAGATTAGAAATAGATATCTTGAAAGAATTACAGTCCATCTTTTCATACTTATGCTCTGGGTTGGGTTCATCTGCTGGCTAGAAATAGTAATAACCTGGCGAGGCATTACACCTTTATACTCTATTTGAACAGCTCTGATGGCCTTACTAAATCTCTGAGAGTTGTGGTTTTATCGTAAACTGTGACATGAAATCCAATAGGATCTTTTCATAAAAATTTGGCAGTGCAATATTTATCATTTGTAAATGTAAACATGTATAGCTAAGCCTTTTCCCTCTTACTCTAAAGCCTATATTAGCATGTTGTCATATCCAAAAAAATACAAGTCCAATTTTAAAAGCACTGAAGTTGTTTTGGTTTACAAATGGATTTACACCACCCATTACACAGAAAACATCCCTAAGACTTTCCCTTAAGAATCTCCTTCTCTCCAAATTCCACTCCATTTAACAGCTATCTAAAGCTCAGTTTTTCTTATCTCTCCCAGTCCCCCTCCAGCTGCTCAGTCTTTGGTATGGAAAGCTGAGGTCACAATTTGATAACCTGCAGTCTGCATATAGCCCTCGGGCATCTGGAGTTTTGGCTTCACATAGTGTTGAAAAATTTGAATTGCTTGCCAACCTTTGAAAGTCAGGATATTTCATGTTAAAATCCAGATATCTCAGCATTTCTTGACAAACCAGAAGATCTGGTAACCCTAGACTTTCTTCTCGTAAGGTACTTTTTACTCTGGTTCAAAGCACTTCACAGTTCCCACTAAGCCCCTCCTTAGGCATTAAAATTGGCAGCCTTTGTAGCAAAGCTGCCAGGCTGTATTTTGCTTCTCCTACCTGTGTTCACATCAGTGACCTCACTCAAGCATAACTGATATACTCATGGCCCTCTATTCCTTGTAAGGCTGGAAGCAGGGGAGTCTTAATGGAAGAGTGTAAGTACTGATAAATTAAATGTTTCTATCACAGGAGAACCAACAAAAAGTGGAAGTGTCTGCCCCTTAACAATCTACATGATAGTGGAGGTGTTAGGTGCTCAGGCCTCTGCTCTCACTCAATGCAGGTCCATCTATTAGTATTACTTAGGCTATTAGGGAAAGTTTCTTGGAAGAGAGAGGGGCACGGTTGATGCTTGGCTGTTTTCTACCTAAATCTGTCAAATACCCTTCCTCACAATGTAACAGTCTATCTCACTCCTGTTTTACTTCTTCATGCCCTTACGTGTAGGTAGCATCAAGACCTCAGTTTCCTAGAGGGTCTCTATATGTGAGAATTTTCATATTTTCTTTCCACATATAATATAATGATTTTCTCTAAAGTTCAGCGTATAATTTTTTCTCTACAGGCTAGCGTCTGAGGCATTTTGGCAAAGGCAGTTTTGAGTGATGACGTTTCCTTAAACAACTTAAGCTGAAACCCAACAGTTGATGGTAAGGGAAAGAGAAGTAAACAGCTGTAGCTACTTACCTGGGTCCTCCATAAGAGAAGCAGGGGAGATGTGGATGGTACAGGTTAGCAAAGAGGGGATAAGAAGATAGATAGCATAATACAAAATATGCATGCATATAATTTCAAGCATTGCAGTCTCAGAGATAATAGCAAAATCAAAATTTTTTAAGGTTTAAAATCTTGTGTATGTTTATTTATCAAGCTTCTGGAAGTTAATCACTTTTAGATTCAGGCTCTATTTCATTTTACAAAATTTGATCTCCTAGGCAACTATCTTATTATGTTCACAGTTCCCCACATGCCTAATTTTAAGATATTTACAAATACAAAATCATCACTTTAGGGTAGGTATTTAGATTTTGCAATTTAAATTTCTATCAGATTTATTATAATGTAACTAAGTGCTTCTCCCTGAATCATTAATGTTCTTGCTCTATGATCTAAGACATCTTTGATTTTTAAAATTTTAAAAAATTATAGTAAAGCCTATAACATAAAATTTACCATTTTAGATATTTTAAAGTGTATAATTCACTAGTGTTAAGTACATTCACAATGTTATGCAACCAATCTTCAGAATTATTTTTAGGACAATTCTTTACTCCATCAAGGATTTGACATCTTTAAACCATATCATTTTAAATATTAATTATTTTTAAATGTAATAATAATAATGCTCTTCATAAAAGGGTTGATGAATTCTTTAATGCCTGCCTCATGATTTAATGTGCTTTTTGAAATATGAAGAAATATTTTGTTGTAAGTTACTGTTTAAAAGAAAAAACAAAAAAAACTTTAGACAGATTAAATTTAGCAGAGTTTATTTAGCAAGGATCCATTCATGAACTGGGCAGCTTTAGGACCAGAAGAGATTCAGAGAGCTCTGCCTCAGCAATTTTGGCAGTGGACTTTCATAGGGTAATTATAGAAGCAAAGGGAAGAAATTACTGATTGGCAACAGCTCAGCATTTGGCTTATTTGGGCATCATCTGATGGAAAGTCCCTAGTTAGAGGTTAGCTGGAGGTTTCTGATTAGTTAAGTCTAGTTTTGTTTTACTGGTTACCTTGGACTTCAGTTTGTTTACACAGAAAATCAAAGTGGTAGAGCTCTGTCAACCTAATGGCTTCTCTATTAACTTTGTTAACTGTATGTAGAAACCTAATATTTGTGAACTATCCTTTTAGCATGATTGATTCCAAATGTAAAAAGTGATAAGAGAACAAAAATCACTAGATACTTTAAAAACCAATATTTTAGAGTAATCTTTCCATTGATATCTGTCCACTCTCCTTAAGACCAAACCATCATTCTCTTTGCATGTGTGACTCCCACAGAATATTGAGAAAACCTGAAATGTTGTTTGGAAAACGAGGCATTTTCTAACAATTGGGTCTTTCTTTTGTTTTCTTTTCTAGTTACCTTAAATTTCTTATATTTTTTCATTCTTTTAATCTATTTCATTCCAAATGTATTTTCCTAGTCATTTATTTTGCTTTCCTTTCTTTCTGATTTTCATATTTAGTGATAGTGTTTTTTCCTTTCGTTTCTTTTCGTTTCTTTTCATTCCATTCTCTTCCTTTGCTTTTTCTTCCTCCTCATTCATTCTTCCACTCATTTATTTATATTATTTACTTATTCATTTTACTTATTTCATGCATGTATAAAAAATCAGCTGCCATGTATGCTGTCCCATGTATGCTGTCCACTAATTTTCATAAAATGTGACAGGATGCAACCTTGTAGATAGAAAAGGAATTGACCTTTTATCACTCTATAACCAAAGTGTTCCCACCTGCATGGTGTCCACCCAAGAGGCAGCAGGATCCCGTGTCTTCCTACCTCTTTTCCTTTCAAGAGTCACCTTTCTCTGGTGTACAGTGGTCCACAAAGCGACCAGCTCCTCTGTCTCTCCAGGCTCCTGTGGCTGTTTTCTGTTTTCTTTCATACATTGCTCCAAGGATGAACCCAGGTTCTACAGAGCACAATCAATATAAATACTGGGCAGCTTAGACTTTTAGAGAAGATTGAGGATATTGGGGTAATTACTGCAAAGCCAGAAAAAAACTTCACCTAAAGTTTTGATATACATTTTTTCTGGAAATGTATCAGCCTTTCTCCTTCAGCAGGAATATTTTTTATCATAAGCAATGTTTCTCCTAAAGCCTTGGGTTTCCCTGTTGATATTCAGGCTTTATTACATATGGTTCTATGTCAAGACTTTCTTTCTTTCTTTCTTTCTTTCTTTCTTTCTTTCTTTCTTTCTTTCTTTCTTTCTTCTTTCTTTCTTTTTTTCTTTCTTTCTCTTTCTTTCTTTCTTCCTTCCTTCTTTCCTCCCTTCCTTCCCTTCCATCCTTCCTTCCTTCCTTCTTTCCTTCTTTCTTTCTCCTTCCTTCCTTCCTTTTCTTTCTCTCTTTCTTTCCTTTTTGACGGAATCTCACTCTGTTGCCTAGGCTGGAGTGCAGTGGCACAATCTTGGCTCACTGCAACCTCTGTCTCCCAGGTTCAAGAGATTCTCCTACCTCAGCCTCCAAAGTAGCTGGGATTACAGGTGCCCGCTACCACACCCAGCTAATTTTTATATTTTTAGTAGAGACAGGGTTTCACCATGTTGGCCAGGCTGGTCTTGAACTCCTGATCTCAAGTGATCCACCTGCCTTGGCCTCCCAAAGTGCTGGGATTAGAAGTGTGAGCCACTGCACCTGGCCTGTATGTCAATATTTCTTTAAAGTCCCAAATTTCCCTAAGCCCATTTGAATTCAGGGCATGTATTAGTCAACATAAGAACACTTTCCTACTTTGAACCATAGGGAAACTATGTTCAGAATTTTCTGAGTAAATTTAAACTATGTAATAGTTTAACTCAGCATTCATGACAGAAAAGTTCTGCTTCATTTATATAACTTGAATACATCAATGACATTTTCTGCTCTTCAAGAATGAAGCTATTAGTTTTAATTAATTTAGAATCAGAATAAAGTTGATTGTTAAAACTTCACCAAGTGACAATGAATGTAGCTCTCTCAAAATATAACCTGGTTCTGTTTTTAGTATTCTAATATAGCTCAATTTTACTTTAAAAATATGTATAGTAACACAGATATCAAACATTATTATTTAAAACTCCAAAATGTAGTATAATTCCATCACCCTAACAAAGCATTTTTATTTTTTCTTATTCCATATTCACAAGCAATTTGATGTAGTTGCCTTTAAAGGAAACCTATGATTGTATTCAACTTTTAAAATGATTTGATTGTAAATAATTGCACAGATGATGCAGCACATATAGTTAATTTAACAGGCATATAATATTTTGTTGAAAAGTATCATTGTTCATTTAGCCATTCCTTTATTGGACATGTAGGTCATTTCCAATATTTTGCTATTTTAAATAATGCTGAGATAAATATCCTTATCATGTCATTGAACAAATATTTATTGAGTACCTATTATGCCAGATATGATTCTAGGCAATAAAATATAGCAGTCAACAGAATAGATAGAAATTCTTGTTCTCATGGATCTTATAGCTGCTGGGAAAGGAACAAGCAGTAAATCAATTAAATAAGCAAATTATGTTGTATGATAAGTGCATTGGAGAAAAAGCAAGACAGGGGTTGGGGAATGTAGAGAGTGTGTGATGCCATTTTAATAGTATGGTCTGGAAGACCTTGATAAGAAGGTGACATTTGAGCAAAGGCTTCGAGGAGTGAGGGATACATTCTGGGATATCTAGCCTGTGGCAAGAACATGCCTGGCATGATTGTAGTCCTAGGAAGGTAGAAATTCTGCAGGAGTAGAATAGTAGGACATGAGATCAGATGGTAACTGGGTCCAGATCCTATAAGGCATTGAAAAACTGTCTGTAAGGGCTCTGGGTTTCTTTCATGCTAGAAGAGATAGGGGGTTATTGGAGAGTTTTGATCAGAGGAATGATGTAGACTGACTTGTTAACAACATTACTCTGATTGTTGTGTGGACCCTTGTGGGGTAAGAATGAAAACAGTGAGGAACCTGTTGCAATAATTCAGGTAGGAGATGGCAGTGGCTTGGACCATAAATGCGGATTTGCTATTTATGGATAGTGGTCACATATATTTTAAAAGTAGAGCTACCAGGATGTTTGAAATGCCACCATCAAAGTAAATATGTACTTTCTAAACATTTGGTGATTACGTGTATATATATTTTTCTTTATTGTTTTCTTTCTATATGTATTGTTTTTTTTCAAAATATGATTTAAAAAACTATACGATGTTGTAAAACTTATCAGCTAACCAAAACTACATAAAACACTATTGCAATTTTCATACTCCTTGAGCAAAATATTCACATCTTTGATATTATAATATTTTATTTAAAAGGATATTCCTAGGAGAGGAGAGCCAGAGCCCCTGAGAACCTTACACTAGTTATGGCAGAGGTTCTCTAGTTCCTTATTGCCGTTATGTCTGAGGCTGATGCTATGGAGGGCTTAATCTCTGTGTTCAGAAGCTCATTATCTGCAATAACCCCCTTAGGGTAATCAACCTTGCCCTGCTGCTGAATCCTTTATCTTTCCATATCACTTGAAATTTCACACAATCTTAAAGCTATTATTCATTTACAGTATTCACACATGCCAAATTTCTTTCAGGAGTCAACATGCCCAGTTTGTGTATTGGTTTCGTTGGGCTACCATAACAAAGTACCACAAACCAGGTGACTTAATAGAAATTTATTCCTTCACAGTTTGGGAGGTTAAATGTCTGAAATCAAGGTGTCATTTACTTTCATGCTTTCTCTGAAGGCTCAGTAAAAGAATCTGTTTTATGTCTTTCTCTTAGCTTCTGGTGTTACTGGCAATCTTTGGAGCCCCTTGGCTTGTAGACCCATCACTCTAATCTCTTACTCCATCATCACATGACATTCTCTCTGTGTGTCTTCACATCATACTAATTCTTGGTGTGTCTGTCTCTGATTCTCTTCTTATAAGAACATCAGTCATACTGGATTAAGACCCATTCTAATTCGTATGACCTCATGTTAACCTGATTATATCTGAAAAGACCCTATTTCTAAATAAGGTAACATTTCCAGATACTGGGAGTTCAGCCTAGTTTTGGGGGGCAACACCATTGAGCCTGTAAGAGTTGGTTTGAGAAAAGAAGTGGTTTCCAAAAGAATCAGTCTGAAAAAAAATGTTTTCAGCATTAATGTTGTGGGTAGAATCTAGCCATAATTTGGGGTGAGATTAGTGATATCTGGAGAAGATAAAAATTCTCACTTTACCACCTACCCATTTGTCAAGACTCAGCTTAGTTCTGCCTTTCAATTGAAGTCTATCTAGTGACTCTGAGGATCTCTCATACAATAATATTATTTATAACACATGTCATAGTCTTTAATATTCTTCTTACTGTCTCCTAATTGGTTCAAGTGTTTTCATTCTGCTTTCTCCAATAGAACTGCAGTCTTCTGAGGGCAGGCATCTTGGTATTATATTTTTCTGGAATTCTCCTAAACTTTCTATCAAAGTGTTAGAAACATGCAGGATTCTCATAAGCATTTATTGGTTTAAATTGAAATATTTAGGAACCAAGCTTGATTGGATGGCCAGTAAGTTTGGCAGTGAGTTATTTTTTGGTCAGTTATCTAATCATCTTTCAGGTCACAATAGGTGTTCCTTCTTTTGGAAACTAGTCATCAAGACTAAGGGAAGTGTCCCTCTTGTGAGCTCCTATACCATTCTTACATTCCTAGCTTGTGCTTATCAAAGTATTGATCATACTGTATCTTAATTTCCTGCTGACTTGTCTGTCACCCGTACCACCACCACGGCAGAGACTGTGCCTTATCACTGTTGAATTCTTGGTGTCAAGAATAGTGGCTGGCCTGTAGTTGGCACTTAATACGTAATTGTGAAATTAGTTTAATGAATGACTAAACACCAGGCTGAATAATTTTCTCTCCCCTAGCTTAATTTTCCCTATATGTAAAATATGAGTGGAGAGATTGTGATGCTTTAATAGAGCCTGCCTACAGTTCATCTGAGGTTAGGTAAACTTGGACATGGTTAGACAGCTGTACCAATATATGTGACCTTCTTCCTATGGGGCTTAGAGAACTGTAATTAGGCTATTGATTTCTGCTGTAGTTCTGGCCAGGTTGGCAGAGGGCTCTACCCTGGAGCAATTTCTATGCCAGTTCTGAGGAGGAATCCAGCTGACATTGTTAAAGTTCAAGTGCACAA
Organism: Symphalangus syndactylus; assembly: GCF_028878055.3. Classification (NCBI taxonomy): domain Eukaryota; kingdom Metazoa; phylum Chordata; class Mammalia; order Primates; family Hylobatidae; genus Symphalangus; species Symphalangus syndactylus. Next base: position 34,557,463 of record NC_072443.2, on the reverse strand, counting down.
AATGCCAGGCCTGACGAGACAAAAAGATATGCTGCTGGTAACAAATAAACAGGAGCCAAGAGGCACAATAGTCAACTTCCATCAATTTATTTCCATCTGTTCATATCCAGTTAACTACCCTGAGTTTATTTAGAGACAATTATCCATGGCAACAAACTACATCATTCCCTCTGAGGAGTTTGTAATTTTTCATAAAAAGACTCAATGAAAATTCAAAACCAAGTGATATCACAGTATAATTCCCAAACTAGCTATTGTTAATTACAAAATAAAATTAAACCTGCTGAAGGGGAAGCAACATAATGCACTCCACTCTTTATAGTGGTGTTAAGAGGAAGAAGTGTAACTTTCTTCAGAAAGAAACACTCAGGTAGAAGATTATGGATGAAACAAACAAATCATACTTGGCTACTCTTTGGAAATCCCAAATTTCTTTGCCTTGTCTGAGCAAAGCCAGTATTCATTACTATCAATCATATGAACAAATAAAAATATTGACTTTCCTCCCCATTGGTGCTTTAGAAAAAATTTCCATGGACTTTTAAAGTGTGAATTTAGTTGTTTCCTTCTATTTAAAGTATTTCACCAACTAATTAGCAGGGTAAGAATGTAGTTCACCTATAAATAAATTCAAGTTTTGAAAATAATCCAGTTTGAAGGTTGAAATTTCCCATTATGCTGGACTTTAAATGTGGATATTTAGCATTATTTAAACTCTATGTACCTGCCAAATTAACCATCTTCCCTCCCGCTTGGTTTCTTGTTTTGTTTTGTTTTGTTTTGAGACAGAGTCTCACTCTGTCACCCAGGCTGGAGTGCCCTGGCGGGATCTCGGCTCACTGCAAGCTCCGCCTCCCGGGTTTATGCCATTCTCCTGCCTCAGCCTCCCGAGTAGCTGGGACTACAGGCGCCGCCACCGCGCCCAGCTAATTTTTTGTATCTTTAGTAGAGACGGAATTTCACCGTGGTCTCAATCTCCTGACCTGGTGATCCGCCCGCCTCAGCCTCCCAAAGCGCTGTGATTACAGGCATGAGCCACGGCACCCGGCCGGTTTCTTGTTTTACCTTAACTATTTCTGTAGACAGTATCACCAGTCTTCTGGATCTTGACTAAAAACTTTGAAGTCATTGTTATTGCCATCTTTTCTTTTGAATATTAATGGTAATTAGCATTATTTGTATTATTAATCAAGAAGACATAACTCTTTAAAAATGTGTTCTTCACCACGTTTCCAGCACTCATTCCACTCTTTTCACTATAATGGTGACCACTGTCATTTGTGCTCTTCTCATCTCATGCATTATGATAGCCTCCTAATCTCTTTCACTCACTTTGCCACATTACTGATTAATCTTCCTAAAAATATTGGTTTAATACTCTAAGTGGTTTGCTAACAATGTTTCTCTAATCCATTTTTCTACTTCTTTTCATTGTAAATTATTTTTAAATTTTATTTTCTAATTGTTTCCATAACTCAGAATATTTATATCTTATAGGGATAGTCTAGATTAAAAAATCAACTATATCATTATATCTTCTCTGGGGATACTTAATTTTTTAATCAATTTTGATTTCTCATTTGCCCTATCAACTCCAGAGAGTATTGACATAATGCCATTAAAATATTGATTGATTAATTGTTGCTAAACAGAATATTAATCAGGGCCAACCATTGTGGCTCCCACCTGTAATCCCAGCACTTCGGGAGTCTGAGGCAGGGGGATTGCTTGCGCCCAGGAATTTGAGACCAGCCTGGACAACATAGTGAGACACTGTCTCTACAAAAGAATTTAAAAATTAGCCGGGCATGGTTGTGTGTGCCTGTAGTCCCAGCTATTTGGGAGGTTGAGGTGGGAGGATTGCTTGATCAAGCCCAGGAGGTTGAGGCTGTAGTGAGCTGTGATTGTGCCACTGCACTCCAGCTTGGGCAACAGAGTGAGACCCTGTATCTCAAAACAAAAGAAAACCAAACCAAACCAAACCAAAAAACATAAACATAAACAAACAAAAAACTACATTAACCAAATTTTGGAGTTTTGAGGAAAGGAGTCTCCTGTAAAACAGACAATATAAATTCCTTTTTTTTTTTTTTTTTTGAGACGGAGTTTCACTCCTGTTGCCCAGGCTGGAGTGCAATGGAGATATCTCGGGTCACTGCAACCTCCGCCTCCCGAGTTCAAGCAATTCTCCTGCCTCAGCCTCCTGAGTAGTTGGGGTTATAGGCATGCACCACCATGCCCGGCTAATTTTGTATTCTTAGTAGAGACGGGGTTTCTCCATGTTGGCCGGGATGGTCTCGAACTCCCGACCTCAGATCCACCCACCTCGGCCTCCCAAAGTGCAGGGATTACTAGCGTGAGCCACCACACCTGGCTGCAATATAAATATTTAAGTGTTGAGAAGGCAATCACTTCAAATGAGTGAAAAATGAAGGGGTGGACCTATATATAGTTTATATACCTAGTCAATTGAAACTGAACACTGTTGATTTGACACATATATTACTGTCACAACAGTGAAGAGGCATAAATGGTTTTAAGTCATGAAATGATTGTAGTTAGCATGTATTTTCCACATTTGAATTACATTTTATGCTATTTTCACTGATGCCATATACAGTCAATTCACCAAGTAATGCACATTAAATACCTATTGCATCCCAGGTAATGTGTTGGATATAACGTAAGTTAATTTTTTATCTGTGTTCACAGCATTTACACAGACAAATGCACAGCACATATCTAAATGTATAGTATACTTACATCAGAACAAACCTTGTATATGAGGCAAAGAACAAATACTGAGATCACTGTAAACATTTAAAACAAGGAAATTAACTCTTGGAATTGATTAAACAGGTGCTAAAATCTCTGGGAAACCAAATAGATAGTGAGGCAATCAAGCAATCAGGATCAGCAGGAAGACCCTATCACCTGGCTAGATAGAGAGAAGGTTCCACAGGAACTGGACCACAGTCCATTTGTCCAACAGGAGCTGTTGTCATGGAGGAAACATAGCCACTGCTGAAGACACTACAGGAAATAGAGAGGGGGAGAAGTACCTCAGCTTACTTCCTCATCCTATCCTCCAATCCCCTGCCACTGCCTTCTTATTGGCCAAATCTATCCAGAGACCCAGAGGCAGAAGATCCTAGGAAATATTATTTCTTGTGGAACAAAAACAGAGCAGGGGAAGGGGGGGAATGCACTAAGCTGGAGACTGATAGGAAGCCCTTTGTCAAGTGATGCTATATGACTGAGACAGGAAGACTTTTAGATTTATTTGCCCACTCTGGACACTGAAATCCTAATACATTTATCACTGGCATCCATTTAATTCAGTTTCTTCTTTTCAATTTCTTTAAAGTTATTTTAGTTTGAGTTTTCAAAAAGACCACATAAAGATGAGAATTAACACCCATTTTATAGAATTAACTGTATGCCATTTATTAAACTGTAGGATAAGCAGGTATATATACACAACCACTTTCATATCCTAAACTATAATTATTTATATAATTCTATTACTATCTTAAGGGCTCCTACATATGATAAACCACCCCTATAAGTATTTGTGAAACCCTTAGGTGTGTGTGGCTATGAGAAAAATGTGTAGCCTTTCTATACAGAACCTTAACCCTTAAGAAAATAAACTGTGCCTTATTTGTGTACCTGTGTGTATGCATTTGTGTGTGTGTGAGAGACAGAGAGATAGAGAGATGGGGGGAGAGAGAGAGAGAAACCAGGAATTAAAACGTGTTTGTTGAATGAATGAACCATCTAGAAAGCAAAGGAGTAAAAATCAAGATTGGGAAGGGGCTGGAATGAAGAGTGAGCTTTTATTTGGGAAGAATATGTACCAGTTCCAAAACACTGTAGCTGATGGTATCTTCCTTTCCACCAGCTAGCGGGAATAGGACATTAGCAGTCACAGCCTATTTTACTCAAACCATCATCTCCCCAAAAGGAGAGAAGAAATTAGACGCTGGATCAATGTTTACTGTTGCCTTAAGCACTGTATGCTGTACTATATTCTTTATCATCTTTGATGCTTCTTGACAAACTTCTGAAACAGAATGATTAAGCCCAATTGGCAGATAAGAAAATTGATACTAGGAAAAGTAAAGAAATGTACTGAAGGTTACATAGCAAGTAACTGGCTGGGTCAGCTTTACAATTCAGGCATGTAGAGCTGAAAAGAAAATGTATAGTCCTCCTGATTTCAGCTCAGGTTGCTTGAAATAACTAAAGCCAGTTAGAGATGTCTGCTTCATATAGCAGATTTATAGCTCTGTTGTCTACATGGTTGCCCTAAACTGTTCTCAAATGTTTAAAATGTTTAATAGGAGGGAAATTTATATTTCAAAATAAAAAAGAGTCTTATAAGGCAAATTGGACTGTGATTGGATAAGCATTAGTGAGAATAGTTTTAAATCAATGTACCAATGACTGCTTCCAGCTTTAAATAATAGGGTTATTGTTCAGAGGGGCTAAATGCATCATAAATTAGGACAGGTTAGACCACCAAATAGAGAAAAGTGTATTAGAAACGGTGCTGTGAGCTGTAGTCAGATTTCAAAAATTTTGCCATTTTTTCTTAGTCATTTCTTCTAGTCTTCAGCTGTTGATAGGAAAAGTGTATTAGTCCATTCTCATGCTGCTATGAAGAAAGAAATACATGAGACTGGGTAATTTATCAAGGATAGAAGTTTAATTGACTCACAGTTCCACATGGCTGGGAAGGCCTCAGGAAACTTACACTCATGGTGAAAGGCACCTCTTCACAGGGCAGCAGGAGAGAGAATGAGTGCAAGCAGGGGAAATGCCAAACACTTATAAAACCATTGGATCTCATGAGACTCACTTATTATCATGAGAACAGCATGGGGGAAGCCACCCCCATGATTCAGTTACCTCCACCTGGTCCCGCCCTTGACACATGGAGATTATTACAATTCAAGGTGAAGTGTGGTTGGCAAACCATATCAAAAAGCAAAGCTGGGACTCTGCTATTTTGTGGAGGGGTGGCTCCACAATTCTCCCATCAGATCACTTCATCTTTGTTGCTTAATTAGATTTCCAGTAGAAATTTGTTTGTGAAAGGGTCCTGCTGCTAAACAAAAATGTTTAAATAACACAAATCTAGAACATTATTGAAGGTTGTAGAAAAATAACTGAAATGGGAGTTGGGGGACTCAGGTTCTTATCCTAGCTCTGTTTCCTAGAGTGTGAGAAAATTATTTAACTTCCTGTATCTTTCACTTCTTTATGTCAGTTGAATCAGAATCTAAGCATCTTATTAATTAAAGTCCTCCTAGCGTCTGCATTCTGTGCTATATGCATGGGGAGATGCATTTTGCAGCGTAAATGGATGACTTTTTATTGTTATCTCTTAAGGAATTTTTAGTTTTTTTGGCACCAGTAATATTAGAGGATGATTGAGCATGGTGTTCTAGCTAACGTTTAGTAGCATTTTGGAGTGTGGCTGTGAAATGGTATAAGCACAAGTTAGTTCTAATTGCTTCATATACCAGTGAGTTAGCCTGAAGGTGTCTGACAAACTCTGACAGTACTTCTCTTTTCTACAGCTTATAGAGAGGACCATGGGCCTTATTAAAATTATCTGGAACCAAGATCCCACTTTCAGGCTCCTTTTATAGAAAACCACATAATTTATTTATCTTTTGACCCATCTTGAAGTCTGGGACTTGGGATAATTACTCCTACATATCCATAGTGGAGGAGAGATTTTCAGGGCTGGGACCAAGGGAGCCATGGACCCTGTCACCAGTTGGTGCTGTGATCCATCAAACCCACCAAACAGATGCCCATGTCTACATTCATACACTAAACTTTACAAAGGCATATCTGGCTATACCCTTGAAGACACTATTTTACTCTAAGAATTTTATTCAGTGTGAGGTCTTTTGGAAGTGACTTGCATAAATCTTAGTGGAATTTTTTTTCAGGAGCTACACTTATAGAAAATTAAATGACTCTTGCAGATATGAAAATCTAATTATTTTCCACCTGTTTCCTTTTTTTATTGACAAAGGTATCCAGGAAGCCTGTAATAAGAAGCAAGTCTAGAATGTAAGCTTCTGGAATTTAGGGGATTTATTTGCCAGTCTGGGATACAGAACACAGAAAAAAAAAGCTTTAAAATGAAGAATGGGCTCTGGCTTCAAAGGATCGTGTTAGCAGTTGTTTGTGATCCAGGAGAAGCTCTGAGTTTGGGGAAAGAAACACAAGATAGAATCTAGTTTCTTGATTGGTTTCTAAACCCTTCACAACAGAGTAGTAGTAAGGAAGAGACACAAATATTTGCTTATTTGTAGTTTACTACTACTCCAGTTATTCAACAAATATTTATTGAGCTGGTATTGTGTGCCAGACATTGTTCTAGGATCTGAGGACATTGTGTGAACATGACCTCTGGACAATGTTTTGACATTTATGGATATTATTTTCTTGTGGGGAAAAGGGAAACAAATAAATACTTCATAACAAGCTACAGATGTCAGGTGCTGATAATGCTCCAAAAAAGAAAAAAAAAAGAGCAGGGTAAGATGGTAGAGCAAAAAAATTTGAAGGCTAACATTATGCAGAGTGGCATTAGGAGTTCTGAGTGAAGAGATGACATCTAAGCAGAAGTCTGACAAGATGGGAAAGCAATAATATGGATATTGGGGAAAGAATCATTACAATTTTTTACTACTCTTATGTTAAAATTGCGTGATCTAATCGTTCTATTTTATTCACCTAAAATATCCCCTTCCTTCTCAAATTTTAGCATTTAAGGGCTCAGTTCATAACATACCTTGGTTCTAGACAGTCTTCAGTAAAATCCTCTTTTTGAATGTACTTTCCTTTCATGAGCCTAAAGATATCCTTCTAGATTTTTACTGTGTAATTAATTTTTTCTTTTTCCTGGGGAAAAACAGAATTAATAAATGTGACAAAAAGTGTACTGCATAAGGCTTTCTACAGCTTTTCTCAGAAACAAAATATTGTAATAAGTAATCTTAGCAAAATATGGGGGAGAAGATTCTTTGTACAGAAACTTTTCTTAGATTCGTTAATGCGTATCCTGAAGATTAGATGAAGTCTAACCCACTGGAACTTCCTCAAGTGAGGTTACAAATTTAGCACTGGATGTAATCACTTCCCATCATTCCTCAGCAAGTGTAGCTAGTATCTTTGAACCCATGCCGAAGTGGCAGGCAAACCCTTATCTCCTTCCCCAAGTATAAGAGAAAGAGTGTTTTGAGCTCCTTGGACTTTATAAAAGCACTTTTATTGAGGTATAATTAACACAAAATGAACTGCATATACTTAAGATGTACAATTTGATAACATGTGACATATATGTATGTATTTATATATATATATATCCATGAACTCCCCACCACCACAATCAAGATAGTGAACATATTTATCACCTGAAAAAGTGTCCTTATGCCCCTTTTTAATCAGTACCATCTATTCTTCCTATCCCCTACCTTGAGGCATCAGTGGATCTCCCATCTCTCACCAGAGATTCATCTGCACTTTTTAGAATTTTATAGAAACTGCTTCTCTCACTCAGCGTAATTATTGTTGAGATTCATCTATGTTATTACATGTATAAATAGTCCATTCTTTTTATTGCTGATTGGTTCCTTGTATCAATTTACAAGTTTATTTATTCACTCAAGATGGATATTTGGGTTGTCTCTAGTTTCTGTAAATTACATTTTTGTAAATTACAACTACAATAACAAATATGCAAATGCTATAACGTCAGTGTATACGTCTTTGTGTGGGCAGACGTGCTTTCACTTCTCTTGGATGAATACCTAGGAATGAGATGGCTGAACATATGCTAAGGGTATATCTGACTTCTTAAGATACTCTCAAACTGTTTTCCAAAGTAGTTGAACTACTTTACATTCCTACCAGCAATGTATGATACTTTCAGTTCTTCCACAAACTTGTTAACACTTAGACTCGTCAGATTTTTAATTTTAGCCATTCCACTAGGTGTACAGTAGTATCTCATTATTTTTTAAATTTGCATTTACTTAAGGACAAATGATGAACATTTTTTGTGTGTGCACATTTGCCACTCATATATCTTCTTTGGCGAAGTGTCTCTTCAAACCTTTGGTTTATTTTTTACTGAGTTTTATATTATTGAGTTTGGAGCTTTCTTTGTTATTCTAGAAACAAGTCCTTTACCAAATATATGATTTGTAATATTTTCTCCAAATTTTTGACTTATGTTTCCATTCTGTTAACAGTGCCTTTCAGAAAATAGAAGTTTTACATTCTGATAAAGCCCAAGTTATCTATCGTTCTTCTGTGGATGATGCATTTGGTGTTATTTCTAAGAAATCTAAGCCTAGTATAAGCTTACAAAGATTTTCTTCTGTGTTTTCTTTTCGTTTTAGGTTTATGACAATTTTGAGTTTAAAAAATATATAGTATGATGGATATAGTATTAAAATTTTTTGGTTGTTTTGCTTATTTGTTTTTACTTTGGCATATGCAAATCCAGTTGTCTAAGCAACATTTGTTAAAAGGCTATTCTCTCTCTGCTGAATTGCCCTTGCCCCTTGTTAAATTTTATAGTATGTGGGTCTATTTTTGGACTATATTCTATTCCATATATCTGTCTATTCAAATTATTTGCCCATTTTGAATCACCTTGTTTGTTTTTTCTGTTATTGAGTTTTAAGAGTTCTGTGTATTATTAATCCCTCATCAGAAATATAATTTGAAAATATTTTTTCCTATTCCATGGGTGACCTTTTTGCTCCCTTGATAGTGTTTTTGATGCACAAGCATATATGTAAGAGTTTATTTCTGAACTTTCCATTCTATTCCATTTGTCTAAATGTCTGACTTTATGCTACTACCGTATTCCTTTGATTACTCTAGTTTTTTGGTATCTTTTAAAATCAGGAAGTATGAATCTTCTAGGTTGTTCTTCTTTTTAAAGACTGTTTTGGCCATTCAGGAGTCCTTTGACATTTTATACAAATTTTAGGATGGGGTTTTCTATTTCTGCAGATACGGTCATTGGTATATTGATAGGGATTAAATTGAATCTATGAATCATTTTGAGTAATATTGACATTTTCACATTTTTAAGTTGTCAAATCCATAAAAATGGCATGTATTTCCAACCATATATGTCTTCTTTAATTTCTTTCAGCAATGTTTTGTAATTTTATTGTTCATGTCTTTTATTCCTTATATTAATTTATAAATATTTTATTCCTTTTATATTATTGTAAATAGAATTGTTTTATAATTTCCATTTTTATTGTTCATTTTTAATGCATAGAAACACAACTGAATTTTGTGTGTTGACTTTGTATTTTGCTACTTTTCTGAATTCATTTATCAGTTTTAAGCATTTTTTTGTGGAATCATTTGAGTTTTCTACATAAAACATAACATCTGTGAAAAGAGATAATTTTACTTCTTTCTTTTTTACTTGAATGCCTTTGTAAATTTAATTTTTTGCCTTTCTGATCTGGCTAGAGTTTCCAGTACTGTGTAGAATAGAAGTAGTAAAAGTAGATATCCTTGCCTTATTCTTGAACTTAGATGAAAAGCTTTCAATCTTATACCATTGAGTATATTGTTCACTGACTTTTTCACATATGGCTTTTCTTATGTTGAGGTAGTTTCCTTTCATTCCTAGTTCATTGAGTACTTTTATAATGAAAGAATGTTAAATTTTTTAAGTGTTTTTTTCTGCATCAAATGAGATAATCATGTGCTTTTTCCCCTTCCCCATTTTGTTAATGTGGTGTATGACATTGATGTATTTTTGTTATGTTGAATCATTCTTGCATTCCATTCTTGCACTTGGTCATGATGCAATCTTTTAAATATACTGTTACATTCAATATGCTATTATTTTTTAAGGATTTTTGCATCAGTGGCCTTCAGGGGCATTGGTTTGTAGTTTTCTTGCAGTGTCTTTGTCTGTAGTTGGTCAGGGTAATATTGACCTCATAGAATGAGTTAGGAAGTGTTACTTTATCTTCAATTTTTTTGAGAGAAGTTTGAGATGGATCAATGTTAGTTCTTCAAATGTTTGGTGGAATTCACCAGTGAAGCCGTTAGCTCCATGGCTTTTCTTTTTTTGGAGTTTTTAAATGACTGATTCTATTTCCTTACTAGCTATAGGTCTATTCAGATTTTCTGTGTTTTCATGAGTTAGTCTTGGTAGATTTCTGTATTTCTAGAAATTTTTCCATTTTATCTACATTATCCAATACATTGGTGTATAATTGTTCATAGTATTCACTTATAATCTTTTTATTTAGGTAGAATTGGTAATAATGTTTCCACTTTCATTTCTAATTTTAGTAATTTGTGTCTTCTATCTTTTTAAGTTTTTATTCTTAAATAATAGAGGTGGGGTCTCACTATGTTGCCCAGGCTGGTCTTGAACTCCTGAGTTCAAGTGATCCTCCTGCCTCAGCCTCCCAAAGTGCTAGGATTACAGGCATCAGCCCCCATGTCTGGCCAAGTCTTCTCTCTCTCTTTTTTTACTTTGTCCATCTAGTTAAAGATTCTTCAATTTTGTTGATCTTTCTAAAAGATCAACTTTTAGTTTTATTGATTTTCTTCAATGGTTTTCTATTTGTATGTTGTTAATCTCTGCTCTAATTTTTACTACTTCCTTTTTTCTGCTAGCTCTGGGTTTACTTTGTCCTTCCTTTTTTTCTAATTCTTTAAGTTATAAATTTAATATGTTGATTAGAGACTTTTTTTTAAATGTAAGCCTTTATAGCTATAAATTTCTTTCTTATCCCTGCTTTCTGTGTGTCTCATGAGTTTTGGTACGTTATGTTTTCATTTTTATTCATTTTTAAGCATTTTCTATTTATTCTTGTGATTTCTTCCTTGATCCATTGCTTGTTTCCGTGTTGTTTAATTTTTACCCCATCACGGTTGGAGAAGATACTTCGTAGGACATCTATATTTTAAAATATATTGATACTTTACTTGTGGCCTATCATATGGTCTATCCTGAAAAAAATCTGATGTATACTTGAGGAGAATATGTATGTTATTTTTGTTAGGTAGTGTTCTGTATGTGCTGTTAAATCTGGTTGGTTTAATGTGTTAAGTCCTGTATTTCTTTCCTTACCTTCTGTCCGGTTGTTCTACCCATTGCTGAGAGTGTAGTGTTGAAGTCCTTAACTCAAAATGGATTAAAAATGTAAATGTAAGACTTGAAATTGTAAAACTACTAGAAGAAAACATAGGGGAAAAGCTCTGTGGCATTGATATGGGCAGTGATTTTTGTGGATGTGACCTCAAAAGTACATACAACAAAAGCAAAAATAGATCATTGGGATTATAGAACTTAAAACCTTCTGCACAGCAAATAAAATGATTGAAAGAATAAAAAGTTGACTCACAGATTGGGAGAAAATATTTGCAAACCATACATTTGATAAGGGGTTAATATCCAAACTGTGTAAGGAAGTCAAACAACTAAGCAGCAAGAAAAGATAGAACTTGATTAAAAAATGTCTAAGTACCTAAAGAGACATTTCTGAAAAGAGCACACACAAATGGTCAATATGCAGTTGAAGAAAATGCTCAACATCCCTAAACATTAGGGAAAAACAAATTAAAACCACATTGAGATATCAACTCACATCTGTTAGAATAGCTATTATCAAAAAGACAAAAGATGAGTGTTGAAGAGGATACAGAATAAAAGGAATCCTTGTACACTTTTTGATATTAATGTAAATTGGTATAGCCGCAATGGCAAATTATATAGCGTTTCCTTAAAAAACTAAAAATACAACTGCCATGTTCCCCAGAAATCTCACTTCTGTGTATATAGCCAAAAGATTTGAAATAAGTATGTCAAAGAGATATCTGCTCTCCCATGTTCATTGAGGCATTATTCATAATAGCTAAGATATGGAATCAACCTGGGTTCCTCAAAGAATGAATGGATTAAAAGAATATCTATATATATTCAAAGGAATTTATTCAGCCTTAAAAAAAGAAGAAAATTCTTTCATTTGCAACAACATGAATGAACCTGAAGGACATTATGTTAAGTAAATAAGCCCGGCACAGAAAGACAATGCCACATGATCTCACAGATATGTAGAATCTAATATAGTCAGTCTTGTAACAGTACAGAGTTAAATGATTGTTACATTTGGCTGGTGGTGATGAGGAGAATGGGGAGATGTTGGTCAAAGTGTATAAAGTTTCTGTTACATAGAAGAATAATTTTTTGGGATCTATTGCACACATCATGCATAGTGTATTATATATTTCAAAATTGCTAAGGGAGTACATTTCAAACATTCTCACCCTAAAAAATGGTGGGTGAGATGATGAATATGTTAATTGGCTTGACTTAATCATTGTGTATTATATACAGATAACATCACATCTTATACTATAAATACATACAATTATAACTAGTTAATAAAAAATAAAAACATAATGTTCTTTGTTATCTCTTGTAGCTTTTTTAGGATTTAAAGTGTATTTTGTCTGGTATTAGCATAGCTGTCACCTGCTGTCTTTTGGTTGCATTTGCATGGGACATCTTTTTCATTATTTCACTTTCAATCTATTTGTGCCTTTGTGTTTAAAGTGAGTCTTCATAAATAACATTATGTTAAAACATGTTTTTTAAGAAATTTATTCTTACAATCTGTCTTTTGATCGGAGAGTTTAATCTATTTATATGTAAAATAATTACTGATAAGGCGGGACTTATTCCTGTCATTGTGCTATTTGTTTTTCAGATGCTTTATAGTTTTTGTCCCTCATTCACTGCATCAATCTCTTCTTTTGTGTTTAGTTTATTTTTTGAAGTAAAATGGTTTAATTTCTTGCCCATATTCTTCTGTGTATGTTCCATTGCTATTCCGTAAAGAGTACATTAAACATCCTAAAGTTACAACACAAATTTCAACTTATGCCAGCTTAACTTTAATAAAATATAAAATCTCTACTACTTTACTGATCTGTCCCCACCCCTTTCTGTTATTGATGCTGGAAAATTACAATTTTATACATTGCGTGCCCTGAAACATAAAGTAATAATTTTCGCATACATTAGAGTCCTCAATTTTGTGAAAAACAAAATGTAGGTATAAACCAAGGTTATAATACTAGATTTTAGACTAATAATTATATATATTTATATATATTATATGTATTAGTTTCTTAAATCATGTAGAAAACAAAAAGTAGAATTGCTAACAGTTGTTAGAATAATACTAGCTTTTATAATTGTACTTGTATTTACCTTTATTGAGATCTTTGTTTCTTCATATGGCTTTGAGCTACTGTCTAGTGCTCTTTCATTTCACCCTGCAGAATGCCCTTGAGCATTTCTTGCAGTGCAGGCCTATTGGTAATGAACCCCCTTAGTTTTTATCTGAGAATGTCTTAATTTCTCTCTCATTCTTGAAGGAGAGTTTTGCTGGAGATAGGATCCTTGCTTGGCAGATTTTATTTTTTTCTTTTACCACTTTAAATACATCAGCCTACTGCCTTCTGGTATGCAAAGTTTCTGGTGAGAAAGCTGCTGATAATTTTATTGTTGATCCCTTTTATATGTTGAGTTGCTTCTCTCTTGCTGCTTTCATAATTTCCTCTTTATGTTTGAGTTTTGAAAGTATTATAATGTGTTCCAGTCAGTCTCTTTGAGTTCATATTACTTGAAATTTGTTGAGCTTCTTAGATTTCTGTATTAATGCCATTTATCAAATTTGGAAAGTTTTCAGCCATAACTAACTTAAATATTTTATCTTCTCCTTTCTTTTTCTCTTCTCCTTTTGGGACTCAGCAATGTATATGTGGGTCCGCTTGATGGTTGTCCTACAGGTACCTCAGGCTCTGTCCACTTTTCTTTACTCTTTTATCTTTTGCTTCCTCAGACACTATAATTTCCACGGTCTTATCTGTGAATTTGCAAATTTTTTTTTCTGCCTACTCAAATCTGTCTTTGAATCCTTGTGTGTATTTTTCATTTTGGTTATTCTGTATTTCAGCTCTGGACTTTACTTTTGGTTTCTTATTTAGGTTTCCTGTCTCTATACTGACAGTTCTATTTTGTTCATATATCAACATCTTCCTTTAATTTTTGAAGCATTTTTAAGACAGTTGTTTTAGAATTTTTGCATAATAGGTCTTTTCCAATGACAGTTTCTGTTTATTTTTTTTTCTTTTATATGTGACATGCTTTCCTATTTCTTTGTATGCCTGTGACTTTGTTGTTGTTGTTGTTGTTGAAAACTGGACATTTAAATTTAATAATGTGGTAATTCTGGTAATTAGGTTCTCCCAGTTCTCCAGAGTTTGCCCTTATTTTGTTATTGCAGTTGTTTATTTATTGTTCTTATTTGATTTTATTTATCTTTTATTGTTGTAGGCTTTTTTTTTTTTCGTGCCAAGGATCAGCCTGAGGTATAAACTTAAGGTCTTTTCAGGTGTTTTCTGAGCCTGCCTCTTTCTCTGGGCATGTATGGTCACTTTCTAATTTTCCCCATATAAGCAGTTGCTTCTTAGTGACGTAGTCTTTAATGTTTGGTACCAAAAAGCGGGGGAAATAAAAAAATAAAGAGGGGCTGGGCGCGGTGGCTCATGCCTGTAATCCCAGCACTTTGGGAGGCTGAGGTGGGCAGATCACGAGGTCACGAGTTAGAGACCAGCCTGGCCAACATGGTGAAACCCCATCTCTACTAAAACTACAAAAATTAGGCTGGGCGCATTGGCTCACGCCTATAATCTCAGCACTTTGGGAGGCCGAGGCAGGCGTATCACGAGGTCAGGAGATCGAGACCATCCTGACTAACACAGTGAAACCCCATCTCTACTAAAAATACAAAAAAATTAGCCAGGCGTGGTGGCTGGTGCCTGTAGTCCCAGCTACTTGGGAGGCTAAGGCAGAAGAATGGCGTAAACCCGGGAGGCGGAGTTTGCAGTGAGCCAAGATTGAGCTACTGCACTCCAGGCTGGGCCATAGAGTGAGACTCCGTCTCAAAAAAAAAAAAAAAAAAAAAAAAAAAAAAAAAAAAAATTAGCCAGATGTGGTGGCGGGCACCTGTAATCCCAGCTACTCAGGCAGCTGAGGAAGGAGAATTGCTTGAACCTGGGAGGTGGATGTTTCAGTGAGCCGAGATTGTGCCATTGCACTGCAGCCTGGGCGACAAGAGTGAAAGTCCATCTCAAAAAAACATATAAAAATAAAAATAAATAAAGAGGGAGAAAAGGCACTGGCCCTTCATATTTTCTAGAAGTCACTTCGACCAGAGAGGGAGGGATTTGGAACAATTGAGGGAGGTGTAACAATGGCCACCTTCCTCTTTGTCTGCAACTCTGTGAGCATAAGGAGCAATCAGTATTTAGAACAGGTACTCAATATTTGAAGAACAAGGTTCTTTTTGCCTACCCTGGCACCCACAAACTGTGTGCAAGCTGCTCCCGGATTTTTGGACAGCTGCTTGTAATGGAGGCGGAGGTAGGGCATGGATAGCTGCTATTGTGGTAAGAGTTAAAACTGACTGGAACTAGATGTAACTTACCATGTAAGCCTTCCTCTGGTGGTTGCAATCTTTCAATAGACTCCAGAGTTTCAAAATAGTCACATCAGTGCAATTGTTGTCTAGGTTGGGAGAGGGATTCCTGGTGCTTCTTCCGCTGCCATCTTCCAATAATTGTTTATTTGTCTATTTTTATGACAATACCATACTGCCTTTATTGCTGTAATATGACAAGAAGTCTTGAAACAAGAAATTATTAGTGCTTTTAAAGTTATTTTAAATATTCTCTGCCTTTTACATTTCCATATGAATTTTAGAATTAGCTTGTGACCTTCTTTGAACATGTTCATGGAATGTAGGTTGGAATTGTCTTAAAACTATAGATTAATTTATCAATAATTAGCATTATAAAAATAGCAAAATTTTCTAACATTAAAATGGTGCATATTTTTACTTCCTTAAAAGGTCTTTAGTTTCTCTCATGTATTGTAGTTTTTAGTATACACGTCTTGTACATATCTTGTTAGATTTATTCCCATGTATTTTACAGTTTCAATGCTATTATAAATGATATTTTTAAGATGGAAACTTCCCATTACATTTTGCTAATGCATAGAAAAATAACTGATTTTTGTATAATGGTCTTTCATTATGCAAACTTGATTAACTCACTTATTGGTTTTAGTAGTGTTCTTGTACATTGCATAAAATTTTTTACATAGACAATCAGGATGTCTGTGAACAAAGACAGAATTTTTTTTCCAATCTGGGTGCCATTTATTGATTGATTTTGGCATTTATTTATTTATTTGCCTTATTGTATTGGCTAGGACATTCAGGACAGTGTTAAATAGGACTTTCTTTTTCCTGATTTTAGGGGGAAAACATTCAGTATCTCAGGATTACGTCTGATATGAACTATGTTTTTTGTAGATTCCTTATATCAAGTTAGGAAGGATTTCAATCAGAAATAGATGTTGGATTTTATCAATGTTTCTTCTGCATTACATAAGATGATTATATGGTTTTCCTTTGCTTAGACTATAAATATGGTGAATTATGTTAATGGATTTTTAAATATTAAACCAAGCTTGCTTTCCTAGGAAAAAACCCCACTGGGACATACTGCATTTTTCTTTTAATGCATTATTGAATTTGATTTACTAAATTAATAAAAATAACTTAAATATCTATAATCATGAAAGATGTTGGTCTTTAGTATTCTTTTTGTGATGTTGTTCTCTGATTTGATACCAAAGTACTGCTGGTCCCATAGGAGTTGGCAAGCATTCCTTTCTCTTTAATCTTCTGGAAGAGTATTTGTAGAATTTATATTATTTCTTTCATAAATATTTTGTAGAATTTATTAATGAAGTCATTTGGGCCTAAAGGTTATTTTATAGGAAACATTTTTGCTATGAAAGAAATTTATTTAATGCATATAAGGCTATATGGTTTATTTGAACTTGCGTATTTTAAAAAATTTGTCCACTTCTTCTAAGTTGCTGAATTTATGACTATAAAGTAGTTCATAGTATTTCTTGATTTTCCTTTTAACCTATGCAAAATCTGTTGTGATTTTTCCCATTTCATTCCTGACACTGATAATATGTGTCTTTTTTTTTTTTTTGATGAGTTTAACTAGGGGTTTATCAATTTTTTTGATCTACTCAAAGAGCCAGTTTTTGGTGTTACTGAATTTCTCCATCATTGTTTCTTTTTCATCGATTTCTCTTCTGATATTTTTCTGCTTTTTAAAATTTTCTTTTCTATTTCCTTAAGGTAGAAGCTGAGAGTTTATTTCTGGTATCTTTCTTCTTTTCTAACATAGGCACTCTGTGTTATAATTTTCTTTCTAAGCACTGATTTAACTACATTCCATAATTTTAACATGTTTCATTTTCATTCATTTCAAAATACTTCCTAATTTTCTTTTTTTTTTCTTCCTTGAATTCTGAGGGTTACTTGAAAGTATGTTATTTGGTTTCAAATATTTGGATTTTCTCCCAGTTTCCATTTTTGCTCAGCCTCAAACCTAGAATTTAGTAAAACTACTTGATAGAAGGTGTTGTAGACTCATCTCTTTTCTGGTGTCCTGGAGCTTCTTTCTCAGTGTTTATAGCTTAAATTTAGAAGGGGAAGGATGAGCTGATTTCTACTTGTGGCCATTGTGGTGGAAATTCGTTTCTCCCACCAAGAACAGTTATTAATGTAATTAAATAATTAAAATTATTGATTATTAAGCTAAACAATTTCTAAATCATTAATAAGTTTATAATTATTACATAAAACAGATATTTAAAGGCATAAGAAAATAATTAAGAACTTAAAGATTCATGAAAGAATTAAGTTTTCATGGCAGAAAGACTTAAGGGTCCAAGATTACAGAGAAAATTTATAGCAGACATCATGGATGTTGCACCAATTTCATCAGCACACTCATCTCTAAGTTTTGAATATATCTTCGACTTTTTGCCTGCAAGCTTTGTCTTATGGAAAAATACATTTGTTTCATGTATGGGCACACTGGAAACTCTGAATATTCAACTCTCCCAAAGCAACTCTCATCTAGTAATGCTTAAGGTGTTAATATATAATTGACCTAATTTCTTTTCAGTTTGGTTGGCATGTCTCTAAGACTTAATCTATATTTTCCATAGTTCCTGATCATACTCTATCTATCTTCCAGGATAAAATTAAATTCTCCCATAAGAAAGATTAAAGTTCCAAAAGTCTACTCGTTTTTATTCCATTCTTTTTCCTCTTATTCTTCTAGAATTTTTCAAATAGCCATACATTTCAGGAAGGAAGACCAAATAACTGAAAGCCAAGAGAAGCAAAAATAGACAACAGAAACCTAAGTTTAAATGATCAATTTACTAGTATTATTATGCATTGGTAGAAAAAAGTAGCTTAACTGCTTACTTTATTTTAAAAAAAAAAGATGAAGAAGAAGAGAAGATTACAGAATGGAAATGTAGGACCAGAAAACGTTTTTAAATTAAACAAAAATCAAAAAATGGAAAAACAGAAGAGAGGCTAAGAGACTACAAGACATATGAAAAGGCCCAAAATATGTAAGTGAAATTCTTGATGGAGAAAAGAAAGAGAGAGAATGGGAAGGAGCAAGTTTTGAAGATGGAATGGTCAAGAATTTCCCAAAACTGATTAAAGACGTGAACCCAGAGATTTAAGAAGTTTAGTGACTTCCAGGAATTATTAATACAAAGAAAAGCACACCTAGACATATTATAATAAAATTACTGAAAGCTAAAAACAAGAGATCTTAAATGCATGCAGTTATAGAAGTAGTGAATGCTCATTTTCATGCACGTCCATGTGAAGAGACCACCAAACGGGCTTTGTGTGAGCAACATGGCTGTTTTTTTCACCTGGGTGCAGGCGGGCTGAGTCCAAAAAGAGAGTCAGCGAAGGGAGATAAGGGTGGGGCCATTTTACAGGATTTGGGTAGGTAAAGGAAAATTACAGTCAAAGGGGGTTTGTTCTCTGGCGGGCTGGAGTGGGGGTCGCAAGGTGCTCAGTGGGGGCGCTTTTTGAGCCAGGATGAGCCAGGAAAAGGACTTTCGCAAATTAATGTCATCACTTAAGGCAAGGACCGGCCATTTACACTTCTTTTGTGGTGGAATGTCATCAGTTAAGGTGGGGCAGGGCATATTCACTTCTTTTGCGATTCTTCAGTTACTTCAGGCCATCTGGGCGTATACGTGCAAGTCACAGGGGATGCAATGGCTTGGCTTGGGCTCAGGGGCCTGACACTCATTAACTTCAATGAAGCAAAAATATATCAACAATGTATATTGTTTGGAAAAATAAAGGGAGCCAGAAGACAAATAATCACATGTTTAGAGAGCTACAAAAATAACTGGCAACTTGGAAAATTACACTCAATGATAATATTCCTCAAAATGAAAGTGATGAAGATATTTCAAATTAACAAAAACTTATTGCTATGTGACACATATGAAAGCACACACTAAAGACAGCTCTTTAGGCAGGAGAAAAATAATCCCAGACTGAAATACAATGACAAAAGAAAGAATGAAGAGCAACAAGAAAGTTATTTATGTGAGTGTTGACAAAAAAACAAACTGTAAAATATTTAAAGAGGTTTATTCTAAGCTTCATATTTGAATAGTTTTGGCCCATGACACAGTCTTAGGAGATCCCAGGAATGTGTGCCCAAGGTGGTTTGGTTACAGCATGGTTTTATACATTTTAGGGAGACAGAAGTCATAGGCAAAGACACAAATCATGTAAAGTATACATGTAAAGTATAAATTGGTTGGGCCTGGAAAGGTGACACATCTCAAAATCAGGACTTCCAGGTCACAGATAGCTTCAGGGATTTTCTGGCTGGCCATTGGTTAAAAGAGTTAAGCTTTGCCTGAAGAGTTTAAGTCAGCATAAAGAAATGCATGAGTTAATGTAAGAAGGGTTTGGAAGCCAAAGTTCTTGTTATGTAGATGAAGCCTCTAAGTAACAGGCTTCAGAGAGAATAGATGGTAAATGTTTCTTATGGCACCTTAAAAGGTGTCAGGCTTTTAGTTAAATCTCTCTTGCTTCAGGAAAAGACCTGGAAAGGGAAGGGCATTCTCTATAGAATGCAAATTTCCTCCACAGGAGAAGGCTTTGGATGACCATTTCAAAATATGTCAAAGAAATATATTTTGGGGTAAAATGCTTTGATTTTCTTTAGAACCTACTATCTGTCATGTGATGTTATACCAGAGTCAGGTTGGAATTTAGTATCTCATTTCTACAAAGAGTCTGTTTTGAGGGTCTTATGATTGCTATTTTAATGTTAATGCTGGTCAGTTGTGCCTAAATTCTAAAGGAAAAATTATATAAGAAGGCATATTTGACCTCCCTTCCCATCATGGTCTGAAGTAGTTTTTTAGGTTTTATTTGAAATTCCATTGACAAAGATGAGAAGTGTATTCAGTCAATTGTGGGGCTTAGAATTTTATTTTTGGTTTACATGAGTAATTGTGAGTTAATACTGACTACTTAATGTGATATTAATAATAATGGCTTATGGTGTTGTGTGTGTGTGTGTGTGTGTGTGTGTTTGTATCTATGGTTGTTCTAGCATTAAAAGGGCAGAGTTGAGTATTTGTGACAGACCATATGGCCCTCAAAGATTAAAATATTTACTATCTGAGGCCAGGCGCGGTGGCTCATGCTTGTAATCCCAGCACTTTGGGAGGCCGAGGCGGGCAGATCACGAGGTCAGGAGATCGAGACCATGGTGAAACCCTGTCTCTACTAAAAATACAAAGAAATTAGCCAGGCGTGGTGGCGGGCGCCTGTAGTCCCAGCTACTCGGAGAGGCTGAGGCAGGAGAATGGCGTGAACCCGGGAGGCGGAGCTTGCAGTGAGCCAAGATTGCGCCACTGCACTCCAGCCTGGGCGACAGAGCGAGACTCCGTCTCAAAAAAAAAAAAAAAAAAAATTTACTATCTGGTAAATCACAGAAAATATTTGCTGATCCCTGTGGATATTCTTACTATTTACAAGGCTGATTAGTTGTGATGATTTAAAGCAAGTGCTATCAACTCATGATTTGAAAGCCAGCCATGCAATTTTGTCCATAGGTAGGGCCAGGTAAATTAACATATCAGTGTTTGAGGTCTAGGACTACGTACTGGAATTAGTGAAGTCTAATGGATGAGCTTTTAATAGAAACTAGGAGATTCTACTTAGTTGAAGGCTAACTGGCTTTGATAAATTAATTTTCTATCTAGAACTGCTTTGTCTGTAAAAAGAAATATAATAACAATATCTGCCTGTTTTAAAGCTTGCGTAATATAAAAAAGATAAATATAAACAATCTTAATTATAATAAAATTATTAGCGTTGACTTTGCATTGAAATAGAAATAGATATATGTGGCAAAATATGAATACAAATGATTAATCTCTACATGACTTCTAAATTGGTTCTTGTTTGATTTATTTCATCCATTTTAGTTGATCTTTTCTGCAATTGATCAGAATAATCATATAACTAATTTGACTTTTAACAAAGTCTCTTATATTGTCTTTAAGCCTCCATCAAACTATGCTCCTTCTTCTTTCATCTTCTTTTTTTTTTTAACTTTGATTTCGGCTGCTTTTTATTGAACACCTACTGTGTACCATGTATGGTATGAAGTACATATTATTATCATCCTCATTTTTTTTAGAGGAAAACACTGATATAAAATATTTTAAGTATTTTGTCCAAGTTTTCAAAACTCTTAAGTGGAAAACTGAAGTTTAAACTCAGGTCTTTCTGAATTTACAATGTACAGTATTGCTCTTCATTTTCTACCTCTCTTCTAGAATTTATTGCACTTTGTGTTTGAGACTCATGCCTTATCCCTCTACATGTTTTGCATGCCTACCCAGATCAATGCTTTACATAGGAGAAAGCCCATAATAAAAATAGTAAAAATTAGTTTGTATTAACAGATTTAAATGAATGAATACAATGGTTTTCTTGGGTTAAAAATTGGAAAGTTCCATGTTCAAATAGGTTTAGAAAATTTTAGTTTGAACAGATTTTCCTAAAGCAGAAACTTTTCAGAGGTTTTAAGAAGAAAGGTATAGCATTCACCGAAGATGTTTGAGTACAGAATTTTGGGTAAATATCTTCTTGGACTTTGGAAAAGTTAAAAATAATTTATTTTAAAAAGATTCAAAAATTGTTGATAAATTTATAGTGTTAAGCAGAAAATATTAAATTTTATTCAACAAGCAAACATTTCCATCAATTTAGGTATTGTCAGGAGAGCAGATCATAATTTGCCATTAAGTAATGATCTATAAAATCAATATTTCTACTAACTATGACCTTTAGACTTTTGGAACAAATTCCCCATTAATGCCTATGAACTACATTTTATACTGACATCAAAATAAATATATCATTAATGACATGCTGGAAGAAAAACAGAAATACCTAGACCAAGTTAACTTGTTACAATATGGGGAGGGAGGGGCACAAATCAGCAGCAACCACTGGTTTAGAAAAAATAATACTTTGAGAGAATTGTATTTTCCCCTATTCTCAAACTCTGGCCTAACCATATCTGGAATATAAAAACTCCAGTAATACAAACTTACGCCAATTACATTTCTGTTTAACTGGATGATGTGTATTAAAGTGTATTCAATTATTTTGAATACACTAAACTGTTAGTGCAGTAACAATAGATACATTCATTTTAAAGGGAAATAATCAGAATATTTTTGTTTGATTTTTCTGACAAATCAAATGGTGATTTTGGTATTTCATAAGAATAACTTCAGAACTTTGCTAAATTTTGAACTAAAAATGGCATGGGGCAAATAAGGAGTGGTGATATAGAAACTAAACTCTGTACAGCAGTAATAGTGTCCAGAAGGTCTGCATTAGAAGGTTCAAATTCCATTTACACATTCATTCAATCATTCCTTCATTTAACCAAACCTTCCTTGTCTACAAGGAAGACAACTACAGTGTCTGCATAGAATGCTGGACCTCAAGGTACCTCACCCTTCAGATGGCCTGTGATTTAAAATAAGGATGTATATGCTGTGGTGATCTCTAAGAAACTCAGTGATTTAGAGGGTGAGAGAACTCCCCAATATAACACTGATGCATGGTGGTATGTTTTATGGTAGAGGTAGGACAAAGTAAAAGGTAGAGGCTCAGGAAAGTTTTCCACTTAAAGCTTAAAGAATGAGTTAGAGTAAATGAGGCAGGAAACAGAGGAAGAAAGAGGAATAATAAAGATTTAAGAAGAAATTGCTAGGAGGAAAAGATGTGTAAAGGAGAAGAGGTTACAGAAATGGGTACACTTGAGGAACTCCATAGAAGGGGAAAAACAAGAGATGAAAAGCAATAAATAATTGAAAATTTTTTATTTAAATTTTTTTTTTTTTTACATACAACACATAAAGAAAAGTAAACACATTATAAGTGGGTAACATTATCAGCCTGGGTAACCATGGGAGTTGGGGGCATAGCTTAGTTTTGCATGTTTTTGAGCTTTATTTAAAAGTTTTGGCCAGGCGCGGCAGCTCACGCCTGTAATCCCAGCACTCTGGGAGGCCGAGGTGGGCGGATCACCTGAGGTCAGGAGCTTGAGACCAGCCTGACCAACATGGAGAAACCCCGTCTCTACTAAAAATACAAAAAAATTTAACCAGGTGTGGTGGCGCATGCCTGTAATCCCAGCTACTCAGGAGGCTGAGGCAGGAAAATTGCTTGAACTTGGGAGGTGGAGGTTGCAGTGAGCCGAGATCTCACCATTGCACTCTAGCCTGGGCAACAAGAGCAAAAAAACTCCGTCTCAGAAAAACAAAACAAAAAAAAGGTTTATATAGATAAACATTTTGCTTATATATAGTTAATTTGTTTGTTCTCATTGCTATGTAATATACAGTTGTGTGAATATGCCACAATGTTTTCATCAAGTCTATAGCTGGAAATTTACTTAGTTTCTAGTTTTTAGCTATTATGGGTACAGCTGTCATACACATTCTAGTATATACCCTTTGGTTGAACACGTGCAGTTCTGTTGGGCATACCTCTAGGAATGGATTTGCTGGATCATAGTCTATGTTTGATTGTAGAACTGCAGGAAAGTAACTGATATGGTTTGGATGTGTGTCCCCTCCATTCATGTTGAAAGATAATCCTGAAATTTAGAGTTAGGCCTGGTGGGAGTTACTGCATCATGAAAGAAGATCCCTCATAAATAGCTTAGCACCATCCACTTGTTGATGAGTGAATTCTTGCTCTGGTAGTTCACATGAGATCTGGTTGTTTAAAAGAGTGTGGCACCTCCCCACCACATTGCCATGTGACACACTGGCTCCTGCTTTACCTTCTGCCATGATTGTAAGCTCTCTGAGGCCCTCACCAGAAGCCAAACAGATGCCAGTGCCATGTTTCCTGCTCAGCCTGTAAAACCATGAACCTCTTTTATTTTTAAATTACCCATCCTCAAGTATATTTTTATAGCAATACAAAGGCAAGCTAACACAGAAAATTGGTACTGAGGAATAGGGTGTTGGTATAAAGATACCTGAAAATATGGAAGTGGCTTTGGAAGCAGGAAATGGGCAGGGGTTGGAAGAGTTTGGAGGGCTCGGAAGAAGACAGGAAGTCAAAGGAAGACTTGTTAAGTGGTTGTGACCAAAACACTGACAGAGATATGGACAGTGAAGTCCAGGCTGATGAGGTTTCAGACGGAAATAAGAAAGTTATTAGGAACTGGAGCAAAGGTCATTCTGGTTATGCTGTAGCAACAACAACAACAAAAAAAAATTGGCTGCATTGTGTCCATGCTTTAGGGAATTATGGAAATTTGAATTTAAGAGTGATAATTTAGGGTATCTGGCAGAAGAAACTTCTAAGCAGTAAAGCATTCAGGATGTGGCCTAGCTGGTTCTAATATCCTATAGACTATTTTCACATGCAGAGAAAATAAACGACTTAAAGCTGGAACTTATATTTAAAATAAAAGCAGAACATAAAATTTGAAAAATTTGCAGTCTGTCTCTGTGGTAAAGAATCCAAGCAGGTTGTGGAACAACCAGTTGCTAAAATGATTAGAATGATTAAAAGGGAGCCAAGTGTTAATATTTAAGACAATGGGAAAAAGACCTTAAAGCCATTTCAGAAATCTTTCAAGCAGCCCTTCCCATCACAAGCCCAGAGGCCTAAGAGAAAAGACTGGTTTCACAGGCCAGGAACAGGGTAACACATGCCTGCTCAGACTCGGGACACTGCCCTTTACATCCCCAGCCTCTCCAGCTCCAGCTGTGGCCCATAGGGCCCCAGAGACAGGTTTGGGATATCTCTTTGAAGATTGCAAGCTTCCATAAACCTTGGTGGCTTTCACGTAGTGTCAAGTTTGCTGGCACACAGAATACAAGAATAAAGGAGGCTTGGCAGTTTCCACCTAGATTCCAGAGAATATCTGGAGAAGCCTGGGTGCCCAAGCAGAAGCCTGCTGCAGGGGCAGAACCCCACAGAGAAACTCTACTAAGGCAATGTATTAGTCTGTTTTCACGCTGCTATGAAAAAATACCCAAGACTGGGTAATTTATAAAGGAAAGAGGTCTAATTGACTCACAGTTCTGCAGGGCTTGGGAGGCCTCAGGAAACCTAAAATCATGGGGGAAGAGGAAGCAAACACACCTTTCTTGATATGACAGCAGGAAGGAGAAGTTCAGAGCAAAGTGGGGGAAAAGCCCCTTATAAAACCATCAGATCTTGTTAGAACTCACTCACTATTAACGAGAACAGCATGGAGGTGACTGCCTCCATGATTCAATTACCTTCCACTGGGTCCCTCCCATGACATGTGGGGATTATGGGGACTATAATTCAAGGTGAGATTTGGGTGGGGATTCAGACAGACCATACCATTCCACCCCTAGCCCCTGCTAAATCTCATGTCCTCACATTGCAAAACGCCGTATGCCTTCCCAACAGTACCCCAAAGTTTTAACTTATTCCGGCATTAGCACAAATGTCCAAGTCCAATCATCTCATCTAAGACAAGGCAAGTCCCTTCCACCTACAAGCCTGTAAAGTCAAAAGCAAATCAATTACTTCCTAGATATAATGGGGATACAGGCATTGGGTAAATCTATCTGTTGCAAAGAGGAGAAGTTGGCCAAAACAAAGGGGCTACAGGCCCTATACAAGTCCGAAATCCAATAGGGCAGTTATTAAATCTTAAAGTTCCAAATAATCTCCTTTGACTTCATGTCTCGCATCCAGGTCAAGCTGATGCAAGATGTGGGCTCCCACAGCCTTGCACAGCTCTGATCCTGTGGCTTTGCAGGGTACAGCCCCTACTCCCAGCTGCTTTCACAGGCTGGCATTGAGTATCTGTGGCTTTTCCAGGTACACAGTGCAAGCTTTTGGTTGATCTATGATTCTGTGGTCTGGAGGATGGTGGCCCTCTTCTCACAGCTCCACCAGGTAGTGCCCCATTGGGTACTCTGTGTGGGGGTGCCAGCCCTACAATTCCCTTTTGCATTGCCCTAGCAGAGCTTCTCCGTGAGGGCTTTGCCCCTGAAATAAATTTCTGCCTGAACATCCAGGCATTTCTGTACATCCTGTGAAATCTAGGTGGAGGTTCCCAAACCTCAATTCTTGACTTCTGTGCACCTGCAGGTCCAACATCATGTGTAAGCCACCAAGGCTTGGGGCTTGCACCCTCTGAAGCAATGGCCTGAGCTTTACCTTGGCCCCTTTTAGCCATGGCTGGAGCTGAAGCAGCTGGGATGCAGGGCACCATGTGCTAAGGCTGCATAGAGACCTGGAGGCCCAGCCCAGGAAACCATTTATCTCTCCTTGGTCTCCAGGACTGTGATGGGAGGGGCTGCCTTCAAGGTCTCTTACATATCCTGGAGACATTTTCCCCATTGTCTTGAGGACTAACATTTGGCTCCATGTTACTTATGTAAATTTCTGCAGCTGGCTTGAATTTTTCCCTAGAATTTTTTTTTTCACACTGCATCGTCAGGCTGCAAATTTCTCAAACTTTTTTTGCTCTGCTTCCTCTTGAATGCTTTGCCACTTAGAAATTTCTTCTGCCAGATACCCTAAATCATCTCTCTCAAGTTCAAAGTTCCACAGATCTCTAGGGCAGGGGCAAAATATTACCAGTCTCTTTGCATAGCAAAACGGACCTTTAATCCAGTTCTCAAGAAGTTCCTCATCTCCATCTGGTACCACCTTAGCCTGAACTTTATTGTCCATATCACTGTCCGCATTTTGGTCAAAACCATTTAACAACTCTCTAGGAAGTTCTAAACTTTCCCATTTTTTCCTATCTTCTTCTGAGCCCTCCAAACTGTTCCAACTTCTGCCTGTTACCCAGCTCCAAAATTTCTTCCATATTTTAAGGTATCCTCATAGTAATGCCCCAGTCCCAGTACCAATTTACTGTATTAGTCCATTTTTATTCTTCGTAATCATTCTGCTACAAAGAAATACTTGAGACTGGGTAATTTATAAAGGAAATATGTTTAATTGACTCAGTTCTGCAGGGCTGGGGAGGCCTCAGGAAACTTACAATCATGATGGAAGGGGAAGCAAACATGTCCTCCTTTACATGGCAGCAGCAAGGACAAGTGCAGATCGAAGGGCCAGGGGATAGGCCCCTTAGAAAAGTATCAGATCTTGTGAGAACTCACTCACTATCATGAGAACAGCATGGAGGAAACCACCCCATGATTCAGTTACCTCCCACTGGTCCCTCCCACAAAACATGGGGATTGTGGGAATTACAATTCAAGATGAGATTTGGGTGGCGACACAGCCAAACCATATCAGGCAGTGTGGAAGCAAAATGTGGGGTTGGTGCCTCTATATAGTCTCCACTGAGACACTGCCTAGTGGAACTGTGAAAACAGGGCCACCATTCTCCAGACCCCAGAATGTTAGATCCACTGGCAGCTTGCAGTCTGCACTGAGAAAAGCCACAGGCACTCAGCTCTAACCCATAAGAATAGCTAAAGGGCTGCACCCTGAAAAGTCATCATGGTGGAGCTGCCCAAGGCCTCGAGAACCCACCTCTTACACTAGATATGGCACATGGAGTCAAGGATTATTTTGGAGGTTTAAAATTTGGTTCCTGCCCTGCTGAGTCAGACTTGTTTGGGGCCTTTAGCTTCTTTCTCTTGACTGATTTCTCCTTTTGGAATAGGAATGTTTACCCAATGTCTTTACCACCATTTTATCTTGGAAGTTAAATACATTCTTTTAAAAAATATATTATTTTCAGGCTCATAGGTGGAAGGAACTTGACTTATGTCTCAAATAAGACTTTGGACTTGGGGTTGGAATCAGTTAAGACTTTGGGAGGCTATTGAGAAGGGGTGATTGTAGTTTTCAGTGTGAGAAGGACATGGGTTTTGGGCTACCAGGGACAGAATGATATGGTTTGGTTGTGTGTCCCATCCAAATCTCATGTTAAAATCTATTTCCCAATGTTGGAGCTGGGGCCTGGTAGGAGTTATTGGATCATGGATGTGAACCCTTCATGAATAACTTAGTGCCATCCCCTTGGTAATGAGTGTGTTCTCACTCTGAAAGTTCACATGGGATCTGTTTTTATAAGAGTGTGGCGCCTCCCCTATTATCTCTCTTGCTTTCCCTTTCCCCATGTGATACACCAGCTCCTGCATGTCCTTCTGTCACAGATTGTAAGCTCTCTGAGGCTCTCATCAGAAGGTGAGCAGATGCCCATGCCATGCTTCCTGTATAGCCTCCAGAACCAGCCATTAAACCTCTTTTCTTTATAAATTACCCAGCCTCCAGTATTTCTTTATAGTAACGCAAAAACAATGAACATAGAAACCAATTATATTAGCTTTTTAAAATGATACTTTTCACAATGAAAAGAATGGGTTAAAGAATAGTGAGAGTAATCTTAGTGAGAATTGATAAGGGTTTGAACCAATCCATGTCAGTGAGATAGGAACTACAACATGAATTTGAGAGCTATTTAGGAGGAAAATACTTGGACTTGATGGCTTAATTAGACATGAAGTGAGGTCAGGATGACTTCCAGGTGTTTAGCTAAGTGGTTATTGGTGCCATTCATAGAGATAGAGGCTTTGGAATCTCATTAAATGAGCATAAATATGCTTCAAGGATGGTGTTATTTATCTTGGAGATGAGGAAATAGAGACTGACAAAAATAATGGCTAATAAGTGGCTTATTTCCTCCGAGATGTTTTACCAATTCCTTACATAGTGAGAATAATTTTCAGATTCATTTATCAATTGTCATGCATTATAGTAATTATATTCATTGTTACAGAGGGCTATCATTTATAAGTTATATGGACTTA
Organism: Symphalangus syndactylus; assembly: GCF_028878055.3. Lineage (NCBI taxonomy): Eukaryota > Metazoa > Chordata > Mammalia > Primates > Hylobatidae > Symphalangus > Symphalangus syndactylus. The sequence goes on along the minus strand of NC_072443.2, from coordinate 34,528,056 downwards.
GGCTAGTTATGTAAGGTCTGAGAGACAGTCTCTTCACATGTAACACAAAGATTGTAATATTCATCTTTCATAATTCAATAAGATAAGATATATAAAGCATCTATTAGTACCTGAAACATAGTAATTTCAAATGATAGACATTTATGTAACATTTAATTATTATATATTAATGCTTCTAACACTTATCTTCTCAAATAAAGAAGTCATCTTTCTGTTGTCCCCTCCTCAACAATGTACCCTAAAAACTGAGCATTTGAGTGTTAAGTAAAAACTGACATCATATTTAGCAGCTTTAAACAAGACTCAACCATTTCTACAAATGTAGCCTCTTATATAAAATAAGAATACATGCACTGATGTCCAATTCAATTCTGTGTTTTGCCATTTCTATTCAATTTTAATGATTTCATCAGTTAGTTTTGTATTATCCCATTTGTGTGCTGTCATCAGTTTGTATCCTCTATCTAATTTTATTGTTATTTTCAAATTATATAAGATCCTGTGTACTTAATATGTTAATACATATTAATACTAACAAATTATTTTTATTTACCATTTTTCAATATGCTGCCATATTGTGATAAAGAGACAGCTTTTTATTTAACCAAGCTTATGTTCATAATAGGCACTTTCATATTACAAATAACTTTTCATAGTTTTTCTCAGTTTTGTTTAAAATAGATGAATTAGTTTGTGTTTTTTTTCCAATGGAAATGGGACTAACACAGTTCTATGATGTATAATTTGCAAAGAACAGTGCTGTAAAACTGAAATGTAGATTGATCTCATGTCTTGGGAAGAACGCTAATAGAACTAATGAATGTTGCTTCATGAACTAATGAATTAAGGTTACAGAGTTGCTCTATACCTAGAGGAAGAAGGATTATTTAGGTTACAAAGTTCACAACGAAAAAAAACAACTGAGTGCCTACTTTCTCTGAATCAGGGCAGATTAGATGTACTGAATGAGAATGAATCTTCCACTAATTCATGAAATTTTGCTTCTTCACCCATAACCAGTAGCAAAATTTGGCATGGTTATTGTTGAGATTCTGCCCCGGGGCATTGATTCAGGAAGTCTGCAGGTTTTCTGAAAGGTTTACAAAGTTTCCATCAAGTTTACCGAACTTCATTGAATCTATGCACCCTGTCTAGCTTTTCCCAAACAGTTCTTGGTTCCTCATCTTCATGGCCTAAGGATACACCAGCTTCTGCTGCCCACATTAACTTTATAACAATCTATTTCCACAGAAAGTCTAGCCAGAGGGATTAACAAGGAGAGACAATATTTATTCAATTTCTTTCAAGTCTGCTGCCTAATTTCTTGCCAACTGGATGGTTTTGGATGTTTGGCATGTGGGTTAATGTGAAGGGACAAAGCAGGAATCCCAATCCAGTCATGTATTTATAATTCCTGAGAAAAGGGTTTCCTGACCCTAGTTGCAGAGAACTCCCTAAAGAGTTTTAAAATATTATTGCTGGCAAGACCCCACCAGCCAATTAAGTCAGAATCTGTGAGGGTGTATTCTGGGCACTGAGAATTCTTCAGTTCTCAAGATGATTCTAATTTGCAGCCAAGGTTGAGAATAATGGCTTTAGTTATTTAAGATGATTTTAGAGACTCTGCAAGGCCCCTTAGAGATCATCTGATCCAATATGTGTAACAGATTAAAGTAGCTTTGGTTAACATGGAGAAGGGGGTTTCTGATTTTTGTCCTTGTACATGAATCAAGGGGAGGACTATTCTGATTATTGAGTGAAAGTGATTTAATTCCACATGTGTTATTACCAAAGTGAGACTATAAATCACAAAATGTAGTGATCTGTCTAAAGTTACACAGCCTGTAAAAGACCAGTCATGCCTCCTGACTTCAGTTCCAGTGTTTCATTTTTACATATTGCTTTGGCCACGTTAAAATTAATCAAGTGGTACTTATCACTTAAAATAGCTTCTAACATTATAACTATGAGGAATTTGAAAGCATCAAGTTCAAACCGTTTGTAAACCAGCACTATTTTCATTGCATGTTTTTCACACATAATATTTGATATTTCTTTTCTACCTTTGTTACAAGATCTGGGACTCTAGATTTTAACTAAGTTGAATGGCATGTTGTAACATCTAATCTAATGGAGATTTCCACCACCTTGTTTTTACAGGCTTAATGTAGAAATTTCTTTTTTTTTTTTTTTTGAGACGGAGTCTCGCTCTGTCGCCCAGGCTGGAGTGCAGTGACGCAATCTCGGCTCACTGCAAGCTCCGCCTCCCGGGTTCACGCCATTCTCCTGCCTCAGCCTCTCCGAGTAGCTGGGACTATAGGCGCCCGCCACCACGCCCGGCTAATTTTTTGTATTTTTAGTAGAGACGGGGTTTCACCGTGTTAGCCAAGATGGTCTCGATCTCCTGACCTCGTGATCCGCCCGCCTCAGCCTCCCAAAGTGCTGGGATTACAAGCGTGAGCCACCGCGCCCGGCCTGAAATTTCTTAAAAGATCATATGTACCCATGAATGTTCTTTTTCCAGCAAGATGGAAGAAGCCAAAGACTCTCTGGTCATTGCAGAAGGAAGAATGAGAGCCCAAGCCTGAGGAAAATAAAATGAGATGATGGGGCTGAATATGAATTAAGGCAGCTGCCAGTGGTTCTGTAATGAGCAAACTGATTATTTTTTTATGTAGCCTCTATTCACATTTTTATGTTTGATTTTGTCCTTTGATTGTAATGACAGGTTGTGGTTACACATTATTAAAGATGAATACTAAAGAAGCGACTAAATAAAAAGGCAAGAAATTGAGGATGACTGGTGTCATTCCAGCAGGGAAGCAGATGAGGAAAGGCAGAAGATAAAGTCTTTTTTATGTCTCCGCTACTGTGTGCTCCTCACCTACACATGTTGGAATAAACTTAGAATATTTCCTTTATTCAATGCTATTGTCGTGCTATTTTTCCAATGATCAGAATCTGTGGATGGTGAAGGGAATGTTCAACTCTGCAATCCTTCCAACAAGTAAAGCCAGTAATTTCGCTTATTAGCATATATATCCTAGGGAAATTTTCCCCATTGCAAGAAGAAACAGTATGAGTATGTTTGCTATAGTTTAAATGTCCTCTCCCAAACTCAAGCTATTGGAATATTCATTTGTAGATAATACGTATTATCTTGGCGTGTTGTAGCACTTGTTACTTCATTTCTGAAGTTCTTCTCAAACCCTTTATTTCTTTCCAGAAACACAGCCACCACTGAATCTCTTAGGAGAAGAAGCTAATCAGTTTTTATGACTTGGAAATACTGTATGTATCAGGGCTGATTTTGGGGAAACCTTTAGAAATATTCAGGAATTGGTGATTTGAGCCTAAACTTTAGACATGGATACATTATTTAAGGCTTTTTAACTGATTTGCTCTCAAATTTGGGGCATGTTCTTGTCTTTGGGATGCCTATATTTTGCATATACTAAGGAGAAACATTTGCCAGTGGACATCAAGAATCACATATCAGAATGTTTGTATCAGTGGTGTTTGTAATAGCAAGAATGGAGAACAATTCAACAGTCCTTTGAAATAATGATTAAACTGAGATAAATGTAAACACTGGCATACTATACAGCAGTGACAATGAATAAACTAAAGCTAATCACATTCATCTTGGTAAAAAAAAGTCCTGTAATGCAAAGTGCTGATGAGTTAGTATCACTAGTGGAAATATAAATTTATGTGACCACGTTGGAAAATAATTTATGATTATCAGGTTTGTTGAAAATACAATAAATATTTGTGGAGTGTTTGCTCTGTATTAGTTATTTTCCTAAATGTGCAAATGCAAAATCACTTTATCCTAATAATTGTGAGGTAAATCCTACCATTTTCATTGTTTATATATGAGGAAACTGACAAAGAGAGGTTGGGTAACTCGGCCAAAATCAAAAAACCTATTCATGGTACAAATAGCATTGAACCCAAGCAGTCTGGCTTCAGAGTTTGTCCCTTTGTAAGGGACCATTATATTATGCTGTCCCTTCCAACAAGTAAAGCCAGTAATTTCACTGATTGACATATATCATAGAGAAATTTTCCCCATGGCAAAAAGAAACAGTATGAATATGTTTGCTGTAGGTTAAATGTCCTCTCCCAAACTCATGTTGAAATTTAATTATCATTGTGATGGTATTAAGAGGTGGAATCATTAAGAGGTGATTAGATCATGAGGGCTTTGCCTTCATGAATGGGTTAGTGTTGTTATCATTGAAGTGGGTTTATAATCATGACAGTGGGTTACTATAAAATTGAGTTCAGGGCTGGGCGTGGTGGCTCACGCCTGTAATCCCAGCACACTGGGAGGCCAAGGTGGGTTTATTGCCTGAGGTCAGGAGTTCGAGACCAGCCTGACCAACATAGAAAAACCTGTCTTTACTAAAATTACAAAATTAGCTGGGCGTCGTGGTGCATGTCTGTAATCTTAGCTACTTGGGAGGCTAAGGCAGGAGTTGAACCTGGGAGTTGTAGTGAGCTGAGATCGCGCCATTGCACTCCAGACTGGGCAGCAAGAGCGAAACTCCATCTCATCGAGTTCATCCCTCTGTCTCTCACTCTTGCCCTCACTTGCCCTTTTACCTTCTGCCATGGGATAATGAGGTATGATGGCCTTTGCCAGATACCTACACCTTGATATTGAAACTTGCAGCCTCCAAGACAGTGAGAAATAAATTTATTTTCTTGCTACAATATCCAGTCTGTAATATTCTATTATAGCAGCTCAAAATGCATTAAGACAATCTTCATAGCAATTATGCTGTTAGTGAAAAAATAAAAAAGAAATGACTTAAAAATCCATTATATCATAATGGATAAATAATCAAGATATAGTCATATAGAATAATATTATACAACAGTGAAAATGAACTGACTCTACCATGCAAATTCACACCAAAATAATCTTTTAAGTGATAAAAGCAAGGGACAGAGGTCATGTATCATATATAAATATATATGTCTAAATATATGTAAAACTAATAATATGTACTTACATGTGAGTTAAGACTATAAAATTTACTCATCACAATACCACAAAAAAGGACAATAGCCATTACAAAAGTTGTACTTCACTTTAATTTTTTAAAATGCAAAATGAAATACACTGAGTGACGTGATTTTTTTTCCTTATTGAATTGAGGAAAATCTTGCATGTTTGCAAAGTACAACTTTTCATGAGACAGTTTAAAAGTATATATAAAGTCTTTTTCATAGATTTTTAAAAGACAATTTTTTGTAAAAATTTTGTGCAAGAAAATAATCAGAGATGGGCCAAAACTTCTGTGAAATTACAGTCTTATCACAATAAAAACTTGAAAATAAAGTTTTCCTCTTATAACAAAATATCACAATCTGAGTGGCTTAAAAATACAAATTAATTTTCTCACAGTTCTGTAGGCTGGAAGTCTAAGATGAAGGCGTCAGCAGGCCTGCTTTCTACTGAGGCCTTTTTCCTCATCTTTCAGATGGCTGCTGTCTTGCAGTGTTCTCACATGGTTAGCCCTGTGTGTTATCTCTGTCCTAATCTCTTCTTATAAGAATATCAGTCATATTGGATTCAAGACTCATCCTACCAATCTCATTTTAACTTAAGTATTTCTTTAAAAGCTCTACCCCCAAACACTGTCACATTCTATGGTATTAGGGGTTAGGGCTTCAACCTAAAAATTTTGGGGAGTGTCCCCCTCAGTTCATAACATTAAGCAAATATTAAATGATCCAAAATAAACTGATATAAAATAATCTAATATAATACAGTTAATAAAAAATAGAAGCTTCTTCAATGACATTAAACAATGCACATAATATGTTCTGAAAGAATTTAGAAAACATAAATATGTATTTCAACTTTGTTAAACAAAACCTATATAGGAAAAAAAGATTAATATTAGTCATGTCTAAGTGACAGATTTGACTGCCCATTCAAATGGTAGTATTTTAATCTTTTTTCTTATGTATATACTAGGTTATCTAGGATGAATATTATTTTTATAATAAGAGTTTTTAATTTACTACATGGAGAAGATAACACATCAAGAACAAGCATTAATATATTAAGAGCAACATGGTTAAGTTTATTCATGCATTAATTCAGCTAGGATTTACTGATTGCTTACTCTATGCCTGGCATTGGGGATGGGTGGGAGGATTAGGAGGAAAAGTTCTCATTCCTTTTTATGTAAATGTTTATGCATTTACATATCTGTGACTTAAGTTTGTTAATTTGTGACTAAGAATGCAACTCAAACTTTGTGATTTTAAAATAATGTTCCCAGGGCAAATTCTATCATACACCTAAAATACAGGAGATAGCCATATAGGAGGACACAAAAAAGAGAAAATGAGGCACGTGACAATTTTCTTTAAATATCTGAAAGGGTAGAAATATAGAAGAGTGAGTGACTAGAAGGCTAATTTTTTAAAATAAAATTAAGAATAAATGGATAGATATGTCAAGAATTTGATTACAAATATGGAAAAAAAATTTTAACAAAATAATATTGTAAAAGTATCAAAGTACCTGGGAGGTAGTGGCCTTACTGTAATGAAAGTACTAAAGCTTAGTCTACATCATCACTGTCTAATAGAACGTTCTGTGATGGTGGAAGTAATTTATTTCTGTGCTGTGCAATATAGACTCTGATAACCACGTGTAGCTTATGAGCACTTGAAATGTGGCTAGTACAACTGAAGAAGTGAAGTTTAATTTTACCCAATTTTTATTAATTTAAATTTAAATGATGGTTTTCATATTGTACAATGCAGGTCTAGCAGACTTCTTGGGAAGAGTGGAACAGATTTGAGTGGTCAATGAATAACACTGCTGGAGTATATGACTTTTTAAAGTCTCTTCTAGCTTAAGATTGTATGATTCTGCCGGGAGCGGTGGCTCACGCTTGTAATCCCAGCACTTTGGGAGGCCGAGGCGGGCGGATCACGAGGTCAGGAGATCGAGACCACGGTGAAACCCCGTCTATACTAAAAAAATACAAAAAATTAGCCGGGCGTGGTGGCGGGTGCTTGTAGTCCCAGCTCCTCGGAGAGCCTGAGGCAGGAGAATGGCGTGAACCCGGGAGGCGGAGCTTGCAGTGAGCCGAGACTGCGCCACTGCACTCCAGCCTGGGCGACAGAGTGAGACTCCATCTCAAAAAAAAAAAAAAAAAAAAAAAAGATTGTATGATTCTTTAAATTTGAGGTTATGAGATCATATTTCCTCTATGAGGAATAAGGGACAGGCATCTAGGAGGAAAAGACTGATGAATATGCTTTGGATTGTCTCAGGTACTTTAAAGACATGTTTGCCAAATTTGAAGGAGTGGTAGAGAACAGATATTCAACAAAATATGAATAATCCGAGGCTATGGAATATTCACATTGTTCTATTTCAGCTAAAGGTAACAGAGAACAAACATGTTTGAAATACAATATCAGTGTAACTACAGTTATAGATCACTTAGAAAAATCCTAAATTTATAAATTAGAACAATGAGACCTAGAAAGTTTGAGAAACAGGACTCTTGTCTGCTAGGCTCACATATAAACTTTTAGGCATCTCCTGAATTTAAGAGTAGCATCTAAACAATGCCAAGTTAAAAAATAAGGTAGTGTGGGCACTGTAGCACTGGTCTGCTCAGTCCAGTCTGCATTCCACCTTGCCTTCTGTAAATGATGAACACACCAAGGGTATTGACACTATAGACATGTCCAGGAATGCCAAAGACCTAAAGTTCATTAGATGCATGTACATATTAAAGACAAAGCTTGAAACCCCAATTGAGTTTAAAGAAATTGTACTTAATATGTGACTTGTGAAAGAATGAGCAACATTTGATGGTTTCTAGAAAACACTCATAAGGTTGAGTAAACAGTGACCGATACCTTATGACAAATATGTTGTCTATAATAAGCAAGACTTTGAAGAAAGGACTGCAACTTCAAAACGAGTTTCCTGGTTTACAACAAGCATTAATGTCAGGAAAGTCAATTAAGAGGTGACCTCCAATAGCACGCCTTTGTCATTCAGGTTTAGGCAACATTCTTTGTCAGCCTCAATGTACGTAACACTAACTGTTGACCTTTTGCATTGCATTGAAAGGTCATTAGGATAAGTTAAGCCTCCTAAGTGTTCACTACTTTTGAAGCCGTGGCCCACAACATTCCATTAAAGGCGTTATCAAAGGGTGGCGAGAAGAAAAAGGAAAATGTCATTATGAACTTTTTAATCTATAAACTACATTAAGCAGTTCAAATCGTCATATGTAATTCAGTTGTATAATTAGAAATACGTTCCTTTCAACTTAATCCAAATGCCACATCTCATTGTGATACTAACAGTATGTTGTCTTCACCAATGTATGGCTGTGTTTATTTCTATACTTAAATGTTTAGAAGCAAAATTTCCTGTTTCTCTAAGCTCTAAGTTTCCTTTTTTAGTAACTCTTCCATATCAAAGACATCTCACAGAACCTCTCAAACTGAACTGCTGTGGCAAAAAAAAAGTAGTAGGATTCATAAAGTGGTTTGAAAAAACACTGGCATGTATGTGAGAAAAATTCATTTTAATCCTGGGGTGTGTTTTGGAACCATGTACAGGAACCGTTGAAGAATAGATATTTTATGTATGTAAAGTTGTTTCTAAGTAGACTTTGTTATAGCAGCCAAGATTGTCTAAGTCACTGTCTGTCAGAAAGGTGAAAGACCTATACAAAGAGAATCATAAAACACTGCTTAAAGGAATAATAGGTGACACAAACAAGTGGAAAAACGTTCTGTGCTCAAAGATTGAAGAATCAGTATTGTTAAAATGACCATACTGCCCGAAGCAATCTACAAATTCAACCATATTCCTATCAAGCTATCAATAGCATTTTTCACAGAACTAGAAAACACTATTCTAAATTAATATGGAGCCAAAAAAGAGCCCACATAGCCAAAGCAGTCCTAAGCAAAAAGAACAAAGCCAGAAGCCTCACATGACACAACTTCAAACTATACTATAAGGCTGCAGTAAACAAAACACATGGTTTTGGCACAAAAACAGACACGTAGACCAATGGAACAGAGTAGAGAACTCAGAAATGAAGCTGCACACCTACATCCATCTGATCGTTGTCCCAGCTGCTCAGGAGGCTGAGATGGGAAGATCACTTGAACCTGGGAGGTCGAGGTTGAGGTGAGCCAAGATCGTGTCAGTGCACTACAGCCTGGACACCAGACCAAAACCAAATAACCCCATTAAAAAATCAGCAAAAGACATGAACAGATACTTCTCAAAAGAAGCCAACAAACTTGAAAAAATGTTCAATGAGTACTAATCATGAGAGAAATGTGAATCAAAACCCAATGGGATATCACATCAATAAAAATGACCATTATTAGAAAGTTAAAACAACAGATGCTGGCACAACTGTGGAGAAAAGGGAACACTTATACACTGTTGGTAGGAATGTTAATTAGTTCAGTCACTGTATAAAGCAGTTTGGGGATTTCTCAAGGAAATTAAAACAGAACTACCATGCAATCCAGTAATCCCATTTAATGTGTATATATCCAAATGAAAATAAATTATTCTACCAAAAAGACACATACACTAATATCTTCATTGCAAGACTATTCACAATAGCAAAGACATGGAATCAACCCAGGTACCTATCAATGATGAATTAGATAGAGATTAGATTACATAAGGAAAATGCAGTACATATACACTATGGAATACTATGCAGCCACACAAAAGAATGAAATCATATTCTTTGCGTGTATGCAGCTATAGGCCATTATCCTAAGAAAATGAATGCAGGAACAGAAAACCAAACAACACGTTCTTGCAAGTGAGAGCTAAACATTGAGTACTTATGGATGAAAAGATGGCAACAGTAGACACTGGGGACTGCTGGAGGAGTGGAGGGGAGACGGGTTGAAAAACTATTGAGTACTGTGCTCAATTTTTGAGTGACAAGTTCAATTATATCCCAAACCTCAGCATCACACTAAGTACTCATGTAAAAACCCGCACATGTACCCCCGACTCTAAAATAAACGTTGACATTATTGAAAAATAAAAAAATAAGACTGGGATCATGCCTGTAATCTCAGCACTTTGGGAGGCTGAGTGAGTGGATCTCTTGGATCCATGAATTTAAGACAAGCCTGGGCAACATGGTGAAATCCCATCTCTATAAAAAAATTCAAACAAAACAAAAAAGCAACACATGGTGGCACACGCCCTGCAGTTGCAGCTACTCGGAAAGCTGAGGTGGGAGGATCACTTGATCCCAGGAGGTAAAAGCTGCAGTGAGCTGAGATTGCACCACTCCACTCCAGCCTGGGTAGACAGGGAGAGACACTGTCTCACACACACAAAAATAATAAAATAAATAATTTTTTTTAAAAAGTGTTTTGCTACACACATCTAGCACTGTAAACAACATTTTGAACAAGAGGATTATTTAAAATCCTGGATAGGCAATAGCATCAAGAACAGTATTTGATTTTACAGGTGTGACATTCTTAAACTCCGTATTCCTAGGTTTACAAGATGCAGCTTCACAAGAATTATCTAAACCAAAGACTGTGGCTTGGCTTTTTTATAGAAACATAATTTTCCTGAAAGCTACTATGTTATGAATTATATAGAGTAATAAGTATAGGCCTTTGATAACATGTTATCTTATTTTGGGCTCTAATTTGTACAGTAGTGAATATAGTTCCAAAAAGTGTTCTCTCAGTGTGAAGATACATACCATATTCAACTGCATTACTGAGAAGGTATCCTTTTAAAATTTATTTTAAAACATTCCTACTGTTTACTAAAATAATGTAGTGAAGTGGTAGGAATATCCTATATAAGTTTGAAGACAAAATGTATTCCTTCTATATTTCTGAAATTTGCTAGATGTTAGGATTAGGTGGTTATAGAAGTTACAGAGATGGATTACTACAGAAATCGAGTGTTTTCTTGTTTGTCACTAAACGGATGCTGCTGCAGGCGGTTAGCTTGTTTCTTAGCTCACCAAAATGCTGGTGATTTTTGTACACATTCTATGGGCTGATTCACAGTTCTGACCCTGCTTTTTGAAAAGATGTAATTTCCAGCAGGTTTTTTGAGAAGGTCATACACATATTGTCTTGATGTCATGTGGAAAGCACTGGCTCATCACAAGAGCCCTGTGGCTTTTTTTTTTCTTTTTTTTTTTTTTTTTATTATACTTTAGGGTTTTAGGGTACATGTGCACAATGTGCAGGTTTGTTACATATGTATCCATGTGCCATGTTGATTTCCTGCACCCATTAACTCGTCATTTAGCATTAGGTGTATCTCCTAATGCTGTCCCTCCCCCCTCCCCCCACCCCACAACAGTCCCCGGAGCGTGATGTTCCCCTTCCTGTGTCCATGAGTTCTCATTGTTCAATTCCCACCTATGAGTGAGAACATGCGGTGTTTGGTTTTTTGTCCTTGCGATAGTTTACTGAGAATGATGTTTTCCAGTTTCATCCATGTCCCTACAAAGGACACGAACTCATCATTTTTTATGGCTGCATAGTATTCCATGGTGTATATGTGCCACATTTTCTTAATCCAGTCTATCGTTGTTGGACATTTGGGTTGGTTCCAACTCTTTGCTATTGTGAATAGTGCCGCAATAAACATACGTGTGCATGTGTCTTTATAGCAGCATGATTTATAGTCCTTTGGGTATATACCCAGGAATGGGATGGCTGGGTCAAATGGTATTTCTAGTTCTAGATCCCTGAGGAATCGCCACACTGACTTCCACAATGGTTGAACTAGTTTACAGTCCCACCAACAGTGTAAAAGTGTTCCTATTTCTCCACATCCTCTCCAGCACCTGTTGTTTCCTGATTTTTTAATGATGGCCATTCTAACTGGTGTGAGATGGTATCTCACTGTGGTTTTGATTTGCATTTCTCTGATGGCCAGTGATGAGGAGCATTTCTTCATGTGTTTTTTGGCTGCATAGATGTCAAAAATCACAAGCATTCTTGTACACCAATAACAGACAAACAGAGAGCCAAATCATGAGTGAACTCCCATTCACAATTGCTTCAAAGAGAATAAAATACCTAGGAATCCAACTTACAAGGGATGTGAAGGACCTCTTCAAGGAGAACTACAAACCACTGCTCAATGAAATAAAAGAGGATACAAACAAATGGAAGAACATTCCATGCTCATGGGTTGGAAGAATCAATATCGTGAAAATGGCCATACTGCCCAAGGTAATTTATAGATTCAATGCCATCCCCATCAAGCTACCAATGACTTTCTTCACAGAATTGGAAAAAACTACTTTAAAGTTCATATGGAACCAAAAAAGAGCCCGCATCGCCAAGTCAATCCTAAGCCAAAAGAACAAAGCTGGAGGCATCACGCTACCTGACTTTAAACTATACTACAAGGCTACAGTAACCAAAACAGCATGGTACTGGTACCACAACAGAGACATAGATCAATGGAACAGAACAGAGCCCTCAGAAATGATGCCGCATAGCTACAACTATCTGATCTTTGACAAACCTGACAGAAACAAGAAATGGGGAAAGGATTCCCTATTTAATAAATGGTGCTGGGAAAACTGGCTAGCCATATGTAGAAAGCTGCAACTGGATCCCTTCCTTACACCTTATACAAAAATTAATTCAAGATGGATTAAAGACTTATATGTTAGACCTAAAACCATTAAAATCCTACAAGAAAACCTAGGCAATACCATTCAGGACATAGGCGTGGGCAAGGACTTCATGTCTAAAACACCAAAAGCAATGGCAACAAAAGCCAAAATCGACAAATGGGATCTCATTAAACTAAAGCGCTTCTGCACAGCAAAAGAAACTATCATCAGAGTGAACAGGCAACCTACACAATGGGAGAAAATTTTTGCAACCTACTCATCTGACAAAGGGCTAATATCCAGAATCTACAATGAACTCAAACAAATTTACAAGAAAAAAACAACCCCATCAAAAAGTGGGCAAAGGACATGAACAGACACTTCTCAAAAGAAGACATTTATGCAGCCCTGTGGCTTTTAATGAGTTTTGCCATCAGAGAGGTATTTGAATATTGTTCAGTAGCCTTGTGTCTCATTATTATATTTTGCTTCAAATTTGAATTAAAGGAGAGATGCAAGCAAAATCCTGGCAAAGCAATTGATATTTACTTTGTGTATAAACCCTTGCAGCAGATCAAACTTGAAAAAGATCTCCTGTTTTCTAATAATATCTAATTGGACCCCTACAAATATCAAGCATAGGTCTCTTTAACTAGGCAATCCTAGCATAAATGGAGTGGTTACCAGCACTAAAGTGGTCTATTTAACCTGGGATGAGAGAGGAATTGCAGTCAGCAGGAGGGAGGGTATTTTCTGAGTCATATGCTCTTGCATAGAAGGAGAGACGGGAGGTGGTGTTAAAATTAATTTGCTACTCAGGCATTTTAAAAAATACACTTGCCTAGCCTCCAGGATTTAGAGGTGTCCGAAGCTGCTGGCAAGTAGGCTACCTGAGAAAGAATGTAAAACATGGTAGAAGAAAAATGAACAATATTTCTGTATCCAGTTCACTGTGACTTCTGTTTTTACTTTTTCTGGTACCCTTAAAATGATCGTGAAATAAAGGGGTGAGAAGATGCTCAATTACTGGAATGCTTGTAATGAAGACAACCATGGCTCAAGCATCTTCTTAGTCACACAATAATGAATACCTCCCTAATTTGATGTGCTTCAAGTAGCTCAGACTGTTGACAGTAGCGAATCTGGTGAAAGAGGAAATGACCTCTGCAGAGCCTATGGAGGGTACATAACAGACCCTCAGTAGAGGAATTCTCACTTTTACCTCCAGCAAGTTCTGCTGCTGCCACCGAAGAAATTTGAGGTTTTTCTCTTCTTCAGATAAGGTTATTATTACTACCACTAAAATGAAAGCAATAACTAGTACTACTGCTACTAAGAACAGTAGCTGCCATTTATTGAATAGGATCTATTAGGATCTGTCCTGAAATCCTTGTATGCTCTATTATTAGTCCCCATTATAACTCAGATATATTGCTCATCTCATATTGCAGGTAAGGAAACTGATTTAGAAAAGTTAAACACACACAGAAAGTAAATGGTGAACACAGGATCTGTACCTGTCGCTGTAGCCCCCAAATGCAAATTTAGTCATCATTTAGTTAATTAATATGCAAGAGGTGCTTACCAGTGTGAAGAGTTTCATTCTGTAAATCATGTACAGCAAGCCACATGTACAGAGCTCTTTCTCCTGTTCTCTCTGATCTGATCTCGTTTGCTCCTTGACAGGCCATCCCAGTCAGCCCTGCTTGGGGGTCACTAGTCATGGATTTATGTGACCACCTCAGTCCCACACTGGTGTTCTTCATTTTGCTCAATTCATTTTAGTCTCAATTTTTCAGTTTTCTTTTTATAGTTAAGAGCTTTGCTTCACCACTTCCTTCATAACACTAATCACATACCCACTCTTACTTCAGTCTCCTTTAGTGTCAATTTATTCTTTAAACATGTATTGAATTCTTACTATATGTTGAGGAAACTAATACTAGTGTTAATTGGTCTATGATCATAGAAAACTTGAAGGTTAATGAAACTTAGATACAGTTAAACAGCTAAATGCAGTTCAAGATGATGCATAGGATTATAGTGATAGGCAGAGAACAATACATTATAAAACTAGGGTGGAAAAATCAGAGGTATCTTCCTAAAGGAAATAGTAACTAAACTGAGTGTTGAACACCAAAAATAAGTTAGTCAAGTGAAGAAATGTTTCAAAAAGTAGAAATAGAATGTTTAAAGACAATGTTAAAAGAAAACTTCAATTAATTCCAAATGACTGGAACTTAAGACTGGGAAAGGTAGAGGCTTATGGGATTAGATTGAGGAAGTATTCAGAGATAAAATCGGGAAGGACCTTGAAGTTCACCACAAGAAGACTGCATTTTATCCAATGAACAGCCCCTGGGCAATTTTACATACTAATCGAGAAAGGGAGTGAGACAGGCTTGAACTAAGGCATACTGTAGTTCTGTTTACTGCAGAAAGGAAGTTCAAGAACAGCATCACAACTTGTCTGGGCAGTATTTCCTCACAGCTAATTTAGGCTTCTCTGTACCCCAAACTGGCCAAGAAAGTTAAAATGCTACATTTCTCTAATAATTAGACTTCTTCATACTGAAAATTTCCTTTGAAAAAAATAAGGATATTTTAATATGAAGCAGAAATTTAGTAGTTACTTTTTGCGTGTCTGTGTGCGTGTGTGCATGCTAATTTCTGTGAGACTTGGTCATAATCTTAATCATTCTTGAAAGCAGAGAGTGATGAGTCTGACCTCAGGGAAAAGCTAGGCTGTCTTTCCTGGCATCTTGATATTAGAATAGATTTTAAGATTCTGCCAAGTATACTGAAAGGAGAGTCCATCAACACTACATTTATTAAAGACCTACTATGCGCCCGCAATTTTCTCTATGCTATTAAATGTAAAAACAAAATTTAGTGTCTCTGTCTTCAAGTTGCTAAAATATAATTGGAGAGAGTAAAAAAACAATTCCCAACATTATTAGATAAGATTTTGTGGCAATACAATTTTTTAAAAACTTGGTAATGCAGGCTATGAAAGCAATGGGAGTTCAGAGAAGAAAGATGTCCAAGCAGGATATGCTTGACTAGTGGGTGCAATAGAAGCGGCCTTCCTTTAGCTGGAGGTCCTGGCTGAGTAGCAAGTATGGTTAGTTTACAAAAAGGGGATAAGATTGGATATTGAGAGTGGAAGGGGCCAGGGTTGAGGTACAGAGTATTAAAAATCTTTAATGCTAAGCAAGAAATGTAGGTCTTATTAGGTAAGTTGTGAACAGAATATAATGAAGGCTTTTTTTTTTCTTTTCTTTTTTAACTACTTTTGCAGTGGTGTATGAATTTGCAGCCACATGCCTACCTGGATTTGTGACTTTTGTGAAAACTCACTTCCTAGCCTGGCTTCCCCTATGAAAGCAGGGCCTGTGACACAGGCTTGCACGGAGGTAGTTTATTGTGAGAAATCATCCCGAGTCAGGAGAGAGTGAGGCTGGGATGAGGGAAATGAGGATGGAGGACAAGGCAATGCAAGGTTGAATAATACTAAGCTGTCCTTGCAGGGGCATCTGGGGCTGATTAGGCTGGGGCTTTCTGTGGAGTCATCTCACAAAACCTACCCAAGGAACAAAAGATTGGCACACTTATTCACAAGTGCTCCATGGGGTATTAACTTCCTCATTGTTTGCATTGCATTTGCATGACTGCTTGATGCTGAGTCAGAGATGCCCAAGAACAGAAGAGAAATTCTAGGTTGAGCTGAGAGTAGGTGCTGTATTTGTACGTTATCAAAGGTTGTGCATAGAAAGGGCTGGAGTTTAAGATGAGCTGAAAAGTCCTGACCAGAGGCAAGAACTATCAGATATACTCATCATCTCATTTTTAAGTAAAAATTTTAAATGATTACAAAATTTATACAAATTTATTATTACCAAAAGTATTATTTTAACAATTAGCCAACAAAACATTGCCTAGAAATCATTTGGACACATCTTTAATGAATAACTTAAACTGACTTATTAATATTCTCTTTCTAAAAGTCTAATATGGTGCCTGACATGAAGTAGGTGTTTAATAATGACATATGGAAAAATTGAGTGCATTATATCATGTAAACAAGTGCTTTCAAAATGGATTGAAAGGTATATTCTTCAGTACAACTGGGGTAGCAATGATGTCAGGGAGTGAACAAGAGGGCTTATTTAAGAACTAATTTATTTTATAAATATTTACAGATGGCACCAGGGAAAACAATAGCTTACCTTGAAACCAAATTATTTCAAAACCCATTTCAAATTGTAATTGATTAGTTTTTGAAATCATGTTTTTTTTTTTAAATTAAACCTCTCATCAGAGAGCTTTACAGTTTGTAGTAACCAATAATGACATAATGTGCAAATGTAAATGCAAAAAAATTAAAAAGCCCCAGAAGAGTGTTACAAATAATTAATAAAAGGATGACTTTGTAGTTTTAAAATATGCTAATAATGCTTACATGTCACATATATAGCATATAGTATCGTTTGTAAATATTCTGGTAAAGTGAGCTATTTCAAGACATGGAATCATATCTTTTCCATCCTCTTTTAAATGCTTTTTGTTCAATGAATACATCACTAAACAAAAATTTACAAAACATCTATGTGTCCACTCAAGAGTTTGAAGTAAGTGCCTGCTTCCATCTATCTACTTCCATCTCTACTTGTTTCTTTCCTTGCTTGAATGATAGTATTTACATACTAAGAAGTTCTTGGATGTCAAATTTTAGTATTAAAACATACATTTTTGAAGGAAAATGTCCTCATCGTGCTCTGGAGAATTCCCTTCCAGTTTTAGCATGGTACCCACAGATTCACCTCCTGGTGGTGATGCTTGTCAGCTACAAAGGCAGGTGTGGTTTGGGCAGGGAGTAGGCTCTGAGCCCTTCTTCCTGGACTTTAATGAATTATGAAGATCCAGTTGCCTTAGATTTTCTTTCAACTATGTAACCTTAAATCTGGGCAGTCACTTCAGAGGTGTTTTTGTTGGTTTTAATTCTGTAGTATCATGTGGACTTGCAAGCTCCCAAGATTTCCAGTGCCCATAAATATAAGCCATAGAAAATTTTTCATCCATGGTGCTTAATTTTAATTTCAAGTCATCTTAATCATCACAACAATAAGTGGTTTAATTTTAATGAAGTAATTCATGACAGACAAGACATCACCACAAGGAACCAGCTGAAAAGTGATTCCTTTTTCCCTCAGACTGTGTTTTTGTCAGGATTCTGGAGAAATTAGGAAAATAAAATCAGAGCTGGCCAATCGTTGCTTATGTAGCATTGTAAAACTCTTAGGCATCTTATCTAACATATTTATCTTAAACTTTGTATCCCAGTGCTTAATGAAAGTACATCTTTTCCAGAGCACTCTTATATTTTGGTATCAGAAATCTCATGTTTAAGAAACTTGCTGCTTGGAATATTAAAATTCAGTACCCAATTGTGAAGTGTGATATAGCAAATCATCTTTAAGTATAGATCTTTGTCTACCTTTATATAAAATAAGGCACAAAAATTGAATGGTGAAAAGTCAAATTATATATACTAAAGAGGACAATTATAAAATGTTAAAAATTCAAAAGGTTACCTTCTTCTTTAGTAAAATTTTCTCCATCTAAGGAGAGGTCATCACCACTTATCTATTTGCTCAAGTGGTTTGTATTGGTATCATCCTTTTTTTCATTCTTTTCCTTTACCACTAGTCCAGCAAATCTTGTAGATCTGTTTCCAAAATACAGCTCTTCACTTATTTATTTGCAGGGCTACCATCCTATTCCAAACATCTCTCATGTACACTGTGATAATATTCTCCTCCTACCCTTTCTTCCTGTGTCCATTTTGTCCCCCTTTATATACATAATTTACCCAGCTGCCAGAATAATCTTAAAACATAAAGGAGAAAACATCACTCTACATTTATATTATAGTCTAAATAAAATCCAAATGCTTTCACAAATCAAGTACTCTTTTCTTTCAGAGACCTGGGAACTTGAAACAAATTGTCCATCCTGAACTTTCTCTCCTCCTTTGATCATGGCTTAACTCTCTCTATTCTTTTCCTTTTCCTATCTTTCCTCTATAAATATTTCTGAAGTTTTTATATCGATTAGATGCTGTGCTAAGTAGTGCAGTCACTACAGTGGGTGTAGGGGCCAAAGGGGACACAAAACTTTTTTTTTTTCCCCTTCTGAGGTTTATTGAAAAATCAGCTCACAAAAGGAGATTAACTGAAAAAAAAAAAGCATAAATGTGTGAGAATGTATACATGGAGGAGAGCCACAGAATAATTCCCTCAACCTTCCCATGGGGTTCAGAAGCTTTTTTATCATCTTGAGGTTATAGAAAGAATAGGGGCTTGGACTATGACCAAATAGGTTCTGCTGGTAGACAGGTTATGGGAGTTGGGGAAAGATGAGGCCTGGCAAGCAAAGACAGCCTTGTTCTGTAGATGAAACCTCACAGGTAGCAGCCCTCAGAGAGAATAGATGGTAAATATTTCTTTTTATTTTATTTTATTTTTTTAATTATACACTATGTTCTGGGCCACATGTGCAGAACTTGCAGTTTTGTTACACAGGCATACATGCGCCATGGTGGTTTTTGCACCCATCAACCCGTCGCCTACATTAGGTATTTCTCCTAAAGCTATCCCTCCCCTAGTCCCCCACCCCCCACAGGCCCCGGTGTGTGATGTTCCCCTCCCTGTGTGCATGTATTCTGATTGTTCAACTCCCACTTAGGAGTGAGAACATGCGGTGTTTGGTTTTCTGATCTTGTGTTAGTTTGCTGAGAATGATGGTTTCCAGCATCATCCATGTCCCTGCAAAGGACATGAACTCATCCTTTTTTATGGCTGCATAGTATTCCATGGCGTATATGTGCCACATTTTCTTAATCCAGTCTATCATTGATGGACATTTGGGTTGGTTCCAAGTCTTTGCTATTGTGAATATTTCTTTCAGACTTTTAAAGGTGTCAGACTCTCTGTTAATTTTCCCTAGATTCAGGCAAGGGAAGGTCTCAGAGAAATCCTGGCTGCCTCAATGCTGATTTGTGCTAGAGATGCAAATCTCACCCACAAAAGACAGCTTTCCAGGTTACTGCTGTTTGCAGGCCCTCTGAACTGCAATCGCAAAATATGCCAAAGAAGTATATTTTGGTGTGAAATATTTTGATTTCCTTTCTTGGAATTTCTTTTACCTATGAGAGCACAATAAAAATTTTATCCATCATTGAAGCCTTATCTTCTACATCAACTGTGAATGAAAACTCTCTTGACCCTCTGAGCAAGGTGTAATCTCTCATATTCTTTTAAAAATACTGCCTACATATAATAAAATTCATACATTTTAAGGCTATGCTTATATTTTTTCTCAATTAATTACTTTGGACCTTTGTCAAAAATCAGTTTACTACATATGTGTGGTTTATTCCTGGTTTCTCCAATCTGTCACATTGATCAATTAATCCACTCTTATACCAAGACCATATTGCTTGATTATTTTTAGAATAAGCTTTTAAATTAGTTGATGTAAGTGCTCAACATTTGCTCTTATTTTCTAAAATTATTTTGAATAATCTTGGTCTTTTGCATTTTCATATGAAGTTTAAAATAAGCTTATAAGTTTCTTCACAAAGTCCAGTAGTGTTCTGATTGTGATTGCATTGTACCTACAATTTAATTTGAAGAAGATTGTCATGTTACCATTACAGAATCTTCCATTCATAAATATAGTACATATCTTTGTATATTAAGGTCTTCTTTAACTTCATTTTTTTTTGAAATTTTACACTTTCAACTTATGTTCTTGCACATTTTGGTCAAATTTAGCCCTAATTATTTTATATTTTCAGCTGCTATTGTAAATAATGTTGCTTTTTAAAAATTTTGCTTTCTAATCATTTTTACTATTATATAAAAATATAACTAATTTTGTATATTGATCTCGCATCCCAAAACAGTGTAACATTCACTTATTTATATTAGTAAAGTTTTTATGCATTTCTTAGCTTATTTCTACATATACAATCATGTCATGTGAAAATAAGAAAAGTTTTATAATTCCTTTATAATCCCTATATACTGTTTTTATTTCTTTTCCTTCCTTTAATGTGTTAGTTGAACATTCAGTAAAATATTAAATAGAAGTGTTGAGAATTAACCTTCTTTGTTTTAACCTTGAGTAGGAATCACTCATCTTTTCAGCTTTGAGGATAATGTTGTTGATAGTTCAGATTTTCTTAATCAGGTTGAGAAAGTTTTCTTTTATTCTCAGTTTTCTGAGAATTGTTATCAATGAAAAGGTTTAAATATTTTTCAAATAATTTTCTTGCATGCATTGAAGGGGTCATATGGTTTTATCCTTTATTTTATTAAAATGTTGAATTAAGTTGATTGATTTTTCACATATAAACCAACCTTAAATTCCAAGGATAAACTTCCACATAGTCATAATGTATTATTCTTTTTATATTTCATTGGATTTTATTTGCTAATATATTATTAGTTTTTGTGTCTATGTTCAGGAGGACTATTAGTCTGTCATTCTCATTTCCTGTTATATCTCAACAAAATAAGTTGAGAATTTTTCAGACCTCTATTTTCTGAAAGTGTAGAATTGGAATTGTTTCTTTCTTAAATGTTTGAAAAAAGAATAATCAATGGACCCTTATGAGCTGGAAGAAATATTTTAAAATAATGTGGAAGAGGAAGTGGATTAATTATGAATTCAATTTCTTTAATTTGTGTACATCAATATACATTTTCTATTTTTTCCTACATTAGTTTTGGTAGTTTATTTCTTTCAAGAAATGTGTTAATCTCATATAGATTGTCAAATGTATTGCCATAAAGTTGTTCATAATATTTTATTACTATCCTTTTGAACTCTTAAGTCTCTGTAATGATGTTACTTCTTTCGTTATTAATAATTTGTGCCTTAACTCTGCTTCTCTCCTTCCTTCCTTCCTTTCATCCTTCCTTCTTTCCTTTTTTCTTTTGTTCCTCATTCCCTCTGGCTAAACATTTCTTCATTATATTGACTGTTTTTCAAAAAGAAGTTTTAATCTCATTGATTTTTGTTGTTTTTTTTTGTATTTCATTGATGATTGCTCTAATTTTTTGCCTGCTTTGGACTTAATTTGCTCTTTTTTTTTATTTTTTTTTTGTTTCTTAGAGTAGAAAATTAGATCATAGATTTCAGACACCCTTATATTCTAATGTAAACTTTTAGTGCTATACATTTTCCTTTAATCATTGTTCTAGTAAAACCCCAGAAATTTTGATACTTTATATATATATATATATATATATTTTATTTTTTTTATTTTTTTTTGAGACGGAGTCTCGCTCTGTCGCCCAGGCTGGAGTGCAGTGGCGCAATCTGGGCTCACTGCAAGCTCCGCCTCCCGGGTTCACGCCATTTTCCTGCCTCAGCCTCTCCAAGTAGCTGGGACTACAGGTGCCCGCCACCACGCCCGGCTAATTTTTTGTATTTTTAGTAGAGACGGGGTTTCACCGTGTTAGCCAGGATGGTCTCGATCTCCTGACCTCGTGATCCGCCCACCTCGGCCTCCCAAAGTGCTGGGATTACAAGCGTGAGCCACCTCGCCCGGCCCGATACTTTATATTTTTATTATCACCAATTTTATAATTTCTTCTTAGCCAAATATTTATTGAGAAATATATTGTGTAATTTCCAAACACCAGAGATTTTCCTGGCAATATTGTTATGAAATTTTAATTTAATTCCATTGGGATTAGACAACATACTGTATGATTTCAAACTTTTTACATTTATTAAGGCATTTTTAATTCCTCAAAATATAATTTACTCTGAAAAATGAACAATATACATTTTAAAAATATGTATTCTTCTATTTTGAGGTGTAGTGTTTTATAAATATCAATCAGGTAAAGATATTTGATAGTGCTGTTCAGATCCATGTCTGCTAATTTTTGTCTAGATATTTAATAAATTACTTAGAGAAATGTGTATAAGTCTTCACATAAAATCATTGAAGTGTATGAGTGTCTGTACATCTGCTATTATTGTTTTCTGATGAACTGACACTTTTACAGTTATGAATTTTTTTGTTTTAATATCTGTTTTCTCTCATAGTTATATAGTCATTCTAGCCTCTATGCTCAGTGTTCACATTTATTCATTTATTTCTAACTAATCTTTATATATTAAAGCACATCTCTTGTAAGTGGTCTGTAAATGTTTGGCTTAAAATTTTTTTTGGCAAACTCTGCTTTTTATCAGAATATTTAATTAAGTAACTTTTAATGAACAATTGATATGTTTACATTTGAGCCTACTATTTAGCTTTTTATTTTTTGCTTATCTTTTTTTGTTTTCTGTTCCTCTGTTCTTCCTTTTCTGCTTTTAAAAAATAATTTGGGCTGGGCGCAGTGGCTCACACCTGTAATCCCAGCACTTTGGGAGGCCAAGGCAGGCAGATCATGAGGTCAAGAGTTGGAGACCAGCCTGACCAACATAGTGAAACCCCGTCTCTACTAAAAATACAAAAATTAGCTGGGCGTAGTGGCGCGTGCCTGTAATCCCAGTTACTTGGGAGGCTGTGGCAGGACAATCTCTTGAGCCTGGGAGGTGGAGGTTGCAGTGAGTTGAGATCACACCACCGCATTCCAGCCTGGGCAACAGGGCGAGACTCCATCTCAAAAAAAAAAATAAAAATAAAAAAAATAAAAAATAATTTGGATGATTCTTTGAATTTTATTTAAAATTTTTGATAAACAGTTTTGTGGCACTTTTGCATTTTTAAGTGGTTGTTTTTTATACAACATACATCATTAACTTTTCACAGTGCACTTACAGTTAATACCATACTACTTAAAGTCAATTATAGAAATCTTGAAAACATGTAGATCCATTTTAGCTTCCTTTTGGTTATAAGAGGTAATTGTTATATATAATATATAAGTACATCTTAAAGTACTGCAAGAAAATGTTTTAAGTTTGTTTTAAACATTGACACGGTATATGAAGAACCAAAGGAAAAAAGTAAAATAAAAAAAACGTTGCAGTTTTCCAGGTATTTACTATTTTCTGTGTTCTTTAATGTTTTCTTGGAATCTGAGTTTCTATCTGGTATCACTTCTCTTCAGTTTGCACAATTTGCTTTAGTGTATCTTATAGTGCAGGTTTGCTGGTGTGAGTTTTTGAAAATATCTTTATTTTGCCCTCATTCTTAAATAATATTTTTACTGGTTATAGAATTCTGGGTTAGCAGGTTTTCCTCCCTTCTTTTATTTTCTTTTTTTTTTTGAAACATTCATCACAAAGGTGTTGTTTCAGTCTTTTGTAGTCACCTCTATTTATGGTGAGAAGTCATCTATTAATGGGTTTGTTGTCACCCTGTACATAATATGTCATATTCTATTAGCTGCTTTCAAGTTTTGTTCTTTATATTTGTCCTTCAACAGTTTCACTCTGATGTACCTCAGCATAGACTTTTTTGTTTGGTTGTTTTTTTTCTATTTGGGTTACCTTTAGCACCTTATATCTCCAAATTCCTGTCACTTTTAGAAAAATTTTCACTATTATTTTTTTAAATACTAGTTTTCTGATTTGTTTCCTTTCTATTATTTTGGTATTATAATAACATGTATGTTTGACAGTTTTGTATAATCTAACAAGTCCCTGTGGCTTTATTATTTTCTCTATATTCTTCACCTTTGATGATTTTCATCATCTGTCTGAAAGTCCCCTTAATCTTTCTTTTGTCTTGTCCTTTTAGCTCCTAAGTTAATCCAGTAAATTTTTATTTCAGAATTTTATTCTGGAATTTCCATTTTGTTTATTTTCATTGTTTTTATTTTTTGGCTGATGTTTTCTACCACTTTGCTTATATTTTTATTTATAAAAACATCATGTTTTGTTTTATTTCACTGAGAATAGATATAACAGGTAGCTTAAAATTCATGCCAGTTAGTTTCAATATTTTCTTTTCTCTTGAGAAAGTGTTCCATTTTCTTAGTTCTTATTTTACATCATCTTGGATCGCATATTAGACACTCTGAATGTTAAGTCATGGAGCATCTGTATTGTGTTATTTTCTCCAATGAGTGTTTCCTTTGTTGTATAAAGTAACTTTTTTTCAGATGGGATAGAGTTGCAAACTGCTTCTTGGACAGCTCTCTGGTCTCAATTTAGGCCTGTTGTCTTTAAGTGAGTTGTTTTTAGTCTGTTCTGTAAATGCATGATTCAGGAATTAGTCAGAGACGAGAGAAAACTTTAGGGATTCCCTCTATGACTCTTTCCCTTCAGCTATTCCCCCACTCTCTGCAGCATTTATAGTTTCTCTGCTTCCGTATTCTGGTTCCCCAGGCCAGAAAGACTGTGGGCTTTTGGTACATGTGTCTTTGTT
Source organism: Symphalangus syndactylus (assembly GCF_028878055.3). Classification (NCBI taxonomy): domain Eukaryota; kingdom Metazoa; phylum Chordata; class Mammalia; order Primates; family Hylobatidae; genus Symphalangus; species Symphalangus syndactylus. The sequence goes on along the minus strand of NC_072443.2, from coordinate 34,502,991 downwards.
ACCACTGTGTGAGAGGTGTGGACTGAAATTAGTTCAAGGTTAAAAGTTGTGGAGACTGTTACTTCCCTGTCCAGCTTCTGCCTTTCTTCCTCAGGTTAGTCTGTGCAGAATCTGCTTCTGCTCAATCTCCAGCACCTTCAGGGAGTTGCTGTTTGCAGTATGTCCAGATTTTACAGTAGTTTTATTCAGCATGTTTATCCAGTAAGGTCTTAGATTTTTGTACCTACAAGAGGAAGAGGCTTCCTCTTGATGAATTGCCATAGTTTTTGAATCTGATTTGAAGTATCCCTTGAATATATAATATTTAATGGCCTGCTAAATATTAAGTATTTTTGAAGCAAAGGCAATGTCATGTTCATCTTTGTGGCTGTAGCACACAGTGATTATTCAATATGCTTCTGTAGGATTTAGCTGAAATTAAACCACACTGACATAAAAGTATGCAATACCCACTAGAGGGGAGACAGAGAAAGCTCCAAAGATGCTAATTGAGGCATAAAACTTACGCTGTACTCATTTAATAGCATAAAGCTATATACAAGTCACATAAGTACAAAACCATCTCAGATGACCAGCTTGTAAATTTTAAATCCCTTCAGTGGCTGCCCTTTTTGTTTAACATGAGTTCATCATGATTAAACTATACTAGTAGAGAATGAAGCATAGTGTATAATTTTTTTCAGGAATTCCAGAGCCTTTACACATAAGAGTAGATCGGAGAGGATAAAGGTAGCAGAGAAAAGGTAAAGAAGGGAAGACAGTACATCCAAGAACACCACAAATTTTGACAGAAAAATGCCCTCTTCATTAACATATTCCATCTTAATCACTGTGGATGCAAAGGAAACATAAAATTTGAGGTCATTATGAAAGGTAGTAGCTTTCTATATCAAAAGAATCAATACACTGTAGCAGAGTTTAAATATTCTGCACTCTGGATTATAGGACTTCATTTTAAATAAAAATGTTATGTATGCTGAGACAGTTAAAAACATTTTATTGCTCTTAGTATTGTGATATCCAGACATACATTCTGGCTTTCCATTTTCTCTTCACTGATTAACTTTGTAGAAAAGTCACAGGCCTTGAATATTTTATAAATTAAATTATTGATCTATCAATAAAATTTTAATATTTATTTTGTGATCAATGTAATGTTTCTACATTTTTAAGATGTTAGAAGGTTTTTCCAAAGTCAATTGGGGTTTAACTTTCAGTTTGAAATAAATTAAGGTGAAGTTTTAGTACCAGATTTTAAAAAAGAAAGAAAGGAAAAAAAAACCTGTAAAGTGCTTTTGCCCACAGCAGTAGTAATCAAAAGGCTAAAATTATCCAGGTATTCAATCCTGATATGTGAGAATAAAAGTGCTTTCTGAGTACAGAAAAACTAAGTATGAAAATATTCCTTAAACTTTGGAGAAGATTAAGGAGTAAAGACCAGAGAGTTTGCTCTTAATCTGATGCCCAGAAATAATGGACAACTCTTTCTAAGTAGAAAGTTTTATTGACTATTTTATAAAATTGCCACATAGGCTAACTCTCAACTAAACTTCATTTATAATACTAACTTATGCCCAACACAGCTATTTCCTCTTCTCACACTACCTATGTAACTAAGTAAACATATGGTGCTGTCAATTTGAGTTTCATTATGGAGATAATGCAAGCAAGAAGACAATGGTATTTGTATTCTCTATATCTGAGTATTCTGATTAATATAAAGTCTTAATGAATTATTTCACTTGTTGGAAAATTATAACAAAAAGATGTAAATAAACCATTTATTTAACAAATAATAATTATCTGATAATTGGAGAAGGGTATTTCTGTCTTGTTTAGAATTTTCAGAATAATACTTTTGATTATCTTGAATACAGACAAACAGCAATGTTATATTTTAATATTTTATTGGACATTATTTCTTGTGAACACTAACTACTACTGGAATTTAATTATTCAGTTTTAAATTAAAAGATGGCTTTCCAATTTAAGTTACATAGTGACCTTTCCTATGATCTTTAAGAAAAAACGTCACCATTAAACTTACACTTTAGAAGAAGGTTCACCATAACTATATCAAATCAAAGAGGATTAAACTATTAAAGAAGGAAAATATGAGTATATTTTTCCAAATAATGATCAACCTTTTTGCTTCTCAATAAATAAATAAATAAATAAATATTTTCTTGTTTATAAATATATTTGATCTTGAGAAAATCATTTAAAATGCATCTTAAATTTTTTATACACTGCTTTCATGATACTGTAGTGAAATCTTAAAGATGGATATCAATTTTATTTGATAATATAATGTACTTTATTTAAAATTCTGAAATTAGATTGTATAGTAGCATTTAGTTCTGCTATACAAAGAGAAGTTGAGATTAATTAATCAGAAAAAATATATTTATTGATCTTCCTCGGTGTTCAAATTAACAATTGTCTAAGGATTGTTAAATAATGAAAAAATAAATTTTATTTTGCTCTTATGTAGGCTAAAATAATACAAAGCTTGAGCTAAGCAATTTTATTCACATGTATCGCAGCAACGTGTGAATATATTACATTTAAGAGATTTCAACTTAGATTTTCTGAATATTCACTTCAATTATGAATGGAATAGGTAGTTTTATATAGATAAAAACAATGAACTTATGTTAAGTAGCAAATTTATAAATTCACAAATGAACATCAAGGTGTCTTACTTTTGAATATTGTGTAGAAGAATACGAAAGGCGTTTATTCTGTCTGAAAGAGCAAAAAAAGTAAAAGGATTAACCAAAAAAATCATACAGTTAAAAATTTCCCTGAAGACCTATGTACACAAATAAATCTAAAATATCTAAACTCCACAGGGACAAACTTTTCCAGTTGAACAAGTAACAGAAGATGCTTTCATAGTTGAACCCACCTGTTGGTGTTGGGGAAAGGGGAACTACAGCTTACAGATCAGGACTGTCTTTGTCCAGAGAAGAAGAAACCAGCCAAACTTTTGATGAACTTTTGTGCTGGAATGTTGAATTTGAGTCTATAACATTGCCCAGCACCAAAATAATTCTATTCCTGAAGTAATTGTTTCATATGAGAATTTTGCTGAGTAAGTAGAAGCTGAAAGCAGCACTAGAAATTGGAAAGAGATCTCATGATCTCTGAATCTCACAATTTCCAAGACTCATGGCCCTGCAGTCCTAAGGTTTTCAGCCCCATGGTCTCATGGTATCAATGTCTGCCATTTTCAAACTCTCCACAATTTGGAGGTCTGGAAGTCTAATGGTGTTTGGTTCCAAGGTCCTATCTTAGGAAGAGACTTGAACTCACCTTCAAAATGTTTGAATCCAGAGGCAAAATAATGAAAGCTACAACTCATTTTAATCTCTGGTGAGATCAAATGTATCAGCACCTTGTGACCATGTAGAAAGTTGGAAGCTAGGTGGAAAAACAAAGAGATATTTCTTTAGTCTCCTGGTACTTAAATTCTTCTGCCCTGCTAGAAAGACTAAAGTTTCAGTCTCTCTCTGAACTTATTCAAAATCTTATCGAAATAAACTAATCATAATTTTACTGTAGCTTCCTCACAAAGTAAAGACCTCTCATTAGTTATTTATTGCTGCACAACAAATTGCCGCAAAAACATACTTATAATTGCACAGGTTCTGTGGCTTAGCTTCTCCCTTTGCTTTACAATTTCCCCCAGTTTATAACCAAGGCCCAGGATCTTGCTATCTTATCTAAAGTGTCATCTGGTAAGGATCTTTTCCAAGCTTATTCAATGATTGTTCACAACTTAGTTTTTTTTTAATGTTGTTGACCTGAGGAACACAGTTCCTCATTGCCTGTTGGCCAGAGGCCACTTTTAGTTCCTTGTCACATGGGCCTTTCTCAAATGGTGGCTTGCTTCATCAAAGTGTGCAAGACAAGAAGGTAATAGGGAGAGTCAGCTATCAAGATGGAAATCACACTCCTTTGTCAACTAATCATGGAAGTGCTATCTCATCACCTTCACATATTTTGTTGGTTAGAAGCAAGTCACTAAGTCTAGCTCACACTCAAGGGGAGGCCATTACAGAAGGTCAGCGATGCCAAAAATTAGAGTTAATTAGGGGCCATCTCAGAAGTCTCCTTATCATAGCCCTCTGTTGTTTTTTCAAACACACTTCTCAGAATTCAATAAAAAATACAAAAACTGCAAAAATTAAAAAAATGTCAATGGAAGCAGGGACAGATAATCAAGATGTTGAAAATATCAGTGAAGAGATTTAAACTAACTGTGATCAATATGTTAATGAAACTACAGGAAAATAATCAAGTAAAGTTAGGGGAAATTCCAGGAAGGATTTAGAAAAAAAAAATCACATATAATCAACAATATTAATATCTGATTGAACACAGCCAATAAAATATCAATAAATTTAAAGACAGGATAGTGTAGTTATTTAATTATTTCTAAACATGCTTGATACAGATGTGCTAAAAACTAAATATAAAACTCAAAAAAGCATGAGCACGATCTCTGCCAAATGGGAGTAGGGATTTACATAAATGTAAAATGATTCCCAGTGTGTCAGTAGTCATGTCAATTGAAACAACAAGTGCTTCTTTGTGGACCTTCTTTTTGTTAATCTCTTCCAATGGGGGAGCAAGTGAATATGGATCTAAATCTTTGCTATTTATGATCGTAGAAATCTGGAGTATCAAAAGCACAAATGTTAACCTCCTGTATTATCTGAATGGGAATCTCTCCAGGCATTATCTCCTATTCTTCTTGCCTACTCTCTTGTGCTCTGGTCTAGTAGACCTATCTTTTTTTTTTTTTTTTTTGAGATGGAGTCTCGCTCTGTCGCCCAGGCTGGAGTGCAGTGGCACAATCTCGGCTCACTGCAAGCTCCGCCTCCCGGGTTCACACCATTCTCCTGCCTCAGCCTCACGAGTAGCTGGGACTACAGGCACCTGCCACCACGCCCCACTAATTTTTTGTATTTTTAGTAGAGACGGGGTTTCACTGTGTTAGCCGGGATGGTCTCGATCTCCTGACCTCGTGATCCTCCTGCCTTGGCCTCCCAAAGTGCTGGGATTACAGGCGTGAGCCACCACGCCCAGCCTCCTATCATTTACAATGTATTAAAATTGGATTTTTGGAGGCAAAGCATGATGACTGAATAGAAGCCTCCACTGATCATCTCCTCTCCTAAGATCACCAAATTTAACACAAAAACGGTACCTTAAAGGAACCAAAAATTAGGTTTTAAACAGATATTTAAAAAGAGACACTGCAAAGAGTAGGAAAAATGGTCTTGAATTGCTGACACCACTCCTCCCCCATTCCCTGGCACTGGCTGCCTGGCATGGAAAAGCTGTACATTTGGGGGAAGGAGAATGCAGTGATTGTGGGACTTTGCTTTGGAATTCAGTACTGCTGTGTCACAGCAGAAAACAACACCAAGCACGACTCAGCCAGTGCCCACAGAAGGAGCACTTAGACCAGCCCTAGTCAGAGGGGAAGCGTCTATCCCACCAGTTGGAAACTGAGTTTTGGTAAGCCTTGCCACCATGGACTAAAGGGCTCTGAGATCCTAAATAAACATGAAAGGCAGTCAAGGCCATAATAATTGCAATTCCTGGACAGGTCTTGGTGCTGTTCTGGGCCCAGAGTCAGTAGACTTGCGGGGCATGCAACTTATTGAAACACCTCCTGGAGTAGCCAAGAGAGCATTTGTACCATCCTTCCCCCAACTCCGAGCAGTTAAGCTCACAGCTCTGAGAAAGACACCTCCCATCCACTTGAGGAAAGGAGAGGAAAGAGTAAAGGGGACTTTGTCTTACAACTTAAATACCAGCTCAGCCACAGCAGGATAGGGCACCAGGCAGAGTTCTGAGGTCCCCATGCCAGGCCTTAGCTCCTCGACAACATTTCTCGACATACCCTGGGTGAAATGAGAACCTGCTGTTTGAAGAGAAGAACCCAGTCCTGGCACAGTTTATCACCTGCTGACTAAAAAGCCCTTAGGCCCTGAATAAACAATAGTGGTACCCAGGAAGTACTCACTGTGGATCTTGGGTGAGACTGAGAGAAATATTGGCTTCAGGTCTGACCCAGCACTTCTGCTTAAGAAAAAGAGAGGGAAGAATAAAGGGATAAAGAGGACATTATCTTGCAGCTTGGGTACCAGGTTGGCCACAGTGGGGTAGAGCACCAATTGGGCTCTTAGCATCTCTGATTTCGGGCTTTGGCTCTTGGATGGCACTTCCAGACTTACCCTGCACCAGTGGGGAGCCAACTGCCTTAAAGAGAGAGTCCCAGACCTGGGAGCATTCACCAGAATCTGACTTGGGCATTGAATGAACATTAGCAATATCCAGGCAGTACTTGCTGTGGGTCTGGGGCATTGGTGGCCACAAGGAAACACTCCTCTACTTGTGTAAAGAGGAGGAAATAATGAGGAGGATTTTGTCCTCCAGCTTGGGTGCCAGCTCAGCTGCAGTAGAATAAGGGCATCAGGAAGATTCCTAAAGTTTTTGCCATCACGTCCCACCTAGGAGACAGCATCTCAGGATCCACCTGGGACTGGAGAGTCCTTGCCGCCCTGAAGGGAAAGACACAAGCCTGGTTGGATTTGCCACTTGCTAATTGTAGAGCCTTTGCCCTTAAGCAAATGGAGGCAGTGGCAATGCAGTTGTTAAAACAGGCTTTTGGTGAGACACAGTGCTGTGCTGGCTTTTGTTGGTGGCCACAGGAGTGTGTTATGCCATCCCAAGCTCCAGGTAGCTCAGCATAGAGAGAGAAACAGAGAGAGACAGACTCCACTTATTTGGAGGAAAGAAAGGGAAGAGACTAAGAGACTCTGTGTGGTAATACAGAGAATTTTTCCAGATATTATCTAAGAAGACTATCAAGTAGTACCTCAATGAGCCTGCAAGATCCACAATGTTACTGGGCTTGGGATGTTCCCTAATGCAGGTAAGATGGCATTCAGCAAAAACTTAGATAACAACACCCAAGTCCCTTTGAATACCTGGAAGGCCTTCCCCAAAAAAGACAGCTTCAAACAAGCCTAGACTGTGAAACCTACAATAACTACATAACTCTTCAATTGCCCAGACACTGACCAACATCAACAGGCAACAAGACCATCCAGGAAAACATGACCTAAACAAAGTAAATAAGGCACCAGTGACTAACCCTATAGGGTATAGAATATGTGATCTTTAAGATAGAGAAATCAAACTACCTGGTTTGAGGAAACTCAACAAAATTCAAGATAACACAGAGAAGGAATTCGGAATCCTATCAGATAAATTTAACTAAGAGATTGAAATAATTAAAAAAGAATTAAGGAGAAATTCTGGAGTTGAAAAATTCAACTGACATACTGAAGAATGCATCAGGATCTTTTAACAGCAGAATAGGTCAAGCAAAAGAAATAATTGGTGAACTTGAAGACCACCTATTTGAAAATACACAGTCAGATGAGACAAAAGAAAATAAATTTTCTAAATCTTCTAGGTGTGTTTCACTATTTTTTACTTATATAAAAGCAAAAACTTATATAAACATGAAGGAGAAATAAAGACTTTCTCAGACAAACAAAAGCTGAGAGATTTCATCAACACCAGACCTGTCTTAGAAGAAATGCTAAAGGAAGTTAGAAAAGAAAGTTAATGAACAATAAGAAATCAACTGAAGGTACAAAACTCACTGGTAATAGTAAGTACACAGAATAACACAGAATATTAAAACATTGTAATTGTGATGTATAAACTACTCATATCTTGAGTAGAAAGACCAAAAGATGAACCAATAAAAAAAACTACAAAACTTCTCAAACCTGAAAACAGTACAATAAGATATAAATAGAAACAACAAACAGTTTAAAAGTGGGGGAATAAAGATAAAATGTAGTGTTTATTATCTTTCTCTTTGCTTGTTAGTTTGTTTATGCAATAAATGTTGTCATCAGTTTAAAACCGTGGGTTTTAAGATAGTATTTGCAAATTTCATAGTAACTGCAAATTTTTTAAAAACCTACAAAAGATACACAAAAAACAAAAGGCAAGAAATGAAAATATACCACCAGAGAAAATATTCTTTACTAAAAGGAAGAGAAGAAGGGAGAGAGCACAAAACAATCAGAAAACACATAACAAAATGACAGGAGTAAGTCCTTACTTATCAATAATATTACTGAGTGTAAATGGGTTAAACTCTCCAATTAAAACACAAAGAGTGGCTGAGTCAATAAGAAAACAAGGCCTAAAGCTCTGTTACCAAACAGAAACATACCTCACCTATAAAGACACACAGAGACTGAAAAAATAAAGGGTTGGAAGACATTCCATGCAAATGGAAATTTTAGAAAAGCAGGAGAATCTATACTTATATCAGACAAAATAGATTTCAAGACAAAAACTATAAAAAGAGACAAAGAAGGTCATTATATAATAATAAAGAGTTGAATTCAGCAAGAAGATACAACAACTTTAAAGATATATGGAACCAACACTGGAGCACCCAGGCATATACAGCAGATATTAGAGCTAAGAAGAGAGGTAGGTCCCAATACAATAATAACTGGAGACATAAACACCTCACTTTCAGCATTGGACAAATTACATAGACATAAATTCAATAAATGTTGGATGTAAGCTGCACTATAGAACAAATCAACTTAATATTTATTTACAGAACCTTTTATCCAATTATAGAAGAATGCATATTCTTCTCCTCAGCATGTAGATTCTCAAGCATAGATCATATGTTAGGCTGCAGAACAAGTTTTAAAAAATTCAAAAAAACTCAAATTATTTCAAGTATCTTCTTTGACTACAATGGAATAAAACTACAAATCAATAACAAGAAAAACGTTGGAAACTATACAAACACTTGAAAACTAAAGAATATGTTTCCAAATAACCAGTGGGTTAATGAAGAAATTAAGAAGGAAATTGAAAATTTTCATGAAGCAAATGCTAATGGAACACAACACGCAAAAACCTATGGGACACAGGGAAAGCTCTACTAAGGGGAAAGTTCATGGCAATAAGTGTCTACATCAAAAAAGTAGAAACATTTCAAATCAACAGCCTAATGATGCATTTTAAAGGTTAGAAAAGCAAGAATAAACTATACCCAAAATCAGTAGGAGAAAAAAATAATAAAAGAAAAATAAAATTTTATTTATGAGAAATAAATGAAATTTAAATGAAGAAAACAACACAAAAGATCAACAGAATGAAAAATTGGGTTTTTAAAGTGATAAACAAACTCTACAAACCTTTAGCCAGACTAAGAAAATAAGAGAGAAGATCCAAATAAATAAAATCAGAGATGAAAAAGGAGACAATATGACTGATAATGCACAAATTCAAAGGATCCTTAGAGATAGCTAGGAACAACCATATGCCAGTAAATTGGAAAATATAGAAGAAATGAATAAATTTCTAGACACATGCAGCCCACCTAGATTGAACCATGAAGAAATCCAAAACCTAAACAAACTAGTAACAAGTAATGAAACTGGAGCTGTAAAGAAACATCTGCCAGCAAAGAAAAACCCAGAACCCCATGACTTTACTGTTAATTTTTACAAACATTTTAAGAAGAACTAATATCAATGCTACTGAAACTATTCTCCCCACCCCACCCCCCGAAAAAAAAGTGGAGGAGAAAATACTTCCAAACTCATTCTATGAGGCCAGTATTATCATGATACCAAAAGCAGACAAAAAAAACAAAATCAAAAACAAAAAACCAAAAACAAAACAAAAGCTACCGGCCAATATCCCTGAAGAACATTGATGCAAAATCCTCCACAAATTTCTAGCAAGCCACGTTCAACAACATATTACATTAACCATAATTATTACCAAGCAGAATTTATCTAGGGATGCCAGGATACTTCAATATATGCAAAAAAATCAATGTGATACATCATGTCAATGGAATGAAGGACAAAAACCATATGGCCATTTCAATTGATGCTGAAAACCTAATTAATGGAATTCAACATCCCATCATGATACAAAACCATAAAAAAACTGGGTATAGAAGGAACATACCTAAACACAATAAAAACCATATATGACAGACCCATATCTTGTATCAGTGAATGGGGAAATACTGAAAGCCTTCCCCTTAAGATCTGGAATAAGAGAAGAATGCCCACTTTTACCAATGTTATTCCACATAGTACTGGGAATCCTAGCTACAGTAATCAGACAAGAAATAAAGGGCATCCAAATAGGAAGAAAAGAAGTCATATTATTCTTCTTTCCGGATGAGACAATCTTATGTTTGGAAAAACCTAAAGACTCCACCAAAAAAAAATGTTAGAACTCTAAAAAAAATTCAGTAAAATTGCAGGACACAAAATCAACATACAAAAATCAGTAGCATTTCCATATGCCAACAGCAAACAATCTGAAAAAGAGATTAAGGAATGTGGGAGTCCAAGACCAGCAGATCACCTGAGGCCAGGAGTTCAAGACCAGCCTTGTCAACATAGTGAAGCCCCATCTCTACCAAAAATACAAAAAAAAAAATTAGCCGGGCATGGTGGTGCTTGCCTGTAATCACAGCTCCTCAGGAGACTGAAGCAGGAGAATCCCTGGAACTGTTATCACCACGTGACATAAAATAGTCTGCTCGAAACATTTCAACATCTCCCCTCTCTCCCACAGAAGAATCCCAAGCTCTTAAGAAGGCCTTCAGAGCCCTCATGATAGGCTCCAGCTCCATTTCCTCTCTAATTCCATCTCTTTCCCTTATTCCAGAGTGATTTTAATCTAGGAAAGATGAGAAGAGGTTTGGAAAGAGTTTCGTGCCACGACTTGGGCTTAAAAGAATCTCTCTGGTCACTGTGTTGAGAACAAATTTGTAAGGGGTGGAAGGACTGTGGCCAAGATTGGAGCAGGGGAACTAGTCACAAGGCTACAGATTTAATCCAGGTGAAAGATGACGATGCTTTGGAACTGGGCGGTATCAGCACCTGGGAAGTGAAGAAAAGAGTCAGTTCTGGACCTATTTTGAAAATAGAATCAACAGGATTTGATGAGATTGAATTTGGGACTTGAGAGGACAAGAAGAACCATCACTGATTCTAGTGGTCCTGTCTCAGCAACCAGAAAGATGGCATCACACTTACCAAATGGAGAAGATTGTAGAATGTAGGTTGGGACTGAGATACAGGAGTACAGTTTGGGACATGTTGCATTTGAGTTACCTATTTCATATTAAAGTGAAGATCCTGAAGAGAGAGTTGGAAATAGAAGATTACAGTTTGAGAGAAAAGTGGGCAGGAGGTCTAAATTTCGAGTGTTTGGCATAGTTAGTATTTACGTTTTTAGACTGAATAAAATCACCAAGAGAGGGAGTGTAGATAAAGCAAAGATCAGTGGACTCATCCTTGGGGCGCTTTGATGGTTGGAGGTCAAAGGGATGAAAAATAGCTGGAAAAAGGCAAAGGAGAATTCAGTGATGTGGAGGGGGAAATGATAAGTATGGTGTCCTGGAAGCCAAGACAGAAGCGTTTCAATGAATAAGAAGTGATTAAGTGTGTCAAATACTCCTGATAGGTCAAGTAAGATACATTAGCTAGAATATATTACCTAGCTCACTAGAAATATGTTTGAGAAAATGTCAGGAGGATGAATTAAACTGCTGCTATCTTTTAGCCACATGAAAAGGCAGGGAGAAAAGCGTAGGTCAGTTTTCAGTGGACACAAAATTTAGTCACAGTTTCATCCCAAATAGATAAACAATCACCCACACATAAATATGCACTCATACTTTCTTTTTATATCATGATTACTGTTGATAGATACCCAGCTCTCTTATAGGTTCACAGTACAATTGAAGGTGATATTTCTGTGGACACAATTCAGGGTATTTCATAGGATCTATCATGAGGAGGGACAAGGCATGGCAAAAAGATGTTTTATATTTTACCTACACAACACTTTCATCAGGTAATTTCCAAGTTATGAACTACTCATTGATGCATCACATTGCCCCACACTGAATACCGTTGTAGAATTATAGGATATTTTGTCATATGGTATATTTTTGTATTACATTGAGAAGTGCATCTCATGAAAATTTGTAATTCTCAGAAAGACTTATGTGAGACCTCCTAAATAAAAATCTTGATAAGGGAATGTCCTTGGACTAAAAGTTCTACTGAGTTTCTTTCTTGATTAGCTTAACCACTGATAACCACTTGTGAACACATTTTCTCACACTCTGAAAGATTCTATTACTGTTACTCTAATACTGTATTAACTTATAATTTTTTTCCAACCCACTACTTCCTAAGCTATTTTTATAGTACTTATTAAAATCACTGCCTATTTATTTGTTCACAGTGAACACAATTTATTATTAACTTTGCTACATTTAACAAGACATTATTACACCCGTTTGACATATAAAATATGAACCTAAAATCAAGCACAGGTGTAACTTGTCTAAACATTTTTATTGTTATTGAATTTTGGAAATTTAAATAATTTTAACAGGTCCTTTTTTTTCCTTTGTCATTCTGTTTCTTTCAAGAGTCATCAAATGACTCTATCCTTAAGCATTTCTTCCTGCCAATAACTATACGTTTTCCAATTTGACTTAGTTATCAAGAATTTAATAGTATTGGATATTCCTCAAATATAGAAAATACTCTGTCTCTTTTCTTGGTGAGAATTATCTCTTCCCAAGGACATTTTTTTTGTGTTCTATGAAAGGAGAGAAGGGTAGCACTCCCCTTGACAAGAATGGAGGGGACCCTTGGGCCTGGCAACTATTAAGGCATTGCCACCTACTTCTAAGGACATTTTATTAAGTACCTTCTAATGCGTTTGTTTGTATTCTTTAATTATTTTGTCTATTGTGGATCCCCAACTAGGCTTTAAACTCTTGAGAATCGGGATTATAAAACAAAATAGTAAAACAATAGCAACAAGAATCAATTTTCCAAACATGCAGAGAATTTCATACTTCACAAGAAAATTGTCACCTTGAGAGTGTCTTACATTTATTTCAATGACAGAGCTTTAAAAAAAAGTCTTTGCAACTATTTTTGGAATTGTCTGTACAGCTCTTTGGAGTAAAATGAGTAAATAAATCTTTTATTTCTGAGTTACATTTTTTTCTGAAATACACCCCTAAAATGATATTATCCAAGTGAACTCCCTTTTTCCCATCACATTGGCCTCTGGAAGACATTTGAGAATCTCCTTAAAATAAATATATCCTCAAATAATATTTTTGCTAAAGTTGAACCTAAATGTGCTGGAACCTGTAAAACTATCAATTTGGAGAAAACCAAAGGGACAGAGAAACATATCAAATGTGGCCATGGAAATGCAATCTATAAAATCAAGGCTGAAAAAAAAAATCTCAGGATAAAAAAATCTAAATTTTAAAAAAAATAATCTCTTGTTGTAACTTCTCTGTTTGGCCATTGTCTTTCATAAAGTTGTGTTACTACAAGTGTTAAGATTTACCAGAGTATAAGCCAAGTGCAAATAGCTAACTAAAATTAGAGAATTGTAAAGAGCTCAATTACGTTCGAGTGGGAGGTGGAATTATTTAATCCAGGCCCCTTTGCTGTCATTCACTTCAAGTCTATCTATACCAGGGTCTCCTCGTGTGCTCCATGTTTGCTGCTTTGAACTGAATTGACTTTGTGGTCTTAGTCCCAGGGGCATATTGAGCTCACTTCCTCCATCTATTTTCTTGTCCTTTTGCAGGGATGTAAATAACAGCTGACTGTTCTAAACTTTATAGTTGTTCTTCTTTAGTATCATAGATTGCTCTCCTTGACTTAACTTTTTGGTTTTTCATTTTACAAACTTTCATTCTTATTTCTATGCAAAATATTGGATTGCATACCATGTGATTGGAGCTAGAGATAGAGAGTTGAAGTTACATGGTCTCTACCTTCAAAGGGCCCTCTATCTGTTATACTGTCCATTGCAGATTCTGAGAAATTTACTACTGCTTATCTTCATTCACTTGTCACTTTACTCTCTGGAAGAGTTGCGTGCTTCTGAACTGTGAGATTTTACTCTGCGCTTCTGCTTCAGATCATTTATAAGATGTTAGATAAAAATGACCCCAGAATTATTCATGAAAAATCCCACTCTTTGCCCTTTGCCATAAATAGAAGTAATCGATTCTCTCTACCAGCAATTTGCTTTTTAAAAGACCCTTATTATCTGATCAAATGACTTTTTCTTTTCCCCAGTCTCTTTTTGACTCATTGTTTAAAACAACCTTTAATGCAATTTAGCCCAAACATTTTCAATCTACCTTTATTCGTATGTACCTGAGCTTAGATATGCCACTCCACTCTCGACAGCCATAGCAAAATATTTAATTTTCTTTACAATGGCAAACATAATACATAAAAATTGTGAAAAGTTAGGAAAATAAAGATTTAAAATAGAGAACTATAGTAACCCATAACCCCAGATGTTTATTCTTTTATCCACAATCCCTCAAAGGACTAAGTGGATCATCCCATTGTGATCCTACCAAACTCCTATTTGTTTGGTTGCTTCAAGACTGTTTTTCTTTGTGATTGATCTTACCAGCTTGCTTAGTGTGGAAGTGTAGGTGAGACCTACAGTTCTATGGTTCATAAAAATCCTTCAGGAATTGTTTTCATGTACAACACGAGAAAATATTCACTCTTCAAGTCAGGGAAGTGAGGGAATTTTCCACATTTGTGCTTCAGAATTAACTGGGCTATATATTTAAATTATAAAGATGTTTATAATTGATTTGTGAGCTGGATTTGGGGATATGATATTCCAAATAGGCAGAGTAGTAAACAACATGCCTTTGGAAGTAAACTGCTTTCGTCTCTGTTAAAAGACCATTTTTAAATTTTTAAATCTTTTTTTCTTTTTGCTTTTGCTATTGCTTCAGAAAGTCGTGAGTGTGACCTCGTATTCACCTCTGCATTGCATACTCCTTTCTAATATCTCTCTACGCTGATTATCTTCTTGGAAAAATGTCTTTGGAATTGTGAGGGCAAATGCAAGCTAATGTCAAACAAGCCCCTTTATAACCTCTGGGCAATAAAACGGTTGATACTTACTAGACAATGGTGACATGTTAAATAAACTATTTGAGAATAGCTGGTGTTTGTGAACCAAAAAAATGCTCATAATAAAATCCCAGTTTTGGGTGTCTGATTTCTTTCCTACATACCATGAATCAGGGGCAGGTCTTTAAAATTCTATCTAAATTAGGAATTGGTCACAAGCGCTATTAATGATCACGTTCTGCTGGGAAACAATTGTAATTTCACAGTTTATAATGGATTTTACTATTGAGAGTATTTAAATATGAGATGAGACACCAGACCTGGTTGCTTTTGTGATTCTGATTATTACTATTATCATTTAATTCTTTCCGGTCAACATTTATCAGGGGTTAGTTGATAGATTTTTTTTTTTTTCACAAAATTTCCTTTGTTTTCCCAAATGCTAATATTCAAAGACTGTGTCTATTAATTCAGAAAATATACTTTGCTTTAGAATGTTAAAATCAATAACTTATTTTGTAGGAGTTTAAATTCTGATAACTTTCATGATTTTAATTAATTAAATATGAATTA
This sequence comes from Symphalangus syndactylus, assembly GCF_028878055.3. NCBI lineage: Eukaryota > Metazoa > Chordata > Mammalia > Primates > Hylobatidae > Symphalangus > Symphalangus syndactylus. Next base: position 34,487,377 of record NC_072443.2, on the reverse strand, counting down.
AAAATAGGATTTCTACAGAATAAAAAGCATCTGGACAAATATTGGTAACAGGAAACTGAAGTACAGGAAAAATAAGAGAGGCTTTGAGACCTTTGAGTAAATTCAAGGTTATAAACTTAGCTGAATTACATACTGGGGGCTCAGAAGTCTCACATGTTAATTCTAAATGCCTGTCTAAAAATTTGGAAACGCTCTTTAGAGAATGGAAATATTCCAGAAGGTTGCAAACAGGCAGATGAAATTACCCATTCCATAAACTCCAGGCTACTGGTGACTTTGATGTTCACTATGGGCAATATATTGATTGATTAATTTTTTTATTCAGCCATTTAGTCATTTAGTAATCATTTATACCGTTTATACCAATGTGCCAGATATGGTATTAGGTGTTAGGAATGCAGTAGTAAACAGAAAACTAACATGAACTTTAATAAGTTTATGATCCAGAGATTACATACAAGTAAATAGTCAGTTTAGGTGTTAGGAATGCAATAGTAAACAGAAAACTAACCTGAACTTTAATGAGTTTATGATCCAGAGATTACATACAAGTAGTCAGTTAATGCAGAAGCAAATAGTACAAAATGGGATTCCAAAGAGTATAAAGTAAAAGATTTTAATTTCTTACCAGAAGGTCCACTAAAAAATGAAAATTAAGATGTCAAGGTATATGTGTGGGGGAAGGCAGGACAGAAGTGTGGAAGGGACAGGGAGCTGTGAGAGCTTTTCAGAAGAAAAAGATAGCATAGGTCCAGATCTGAAGGCAAAAAAGAGCATGACATAATTGGGAGGCATATTAGGGATTCAGAAAAGATTGTAGAACAGCTTATTGAAGGGGATCAGCATGAGTTTACAAAAAATATATCAAATCAAATTATGACATTTTTTTCCTTCTTTACTTTCTCACTTTCCTCTCTTCCTCCCCTCCTACCTTCCTTCTTTCCTTCCTTTCTCTCTCTCGATCTTCCTTTCTTTCTTTATTTTTTAAAAATATTTTATAACTACTACTCTAAATGGATAAGGACAAGGCAATTGATATATCATTTGGGGAACTCAATAAGGCAATTTACACTAAATCTTTATTGACACTCGTGTGAATCATATAGTTGATTAACTTTACTAAAAGGGTATTGGCTAGTAAAGGGATTTTCTAGTGACTTAGCTTAAGGTTCTTTCTTTAGTCCTGTATAGTTGAGTCTATTCAAAATTTGAGTCAAGATTTTCAGACTCTTTCTCAGGTTTAGGAATGATGCAAAAATACATCAAATGATTGAACTGGGATGTAGAAGATCTTAGCGTGGAATTATGAATCAAACATGACAAGATAAATTATGAGATTTTTTTTGTGATTATAACAGTAATAAGTATTTATTGTAAAAAACTAGGAGCCATATTAAAAAAAGTTATATGCCAGGCCTAATACACATACATTAAAAACCTAACTTATTGTTTTCTAGTACCTTGAAACAATAAACTTTAAAACAATATATATATATTTTTTGTGTATTGTTATACAAACACTTTGTAACATATTAGAATATTATTTTATTGCACTGTTTTCTTAATTATTATCTTTGCAGGTTAATAAATTTATGTGTCATTCAACATCATGGTGGCTACAAAGTATTCCACTAGGTAGATACACTATAATTAACAATGGACTCTGGACAAACATTTAGTAGTTTGATACATGTTATCATGATCAAGAATGTTTTGATAATACCTGCGTGTATTCATCTCTATATACTTGCCTTTATATATATTCAGTTTCTAGAAATGGACATGCAGGGTCAAATGGCAAACTTTTTCAAAATCTGGTATATATTGCTAAATCAGCAAGATAAAATTTAACAACCATGCCTACAAAACTCCGAGAACAAGCAAAGCAGGTTGAGAAACACAACTTTTGAAAAATCTTAAAGGAATTTAGGTGATATTATTATAATGCGATATGACTGCATTGGTATCTTTTTGCACTTCATAACTGTAGCAGAACCTACCTCAAGAGACATTTGGAAACATGAAGGGACATTTTTGGTCGTCAAAATGACTGGGGGATATTGCAAACATTTAGGAGTAGGCAGTGTAGAGTAGGAGACAACGTAGCAGTAGCCAATGCAGAGTCCAGCACAATGAATTTGTCCACATAAATGCCAATAATACATACTATTTTTGACAAACACTGAGCACTTGTGCTTATAGGCTATATTAATTCAATAGTGTTTAGATATGGAGGAATAACACGAATATATTATTTACAATATATGTTTTTAATTTTATGTCCTCCGGTTTAAGATGTGAATCAGCCATGCAAATAAGTTTCTGTTTTATGTACCAATTCTTATCAATTATTAGCAACAGCCAAGAAGGCAGTAGTGCAAAGCACTCAGAAACCATGTCCAGGCTTGGAATGTACTAATCAGTTAATGCCAGTCAGATTTGTTAAACAGGGGACACATAGTATTTCTGCTAAATATTTGTTGTTACCAATTTGTTTAACTATATTCTGTAAGAAAGAATGACCAGAATTCAAAACTATGTCATGATTCCATGCATATACTCTGTTTTGTCAAAATTCCTTTTAAAACGAAGCATTCAAAATGGAGTGCGAGATTTTCAGGTTGCTTATGGGCTGAATTGTGTTCCTCCTAAATTCATCTAGTGAAGCTCTAGCCCCTAGTATCACAGAATGTGAATGCATTTGAAGATAAAGCCTTAAAGTGGTGATTAAGTTCAAACGAGGTGATTAGGTTAGGCTCAAATCTAATCTCATTGGTATCCTTATAAGAGGAAATTCGTATACACAAAGACCAGGGATTTATGTACACAAAGGAAAGATCATGGGAGGACATTGTGAGGAAGGGGCCATCTGCAAGCCAAGAAGAGAGGCCTCAGGAGACACCAAACTTACCACACCTTGATCATGGACTTCCAGCCTCCAGAACTGTGGGAAAATAAGTTTCTGTTATTTAAGCCACCAAGTCTGTGGTATTTTGTTATGGTAGCCCTAGCAAACCAGTACAATGTCTTTATTAATACTTCACTAGATGAACTTAATTACACATTTTTATTATGATACAATAAAGGGATAATGCATTTTGAATTATATCATTATTGGGATCATCATTACATATGCTATAGTAAAAGAAATTAAAGAAATAACACTTAGAGTGTCTTCAAAATGCCACTTTTTTTTTTTTGTACTACCGACCCACTCTTTCACTGTTTTTCTCTTCCTTCTGGCTTGAACTTTCCAATTAAAATCATCTTTGTTGGACAACAGGAAAGAAATAAGCAAAGAAACCTCTAAAATGTATGTCATTAGTGATTATCTCCTTTCCTATGGCATAGAAGCATTGATGAGCTTATCAAGTGAGTGAATTGCTGCTCTGGGAGGTTCACAGGACATGAGATCCAGGAAGGAGCATGTACAAGTAGACTACTGGTAGATATATAGGGAAGAAATAAGGGATAGAAAAATAATTTTTTAAAGGAAAACCAGCTATACATTGTCATTTATTGAGAGATCAAATGAAGTCCCAAACCTAAGGAGAAAAACACAAATTATTAATCAAACCCTGAGCCTTATACTTGAGTAGGGTGAGATCCAAGAGAGGTAAAGGAATCAAACTTTTTTCCTGATGATTAAGATTAGAATATGTCCTTATACGAATTGCTTAGACATCTCATACAATATTTTTAAAGAGTTAGTTTCATAATTATGCTTTTGAAACCCATATTATCCTAGAATTGCCATTACACATTGTAGTCAAATTGGCTATTTATTTTCTGATCAGTGCCTTTCTGTAATGCTGCTAGTGGGAGAAGCTTCACAAAGCATCACTTTGGAATGCCCTGGGATATTCAATGTTTGCTGCTCTGTCATGAGAGGCTGTAAAAACCAAAAGCCACCTGCTGGGAAGTATGGCCCCCGTGTGTGGAGAGTAAGGTGTTTGTGTTGGTACTTCAACAAGCAAATGTACAACAAAGCTATTGAGAATTTCCTAGTATTTTGACTTGAACACAGTGGCTATGCATTTTCATTTCTAACTCAGTAATCTGGCAAGCAAAGGGGTCATGGTCTGTTTGACTTTGTAAGTCTTTCTCCAAGATATGGCGTATATTTGGGAGCACTGCCAGGTTGAGTAGACAAAGAAAACATATTTAAAATTGCAGATGTTATTTCTAAATTGTTCATAAGTAACAGGAAACTACAGGATGATATTTAACTACTCTGTAGGTAGCAGGCAATTTGCATTTGTAATATCAGCATAATGAGTTTAAGATGTGCACTGATCCAATTTCAGTTTATATGGAATGCAACAAAGCATGTTAATGGATAACCTAAAAGCATATAAATCAGGGAAAAATATAAAATGTCAAAAAATGCAGAGCTGCCATGGTAATTGCTCTTGCTTGAAACATTTCATCCTATATATCCACAATGTCTATGGCAATTAATACCAAATGTAATGACAGTGAATGGAGAAAATAAGATTTTCTATTTTTAAATTTCCGTGAGATACAATAGTGGATGACTTGCTCTAAAAAGATGCCCCACAGTAAAATCTTATATGATTGATAGTTCTTTAATTAAAAATAAAAAGATATTCCATAGTCATGTTAGTTTTTCTCTGTCAGAAATAGCTGATAGACTTTGGCCATGCTGGCCTTTCTTTGTATTTTAGTTGTTGCTCATTAATTAAATTTACCATATCTTCCTAACTCACTTAAATATTCAAAGGGTCATTTTATCCCAGAGAGGCATGTGAGAGTTTTCTCATTCATCACAATTTTGAGAGAAATATACTTCATTATTTCAAATTATTTTTATGTTTTTGTTTTTCTCTTTGGTTGACAATTATTTGAATAAGTACATAAGAATTGTGATGATGAATGCTGTAATACAAAGGCAACAGAGCCAATGTAAGCTGCTACACACATATTTATATGTGTTTATAACAGAGATATATATTTATATCATTTATATATAATTATACATGTATATAACATATAATTATATATAATTACATATAAAATACATGTATATAATATATAATTACACATAATTACATATAAAATTATATACAATTATATATGTATATATAATATATACATATATATTTATAACATTTATAATATTTTATATTTACATTATAAATGCAATATCCAGGCTACCATTAGGCAGGGGCCACTTGTTTTTGTAACTTACTGGTTGGACTCTTGTGTTTGTTCTCTATCTCGCTCACTTCCTAGGCCCTTAATAAGACCAACAAAAAGATGTAAAGGTAATAATAAGGGAACTATTAAAAGATGCTTTATTCTTTTAGTAATTAGAGCAAAACAAATTAAAAATACATAATTATATACCATTTTATACACTATCAATTTGTAAAATTTAAGAGTGTGATACTATGGTAAAGATAAGAGAAATAGCCTTTTGTAAGAGTATGAATTGCTACCAAAACTTTGGAAAGCAATTTGTCAGAATCTTGTAGGGCTAAAGATACCCATTGATTCTACTATGTATCTAAAACAGTAGACCTCTGGATATCTACTTATAAAATTTTTCCAAAACTTGCAGAAGAAGGGTAATTATTGTATTTTTAAAATAGAAGAAAAATGACAACAACCTACCTAACCATCTCTTAATAGAGGAAGTGTATATCTTTAATTAGTAAAGTGGAATGCTGCATAACAGTTAAAATGAATTAGCCAGAGCTTCATGTATCACAATGCATATAACTAAAAAGATCAATAGATTGAGTGATAAAATGATATTTGAGTGTGACAATATGTGTGTAAATTAGAAAATATACAAATGATAGTATATACATTTTTTAAAATGTGTTTGAAACTGATAAATATTAACATCAGAGTGGTGGTTACCTCTGGAAAAGAAGGAAGAAGAAATAAGGAGTGGGGTCTTAGCTGTGTTTATAATGTTTTCTTTCTTTTACAAAGCATGATCTAGAACAAATGTAGCAATATGTTAACATTTAATAAATCTGAGTTTTCTACACATAATATCTTAGTCTGGTTTCTGTTGCTATCATGGAATACCACAAACTGGGTAATTTATAATAAAAATAAGCTTATTTCTTACAGTTCTGGAGACTGGGAAGCATGACACTGGCATCTGGTAAACGCCTTCTGGCTGCATGCATAGCATTTGCGAGTCTTGCTTCCCTGTGTTCAACAGAACTCATGATTTCTGGCCTGAAGATAAGACACAAAGTCCAGCTCCCTCTGAGCACAGTCAGCATGGCTCTCAGAAAGCACAGTACACTATATCCGTCTCTTTTCTGTGAATGAAGTTCGGAATTAACCAGGAGTCAATTATTCTGGTATTAAATTGAAGTTGAAGTCACTGGGAATTGCAGGGCAATTTAAAGAAAATGTGTTAGTGAGATTGGGTAATAGCAGATTTGAGTCTCTCACACACACACAAGCTCCATGTGGTATTCCATATGAATACAAAATGGGCAAAACCTTATAAAAATGTGGTAGGATAACTACATTGAAATAACTGAGGTATGGAGTCACTGCCAGGATTTTTAACATTCTGCTATCAATTGTTCTTTTAATTTTTAGCCTCTATCCTACAAGTGACCTTAAACTTTCACTTTTTTAATGTAATTTTTACTTCTTTAACTTCTTCTGTCCCTTTGTCTTATTTCCTGCATCTTTACTAAGGTCTTAAAATGGCAAATTCTAAAATACTGATTCTTTAGTTTTCATTTGGAGTTTTCAAAGCCCTATGGTGATATTTGCCACACAATAGTTTTCAAAATTTAAAGCCCGTCCATTTTTTGTAGAATCTACCTCATCTTACAAATCAAGCGTGGTTATCCCTGTTTAACAGGGTTCATGATGTAAAACAGAAATGTAGGAGAGTAACTCTCATAATGCCAGAGGAAATCATGACCCTGAGGCAAGGTAGCTGAAATGTGAATCTATTACAGTAGCACCTACTTGGTAAATAAGAACTACAAAAGGATGTAAATAAAGTTACGGTTATTAGGAAAGATAATTATATAATACTATATATAAATATAATATATATAAATATAAATATTGCATATCTATAATATTATAATTAGAGGTAAACCTGGGATGTGGTCATTGAGATTGAGATAAAAGCGGATAAAATTTTATTATAGCAGATAAAATTTGAGCCACAGTTCAAGGGACTTTGAGGAGGTCAATTTGCACATGGAGTCCAGGGGATAAGGTAGTGTTTCGAACAGAAGAGTGCCTTGCTTTCTCTGGATTTCTGGAGGGACAGTTCAGCCTGAGACTAAGAAAATAAGTCTTAAGCATAGAGGTGGGTCTAGAAGAGAGAAAAGTGCTAACTTTTTGTCAACTACAATACACATAATTGTGTATTTACATCTTAGAAAAAATGCATGTAGTTCTTCTCCTAAACTGATCTAATAAAAATTACTATTCATCTTCGAATGCATTATAGCGTATTCTAGACTCTGAAATAATTTTTGAGTATTTGTTTCTGGTGATATTCCATGTAAAAAATCTGAACTGCATACCTGCTTATGCATATTCTGTAGTGCAGAGATATTCCAAACTGATTACTAGTATTACCCCAGGAGTTAACAAAAATAGATAGACAGGAGGATGGTTGGATGGATGGATGGATAAATAGATACATTTTTGTTCTCTTACCAGATTTACCATTGGAAGCCTTAGGAGTGAGACAAAGCAGGAATGCCCTCTTGAGGACCTGTGTCCTCTGTACCAAAAGCATGGAAATAACGTAAAATTTTGAATTCCTTCAAGGGACATTCCTGGCACCTAGATAACCCGAGAAGTAAATAATCAACTTGAGAAACAAGAAAGTAATAGTAGCTTAAAACAATAGTCAAGGAACCTAGAACCACGGGATGTTTGGTGCCCCTATGGAAACTAAAGAAAACATCTTAACATACGTTTCAAAGCTGTTTTTCAGAAACCTGCATCCCAGTGAATGGATCCACTGGCACATAGAACTCAGATAAGGAGGAAGTGAAGATTCAACTCTGACCGCTCTTCTTTGCTCTCAATTTCTCCTTGAGGGGCCTGAAAGGAGGGACACCCACAAGCCAGAGCTAACATTTTTTCTGCTGACCCCAAATTCTAAAACAAATCTTCTCCTGCTTAACCTATTGCAATTCAGCACATCTTTGAATCTACATATAACCTGTAAGCTCCTGCTTCAAGACATCCTGCCCTTTTAGGTTAAAATCAATATGTAGCCACCATTTATTAATTTATAATTTTGTCTTTCCAAAAATGTACCACTGCCTTTAAAATCCCTTATCTTCAAGCCTCTGGAGAGGTCAGGATTTAAGTATTAGCTCCTTACTCCTCTTTGCTTGGTGCCCTGCAAATAAATGCCCTCCTTTCTCCCACTGCAAACTTCAGTATGGGTATCTGGTCTTCCTGCACCAGGCAGGCAGACCCCAGTTCGGCTCTGTAACAGCAGTGGAAGTCTGGCATTGCAGTGGAGACTATGAGAGAAACATATACAACAACGGCAAGGTGAGAACTGGGATTTCCAAGGGCTTAGTCCCTGGAGAAACGACCCTCTCTTTATCCAGTGATGGCAGCATCCAATTCTCAGGAGAAGCTCCCGTGGGAACTGCTCTGGTGGAGCCTTCTGTTAGCAGTTGTTATAAGGGTATTGGTTCCTTTCTTTAGCAGTCAGGTGAGCTGAAAGGAAACAATGGCCCAGAGAGCTAAGGTGTTTTGGTTTCACTAACAGGCTATTACTAATGACCCCTGAAAGGTGTTAAGGACACTATTTGGGAGTTCATTAAAGAAGGTGAGAGTAGGAATTATGGGATTGGGCCAATAAAGGAATAATAGGGTTGTGCCCGAGAATTCTGGGACTGAACCACGCAAGTCACAGGAGGTGGTTTTTTCCAAATGGGGGGAGGCTCCAGTCCTGCTGCAGTGCTTACATATCTGAAAACAGGTGACATTTTTGACCCTACTCTATCTTTCATGGTAGTCCCACATTTCCTTCTGGTGGAAATGCTTGTATCTCCTTCTTGCTTCTGATATCATAAATTTTCTAGCATCTTTCCTAATTGGCTTATCTGTGATGTGCTTCCCTGAGCCTGGCTTATCCTTAGTCTGTTCTATTTACCTCGTTGTATCCTCACAATACAAACAATTCCCCACATGTAAAGCAACACCATTACCTCTTTAGGACCATTAATGCTCCTCACCTCTTGTTAAGAACTTTAAGGATGTAGTTATGCAAATATGCTCACCTAAGTTTTTGAGCCCAATTTTTACAAGGGCAGTCGAAACAAAAGTGCTAATTTTCTTTTCCTGAACAACGTGTCTACATGTTAGCAGTATGGTGTAGTGGAAAGAATATATCCTATCATATCAGAGACACCTAATTTTAAATTCCTTCTATTGCTTTCTAATTGTGTGACAAGTTACTAGATCTCTCTGAGATTCAACTGTAAATTGAAAGTGATTCCTACTTTATAGGGCTATTGTTAGAATTAAATGAGATAAGGAAGGAAAATATTTAACATGTAGGCATTACTCAACAAATATTAAAAATATTTTCTGCTACCTAAATTCATAGACAATAGGGAAAAATTCTTTTTTCTTTTTCCTTTGCTGAGTTCCCAAAATGAGCAACATTCTAGACTTAAAATCAGGGGTAAATAGTGAGAGGTATATGGGCTTCTAGGGTGTAATCGTCTGTTTTCACACTTCTATAAAGACATACCCGAGACTGGGTAATTTATAAAGAAAAGAGCTTTAATTGACTCACAGTTCCACAGGGATGGGGAGGCCTCAGGAAACTTACAATCATGGCAGAAGGAGAAGAGGCACATCTTACATGGTGGCAGGTGAGAGAGAGAAGAGCAAGCAAGAGCAGAGAAAACTGTCTTATAAAACCATCAGATCTAGTTGAGAATTCACTCATAATCACAAGAACAGCATGGGGAAATTGCTTATGATCCAGTTACCTCCACCTGGTCTCTCCCTTGACACATGGGAATTATGGGGATTATAATTCAAGATAAGATTTGGGTGGGGACACAAAGCCTAACCATATCATAGGGGTTCCCTATATTAAATTTAACTTTTAATGGTTGTAGGCATTTGTATTTTTGGGGTGAAGGTTCATGGCTTTCTTCAGATTTTTAAATGATCTATGACGTACACACCCACTTAAAATGTTGGGAATCCCTGTTTTACCTGCCTTATGAATCAAACTAATTTTCTCCATTAAGTTGGAGGTTCTCAGTCAGTAAACTTCCATGATTCTGTCTTCAAATATTCTCGATTTCTGTGAGTATATTTAATTAAGGAGCATTTCATAGAGTAGGTGTGAGATCAAATGAGATAATGTATATAAAATGTTTTCTTAAGCTGTAAAACTCTATGTAAATAAAGGCGTGGTTAATATCAGCAACAACCTGTATTACACTGTTGCCTTTGTAGCTGTAGAAGATCTCCTCCTGATTTGTTATGATAAAAATTATCATAATGATGACAACATTAACCACAATTATATTGCAATCTTATCACAATGCTCAGCTTAGTAAGTTAATTGAAACCCTGGAGAAACCTAATGGTGACTATAATTTTTCTTAGGCACCATTTGTAATCTATCAATTTAGAGCTACAATTATTCTAATACTTGAAGAAATCTTTGATGGCATCTAATTTAACCTCTTTGTTTTTAGTTGGGGATAGAGTCCTGATGAAAGAAAGTGATGGCCCACAGCCATACAGCTAGTTTGTCGAAAGTTAGGACAAGTGGATGTAATCAAGCTATTTTCCTGCACCCTTTACTTGGTTGAAATAGTAATGTAAATGATCTTTCCAATTTTTTAAAGGGAATGACACTTAAGGAAAGTCCTGTTTAAAGTGTTCGTAGTGGTAGATTTAAACAAAAAAGATATATTATTGTGAAGAACAAAAAAAAATCTATCTTCCATTGAGTATCTCCCATCAAAGTATATTTTAATTTGTGTGGCCCAGAAATTTACTTCAATTATATAAAGTGTTTGCTTCAGCAGTTAGCAACTTGTTTCTCAGATTCTGGTGTTTTAGTCAAGGCAGTTTGGTAATAATGAACCATTTAGGCAAGCCTAAATGGAAAGATATATTGAAGAATAAAGAAGCAAATCTTAGCCAGGCACTGAGGAAGATGTATGACCTTTGAGGACCTGGGGGCCTTTAGGGCCAAGGCTTTTCTTTGTATGTCTGTTTTGTTCTCCTATCCAAGAGAAGAGACCATCTTTGTCTGCATCTCATCTTTGAACATGTGGTCAAAAATGAAGGAGTCAAATTTGATCCTGTGTGAACTTGCAGGTCAAGTAACTAAACTGTTGTGCTAAGGTCTCTGTATCTCTTTATTCATGTTAGAGAGAGAGAGATAATCTGATCCTTGAGCAGCTAAAGATTGTCCCCTAGGCTGCAGGGCTCACCTCTGGTCCGTCCAATGGCTAGAGGTGAAGTATTACTAATATTTTGTTCCATTGATCAGCTAATGCCACATTTTTAGTGGAACTGATATAATGCTCAGTTACTTGAGAAGAGGAAATTGCAGCTAACTGGCAATTTAAAACTGACTTAAAATAGTATAAAATAATGGTTCTGAAATTTCTGGTGTTCCATTTTTTGTTGTTGGCAGAATTATATTTTGAGACATATATGTTGGTATGTGGTCTAGCAGTGAGACTGGCTATCTTAAATAGGTACGGTCCTGTGTAAAGCCAGATATATGATTGCTATATTTTCAGTATCAGGAAACTATAGAATACTGTTTTCCACTGGAAAAGCAAGGATCTAGGAAATCTATGGGTGATTCTAATGAGCTGTGAGGGAGTCTAGTACTATTTTTTTTCTGGTTTAATATAGAATTACATGAACCCATTGGTATAAACAACTGCCATGAAGGTTATTTCTGTCTATGTTCTAGTTGCTGTTGTCACCTCTCACCCTCAATGCTACTCTTGAGTTGAGGGCATAGTATTTAAATGACTACCAAATTACACAAGAAATGTGGGGTTATTCACAGTGAAATACCTGCTGAGAGGTTGCACATCATTTTCAGTTTTATCAGTTTAATAAGTTATGTTTTTAAAACATTAATATTTATTTTAAAGTGTATGTAGTAAGTATACATATTTATGGGTTAAATGAAATATTTTGATACAGGCATACAAAGAGTAATAATCAGATCAGGGCAAATGTGGTATATATCACCTCAAGCATGGTCATTTCTTCATGTTATAGTTTCAATGATATTCTTCTAGATATTTTAAATGTGTAATATATTATTATTAAGTATAATCATCCTGTTACACTATCAAATTTTAGCTCTTATTCATTCTAATTATTTTTTGTACACATTTATCATCCCCACTTTCCCTGCATTGCCCCACTACCTTCCCCAGTGTCTGGTAACCATTCTACTCTCTATCTCCATGAGTTCAATTGTTTTAATATTTAGGTCCCACAAATGAGTGAGAACACGCAAAGTTTTTCTTTCTGTAATTGGGCTGGCTTATTTCACTTAACATAATGACCTACACTTCCATCCATGTTGTTGCAAATGATATGATACGATCATATTTTATGGCTGAATAGTACTCCATTTTGTATAATACCACGTTGTCTTTATCCATTCATTGCTGATGGACACAAAGATTACTTCCAAATCTTGGCTACTATGAATAGTGCTGCAAGGAACATGGGAGTGCAGATATATCTTTGACATATTGATGTCATTTTCTTTGGAAAAATACCCAATAGTGGGGTTGCTGGCACATGATTGTTCTATCTTTAGTTTTTTGAGGAATCTTCACACTGTTCTCCATAGTGGCTGTACTAATTTGCATTCCAAACAGCAGTGCACCTCCTCGACCAGTATTTGTTTTTCTTGTCGTTTGGAAAAAAGCAATTTTAAATAAGGTGAGATATCTCATGGTAATTGGGATTGGCCATTTCTCTGATGATTAGTGATGTGGAGAACCTTATCATATGCCTATTTTCCATTTGTATGTCTTCTTTTGAGAGAAGTTTATTTAGATATTTTGCTTAATTTTAAATAAAATTATTAGATTTGTTCCTTTAGAATTGTTTGAGCTCTTTATATATTCTCATTAGTAATCTTTTGTCAAATGGATAGTTTGCAAATATTTTTCCCACACTGTGCATTGTCTCTTGACTTTATTGATTGTTTTCTTTGCTGGGTAGAAGCTTTTTAACTTGATGTAACTCCATCTGTCCATTTTTCCTTTGGTTGCCTATGCTTGTGGGGTATTACTCAATAAATCTTTGCCCAGTCCAATGTCTTGGAGAGCTTCTCTAAAGTTTTCTTTCAGTAATTTCATAGTTGGAGGTCTTAGATTTAAGTCTTTAATTCATTATAATTTGACTTTGTATATGGTGAGAAATAGAGGTGTAGTTTTATTCTTTTGTGTATAGATATCCAGTTTTCCCAGCATGATTTATTGAAAAGGCTATATTTCCCCAGTGTATGTTCTTGGCACCTTTGTCAAAAATGAGTTCACTCTAGATGTATGGGTTAATTTCTGGTTCTTTATTGTATTTCATTGGTCTGTGTGTCTCTTTTTTTTTTTTTTTTTTTTTTTTTGAGATGGAGTCTTGCTCTGTTGCCCAGGCTGGAGTGCAGTGGCGCAATCTCAGCTCACTGCAAGCTCCACCTCCCGGGTTCACACCATTCTCCTGCCTCAGCCTCCCAAGTAGCTGGGACTACAGGTGCCCATGACCACACCTGGCCAAAGTTTGTATTGTTTAGTAGAGATGGGGTTTCAACTTGTTTGCCAGGATGGTCTCGATCTCCTGACCTCGTGATCCACCCGCCTTGGCTTTCCAAAGTGCTGGGATTACAGGCGTGAGCCACCACGCCCAGCCTGTGTGTCTTTTTTTATGCAAGTACCATACCATGCTGTTTTGATTATGACATCTCCATTGTATAATTTGATGCCAGGTCATGTGATTCCTCCAGGTTTGTTCTTTTTTGGTCAACATGGCTTTGGTTATTCTGGGTATTTTGTGGTTTTATATACATTTTAGGATTGTGCTTTCTATTTCTGTGAAGAATATAATTGGGATATTGATAGGAATTGCACTGAATCTGTGAGTTGCTTCGATTTGTGTGGAAATATTATCAATATTGATTCTTACAATACATGAACATGAAGTATTCTTCCATGTGTTTTATGTCCTCTTCAGTTTCTTTCATCAGTGTTTCACAGTTTTCACTATAGACATATTTCACTTCTTTGGTTAATTCTTAGGTATTTTATTTTATTTGTAGCCATTTCAAATGAGATTACTTTCTTGATTTCTTTTTCAGATTGTTTGCTGTTGGCATATATAAATGCTACTGATACCTGTATATTGATTTGTATCCTGCAATTTTACTAATTTCTTTTCTTAGTGCTAACAGTTTTTTGGTGGATTCTTCAGGTTTTTCCAAATATAAGATGATAGTATATGCAAACAAGGATAATTGACTTCTTCCTTTCCAGTTTGGATGCCTTTTATTTCTTTCTTTTGTCTGATTGCTCTAGTTAGGACTTTCAGTTCAATGTTGAGTAACAGTGGTGAAAGTGGGCATCCTTGTCGTGTTTCAGATCTTAGGAGAAAGGCTTTCAGTATTTCTCCATAAAACATGATACACAATGTGAGTCTGACAAGTATGTCTTTTATTGTGTTGAGGTTTGTCCTTTCTACACCAAGTTTGTTGGGTTTTTTTATCACAATGAGATGTTAAATTTTATCAAATATATTTTCAGCATTAACTGAAATGATCATATGGTTTTTTTCTTCATTCGGTTAATAGGTTAATATGATGTATCATATTGATTGATTCATGTATGGTGAACCATCCTTGCATCACGGGGATAAATCCCACTTGGTAGTGACAGATGATTTTTGCAATGTGTTTCTGAATTTGGTTTGCTGTTATTTTGTTGAAGATTTTTGCATCAATATTCATCAGGGATATTGGTCTGGTTTTTTGTGTGTTTGTTTGTTTTTAATATGTCTTTGCCTGGTTTGGTATCAGGGTAACACTGGTCTCGTAGAATGAGTTTGGAAGGATTCTATCCTTCTCTATTTTTCAGAAAAGTTTGAGTAAGATTATGTATTAGGCTGTTCTTTCATTGCTGCAAAGAAATACCTGAGACTGGGTAACTTATAAGAAAAAAGAAGTTTAGTTGGATCACAGTTCTGCAGGCTGTACAGAAAGCATAATGCTGGCATCTTCTTGGCTTCTGAGGAAGTCTGAGAAAACTTACAATCATGGAAAAAGGTGACCTGGGAGAAGAAATTTTACATATCAAAAGCAGGAACAAGAAAAAGGGGGGAGGTGCCATACACTTTAAAACAATCAGATGTTGTGAAAACTCACTCATTATTGTGAGGCCAGTACTAAGGGGATGGTGCTAAGCCATTCATTAATAACCCTTGTCCAGGATACAATCACCTTCCACCAGGCCCCCTCCAACATTGGGGATTACATTTCAATATGATATTTGGTCAGGAACACACATCCAAACTGTATCATTCTGCCCCAGCCCCTCCCAAATCTCATATCTTTCTCATATTTCAAAATACAATTAGACCTTCACAATAATCCCCCCAAAAGTCTTAACTCATTCTAGTATTAACTCAAAAGTCCAAAGTCCAAAGTCTCATCTAAGACAAGGGAAGTCCTTTCCACCTTTGAACCTGTAAAATAACAAACAAATTAGTTACTTCCAAAATACCATGTGAGTATGAGCATTAGGAAAACATTCCCATTCCAAAAGGGATAAATCAGCCAAAAGAAAGGAGCTACAAGCCCCACACAAGTCTGAAATCCAGCATGGCATTCATTAAAACTTTAAGCTTCACAATAATCTCCTTTTGACTCCATGTCCCACATCCAGGGCACACTCATGCAAGGGTGAGCTTTCAAGGCCTTGAGCAGCTCCACCCCCATGGCTTTGCAGTGTTCAGCACTGAGGCTTTGCTAAATAGGTAGCAAGGCCAAGGAAGGTGAAGCAATTTGGCCAATAGCACAGAAATGAAACAAAAATTAAATTACTTTTATTTGCTAAACATGTATGTACATTGTAGGGAAAAGCATTTATATTTAAAAAGACAGCTAACTGTAATATAATAGCTTTTTATCTCTGAGGGATGATGTAAACCATCTCAGTGGGGACAAATATCTTTATTCTTTTTACTATAGAGTGTTGTGGGGAGAGAAAAAAGACAGAACAGAATGCCTAGTTTCTGCCTGTTTTTCTGGGCTACTTAAATTTAGGATCCAGAGTAGATAGGTAGACTTCTGTTTGCAAAAGCACATACGTATATACTTGGAGAAAAAGATAGGCTAGCTGGGAAGAGAGTATGAGGAACGGACAACCAGGTGACACATTTTGAGTTGGTACTTGGAAAACATGCTACCGAACAAGTCCATAGATGGGGCCCCTACAGGACTTATCAGTAGAGAGGTCTAATATTCAGTTTTAATTATGTATGTTATTAGATTGTAATCATTTTCCTGATCCAAAATTTCAGTACAGTCTTCAACACACATAATTTCCTTTCTTGGGTGAGAGAATTTGGTAAAAATCTAGAAAATGACATTGTGTGTTCACACCTGGGTCAGAAAGGAGACAGAGAAGAGAACAACTTTGGAGTAAAGAAGATACTGCAACAAGGAAGTGAGGAGAGATGGTGACTCAGAATCAGTTGTAATTATGGGGAACTAAATCCCTAGGAATTCACAAAATCACAAAATTGTGAGTTAGCGATCTTGAGCAATTTCGTTTACATTTCAAAGGAGAGTGTGATCTCCGTTCCATATACTTATCTCATTTAACACATGTGATTATGTGGCAAAGATAGAGTTGCAACTCCCGGGTTTCTTGAGTCTGTCTCTGTTTAGCATTCTTTCCATTATGCAAATGGAGGAAAGTGAAGCAAAACAATCTGGAATTGTTAAGAATTTGGGAGACTATGGTGGGTAAGTAAAGAAGAGTGTCCTATCTTTAAACTCTTTTAACAAATGGAGATTGCAATGCTATACTAAAGAACAAATGGTAAGAAATCAGCCCTGGTGCAGACAATAATGGGTGTACTTTTCTTCATTCTTGGCAAAGAATATAAAAGCAAAAATAAAACTGACTGAAAGTCAATCTACTGTTGTTATTATCATGCAAAGGTAAATCTAAACAGTGTCTATGCCAAAGTCATTCTCTGCTGGGTCTAACCTTCCCACAAGTCCCAGGTTTGGTATGCACTGAAGACATCCGTTTGGGAAAGGCATATAATCAACTTCCTTGCCCACAAGACTAAGCTTAAGGTGTGGCAAAAAATTTACATGAACCTGGGTATCTGCAAAACTTGGTAAAGCATCTCACTCACCAGAGCCAGGCAGTATCACATAGTGGCAAACTCCTTGTTAAGTATTACAGTGAACCTCAAAAGAACAATTGAATCTGTTTGCATACACCCCACTAGATTTTATTATGCATCTACCCTTTGCCAACTTAAAAATTAATCACAGTGTATAAATTTGGGAAGGAGAGAAGATTTTATTTCTTATAAAGGGTTATAGCCTGTAAGGTGGCCATCCTGCAGGTTGGGAAGTACAGCCACCAGCCAGGTGCCACCAGGCACTTTAAAGGAAGAGGGATTGTGGTACAGCTTTATGCTGAATAGTTTCGCTAAACATATGTATTCAACAGCCTACAAGAAGAGCTACGAATATGCATGAAAGTGGTCCTGAAACATGTGTATCGCAAAAACATGCATATAACATAAGACCTATATTCAATTTGAGATGGAAACTTAATATTCAGATGTATTACAGTTAGGCCTTATACATCAAAGGGTCCTTTCAGAACACAAAAGCGTGTAAGTGTGCAATCTCTGTAACCAGCTGGAACCAATCCATGGTCAGTGGTTTTATCTGAAAGAGTTACTAAAATCAGTCTCTTGTTCAATGAAAGCTGTAGTTATAGCTGGTGGAACAGGAGCTGGGGTCAGTTAGTCAGCATCTGGTGAAGTTACAAGTTGTTGTAATATTGCTTATCTCATGAACAATGCTTGTTTATCTGGTAGAGAAAAAAATCTTACGGCAGTTAGAGCATAGCTTATTCTTTAAACGTATTAATAGAGGTGCATGATGTAGCCCTTGCCTGGCATGGCCTTAGGTCCTGTTTATAAATTGGTATCTTTTACAAAGAGCCTGTTCTGTCAGTCTTATGATCTGTATTTTGACATTAATGCTGATCAGTTACTGTATCTAAATCATAAAAGGGAGTGCGGTGTAGTGAGGCATGTCTGATCCCCCATGCTATCATTCCTAGGAATACAGTCTTAAGGTTGTCCTGGGGTCCCCTTGGCCACAAGGGTGTTTGTTCAGTTGATGTTGGCCTTAGGATTTTATTTTGAGTTTATACATTATTATTCTGATCATTCTCATTTTGAAATCTAACTCTTCAAGTTATTAGTTAACCAGTTAAAAATAAAATTATATTAGTCTAAAATGTGATTTCCGTGTGAATAAGAATGGTGTATGCTTTGCTTTTGTTCTCTTCTTTAAAATTTTGTATGAAAAAATACATACAGTGAAACATGCATGTAAAATATGATGTTTTGAGTGTCTAATTATTTTGCCCATTTTCTAAAATTGAGCAGTTTTCCTTTCCTACAAAGTTTTAGGAATCATTTGTATATTCTCAATACATCTACTTTGTGACTCCCTCCCTTCCAGGACCACCTCTTCTCTTGAAAGTTGAAATGACTTTGGCAGCCTAAAATCCATCCTTCCATCATTAAACCAGTGAGATCTCAGCTTTCTTTTTAAGTTCTAGCTGCTCTATATCCCTCTGCTGACTGAGGGATTTCCTGGGGGAAAAACTTAGAAACATGAATCTCTTACTTTCTTTCAAGCCTTCAGTTTCTGTCTGCTTTCGGTCACTATCCTGTGCTTTCAGATAGCTTCAGATATTTTTTTTCCCCCAGATTTATCATTGTTAACAGTATGATGGCTAGTTCAATACATGCTATTTCACCATTAACTGGAACTGAATCATATTCCTGCTTTTGTTATTGTTGTATTCCCAGATGCTGTAATAATCCTTTCTATATTATAGATACTTAATATATATATTTTAAATTATTTTTATTTTATTTTTTTTTTTGAGACAGAGTCTCACTCTGTCACCCAGGCTGGAGTGCAGTGGCACAATCTCGGCTCGCAGCAACCTCCACCTCCTGGGTTCAAGCAATTCTCCTGCCTCAGCCTCCCAAGTAGCTGGGATTACAGGCGTGCACCACCATGCCTGGCTAATTTTTTGTATTTTTAGTAGAGATGGGATTTCACTACATTGCCCAGGTTGGTCTTGAATTCCTGACCCGAAGTGATCCGCCTGCCTGGCCTCCCAAAGTGTTAGGATTACAGGCGTGAGTCCCTGCACATGGCCAAATTATTTTTGAAGGATTGCTTTTCTTTCTCTCCTGTCCTGAAAGGACTGTGCTGCTTTCTCTCCTGAAATTGCAATCTTTCTTTCTGCTTTACAAAGCAGAGTAAAACCTAAACTATTGTTGTTACAATACCAAACTCATGGCACAACACTGTGTCATTTAGAGTTTTATTATTTAATGTAACTCTTTGCTCCCTCTCTTAATTATCTCTTGTAGTGTAACAGATTGCCCACAATTTGGACACTTACTACAACATGATCACAGTGTGAGTGGATCAGGAATACTGGCCCAGCTTAGCTGGGTGCCTCTGACTCAAGGTCTCTTAGGGCATTGCAGTCTCCTTTGAAGTAGAAATTGGGGAACAATTTGCTTTTAAATTCATTCACATTATGGTTGTTGGCAGAATTTCAGTTCTTCTCAGTATACTGGGCTGAGGACCTTATTTCCTCTCTGACTGCTGACCAGAATCCTCTTTCAGACTAAATGTAGACCTTTTCATCATGTACTCTTAACATGGCAGCTGCCTTCCTCAAAGAAGAAGAGGAGAGAGAGAACAAGAGAGAGTGACCAAGATGGCCATCACAGACTTTTTGTAACCTAATCTTGGAAGTGATACCCCATTCCCTTTGCTGCATTATCTTCGCTAGAAGTTAGTCATGAAATCCAACTGAAGCGGAGGGAATTTTACAAAAGCATGAATACCGGAGGCAGAGGTTTTTGGAGACCATCTTAGAAACCACCTACAACACTTCTCTTACATGGAGAGATGAATCATTTTAAAAAATGCATTTCAAAAATGCATGGATCTCCTATTTTATTTCAGGAACTGCTATGCTCTAAGGGGTGGAAAGATAAGGGATGAAACTATAAAATGGCTCACTTCTTATCCTCCAGGAACTTATGTTCTGGTTCAGGAGGCAGAACTATTGAAATGTGATCAGTGCTATAAAAGCTGTAGGAGTTGTGGGAGCAGAAAAACTTTTTAAGATGTAAGAAATGTTACCTTTGTAAACTAAAAATAAAATTCTAAGCCCTCTAACCATCTGAATGAACCCCTCTTCTAGGCCAAGGCCATTTCAAAGTTAACCTGAAAACCCACTTCAGGCCTTGAAGGGAAGTGGAGGTCATACATACCTCCTTTATGCCCTCCTCCCTTTGGAATCAGGCACAACTAACCAACATTAATATTAAAACAAAGCTTTTAAGACTTTTTGTAGCAAAAAGACACTGAATTCCAGCCTGACTCTGGTATTGTGTCACACAACAGATAGCAGGCTCTGAAAGAAATTGAAGTATTTTATCCTAAAATATATTTCTTTGAAATATTTTGAAATGTCCCTGCAAAGCTGTCTCTTGTGGGGAAAATCTAAATTCTGTAGAGAATTTCTTTCCTTTTCCAGTTCTTTTCCTTGATCCAGGAGAGAATTAAAGGAGTCTGGTACCTTTTTTAACTCTGATAAGAAACATTTACAATCTTTTCTTTCTCAAGCCTGTTACCTGTAAGCTTCATCTGCATAAGAACTTTGGTCTCCACAACCCCTTGTCTTAACCCAGACACTCCCTTCTATGGATTCCAGATCTTTAGATAAACTTTTTCAACCAATTGCCAATTGGAAAATCTCTGAATCCACCTATGACCTGGAAGCCCACACTTTGAGTCTTTTCAGACAGAACCAATGTACATCTTACATGTACTGATTGATGTCTTATATCTCCCTAAAATATATAAAACTAAGCTATAGCTCGACCACCTTGGCACATACCATCAGGATCTCCTGAGGGTGTGTCATGGGCATGTCCTTAAGCTTGGCAAAATAAACTAAACTGATTGAGACTTGTCTCAGATAATTTTTGGTTTATACCTTCATAAAGGAAGTGAAGCTTGGGCTTGTGTTGAAGAAAAGAACAGGAGAGAAAGCATCTTCAGACATGTACCTGTGAGAACCTTGCAATAATTACAGACAGTTTTAATGACAAAACCAGGCATCTGCATTGGGAGGAGTGGTGAGGAAGAAGGAGGCTGGATAAAGGAGCCAGAAGCCATGCTGGGAGGGGCCTGTTAGGCCACACTCAGGCCTTTGGAATCTGCAGTACGTGAAGTGGAAACACTGAAGGATATAATCAGTTATGTACAGAATAAAGAATGTTCTGAGCCAAGCTTGGTATGCACTGTTTTACCAATAAACAGATCAAAAAGAAGAGGAATATGTGTCATCTCCCTTTTCACAATCCCTAAGACTACTCTATCAAATGACTAGGTTATAGTCTAGGTGGAAAGCTTTGTGCGAGCTCCTTTACTTCAGGTCAAATTATACATCTCAATGACTGAATACTGCATCTCAATAACATGTAATTTCTCACAAGCACCACATTTTTTGAAGTAACTGGAAGAATATGATTCAAGATTGTTTCCAGAGAAGAATGAAATAGTAGTGTTCCTTTGTAATGTTAACCATGGGACAGCTCAACCCATAGCTCCTTTATTTAGCTTGGTAAATTAAATGAATCTCTAAATACTTTAATTACTTCCCCCATTGCCTTTCTTCCTCCACAGTGCAAACTCTGTGCCATTCACTTGTTAAAGCCTCTTTTGAAACTCATTTCTCACATTTCCCCAAAGATCCATAAGCTTTCTATATGGAAGTGAAAAGAAGCAGTGAGGCATATAGTCAGTGATACTTAAAACTGGATGAGTCACCCCCAGGGAATGTCTGGGAGGTGTTTGAGGGCTTAAACATGTGCCAGAGCCCACAGTCTTACAAGTATTCAAGCAGACCAGATTCTGACTGAATAATGCCATAATTTCTAAGATTCTAAATTCTAAGATTCTTTCCAGTGTCATATTGTCAGATACCTGAGAACCCAATTGATTTACTAATATTTATAAACATACACATCATCAAAGGGAAAATATCTGGCTAAATCTGGGAGATGACGTTGTGCTTGCAGAATTGTATGACCTATAACCACATAGTGCTCTTCTGAGCAATGAAGGATTAAACAATTTGCAGGTGCTATGTCTCCATGTACACTAAGTCTTGCTCTAATATTCTTCAGAAAAACCAGGACCCAGTCAAGACTATAAGTGATAGCTGGGTTACCTATATAGAGAGACATTATGTCTCCTTTCAAAAAAGTACAATTTTTTATATGAAATTTTAACTTCAGAAACAAGTAGGAAAACTGTAATTATCATCAAAAACTTTATTTCATACATTTATCTACAAAAAGATACTTTCTTTTCCTTCTTAAGTTAATTTATATCCAGTCCAGCAGGAAATTCAGGTATCAGAAGCAAAATAACATTCATTTTATTACCCACATCTTCTTAGCTGGGATCATGTAGGGCTTTAAAATGATCATTTAATTATGACTGAGGAAAGGCAAACTTTTGGGAAGATTAAAGGACCTGGCATGGCACTTTAGAGAGGGCGATTATCAGGGAAACTTAGCAAGTATATATTAGAGACAAATTTGATTGATGACAGATATAGAAAATGAATGACACAGGATGAAATGAAAGACCACTAAATTAGAGAAGGCATTCCCTAGTCTATGGTATTATATATTGTCAGGCTGAGAGATGTTTTTAAGATGAAACATGAGCACTTTGTTATCAAATATAAGTTATATTAGTCTGTTTTCACTCTGCTGATAAAGACATACCTGAGACTGGGGAATTTACAAAAGAAAGAGGTTTAATTGGACTTACAGTTCCACATGGCTGGGGAGGCCTCACGATCATGGCAGAAGGCAAGAAGCAAGTCACATCTTACATGGATGGCACCAAGCAAAAAATTAGAGCTTGTGCAGAGAAACTCCCATTTTTTAAAACCATCGGATCTTGTGAGACCCATTTACTATCACGAGAACAGCACAGGAAAGACCAAACGCCGTGATTCAATGATCTCCTACCAGGTCCCTCCCACAACATTTGGGAATTATGGGAGCTAAAAGATAAGATTTGGGAGGGGACACAGAGCCAGGCCATATCATTCTGCTCTTCACCCCTCCCAAATCTCATATTTTTACATTTCAAAATTAATCATGCTTTCCCAACAGTCCCCCAAAGTCTCAACTGATTTCAGCATTAACTCAAAATTTCACAGTCCAAAGTCTCATCTGAGACAAGGCAAGTCTCTTCTGCCTATGAGCCTGTAAAATCAAAAGCAAGTTGGTTACTTCCTAGATACAATGAGGGTACAGGCACTGGGCAAATACAACCATTCCAAATGTGAGAAAATCGCCAAAACGAAGGAGTTACAGGCCCCATGCAAGTCCAAAATGTAGCAGTGCAGTCAAATCTTAAAGCTCCAAAATGATCTCCTTTGACTCCAGGTATCACATCCAGGTCATGCTGATGCAAGAGGTGGGTTCCCATGATCTTGGGCAGCTCTGTCCCTGTGGCTTTGCAGGGTACAGTCTCCCACCCAGTTGCCTTCATGGCTGGCATTGAGTATCTGTGGCTTTTCCAGGTTCACAGTGCAAGCTGTCAGTGGATCTACCATTCTGGGGTCTGGAGGATGGTGGCCCTTATCTCACAGCTCTACTAAGCAGTCCCCCAGCAGGAACTCTGTGTGTGGGCTCCCACCCCACAATTCCCTTCTGCACTGCTCTAGCAGAGGTTCTTCATGAGGGCTCCACCCCTGCAGCAAACACTGCGTGGGCATCCAGGTATTTCCATACATCTTCTGAAATCTAGGCAGAGGTTCCCAAACCTCAACTCTTGACTTTTGTGCACTTGCAGGCTCAACACCATATGAAAGCTGCCAAGGCTTGAGGGTTACACCCTCTGAAGCAACAGTCCAAGCTCTATGTTGGCCCCTTTGAACCATGGCTGGAGTGGCTGGGATGCAGGGCACCAAGTCCCTAGGCTGCACACAGCATGGGATCCTGGGCCCAGCTCATGGAACCACTTTTTTCTCCTAGGCCTCTGGGCCTGTGATGGGAGGGGCTGCCATGCAAACCTCTGACATGCCCTGGAAACATTTTCCTCATTGTCTTGAGGACTAACATTTGGCTCTTCGTTACTTATGCAAATTTCTGCAGGCGGCTTGAATTTCTCGTCAGAAAATGGAATTTTCTTTTCTATTGCATTTTCAGGTTGCAAATTTTCTGAACTTTTATGCTCCGGTAAAACTGAATGCCTTTAACAGCATCTAAGTCACATCTTGAATGCCTTGCTGCTTAGAAATTTCTTCTGCCAGATACCCTAAATCATCTCTCTCAAGTTCAAAGTTTCACAAATCTCTAGGCCAGGGGCAAAATGCCACCAGTCTCTTTGCCTAAACATAACAAGAGTCACTTTTGATCCAGTTCCCAGCAAGTTCCTCATCTCTATCTAAGACCACTTCAGCCTGGACCTTATTGTTCATATCACTATCAGCATTTTTGTCAAAGACATTCAACAAGTCTCTAGAAAGTTCTGAACTTTCCCACATTTTTCTGTCTTCTTCTGAGCCCTCCAAACTGTTCCAACCTCTGCCTGTTACCCAGTTCCAAAATTGCTTCCACATTTTCAGGTATCTTTTTAGCAATGCCCCACTCTACTGGTACTAATTTGCTGTGTTAGTTCATTTTCACACTCCTGATATGATAAAGACATACCCGAGACTGGGCAATTTGCAAAAGAAAGAGGTTTAATGGACTTATAGTTCCATATGGCTGGAGAGGCCTGACAATCATGGCGGAAGGCAAGGAGGAGCAAGTCACATCTTATGTGGATGGCACAAAAAAAAAAAAAAAAAAAAAAGCTTGCGCAGAGAAACTTCTGTTTTTTAAAACCATCAGATCTTGTGAGACCCGTTCACTATCATGAGACCAGCACGGGAAAGACCCGCCCCCATGATTCAATCATCTCCCATCAGATGCCTCCCACAACACATGGGATTTATAGGAGCAACAAGTTGATATTTGCGTGGAGACACAGAGCCAAACCATGCCATAAGTTAATACAGGAACTATCAGAGTTCTAAAATTATAAACCTAGATTTTCCAAAGAAAATAGAGTGAATTATAAGACTTATAAAATATCAATAAGATATTTTTCTATTTTGGAAAATTATTAACACCTCAAATTCATGTGGCCATATCATAGTGAAGAAGTAGAAGTATATTTGGAAACAGGAATAGCCAATTAAAGCCAATTTTCATTATAAGGACTTCATCAATTTAACATATTATTGCTGAATATTTTACTCTCAAGACTTTTTTCACATGGAAATTAACTGGATTTTGTCCTCAGATTCTTACATCATGAGTATATCATTAATACCTTAAAATAGGTGTAGAGTACATTTGACTAGCTGGAATATAATATTAAATTCATCTTAAACCAGATTTTAGAGTACAATACTTTTTGCTCCCAAACAAAATTAGGAAGTAGAAACAAGGACCAATTAGGTATATATTTTTTTTCTTACTCATGTATTTCAATATTTACTAGAAATCTACTACATTCAAGGTACTGTGCCAGCCTTTGTATTCACAAAGAAAAAAAAAGAAAACTGATCTATAAACATATATAATAAGATGTAGTAGAATAAGGACAAACAAATCCCAGGTTGAGTCTCCTTTCCTCCAATGATGGGGTAACTCTGAATGCCACCACTAAAGGAAGTAGAAATAAGCTAATTCTTCCAAGTCAAAAGTTGTGAGACTTTGGATGCTCCACTTTCACATTCCTCTTGTTCTCTCTGGCTATAGGGTTTCTTAGCCCCACACATGCTCAGTCATTCAATTAGTTATTACCAACAGTGCTAAAAATATTACTTCTCATTAAATGAACCTGTCACTTCATTTAAACTCCTTTGTGCATTTAGATTTAAATAATGATATCCCGTATTACTTCCTTATTTACCACTTTATTTCTCTACCCTGACTTTGGCCCGAATAAGCGCTTCTTAGCTCTTCAAAGCTGGAAGGGCAAAAATTTCCAAATATTTCCGTTAAAATAAGAATATAATTTAGATAATTTAAGAGGTTCTCTATTTCTCCCTTACTAGTCCCCTCCCAGGACTCTCCTTTGCACCCAATCTATCCCGTATCCCATAGGTGATCCACTTCACCTTCATGCTGTGTATTCCCTCCCATCCTGGGCAATTCTTGTTTGGGGTTTCCCATGTAATTGCAGTCAAATGGATAGTAGCTGGGGCTGGAGTCATCTGAAGTTTCTTCATGTACATATCTGACACATGGCCTGAGAGCCTAGAGCTCTGAAAGTTGGTTTGCTTTCTCTCTCCATGTGACCCCATGACTAGCTTAGGCTTCCTGACAATATGGCAGTCCTAGACTAAGTGTGACTTTTTTACATGTGACTGAATTTCCCAGAAGAAGCATTCCAAGAGTCCCAGACAAAAGATGCAATTCTTTTTGTGACCTAACTTCAGAAGCTCCAGAACATCATTTCTGCATTCTACTACTTGAGTAATTCCTAGGGCAAGCTGACATTCAACTAGAAGAGTGACTTGATCTCTCAATAGAAGCAATAGCCAAGATTCCATGACTGCCTTTAATCTACCCTATGCTATTTGTTTTACTAAGGCCCCATATTTGTAGGGCTTATTGATGTTTTAAAAATAATGAAGACACAGAGGCTTGGAGCAAATGACTTACTACCAAGGTTTTTTGGTAAATTGGTGTCACAGCAGTGAAAACAATTGTATATAGAGCTCTTCATTCTTTAAGTATCCCACTCTCTACTTGATGAAGGGTTTTTAAATGAATAATCTATCCTGTATGTTAAAATCCACCAGAATGACATCTTAAAGATTCATGTTTATGTGCATTAGCAGCTTTTGTGCAAATAAAATCTTTTCTCAATTTAATGCTTTTTTTTCTGTCACCATATTTCCTAATGTTTTAGTCTCTGATGTTCTTGACACATGCTACAAAAAGCTACTTGGCTCATCATTTTTTCCACGATGATTTTATCCTACTGATTCTACAGATTGAAATAGCTATTTTCCCTTATCCTTTGAAAATTAAACTCTCATGTCAAGTAGATACTATAAAGTTTTGGCTAGTTAATATATTTCACTCATGAAAATCTACTTAATTCCCAATAAGCACAAGTTGAAATTTTAGAACTTTTGGCTCCATACATTTATTTTAAACAAGTGGTTTTGGGGAAAACAAAGAGAAGAAGGGTATTTTTCTACAATCTTATTTATGTGAACATCTTGGGGAATTAAGCTCTTTTCTTTGGGCCTCCTCCTAGTTTTCTATTCAGTTTCTCTTCTTATCCGAATCTATTCTTTTACTTTAAGTTTTTTCTGAGTGTGTTCTGCCACTTTAGTTCTCTGTGAGGTTTCTTATTTTGTTTATAGATAAAAAATTGGTGCTTTTTTTCAGTTGCCAGTAAATGTTTGTGTAGAATTACCTAGTTAGCCTCTGATGATGATGGTGTGAGTCAACCCTTTTTCTATATTTCTGTAGTTTCCCCTGCAATGTGTAAAGGCACCCTGTTTCATCTTATCTAGGTTTGGCATGAGTACATAGTGTGTGCATGTGCATATGCACATGAAATGCCTTCGCCTGCCAAGTGAAAATGCACAGTACCTTTCCTAGAAACTGCAATCCAATAGAAACAAAATATCAAACTCTGCGGCAAAGTTAGAACTTGTTTGTTGAAAATAACTTTACAGTAATAAAAATAATTAAACATATATTATATGATATCAATTTCTTGTTTGGGTTTACAAAACAATTCAAATAGGCCATTTATTGTCACTCCAATTTCAGGGTCAGAGAGGTTAAAGACCTGTCCGTTTATGGCAATAATTACGAAATGTATGACCAAAACTATTTTGAGGCAGTTAAAAGTATTCTTAGGAATTGGGAATGAATCTATGAAATGATAATTAAATTATGAAGGAAGTTTTTTTAAAGTAACCAGAACTGTATATATTTGCCTCACTTGAAAAAGTGATTAGTAAGCCCAATAAAGATGATTAGAATGTCAATGTTAAAGTATCGTGTCCTTAAGAAGAATGTACTTCTGAAGGACGATGCCTGCATGGCGTATGGAAAGTGGGCATTCTGAAGGCAAACATTTGCTAGTACATTCTAGCTTACTGACTAACACTATATGGGCTGCTGGGCAGGTAGACTTCTAAGTGGAGACCAGAGCATCCACCTTTCTGTGTCAGAAGACATAAGTCCAACATCACCCATAGAACTGGCCTGGCTCACAAAACAATTTTCTAATTAAAATTTTATAATATTTTGTGTTAATTTTTGTATAGGTGAGAATTAACTGACTCACTGATTAGTCTTTCTACAGTTTCATTTCTCATTTAAAATTAATATATTGCCAAGTGTGGTGGCTCATGGCTCTAATCCTAGAAGCCTGGGAGGCTGAAGTGGGAGGATCACTTGAGACTAGGAGTTTGAAACCAGCCTGGGCAACATAGTGAGACACAATCTCTAAAGTAAAAATAAATAAATAAATAAAAATAGCTGGGTGTGGTGGCATGTGCCTGTAGTTCCAGCTAGTTTAGCAGCTAAGGTGGAAAGATTATTTGAGCCCAGGAGTTGGAGGCCGTAGTGAGCTATGATCCTGGCACTGAACTCTAGCCTGGGAAACAGAACCAGACCCTGAGTATAAAAAAATTATTATATTACCAATATAGTCAAGTGTATTGTGAGATAGTTGCTCTGATTCTGATCATCTTTGTGTTTACCGGCAAAATCAAGTTTCTGAACCTGTGAAAGTGTAGACTAGACTCTAGACTCCTGTTTTTTCAACTGTTCTAATGGCCATCGTTATTAAAATCACTGGATGGTTTTTGAAAAGACAGATTACTTAAGTCCTTCTGTAATGTACTGAATACAGTTCTCTTCTGGAAGAGGCTGACATCTACTTTTTAAGTAATTTCCCGTGGTAATTATTATATAAAGAAAGGAGGGAGAGTGATTATACCCTGTTATGTTAACTTCTCAATGGAAAATGGAAAAATGCACAGTAAACTTTTGCTATGTGCCAGGCACTGGAATAGATGCTGGAGACACATGGTTGGATGAGGCAGAGATCCATTTTCAAGGAAGACCTCATGAAGATAACAATAGGCCGATAGTCAACCATCTAAAATACATCTGAGTGCCTTTTAAAATAAAGTTCTATCAAAAGATAGAAAAAAAGAGCAAGTAACTTTAAAGACTTTCTAAGGACAATAATATAGAAAGTTCAGAGTCATGGTCTTAAGAAATAGCCAGATTTGAAGCATCACAGGTAATGAGAAGACAATTCTGCCACTAATGTGGGAAGAAAAATCTGAAGAAGGCAAACTATACAGAGGTTTGATGAGTTTCATTAACACAATTAGGAGCAGAGTGGGAGAAGAGGATTTAGCTGAGTTTTAAATCAGAGGAATGAAACATTGGCTGCTGACCATGGGGAGCTGCCAGAATTAACCGGAAATTTTCCACTTGCTCGTGTCCAACATCCCTGCCTACCCCAATGTGGGAATGGTTTTAGCATATAAAATGGTGTAAAGCTGTAAAAGTGATATTGTAGTTTAGTAAAACGTTCTTATGATTTTTATACATATCCAGTTTCCCCTTTGTGATCTACTGATGAAGAAAATAGTAGGTTTGCTTCATATTTAGGCTACCAATACTGTAAACTGTTAGACTCAGTTTCCAGATACATATAGTATATGAAGAATGGCATAATCACATGGTAGAAAATCCACACTATGAGTAGCAAAATCAGACTATACTTTGTATTTTTTGGTTCTGAATGAGAAAATCTAGGAAATAGTCTTTTTAGTCTTGTATTCTGCATCAACCATGCTTAGAAAGGTTTATCTACCTATGCAAGAACCATGGTCATCATCTGTTATTAATGTGATGGTAGTCAACTGAATTGTGGATCAGTGCCTAGCAGTAAATTAATTTTTCCTTTAAGTAGCATTGTAGTTGCACAAATTCATAAGGTGAAAATAAATCCTACAGCAACACAGTGCAAAAAAAAGAAAAAAAGAAGGAAGAACAAGATTTTAAAAATCTGAGTAATTCCTGGTGGAATAATGGAATAAAAATACAATATCTTTTAAAAATGTAAATTTGGCCAATAAAATTTAGGCATGGACATGCCGATGTTAGCTAGTACTATATAGTACTTATATACCAGCAGTTGTCCTAAATTTTTTACATGTATTAATCTACTTAATTCTCACAATAACCTTATTATTACCACTATTACTATCTTCATTATAAATGTTGGGACAATTAAGGCATCAAGGTTAAGTAATTTGTGTAAGATCACTTGGTGCCAAACATATTATTCACTGTCCCAACTGTATAATAGCATCCTAAACTTCCAGATATTGATTTTTCATCTTTGCCTGTTGATGTCTTGGCACAAGGAGTCTGAAGTTAACTGGCAGGCACCTGTAGCCTGAGGCTTAATAGGACCATAAGGACATCCCATAGAATATCACACTTATTCAGTACTTACTACATCAATGACATCATGTTAATTGAAGTGAATGAGCTAAAAGTGGCAAGTATGCAGTTTTCACATCCTGTGAATGCTGCATTTTTTTATCCCCTTTTGGTTAAAAAAAATCTACATATAACAGAACCATACAGTTCCAATACATGTTGTTCAAGGGTCAACTGTATGCTGAAGCTCTCTAGCTGCAACGAATGAGTCATTAAGATCACCTGTCTTTCACATTTAATCCTTAACTGGTGATTAATCAACTTTTAGTCTTCCATTGTCTTTTTTCAAATCATCAATTGCCCCAACAACAGTCATCAAAAGACATAATCCTTATCATAATAATTCCCGTATATTTCTCAATTGCTTTATATATTGCATCTACCAGTGCATTTCTTTTTACCAGTACCATCTCAATTCACCACAAGTAGAAATTGTACCAACAGTACTATTATCACCTGCAAAGGATTGTATCTGTACATTTACTACTAGTGATGGGATTCTCCTTGCCAGCTAGCCAGAAGGTGATACAGTTTTAAAATCCCATTTTTGAGTTGCTTTCTCAGACCACTTTTAGCAACAACTGTTTCAGATTGGGTTTCCCAGAAAGCAGCTTCTGGAGATTAAAAATGTCCATGGAAAATGTTTACTAGGAATTTCTCCCAGAATCAATATCTAGGAATGGTGGAAGTGAAGAAAGCAGGATCTGGCAGAGGTAGAGATTTAACTACAAGTTATGTAAGAGGCCCCAACCAATCTGACAGGGAGCGCTGGTGTTGGGATGACCCTTAAAAATGGTCTGAGATAGATACAAGCATCTTTATATTCTCATATAAACCAGTCATTGGATACGCATGGCTTTAGGAAACAGGGCATGACTTTGAGTAAGTACTGGAAATGTACTCACCCGAGAACACTTAGCTGCCAACACGCTGAGAAACTGGGGGATTAAGTGTCTCAGATCTGGATGAGAGATCTAGGTGGTACATAGCAGTATCCATTGCAATTATTTTGGCTATAGACTAGAGCATCAGTTGAGTGATTCATGGAGAACTTTCCACAGTAAATAGAGATAGTCCTCTTGGTTATGGATTGAGACAATAATAGAAAATAGAAATGTCTCCTTATTAAGCCAACATTGTGTTTTTTTTATGATGGTTCAGTAAGAACACATGAGTAGGATGTTTATAGAGCAGGAGGCTTATAGAGCAGGAGAAAAAATCATTAGTGAGTTCATTAAGTAAAGGCATTGTGGTGAGAAGGAGCAGTTGAAGAACAGGGATATATTATGACTTAGGAATTCCAAATTGTGTGACTTTGAGCAAATGACTTAAGCAATCTAAACCTCAGTTTGATAAACTATAAAATGGGGATAATAAGCTGGGCATGGCAGCTCAGGCCTGGAATGCCAGCACTTTGGGAAGCCAATGTGGGTGGGTGGATTGCTTGAGCTCAGGGATTCAAGACCAGGCTGGGCAACATGGGGAATCCCTGTGTATACCCAGAATTCAAAAATTAGCTGGGTATGGTGGTGAACGCCTGAAGTCCCAGCTATTCAGAAGGCTGATGTGGGAGGATCGCTTGAGCCTGGGAGGCAGAGTGTGCAGTGAGTCAATATCATGCCACTGCACTGCAGCCTGGGAGACAGAGTGAAACGCTGTCTCAAAAAAAAAAAAAAAAAAAAAAAAAAAAAGAAGAAGAAGAAAAAGAAAAACAGGGGGATAATAACCTCTTTGCTGTGTGGTTGTTCCAGAGCACCTAGTTATGGCCATCATATATTATAAGTTCAACAAATGTGCTTTTCTCAGAAGAGGGTGATAATTTATTCTCACCAATATCCTTGTAGACTTGGGGATAAATATATTTGTTAATACTTAAGTGATTAAAAATAACTAGTTCAAGAGAAGGTAATGGGATATGATAACAGTAGTATTCTTCTCTGGGTTTGATATAGTGTTTATTCAAAAGCCTGAAATGTCTATTAATAGTTCTAGGAGTGACAGAAAGCTTAAATACAGTATTGTTATAATTTTATATAACAATTAGAGAATTAAAATTTCATTTTATTTTCCCAGTGGGATTGTGCCAAGCCCTTCTTAGACAGAAATTCTGGAGCTCCTTCTGAGCATATCCAACGTTTGGTTTCCCCATCTTGGTCCTTTTTCTCTTTCTTCCCCTTTCTTCACTCCTCTTTCTCTCTCCTTTCATTTCTGTTTCTCTTTCTTTTCCTTTCGTTTATTATCAAATTGATTGTTTTTTTCCATCTTTATCTACATCATTTTGACTGCTTTCAAAATGAACCTTTTCTTGTACACTGTTACTGGGAATGTAAAGTAATATAGTCATTATGAAAAACAGTATAGAGGTCCCTCAAAAAACTAAAACTAGAGATACTATATGATATAGCAATCTCACTGCTGGGAATATATCAAAAAGAAAGAAAATCAGTACATCGAAGAGACATCTGCATTCCCATGTTTACTGCATAATCATCCCATGTAATTATTCACAATAGCCAAGATATGGAATAAACCTAAATATCCATCAGAGGATGAATGGATAAAGAATATGTGGTACACGTACACAATGGAATACTACTTAGCTATAAAAAAGAATGAAATGTCATTTGCAGCGGCATAGATGAAACTGGAGGAAACTGTGTTAAGGGAAGTAAGCCAGGCACAGAAAGACAAAGCTTGTATGTTCTCACTCATATGTGGGAGTTAAAATAATGGGTCTTATGGAGGTAGAGAATAGTATGGTGATTACTAGAGTCTGGGAAGGGAAAGGACGAAGGGGGATGGAGAGAAGTAGATTAATGGGCACTAGAATACAGTTAGATAGAATAAGTTCTAGTATTTTACAGTACACTAGAAAAATTATAGTTAATAATTTACTGTGTGATTCAAAATAGCTAGAAGAATTGTAATGTACCCAACACACAAAAGAAGATAAATGTTAAAGATGATGGATATCCCAATTTACTCTGATTTGTTTGTTACATTTTGTACATGTAGCAAAATATCACAGGTATCCTCAAAATTTGTACAACTATGATATATCAATTAAAAATATAATAAGAAACTCCCAACTATAACAAATAAAATGATCCTTCTTTTCTGATCATAAAAGTAATATATGCTTATTGAAGTATATAAACAAAAATTACATCTATCACCAGGAAATGACCACTATTAAACATTTACAGTATTTTTTCCAATGCTGGTTCTCTTCCATTTCCATATTGCTTTATCCATACATTTTTAAATATTTACATACTTACATATAAGGACATATATAAGAACATTTTAAAAATAATTTTATACCAGCTTTCCTTCTCTTCTGAGTATTCTAAATATCAATTATTCCTTGAAAACATGATTTGTGAGAGAGGGCATCCCTGTCTTGTGCCAGTTTTCAAAGGGAATGCTTCCAGTTTTTGCTCATTCACTATGATATTAGCTGTGGGTTTGTCATAGATAGCTCTTATTATTTTGAGATATGTCCCATCAATACCTAATTTATTGAGAGTTTTTAGCATGAAGGGTTGTTGAATTTTGTCAAAGGCATTTTCTGCATCTATTGAGATAATCATGTGGTTTTTGTCTTTGGTTCTGTTTATATGCTGGATTACATTTATTGATTTGCATATGTTGAACCAGCCTTGCATCCCAGGGATGAAGCCCACTTGATCATGGTGGATAAGCTTTTTGATGTGCTGCCGGATTCGGTTTGCCAGTATTTTATTGAGGATTTTTGCATCAATGTTCATCAAGGATGTTGGTCTGAAATTCTGTTTTTTGGTTGTATCTCTGCCAGGCTTTGGTATCAGGATGATGCTGGCCTCATAAAATGTGTTAGGGAGGATTCCCTCTTTTTCTATTGATTGGAATAGTTTCAGAAGGAATGGTACCAGTTCCTCCTTGTACCTCTGGTAGAATTCGGCTGTGAATCCATCAGGTCCTGGACTCTTTTTGGTTGGTAAGCTATTGATTATTGCCACAATTTCAGAGCCTGTTATTGGTCTATTCAGAGATTCAACTTCTTCCTGGTTTAGCCTTGGCGGGGTGTATTTGTCGAGGAATTTATCCATTTCTTCTAGATTTTCTAGTTTATTTGCATAGAGGTGTTTGTAATATTCTCTGATGGTAGATTGTATTTCTGTGGGATTGGTGGTGATATCCCCTCTATCATTTTTTATTGCGTCTATTCGATTCTTCTCTCTTTTCTTCTTTATTAGTCTTGCTAGCGGTCTATCAATTTTGTTGATCTTTTCAAAAAACCAGCTCCTGGATTCATTAATTTTTTGAAGGGTTTTTTGTGTCTCTATTTCCTTCAGTTCTGCTCTGATTTTAGTTATTTCTTGCCTTCTGCTAGCATTTGAATGTGTTTGCTCTTGCTTTTCTAGTTCTTTTAATTGTGATGTTAGGGTGTCAATTTTGGATCTTTCCTGCTTTCTCTTGTGGGCATATAGTGCTATAAATTTCCCTCTACACACTGCTTTGAATATGTTCCAGAGATTCTGGTATGTTGTGTCTTTGTTCTCATTGGTTTCAAAGAACACCTTTATTTCTGCCTTCATTTCATTATGCACCCAGTAGTCATTCAGGAGCAGGTTGTTCAGTTTCCATGTAGTTGAGCGGTTTTGAGTGAGTTTCTTAATCCTGAGTTCTAGTTTGATTGCACTGTGGTCTGAGAGACAGTTTTTTATAATTTCTGTTCTTTTACATTTGCTGAGGAGAGCTTTACTTCCAACTATGTGGTCAATTTTGGAATAGGTGTGATGTGATGCTGAAAAAAATGTATACTCTGTTGATTTGGTGTGGAGAGTTCTGTAGATGTCTATTAGGTCCACTTTGTGCAGAGCTGAGTTCAATTCCTGGATATCCTTGTTAACTTTCTCTCTCATTGATCTGTCTAATGTTGACAGTGGGGTGTTAAAATCTCCCATTATTAATGTGTGGGAGTCTAAGTCTCTTTGTAGGTCACTCAGGACTTGCTTTATGAATCTGGGTGCTCCTGTATTGGGTGCATATATATTTAGGATAGTTACCTCTTCTTGTTGAATTGATCCCTTTACCATTATGTAATAGCCTTCTTTGTCTCTTTTGATCTTTGTTGGTTTAAAGTCTATTTTATCAGAGACTAGAATTGCAACCCCTGTCTTTTTTTGTTTTCCATTTGCTTGGTAGATCTTCCTCCATCCCTTTATTTTGAGTCTATGTGTGTCTCTGCACGTGAGATGGGTTTCCTGAATACAGCACACTGATGCGTCTTGACTCCTTATCCAATTTGCCAGTCTGTGTCTTTTAATTGGAGCATTTAGTCCATTTACATTTAAAGTTAATATGGTTATGTGTGAATTTGATCCTGTCATTACGATGTTAGCTGGTTAATTTTGCTCATTAGTTGCAGTTTCTTCCTAGCCTTGATGGTCTTTACAATTTGGCATGTTTTTGCAGTGGCCGGTACCGGTTGTTCCTTTCCATGTTTAGTGCTTCCTTCAGGAGCTCTTTTAGGGCAGGCCTGGTGGTGACAAAATCACTCAGCGTTTGCTTGTCTGTAAAGTATTTTATTTCTCCTTGACTTATGAAGCTTAGTTTGGCTGGATATGAAATTCTGGGTTGAAAATTCTTTTCTTTAAGAATGTTGAATATCGGCCCCCACTCTCTTCTGGCTTGTAGGGTTTCTGCCGAGAGATCAGCTGTTAGTCTGATGGGCTTCCCTTTGTGGGTAACCCGACCTTTCTCTCTGGCCGCCCTTAACATTTTTTCCTTCATTTCAACTTTGGTGAATCTGACAATTATGTGTCTTGGAGTTGCTCTTCTTGAGGAGTATCTTTGTGGCGTTCTCTGTATTTCCTGAATCTGAATGTTGGCCTGCCTTGCTAGATTGGGGAAGTTCTCCTGGATAATATCTTGCAGAGTGTTTTCCAACTTGGTTCCATTCTCCCTCTCACGTTCAGGTACACCAATCAGACGTAGGTTTGGTCTTTTCACATAGTCCCATATTTCTTGGACACTTTGTTCATTTCTTTTTATTCTTTTTTTCTCTAAACTTCCCTTCTCGCTTCATTTCACTCATTTCATCTTCCATCACTGATACCCTTTCTTCCAGTTGATCGCATCAGCTACCGGGGCTTCTACATTCTTCATGTAGTTCTCAAAACTTGGCTTTCAGCTCCATCAGCTCCTTTAAGCACTTCTTTCATTGGTTATTTTAGTTATACATTCGTCTAATTTTTTTTTAAAGTTTTTAACTTCTTTGCCATTGGTTTGAATTTCCTCCTGTAGCTCGGAGTAGTTTGATCGTCTGAAGCCTTCTTCTCTCAACTCGTCAAAGTCATTCTCCATCCAGCTTTGTTCCGTTGCTGGTGAGGAACTGCGTTCCTTTGGAGGAGGAGAGGCACTCTGCTTTTTAGTGTTTCCAGTTTTTCTGCTCTGTTTTCTCCCCGTCTTTGTAGTTTTTTCTACTTTTGGTCTTTGATGATGGTGATGTACAGATGGGTTTTTGGTGTGGGTGTCCTTTCTGTTTGATAGTTTTCCTTCTAACAGACAGGACCCTCAGCTGCAGGTCTGTTGGAGTTTGCTAGAGGTCCACTCCAGACCCTGTTTTGCTGGGTGTCAGCAGCAGTAGCTGCAGAACAGCGGATTTTCGTGAACTGCAAATTCAGCTGTCTGATAGTTCCTCTGGAAGTTTTGTCTCAGCGGAGTACCCAGCCGAGTGAGGTGTCACTCTGTCCCTACTGGGGGGTGCCTCCCAGTTAGGCTGCTCGGGGGTCAGGGACCCACTTTAGGAGGCAGTCTGCCCATTCTCAGATCTCCAGATGCGTGCTGGGAGAACCACTACTCTCTTCAAAGCTGTCAGACAGGGACATTTAAGTCTGCAGAGGTTACTGCTGACTTATTGTTTGTCTGTGCCCTGCCCCCAGAGGTGGAGCCTACAGAGGCAGGCAGGCCTCCTTGAGCTGTGGTGGGCTCCACCCAGTTCGAGCTTCCTGGCTGCTTTGTTTACTAAGCAAGCCTGGTGTTGTAAGTTCTGGCCAGGGCAATCAGGCAGGAGAAGGAAATAAAGGGTATTCAATTAGGAAAAGTGGAAGTCAAATTGTCCCTGTTTGCAGATGACATGATTGTATATCTAGAAAACCACATTGTCTCAGCCCAAAATCTCCTTAAGCTGATAAGCAACTTCAGAAAAGTCTCAGGATACAAAATCAATGTACAAAAATCACAAGCATTCTTGTACACCAATAACAGACAAACAGAGAGCCAAATCATGAGTGAACTCCCATTCACAATTGCTTCAAAGAGAATAAAATACCTAGGAATCCAACTTACAAGGGGCGTGAAGGACCTCTTCAAGGAGAACTACAAACCACTGCTCAATGAAATAAAAGAGGATACAAACAAATGGAAGAACATTCCATGCTCATGGGTTGGAAGAATCAATATTGTGAAAACGGCCATACTTCCCAAGGTAATTTATATTTTCAGTGCCATCCCCATCAAGCTACCAATGACTTTCTTCACAGAATTGGAAAAAACTACTTTAAAGTTCATATGGAACCAAAAAAGAGCCCACATCGCCAAGTCAATCCTAAACCAAAAGAACAAAGCTGAAGGCATCACGTTACCTGACTTCAAACTATACTACAAGGCTACAGTAACCAGAACAGCATGGTACTGGTACCAAAACAGAGACATAGATCAATGGAACAGAACAGAGCCCTCAGAAATAATGCCACATATCTACAACTATCTGATCTTTGACAAACCTGACAAAAACAAGCAATGGGAAAAGGATTCCCTGTTTAATAAATGGTGCTGGGAAAACTGGCTAGCCATATGTAGAAAGCTGCAACTGGATCCCTTCCTTACACCTTATACAAAAATTAATTTAAGATGGATTAAAGACTTACATGTTAGACCTAAAACCATAAAAACCTTAGAAGGAAACCTAGGCAATACCATTCAGGACATAGGCATGGGCAAGAACTTCATGTCTAAAACACCAAAAGCAATGGCAACAAAAGCCAAAATTGACAAATGGGATCTAATTAAACTGAAGAGCTTCTGCACAGCAAAAGAAACCACCATTAGAGTGAACAGGAAACCTACAAAATGGGAGAAAATTTTCGCAACCTACTCATCTGACAAAGGGCTAATATCCAGAGTCTACAATGAACTCAAACAAATTTACAAGAAAAAGCAAACAACCCCATCAAAAAGTGGGCAAAGGATATGAACAGACACTTCTCAAAAGAAGACATTTATGCAGCCAAAAAACACATGAAAAAATGCTCATCATCACTGGCCATCAGAGAAATGCAAATCAAAACCACAATGAGATACCATCTCACACCAGTTAGAATGGCCATCATTAAAAAGTCAGGAAACAACAGGTGCTGGAGAGGATGTGGAGAAATAGGAACACTTTTACATCGTTGGTGGGACTGTAAACTAGTTCAACCATTGTGGAAGTCAGTGTGGCGATTCCTCAGGGATCTAGAACTAGAAATACCATTTGACCCAGCCATCCCATTTCTGGGTATATACCCAAAGGACTATAAATCATGCTGCTATAAAGACACATGCACACGTATGTTTATTACGGCACTATTCACAATAGCAAAGACTTGGAACCAACCCAAATGTCCAACAACGATAGACTGGATTAAGAAAATGTGGCACATATACATCACGGAATACTATGCAGCCATAAAAAATGATGAGTTCATGTCCTTTGTAGGGACATGGCTGAAACTGGAAACCATCATTCTCAGTAAACTATCGCAAGGACAAAAACCAAACACCGCATGTTCTCACTCATAGGTGGGAATTGAACAATGAGAACACATGGACACAAAAAGGGGAACATCACACTCCGGGGACTGTTGTGGGGTGGGGGGAGGGGGGAGGGACAGCATTAGGAGATATACCTAATGCTAAATGACGAGTTAATGGGTGCAGCACACCAACATGGCACAGGGATACATATGTAACAAACGTGCACATTGTGCACATGTACCCTAAAACTTAGAGTACAATAATAATAAAAAAAAGAAAATATGATTTGTAAAATGTGTATAATATTTTTAGTGTACAATGCAAATTATTTAGCCTAATTTTGGATATAGGCATTATTTCTAGTTTTTTTTCTTTTTTTTTTTTTTTTGTGAGACAGAGTCTTGCTTTGTCACCCAGGCTGGTGTATAATGGCATGATCTCAGCTTACTGCAACCTCCGCCTCCTAGGTTCAAGCAATTGTCCTGCCTCAGCCTCCTGAGTAGCTGGGATTACAGGTGCCCACCATCACACCCAGCTAATTTTTGTATTCTTGGTAGAGACATGGTTTCACCATGTTGACCAGGCTGGTCTCGAACTCTTGACATTATGATCTGCCTGCCTCGGACTCCCGAAGTGCTGGGATTACAGGTGTCAGCCACCGCACCCAGCCTTTGTTTTCTATTATAAATAAAGCCTTGAACATCCTCAACTGTAAGTAATTTATGCATCTTTTTAAGTCTTGAAACTGGGTTAAAGGATAGAAAGATTTTTAATAGTTTTGAAACATTTAAAATAGCCTTGTAAATGTGTGCAGCAATTTGTGCCTTAAAAAAATTAACAGTTGTAACACAAAGGGTAAATGCTTGAGAGGATGGATACTCTGTCCTCCGTGATGTGATCATTACGCATTGCATGTCTGTATCTGAACATCTCATGTACTCCATAAATATATACACCTATGATGTACCCACACAAATTAAAAATTAAAAAAATTAAAAAGATTAACAATTTCTTACTGATAATGTGTGTTTCCAATTTATTTATAAGGAGACTGTATATTTGTTAGTTTTTTTCTATTTGTTTTTGATGAGAATGAAATTCATAATTTATATCTTTTCTATTAGGAGGAATTCTATTTACATTTTTATTTCTATTTTATATTTAGTGTGATTATTCAATCTTAGCATATAAAGTAATCTATTTTTAAGCTTGTGTTCTCATTGCTATTATAAAAATTAAATTATTATTGCATTTCTTTTTTTTTGTGAACTCTCAAAGTAGTGTTTCGTGAATATGAGTAACGCTGAGCTAAGCCTGATGAGAGATGAATAAAATTTAATTTTAGATAGAGCAATATAGTCATTTTAAAACTAATGACAGGTTGAAGTATCAAAGATGGATTTTATCAGATATCTTCACTACAGATAACTTACCAAACTCAAGGATAGCTTGAATATTTGTATGCTTTCCACAAATGGTGCCCAGTATAAAATTTCTAATGCAATGTATAAGCTGATGTGGTATAAATTTTGTCAGACAATATAAAATAATCCATTTGCCTGACACCATCAGAAATAAAAAGAAATGTATGTTTCTTCCCTTTCTCTTTACATAAAGAGCAGGAATTAGTTTATCATACTGAGAATAATCTCCTGGTGAGGCTTTGTGAGGTGCCAATGTTCTAGCCTCTGCCCAACTTACAAGTCAAACCTCAAAGGACATTTGGTTTTATTAAAGAAAGAAAGGAGTAAGAATGGATCACAAAGATTATATGCAGGGCTCAATTTGGAAGAAAATCTGAAAATTGCCAGGAGGTAAACTGAAAGATGAAAGTGCATGTAGCAATGAGAAGAGAGAGATTTAAAAAAAAAAAAAAAAAAAAGGAGAGAAAGAAAGGAGGAATAGAGTCTTTGTGTGTTCTGTGGGGAGCATTTATAAAAACAAGGTTTAAGGAGTTTAAACATAGCTCCTGAGGCAAATAAGCATCATGGCAAATGGGAGGCAGGACCAGATTGCAGCTCTGACTCAGACAGACAGAGCATCATGTGGAGGCTTGCATTGTGAATTTTAACACCAGAACGACTACAGGAATAAATCAGGAAATCTGAGAGGACCCACAGATCCTCTGAAGGAAGTGGATTGCTCCTGCAGGACCTGGGAGACACCCCAAATACTGTGACTGCCCAAACTGTGAAAGTGGGAAAAGGAGGGCCTCCACATTGCCAAACACAAACCCACACTGGAGAAACTGAAGGTCTAGCTTTCAAGAGAAGATTCCAACCTTACCTGAAACTGAGTCAATTTAGAGAGCTGAGAAAAATACAGGGGTAGAGGAAGCAGTGGGAAGGTCCTGTGAACTAGCTGGGTCCCCAAGCAGGCCATTTCTGCCTGACATCACAGGGATCCTTTGGGGGCAGGGGGTGGCCAGAGGCATGGGGGAAAATGCCACAGAGAGAAGGAAATCTCTAGCCGAACTTTGTAACAATTTAAACTGGTCAAGAAACCTCCTGGCCAGAAATCAGGGGAGGGCGCAAATCTGGCATGCAGTCTCCACAGGCAGAGGAAGAACTAAACCCTACTTTCTTTCACAGCCTGGAGTAAGTTCTCAGCCTTGCTTGTCCACTTCCTGAAAACAGAAGGGAGGGCATGGTGGGAGTGAGACTGGCCCTTCGGATTGCGTGGGAGCATGTGACTGTTGGGTTTCCCCCACTTCCCTGACAACCTGCCTGACTCAACAAAGCCAGCCATAATTCTAGTTACATAATTCCATTGACCTAGGAACCGCAACCCCATTTCCAACAGCAGCCACAGTAAGACCTGCCCAAGAAGAGTCTGAGCTCAGGCACACGTAGCCCTGCCCCCACCTGATGGTCCTTCTCTACCCACCCTACTAACTGAATACAAAGGGCCTATACTCCTGGGAGTTCTAGGGTCCTGCCCACCGTCGGTTCCTCTCCATACTACCATAGCTTATGCTCTCTGAAAAGTGCCACCTCCCAGCAGGAGGCCAACCAGCACAAAAATAGAGCATTAAACCACCAAAGCTAAGAACCCTACGGAGTCTATTTCATCTCTCTGCTACCTCCACCAGAACAAGCGCTGGTATCCATGGCTGAGAGACCCCATAGATGGTTCACATCACAGGACTCTGTGCAGACAACCTCCAGTACCAGCCCCGAGCCATGTAGACTCTCTGGGTGGCTAGACCAAGAGGAGATACAACAATCACTGCAGTTCAGCACACAGAAAGCCACATCCATAGGAAAAAGGGAGAGTCTACATCATGGGATAAAAGAACCTGAACAACAGCCTTCAGCCCTAGACCTTCCCTCTGACAGAGCCTACCCAAATGAGAAGGAACCAGAAAACCAACCCCGGTAATATGACAGAGCAAGGCTCTTCACCACCCCTCAAAAATCACACTAGTTCAATAGCAATGGATCAAAACCAAGAAGAAATCCCTGATTTGCCTGAAAAAGGATTTAGGAGGGTAGTTATTATGCTAATCAGGGAGGCACCAGAGAAAGGCAAAGCCCGATGCAAGGAAATCCAAAAAATAATACCAGAAGTGAAGAGGGAAATATTCATGGAAATAGATAGCTTAAAGAAAAAACAGTCAAAAATTCAGGAAACTTTGGAAATACTTTTAGAAATGCTAAATGCTCTGAAAAATCTTAGTAATAGAATTGAACAAGTAGAAGCAAGAAATTCAGAGCCCGAAGACAAAGTCTTCGAATTAGCCCAATCCAACAAAGACAAAGAAAAAGAATAAGAAAATATGAACAAAGCCTTCAAGAAGTCTGGGATATGAATAATCGGTGTACCTGAGGAAGAAAATTCTGAAAGCCTGGAAAACATATTTGGGGGAATAATCGAGGAAAACTTCCTCAGCCTTGAGAGAGCCCTAGACCTGCAAATATAAGAAGCAAAAAGAACACATGGGAAATTCATCGCAAAACGATCTTCACCTAGGCACGTTGTCATCGGGTTATCCAAAGTTAAGACAAAGGAAAGAATCTTAAGAGCTGTGAGACAGAAGCACCAGGGAACTTATTTAAAAAACTTCTCAGATTAACGCAGATTTCTCAGCAGAAACCCTATAAGCTAGAAGATATTGTGGCCCTGTCTTCAGCCTCCTCAGACAAAAAAATTATCGCCAAGAATTCTGTATCCAGAGAAACTAAGCATAATATATGAAGGAAAGATACAGTCTTTTTCAGACAAACAAATGCTGAGAGAATTTGCCACTACCAAGCCACCACTACAAGAACTGCTAAAAAGGGCTATAAGTCTTAAAACAAATCCTGGAAATACAACAAAACACTACCTCGTTAAAGCATAAATCTCACAGGATCTATAAAACAAAAATACTAGTTAAAAAGCAAAAAAAAGAAAACCCAAAGTATGCAGGAAAGAGGATGATGAATTCAATGTACCCCACATTTCAATATTAACATTGAATGTAAATGACCTAAATGCTCCACTTAAAAGATACAGAACTGAAGAATGGATAAGAACTCACCAACTACTTACCTGCTAGCATTTCATGCAAATGGACATCAAAAGCAAGCAGGAGTAGCTATTCTTATATTAGACAAAATGAATTTTAAAGCAACAGCAGTTAAGAAAGACAAAGAGGGACATTTTATAATGGTAAAAGGACTTGCCCAACAGGAAAATATCACAATCCTAAACATATATGCACCTAACATTGGAGCTACCAAATTTAT
Organism: Symphalangus syndactylus; assembly: GCF_028878055.3. Lineage (NCBI taxonomy): Eukaryota > Metazoa > Chordata > Mammalia > Primates > Hylobatidae > Symphalangus > Symphalangus syndactylus. The sequence continues at coordinate 34,442,918 of NC_072443.2, read as the reverse complement.
AAAACAATTACTAATAGACCTAAGAAGTGAGGTAGAGAGCAACACTTCAATACTCCACTGAGAGCACTACGCAGGTCATCAAGACAGAAAGTCAACAAAGAAATAAAGGATTTAAACTATACCTAGGAACAAATAGACTCAATAGATACATGCAGAACATTCCATCCAACAACCACAGAATACACATTCTATTCAACAGTGCATAGAACTTTCTCCAAGATAGACCATACGATTGGCCACAAAATGAGCCTCAATAAATTTAAGAAATTTGAAATTATATCAAGCACTCTCTCAGACCATGGTGGAATAAAACTGGAAATCAATTCCAAAAGGCAACTTCAAAACCATGCAAATATATGAAAATTAAATAACCTGCTCCTGAATGATCATTGGGTCAAAAATGAAATCAAGATAAAAATTAAAAAATTATTTGAGCTAGATGACAATAGGGACACAACCTACCAAAATCTCTGGAATACAGCTAAGAGGTAAGTTCATAGCCCTAAGTGCTTACATGAGAAAGACTGAAAGAGCACAAACTGACAATCTAAGGTCACGCCTCAAGGAACTAGAGAATCAAGAATAAACCAAACCCAAACCCATCAGAAGAAAGGAAATAACCAAGATCAGAGAAGAACTAAATAAAAGTGAAACAATAAAAAACACAAAAGATAAATTAAACAAAAAGCTGTTTTGTTTTGAAAAGATAAATAAAATTGATAGACCATTGGCAAGATTAACCAAGAAAAGGAGAGAAAATCCAAATAACCTCAATAAGAAACGAAACGGGTGATAGTACAACTGACGCTACAGAAATACAAAAGATCATTCAAGGTTACTATGCACACCTTTACATGAATAAACCAGAAGACCTAGAAGAGATGGATAAATTCCTAGAAAGATACAACTCTCCTAGCTTAAATCAGGAAGAATTAAATATCCTGAACAGGCTAATAACAAGCAGTAAGATTGAAACATTAATTAAAAAATTACCAGCAAAAAAGAAGTCCAGGACTGGGTGGATTCACAACAGAATTCTACCAGACATTCAAAGAAGAATTGGTACCAATCCTACTGACACTATTCTGCAAGATAGAGAAATAGGGAACCCTCCCTAACTCATTCTATGAAGCCAGCATTACTCTAATACCAAAACCAGGAATGGACACAACCAAAATGAAAACTACACACTGATATCCCTGATGAACATAGATGCTTAAACCCTTAACTACATACTAGCTAACTGAATCCACCAACTTATCAAAAAGATAATCCACCAATATCAACTGAGTTTCATACCAGGGATGCAGGGATGGTTTAACATACACAAGTCAATAAATGTGATACACCACATAAACAGCTAAAAACAAAAATCACGTGATCATCTCAATAGATGCAGAAAAAACATTCGGCAAAATCCAGCATCGCTTTTTGATTAAAACTCTCAGCAAAATCAGCATACAAAGGACATACCTCAATGTAATAAAAGCCGTCTATGGCAAACCCAAAGTCAACACAATACCGAATGAGGAATAGTTGACAGCATTCCCTGTGAGAAGTGGAACAAGGCAAGGATGCCCATTCTCACCACTCATCTTCAACATAGAACTGAAAGTCCTACCTAAAGCAATCAGACAAGAGAAAGAAATAAAGGGCATCCAAATTGGTAAAGAGGATGTCAAACTGTCACTGTTTGCTGCTGATATGATCATTTACTTTGAAAACCCTAAAGACTCCTGCAGAGAGCTATTAGAACTGAGAAAATAATTTAGCATAATGTACACAAATCAGTATCTCTTCTATGCCCCAACAGTGACCAAGCTGAAAATCAGATCAATAACTCAATCCCTTTTACAATGGCTACAAAAAATAAAATAAAATATTTAGGAGTATACCTAACCAAGGAGGTGAAAGACCTCTACAAGGAAAACTACAAAACACTGCTGAAAGAAATCATAGATGACACAAACAAATGGAAACACATCCCATGCTCATGGATGGGTAAAATCAATATTATAAAAATAACAATACTGCCAAAAGGAATCTACAAATTCAATGCAATTCCCATCAAAATACCACCATCTTCACAGAATTAGAAAAAACAATTCTAAAATTCAAATGGAACCAAAAAAGAACTCACATAGCCAAAGCAAGACTAAGCAAAAAGAACATATCTGGAGGCATCACACTACCTGATTTCAAACAGTGGTATAAAACCATAGTCACCAAAACAGTGTAGTCCTGGTACAGAAATAGGCACATAGACCAATGGAACAGAATAGAGATCCCAGAAATAAACCTAAATGCTTACAGCCAACTGATCTTAGACAAAGCAAATGAAAACATGAAGTGGGGAAAGGACACCCTTTTCAGCAAATGGTGCTGGCTTCATAACTGGCTAGCCACATGTAGGAGAATGAAACTGGATCCTCATCTTTCACCTTATCCAAAAATCAACTCAAGATGGATTAAGGACTTAAACCTAAAACCTGAAACTATAAAAATTCTAGAAGGTAACATTGGAAAAATCCTTCTAGGCATTGGCATAGGCAAAGACTTCATGACCAAGAACCCAAAAGCAAATGCAATAAAAACAAAGGTAAATATCTGGGACCTAATTAAACTAAAGAGCTTTTGCATGGCAAAAGGAACAGGCAGCAGAGTAAACAGACAACCAGCAGAGTGGGAGAAAATCTTCACAATCTATATATCTGACAAAGGACTAATATCTAGAATCTACAACAAACTCAAAGAAATCAGTAAGAAGAAAACAAACCCATCAAAAAGTGGGCTAAAAACATGAATAGACAATTCTGAAAAGAAGACATTCAGATGGCCAACAGACATATGAAAAAATGCTCAACGTCACTAATGATCAGGGAAATGCAAATCAAAACCACAATGTGATACCACCTTACTCCAGCAAGAATGGCCATAATCAAAAAAATTTAAAAAAAAAAAACAGTAGGTGTTGGTGTGGATGGGGTGATCAGGGAACAGTTCTACACTCCTGATGGGTATGTAAACTAGTACAACCATGATGGAAAACAGTGTAGAGATTCCTTAAAGAACTAAAAGTAGAACTAACATTTGATCCAGGAATCCCAGGAAAAAGTTATTATATGAAAAAGATACTTACTTGCAAACACATGTTTATAGCAGCACAATTTGCAATTGCAAAATCGTGGAACCAACGCAAATGCCCATCAATCAACAAGTGGATAAAGAAACTGTGGTATATAAATATAATGGAATACTATGAAGCCATAAAAAGGAATGCATTAACAGCATTTGCAGTAATCTGAATGAGACTGTGAAGTGAAGTAACTCAGAAAAGGAGAAACAAACCTAGTACGTTCTCACTGATATGTGGGAGCTAAGCTATGATAATGCAAAGGCATAGGAATGAAACAGTGGACTTTGGGGAATTGGGCAGAAGGGTGGGAGGTGGACAAGGGATAAAAGACTACAAATAACATACAGTGTATACTGCTCGGGTGATGGGTGCACCAAAATCTCACAAATCACCACTAAAGAACTTACTCATGCAAACAAATACCAACTGTACTCCAATAACCTATGGGATAAATAAATAAATAAATGAATTTTCTAATCTGTAATGGGAAACAAATACATAAATGGAGAGAAACCAATATTCCTTGCATGGTGAACAATATTAGTGTGGCTAAAAGAAGAAACAATTGCTCAGTAAAGCAGATGGCAGCTTAAGCATGGGTGACGCACAGGTTGAGGCTTAATAATTTTGTCTGTTTTTTCCTTTTGTTGGTTTCTTTCCTATTGGTCCTCTGTACACGTGCTTATCTTATTTTGAATTTAAATCTTATGAAAAAATCTATTGCATAGGACTGGTGGAAAGCAAAAATTAAATATACGTACAGTTTTGAGTCATCTTTTGCTAATAATTGATCTCCTAGTCATTATAGGCATAGGGTTGTGAAGAAATCTTTGCAAAACTTGGAAGACCTCCTTTTAAATAATGCTTTCAACTGATATTTGAAAAAGCTACAATTATTTACTTCAGATTGTGTTTATCACTATCCTTTCCATAGCTTTGTTATTTAAAAAGCATAGTTTCCTGAAGTTCAATGAAATCTCAATTTCCGTGGGATTTTTCTGAACAATTTGGCCAGTAAAGTGTTTGAGTCTCATGTATCAAAAATGAAGTCTCCTTTTACTACTTCCGCAGTATTTTATGCATTCTTAATATTATTTTGAAATCAAGCTATTTTAGGCTGGGTGCAGTGGCTCACACCTGTAATCCCGGCACTCTGGGAGGCCAAAGTAGGCAGATTGCTTGAGTCCAGGAGTTCGAGACCACCCTGGGCAACATAGCAAAACCTCACCTCTACCAGAAACACAAAAAAATTAGTCTGGCGTGGTGGCATGTGCTGGTAGTCCCTGCTACTCAGGAGGCTAAAATGGAAGAATCACTTGAGCCCAGGAGATTGAGGCTGCAGTGAGCTGAAATTGTGCTACCGCACTCCAGCCTGGGCTACCAGAGTGAGACCTTGTTGCAAAAAGAAAAAAAAAAAAAAAGAAAGAAAGAAAAAGTAAAAACACATGAACAAAAACTATTTTAATCTCAGCTTTGTTGGAACCCCTGAAATATTTCAAAATTTGGTGAGGGATCATCATGCAAGTGTTGCCCAGGAGGTAGCCAATTCGAGTTTATGAATTAACTCCTTATCAACCCCCTATCAATATCTAAGTATTTTTATTATTTATTAGTATTATTTATTGATACTTATCAATATCTAAGTATTTCTAAATGTCAAGATGGATGTTAAAAAGGTTTTTAGAAAGAACTATCAATATGCTTTATGTTATCTTCCTCCCAGAGTGCTCTAGTCATGGAGAAGGAATGAAGAACCCTTGTCTCCCAAGTCAAGTATTACATATATATCCCCTGGAGCTTGGTGGATTAGAGTCTGACTCTCATCTGATCTCATCTGAGAAATCTTTTTTTTTTTTTTTTTCAGAAACAGGGTCTTGCTCTGTTGCTCAGACTGGGGTGCAGTTGCTAACTGCCTTAGCCTCTGTATTAGTTATTTCTCACGCTGCTGATAAAGACATACCCGAGACTGAGCAAATTAAAAAAGGAAGAGGTTTAATGGACTTACAGTTCCCTGTGCCTGGGGAAGCCTCGTAATAATGGCGAAAAGCAAGGAGAAGCAAGTCACCTTACATGGATGGCAGCAGGCAAAAAAACAGAGCTTGTGGAGGGAAACTTGCCGTTATAAAAGTGACAGATCTCATGAGACTTGTTCACTATCACAAGAACAGCACAGGAAAATCCTGCCCCCATGATTCAATTATCTCCTACTGGGTCCCTCCCACAACACGTGGGAATTGACGATGAGATTTGGGTGGGGCCCAGAGCCAAACCATATCAGCCTCCAAAGTAACTGAGACTACAGGCATGCATTACTACACCTGGCTACTTTATTATTATTATTTGAGAAGACAGGTTTTACTATGCTTTTCAGGCTGGTCTCAAACTTCTGGCCTCAAGCCATCCTCTCACCTTCGCCTCCCAAAGTGCTGGGATTATAGGCATGAGCCATCATACCTGGCCAGATAAATCTATTCATAAAAGATGAGAGGCCTTATAACTTCTCTGATGGTAGTCTGTAGAGGGTTGAAAGAACTAGAAAATCTGCATCTCCAGAGTTTGTTGGGACAAAGGCTTTGAGAACACTGTCTGTGTGCCAGATGTGGGCAGTGCATGCAGGAAAACTGACCTCAAACACGTTTAACAAGATTGCCAGGGCTGGACAACTTCAACAGCTTGGCAACTTAAGATACAGTTTCTATTATTAATGGCAGTAGTGAAGAATGAATAGGTATTGTCAAAGACCAGGAGAGACCTGGCTGCCCATAGAATCAGTGGCTAAATGAGTAACACAGGGCAGGTTCCATGGGGCAAGCATCTGTGCCAGTGGACACATGAGGTCTGTCCTGGGAGCATGCACAGCCTGTGGGTGTAAGGAATCCTTGACTTAGAGCTGAAGACCAGAGCAGACAACATTGTAGATGTATAAAGACAGATAAAGAACTTGCCCATTTAGTGAAACAGCCCTTACCTGGTACTAAAGACATACTTTGCCCACTTCACAGGTAGCTTAAAACCAGCTCTTTTTTCCTCTTATAAGTACTTCAGGGGGCAGAGTTAAAGACAGGCTAAGTTGAAGAACTTATGACTGCCTTTTTCCTGCTGAGGATAGAAAAGTATATTTTGAGGAAAAAGTTTTATAAAACCTGAAAATGTCACCTTCTGCCTCAAATTTAATCTATTAGTAGAGATGAAATAATTTAGAATTAAAAATATAAAACTTAAATGTGAATGTTCTCTTGTAGTATTTTGACACAATCTATGCCACATTCCTTTTTACAAATTTTTTATTTTTAATTTTTGTAATTACGAAGTAGGTGTATATATTTGTGGGTACATGAGATTTTGATAGACGCATGTAATGCATAATAATCACATCAGTATAAATGGGGTATTCATCACGTCAAGCATTTATTCTTTGTGTTACATCAATTCAATTATATTCTTTTAGCTATATTAAAATGTATAATTAAATTATTTTTGACTCTACACCCTGTTGTACTAGCAAACACTAGGTTTATTCATTTTTTCTCTTTTTGTAACTATTTATCTGCCCCACTTCTTTCCCACTCCTTCACTACCCGTCACAGCCTCTGGTAACCATTCTTCTACCCTCTATCTCCATGAGTTCGTTTTCACTTTTAGCTCCCACAAATAAGTGAGAACAGGCATAATTGTGTGTCAAATTATAAAAAGAAAGGATACAAAGTTGGGCATACTTCCTACATCCAGGATACATTTGGCCCTACATAATCACACACAAAAAAATCACTCTGATAAATCTTAAAATATTAGGAGTCATACCTGAGAATGCTGTAAAGAAAATGTTGTAAGTTAATAATAACTACCCGATCTGTGTGACACAGATAGCCAGCATTGTTAGATTTTTATTCACCTGCCTAGAAAAAACGTCTTTTTAAAATAACACCTTTCAGATAGAAATGTTGTATGTATTCTTTTTTCAACCTGCGTTTAAAATCAAAATCCACTGTATAAACTCTTTATATAGACATCATGGAAAAGTCTGTGTTTGTAAAGTCAGTGCTATTTCTCTAGGACATAATAATATTAACAAGAGTACTAATGCTACAAAACAGTAACAGCTAACATTTCTATGTCAGACACTCTTCTAATAAACCTTTATATATTAACTTCTTTGGTCTTCAGACAAACTTATGAGTTCAATACTATTATTATACATCTTTTTTTTTTTTTTTTTGTCTCACTCTGTCACCCGGGCTGGAGTGCAGTGGCACGATCTTGGCTCACTGCAACCTCCCCCTCCAGGTTCAAGTGATTCTCCTGCCTCAGCCTCCTGAGTAGCTGGGACTACAGGTGTGCACCACTATGCCCAGGTAATATTTGTATTTTTAGTAGATACGAGGTTTCACCATGTTGGTTGGCCAGGATGGTCTCGATCTCTTGACCTCGTGATCCACCCGCCTTGGCCTCCCAAAGTGCTGGGATTTTAGGCATGAGCCATCACTCCCAGCCTATTATAAGTCTTTTACAGAAAAGAAAACACAAGTTTAGAGAGCTTAAATAACTTTCTTGGAATGACAAGTTTAAAAATACTTCATAATTTTTATGTGTAAGTTCTGTTGAGCATAGATTTTTGTATATATATATAAAAGAAAATAATCGGGCTGGGTGCAGTGGCTCACGCCTGTAATCCCAGCGCTTTGGGAGGTCGAGGCAGGCAGATCACAAGGTCAGGAGTTCAAGACCAGCCTGACCAACATGGTGAAACCCCGTCTCTACTAAAAATACAAAAATGATCTGGGTGTGGTGGCACACACCTGTAATCCCAGGTACTCAGTAGGCTGAAGCAGGACAATCGCTTAAACCCAGGAGGCAGAGGTTGCAGTGAGCTGAGATCGTGCCATTGCACTCCAGCCTGGGTGACAGAGTGAAACTCCATCTCAATAAATAAATAAAAAGAAAAAGAAAAGAAAACAATTCAACAATATCAATTTATATGATGTTAAGTTCAATCAAATAAGGTAACGTGCAAGACAAACTCTGTTACTTTAGGCTAAATCCACATACCCAAGTAATACATGCAGTGGTTCTGATGAATCCCTGTAAGAGGGTGAGCCTGACCACGACTTCACATAAGTAGATGTTAATTATGTACTGCTTTCCAGGATTGGCCTGCACAGTGTCCCTCTCACCTGTCCTAGCCCATGATCTTGGCCATCCTGAAACCTCTTGCAGCCTGAAAGACAGAGGAAAGAGCATTGCAGAAACTAACAGTAGTGTCCTGAAAATAGGAGGATCAGACAAACTGTGTTTGAAATTGGGAGTGGAGTGGACAGTAATCATAAGGTTATATATATATATATATATATAGAGAGAGAGAGAGAGAGAGAGAAGCAGACAGAGTTGAGAAATGTTGGTTTTTCATTTGTTGAGTACGTATTAGCATATTAGGTGCCAAACTGTGTAATGTACTGGAAATTATTTAAAAAAAAAAGAAATATTGTATTTTTTTTTTTTTTTACATGTGCAGAAAGAATGGCAGGTTTGTTACATAGGTATGCATGTGCCATGGTGGTTTGCTGCACTCATCAACCAGTCATCTACATTAGGTATTTCTTCTAATGCTATCCCTCCCCTTTATCCCCTCCCCCAGACGGGCCCTGGTGTGTGATGTTTCTTTCCCTGTGTCCATATGTTCTCATTCTTCAACTCCCACTTATGAGTGAGAACATGTGGTGTTTGGGTTTCTGTTCCTGTGTTAATTTGCCAAAAATGATGGTTTTCAGCTTCATCCATGTCCCTGCAAAGGACATGAACTTATTATTTTTTATGGTTGCATAGTATTCCATGGTGTATATGTGCCACATTTTCTTTATCCAGTCTATCATTGATGGGACTTTCAGTTGGTTTCAAATCTTTCCTATTGTGAATAGTCCTGCAATAAACATACATGTGTATGTGTCTTTAGAGTAGAATAATTTATAATCCTTTGGGTATATACCCCGTAATGGGATTGCTGGCTCAAATGGTGTTTCTAGTTCTAGATCCTTGAGGAGTCACCACATTGTCTTCTGCAATGGTTGAACTAATTTACACTCCCACCACCAATGTAAAAGCATTCTTATTGGCTGGGCACTGTGGCTCACACCTGTAATTCCAGCACTTTGGGAGGCTGAGGCAGGCGGATCACGAGGTCAAGAGATCGAGACCATCCTGGCTAACACAGTGAAACCCCGTCTCTACTAAATATACAAAAAATTAGCTGGGCGTTGTGGTGGGCGCCTGTAGTCCCAGCTACTCAGGAGGCTGAGGCAGGAGGATGGCGTGAACCTGGGAGGTGGAGCTTACAGTGAGCCGAGATTGCGCCACTGCACTCCAGCCTGGGTGACAGAGCGAGACTCCATCTCAAAAGAAAAAATAAAAAAGCGTTCCTATTTTTCCACATCATCTCCAGCATCTGTTGATTCCTGACTTTTTAATGACTGCCATTCAAGCTGGCATGAGAATGTATCTCATTGTGGTTTTGATTTGCATTTCTCTAACCATTGGTGATGATGAGCTTTTTTTCATGTTTGTTGGCTGCATAAATGTCTTCTTTGGAAAATGTCTGTTCATATCCTTTGCCCACTTTTTGATGGGGTTGTTTGTTTATTTCTTGTACATTTGTTTAAGTTCCTTGTAGATTCTGGATATTAGCCCTTTGTCAGAGGGATAGACTGCAAAAATGTTCTCCCATTATGTAGGTTGCCTGTTCACTCTGATGATAGTTTCTGTTGCTGTGCAGAAGCTCTTTAGTGTATTAGATCCCATTTGTCAATTTTGGCTCTTGTTGCCATTGCTTTTGGTGTTTTAGTCATGAAGTCTTTTCCCATGCATATGTCCTGAATTACCATTCAGGTTGCCTAAGTTTTCTTCTAGGGTTTTTAGGGTTTTAGGTCTTAGGTTTAAATCTTTAATCCATCTTGAGTTAATTTTTGTATAAGGTGTAAGGAAAGGGTCCAGTTTCAGTTTTCTGCATATAACTAGTCAGTTTTCCCAAAACAATTTATTAAATAGGGAATTTTTTCCCCATTCCTTGTTTTTGTCAGATTCCAGCAAGATCAGATGGTGGTAGATGTGTGGTGTTATTTCTGAGGCCTCTGTTCTGTTCCATTGGTCCGTATATCCATTATGGTACTAGTACCATGCTCTTTTGGTTACTGTAGCCTTGTAGAATAGTTTGAAGTCAGGTAGCGTGATGCCTCCAGCTTCATTCTTTTTGCTTAGAATTGTCTTGGCTATAAGGGCTCTTTTTTTGGTTCCATATGAAATTTAAATTAAGTTTTTCCTAACTCTGTGAAGAAAGTCAATGATATCTTGATGGGAATAGCATTGAATCTATAAGTTACTTTGGGCAGCATGGCCTTTTTCACAATATTGATTCTTCCTATCCATGAGCATGGAATGCTTTTCCATTTGTTTGTGTCCTCTCTTGTTTCCTGTAGCAGTGTTTGTAGTTCTCCTTGAAGAGGTCCTTCGCATCCCTGGTAACTTGCATTTCTAGGTATTTTATTCTCTTTGTAGCAATGGTGAATGGGAGTTTACTCATGATTTGGCTCTTTGTCTATTATTTGTGTATAGGAATGCTCATGATTTTGGCACATTGATTTTGTATCCTGAGACTTTGCTGAAATTGCTAATCGGCTTAAGATGTTTTGGGGCTAAGACATATTTTGTATTTTATAAATATACAATCATGTCATCTGCAAACAGAGATAATTTGACTTCCTTTCTTCCTATTTGAATACTCTATTTCTTTCTCTTGCCTGATTGCACTGGCCAGAATTTTCAATACTATGTTGAATAGGAGTGGTGAGAGAAGGCATCCTTGTCTTGTGCTGGTTTTCAAAGGGAATGTTTCCAGTTTTTGCCCATTCAGCATAATATTGGCTGTGGGTTTGTCATAAATAACTCTTATTATTTTGAGATATGTTCCATCAATACCTAATTTATTGAGAGTTTTTAGCATAAAGGGTGTTGAATTTTATCGAAGGCCTTTTCTGCATCTGTTGAGATAATCATGTGGCTTTTGTCGTTGAATCTGTTTATGTGACAATGTAAATTACATTTATTGATTTGCATATGTTGTACTAGCCTTGCATCCCAGGGATGAACCCGACTTAATTGTGGTGGATAAGCTTTTTGATGTGCTGCTGGATTCGATTTGTCACTATTTTATTGAGGATTTTCACATCGACGTTCATCTGGAATATTGGCCTGAAATTTTCTTTTTTTGTTGTGTCTCTGCCAGGTTTTAATATCAAGATGATGCTGTCCTCATAAAATGAGTTAGAGAAGTGTCTCTCTTTTTCTATTGTTTGGAATAGTTTTAGGAGGAATGGTACCAGCCGTACCTGAATGTCTGGTAAAATTCAGTTGCGAATCCATCTGTTCCTAGGCTTTTTTTGGTTGTTAGGCTATTAATTACTGCCTCAATTTCAGAAATTTTATTGGTGTATTCAGGGATTTGACTTCTTCCTGATTTAGTCTTGGGAGGGTGTATGTGTTCAGGAATTTATCCATTTCTTCTAGATTTTCTAGGTTATTTTCATAGAGGTGTTTATAGTATTCTCTGATGATAGTTTCTATTTCTGTAGTATCAGTGGTGATCTCCTCTTTATCATTTTTTATTGTGTCTAATTGATTCTTCTCTCTTTTCTTCTTTATTGTCTGGCTAGCTGTCTATCTATTTTGTTAATCTTTTCAAAAAACCAGCTCCTGGATTCACTGAATATTTTTTCAGCGTTTTTCATGTCTCTATCTCCTTCAGTTCTGCTCTTTGTTATTTATTGTCTTCTGCTAGCTTTTGAATTTGTTTGCTCTTGCTTCTCTAGTTGTTTTAATGGTGATGTTAGACTGTCAATTTTAGATCTTTCCCACTTTCTCCTGTGGGCATTTGGTGCTATACGTTTTTCTCTAAACGCTGCTTTATCTCTGTCCCAGAGATTCTGGTATATTGTGTTTTTGTTCTCATTGGTTTCAAAGAACTTATTTATTTCTGCCTGAATTTCTTTATTTACCCAGTAGTCATTCAGGAGCAAGTTGTTCAGTTTCCATGTAGTTGTGTTGTTTTGAGTGAGTTTCTTAATCCCAAGTTCTAATTTAATTGCACTGTGGTCTGAGAGACTGTTTGTTATTATTCTCATTCTTTTGCATTTGCTGAGGAGTGTTTTACTTCCAATTACGTGGTCGATTTTAGAATAAGTACTATGTGGTACTGAGAAGAATGTATATTCTGTTGATTTGGGATGGAGAGTTCTGTAGATGTCTATTAGGTCGGCTTGGTCCAGAGCTGAGTTCAGGTCCTGAATATCCTTGTTAATTTTCTGTCTTGTTGATCTGTCTAATATTGACAGTGGGGTGTTAAAGTCTCCCACTATTATTGTGTGGGGGTCTAAGTCTCTTTGTAGGTCTCTAAGAACTTGCTTTATGTATCTGGGTGCTCCTGTATTGGGTGCATATGCATTTAGGATAGTTAGCTCTTCTTGTTGCATTGATCCCTTTACCATTCTGTAATGCCCTTGTTTATCTTTTTTGGTCATTGTTGGTTTAAAGTCTGTTTTGTCAGAGACTAGGATTGCAACCCCTGCTTCTTTTGCTTTCCATTTGCTTGGTAAATCTTCCTCTATCTCTTTATTTTGAGCCTATGTGTGTCTTTGCACATGAGATGGGTTTCCTGAATACAGCACACCGATGGGTCTTGACTCTTTATCCATTTTGCCAGTTTGTGTCTTTTAATTGGGGCATTTAACCTGTTTACATTTAAGGCTAATATTGTTAAATGTGAATTTGATTCTGTCATTATGATGCTAGCAGGTTATTTTGCCCATTAGTTGATGGAGTTTCTTCATAGTGTCGATGGTATTTACATTTTGATATGTTTTTGCAGTGGCTGGTACGAGTTGTTCCTTTCCATATTTAGTGCTTCTTTCAGGAGCTCTTGTAAGGCAGGCCTGGTGGTGACAAAATCCCTCAGCATTTGTTTGACTGTAAAGGATTTTATTTCTCCTTCACTTATGAAGCTTAATTGGCTGGATATGAAATTCTGGCTTGAAAATTCTTTTTTTAAGAATGTTGAATATTGGCCCCCACTCTCTTCTGGCTTTTAGGGTTTCTGCCAAGAAATCCGCCGTTAGTCTGATGAGCTTCTCACTGCGGGTAACCCAGCCTTTCTCTCTGGCTGCCCTTAACATTTTTGTCTTCATTTCAACGTTGGTGAATCTGAAGATTATGGGTCTTGTGGTTGCTCTTCTCAAGGAGTATCTTTGTGGTGTTCTCTGAATTTCCTGAATTTGAATGTTGGCCTGCCTTGCTAGGTTGGGGATGTTCTCCTGGATAATATCCTGATGTGTGTTTTCTAACTTGGTTCCATTCTCCTGTCATTTTCAGGTACACAAATCAAACGTAGGTTTGGTCTTTTCACATAGGCCCATATTTCCTGGAGGCTTTGTTTGTTCCTTTCCATTCTTTTTTCTCTAATCTTCTCTCATGCTTTATTTCATTAAGTTGATCTTCAATCTCTGATATCCTTTCTTCCACTCGATCGATTCTGTTATTGATACTTGTATGTGATTCACGAAGTTTTCATGCTGTGTTTTTCAGCTCCATCAGGTCATTTATGTTCTTCTCTAAACTGGTTATTCTATTTAGCGGTTCCTGTAACCTTTTATCAAGATTCTTAACTTCCTTGCTTTGGGTTAGAACATGCTCCTTTAGCTCGGAGGACTTTGTTATTATTCACCTTCTGAAGCCTACTTCTGTCAGTTTGTCAAACTCATTATCTGTCCAGTTTTATTCCCTTGTTGGTGAGGAGTTGTGATCCTTTGGAGGAGAAGAGCCATTCTGTTTTTTGGAATTTTCAGCCTTTTTGTGCTGATTTTTCCTCATCTTCGAGGATTTATCTACCTTTGGTCTTTGCCATTGGTGACCTTCAGATGGAGTTTTTACGTGGTCGCCGTTTTTGTTGATGTTGATGCTATTTCTTTCTGTTTGTTGGTTTTCCTTCTAACAGTCAGGCCTGTCTTCTGCAGGTCTGCTGGAGTTTGCTGGAGGTCCACTCTAGACCCTGTTTGCCTGAGTATCACCAGCAGAGGCTGCAGAACAGCAAAGATTACTGCTGGCTCCTTCCTTTGGAAGCTTTTGTCCCAGAGGAGCATCTGCCAGATGCCAGATGGAGCTCTCCTGTATGAGGTGTCTGTCGACCTCTGCTGGGAGGTATCTCCCTGTCAGGAGGCATGGGGGTCAGGGACCCACCCAGGAAAGAGGAGGCAGTCTTTCCTCTAGCAGAGCTCAAGTGCTGTGCTGAGAGATCCACTGCTCTCTTCAGAGTTGGCAGGCAGGAACTTTTAAGTCAGTTGAAGCTGCACCCACAGCTGCCCCTTCCCCCACGTGCTCTTCGCAGGGAGACGGGAGTTTTATCTATAAGCCCCTGACTGGGGCTGCTGCCTTTCTTTCAGAGATGCCCTACCCAGACAGGAGGAATCTAGAGAGGAGGTCAGGCTACCACAGCTTGTGGTGCTGCAGTAGGATCCGCCCAGTCCGAACTTCCTGGTGGCTTTGTTTACACTGTGAGGGGAAAACCTCCTACTCAAACCTCAGTAATGGCGAATGCCACTCCCTCCACCAAGTTCAAGTGTCCCAGGTCGACTTCAGACTGCTGAGCTGGTGGCAAGAATTTCAAGCCAGTAGATTTTGGCTTGCTGGGTTCCATAGGGGTGGGATCTGCTGAGCAAGACTACTTGGCTCCCTGGCTTCATCCCCCTTTCCAGGGGAGTGAACAGTACTGTCTCGCTGGGGTTCCAGGCTCCACTGGGGTACGAAAAAAAATTCCTGCAGCTAGCCCAGTAGGTCTGTGTCTGCCCAAACAGCCACCCAGTTTTGTGCTTGAAACCCAGGGCCCTGGTGGTATAGGCATCCGAGGGAATCTCCTGGTCTGTGGGTTGTGAAGACTGTGGGAAAAGTGTAGTTATCTGGGCTGGCAAGCACTGTCTATCATGGCACAGTCCTTCATGGCTTCCTTTGGCTAGGGGAGGAAGTTCCCCAACCCTTTGCACTTCCTGGTTGAGGCGACGCCCTACCCTGCTTCTGCTTGCCCTCTGTGGGCTGCACCCACTCTCTAACTAGTCCCAGTGAGATGAACCGGGTACCTCTGTTGGAAATGAAGAAATCACCTGCCTTCTGTGTTGGTCTCTCTGAGAGCTGCAGGTTGGAGCTGTTCCTATTTGGCCATCTTGCCCAGGAATCCTGTATTCTTTTTTTTTTTTTAATAGAAAGAAAGTGGCATACAAATCTTTATTGTTGTGCATATGAACACAAGATCCATATACAAAGTCTTACATATATGAGAGTTTAAGGAGGGGACAGATGGTTGATGATTAAATATTCTTACCTTTCAGAGATTCTGATTAACTATTTTAGCTCTTATAGAAAACTCATAGCAATGAATATTTATTCATTCACAAAGGACTGCATGGGTGAAGGCCATACATTCTATCAAGAGCCCAAAGTCAGTAGGGGCTTTATTCCAATTTAGAACCTCTGCTACCAGTTTGTGTAGCCTGGGATATTTGCTCAGAGTTCAATTTCACAAAAATCCATGTCTTACAGTGCTGGCATGAATAATACAGTCTTGTTTGTATCTGTTCACACATCTCTCTCCTGCCAACTGTAGGACAGCCTCTTTTATATATAATGCTTTATATACATATTTTCTGCTGCTTCCGAGTAGTGACAGATTGTTTTGTGACAGCACAAACACAAAAACTCTCCTTAGTTCAACTCCCAGATGCTGTAAGAAACTTAGAAGAGGAGATGGCTAAGGAAAGGTAGCTAGCTGCCATCATCAAAGGAAAGAAAGAAATGATCTTGAAACTAGTCAAAAAGCACTCCAATAGCTGGCCGACTATTTTTGTGATTTTTAAAGAAGATGCTCCCTTCGTACTACTGGAGAAAGGTACCTAAACCTCCTGACTATGTCATCACTATTTATATGTGCCATCATGGCCTTGAGGGACCTATTCTGCAGTGTAAATTTGCAATTTTCAAATCTGCAGCATATGCAGACCTGATTTATTTGACTCAGTTTGGGAAGACAGACTGTTACTGGGCAATATCACTAGGTAACCAAAGAGGAGGCAATAGAGTTCAAAACCCCATTTCTTATTTAAGTAAAAGCACAATTAATTATTCTGCAGCATGTTATTTGGGTTGTATGATATCTTTCAATATCAGGGTTTTATTTTTAGTTGCTTAGTTACTGAGGTCACTATTCTAAGTAAACAATATCATACACTATAACATGAACAAGAAAAAAAAGCCCCAAAGCATTGAACAAGGAAGAAAAATAGTCCTGTAAATGGGTTTGCCTAGTAAGTAGCAAGGCAAATCCAGGAAAAACCAGATAGCTGCTGATGTTACATTTTGCAGCTCTCCTTTATATGCTGCATGGCTTACAAGTCAATAAAACACTATTGAAGACAAGGAGATAAAATTTAAATGCCTAATATATGTATATTATTAAGATGTGGTTCTCTAATTAGGGTAAAGTAATGGTTGTATGTTCAGACTTTCCTTTCAGAGAAAAGACAGAAAATCCAGAACATATTGGGAGATATCCATGTCTCCTTTTCCCTGTCAAATGCTTCTAATTATTTATCTGTGCTTACAGTTTCATTTATCTTGTCTACACTTACTCTTTTCACCTTAGTCTGTTTCTGCCTTCAACACTTGCTGAGATTATTTTCTAAACTATCATAAAAGTCTAGCTAATTGCCAAATTCTGCTTGACCTCTCTGCAATGTCTGACATTACTGTCTATTTTATTGCTTTGAAATGCTCTTTTTCCTTGCATTGCATTCTCCTAATGGTCCTTCTTCTTTACTGGAAACAATTGCCTATGTGAAACTGGACTTTGTTCAATACAGCATGTGCAGCTAATAGCTATGTTAGGCAAATGACTTTAAAAATTTATGCCTCAGATTCTTCGTCTGTAAAATGGATGCAATAATAGTAACACTCCCTACTTACACAGTTCTTGTGAGAATAAAATGTGTTGACCAACGTAAAGGATTTACAACAGTGCCTGTCAAAAATCCTACTCTTGCTTGTGCCATTACTGTCTATCTGGTTCTAAAAAGACGTTGTTCTTGAAAGTTGTGATTTTTTTCTTGAGCTTTGTATCTACTTTCTGGCTCACACTTTTATCTAATTGATATTGAATGTGACCTCTTTCCTCCTGAGCTCTACTCTCATATCACTAAGTTTGCTAATACCCTCCTGTAGATTTCTAATAGGGAATGAAATTAATTAACACATGCTATCAAAAAGTTCATTCATTTATTGATCCATTTACTATTTTCCAGACACTATATTTGGCCCAAGAGCACTGTTGGCCTGAGACCAATAGTTTGTTGGATATAGTAATATTGTATCTCAATGTTTTTTTCCATCTTGAAACCTTTGGGTATTGCCCCACTGTATCCTGGTGTTGAATGATGTCGCTGACAGTGTGTCTGAGGATAATCTAAGTTTTTTGTTGTTGTTGTTGTTGTTTGCTGTTTTAATGGATGACACAATTCTTTTTTTTTTTTTAAGTCTAGTAATTTTATTGGGATACTTGTTGGTGCTTATAATTCTACATAATTTTTTTTTCTGGCATCAAGTATACTCTTTCAATTTGTAAATTCAACTTTTTACTTTTAGAAACATTTTTAATTTATATATTATTTAAATATATTTTTTCTTGGGAGTAGTTATATTCATGTGATATCTCCTTTGACTGTCTTTCCTATCTCATATTTTCTCTATACACCTTTACGTTTTTACTTAATTATTCTCTGTTCTATGTTTTTTATCCATGTCTATGTAAATATTGCCTTTATTATGTTATGATTTTTCTTTTCTCTCTCTCTCTTTTTTTCTACTGAGGATTGTTAGCTCATATTTTGTGTCCTCCTGTCTCACCATTGCTACCTTGAGTTATTGTATCTTTGCTGTGACAATTTTTCTTGATTTCTTAGGTTACTTGAATTTAAGGATGCATGCTGTTTTTTGATAACATTTTTCTCCATCTGTGGTTCATTTATTCTGTTCTTTATCTTACGTTTTTTCTTAATCATTTTAAATTTATTTTTTATTATTCCTCACCTCTGAATAGGATGAGTCTTAATGAGATGATTTAATTACAGAATATTCATGGGAAAAGTAAGTGGAACAAGTTCTCAAGTAGCAGATATTCCTCCCAATTCACACAAAAATTCCTTATGACCCCGAGCTGTATGGCCGTATGCATTTGGTCAACCATTTCTCTGTTTTCTTCAACCAGCACGATTTGCAGCTACTGAGATCCTTGTGATTCAGAATCTCTTTCCCTAACAGAAGGTTTCCTATGGAAACAAAAGAGAAGACTCTAACATCAGTTTCCACGCTTCATTTTTATTATTTCCGATATTGAATTCTGTTTTTTCTTCCCCTCAAGGTGTGCTATGCCCTGTGGACAGCTATGCACTGATGAGATTTCTAGCTTCTCTTACCCTGGTTATCTTTTTATACCCATTGTACCTTCACTACATTTGAGATAGTTTCTCACACATTGTTATTTGAGTTATGAATATTTTCTATTTCTCTTAAGATGGAAGTTTTATTTCTGTTTCTTGTCCTTCTCTTTTTTTCACATGCTTTTCAAGATGAAAAAAGGACAAGACCATTTTATCCACCATTTAAAAATTGAAAGTGAAATATACAATTTAGATCTAAGCATGCTATGACATACTCCCTCAGAAGGCAGAATAGTACTTCTCTTCCTCTCCCCCTATTTATTAAGATTAGATTTCCAGTCCAATTCAAATTGATGTATTTTTATCCAATTAGAAAATGCTCCCACCACCCTAAAAATTGTTATTGTAACAGATGAGTGCCAAAAGCCAATCTGGACAATAAAAATCCTGGCATTGAACATTTGTGAAGATACCATGCGTTTAACACTTAAGTGAATTTTAGACTGTAGATACTTTAAGGAATTAGATCTGCTTTGCTAAAGTGATTGTTTAAACAAATTAAATTGTAAGTAAATAAGTGAATTAGTACTCAAAGGTTTATATGTGGTCATATTGTTATATATTGTCAATTAGTGTGCTAAAATGGTGGCAAAGCAGATGCATGATTTTCTGCAGAGATGAATGGCTTTGTTCTTTTGTTAGACCTATATGTGTGTATATATATATATATGTATATGAATATATATATGTACATATATAGGCATTTATAATATGAACGTTGCATATGTAACAATTGTCTAACGCTATTCTGAGACTGATATGAATTCACTTTAGAATTTCAATGTCAGTTATGACACAGGAAATTTTCCTTTGTCCTGACTTCAGTTAGGTACTATTTCATATGCCTGTGATGGGAAAAATTAGACAAATGGTAAATTTAAGGCAAATGTTATGTGTTTTTTTTTTTTCTATGTATGCATAGGCTTGGAATAAGTTACTCTTCAGCTATGTCATGACTAGGTCAGATACTCTGTGCAAGAGCTATAAGAGAGAATGAAGGAAACAAAACACTTTTGAAATTTATGTTTACAAAAATGTAACATGATAATTGGAAAAAAATAGATTTGTGTTTTGGAAATCTATGGTTTGGTGAGCTCCTTATGTGTTTGAATTTCACATAGTTATCTTAACAAACTCTTGTTACCTAAAATATTCCTTTTTATCAGCAGCAGAAGGAAATTTTCTTGATAGGACAGTTTATACCTACTATGAAATTTCTACAGGAAGATCAAAGTTTAATGGGCATCTCAAGGAACACAGTATGGTTTTTAAAGGTTCAGCTTTCAACATTCTCAGATTAATAAGTTCTTAGTGGGTTATTGTGAAAATGGACTTAGTCAAAACATGCCCAAAACAAACACTGTCTGGGGACAAGCTGTCTCAGTAGATTAGTAATAGGTGACATGGAAACTTAAACCTCAAGGTCAATAGCTCCAATCTATCCTCAGTCAATAGTGGCTAGGAAGTCATTAGTATACAAATGCTGGCCAGTTTTCTAGGAGAAAGAAGAAAGGTTTTCTAATCTTGCTCTTTGAAAGTATTTGTATCACAAGTTCTGATTTGAAAACGAGAGGATGTATACACATATGCAAGCATACATAAACATACAAACATAAACATACCTATTAGGATAAAACAAAGAATATACAGGTATATGCTCCTAATCAGCAGGATTATAGAGATTTTAAATTTCATCTTTTTGCCAATTCTTGTTTTCTAAATGTTTTACAATGAAATACATTGCTTTATACTACAAGAAAAAAATTAAAACCTCTTTTTTTCCCAGACTGATTTCTAAAGAACTAAAAGACAATCTCAACATTATCTTCACTTGTTTATCTCTTTAGATCCTGTCTTTAATTACTTTCACCAGTAACTCTTCTGTGAAGCATTCAATATTGTCTTAAGTGGCAGGCCTAACAGCTAATCTTCCCCACTTCCTCATTATTTAGTTATTTCTCCATTTCAGGCATCAAAATAGGTTAAATTCTCATGCCTCCAGAAACCACCAAGGGATTACCCAAATGTTTTTCAGACTCAATATCATATTAGAACAATTTTTTTTAGTATTTGACTTAGCTCATCTTATTTTTAATGTACTTTTCAATCTGAGTGAGTGCTCACTTAAAAAAATGTCATATGACAAGACTTATAATGACAAAAACAGCAAGCCTCCATTCTGCCTCTTCACAGCTCTCATTTTGCTTCTCAGAGATAACATTTAACATGCATTATTTATTCACCTAATATCTAATGAAGGCCTACTATGTTCCAGACACTGTTTAAGTGATATGAACTAGCAGTGAACAAACCCATAGAGGTCCTTGCTAATATGGAGTGTACATTCTTATGGAGGAGAAAACAACAAACAAATGCATGAACAGTGTACATATAACGTACAATCCATTGGATGGTGGTAAGAGTTAACTAAAAATAATTCAGTATGAAAGGAAAGATGAAATATTGGGAGGGGTAAAATAGTAAATAGATTTTATAGGACAAGCTTAATTGAAGGGTGACTTTTGTCACCTGAGGGAAGTGCAGCAGTTACTTAAGAGGATATCTAGAATCAGAGGTTTCTAGGCAACAAATGCAAAGGCCATGAGATAGGAATATGCCTATTGATTTCAAGAGCACTTCAACTATTCACAGTTCTCTTGGTATTTTGATATTTTTCTATGTAACTAATCAGTATGATTTATTAATATTAAACATGTTATCTTGAATTCCACCAATATAGAAGTCAATTGCCCTCTGTTATGCTACTGTCCCATCTTGCTTATCCTCCCTTGACCTCCAGCTCAGTAATATTAGAATATTTTATTAAGTTGATGATCAGTTTTTACATTATTTTGGCTATGTAAATTATATTCATAAGTAGGAGATCACAACCACACTTTTTTTGCATGAGTTAAATTTCTAAAGTCAGTACCTACTTAATTCTTCATTTGCTCATTGTGCTGTACGATTTTATTAATATTTACCTAAACACTTCAATATTTCTTTTAAAGTTTTTTGTTTGTCTTTGATTTTTGTTGTGTCTTGCTGTACTCCTCTTGGGTTAAATTTGATTTGAGACATCTATGCTTTCTGTACTGGGTATTGGCAATTTCCTAGATTAGGGAAATTTCCAGCCATTATTTATTTAAATATGATTTCTGGTCTTTTTTCTTTCTTTCTCTTCCTTCTGCAATTCTTATGATGTGAAGGTTTGATCTCTTGATAATATCCCATAATTCCTATAGGCTTTCTTTTTGTTCTTTTTTACTCTTTTGTCTTTTTGTTCCTCTCATTCAATACTTAAATTGTCTTTAAGCTCATTGATCCTTTATTTTGCTTTGTTGAGTGTGCTGTTGAAGCTTTCCTTTGAATTTTCAATTCAGTCCTTGCATTTTTCATCTCTAGGATTTCCAGTGAGCTCTTTGCTATTATTTCTATTTCTTTGCTGATCTCATGTTTTCATGCAAATTCTATTACATTTAATATTAGTATATTATTGTAGTTTACTAAACTTCTTCATGAATCTTCTTCTGAATTCTTTGTCAGTCATTTCATACACTTCATTTCTTTGGTGTCCATTACTGGAGCTTTATTAGTGTACTTCGAAGGTTTCATGATTCCCTGATTTTTTGGTAATTCTTATATTCTTGCATTGTTGTCTGTGTATTCTAAGGAAAAGCCATCTCCTCTAGCCTTTACAGATTTTCTTTGGGAGGGATGAAACTTCTCTATTTAGTCTACCCTGTTATTTTGGAAGGGCCAACTGATAATAACCCAGGGCAGGCAGAACTTGTTGTAAGTTTTCTAATTGACAGGACCACTGGTTTTGCCCTGATATTGAATGGTGCTACTGGCTGGGCTCCACTGACTGGTGACACCACTGGCTGGGTCCTTTTATCAGGCAGAGCTGCTGGCTGGGTACTTCAGTGGACTCTGGTAAGTCTGGTTACAGGAGATATTCTTTGGCCAGACATTACCACTATTTGGGATTTGCAGTTGGGCGGGGCTGCAGATTGAGCTCCAAGGTTAAGTAGAGTTGCTTCTCTGGACAGGCAGGATGTAAAGCTAGGCTTCTTAGAGATACCCAGTTGAGTATTACTCTCTGGGTGGAGCCATAGTGTGGGCTTTTGGCTGAAATGAGTGGCTGTTTGACCTCCTAGATCAAGCAGGACTACCCCCAACATTTCTCCAAAATGCACAAAGGTACAGTAATTGAGTGGGCTGTTGGGCTATGTGGAACCACTGCCTGCATTCCTGGGTCAAGCTGGTCTAATTCTGTTGCTTCTCTGAAATCATGGATGTAGGAGTTTCTGTTTGGATGGGGCCTTTTGGTGGCTTTTATGGCTATGTGGAATTACTGCTTGCCTCCCTGGATATAGCAGGTTAAATCCCTTCACTTCTCTGAAATGAGTGGAGCTGCATTTCTCCCTGCCTGGGTAGGGTTGTCAAGGTGGGTTCCAAGGTTGGATAGGGAGACTAGCAGTATTGAGGCTCAACGTAGGTTGTACTTCCCAGCATGCTTCTGAAGGCAACCTACTCAGTTTTGCAGATGTGCTATGAGGCTGGCTGATATAGCTTATTGAGTGCCACAGCTGGCAGGAACAAAGAGGTAGCACCAAGACCTGTGCATTGGTCACTGTTTTTGTGTCTACTTGACCTCCAGGTTGTCAAGCTTTGCGATTTCACTTAGTCTTCCCTGTGAGATGAGTACAGAGTTTTTCTTGGTGTTGAGAGTCTAAAAAAAATACTCTAATCTACAGATAATTGCTAGTTGAAATTTCTGTGGGAAGCAGTGGATCTGGAGACTTCCTATTGCACCATTTTGCTGACATCGGTCTCCTAAACACTTCAATGTTTCTACATAATGCCTATCAGTAGTGTTTATCATTTGCTGCCCCTAGTCTTTTCTGTCTGTCTTATTCAGTGGGACTCTTGCCTTTTAGGCCTGCTGCCATTAAGGACTTTGTGCTATTCTTGGACTTCCCTTTGCTAATTGCCCATGTTGAATCTCTTGTTACGTGAATTTCATTTCTTCTTTCGTGGAATTTTTTGTTTCTTTCTGGACTAATCAAATCAATTTTAAGTGCTTCTTCATGGGTGTCTTATCTTGCCTTTGTTTGTGCAATTATATTTTATTATTTATTTCTTTCTTTTGAATTACGTTTTCTGTTTTTTTCAAACCTAAAGCATCCTAGGAAATATAGAATTTAAAATACTATATAAAATATCTAGTAACAAGAAGTCCTGAAGTAGTTTGACTTCATGTATGGTTAATCCAATGGCTCAGAAACTCATTATAGACCTAGAGTTTTGGCAGTCTTGAAACTTGCAAATTTTGGTATATTCCATTATGGTCACAGTAGATTCTAATAGCACTAGGTATTACCAACATCTAGAGGAGGAGAAATACACATTTCTTGTGTCAATATGCAGAAACTCTAGATAATTTTTTTCTTTAGGATTAATTAGTTTTTTCAAAGATGAGCCTTCTAATCCTCACCTGTGATGTGAAGTGGCCAGATTGTGGGGTGGTAAGGTGATGGATGTGCTACAATCTTCTTCTAGTAGAGAAAGGAGTTTGAGAATAACACAGTTTAATATGTAGACTTTTAACTAATTTCTCTTGTCTTCCAATACTTCACCCCAGCTCTTCACTATGCCTAGAATTCCCCATTCCAAGTCCTTTTAGAGTGATGCTTTGTAAAGAAGAGAGTCCTGATCTCCAGCCTGAAGAAGGATGCATTATGTATCTAACTGTTTAGTCATCAGGATCGGATTGTTAGAGCCTATAATTCTGTGTAAATGTTTTGTGTAATGTAATATTTTATTTCTCTGGGATATATTTCCAGGAGTGTAATTTCTGAGTCATATTATATTTTAGTCTTTAAAAAACTGCCAAACTATCTCCCAGAATAGGCATATCATTTACATTCACACCAACAATGTATGCGAGATCCAGTTTCTCTGCATTCTCACCAACTTTTGGTATTGTCACTCTTTTTAATTGTGCTCTTCTAATACATGAAGAGTAATCTTTTAACATGGCTTAAATTTTAATTTCCAAATTAGCCAATGACAAAAAGTATAAAATCTTAATCACATTTTCATTCCTTTACCCTCCCCACTTCTATTACAAATGTCTTTAATATTTTGTCTGTAGATTTTTGTTTCACCCACCTGACGTAATTTAGAAGACCCAAGATGAGAAAGATAGTATACTATAATTACCTGTATTTCTACTTTTTCCATTTTTCTCTCTTCATTCTTGAAGTTCCAAGTTTCCTTTCTTTATTATTTTATTTCTGTTTGAAAAAATTTGCTTCAGACCTTATTTTAGGAAGGCCTGTTGATATCAAATTCTCTTAGATTTTCTTCATCTGAAAGTGTCTCCATTTAACCTTTGTTTCTGAAGGATATTTTTGCTGGATATAGAATTCCAAGTTCACATTGTTTTTTTGTTGTTTGTTTGTTGTTTTTTTGTCAGCAATGAAAAACATGCCATTTCCTTTTGACCTCCATAGTTTCTGATGACAAATTTGCTCTCATTTACAGTGTTGTTCCTCTGTAGATAATGAAATATGTCTTTCTGCCTGCTTCAAAGATATTTTTGTTTTTAATTTTCAGAAGTTTCACTATGTTGAGTGTTGGCATTGATTTCTTTGGGTTTATTCTGTTTGGAATTTTTCTCAGCTTTTTGGATCTGTAAGTTTATGTCTTTTTGCTAAAGTTTGAATTCATCAGTCATAGGTTTGTTTTTTTTTAGTTCTTTTTAAGACCCACCACATTTCTTTTTTCTTTTTTATGGCTCTGATAACATGAAAGTAAGATCTTTTGTTTTAGGTCTTCAGATCTCAGAAGCCCTGTTCTCTCTCTTTTTCTTTCTTTTCTTTTCTTTCTTTCTTTTTTCTTTCTTTCTTTCTTCCTTCCTTCCTTTCTTCCTTTCTTTCTTTCTCTCTCTCTCTTTCTTTCTTTCTTTCTTCTTTCTCTCTCTTCCTTCCTTCCATTATTTTTCCATTGTTTAGATTGGGTAATATCTCCTATTCTATATTTGAGTTTATAAATTTATTTTTTGTGCCTTCTATTCTGCTGTAAAACATATCATTGAGCACTTTATTTGATTAATTTATATTTTATTTTAAAATTTTCATTTGCTTCTTCTTTGTATTTTCTTATTTGCTGAGACTTTCTATTGTTTATTTGTTTCAAGTGTTTCTGAGATTGCTTACTGAAAATATCAGTGATAGCTTCTTTAATATTTTTGTCAGATATTTTCGTAATCTGTATCATCTTGGTGCTGGTATCTGTTTATTGCCTTTTGTCATGTAAGTTCAGATTTTTCTTATTCTTAGAAAGGATAGTTTTTTTTTAATTCTTTCCTTGGCATTGTGGAAAGTATGTTGTTAGACCTTAGGTCTTATTTAATATCCCTTTTTTTTTTTTTTTTTTTTTTTTTTTTTTTTTGAGACGGAGTCTCGCTCTGTCACCCAGGCTGGAGTGCAGTGGCGCAATCTCGGCTCACTGCAAGCTCCACCTCCCAGGTTCACGCCATTCTCCCGCCTCAGCCTCTGCGAGTAGCTGGGACCACAGGCGCCCGCCACCACGCCCGGCTAATTTTTTTTTTTGTATTTTTAGTAGAGACGGGGTTTCACCGTGGTCTCGATCTCCTGACCTCATGATCCGCCCGCCTCGGCCTCCCAAAGTGCTGGGATTACAAGCGTGAGCCACCGCGCCCGGCCAATATCCCTTTTTTTCTGCTAGAGAGTCACACTATGTAGGTGTAGAGTAAAGCCCTGGTTTGGGCAAAAGCTCAGTTTACCACACTAGGCCCCATTGATAGTATCACTATAACAGTGAAGAAATCAGAATGCCAATTAACATCACATTTGTACCACCTAATTTCACCTCATTGTTTATCTATATGCATAAAAGTTATACTTTCTTTTTTCCTATTGACATAAGTCAGGCAAAGGGAAGTAGAAGACTGACATGACCTACCTTCTGTCATTGGAAGGAATGAAAACTTTAACTCTTTAACACCCCTACTGATTCTTCAGGAAAAAGACATTTTTTTTCCTTTTATGTTTGTCTGGATTAGGGTGGGTATTATTAAAAATATCTTTTATACGTGGCTCACGCTTGTAATCCCAGCACTTTGGGAGGCCGAGGCGGGCGGATCACGAGGTCAGGAGATCGAGACCATGGTGAAACCCTGTCTCTACTAAATGTATAAAAAAAAAATAAGCCGGGCGCGGTGGCGGGTGCCTGTAGTCCCAGCTACTTGGAGAGGCTGAGGCAGGAGAATGGCGTGAACCCGGGAGGCGGAGCTTGCAGTGAGCCGAGACTGCGCCACTGCACTCCAGCCTGGGCGACAGAGCAAGACTCCGTCTCAAAAAAAAAAAAAAAAAAAAAAAAAAAAAAAAAAAAAAAATATCTTTTATACTTCTACACAACCTTTTTCTGGTCCTTTTGTTAGAGGGTACAAGCATACCTCGAAGATACTGTGGGTTTGGTCCCAGACTATTGCAATAATGTAACTATCACAATAAAGTGAATCACATAAACTTTTTAATTATACAGTGCACATAAAAGTTATATTTATACTATACTACAGTCTATTAAGTGTACCATAGGATTGTGTCTAAAAATATACATATCTAAATTAAAAAACACTTTATTGATAAAAATGCTAATAATTATCTGATCCTTCAGTGACTCATAATCTTTTTGCTGGTAGAAGATGTTGCCTCAATGTTCATGGCTATTACTGATCAGGGTGGCAGTTCCTGAAGGTTGAGATGACTATGGCAATTTCTTAAAATGAGACAACACAAAGTTTGCTGCATCAATTGACTCTTTCTTTTATGAAAGATTTTTCTGTAGTAAATGATGTTGATAGCATTTTATCCATAGTAGACCTTAAACCCTGCTGCTGCTGCTTTATCAACTGAATTTATGTAATATTCTAAATCCTTGGTCGTCACTTCAACAATGTTCATAGCATTTTTACCAGAAATAGATTCCATCTCAAAAAAGCACTTTCTTTGCTCATACATAAGAAGCAACTCCTCATCTGTTCAAGTTTTATTATGAGATTGCAGAAATTCAGTTACAGCTTCAGGGTCTGCTTCTAATTCTAGTTATCTTGCTAGTTCCATTATATCTGCACTTCCTTCCTTCCCTGAATCCTTTAACTCCTTCAAGTCATTTATGAGGATTTAAATAAACTTCTTCCAAACTCCTGTTTATTTTGACCTTCCATGAATCATGAATGTCCTGAATCCTGAATCATGGATCCTATCCAGAAGGTTTTCAACTTGCTTTGCCCAAATCCATTAGAGGAATAACTATCCATGGCCTCTATAGCCTTATTAACTGTGTTATTTAAATGAGAAGGCTTGAAAGTTGAAATTCCTCTCTGATCCATGCACTACAGAATGGATGTTGTGTTAGCATGTAGAAAAAAATTATTAATATCCTTGTAAATCTCCATCACTGCTCTAGGGTGACTAGGTGCATTGTCAATGAGCAGTAATATTTTTAAAGGAATCTCTTTTTCTGAGCAGTAGATCTGAACAGTGGTCTTAAAGTATTCAGTAAACCATATTCTAAACAGATGTGCTGTCATCCAGGCTTTATTGTTTCATTTATAGAACATAGGCAGGCTAGGTGTAGTATAAAATTCTTAAGGATTTTTAGAGTTGTAAATAAGCATTAGCTCTAACTTAAAATTATTAGCTGCATTAGCCCCCACAAAAGAGTCAGCCTTCCCTTTGAAGCTTTGAAGCCGGATGTTGACTTCTCCTCTCTAGCTATGAAAGTGCTAGATGGCATCTTATTCTAATAGAAGGCTGTTTCATCTACATCAGCAATTTGTTGTTTAGTGCAGGCACCTTCATCAATGATCTCAGCTAGATCTTATGGATCACTTGCTTCAGCTTCTACATGAGCACTTATTACTTCACCTTGCAATTTTGCTATGAAGACAGCCTCTTTGTTTAATCCTCATGAAGCAACGTCTTCTAGCTTCAAATTATTTTTCTGCAGCTTCCTTACTTCCGTCAGCCTTCATAGAATTTTTTTTTTTTAAAGTTAGGGCCTTGGTTTATATTAGGCTTTGGCTTAAGGGAATGTTATGACTGAGTTTGACCTTCTATTCAGACCACTCAAAGTTTGTCCATATCATCAATACAGCTAGTTCCCTTTGTTGTCATTCATGTGTTCACTGGAGTCGCACTTTTAATTTTCTTCAAGAACTTTCTTTTTTTTTTTCATTCACAATTTGACTAACTGGCACAATAGGCCTAGATTTTGGCCTGTCTCAGCTTTCAACATGCCTTCCTTACTAAGCTTAGATATTTCTAGGTTTTGATTTAACGTGAGAGATATGTAACTTTTTCTTTCACTTAATCACTTGGAGCCCGTTGTAGGGTTATTAATTGGTCTAATTGCAATATTGTTGTGTCTCAGGGAATAGAGAGGCATAGGAGAGGGAAAGTGATGGGTGAATGCTGGTCAGTGGAGCAGTCACACAACGTAAGTTCACTGTGGGCACAGTTCATGGCACCCCAAAACAGTTACAATAGTAACAGCAAAGATAACTGATTATAGATCATAATATTAATGCTAGATATAATAATAATGTAAAAGTTTGAAATACTGTGAGAATCACCAAAACGTGACACAGAGACACAACGTGAGCATATGCTGTTGGAAGTTTGCTGTCGACAGACTTGCTCAAAGTAGGGTTGCCACAAACCTTCAATTTGTAAAAAATGCAATTTCTCTGAAGCAGAATAATAGGAAACACAAAAGCATGAAGTATGCCTATATAGGCTTTTAATTGGGGCTTTTTAAATTGTCTGTGTCTGTTAGTAGTTCTGGGTTCCAGTTTTCTCCAGTGCTTCAACTAAGATATATGAAAGGAAAAATAAAACCCAAGGAACTAATGTCCAATCTCTTCTTCAAGTACTGAGGTTCCTAGCCAGTCTACCTTCTTTTTTGGCCTTTCGTTCTTTCTGTGTTTTCTTATTGTAATTATGCCCAGAATTTTTAGTTGTATAAGAGAAGACTAGCAAGAAATGGGGCTATTCCATCTTAGGAAAGCCAAAAGCCCTGACATTCGTCTTTGGGTTTATTTTATATTATTCTACCCAGTTGACATCTAATGTTGAACCAGGTCATCCGTCCATTTATCCAGCTACTTCTTTTCCCATGCATTTATTTATTCTTTTTTTAAATCCACAATTTGTTTGTATTGAATAGGTGTGAGGTTCTATTCTGGTGGCTACTGGCCATGAGATTGGAAACATGACTATCAAGACCAATAAAGCCCTGGATATGTCCATACTTCATTGCAGAAGACATCATTTAAAAAATGAATTTTGTTTCATGTAGGAGAACAGAAGATAAATCATTACTG
The DNA here is from genome assembly GCF_028878055.3 of Symphalangus syndactylus. Classification (NCBI taxonomy): domain Eukaryota; kingdom Metazoa; phylum Chordata; class Mammalia; order Primates; family Hylobatidae; genus Symphalangus; species Symphalangus syndactylus. The sequence goes on along the minus strand of NC_072443.2, from coordinate 34,412,791 downwards.
GTTTTGCTTATGTGCATAATATTTGTTTATGGTGAACAAATTAACATTTTTCTTGAAAGAGAAGGGTATCTGCAAAATGTAAATATCTGGCACAAAGGCTTGAGGTGAAAGGTTCAAAGCCCTCCTCATCCACTAGTGTTGGTAATGGTCGTTATATAAATTATCTCTTAGCATCAGAGTCTCTACCTGAGTCACTCCTGCCCAATGCCCTGCCTTCAGCCCTGGAAGAATACTTCGTGGTTCTCTGAAAGTTTTTAAACACCTGGGCACTATAACAGTGAGGATTACACTCTATAAACATTATTCACAAGGTGACATGTTTACAGTTGATCCTGACTAATAATATTTCATTTCCTTCACTACCACATTTTCTGTTGTAGCTTTGGTGTCTCCCAAAGCATGGAGCACAGAGGGATCACCTTGCTCACTGTACTCCAGCGACAGCTGTCACCAGTCACAGATAATTACAAACTCTCGGGTCAGATATACTAGGCCAACCAGAGTGTCATAAATTGTATGTGTGAATTGCCTAGGGGCCCCTGACTATGTCTGAAACAGAGCCAAAAATAAAACTCCTGACTCTTCTCATACAACTGGCTTGCTTCTTTAAATCAAAGTCTCAATTGCCTGTGCTTTTACTGTCCTGTGTATCTCCCTTTGTTATTCTTTCCAGTTGTCTCCTCTAATCTCTGCAGGCTCAGTAACAGTTCTCATTTCCTTTCTGACCTTATAAACAGGTGGTACCAAAGATATGATATGTGTCATTATACCATGGAAATAGATGTCTTTTTATTTTGGTCTTGCTTCTATCACTCTGCTATTATCTTACATGCACATACACATATGATTTTTCTATGTACTTTTTTGTAAGCATTACATGTCTTACCCCTATGTTGTGTTCTAAGGAAGCTTAATCTCTACAGGTGTTCCTTAATATGTTCTATTCCAAAAAGTTTACTTATTACAGCTTCTTTGGAGATTAACCCTATCTATCAGTACAATGTAGTCTATTAGTACTATTAATCCATTAGTGCTATTTAATGCCAAATATACTACCATTAGTACTATCATAGAGAATCTACTTTAACTGTTTTTTTCAGACTTATATAAAATTGTTTTTTAAATCAAAGTATTATTTATATATATTGTAGTACACTGATCTCAAGATTACAGCTTGTCTAGCTTTGACAGATGCAAACACCTAGGTGATCCATACCCCCCATCTAGATGTAAAACATTATATCCCTGAAAAATTTCCCTCGTGTCCCTTCCCAGTCAATCTTTGTGAGTTCTGATGCATCTGTGAATCTGTGTTCTGCCATTGTAGATTAATTTTGCCTTTTTTCTTACAAACAAAATCATACGTATGTGCTCTTCTGTGTCTAGTTGTTTTTGGTCAGTATACCATTTTTAAGATTGTCATGTTGTTGCATGTTTCACTAGTTTAATTTTACTTTTCAGTGGTATTTCACTGTATATTTGTTTATTAATTTTTTTTCTCTTGACTGGTACAATATTATTTCTACATTTTTACTACTGTGAATAAATTTGTTAGGAGTATTCTCGTACAAGCTTTCTGTGGACATAGGTGTTTCTTTCTTTCGTATGTGTTCTAGAAGTGGATTTGATGACTCATAGGGTAAATATATGTCTAACTTTTTACAAAACTGCTAACATTTTATCCAAATTGATTGTACCATGTTATAGTCCCACAGAAATGTATGAGAATTCTGGACTCTCAATAATTTTTGGCAAACGCATGGTAATAGACTGAGATATACAGTGTGAAATGTTGATATAGATATTATAGAAAGGGGTATAGACAAAAGAGATGAGAAAAATTGGAGCCTGTTCTTTCAAGGTCTGATTCAGTAAATTTAAATTTAGCCGTATGTCTTGTTTGTTCTGCTCATGACTCAGTATTCTTAAGGTGTAATTGATCTCTGGTTGCTGAGAGATTTTAGATATTTCTTCATGTTTCTATGGTGTGTCCGGATAATTTCACTGCAAAATATTTTCCAGTTAAATCACAAAATTTGATGCAGAATTTCTAGTCCAGTTTATTCCTGTATAGAATTAGTAGTTCTCCTTGAAATTCATAATTTACTTCGATATTAAAATAACAAGTATTGAATGACAATAAGAGATTGAATATTGAAAATAAAGACTTTTTTTCACATCTATGGATTGAAACTTCATGGTATTCTTAAAATAAAGCTTGAGTTTTGTAAACATTATTTAAATCTGGATTCTTTGAAGTAAGTTTGGCTAATAATATTTCAGACAGTTCTATTGAAGCATTTTAAAAATGTGTGATTTGGAGGCTCATTCAATCACATTAAATCACATGTTTGTGTTTTGAATGAGAGAATGACTATCTAGTGTGTAAGATGAGGTAAATTAAAGAAGGACCCACTGACTTTTGGGTTGGGGATTTGCAGACAGAATAATATGATAACTCTTCATATTACTACTGAGTGGTTCATATCCACTTTGCTTGACTCCTGGGATCTTCTAAACATTTTATTATGTTTTCTATTCATAGATGTATATAATAATAGGGTAGGGAAGAACCCTAGTATCTAGTCAAAACTTTCATTTGATGCTTACATTTCCTCCAAACCATTGTCTCCAGTTGTTATTTACCTTCAATAACTGAAGGATTTGCTTCAATGACATGGAGAAGGTCAAAGAAACGTATATTTATGGACTGAAAATGAGTTTTATCACTCTTTTTTTAGTAATATTCATCAGGTTCCCTTTTTTAGTCCAAGACAAAAGACAATAAGGAGAGTGTGAGTGATGACAAAAGGCATATCTACCTGGCACTAAGGTTCATAAAAAATGGGAGGCTGTTTGGTGCCTGTCAAAATGGGAAACACAGATTAGTACAGCTAGAAAACACTATGGTGTCTATACCTAAAAATACCATAGTAACCCAAAATGTCTCCTTTTATTACATTAGATTTAGATTCTTCAGTGTCCTTTATATCAACACAGTTGATCTGAGCCCTCTCTTCAATTCTCTGATCCTGCATCAGATAATTTTTTCTATTATTCTAGTTTATTATTATTTGAATTTTTTGATTGTGAAGTATTTTCATTTTGAAGAGAACAAATGATTATTTTAGGAATCACTATTTTATCTACTCTCACCAACCTCAACTAATAATATCCCAAATAAATGCATTTTCTTTTTTTAACTGAGTCTTGTTTTAAAGAAAAATGATGTGGGTGTCAGAGAGTAGGAGGTTGTCTGACTGAAATCAACTGAGAATTATTCTCAAAGTGTTTTTGTTAATTAAAATCAGAATTTCTTTTTATTTTAATACAGCAACCACTCATTGCTAATATTATCAGGAGCCTGTTATTATCCTGTAAATATTTAAATTGCTTTGGAAGGGACAGAAGAGTGACAAAAGAAAGGACAAGAGCAAAACCCAGAGATTACAGGAAGCTGGTTGGTTCCAGTTGAATTTTGCTGATGTCATGTGGACTATGGTATACTAGAGTCTCATGCATCAACCTTTCATATGATTGTGGTAGGCAGAATTCTAAGTTGCCCCCTAAGAGTCTGAGATTCCCTGATGTACACATCCTATATAATCTCAGGAACTGTGAATATAATTTATTTCAGTCTGGTGTTTAGGTTATACAATATGACAGACTTTACTTTAAAAGAAGGAGATGATCATGACTATAATCAAGGTAAGGGGGGTTGTTTATATTCAAAATCATCAAATATACACATTAAATGTGTACAGTTCTTTGTATATCAGTTATACCTCAATAAAGCTGTTTAAAAAGAGACAGAGGGAGATTACCTGTGTGCACCAAATCACATGAATCCTTTAAAAGCAGAACATTTTTCTCTAGCTGATTCCAAAAGAGAACATCAAGGAGACACTCTCTGGCTGGCAGGGAAAAAGGAAGCAAACGTTCATGCTGTGAATAGCCTTTGGAGTCTATATGGCAAGGAAGTCTCTAGGACCTGAGAGTGGTTCCCAGCTAACAGCCAGCATGAAAATGGGGACCTCAGTACTACAACTGTGAGGAAATGAAGTCTGCCAACAACCAGTGAGCTTGGAAGAGGACTGTAAGCCCCAGATGGCAGCCCCACATGACTCTTTGATTTCAGCTCCCTGAGACCCTAAGCAGAGAATCCAGTCATACCATGTCCAGACTTCTGACCAAAGAAACTGGAAAATAAATTTGTGTTATTTTAAGCTATTAATAGAAAACTAATACAGTGAGGCAATCACTGAGTAAGTTTTTTGAAGCAGGGAATCACAAGTAATATCTGTAAATTTTGTAAAACTCAGTACATAAATATTTATTAATTTCTTGATTGTTGTGGTAGGACAAATGGATTCTTCAGTTGAAATTACAATTACCTTTTTATGTAAATCACACTTACAATACTTCTATATTTTCCAGTTTTGTGTTCTTTAAAGTGTAACAAGATCTTAAAGTTAGTTGCAAAATAATCTGATTTCAGAATCATTTGAAATGTTGTGATCCACCCCCTCCATCTTTTCCGTTGTTTGGCTAATACTTAGTTCCACAGAAATAATTCAAAGATTAACCTTTATAAGTCTTTTAAAAGCATTAGATTTAATTTTCATCAACTCAACATTTTTCTCTACTACTATTTTAGTATTTATAGAATATCCAATTAAATTATTTATTTTTAGTAACATACAAACCTGGCATATAAGCAAGTTTGGGAGCAAACACAAATGATTCAGTAAGAGCTATTTATGCATTTAACTTAGAGAACATATGTACAGGCATACTGGAATATTGGCCATAGTGTTTAACATGCTGTGGCTCTCAGTAAGAAGATACCACAGAGAGATTGGTGGGTGTCTTTCAGTAGTAAATGAAGTGGAGGTAGGTTATGAGACTTTCTATTAAACACATACACATCTAAACATATATATACAATTATCAATAATATTGGTATTGCTTTATGAAGATTCATCACAATTAGAGTACAATAATATTAGCTCCCCAAAACACAGCTGCCAGGGGCTCTAAATCATTTAAGTGTGGATGCAAAACTACTTTGTTAATATAAAACTTACTAACTTTTTAGGTTCAAGTGAATATTCATTTACACATGCTCGTATCTGAAGCACAGATAGAAATGAGATTGAATCAGATTCTCTGGTTCTGTGGTTTTAAACAAGTTAATTATTTCAAAGCTCCACTTGTTCCTCTCTAACATGAACTCATAGAATCCCCCAGGACTGATGTGAGGTGAAGGAGATAACATGAAAAGTGTGCCAGTAAATGTTATTTCCTCTCCTGTTTGAGCTTCTGTGCTATGGTGGAATTATCCTTAGCATTTGGTTTGGATGGTGTGGGTAGACACCTCTAACTCTAATTTTTCCCTACTTTCAAGTATAGCAATTTGCTAGGTGTATATGAAAAACTAATATGAATATCATTAGACTTTTTTTTGTAAGAATTGAGATATAATCCCTAGACTTAATGTCAATAAATTCACAGCACTAGAGCCACTTTGTGCTTAAATCTTAACACTTATTAAAACATTTTTCTAATATTACAACATAATAAAGTTCAAAATTGAGAAATATTTACCCCCACCTCCCTACCATAATACAATCATTGTTTTTTATATTCCCTGTTACATGATTTCTTGTTCCCTACAAAATGATAATGTTAGTCTTTTAAAAAATACATGCTTTTCTTCCTCCCTTTTCATTTACATTATAAGACCATCTTAATGGTATCTACAGTTAGAAAAGCTATAGATGAGCTGAGCATTATTCCTGTCACCATTGCCAGTCAGTACGGTGCTTCTAACACCTCTGCTTCCAAGCCTCCTCCATTACTCTGCCTGCCAGGTTTAGAGCACACACATCTAGAGTGAATTTCTATGTGAGATGCTGAACAGAGCTGGTATCAACAGAAAAGCTTGCTCCCTGCTGAAAATTATTTGAAATTTCTGACAGACCATTTGTTTCTTGAGAGTAGTGCCTACATGGTGGTGTTGGATACAGCTAGTTTCAGGAACAGTGAGGCAAGGTAAAGGCTCTTTCCTCACCAAATGGCATGCTGGGAGAAAATGAAACAATGGTGGAGATATTGTAGAACTGGGAAAACTGGCACTTTTCAGAAGAAAGAAAAAATGTTATGTGTGGAAAAAAATTGAGACATCAAGAAAGAAAGGGGGAATGGATTAAAATATATAATTAAAATTAGCACAATCTCAAAATCAGTTTTGGACTCTTACTGCTTATCAGCATGTGGTAATTCAGTTGGCCTCTTGAAACTCCAACTGGAGTTCAAGCTTCCCAGGTCACACATGCTGCCTTGGGTGAGGTCCGTGATTTATGTCTGTGTAACCTCTAGGGCCTACTGCAGAGCCACTGGGTCTCTGGAAAGGAAACATAAATATACCCCCCGCCCCTGTGACACACACATACCACCCCAAAACCTTTTATCTGTGAGCTTCAAACATTTGTGTTGGCACCTGTTAGGCCAGCTGTAATATCTTTACAATAATGTCTTCACTAATAAAAGACAAACAAAATTGAACACAAACTCAGATGTTTCACCTTTGTTTTGCTATATTATTATGTCTATTCTTTTATTTATTAAATATGTTTTGAACATCAAATACATGCTGTTCTCCCTTCTTGGAAAAAGACTAGGGAACAAAGCAAATAAGACCTATGGAGCTCAAGGTTTAGTTGAGAGGAATAGGCAATAAACACTTCAAAAGGGACTATATAGTATCTATAAAGTCTAGGGAGCACCAAGGTAGAAAGAAGTGGCTATTTTATAGAGTGTACTCAAGAAAGGGCGTCCCTGATAAAATAGCATTTGAATAGATAACAGAAGGAAGTAAGGGAGCGAGTTGCCCAAATGGCTCTGGAAGGCGCATTTCAGTCTGTCTCAGGGAGTGCAAAGGCTCTAGGCTGAGTGTATGTTTAGTGAGTTTAAGAAACTCTTAAGAGATCCAACATTATGAAGGAAAATAAAGAAAAAAAAAAGAAAAAACGAAGAACACGCAAGAGAAGTGTAGGAGGTGAAGTTAGGGAGATAGCAAATAATTTACAATTGTTTAGACCAATGTAAGAAATTTTGATTTTTTTAGAGTTTGGATTTTTTTTTTTTTTTTTTCTCTGAGTGACTTAGGCATTGAAAGGTTTTGGCAAGATTATATGCGCTGGCACTTGGTTTCTCAAGTTGCCTACTTGGACCTCTTCCAAGTAATATGTTCCTTCTTTTCTTTCCTACCCTTCCTTTCCTTACTGTTCTAAAACTTTTTAACAAGTTTTTTAACTCCTGCTCTGAACCTTGCCTCGGTCTCTTCTGCTTTATGCTCCTCAGTCAAATTCTTCCTTCTGAGGAGGCAAGGACTGAAGCTGCTGTGGACCCATATGGATTCACCACCAATAACTTGGGGTAACTCGGATCTCTTCCACTGGTAACGTATTTGGAACATGTGACTTGAATAAGTTCTAAGTGGTAAGAGGTATTTATGCCTTGTCTTCTTCGACTAGAGGCATCTGACCCCTGTGCATGGCTTTTTCTCTCTGTCTTAGATTTCTCCAAAAAAGGAAAAAAAGAAAAAAAAAACCAACAGATCATAAGCAGTAACATAGATTTTCACAGACAAATGGGGCAGTATGTTGGGAATAGATGTTGAATTATACTTTGATGGCCCATGTTATGTAGCAGGAGTCTCTTCTATCCATAAGGGAAACAAGAATCCAGATGTCTTTTACAATGTTTGAGAAAAATAAATGGATGTTAACTTGATGAAAGGAGACAATTTTTTATCACTTTTATAATAAAAATATTAATGATGATTTTACCCCATAATGAAAGGCAAAGTTGCTCTAGAAATTAGCCTTCAGAAGTAAATTCTTAAACAAAGGCACATTGTACCTGTTTTCACATGTGATTTCCTCACATTAGTAATGTTGAGCCAGAAAATTCATTGAAGGTTGTGCAAGAATCTTCAGAAATTAACTACTTTCTTTCTAAGATAAACTTGTGAAAAAATAATTACAAGTAGCGATCTAGTAGTAAGGTTTATAGCCAGCTTCTTGATTCACTAAGATAAATCAATTATTTCTTCTTGCCTCTATTGCTTAATTTTTCAAAAGTAAACACTATTCTGACTTGCCTTATGAAAGTCTCAAAAGCTTTTTAAATTCTTGGGTATGCATTATTTTGAGAATATTAAATACTGAAAATTTTCAACCCTCAAAAGTCATTATATAAATCACCATAGATGGTTGAAAAACCAAAGAGATACTCAACAAATTGGCTGTTTATACTGTAGTAGAATAATTTTTAAATAAGGGGCAAATAAATTTTACAAGTTATTCCATGCAAAGTATGTAAAACACTGGAGACATCACTAAAGTAAACATATTTTTCATAAATATTGGGTAGTTTTGGAAGTAATTTCAGGATATGCTAGACATTCAGCTTTTGACTGAATTTTGACAATATGGATTTATTAGAATTGAGAATTTATTGAATTTATTGATTTGTTGGCATAGCTTACAAACCTGAGCTATTAGGTTTAAATATCACAAGGAGTGCAAGTCCAATAGCACATTCCAGAGAACTTCTTTAGAAACAATCTCTGTGTGATAATGTGAATGATGATTCACATACACATATACATGCATACACATACACGTATACACATGCATGTAGACATATGTATATATAGATAATTTTATACTAAAGTCTACAAAAAGATTTAGATTGTTGCTGTAATTCTGACTTATTCACTGACTCCTGGTTCATTTTCTAATAGAATATTCAGGAACATAACAAGACAATTCCAAAGTCAAATTAAAGGTTTATTCAGTAATTTCTCAATTACATTACGTATGAAATATGACTACTGTTCAACAAATAAATTTAAATGTGGTTTTAATTGCAGACCAAGAATGTTCTACCCTCTAAGTTAGTATGTTTACTGGCACTATACCAAATAAAGAGTAAAGCTTGGGGGTCTTATTTATAAACCATCACTGGAACTTTCTGGCAAAGATAAAGCGAATGCTGGTTGAATGAGATACCCATCACCATTGCATGCAATTACATTTGTAGATAAGTTGTTTAAAAAGATGATTAATTTAAAATAAGGCTGGACTTAAAACTCCTGACCTCAGGTGATCCACCCGCCTCGGCCTCCTAAAGTGCTGGGATTATAGGTGTGAGCCATCTTGCCTGACCCTCTGATGAATATTGATACAAAAATCCTCAATAAAATGTTAGCAACCTGAATTTAACAATACATTAGAAAGATTATTCATTATGATCAAGTGAGATTTATCCCTGGGATGCATGGATGGTTCAACATACACAAACCAATTAACATGATACATCATATTATATCAGCAGAATTAAGAATAAAAACTATGTGATCATTTCAATTGATGCTGAAAAGCATTTGATTCAACATTCCTTTAAAATTAAAAAAACTAAAAAAACTGAGTACAGAAGGAATACAACTTAACATAATAAAAGCAAGCCATATATGACAGACCCACAAAGTCTATACAATACAGGTAGTATTATACTGAATGGGGAAAAACTGAAAGCCTTTTATCTGCAATCTGGAGCATGACAAGGATATCCACGGTCACCACTGTTATTCAATATAGTACTGGAAGTCCTAGCTAGAGCAATCAGACAAGAGAGAGAGCAAATTAGAAAGAAAGAAGTCAAATTATCCTTGTTTGCTAATAATATGATCTATATTTGGAAAAAACCTAATGACTATTCAAGAAACCTATTAAAACTTATAAACAAATTCAGTAAAGTTGCAGGATACAAAATCAGCATACTGAAATCAGTAGCATTTTTATATGCCAACAGTGAACAATTTGAAAAAGAAATCAAAAAAGAAGTCTTATTTACAATAGCCACACATGAAGCTAAATACCTAGGAAATATCCAAAGAAGTGAAAGAGCTCTATAACGAAAACTATAAAACACTGATGAAAATTGATGAGGGCACCAAAACGTGAATAAAAAATTCCATGCTCATGAATTGGAAGAATCAATATTGTTAAAATGTTCATACTACTCAAAGCAATCTATAGTTTCAATGCAATCCTTATCAAAATACTAATAACATTCTTCACAGAAATAGAAAAAACAATCCTAAAATCTATACAGAACCACAAAAGGCCCAGAATAGCCAAACACATCCTAAGCAGAAAGAACAAAACTGGAGGAATCACTTTACCTGACTTCAAGTCATGCCACAGAGGTATAGTAACCACAGCAGCATGGTACTGATATAAAAAGAGACACATAGACCAATGGAACAGAATAGAGAACACAGAAACAAATCTACATAACTACAGAGAACTTATTTTAACAAAGGTGCCCAGAACATACACTGAGGAAAATACAGTCTTTTCAATAAATGGTGCTGGAAAAACTGGATATCCACATGCAAAAGAATGAAACTAGACCCCTATCTCTTGCCATACGCAAAAATAAAATCAAAATAGATTAAAGACTTGCATCTAACAACTCAAACTATGCAACTACTACAAGAAAGCATTGGGGAAAACCTCCAGGACATTGTTTTGGGCAAAAATTTGTTGAAGTGACAACCCACAGAATGAGAGAAAATATTTACAAACTGTCCCTCTGACAAGAGATTAATAATCAGAATATATAAGGAGCTCAAACAACTCCATAGGAAAAAAATCTAATAATCTGATCCAAAAAAAGGCAAAATATTTGAATAAACATTTCTCAAAAGAAGACATACAAATGGCAAATCAGGCACATGAAAAGGTGCTCAACATCACTGATCATCAGAGAAATGCAAATAAAAACAACAATAAGATATTATCTCACCCCATTTAAATGGCTTATATCGAAAAGACAGGCAATAACAAATGCTGGAGAAGATGTGGAGAAGAGGGAAAGTTGTACACTGATGGCAAGAATGTAAATTAGTACAACCACTATGGAAAACAGTTTGGAGGTTCCTCAAAAAACTAAAAATTGAGCTACCATATGATCTAGCAATCCCACTACTGGGTATATACCCCAAAGAAAAGAATCAGTATATGGAAAAAATATCTGCACTCCTGTTTGTTGCAGCACTGTTTACAACAGCTAAGATTTGGAAACACCCTAAGTGTCCATCAACAAATCAATGGATAAAGGTAATGATGGTCCCATAAGGAAAGTATGTGAATATGGTTCTTGCAAAGGATTAACTATTGTAATTTTAGCTTATGCTCTGTATTCTGTTTTCTATGGAATTATTTAAGCCCTTTTAGTAAACTTTGTCCTGGCCCATTTAAAAACTAAAATGTAGTATATATTGTATAAAATGGAAATATCATTATTGCTTCCCTAGGGAAAACTGTACATAGGCATCGAAAGAAGGATAAAAGCAAGCAGTTTTATCAGGCAATTGTAAAACACCAAAAATATAGATTCATCTTTGATATGTAACACACTAAATGTATTTTGTACAGCATCTGGTTTAAAAGGTGGCTTACTAAGTTTACCATTACTTGCTTTGTTCTATATACAGATTATGTCCAATGTGTCATTTTGAAGTAAATAACCTTATTTTAGTAAAAAAAGAAAAAGAAAATGTGGTACATACACCCAACGTGGTACTAGTCAGCCATAAAAAAGAATGAGATCCCATCATTTGCAACAACATGAATGGCACTGGAGATCATTATGTTAAGTGAAATAAACCAGACACAGAAAGACAAACATCACATGTTCTTATTTGTGGAATCTAAAAATCAAATCAATTGAACTCATGGACGTAGAGAGTAAAAGGATAGTTACCAGAGGCTGAGAAATATGGTGGCGGGGATGAGAGAGGAGGTGGGGATGGTTAATGGGTCCAAAAAATTACAAAGAATGAATAAGACCTACTATTTGATAGCATGATAGGATGACGATAGTCAATAATAACTTAATTGTATATTTTTAAATAAATAATGTAATTGGATTTTTTGTAATTCAAAAGATAAATGCCTGAGGAGACGGATACCCTGTTCCCCATGATGTGTTTACTTCACATTACATGCCTGTACTAAAACATCTCATGTACCCCATAAATATGTATATCTACTATATACCCACAAAAATTAAAAAAAATTCAGTAGGAAAAGAATAGACTATTCAATATATGATTCTAGGACAGCTGGTTATCCACATGGACATGGAATTAAATGAAGTTGGATCACTTGCTCATAAACTATTTAAATGTTAAATCTGTGAAAATTAAAGACCTAAATCTAAGAGGCAAAATTTAAAGCTTTTAAAAGAGAATTAGGAGCATATTTTAGTAAACTCAGAGAATAAAAGGATTTCTTAAATAAGTTACAGAAAGCACACACGGCAAAGGAAAAGACTGATAAAGAATATTAGGATAAAGACTCATTAAGAAAATTCTGTGCGAAACACACACACACATGATAAAGACAGCATTAAAAGTGAAAAGGTAGGCCACAAACTGGAAGAAGATATTTGTAACTTGTATAACAAAGTGTTAATATAAGAATATATGTAAAACTTCTATAAACCAATTTTTTTAAAAAAGACAAGCAAAACAATTTTAAAAAATGGCAAAACATACAAATAAGCAACTCACAGATGAGGAAACCCAAACGTCCAGAAAATACAATAAAATATGACTAGCTTCATCAGAAAAATGCCACTGTAAACTACATTTTCAAATATTTCATCTACATTAGACTGGCATAAATAACAATAACTGTGATAACAAATTTTAGGCAATTATGTGGCACAAATGAGGTCTTTATTTACAATTCAAAACTCAAAAACAATCTAATAACTGATTGTTTTTCATTATTCACTTTGCAGTAAGATCTAACTTGACTTAACCTTATTTATAAGCAAAATCCGATCCTAACTGATGTTAAGATATTTATATTTTTAATCCTACTTGTGATTATTTGTACCTTTCACTGCAAAAATACTAACATTGTATTGGATGCTGCTGCAGTGCCTGTTGGATTGTTACATGATATATGGGGATAACTATCATATTACCTTCCTAAAATCTACACATTATAAATTCTAAAAAATAGCTGGTGCAAGAGTTCTGCATCAGAGATTGAAGACTTGTTCAACAATTTGGCACCATTTAGGAAAGACTAATAAAGTGTGTATCTATTGAAGCAATTCCATTCTTAGAAATTCTAGTATATGCGTGTTAAGATACATGAACAAGGATGTTCATAGCAGCACTGTTTATAACCACAAACAACTGGAGACAACCCCCTGTTCATCACCAGGAGAATGCCCAAAAATACATAAAAATTTTATACTGCATTAAAAATGATCAAATGCTTGCCACAAATTGTCACATGAATGGGTTTTATAAATAAATACAAAAGAGAAAAAGCAAGTAGCAAATCAACATTTAATGTTTTATACCACTTGTATAAAGCTTAAAAATATGCAAAATAATATTTAAAATTCTTATTTTTAAGGATGCAAGCTATGATGGTTAATTTTATGTGTCAAATTGACTAGATTATGGACACCAGTTTTCTGGTCAAACACTAGTCTAGATGTTGTTGTAAAGGTATTTTTAAGATGTGATCAACATTTACAATCAATTGACTTTAAATAAACCAGATTTCCCTCAGTAATGTGGCTGAGTCTTTTCTAGTCATTTGAGGCCTTAAGAGCAAAGACTTAGGTTTCCCAAAGAGAAAGGATTTCTGCCTCCAGGCTGCAACATAGAAATTCTGTCTGAGTTTTCAGCCTTTAGACTCAAGGCTGAAATACCAACTTTTATCTGAATCCCCAGCCTGTCAGCCTATCCTATGTATTTTGGACTTGCTAGCTCCCATAATCATGCAAGACAATTCCTCATTTCCTTAAAATCTCTCTCTTTTCATGTGTGTGTGTGTGTGTGTGTGTGTGTGTGTGTGTGTGTACATATATATATAAAACCAATAGGGGACACATGTATATAACCAACAGAGGACTATATATATATCTCCTATTGGTTCTGTTTTTTATCTATGAACTTGAATGCAAGCGTATATGTAATAAAATTAGAAAGAGATTTATGGAAATGATAAGAAACAAGATCATGATTTCGTCTGTTAGGAAAGGAGGTGCATATGTTCTGGAAGGGATATACTATGGGTTTAAAATCTATTGGTAATTTATTTCTTAAGCCATATGGTAACATTATAGTATTCATTTTTCCTATCTGTGTGTCTAAGCATTTTATTATAAATTTTTTAAAAATGTAAAAGATAAAGCCAGACAAAAGACATTTGAAGATAATAATTATGGGAAAAAAAAACTTAATTGTGTATCTGAAGGAAAAATTTCCCAAGTGAATTTTAAGAAGAATACTGACTCATAGTAGAGACTTAATGAAAGCATTTAATACCAATAGTTTATAACCTAGGTTTTTCAAATTATTTCTATTACCGTGATGAGGAAAGGTGACTCAGTAAGATAATTTTCTGACGCTTGTTCTGTCACTTATATTTACTCAGATAATGATACTAATATCAATACAGCAGCCTAAACTACTAATGGCCAACAACCTGTAGTTCTGCTCATCCAACAGTGCTCAAAAGATCAAAGTAGTGCTTTGTTGGCGTGGCTAAAATCTAGACTAGCTTTAGCCAAATAGCGAGCCAGAACTAGTGCCATTACCTTTTTAACCCTTGATTATCTGGTTGATGTCAATGCCAATCTCTATACACTTCTGAAAGGTATGGAGTCTTTGAATATCTATCTGGTTGTTTAGAGATTACTCAGTACATGAAAAGGATTCGTAATGAAGATTAAAGTTGATAGTTCACAATTTTTTAAATATTTGTCATGTCTTCCCACTGTCTCTTTTACTCCCTAAGAAAAGAGTGAATGGAAATTAATACAAGTGGGATGAAAGAGTGGCATCTGTTTACATTTTGATAGCCACATCATAATTTGCTTGAATAATATTTCTAGGGTTAAAAAAAGTTTATAAACTATTCCTTTAGGTTCTCAATTACTTATTCTCAAATGGAAGTATATGCTTTTCTGTTGAACATTCCCAAATGTTGAGTTTACCAATGATAAATTTTTATATTTGAGGTTTCATTTTGATGCTAAACTTAAAATATTAATATCAGTATATATTTATTAAACACTGTATATCCAAGTACCACAATTTCTTTGCCCATATTTGGGATTGCTTTTAAAATGTAATCATCACCACACAAAATATTGTCACCACATGAAAAGTGCATGAGCTCACAGCACACCATAAAAATCAAATATTTTACAGGTAGTCTGAAGAGAGAAAAATGTGGTAGGAAGACTGTGTTTTAATGCAAGACAGGATCACATCAATACAGCAAACTGAAAAGTTAAATCTCTACTAGAGAAAAACGTCCTACTTTTTTGCAGCTAGTGGAAATGTTAATATGAAACAATAACATTTTGTTTTCCAAATTGCATAAGTAATCAAAATTGATGTATTTTTAATGCACATTTTAATAATGTAGCAGTGCTAACTTTACTTTCATGTGAACAAGTTTAAAGATTTATCAATTGATATTACATTTAAATTAGCACCTGCAGCTCACTGGTAAATTCTGATTAAGGATGTGTGCTGATTGAAGTAATTGCTATCACCACATTAGTATTATTAAAGTCAAATTGCAGATATTGCTTAAGCATGGAACTGAACCTGAGGTACTATTTCCCTACCATTGAAACCAACATCAGCTATTAACTTTAAGCCGGACAAGAACAACCATTACAATATATTGATGTTGGTTTTAATTTTATTAGCTTTGTAATCTTTATTTTTATAATTTGATGAGATCTATGTGTCCATGCATTAAATTAAGCACACATAGTTTTAAGATTGCATCAACTGAACTGTATTCTAATGTGCACAGAGTTAAAGTCATAATACTATTTACACACAATGGATAAGTTTATGACTGTCACTGAATATAAAATATTTAATATCTACAGTGTGTGGCACTGAACCAGGTGACTTAAATTCTGTGCCCAACACACCAATAACTTTTTCTCTTCTACTTTTCTTGATACTCTCTTAACATTGATACTTTTAGTTTTCCAGTCAGTCACTAGATCATCATCTAGAATTCCATTCAAGAAGAAAGGAATGCTGGCTTTAGAAAAAATGATTAATCATTTTTCACTTCAAAGAGTTTAACTGACTTTTTTAAGAGGCAGACTTCTTCAGCAAATGTATTTATCAATAATGCTGGACTATATTTACATACTACTTACAGTTTGCAAAGCAAGTACACATGGTTTTGAATGTCTACGCGCACTGACTCCATTCTAAGAAGGACTCCAGAATACCCCAACCCAGATTCACACTCCTCCTAAGTACCCCATAGGACTAGTACCCCAACGTCTAGCTTGTAGCACCTGTATGCCTTTCAGTGACTTTTGATAAATGTTGTGTCTGAACCAAAAATCTATAAGCCTCTTCAGTTTAGGTACCATGCCATATTAGTCTTTGAGTTCCCAGGGTTTAATGTAACACTCAGAGTTTTTAAAAAAAAAAAAAGTTTAATAAATATTTAGTAAATAACTTAAATGGCCAAATCTACTAAACTCTGTGAGAATTTCATAATCTTAAATGTACTGGCAGGGTTCCAATTACACTAAGCATTTTAAATAATCCCACTGGCTATATGGATTGATAAATTATCCTTTATAGTAGAACTACATGTACCAACAAATTTTATTACATTTTTATTTTCCCTAGAAATGACATTAACCCCAAATTGTTTGTATCAGAAAGATAGACAGATGAAAAATGATAGACATATGATTAGGTAGATGATAGATACCATGTAACGTTAGTATTTTTGATTATTCAAGTCAATCCAATAAATATTTGTTGAACACTTACATTGTCTACTATGCTCTGTATGAGAAGCTATCAGCATGACAAAAACGCATATAGTACGTCCTTACAAGCAGCTTAAAATTTAATGGAGAAATGTACAGTACGGCATAATGAAAAACAGAGTAAAAGTTAAACAAAATGTAATGGGAAAAACGGAGACAGAGAATAACCTCAATTGAGTGGTGAATGGAAATGGTAGTAAGGAATGTTTTCACAGAGGGGTGCCTTTAAAAAATGTTTTTGCATTAGTATAAAATAACTTTACATCAATTAATATAAGATATTTTATATTGCATAAAATGATTTTTTATAAACATAAAATTTTACCACTGTAAAAAAAAATTAACCTGAGCTATGACTTGCTATAAAACATTGTTTTTGTTTGTTTGTTTGTTTGTTTTTTGAGACGGAGTCTTGCTCTGTCGCCCAGGCTGGAATGCAGTGTCGCAATCTCGGCTCACTGCAAGCTCTGCCTCCCGGGTTCACACCATTCTCCTGCCTCAGCCTCTCCGAGTAGCTGGGACTACAGGCGCCCGCCACCATGCCTGGCTAATTTTTTGTATTTTTAGTAGAGACGGGGTTTCACCGTGGTCTCGATCTGCTGACCTCGTGATCCGCCCGCCTCGGCCTCCCAAAGTGCTGGGACTACAAGCGTGAGCCACCGCGCCTGGCTACAACATTGTTTATGTTGTTCTTTTCAATTATAATAGTCTCTAGTTTGCACAATGTTTGAATGTGTTTCTGCACTTTGGAATGCACATTTGGAATAGAGACACATTTAACATTGGTTATATAGGCAAGTTACATGCTGAAGCTTGTAGTTATTTTTCAAGTAAGAATAGACTGAAAAATTTCTCTCGAAGTCTCAGAAAAAAGATTTAGGTTTTAGATTTCAGAGTCATGGGCTACTGATCTAACTATAACATCTTCAAAAAACAGATTTTACCCTTATTTTCATCCAAAAGTTAATCAGGACTGCAAATTATAAACATTATCTTAAGCAAACAAAAGGTAATCCTTCTCAATGATTAAAATAGCTTTGTAAAAATATGTAAACACAGTATGTAATCATTATATAAGAGTCAGACAATATGGAAAGGAAATGAAAACTACATATAATTCCACTGCCCGGAGATAGTAATTGCTAACATTTCGCTGAATAGACTTCAAGCCATTTCTTCTATAGAAGTGTAAGTCGCAGTGAGATTGACTCACACTGAGGCACATACACACATACAAATAGAATACTATTATACCCACTGCTCTGTTAAATGACTTTTTCACTTGGAACATATAATGGTCACCTTTTAGAGTCAAATTTCTCAACAAAGCATTTTTTTCTTAATATATTTTATTTTAGCAGTCGTTTCCTTGAAAATTTATAGCTTTTGAGAAACCTTAAAAAAAACATTTCCTGCTACAATATTGCAGAAATAATTAATTAAATTTTCCCTCAGTAGTTATGTACATATATTTTTGTATCTAATTAGTTAACTCCATCTGGAGATTTATAACAGTTCAACTTCTGTTAAATTTTTGCCCCTATATTTGTCACAAAATAATATACTGAATAACCACTTTCTCAAAATACTAAATGGTAAAACATATTAATTAATTAATAATTAATAATAAATTAATGACAGATATCAATAAATTAATGAATAATACATTTTAATAAATATTATATTTTATTTTATATTATTATACATTCCCTATTTTATTTTCTTGATATGTTTGTTTCTTTAACAGTATCATGATATTTTATGTACTGCAAATTTATAATCTTGTAATGATTTGAATTTTTCAGCCTTTTATTAAGTTATTAAAAGGTTATACTTTTAGGTAATCTTAGGATTATTTTGAGGGAAAATATTTCAGTAATTGTAAGTAACTGATAATTTTTAAATTCTATTGTTATTAAGTTGAATTTTTTTTCAGAATATATTTGCATCTATTGAAATGGCCTTCAACTTGTTAGTGTTAACACACTAATACTTGTTAATATGAAAAATTATAAACAGGTTTTTTGAATTTTGAACTATTCATTCAAGAAAAAAGCTCTATTGAGTCATGGTATATTGTTATTTTTAATGTCACAATGTGTTCTGCTTACATTTTTCTTAGGATTTTTTCCTCTTATCTTCATAAATGAGATTGTTCTGCATATTTTTTCCTTTATTATGAGGTTGGTTAGTGCTGTCTTGGTTAAAAGAATTGGGAAGTTCTTTATATTTGACTTCATACTTTCAAACTCACTCATTATTTTTTAATCTTTCTTCAGACTTCCCATAGGTTCAATCTCAACTCTAAGGTATTCTAACACAATAAAATATAACAGTGTACTGGAGTGAGTTGATTGGCTTATCCAGTTCCAAACTTTATGTAATGTACCTTGTTTTGCTGCAGAGGCTAGAAAGCTAAAAATGAAATAGGCCAGATCCTCCTTGAAGATGGAAACAATAAAGCTTTCATTTCATCCTTTTAGAAAGAGGCTTTCAGAAAAGGGAAATTAATCTGTATTATTTTGATTGGAGTTTATATTTTTGTAAAAGTTACATTAAATAAGCTGAAAAAAATAAGTCTGGGGTTTAAGTAGTGTTTAATATAATCACCACTGTGTTGTAGTGTTCTTTTTTCTTTTTTTTATTATACTTTAGGGTTTTAGGGTACATGTGCACAATGTGCAGGTTTGTTACATATGTATCCATGTGCCATGTTGATTTCCTGCACCCATTAACTCGTCATTTAGCATTAGGTGTATCTCCTAATGCTGTCCCTCCCCCCTCCCCCCACCCCACAACAGTCCCCGGAGCGTGATGTTCCCCTTCCTGTGTCCATGAGTTCTCATTGTTCAATTCCCACCTATGAGTGAGAACATGCGGTGTTTGGTTTTTTGTCCTTGCGATAGTTTACTGAGAATGATGTTTTCCAGTTTCATCCATGTCCCTACAAAGGACACGAACTCATCATTTTTTATGGCTGCATAGTATTCCATGGTGTATATGTGCCACATTTTCTTAATCCAGTCTATCGTTGTTGGACATTTGGGTTGGTTCCAACTCTTTGCTATTGTGAATAGTGCCGCAATAAACATACGTGTGCATGTGTCTTTATAGCAGCATGATTTATAGTCCTTTGGGTATATACCCAGTAATGGGATGGCTGGGTCAAATGGTATTTCTAGTTCTAGATCCCTGAGGAATCGCCACACTGACTTCCACAATGGTTGAACTAGTTTACAGTCCCACCAACAGTGTGAAAGTGTTCCTATTTCTCCACATCCTCTCCAGCACCTGTTGTTTCCTGCTTTTTTAATGATGGCCATTCTAACTGGTGTGAGATGGTATCTCACTGTGGTTTTGATTTGCATTTCTCTGATGGCCAGTGATGAGGAGCATTTCTTCATGTGTTTTTTGGCTGCATAAATGTCTTCTTTTGAGAAGTGTCTGTTCATGTCCTCTGCCCACTTTTTGATGGGGTTGTTTGTTTTTTTCTTGTAAATTTGTTTGAGTTCATTGTAGATTCTGGATATTAGCCCTTTGTCAGATGAGTAGGTTGCAAAAATTTTCTCCCATTGTGTAGGTTGCCTGTTCACTCTGATGATAGTTTCTTTTGCTGTGCAGAAGCTCTTTAGTTTAATGAGATCCCATTTGTCGATTTTGGCTTTTGTTGCCATTGCTTTTGGTGTTTTAGACATGAAGTCCTTGCCCACGCCTACGTCCTGAATGGTATTGCCTAGGTTTTCTTGTAGGATTTTAATGGTTTTAGGTCTAACATATAAGTCTTTAATCCATCTTGAATTAATTTTTTTTTTTTTTTTTTGAGAAAAGAAACTTGTTAGTAATTTATTTATTTATTTATTTATTTATTTATTTATTTATTTATTTTTTCCTTCTCTTATTCCTTTCTTCTTCCTTGTTTCTTTTTTTTTTTTTTTTTTCTTTTTTTTTATTATACTTTAGGGTTTTAGGGTACATGTGCACAATGTGCAGTTTTGTTACATATGTATCCATGTGCCATGTTGATTTCCTGCACCCATTAACTCGTCATTTAGCATTAGGTGTATCTCCTAATGCTGTCCCTCCCCCCTCCCCCCACCCCACAACAGTCCCCGGAGTGTGATGTTCCCCTTCCTGTGTCCATGAGTTCTCATTGTTCAATTCCCACCTATGAGTGAGAGCATGCAGTGTTTGGTTTTTTGTCCTTGCGATAGTTTACTGAGAATGATGTTTTCCAGTTTCATCCATGTCCCTACAAAGGACACGAACTCATCATTTTTTATGGCTGCATAGTATTCCATGGTGTATATGTGCCACATTTTCTTAATCCAGTCTATCGTTGTTGGACATTTGGGTTGGTTCCAACTCTTTGCTATTGTGAATAGTGCCACAATAAACATACGTGTGCATGTGTCTTTATAGCAGCATGATTTATAGTCCTTTGGGTATATACCCAGTAATGGGATGGCTGGGTCAAATGGTATTTCTAGTTCTAGATCCCTGAGGAATCGCCACACTGACTTCCACAATGGTTGAACTAGTTTACAGTCCCACCAACAGTGTAAAAGTGTTCCTATTTCTCCACATCCTCTCCAGCACCTGTTGTTTCCTGATTTTTTAATGATGGCCATTCTAACTGGTGTGAGATGGTATCTCACTGTGGTTTTGATTTGCATTTCTCTGATGGCCAGTGATGAGGAGCATTTCTTCATGTGTTTTTTGGCTGCATAAATGTCTTCTTTTGAGAAGTGTCTGTTCATATCCTCTGCCCACTTTTTGATGGGGTTGTTTGTTTTTTTCTTGTAAATTTGTTTGAGTTCATTGTAGATTCTGGATATTAGCCCTTTGTCAGATGAGTAGGTTGCAAAAATTTTCTCCCATTGTGTAGGTTGCCTGTTCACTCTGATGATAGTTTCTTTTGCTGTGCAGAAGCTCTTTAGTTTAATGAGATCCCATTTGTCGATTTTGGCTTTTGTTGCCATTGCTTTTGGTGTTTTAGACATGAAGTCCTTGCCCACGCCTACGTCCTGAATGGTATTGCCTAGGTTTTCTTGTAGGATTTTAATGGTTTTAGGTCTAACATATAAGTCTTTAATCCATCTTGAATTAATTTTTTTTTTTTTTTTTTGAGAAAAGAAACTTGTTAGTAATTTATTTATTTATTTATTTATTTATTTATTTATTTTTTCCTTCTCTTATTCCTTTCTTCTTCCTTGTTTCTTTTTTTTTTTTTTTTTCTTTTTTTTTATTATACTTTAGGGTTTTAGGGTACATGTGCACAATGTGCAGTTTTGTTACATATGTATCCATGTGCCATGTTGATTTCCTGCACCCATTAACTCGTCATTTAGCATTAGGTGTATCTCCTAATGCTGTCCCTCCCCCCTCCGCCCACCCCACAACAGTCCCCGGAGTGTGATGTTCCCCTTCCTGTGTCCATGAGTTCTCATTGTTCAATTCCCACCTATGAGTGAGAGCATGCGGTGTTTGGTTTTTTGTCCTTGCGATAGTTTACTGAGAATGATGTTTTCCAGTTTCATCCATGTCCCTACAAAGGACACGAACTCATCATTTTTTATGGCTGCATAGTATTCCATGGTGTATATGTGCCACATTTTCTTAATCCAGTCTATCGTTGTTGGACATTTGGGTTGGTTCCAACTCTTTGCTATTGTGAATAGTGCCACAATAAACATACGTGTGCATGTGTCTTTATAGCAGCATGATTTATAGTCCTTTGGGTATATACCCAGTAATGGGATGGCTGGGTCAAATGGTATTTCTAGTTCTAGATCCCTGAGGAATCGCCACACTGACTTCCACAATGGTTGAACTAGTTTACAGTCCCACCAACAGTGTAAAAGTGTTCCTATTTCTCCACATCCTCTCCAGCACCTGTTGTTTCCTGATTTTTTAATGATGGCCATTCTAACTGGTGTGAGATGGTATCTCACTGTGGTTTTGATTTGCATTTCTCTGATGGCCAGTGATGAGGAGCATTTCTTCATGTGTTTTTTGGCTGCATAAATGTCTTCTTTTGAGAAGTGTCTGTTCATATCCTCTGCCCACTTTTTGATGGGGTTGTTTGTTTTTTTCTTGTAAATTTGTTTGAGTTCATTGTAGATTCTGGATATTAGCCCTTTGTCAGATGAGTAGGTTGCAAAAATTTTCTCCCATTGTGTAGGTTGCCTGTTCACTCTGATGATAGTTTCTTTTGCTGTGCAGAAGCTCTTTAGTTTAATGAGATCCCATTTGTCGATTTTGGCTTTTGTTGCCATTGCTTTTGGTGTTTTAGACATGAAGTCCTTGCCCACGCCTATGTCCTGAATGGTATTGCCTAGATTTTCTTGTAGGATTTTAATGGTTTTAGGTCTAACATATAAGTCTTTAATCCATCTTGAATTAATTTTTGTATAAGGTGTAAGGAAGGGATCCAGTTGCAGCTTTCTACATATGGCTAGCCAGTTTTCCCAGCACCATTTATTAAATAGGGAATCCTTTCCCCATTTCTTGTTTTTGTCAGGTTTGTCAAAGATCAGATAGTTGTAGCTATGCGGTATCATTTCTGAGGGCTCTGTTCTGTTCCATTGATCTATGTCTCTGTTGTGGTACCAGTACCATGCTGTTTTGGTTACTATAGCCTTGTAGTACAGTTTAAAGTCAGGTAGCGTGATGCCTCCAGCTTTGTTCTTTTGGCTTAGGATTGACTTGGCGATGCGGGCTCTCTTTTGGTTCCATATGAACTTTAAAGTAGTTTTTTCCAATTCTGTGAAGAAAGTCATTGGTAGCTTGATGGGGATGGCATTCAATCTATAAATTACCTTGGGCAGTATGGCCATTTCACAATATTGATTCTTCCAACCCATGAGCATGGAATGTTCTTCCATTTGTTTGTATCCTCTTTTATTTCATTGAGCAGTGGTTTGTAGTTCTCCTTGAAGAGGTCCTTCACATCCCTTGTAAGTTGGATTCCTAGGTATTTTATTCTCTTTGAAGCAATTGTGAATGGGAGTTCACTCATGATTTGGCTCTCTGTTTGTCTGTTATTGGTGTACAAGAATGCTTGTGATTTTTGTACATTAATTTTGTATCCTGAGACTTTGCTGAAGTTGCTAATCAGCTTAAGGAGATTTTGGGCTGAGACAATGGGGTTTTCTAGATATACAATCATGTCATCTGCAAACAGGGACAATTTGACTTCCTCTTTTCCTAATTGAATACCATTTATTTCCTTCTCCTGCCTGATTGCTCTGGCCAGAACTTCCAGCACTATGTTGAATAGGAGCGGTGAGAGAGGGCATCCCTGTCTTGTGCCAGTTTTCAGAGGGAATGCTTCCAGTTTTTGCCCATTCAGTATGATATTGGCTGTGGGTTTGTTGTAGATAGCTCTTATTATTTTGAGATACGTCCCATCAATACCTAATTTATTGAGAGTTTTTAGCATGAAGGGTTGTTGAATTTTGTCAAAGGCCTTTTCTGCATCTATTGAGATAATCATGTGGTTTTTGTCTTTGGTTCTGTTTATATGCTGGATTACATTTATTGATTTGCGTATGTTGAACCAGCCTTGCATCCCAGGGATGAAGCCCACTTGATCATGGTGGATAAGCTTTTTGATGTGCTGCTGGATTCGGTTTGCCAGTATTTTATTGAGGATTTTTGCATCAATGTTCATCAAGGATATTGGTCTGAAATTCTCTTTTTTGGTTATGTCTCTGCCAGGTTTTGGTATCAGGACGATGCTGGCTTCGTAAAATGTGTTACGGAGGATTCCCTCTTTTTCTATCGATTGGAATAGTTTCAGAAGGAATGGTACCAGTTCCTCCTTGTACCTCTGGTAGAATTCAGCTGTCACTCCATCAGGTCCTGAACTGTTTTTGGTTGGTAAGCTATTGATTATTGCCACAATTTCAGAACCTGTTATTGGTCTATTCAGAGATTCAACTTCTTCCTGGTTTAGTCTTGGGAGGGTGTATTTGTCGAGGAATTTATCCATTTCTTCTAGATTTTCTAGTTTATTTGCATAGAGGTGTTTGTAGTATTCTCTGATGGTAGATTGTATTTCTGTGGGATCGGTGGTGATATCCCCTTTTTTGCTTTTTATTGCATCTATTTGATTCTTCTCTCTTTTCTTCTTTATTAGTCTTGCTAGCGGTCCATCAATTTTGTTGATCTTTTCGAAAAACCAGCTCCTGGACTCATTAATTTTTTGAAGGGTTTTTTGTGTCTCTATTTCCTTCAGTTCTGCTCTGATTTTAGTTATTTCTAGCCTTCTGCTAGCTTTTGAATGTGTTTGCTCTTGCTTTTGTAGTTCTTTTAATTGTGATGTTAGGGTGTCAATTTTGGATCTTTCCTGCTTTCTCTTGTGGGCATTTAGTGCTATAAATTTCCCTCTACACACTGCTTTGAACGTGTCCCAGAGATTCTGGTATGTTGTGTCTTTGTTCTCGTTGGTTTCAAAGAACATCTTTATTTCTGCCTTCATTTCATTATGTACCCAATAGTCATTCAGGAGCAGGTTGTTCAGTTTCCATGTAGTTGAGCGGTTTTGAGTGAGTTTCTTAATCCTGAGTTCTAGTTTGATTGCACTGTGGTCTGAGAGACAGTTTGTTATAATCTCTGTTCTTTTACATTTGCTGAGAAGAGCTTTACTTCCAACTATGTGGTCAATTTTGGAATAGGTGTGGTGTGGTGCTCAAAAAAATGTATATTCTTTTGATGTGGGGTGGAGAGTTCTGTAGATGTCTATTAGGTCCACTTTATGTAGAGCTGAGTTCAATTCCTGGATATCCTTGTTAACTTTCTGTCTCGTTGATCTGTCTAATGCTGACAGTGGGGTGTTAAAATCTCCCATTATTATTGTGTGGGAGTTGAAGTCCCTTTGTAGGTCACTGAGGACTTGCTTTATGAATCTGGGCGCTCCTGTGTTGGGTGCATATATATTTAGGATAGTTAGCTCTTCTTGTTGAATTGATCCCTTTACCATTATGTAATGGCCTTCTTTGTCTCTTTTGATCTTTGTTGGTTTAAAGTCTATTTTATCAGAGACTAGAATTGCAACCCCTGCCTTTTTTTGTTTTCCAGTTGCTTGATAGATCTTCCTCCATCCCTTTATTTTGAGTCTATGTGTGTCTCTGCACGTAAGATGGGTTTCCTGAATACAGCACACTGATGGGTCCTGACTCCTTATCCAGTTTGCCAGTCTGTGTCTTTTGATTGGAGCATTTAGCCCATTTACATTTAATGTGAATATTGTTATGTGTGAATCTGATCCTGTCATTATGATGTTAGTTGGTTATTTTGCTCGTTAGTTGCTATAGTTTCTTCCTAGCCTCGATGGTCTTTACAATTTGGCATGTTTTTGCAGGGGCTGGTACCGGTTGTTCCTTTCCATGTTTAGTGCTTCCTTCAGGAGCTCTTTTAGGGCAGGCCTGGTGGTGACAAAATCACTCAGCGTTTGCTTGTCTGTAAAGTATTTTATTTCTCCTTCACTTATGAAGCTTAGTTTGGCGGGATAGGAAATTCTGGGTTGAAAATTCTTTTCTTTAAGAATGTTGAATATCGGCCCCCAATCTCTTCTGGCTTGTAGAGTTTCTGCTGAGAGATCAGCTGTTAGTCTGATGGGCTTCCCTTTGTGGGTAACCCGACCTTTCTCTCTGGCTGCCCTTAACATTTTTTCCTTCATTTCAACTTTGGTGAATCTGACAATTATGTGTCTTGGAGTTGCCCTTCTCGAGGAGTATCTTTGTGGTGTTCTCTGTATTTCCTGAATCTGAATGCTGGCCTGCCTTGCTAGATTGGGGAAGTTCTCCTGGATAATATCTTGCAGAGTGTTTTCCAACTTGGTTCCATTCTCCTCATCATTTTCAGGTACACCAATCAGACGTAGGTTTGGTCTTTTCACATAGTCCCAAATTTCTTGGAGGCTTTGTTCATTTCTTTTTATTCTTTTTTCTCTAAACTTCCCTTCTCTCTTCATTTCATTCATTTCATCTTCTATCAGCGATACCCTTTCTTCCAGTTGATCGCATCTGCTACTGAGGCTTCTGCATTCTTCGCGTAGTTCTCGAAACTTGGCTTTCAGCTCCATCATCTCCTTTAAGCCCTTCTCTCCATTGGTTATTCTAGTTATCCATTCTTCTAATTATTTTTCAAAGTTTTTAACTTCTTTGCTATTGTTTTGAATTTCCTCTCGTAGCTCAGAGTAGTTTGATCGTCTGAAGCCTTCTTCTCTCAACTCATCAAAGTCATCCTCCATCCAGCTTTGTTCCGTTGCTGGTGATGAACTGCGTTCCTTTGGAGGAGGAGAGGTGCTCTGTTTTTTAGAGTTTCCAGTTTTTTTGGTCTGTTTTTTCCCCATCTTTGTGGTTTTGTCTACTTTTTGTCTTCGATGATGGTGATGTACAGATGGGTTTTTGGTGTGGATGTCCTTTCTGTTTGTTAATTTTCCTTCTACCAGACAAGACCCTCAGCTGCAGGTCTGTTGGAGTTTACTAGAGGTCCACTCCAGACCCTGTTTGGCTGGGTGTCAGCACCAGTGGCTGCAGAACAGCGGATTTTCGTGAGACCACAAATTCAGCTGTCTGATAGTTCCTCTGAAAGTTTTGTCTCAGAGGAGTACCCAGTTGAATGAGGTGTCAGTCTGTCCCTACTGGGGGGGTGCCTCCCAGTTAGGCTGCTCAGGGGTGAGGGACCCACTTTAGGAGGCAGTCTGTCCGTTCTCAGATCTCCAGCTGCGTGCTGGGAGAACCACTACTCTCTTCAAAGCTGTCAGTCAGACAGGGACATTTAAGGCTGTGGAGGTTCTCGCTGAGTTTTTGGTTGTCTGTGCCCTGCTCCCAGAGGTGGAGCCTACAGAGGCAGGCAGGCCTCCTTGAGCTGTGGTGGGCTCCACCCAGTTCGAGCTTCCTGGCTGCTTTGTTTACCTAAGCAAGCCTGGGCAATGGCGGGCGCCCCTCCCCCAGCCTCGTTGCCGCCTTGCAGCGTGATCTCAGACTGCTGTGCTAGCAATCAGCAAGACTCTGTGGGCATAGGACCCTCCGAGCCAGGTGCGGGACACAATCTCCTAGTGTGCCGTTTTCCAGGCCCGTTGGAAATGCGCAGTATTAGGACGGGACTGACCCGATATTGCAGGTGCCGTCTGTTTCCCCTTTCTTTGACTAGGAAAGGGAACTCCCTGACCCCTTGCGCTTCCCGAGTGAGGCAATGCCTCGCCCTGCTTCGGCTCACGCACAGTGCGCTTCACCGACTGTCCTGAACCCACTGTTAGGCACTCCCTAGTGAGATGAAACTGGTACCTCAAGCAGAAATGCAGAAATCACCCGTCTTCTGTGTTGCTGGGGCTGGGAGCTGGAGACCGGAGCTGTTCCTATTCGGCCATCTGGGCTCCACCCTCTGTGTTGTAGTGTTCTAAATACTGCCTTTTTTTTTTTTGCAGAATATTTTCATTTATATGAGATCCAGACTGAATGAGAAAATATGATTCAAACTATGAGAGAAGTTTTAAAATTTAAATAGTGTTACATGGCAATAATGAAAGTTAAAAGTGTACTTCTGTAGGGCTTTAAACATGACCAGCCTCAGGGGTTTATAGCTCTTTCCAAAACATCATTTCTGAAGCACGAAGATACAATGCAATTAAAAAGAAAAGTGCACATTTTGCAGTCAGACCTGGATATGAATCCCAGTTTTGCCACTTACAGACTTTGTAACCTTCAGCATATTGCTTAATCTTTCTCAAGCACAGTTCTCTATCTATATATACAACAAGCGGAATATCTAACCGTGAGGTTACTATACAGATAAAAGCAGAGAATATACGTGAAATTACCGTTATCAGCATCCGGTGCACAGTGTACCTTCAATAAATAGGATTGTTCCCTCAAAATTTGGTTTTAAAATCTCAAATTCTACCTACTCAGAGACGCAGATTTAAATCATGTTTTTTCTTTGGGTTTGATTCACTACATTCCCTCAGTTATCGAAAGCTTATTTCTGTCTCTGGGACTCTATACTTTCTAATCATTCTGCTTTGAATGTCCTTCACACAGATCTTTGCTTGGTTGCTGTTTCTCATTCTCTCAATTTTGGCTCGAATGTTGGCCTCATAACTTCCTTTCTTAAATTGCTATTATACCTTACGTAATGTTACTTTTTAAATAATTGATAAAATTTGTTTAATATATTTACTGCCTTTTGTGATTATTTGTATCTCTTAAAATTACCCAATTTATTGTCAGCTTTGTTAAAATAGGGACTGTATTAACTTTTTTTTTTTTTATTATACTTTAGGGTTTTAGGGTACATGTGCACAATGTGCAGGTTTGTTACATATGTATCCATGTGCCATGTTGATTTCCTGCACCCATTAACTCGTCATTTAGCATTAGGTGTATCTCTTAATGCTGTCCCTCCCCCCTCCCCCCACCCCACAACAGTCCCCGGAGTGTGATGTTCCCCTTCCTGTGTCCATGAGTTCTCATTGTTCAATACCCACCTATGAGTGAGAACATGTGGTGTTTGGTTTCTTGTCCTTGCGATAGTTTACTGAGAATGATGTTTTTCCAGTTTCATCCATGTCCCTACAAAGGACATGAACTCATCATTTTTTATGGCTGCATAGTATTCCATGGTGTATATGTGCCACATTTTCTTAATCCAGTCTATTGTTGTTGGACATTTGGGTTGGTTCCAACTCTTTGCTATTGTGAATAGTGCCGCAATAAACATACGTGTGCATGTGTCTTTATATCTGCATGATTTATAGTCCTTTGGGTATATACCCAGTAATGGGATGGCTGGGTCAAATGGTATTTCTAGTTCTAGATCCCTGAGGAATCGCCACACTGACTTCCACAATGGTTGAACTAGTTTACAGTCCCACCAAGAGTGTAAAAGTGTTCCTATTTCTCCACATCCTCTCCAGCACCTGTTGTTTCCTGATTTTTTAATGATAGCCATTCTAACTGGTGTGAGATGGTATCTCACTGTGGTTTTGATTTGCATTTCTCTGATGGCCAGTGATGAGGAGCATTTCTTCAAGTGTTTTTTGGCTGCATAAATGTCTTCTTTTGAGAAGTGTCTGTTCATGTCCTTTGCCCACTTTTTGATGGGGTTGTTTGTTTTTTTCTTGTAAATTTGTTTGAGTTCATTGTAGATTCTGGATATTAGCCCTTTGTCAGATGAGTAGGTTGCAAATATTTTCTCCCATTCTGTAGGTTGCCTGTTCACTCTGATGGTAGTTTCTTTTGCTGTGCAGAAGCTCTTTAGTTTAATGAGATCCCATTTGTCAATTTTGGCTTTTGTTGCCATTGCTTTTGGTGTTTTAGACATGAAGTCCTTGCCCACGCCTACGTCCTGAATGGTATTGCCTAGGTTTTCTTGTAGGATTTTAATGGTTTTAGGTCTAACATATAAGTCTTTAATCCATCTTGAATTAATTTTTGTATAAGGTGTAAGGAAGGGATCCAGTTGCAGCTTTCTACATATGGCTAGCCAGTTTTCCCAGCACCATTTATTAAATAGGGAATCCTTTCCCCATTTCTTGTTTTTGTCAGGTTTGTCAAAGATCAGATAGTTGTAGCTATGCGGCATCATTTCTGAGGGCTCTGTTCTGTTCCATTGATCTATGTCTCTGTTGTGGTACCAGTACCATGCTGTTTTGGTTACTATAGCCTTGTAGTATAGTTTAAAGTCAGGTAGCGTGATGCCTCCAGCTTTGTTCTTTTGGCTTAGGATTGACTTGGCGATGCGGGCTCTTTTTTGGTTCCATATGAACTTTAAAGTAGTTTTTTCCAATTCTGTGAAGAAAGTCATTGGTAGCTTGATGGGGATGGCATTCAATCTATAAATTACCTTGGGCAGTATGGCCATTTCACAATATTGATTCTTCCAACCCATGAGCATGGAATGTTCTTCCATTTGTTTGTATCCTCTTTTATTTCATTGAGCAGTGGTTTGTAGTTCTCCTTGAAGAGGTCCTTCACATCCCTTATAAGTTGGATTCCTAGGTATTTTATTCTCTTTGAAGCAATTGTGAATGGGAGTTCACTCATGATTTGGCTCTCTGTTTGTCTGTTATTGGTGTACAAGAATGCTTGTGATTTTTGTACGTTAATTTTGTATCCTGAGACATTGCTGAAGTTGCTAATCAGCTTGAGGAGATTTTGGGCTGAGACAATGGGGTTTTCTAGATATACAATCATGTCATCTGCAAACAGGGACAATTTGACTTCCTCTTTTCCTAATTGAATACCCTTTATTTCCTTCTCCTGCCTGATTGCTCTGGCCAGAACTTCCAGCACTATGTTGAATAGGAGCGGTGAGAGAGGGCATCCCTGTCTTGTGCCAGTTTTCAGAGGGAATGCTTCCAGTTTTTGCCCATTCAGTATGATATTGGCTGTGGGTTTGTCATAGATAGCTCTTATTATTTTGAGATACGTCCCATCAATACCTAATTTATTGAGAGTTTTTAGCATGAAAGGTTGTTGAATTTTGTCAAAGGCCTTTTCTGCATCTATTGAGATAATCCTGTGGTTTTTGTCTTTGGTTCTGTTTATATGCTGGATTACATTTATTGATTTGCGTATGTTTAACCAGCCTTGCATCCCAGGGATGAAGCCCACTTGATTATGGTGGATAAGCTTTTTGATGTGCTGCTGGATTCGGTTTGCCAGTATTTTATTGAGGACTTTTGCATCAATGTTCATCAAGGATATTGGTTTGAAATTCTCTTTTTTGGTTATGTCTCTGCCAGGCTTTGGTATCAGGACGATGCTGGCTTCGTAAAATGTGTTACGGAGGATTCCCTCTTTTTCTATCGATTGGAATAGTTTCAGAAGGAATGGTACCAGTTCCTCCTTGTGCCTCTGGTAGAATTCAGCTGTGAATCCATCAGGTCCTGGACTCCTTTTGGTTGGTAAGCTATTGATTATTGCCTCAATTTCAGAACCTGTTATTGGTCTATTCAGAGATTCAACTTCTTCCTGGTTTAGTCTTGGGAGGGTGTATTTGTCGAGGAATTTATCCATTTCTTCTAGATTTTCTAGTTTATTTGCATAGAGGTGTTTGTAGTATTCTCTGATGGTAGATTGTATTTCTGTGGGATCGGTGGTGATATCCCCTTTTTCGTTCTTTATTGCATCTATTTGATTCTTCTCTCTTTTCTTCTTTATTAGTCTTGCTAGCGGTCTATCAATTTTGTTGATCTTTGCAAAAAACCAGCTCCTGGATTCATTAATTTTTTGAAGGGTTTTTTGTGTCTCTATTTCCTTCAGTTCTGCTCTGATTTTAGTTATTTCTAGCCTTCTGCTAGCTTTTGAATGTGTTTGCTCTTGCTTTTGTAGTTCTTTTAATTGTGATGTTAGGGTGTCAATTTTGGATCTTTCCTGCTTTCTCTTGTGGGCATTTAGTGCTATAAATTTCCCTCTACACACTGCTTTGAACGTGTCCCAGAGATTCTAGTATGTTGTGTCTTTGTTCTCGTTGGTTTCAAAGAACATCTTTATTTCTGCCTTCATTTCATTATGTACCCAATAGTCATTCAGGAGCAGGTTGTTCAGTTTCCATGTAGTTGAGCGGTTTTGAGTGAGTTTCTTAATCCTGAGTTCTAGTTTGATTGCACTGTGGTCTGAGAGACAGTTTTTTATAATTTCTGTTCTTTTACATTTGCTGAGAAGAGCTTTACTTCCAACTATGTGGTCAATTTTGGAATAGGTGTGGTGTGGTGCTGAAAAAAATGTATATTCTGTTGACTTGGGGTGGAGAGTTCTGTAGATGTCTATTAGGTCCACTTTATGTAGAGCTGAGTTCAATTCCTGGATATCCTTGTTAACTTTCTGTCTCGTTGATCTGTCTAATGTTGACAGTGGGGTGTGAAAATCTCCCATTATTATTGTGTAGGAGTTGAAGTCCCTTTGTAGGTCACTGAGGACTTGCTTTATGAATCTGGGCGCTCCTGTGTTGGGTGCATATATATTTAGGATAGTTAGCTCTTCTTGTTGAATTGATCCCTTTACCATTATGTAATGGCCTTCTTTGTCTCTTTTGATCTTTGTTGGTTTAAAGTCTATTTTATCAAAGACTAGGATTGCAACCCCTGCCTTTTTTTGTTTTCCAGTTGCTTGATAGATCTTCCTCCATCCCTTTATTTTGAGCCTATGTGTGTCTCTGCACGTGAGATGGGTTTCCTGAATACAGCACACTGATGGGTCCTGACTCCTTATCCAGTTTGCCAGTCTGTGTCTTTTGATTGGAGCATTTAGCCCATTTACATTTAACGTGAATATTGTTATGTGTGAATCTGATCCTGTCATTATGATGTTAGTTGGTTATTTTGCTCGTTAGTTGCTATAGTTTCTTCCTAGCCTCGATGGTCTTTACAGTTTGGCGTGTTTTCGCAGTGGCTGGTACCGGTTGTTCCTTTCCATGTTTAGTGCTTCCTTCAGGAGCTCTTTTAGGGCAGGCCTGGTGGTGACAAAATCACTCAGTGTTTGCTTGTCCTGTGCTACTCCTATAACAGACAATCTTTGTCTCTCATGGGAAAACTTTAGAGATTCCATGTAGGCTGTGACTGAGGAACTACACTATAGTTTGAGGCTCGTTCTTTCTCATCCTTTATTCCCTCCTTTTTTCACAGGGGTCATTCATGCATCACAGTCAGAATGCCTTCTCTGTCCACTTTTGCTCTTTCCCACTTCATCCTTCAAAGGCATTCCCCCCAATAAGTTGCATGTACATCAAAATCCAGTTTTAATGTTTGCTTCTAGGAGGACCTAGGCTGGAAGCTGGTACTGAGAGTGGCCTAAAATAATAAGTGGAATAAGTGGTAAGGTGGAGTATGGAAATTTCTCATTCACTATCCTGCTGGTAATAAGTACTATCCTGAGTGCCCTATCTTGAGTGCAAAGTGGGGGCAAGGCTATTTCCTAACACAGGAGGATAGTCCAGTTGCTGAGGATTTCACCAGTGGAAAAGATGTCTCAGTAAAGGAGATGATTTTTGCCAGTGTAATGATTCGGGCATTTAAAAGATATGGGGAAAGCAATGCCTACAAGGACAGCGGAATTGGCTATTTATTACTAAGTTGTACAGATGCCAGGCAGAAGGTAAAGAGAAACTGAGAACTATTGACAAGAATAAAAGGCTAAATGTAAAAGCAGAGGGCTCCTTTGGTTTACAAAATGGCCTTTATTTCCTGAACAGGAGACATCTGAGGAGAAGCCTGGGATGTAATAGTTGAGGTCTTGGAGCTTTGGAGACCATGGTAAATGCTTAGCTAAGGCTGAATTGTTTTGCCAAGGTAGGTTTCTTAATCCATTTTGTGCTGCTATGACATAATGCTTTAGAATAATTAATTTATAAAGAATACAAATTTATTTCTCATAGTTCTAGAGGCTAGGAAGTGCCTGATCAAGGCCCTGGCATGTTTGTGTCTGGTAATGGCCTAGACTCTTCTTCCAGGAGGGTGCCTTGATCACGCGGAGTGGTGAGGAGACGCTGTTCCTCACATGGCAGAAGAGCGAAAGGGATAAGAGATGATGAGAGAGAGCAAAGGGGACAGAACTTGCCCTTTATAAGATACTCACTCACACAATAATGAGGTTAGTCCATTCATGAGGGCCGAACCCTCACCTACCAATCATCTCTTAAAGGTCTCACCTCTTAATACTGTTACAATGGCAATTAAATTTCAATGTGAGTTTTGGAGGGGACAAACATTGAAATCATAGCAGCAGATATAATTTCATTTGGGCATACCTCCTCAGGTTTATGACTCTATAGACTCTATCTGAACCCCTAGAAATGGCAGATTCATAGTAGCAGCCAGAATGTGAGAAGGCATAAGAGAAGCCACTTTCTCTTTCCTAAGACTACATATTTCTGCTATAGAAATTGTCCCATTCATTTTTCTGGTAGTCAGGCCAAACCTATGATTAACTTACAACATATTTGGAAGCATACAGAGCCTAACAAGGAAAAAAATTATATCCTGACAAAGCTGCAAGAATTAGCTGGCATGTTTCTGTAGAAGCCAGGGTGACATCCCTAGGATTTGATTTTGATCCGGGGCCTGGAACCTAAGATTGGACAAGTAAGGATTTATTGATTTGGGGGACAGTTTTTTTGGGGACATAGGATTTAATAACCTGACAGGAATCCCAGGGTGACACATTACTAGGATAGCTCTTAAAAGCCTGGAGAAAACATGGTTCGTACTGAGAAAAGTGGAAAAGCCTAAGTTTCCCTAGCTGACCAAAGAAGAAGGAATAGAAGGATTGAGGAAAGTGGAGGTTCTGGCTTGAATATATAAAATGAAGCAAAAAATCCATCAAGTTATTATGCTTCATGGGAAGGCTCCAAAACATGCTATTTGCCAAAATCATAAAGAGTGTGCTGGTGAGAGGGCTGCAACCTCACTCCATTGTTCTTTTGTGGCTCTTCTCTTTAGGCTAGGGCTAATGGTAGGATAGGTTTTACAGAGTTAGCATGTTAATTTCCAGGAGAATCTGGCCTCAAAGTAATAGAGGAAAAGAGACTGGGCTTCTCTGACAAGAAAGTTGAGAACCACGTTACGACAGCAAGTAGAAAAGTCAGAGAGAGAGCCAAGGGAAGGTGACCCTTCCAGGAGTTGTGGAGATGGTTAATAGAATATGGTGCTCTTCAGTGCATGTATGGATAGTAACTGAGTGCTGTTTAAGATCTACAATCAGAGGACAGCAATAATGAAGAGGCAGCTATTTTGAAATTATTAACTATAGTGGTATATTTCAAAATAGCTAAAAGAGGACTATAAATTTTTGTACTACAAGGAAATGGTAAACATTTGGGTAAGGGATATAGTTATTAGCTTGATTTGATCATTCTACAATATATACATGTAGAAAGCATCATATTGCACTCCATAAATATATACAATTGTTATTTTTCAATTAAAAATAAAATAAAACTGAAACCAAAAAAGAATGGAGAAGAAGAGGCTGAGGGTAATCAATCGCTCTAATAAAATGTTGCTCAGTTCCATGGCCTGAGCCAATATTTAGATCTGGAAACTACTCTCTGCAGTCTCTTCCTATAAGGCCACTCTCCGATCATGGAGACTTTACCCTTATGACCTAGTTACTTCCCAAAGGCCCTGACTCCACATACCATCCCACTGGGCATTAGGACTTCAACATATAAATTTTAAGGGGACACAGTCATTCAGTCTGTAGCCCCCTAAGTGATTGTGTATCCGGAATGCCCACTAGAAAGCCCATCTTGAACTGGGCTTACTATGTCATAAAAAAACAGATGCTGTAGCAGCACACTATGAAATAAAAAAAAAATAATGCATCTGCTATTGTGCTCAAGCAAGACTACAGAATGCAAGTCAGCTGCACCGCTGGGTAGCACAGACTTCCACATCACCTTTCACTGAAATACTTCTATGTGTCACCCACAGGTACACAGGAAAAGTCCTAAATAACCAGCTGAAGGAAAAGAAAGAAGTCTCTGCTTGGTTAAGATTAGGTTAAGGTTGTATTAGGTCATTATTTTGGGTAGAAGCCAAAAATGGATGGTGGTTGCATCACAGTGACATTTGAGGATAGCCTTAAAAAAAAGTAGTGAGGGGCAAATATCCCAATGAGTAAAGCTGGAAGCAGTTCACCTGATCTTCTCTACTTTGAAGTGAAAGTGACTGAAAGTGAGAATATATGTCAGTGGCCTGGAAGGGAAAGGATTAGAAAATTGCAGATGAGGAATTGTGGGGTAGAGGAATGTGGTTGAACATATGGGAGTGCATGCAAAGTGTGAAAGTTTTTGTATTACATATAAAACACAACAAAATGCCTAGAAATTCCATCCACTCTGGAAGAGGCACTGAAAAGCCAAAGTAGACCAAAGGACTGGGCCAATTGATGTCAGCCAGTCCTTGTCAATGTCCTTCTTATTCCTTCCTTCTAAAGGAGAAACAATATTTCTGGTGAGTGAGCCTGAAGAAAACACATTTAACTGTTTTGCTCAAGACCAGGCAGTAAGTTTTGCAGAACCAAACCATTTTGTGGGGTGAAGTGGTGGAAAGGGGGATATTACAGCTGCCAGCGATTGACTGGAGGAAATTCTTAGAAGGCCCAACTTGACTAATGAGCCCAACATACATACTTCAACATCTCTGACGGTAATGAACTGGGAGTTTATCTCTCTCTGCCAGACTCCTATGCCCATCGCACCTTTGGCTTTTAGTGTGGAATGTACTCATTAGCTTCTCAAATTCAAATAACTCACAAAATAGAAAGTGAAGACTATTGAATAGTCATCTATATATTTTTCATAAAGGTGATTTTATATCGGAAGAGTGATGTATGCGGAAAAGTAACCAATAGTTCACCTTGCTTCTCTTATTATTATCTTGTAGGTGGTTGAGTGTTTTTTTTCCTTTCTCTTCTCTATGTAAAACTTTATTTTTAATAAGATAGAAATTTGAATTATTCAAAAATTATACTCTATGTCTACATTTATTAAGTTTTAAATTCTAGAATACCGGAATCTTACAGTCTTCTTAGAGCAAGCAAAGTCCAATAGTTGGCAATAGGGATAGAAAGAAGCTCCTGCATTCCACAGCACAGGCAGAGTCACCTTAATTATGCCAACAGGACCTGAGCTGAATGAAGAAGCTTCTTTCCTGGCCACCCCATTGGTACTCATGTACTGCCTTTAAAGGCCTCTTATATTCTTCATTCATTTGTTTTATTTTATAGCGAAATTGCAAGGTTTTTAAAGGCAGTAAACTATATGTGTATTCATATTACCAAGGGAGGGCATTTTTAAAACCTCTAGTTGGATAATCCTTTTTTTTTTTTTCAAAATCAGTGAAATACGTTTTTTTTTTTTCACAAGAAAGTTGATAGGTTAAACAAATCAAAGAGGAGATATTCTGTTTAAAAATTAAGGGGATACCACAATAGCACATTTTTTTCCCTTGAAGCAACCATATTAAACTCACAGAATTGGTGAGTGTACAGTTTGAAGACCACTGATAGAACATCCCCTCCTTACGTTGAAGGTGAAGAAATTTAGAGGTGCTATGTATCCACCACAGTATGAGGCAGTCAGCAAAACTGTTGAGTAGACTAAATACAAACATTGTTTAGTATAGTACTTTTGTGTCTATAATGGCATGTGTCACCTTTGAAAATGGCATAAAGAACATATACTTTAGACTCCAATAGACCAGGGTCCTCCAAGTTTATTAACTTCTTCTGGTCTCAGTTTCTTTAATTGTAAAATGAGTGTTAACCCTATCTCATATCATTTGTTCTGATGATTAAGTTAGAAGAAACATAATGGCACCTATTGAGTGGCCTAGTTATATTAAAAACTTGAAAACTGTTAGCTTCTTTCTCTCAGTTAATTTTACTTTTGCCTTGGATAGCACATAATGTCATAGTAAAGTGGATAAAGAGCTCCGGACCATCCCAATACTCCTTTATTATTTGTCAGTTTCTTTATTAGTAGAATGGCAGGGGACTTGACATCAAGCACATTATGATAAGACAGTTAACCAAAAAAAATTTGGTGGCTTGTTAACCATTTGTTAAGATGGCAAAATACTGATTTTGCTTATTTCATAGATAGTCTTATAGTGGGGAAATATAGAAAGAATAGGAATGTGGCCCTGAAGAAAAAAAGTGAAGCATGTCTGTACACAACCCTTCAATAAAGAGTACTCATGAATATTTATTTTACTTTTTAAAAATATATTTGGATCCTTTTATAAATTTATGAAAAAAGAAACAAGGAAAAAGTGAAACAAACAAAACTCTAAGGTAATTGACCACCCTGACGTTTTTGTAAAGGCTTTTGAAGGCCATTAACACTTTTTCTTACACATCCTGTAGATGATTCACAAACACTAAGATTATTTTATTTACATTGATTGTTTTTCATTAATGAAAGGAGAAAATTTATCTATATGAAAAATATCAACATAAGTCAATACAAATAATTGATTTAGATTTGTTACTCCTAAGTGCTTTCCAACACTTAGTAAGAAATATCTAGACCAAGAACAATGAACACACAGTCCATTACCTGATAGCCTTAAAAATACTTAATGGCTCCTGGCACAGTGTGAAGATACCTCCTATTAAGAAAAAATAAAAGTTGCTATTCCAGTACTTCTATTTTGTGTAAAAATAAAACAAAACAAAAAAAATAGAAGCAAGCATATATCTATATATTCTTTCAGGAATATGAAATATATTGTTTCAATATCATATTACAATGTTTGCTGTTTTGAATATTATAATGTTCACTTTTTAACATTGTCTTTTCATAATCTGGCTTTTTGCTAGGGGCTGCCATAACAAAATACCACAGAATTGGCTTAAAGAGGAAAAAGTTATTTTTCTCATGGTTCTGGAATTGGGAAATCCAAGATCAAAGTTTGACAGATCTGATTTTT
Organism: Symphalangus syndactylus; assembly: GCF_028878055.3. Classification (NCBI taxonomy): domain Eukaryota; kingdom Metazoa; phylum Chordata; class Mammalia; order Primates; family Hylobatidae; genus Symphalangus; species Symphalangus syndactylus. The sequence goes on along the minus strand of NC_072443.2, from coordinate 34,373,412 downwards.
CCTCAGGTCTCTCTCCTTGTCTTGAAGATGGCAGTCTTCTCACTGTGTTCTTATGTGACCTTTTCTCTGTGCTATTGCATCTTGTGTCCCATTCTCTTTTTTTTTGAGGACACCAGTTAGATTAGGGTACGTGCTGTTGGCCTTATTTTAACTTAATCATCTTTTTAAACAACTTATCTACAAATGTAATTGCATGGGTTGGAGGGCCTCATTTAACTTTAATTCCCATTTTAAAGGCCCTATTTCCAAATATGTTTACATTCAGAGGTTCTTGGGGTTGTGACTTCAATATTTGAATTTTGAGGAACACAATTCAACCCATAATACTTTTCAACTTTCAAACTTACAAAGTGACTAATATACTAATTGATGAGCTCCACAATTGCTATTGGATTTAAACAATTGTTTACAATTTCAGAGACTTGTTTAGGCTACTAGATGGGTGGACTTCTGTCTATGCCCAAGGAAAGTTTTCACCTATGCTCTGTAAATGTATCAAGAGAGATGGCCAATTTGCTCATGGCCTAAGTATAAAGTATATTTATTTTCATGCCTATATACTTACACTTAACTTATACTTAAATATACTAAGTATAAGTATATTTATTTTTGTGCCCATGTTTCTTTCTATGTCGTCCTGCATAATCCTGTCAGACACCTATGGGCAGCAATTTCCAAATTGTCTGACTTCTCCAGAAACAACTTGATAATTGTGAGTTGGAACATTCTTGTGCACGATCTCTTGGGTGCATGCACATGGGCACCTGTATGTGTAGATGCAGGAGGTACATACATACTTCTTTGTACAAGCTCTTTCATTTTTGTTTTCCCTTTTCATTTTTCTTCTGAAGTCCCTTTTTAAACCCTTCAAATTATGTGCTCTTTTACTTTAGAACTTATCACTTTTGCAAAGTATAGCAGAGTTTCTCTTCCACGTCCAGTCCATCATGTTCTTGCAACTTCTACCACCATGGACATCAGTTGATATTAATGCAATCTTACTCTGTTGCTTGGTCTTGTTTGGACACTAATACGGGTAATGTGTGAGTTTTACTTCCCCTCTTAGCATGATATTGTGTTAATAGAAATAATTGTTTCCTCAAATATAATTCTTTGATCACAAGCAATGCTAGTGCTAGCTTTTCTCCTAAAGCAGTGGCTTTGAAACTTTTTGGATCATGACCCACATTCAGATTCAGCATACAGATACCTACATATCAACAGTGCTCACTTGACTCCACTGGTAGTTGTTTTCTTGAGTTCAAATGAACAGTCAAAATCATGAGACACAATAGGTTCTACCCATCATTGTCTACTTATCTTTAAGAAATAATACTGGACAGGACCAAACACGGCATGCACAGAAACAGCAAAGTGGAGGTTTTGTGAGCCCCAGGCCCAACTTCTAATGTCATAATTATTCTATGTTTGAAACATGCAAGGTCATGAGAGATGAAGCTGAGCATGAGCAGATGAACTTGACTCAGGGAAAGCTCTGAAATCCCTTCAGCTTGTATGTTAACTAGTCACATAGCCCTCAGATGCCTATTACTAGCTAATCTTGGGAATCCCTAAGGAATATATTACTAGTGACCACTTTCTGGATTAGCTTTATCTCATCAGTGCCAGGTTTTAATTAATCAGTCCCACAAGGGACATGTGGTTGGTCTGTAACATAGTTCTTGGCCAATTTCTCACTGGTCTTGGCAAAGAAAATCTAGCAAGTATAGAAGGTTGAAATGAAAATAGTAAATAATGTTATCTTAAATGGTGGAATTCAAGTTGGACTGTGATACTTTATGTTCAGTCTTGACTTAGAGATTATTCTCACGATTGCCCTTTTTACTTTCTTGTCATTTCCCCATTACCACCACTCTCACTATCTTCACAACTATCACTATCATCATTGTCATTAATAATTCTTACTGGCTATTCTCAGGGTGCTGCTGCAAAAGCTCAGATAATCTCTTAGTCTGTTTTGTGCTGCTATAATAGAATATCTGAGACTGGGTAATTTGTAAGGAACATAAGTTTATTTCTCACATTCTGAAGGCTGGAAAGTCCAAGATCAAGATGCCAGCATCTTTCAAGGGTCTTCTGGCTACGTAGCAGAAGAATGGGAGGGCAAAGAGAGGGCAAGGGAGAGACAAAAGAAGGCAAAACTGTCTTTTTACAAGAGACCTACTCTTGTGATAACGGCATTAATTTATTCATGAAGGTGAAGTCTTTATGGCCTAATCACCTCTCATTAGGCCCCACCTCCCAAAACTTCCACTGGAGATTAAGTTTTCAATGCCTGCTTTTGGGGAGACACTATCAAGCCGTAACGAAATCAAAATGTAGAATGTATGAAAGAGCTGCTTTTCTACAACCATTGTCCTTTAAAATGGCTGACCCCAATGATATACACATGACATTCAGTTAAAAAGTTTGAAATGCACTGTTTTTGAATTCTCACAAATTTAACAAAGAATAGATAATTTATGAAGAGATATGAATATAGAGAAGAAAGGCACTTAATATAATTGGTCACAAAATGCTTCATATTTAGACAGCAAGGCAATCCAATCTAAGCGAGAAAATTGAAATAAAGAAGCAGAAAATATTTCTCCCTTAGGGGATGGGAAATGGAAGATACTCTGTCTGCAGATAAGGACACTGATGACATGGTGATATGTAAGGATTTACAAATTCTAAAATATTATTCCATGTTGCTTAAAATTTCTATTAGAATAATACATCTGGGCTATGCATACATAAACACACACATGCATAATTTTCAGAAGAAACAGTTTTGGTAAAGGTGGGCTTTGTGCTCTTCTAAATATATTGCAGGCACATCTGAGCTGAGATAAAAGGGGCAATGGGTACCTGGCCTTGTAATAATGTTTCTCTCTCCTTGAGTTTTTCTTCTGTTGATAGAACTGGTTTTATATCTATGTTTGTGATGGTTAATTTTATTTGTCAACTTGACTGGGCATTGGTGCCCAGATATTTGATGAAGCATTATTATGGATGTTTTCTGCAAATGTGTTTTTTAGATGAGATTAACATAAAAGTCAGGGGACTTTTGAGTACAGAAAACAGCCCTCTATAACTTAAGTGGCCTTCATCCAATAAATTGAAGGCCTAAATAGAAAAAAAGACTCAATCTCTACAACAAGAATGAATTCTGCCACAGACGGCCTTTGGATTCAAACTTCAACTCTTCCTTGAGTCTCCAGACTAGTGAACAACGTTACAAGATTTTGGATACACCAAGCCTCCATAATTGCATGAGCCGATTCTTTAAAATGAACCTCTGCTTATATACATATTTAGATATTAGTATATAAACACACACACTCATACCCTATGGATTTTTTTTTTCTGGAAAACTCTGGGTAATACAGATTTTGATGCTAGGAGTGGTTCTATCAGCAACTAAGTTTTTAGTGAGTATAGTTTTTTCTTTTTTTTAATAATGAAAAGTACAGTTGACTCTTGAACAATGCAATTGTTAGAGGCGCCAACCCTCATGCAATGAAAAGCTCACATGTAGCATTTGACTCCCTTAACTTCTAACTGGTAATAGCCTACTGTTGACCAGACCCTTATTGACAGCATAGTCTATTAACACATATTTAATATATGTATTATATGCTTTCATATACGTATTATATGCTTTTATATACGTATTATATACTTTCTTAGTAACGTTTTTCCTCCAGCTTATTTAATTGTACAAATTGAATTTGTACAATTAAATAAGCTGGAGGAAAAACAGTGTTACTAAGAAAATTATAGGGAAGAGAAAATATATTTGCTATTTATTATGTGGAAATGAATCATCATAAAGGTCTTCATCCTCATTGTGTTTACAGTGTGTAGGCTGAGGAGGAGTAAGAAGAGAAGAAATTGGTGTTGCTGTCTCAGATGTGGCAGACGCAGAAGAAAACTCATGTATAAGTGGACTCGTGCAATTCAAATGCATGTTGTTCAAAGGTCAACTGTATTTGCAATTGTGAGGAAAGCAATTTTTGTATTTTGGAGGAAAACATGGTTTTGTTTTGCAAAAAAGTTAAGACTTTTGTAATTTTCTTCCTTCCTCCCTCCCTCCCTTCCTTTCTTTCCTTTTTTAAAAATAATGATGCAATGATTACTCAGCTGGAATGCTGTGACTCAGAAAAATTAGCAGATCCAATAAATAAAGGCAAAAATGTTACTTGAAATTCACAACACATAGTAATTCACATGGGTGGTTAAATCTTAGAAAACCTAGTTAGGATAAAGTGTCTAAGATGCAGCTTTGAAAGTTTAGCTTACTGTCTTTATCACATTTGTGAATGGAGTCATAATGCTCTATTTGTCAAGATTTTATTAGTTCTATAAATCTTTTTTTCCAGATGTATTGTGCCTTGTTCTTAAATATCTAGCTTAAGAAAAAAAAAAGACATACATTTTTCTGTGGTTCTCAGGATTTCATACAATTTCTTTGTTAATTCATATATTTGAGAATGTTAGAGGCACAGTGTGAAATTGTTGTCTGTAGTGATAACGGGTGACCACCAAAGATCCAACCATAAAAACATAATAGAGATGACATTTCTCAAAATTAATACAAGCAAAATTTCTTTATCTTAGAGATTTCAAGGTCTTGTAAACCAAGAAATGCATTTCTCACAGGAAAAGCAATAAAGTACAAATTCACCAAGTGACCAATTATGAATTTCTCACAGGTCAATAAGCTTTCTTCATATTTCCTAATAAGCAAGAGTCTGTTCTATGTATCAAAAGATACTAAGAAATGTTTATTAATGTGACTAGTTATTACAGAGAAAAATTCTTATTCCTGACATATTACATATGGAGAACTAAGTGGGTAGGCCGACTTGTATTTCAAAAGAATGGAGTTAGATAAACCTAAATGTAATGTTGCTTTAAGGCAGATATTCTGCAGAATCAAACTAGGTTTAGTAGAGACATTAAAAAAAATCTCACCATAGTGGACTTGTGTATCGAACTCAAGGTATATTCCAACAATGCTATCCCTTTACTTGAGTAGCTCATTACTGAGATCTTGATTTTAATTTGCATGCTGGGTGACATTCCACCGGGTGGCAGGCTTAATTCTATGACCTGGTGATTCCCATGTCACTTTTGTTTTGTACATTTCGTGGTGACTTCCTTCTTTGACTTATCCTAGGCATGACAGCTCATGCCCGTTCAATTCTACCCCATATATTTTTTCTAGGGTTTCTCAAAGTTCTTTTTTTTCTGTACTGAGCAATCTTTACGAAGGCAAATGTCATGTGAGGTGAAGCATTCAGGAAAATTTCTCTGTTTGTTATTTAACACTTATGAAAATGTCTCCTTCTCTGTCCACATACTTAAGCTTCCTGATATTCTCTGTTTTAGACTGGATGTTAAATTAGATGACTTTACGTAGACGCCACAAAATTTTTTTTCTACTAGGCAACAGGAAAAAAAACTTTGAAAGCCCAATTTTATTTTTGTGAGGTTAAAGAACAGGAGGACAGGTAACATGAATGATTGGCTGGAAAAAATATATTTTACTGATACATATTTATTATATTAATTATACATAATATAATATATATAGTGATACATATATGTTGATAAAACTTTTATTTTATCTATAATTTCAACTCATTTTAGATTCGGGGTATATGTGCAGGTTTGTTACATGGATACCTTATGTAATGCTGAGGTTGGGGTACAAATGATCCCATCACCCAGGTAGTGAGCATAGTACCCAATAGGTGGCTTTTGGACTCTTGGCCCCCTCTTTGTCTCCTCATCTTAGTAGTTTCCAGTGTCTACTTTTGCTGTCTTTATGTCCATGAGTACCCAGTGTTTAGCTTCCACGTGTAAGTGAAAATCTGCAGTATTTGGTTTTCTACTCTTGTGTTAATTTGCTTAGAATAATGGCCTCTAGGTGCATCCACACTGTCACAAAGAACATAATTTCATTATTTTTTATGGATCCACCATTGATGGGTACCTAGGTTGATTCCATGTCTTTGCTATTGTGAATAGCCCTGTGATGAATATGAGTGTTTATGTCTTTTTGTTAGAGCAATTTATTTACTTTTGGATATATATCCAGTAATGGTATTACTGGATCCAGTGGTGGTTCTAAGTTTTTTGAGAAATCTCCAAACTGCTCTTCAGAGTGGATGAACTCATTTATATTCCCACCAAAAGTGTATAAGCATTTCCTTTTCTGTGAAGCCTCACCAGCATAATTTTGTTTGTTTGTTTGTTTTTGGTAATAGCCATTCTGACTGGTGTGAAATGGTATGTCATTGTGGTTTGGATTTAAATTTCTCTGATGATTAGTGATGTTGAACATTTTTTACTACCTTTGTTGGCTACTTATATGTTTTCTTTTGAGAAATGTCTGCCTATGTCTTTTGCCCACTTTTTAATAAAGTTATTTGTTTTCTGCTTGATGAATTGTTTAAGTACCTGATAGATTCTGGATATTAGACTTTTGTTGAATGCATAGTTTGCAAATATTTTCTCCTACTCTATAACTTGTCTGTTTATTGATAGTTTCTTTTGCTGTGCAGAAGCTCTTTAATTAGGTCACGCTTGTCAATTTTTTTGTGTGATTACTTTTCAGGACTTTGTCATAAATTCTTTTACAAGGCCAATGTCCAGGATAGTTTCCTAAGTTGTTTTCTAGGATTTTTATGGTTTGATGTTGTACATTTAAATGCTTAATTAATTTTTGTATGTGATGAAAGGTAGGAGTCCACTTTCACTCTTGTGTATATAATTAGCCAGCTATCCAAGAACCATTTATTAAATAGGAATTTCTTTCCCCATTGCTTACTTTTTTTTTACTTCCTCAAAGATCAGATGGCTGTAGGTGTGCAACTATTTCTGGGTTCTCTCTTCTGTTCCACTGGTCTATGTATCTTTTCTTTTTTTCCAGTCCCAGACTGTTTTGGTTACTGTGGCCTTATATAGCGTAGTTTGAAGTCAAGTAGTATGATGCTTCTAGCTTTTTATATGTGTTTGAAGGCTTGCTTTGGCTATTTGGGGGCTTTTTTGGTTCCATTTGAATTTTAGAAGAGTTTTTATCTAATTCTGTGAAAAAAATGACATTGGTAGTTTGGTAAGAAAAGCACTGAATGTGTAGATTGCTTTGGGCAGAATAGGTATTTTAATAATATTGGCTCTTTTAATATATGAGCATGAAATGTTTTTTCCATTTGTTTGTGTTATCTCTGACTTTTTTCATTAATGTTTGTAGTTTTTCTCATAGAGATCTTTCACCTTCTTGGCTAGATGTATTCTTAGGTACACATACACACACACACGATATATATTCACAAATAGTATAATATATGAGATATTTTCCAGCATTCATTTTATGAACATATTCATACCTGATCAATGAGGTTAGCTTCGCATTGTGGATGTTTCAGAAATATCTCTGAAGAGGAATAACCACTGCACAACTACGCCACAATTAATTTTAGAGTTACTCATGAAGGTAGGTTATAAGAAAAATAATGAGAAAAAAATGTCCGTATGGTAGTGGAATGATCATTGGTTACATGATATTTATAATAGCTGAATGACATAGAATGTTTCTACAGCCAGAAACAAGGAAACTAAAATTAGAGGAAGCCATAGTTTTATGCATATGAAAAGTTCCTTATTCAAAGTTTTTCTCTTTCTACTTCCTTATTTATGTAGGCTCATCATTTCACAGGGAACTGCTAACTCAGTGGATACTATCACCACTTTTAGTCTCAGTTAAGTGGCAATTTATTGATGACACAGTTGATTGAGATATTTAAAAATGAAGTTGTAATGAAGAGTAGAAGAAGCAGCTTATTTTTTTTTTTAGGTCTTTGGATTCTTTGGGGAAAAAAAGTAATATGTTAAAATGGATTCTAGCCTGGGATGGCATTAAGAAAGCTAAGCTGCACTAACTATGTGACATCGGGCCTTTCCGTCACCGGCTATGTGACATTGTGTAAACCACTGTATTTCTCTGTCCACAAGTTTTCTCATATAAAATCAGTCTTGGACAAATTCATTGCTACGGTCTTTTCCAAGTCTAACATTTTATATTTAAAATACTTAATGAAATTTACCTCTGAGCTCTTCTTCAACTATAGATAACTCAGAGCCTTTGTTCTCTTGATAACCCTATTGATTACTACATTTTTAAGAGGCTAGAGAGTGGTACAGCAAGGCAAAGTGACTTATTCAAGGACAGACTCTTCAAAAGGGCTAAAGCTAGAATCTATTCTGGTGCATTTACTTTTTTTTTTAACAGATACTGATGCATCTTTGCATCCTGCCTTGATTGTATAAACTAGAACACAAATATTCACAAAATATTATCCACATTCCAGAGCTATAATTTTTTAAAAATAGTAGGCTTTTTACAAATCTGCCAGTGCATATTAAAAGTATTATCTTTGTCAAGGTAATAGGAGAACAATGCAGTATACAGAGGAAAAAGCAATAATGTGAATAACTCTTTGACTTCCTAAAAGCCAAGGCCAATCTTTACGTAGCCAAACTTGTTGAGTTTTAATGAAGGCCTGGTCTGGGCTGAGGCTTCCCTGGCTCCTTGTAGCAGTTATCATGAGATACTGAAGGTTTTTGATAAATTTAAGAAACAGTCTCTGTAAGATTTAATGTTGCTTTCAAAAAGGTCAAGGAGAAACTGATAATTCTTTGCTTTGTAACTTTTATCCATATCCACAGAATCCTGGCCTTTGGGATGAGCAGAATTTTTAGGGTTAGAACATGTTAGGGCAACTGAATATAAATTGCTGACAATTCCCTATTATTATAATAATAATTATCAGTTCCTTATTATAATGAAGTACCACGTATTTCCTGACCTAATTCAACACATTTTTTTTTCTTACGTTAATGGAGGTCAGAAGGCCTAAAATCAAGATGCCTTCTGTAGGATTTAGGGTAGAATCCATTGCCTTGCCTTTTTCACCTTCTAGAGACTATCTGTATCCCTTGGTTTTGGCTCCTTTCCTCATCTTCAAAGCCATAAATGTGCATTTCAAATCTCTCTCTTTCTGACACTGACAATCCTGCCACCCTCTTATAAGGACTCTACTGATTATATTGCAGCCACTGAGATAACTAGAAATAGTCTCTCCTCAAAATCCTTGACTGAGTCACATCTGCAAAGTCTCTTTTGCTATATAAGGCAACATATTCACAGGTTCTGGGCATGTGGATGTGAATATTTTTGGTGACCCTTATGTATAATAAACTGAATGGGTCCATCTGGATCTGTTCTTCTCTCAGAACAGTGTTTGGTAAGTTGCTCATGGACCTTCAATTGAACAAAAGCACATTCTCAGTTGTCTCCCAGGAACATAGCATCAAACATAGCATCTGAGTCTTACAAAGAAAGTCAGACTGCAAAAGCTCTTGGAAGCTAATGGACATAACACAGATGACTAACGTCAAACAGTCAGGGAAGCCACTCAGAAGAGTCAGTAAGCTTTGATAATGTTCAAATACTCTTTTACCTTTAAGCCAATTCAACCCAAAAACACATCAAGCCTCCTATGGCTAAGGCATGTTTCTGCTTCAGGGCATACACTAACTGTTACTCCTGTCTGGAATATTATTTTCTCAGATATTTACATGTAATCCATTCACCTTCTTCAAATCTTTGTTTAAATGCCAGTTTTTAAATGAAGTTTGCTCTGATCATGTTAAAATTGCAAACTATCCCTTTCTTCTTAAGTCTAATCCAAATTACTCTGTTCTAGTTTGAATTATTGTATTACTTATTACTTTCTTATAATTATATAATTTAACTTATTATGTCTACAGAGAGTGCATTATCTTCTCTTACCCTCTCAGTCTAGAAGTTAGGTTCTAAGAAATAAGAGCTTATTATTTGATGTTTTTCACTGAAGTATCCTATGTGCTGAAAACAGTGCCTAGTGTATAACAGAGGCTCAATAAAGACTTTTAATGAATATAATAACTAAAGATAAATCCCAGGTACTTCACTAAAATGTACCCCAATTAGCTTGTTTCCAGCTATTCTCCTACTTTAATTGTTCAAATTTTATTTGAGTATTCCTGTTTTAATTGATTCCTAAACTTTAGTTTGTCAACTGTTTTTGCTCTTCCTGTATTTTTGACTTGTAGATCAATACTTGGCAGTCAGAAGGAAACAGGCTCAGATTTATCTCTCTAGCTCTTCCAACACTTGCTACACACAGAAGAAAAATTTACCCAAGCTTTGGCCCTGGGACACAACACTGGCACAAGTTTACTTGGCAGAGCTCTCAACTGGGCCTACATAGCCTGAGATTGGAATTAGACAGATGTTTCTACAGCAAATGCTTCTTTAAAGTACATGCATATTGGTTCCACCAAACTTTTGGAGTCTAAAAGGAAAGGATTTACTACCCAAAATTAATAGAACCTGGCTTTGTGAATCTTATGAAAAATATAAGTATTTTCCTCTTGACCATTTCCCGTGCCATTGCTTTGTTTTCTTCTTTGGAGTAGAAATGAACATGTTTTTCATTCTTCCAAAGTGATTCATTTCCTCTGAGAGATTTCTGCAGAGTAGAATCTCATAGGTTTGCCAGCCTGGTTTTGAGCCCAGTGCTAGATTATCATGAAAAAACAAAAAACACAAAAAACCCTGTATGAGAGAGAATTGTTTTAAAGAAAACGTTGGAATGCCAATTTTTGAAATATGCTAGTAACAGATATTAATGTTTGCCAATTTGGTGACCTTCTAACCTAGACTAATAATTGGTCATATCTTTTGAACAAAACAATCTGTGTTACACATACAGCGCTTTCAAAATGTGATCAACGTAAATGCATAGGTTTTTTGACATCTACCATGTCATAAGATAGTTGGAGTGGTAGAAAGATTCACTAAAATGTTAATAAGCAGGCAGATGAAAATATTTAATTTGGCATGTCATGTGGATCCTCAGGAAGTAAAAATCCTCATGCTGCCATAGCTATAAACCCTTTAACTCTCCCTCTGCTGGCTTCACCAGTCTGCACGCTGAGTTCACTTCTCGCATGTCATATTCTGCTGAGGAGAACAGAATGACAAGGCTCACTCCATGTCTGCAGCAGCACAGCAGGTGAGTTTTACTTGGATGAGCCAGAAACCATTCTCGGCCAAAGAGATGTCTTATTAGCAAGCATGAAAGGATGAAGCAAATTCAACTGAAACAGAGACAACAGAAAGTATTTTGCAAGCAAATCAGAAGTCATCTAGATTTATTCATCAATTTCTTTATATAGAAAATCATTTGGTAGCTAAAAAATACTTATGGAATAAGAATGAGCTATAGCTCTCCAGTCAATTTATATCATGAAAATGGCTAAAGTCTTCTTTTAAATGGAAACATATGTGGAGATAGCATATTTATATTCTAAGCCTTTATTATCCATGTATTGAATAAGTTAACCAATGCACAGTGCCAAATGTGAGACCAAGTTTTGCCCTAAGACTTTCTATGTTTCTCTCATGTCATAAAATTTATAATAGTTCAAATTTTCCCAATATCTATTGTGTAAATGGATTAATCTGAAAGGAAAATAGAACATTTCCATGATGGCAGAGAATGTCACAGGTGTTGACAGTAGATTGGAACATATCATATCCTCTTAAATACACTCTTTTTCCAAACACCCTCATTTCTTTCACTAAATCCTTAAATTTTCCAGGAAGCCAGATTAGAAGCTTTAAACACTTCTCTTTTTTCTCCTTTGCCCCATATATAATTTATCTTTTAACAAGCCACATTATCCAGCTTTCCCAACTCTTTTTTATTTGTCTGACCACCTTTTAGTTCCCATTCATAGATCTTCAGACCTAACTGAAGGTATCAGTTGAAGGGCCTGGTTTGGCTTCCTCACTAGTCTCTTGAATTTCAGTTACTGCCACTTACCTGCCTTTGCTCCAATCATCTGCCTCTCAACCTACCTTATATACTTCTTCCCCTCTGGGTAGATAGCTAGTAATGGGATTTCTGGATCAAATGATAGATTCACTTTTAGTTCTTTAAGGATCCTCCACACTGTTTTCCATAGTGGTTGTATTAGTTTACGTTCCCACCAATAGTGTAAAAATGTTCCCTTTTCACCACATTCATGCCAACATCGATTTTTTTTTATTTTTTGATTATGGGCATTCTTGCAGGAGTGAAGTGGTATTGCATTGTGGTTTTGATTTTCATTTCCCTGATAATTAGTGATATTGAGCATTTTAAAATGCCTTCTTGTTGCTTGCTTTTCAACTTTTTATGTACCTCACAAGACTACATAGCCTGGATGCCTATGTTTCATAATACCAGGACCCAATAACACCATGTCTATTAATGTGTTCCAGGAGCAGAGTTTGAGAGAAGCTGTGAAATAAGTTTCATAGACATGATTGCTTCCAAAGATGCATTAACCCATATTCTGAAAAAAATATAATTTTCACAATTATGGAACTGAATGAAATGATAGCAAACAGAATATATGTAAGTGTGTTAGTACCATTCGAGTGAGCTCTGTAAGTGGAAATCAAACTTATTCTTGGTGAGTCTGGAACAAATGCCTGGGATTGGCCTCATGTGCTGTGAAGAGTAATGATGTGCGGTAACTGTATGGGAGCAGAACTTTAGATTATAATGACTATGGGCCAGAAAATACAATGCCATGTAGAAATGGAATTGAACAAATATCAGTATTTTAAGCAAGAGAAGTTTGTAGGAAACAGAATATCTTCAGTAAAATAAAATAAGGTTAATTAGAGCTATTACCAATTATTTTATTTTAGTCATATCCTATCTCTTTACTCAATACTTTTGAAACAATCTATAATGAAGGACAACAAAGTTAATAAAATTAGAATTATTAACAGTAGTAGAAAGCAAGCAAATGGAAAGTTGAATCATTCAGAATTCTTGGTTACAACTAAGAGCAATAGATCCTAGATGATGTAAGCTGAAAAGAGGTCAAAGAAACTGTGAAACTCAGGTGGTTCAATCCCCTCAGTTTTTAATTGACACAATTAAGAATGGTTTAAGCTACTCTTTGAGGTCTCATAGATTAATTGTATTAATGCCATGCGTCATGAGTTTTCATTATATTCTCTTACACTTTTTAATGTGCTTTATTTGATCCCTTGAATACTTTCTTGTGCCTCTTGGGTGTGAACACTTTTATAAATTTGCATTCATTTTTTTCCTATTCTTCTGACATATAAGAATAAATAATAAGTGAAAACTGATTAGAAAAGAGTGTTACATTTCACAGTAAAATGTATAAATAAGTGCAAATTAATTATTTGTTTTTTGAAGTAAAAAGATTTTAGAGGTCATTCTTCTAATCTTAGTTTTTGAGAAAGGGATGCAAACATTTTATTGGCATTTTCTTTTTTTTTTTTAATTTATTTTTTATTATTTATTTATTTTTTTTTGAGACGGAGTCTTTCTCTATCCCCCAGGCTGGAGTGCAGTGGCGGGATCTCGGCTCACTGCAAGCTCCGCCTCCCGGGTTCACGCCATTCTCCTGCCTCAGCCTCTCCGAGTAGCTGGGACTACAGGCGCCTGCCACCACGCCCGGCTAATTTTTTGTATTTTAAGTAGAGACGGGGTTTCACCATGGTCTCGATCTCCTGACCTCGTGATCCGCCCACCTCAGCCTCCCAAAGTGCTGGGATTACAGGCTTGAGCCACCACGCCCGGCCTTTGCCTGGCCTTTGCCCGGCCTTTATTGGCATTTTCTAGGCATGATCTGTTGTATTTGCCAAAGCTTTGCCATTTGTGAGTAATACAGACAAAAGAAATTCCTGGCCAGGTGCAGTGGCTCACGCCTGTGATCCCAGCAATTTGGGAGGCCAAGGTGGGTGGATCACCTGAGGTCGGGAGTTCAAGACCAGCCTGACCAACATGGAGAAACCCCATCTCTACTAAAAATACAAAATTAGCCGGGCGTGGTGGCACATGTCTGTAATCCCAGCTACTCAGGAGGCTGAGGCAGGAGAATCGCTTGAACCTGGCAGGCAGAGGTTGCAGTGAGCCAAGATGGCACCCTTGCACTCCAGCATGGGCAACAAGAGCAAAACTCTGTCTCGAAAAAAGAACGAAAGGATTACCTGCCAATAAAACTTTGATATTACAGAAATGTATTTACATATCATATAATTAATGTTTACAGAGAAATACTTTTAGTGCTATAATAGAAATATGCCCTTTTGACTTTGTATGAAAAAAATTACGTTAAATGTTCTTATGTTTGTATGTGCAATGTAATTAATTCTCTTAGTTGTAGATTTAAGTAACACCAAATATAACTTTTGAAGTTTGTTTACAAAACAGATATTGTCCAAATAAATATTTGTACTTTTACTACTCACTTAAGGACCCTTTCTTGACTTTTAACCACAGTGTATTACAATTTCAGTAATTCAATATGAAGAATTAAGGTGTGGTACCCACGTGGATTACTTAACTGTTAGGCTAAATGGAGAATTTTTAAAACATAGTTAGAATCTACTACTTTTTAAAAGGCATATTAAGTCTTTCAGTAAATTAGGATCAAAGAAAAATTACAAGGGAAATTAGAAAATGCTTTGTAATGAATAAAAAAAAAAAAAAAACAAAAAGCAAAATACAACATACCAAAACTTAAGAGACATGGAAAAACCAGTGCACAGTAGAAATTTATAACTATAAATGCTTAAATTAAAAGACAAGAAAAATCTCAAATCAATAATCTAACTTTACAACCTACAGAACGAGAAAAAGAACAAAATAAGCCCAAAGTAAGCAGGAAGAAGAAAATAATAAAGACTAGAGAAGAGATATATAAAATAAAGAATAGCAAAACAATAAAGACAATTAATAAAAATCAAAATCTATTTTTTGGAGAAATTAAAAAAAATTGACAAACCTTTAATTAGATGAACTAAGAACAAAACGAGAAGCTTTGAATTACTAAAATCAAAAAAGTAAGGGCATCACCACCACTTCAATTGTATGCCAATAAACTGGGTAGGCAAGAAGAAATGGATAAATTTTGAGAAACAAAATCCTACCAAGAGTAAATCACAAATAAATTGAAGATTTGAATAGACCTATAATAAGTAGGGAAATTGAATACAAAAAAAAAAAAAAAATCTTCCAACAAAGAAAAGCCTAAGACCTGATGGCTTTGCTAGTGAATTCTACCAAACACTCAAATAACTGAAACAAATCTTTCTCAAACTTTTCTAAGAAGTTGAAGAAGAGATAACATCTTCTATGTCATTCAATGAGGGCAGTGTTACCCTGATACCAAAGCCAGACAAAAACACTACAAAAAAAGAAAGCTGCAAATCAATACCTTTATAAATCTTAATGCAAAAATTTCAACAAAATACTAGCAAACTGAATTAAGTGGCATATTATAAGGATTATGCACCATGACCAAATGGAATTTATTTTTGGGATGCAAAAGTAATTTAACATGCAAAAGCCAATCAATGCCACACACAACATTAAGAATGTGAAGGAAAAAACAAAACACATGATCTTATCAACTGAGGCAGAAAAAGCATTTGACAAAATTGCACATACTTCCATGATTAAAAGTCTGAACAAATTAGGAATAGAAGGAAACTACCACAATATAATAAAAGTCATATTTGAAAAACCCACAACGAATATACTAAATGGTAAAAGACTGAAAGCTTTCCTTCTAAAATCAGCAGCAGGGCAAAAATGCCTGCTTTCACCACCTTTATTCAATGTTGTGCTGGAAGTTCTAGCCAGATAAATTATGCAAGAAAAGGAAATAAAAAATTATCCAAATCAGAAAAGAAGAAGTAAAATTATCTGTTTGCAGATGACATGTTCTTATATATAGAAAATTCTAAAAATTTTGTAACAAAACTGTTATAATGAATAAACAAATTCGGCAAGGCAGTGACAAAGTCAACATGCAAAAATCAGTTGTGTATCTGTACACTAACAATAAAACAATCTGAAAACAAAATTAAGAAAATTTGTAATTCCATTAGTAAAAGCATCAAAAAGAATAAAATACTTAGGCATTAACCAAGGAGGTGAAAGACTTATACAATAATTATAAAGTACTGATAAAGAAATAAAAGCAGTCATAAATAATAAAAATACATCCTATGTTCATGGATTGAAAGACTTAATACTATTAAGTTGTCAAAGGTCAATTAAAATGGCTAAAGGACTTGAACATATATTTCTCCAAGTAAGACATACAAATAACAAATGGCCAACAGGTATATGAAAAGGTACTTGACATCACTAATGATCACAGAAATGCAAACGAAAACCACAATGAGTTAATGTCTTACACCTGTTAAAACTGATCTTATCAAAAAGCAAATGATAGCAAATGTTGGTGATGATAGAAAATGGCACTTTTGTATGCTGTTGGTGAATATATAAATTAGTGCAGCAACTATAAAAATAGTATGGAACTTCTTCAAAAAATAAAAAATAGAGCTATTATGTGATCCAGCAATCCAAGTTCTAGATATATATTCTAAAGAATTGAAGTTTAAAATTTGAAAAGATGTCTACACTCCCATGTTCATGACTTCATTGTTCACAATTGCCTAGACATTGAAGCACCACAAATGTTTATCAGTGGAAAATTGGATCAAAAATGTGAGATTATATATATATATATATGACATATATATCACACAATATATATGTTATTGTGCATGTATGTGTGCATGTCTGCACACACAACAGAATATTATTCAGCCTTTTAAAAATAATGCCATTTACAATGACATGAACAAAACTAGAGGGTACTATTCTAAGCCATACACTGAAGAACAAATACTGCATCATAGTACTTACATGATCAATATAAAATAGTTAAACTCATAGAAACAGAATGAAATAGTGGTGGCTGAGGGTGGAGGGATGGAGATAGGAAGGTATTTGTTGAAGAGTATGTGCGAAGTTTCTGTTAGTCAAGATGAATAAATCCTAGAGATTTACTGCACAGCATGGTACCTATAGTTAACAATGTATTATATACTTAAAAATTTGCTAAGAGGGTAGATCTTGTGTTAAATGTTCTTACACACACAAATAAGAAGAAAGTGGGAAGTGATGGACACGTTTGTGAACTGTGACAGTTTCACAAGTGTATACTTATCTATAAATTCATCAAGTTGTGCATTAAAAAAATGTATGATAGAACAGTCAGCATAAAAGGAACAAATGTATGAATGTAAAAAATCACTATAAACAACAATTGGAAGCCAGATGACATGCCAGGGAAAAATATTTAAAAAGCTCTTAATGATCATATAAGGAAAACACATCCTCCACAAGAAAAGAATACCACAATATAAAGATGTATTTCTCAGAAGAAGAAACACAAATGGCAGGTAAATGTCATGTGGTAATACTATCAAATGCCTATTGAGTGCTTATAATTGTGTCAGGCATATCCGAAGTACTTTACAGTGTTAATTATTAGTCCTTACATTGAACTAATGAGTTAGCTGAGTAGACAATAATATAACTAATGATTTAGGTAATAATGCAACCAGTGTGTTATATTTTTATCTTACTTATCTTATAGATGAGAAAACTAAGTCACAGAGAAGCTAAGTAACCTATTCAAAATCAGGCAGCAGTGGTGAAGTCTGGATTCAAACCCAGACAACCTAGCTTATCCAAACTTTTTGGGGAGCAAATCTTAAATTGGTGCCTTTGCTTTGACTCACTCGTGACATCGTGGATGATTGGTTCAAAGATTTAACATGGATTATGTTCATTGCAAAATTGTTTATAAAAGAATAAAACAGTTACTGAAATGACTAACAATGGGGACTGAGTTAATAAATTACATATATATACACAGTTGGTATTTAAAAGGACATTGAGAAGACTATTTAATGATGAGAAAATGTTTTTAGATATTGTTACATTAAAAGTATGTAGTAATAGCCCAATATTATAAAATAAAAAAAATATTTTAAAATTAAAGATTATAAAATAAGTAAGACGGTCATTTCTGGTTAGCAAACTTGTAGATAACTTTTAATTTAATTTGCTTTCTGGATTTTTAAAAAGTTCTGTGTTACCGCTTGTAATCCCAGCACTTTGGGAGGCCAAGGCGGGCGGATCACGAGGTCAGGAGATCGAGACCATGGTGAAACCCCGTCTCTACTAAAAACACAAAAAATTAGCCGGGCGTGGTGGCGGGCGCCTGTAGTCCCAGCTACTCGGAGAGGCTGAGGCAGGAGAATGGCGTGAACCTGGGAGGCAGAGCTTGCAGTGAGCCGAGATCACGCCACTGCACTTCAGCCTGGGTGACAGAGAGAGACCCCGTATAAAAAAAAAAAAAAAAAAAAAAAAAAATTCCTTCAGTCAAAAACAAATTATTATCATAAACATAGGGGATTGGAATCAGATTCTTGGTTTTGAAGTTTGATAGGTTTGAACAACTGCATATCCTTGCTGGGCCCTGAGTTGCTCTTCTGTAAAATTGGGCTACCACTCACAGGACTATTGTAAGGATTAAATGGAATAATGAATAAAATACCAAGTCCAAAAGTACGATCAAAACATGCAAATTCCAAGTTTCTTTGTTCTTGAGAGGTCTTGGCATAGTACCTAAATTCGTTCAACCAATTTCTAAAATTTTCCATAGTCAGGGAATTATGATATAAGCCAGGGACTGCTGTGATGTTGAAAGTACTGAAGTTGCTGGGGATCTGGGCCAGGGTTTATTGAATACAGGCAATCAGTACTTCACAGTACTCTACTGACAGAATTTACACATGGGGGCTTGATTCAAGCCAATGCCAATTTCAAAGCAGTCTAATTTGGAGGGTGCTGGAAGGTAGGATAAGTTTTTAGTAAGCAGGAGTAGTCAGAGAAAAATAGGTAACAGTGAGTGCTAATTCTAGGTAATGAGTTTAACTTGGAGCATGTCTTCACTGAGTAGCTTGGGCTATATGTAAGTATGATCCAACCTTTCCAGAAGATGCTTGCAAAAGGATCATCAGAACCTCTGATTAGAGAGTTAATCAGAAATCAAAAGCAGTTTTAAAGTGACCAAACACATCAGGGTTACAGGTAAGTTGCAGTCAGCCATGTACATTGGGTACTAGCTTTAAATCTCACTGATGGAAATAGAATTCCTGGCATAGAGTCTGGCATGGCTAAATGCCTCCGTTCACGTATTGGGGGCATGTGACCCACATTCTCTTTATAGATAGATATGTTCTGTTTGGACTAGAGCTTAAACAAACACACACACAAAAAAATCACTTTGTTGAGGCATGATTGATATACAAAAAGCTATACATTTTAATACAACTGGTTAAATTTAACAATTTGTTTTCAATATTTAAATATTGGGAGATTTTAAGATGAAATTTGGATTTTTGGATTTTTGTGAAATGTTGAAATAACTGGCAACACTAGGGTTACACTTCCGTATTGTAAAAACTGGCTACAGCCGAGTAGCTACCGCCCCTTTTAGAAGAGGCACTGGGTCTCAGTTGTCCATACTTCTTTCTTCCCCTAACCAGCCTGTTTCACTCACAGTCATCAGCTGCCTGGCCCCTATAAGCTCTACTAGTTCACAATACTGATTGCTTGTTAGGGGAAGTGAAAGGCTTTTAAATTGATACATACATGCCAGGCTGATAATATAGTACCTTTTGATGTAATTAGAAAATTTCAAAAATTAGAAGATTAGGTGGAGAGACGTAGCTTATAGGCATGGTCTGTCTTACTGCTCTCCCATGCGTGTAGAAGGAACCAAGAAGTGGTAGACAAGAATTCAACTTGAAATTAGGAGCTCATTGAAAATTAGAATTTCTAGTGCAAAAAGAAGCATTCTGCTCTCCCACAATTAGTAATGGTTACGTTGAAATAATATTTATTAGAGAAATAACTAATATTTCAAGACTAGCCTTGATGCAACTAGCAGTGTAAGCTTTTATTTAAAATTTGGATTCACTAGACCTCAGTTTTCTAATAAGTAAATAAAGGCATTTGAAATTAAGATTCTCCAAAGTTCCTTTTATCTCTAACATTCTATTATTCCACACAGAAGCTTTCTATTCTTAATTATGAGCTATTATCTTCTCAACAGTGTCTAAAAGTATCTGACCTCCTACTTCTTACAGGAGGTGATTCTATATTAAACCAGTACAGTGGCTTCCTGATCCGTTTTTCAGTGAAAAGACTAACAACATTACCAAAGTGAGCTCTTTATCTAGGAATCTGAGTCTATAACTTTCAGTAAAGAAAACCATGAAATTCAGTAGATATTTTTCAGCATTAGCTTCTGATGTCAAATAGCAATACCTGCTTCAGCGCTTATTTTATATATGCCATAAATCAAGATTTCTAACCAGGTAGTTTCTATCCAGAGCATGTTTTGTTGGCATTTTTCCTTTGCACAGAACTCAAAATTTTCTTTTATCATGGCAAGGGCAGGAAAACATGGCTTAGGTTGTTTATTTTTTAGCATAAATGTGCTGACAACTGTAATTTCTGTTTGGTTTCTTTCAAGGTACCATTTTATTATAGCACAAAAATATACATTTTAATGCTGTCTAGACAAAACCATTGGTCCAAGCCAACACTAGAAGTGATGTAAATTGTGTTTTCCAAGGTCTAACATTATGTATAACTTCCCCAGTAGGCAATATAATAGGATTTAGGCATCAGGCAGTTTTGAGTGTTCAAATCCCATCTCTACCCTTTCTTAGAGATGTAAAATTGTGAACATTACTCAGTACCTCTGAGGCCTTTTCCCTGTTATAAATTGATCTGATGTTAAAATATATTAGCTAATTCCTATGATTATGAGAGTATTAAATGAGAAATGTATTAATGTGCTTAGCTCAGAATTTGTACTGGTTGTTAATAATAACAACAGTACTGCTAATGCTGCTACTAATACAAAATTACACAAGCTTATCACTAAAAACGCATCTTGTTTCCAGAAGTTGTCAATAACAGATGTGCCCAATATATAAAACAATCTCTTCTCTTCAGTACCATAAGGGGCTAAAGAAGGAGATGCATCTGCTTCGGCTTTCCTTAGGTAATTCCATGACATCTGGCACCATGCTATTCAAAAACTCTCCACAGGTCATTCTAAATTATAAATTATGCAAATCATATTGTTTTGCATAGTCAATGAGTAGATAGCAAGAACCAAGAAAGTTTATTATTTTCAAAAATATTTTATAATAATATGGATTAGTAACTAATTGACCACTATTGATTCTGAATAAATTTGGAAAGAATAGACAAATGGGGGAGGAAGGAGTTGAGACTAGCTTCAGTAAATTTACTTTAGACAGAGAGTATGAGGCAATAATCCTTTGTAACCTATGTCAATGATCTCCAAAAACTATGCTTCCCTACCTACAAAAGAATTTTGAAAAGTTATATAACTTCCTGCAAATTTATAACTTGACTTATAAACATTTTCATTGTAAATTTATATCATTCCAAATGCTGTAATATCCAACACGCTGTAATTATTGAAGTTTTTTTTTGTTTGTTTGTTTTGTTTGGTTGTTTTGAGACGGAGTCTCGCTCAGTCGCCCAGACTGGAGTGCAGTGGCACAATCTCAGCTCACTGAAACCTCCACCTCCCTGGTTCAAGCGATTCTTCTGCCTCAGCCCCCCGAGTAGCTGGGACTACAGTCGCACGCCACCATGCCCGGTTAATTTTTGTATTTCTAATAGAGACGGGATTTCACCATATTGGCCAGGCTGGTCTCGAACTCCTGACCTTGTGATCTGCCTGCCTTGGCCTCTCAAAATGCTAGGATTACAGGCGTGAGCCACCATGCCCAGCCTGAAGTTTTTAAAATAAAACTTTATGTTGCTTTTTAAAATAGATTCTATGTCATCTAAATACTTAGCAAAGTCATATCACCCTTCAATTTGTTTAAAAATACACAAACTGGCTTTCCTTAATCAAACAGAACTGTCTTCCCCCTCTTCTGGAACTACTATTTCCATTTTATGTCCTGATAAAATGGTATGTCTAAGTAGTATATTTACATTTGAGAATATTGTTCATTATCCAATGGTACTCTGTAGGAAGATTTTGTATGTTAATTAATCTTAAGTTTTGAAATATCTAGTAGTTACAAGTTGCTGTTATTTTCTTTTGGATTGAGTTTTGTTATAATTCTTATTAGTGCAGAATTTATCAAAATAGCATATAATTCAACCTTTGATGAGAATAACAAATTGTACATTAAAATATGGAAATGCATGTATTATTAGTAGTTCAGTTGTATATGAATTAATAACTATTACATTGAGACATACTTTAATATCAAATTTATTCCAATGTTTCTATATACGTATATGAAAACTTGTTCATATAAATAAGTAATTGGGAACTAAAGGTGTGTTATAATCACAGTGCACCTCAATTCTTAAACCTCCTTTTATGTTATGTGTTAACAATTATACTGTGATCCAGCATCAAAACTCATCTTTAGTAATCCACCACATATCCATCAATTAAGACTTTCTGCAACTTTTTTAAACAGCAAAGAACTGTAAACAATCTAATTTGCAGAATGATTCATTACCCAGTCATTAGATTTCTAGAAATAAACTAAAATAATGTTACTAAGAATTGTCAAATGACTACTTAGGTGCTTTATACTGTTTCACTTAGAGGTGCCTTTTTAAAATATGATATTTTATAAAATTTTGCAAATTAAAATAATATTCAATTTAAATATATATTTTCCAATAATTTTCTGATAACATGATTCTATCTTAACATGTACTTTAAATACACTTCAGGGTTGCAGACACAACTCAAACAAGGATGTGTGAGTACTCACCAAGCTTTCCTCATTTGCTTCCTCAATTCTTTACCAATAGTTCAAGATTGTTAAATAAAAATTACTCATGTTGCCTACTCTACAGTTTCCCTTAATTTATAGTAAACCAGCATGGGCCGTAATACATACTATCTAATAACACATTGCCACCTTAAACATAAATATGAATAAGATTTTGAAAGACATTAAATGCTATGGTGCCTCAATTAAAATATATTTGACTGCCACTGATAATTTGAATTATTTCTTCATGTAATACCCAAAGAATTTTATACCCTGGAGTAGTCACAGTAATATATAGAATGAGTGACAGGCATACTTTTCTTTAATACAATGGAAGAAGAGTGATTATGAAAGGGAGTGTGGGATAGAAAAGAAAATACTTCATTATCTACAGATGCGTGGTGAAAGCACTAGAGTAAATTTAGAAGCTGAAAATTTGTTTTATTAAATGGGTATTAATCACCCATTTTGAAGACTGCTAAAACATATTACAGAATGTAGTTCCTACTGGGTATGGAGAGTCAAGGGCACATCTCTCTTGTGCCTACTCTTTGAGAAATACAATCAGACATACTTGTTCTGCCTGGAACTAAGGAGCAGTGGAGATGGCATCTTCCCTGGGCATTGTAACTACTTTCTCATCTCCAGAATTGTTACAGGAGGCTGTGGAGGCATATCACAGAATTGCTTAACAAAAGTTTGAAAAGGGCTGGAGTTCTTAAAGAATGAATAGAGTCATAAACAGGGAAATAATATTTTATATTTTTTGTGATTTGTTTTTTAAATCCTTATCCAGTGTAAATATTCTTTTCCTATGGGTGTTTATTGAAAAAACAAACCAAACAAAAAAAAAATAGTGAATTTTTGCTTTAGGTTAATTGCAAAAGAAAAAACTGAGAAATAAGATGTCCATAGGGGGCTTTAAAACGTCCTGACGTATTACTGGGAATCTAAAAAGCCACATTCACGTGTTGGGCTGTGTTCATGCTCAGGGCTGTGCACATGCTTGAAAAAAGACCTGAAATTACCCTAATCTCTAATCTCTGACTGACTCTAAGGCTCTATGCAAGCAGAAAATAAAATCTGATCGCCTGAGGGTTAAGTGCTTGTCTCAACATATATACAGAGCTCCTCAGCAAAGTCAGAGACTTATTGGTCCAAGGTATCTAAGAAAATCCCTACCTAATCATTAGCTGATAATTGAACTAACTGAGCAAAGATTTCAGTGATCACACCTGAAAAAAATACAGACTTCACAGAATTAGGTCAGAAGAGTCACTAAGCAAATAACAACACACATAACAAAGAACAACAACAACAAACTATGTGGAGATGAGAGACTCTGATTTCCAGAGTTACCACATTTTATTATTTGAAATGTCTAGTTTTCCATAGAAAATTATGAGACATGCAAAGAAATAAGTATAGTGTATACACAGAAAACAAATAAATCAACAGAAACTGTTTCTGGTGAAATCTAGATGTTGGACTTCCCAATGACCTTATATCAGCTATTTTAAATATGTTCAAACAACTAAAGAAAACCATTTCTAAACAACTAAATAAAAATACGAAAATTATGTTTCACAAAATGCCGAAATTAACAAAAATATATGAGTTATAAAAAGAGCCAAATAGAAATTCTGAAGTTAAAAACTGCAGTACCTGAAATAAATAGTTCACTAGAGGGGCTAAACAGCAGATTTTAGCAGGCAGAAGAATCAGTGAACCTGAGAATAATCAATTGAGATTATCTAGTTTGAGGAATGAAAAGAAAAAAAAGGAATGAAAAGACGTGAACACAGCCTCAAAGACTTATATCAAACATACCATCACATGCGTAAAGGAAATCCTAAAAGAAGAGGAGAGAGAGAAAGGGGCAGAAAGAATGATTGAAGAAATAATAAAAATCATTAGTCTACACATCCAAGAAGCTCAATGAATTTCCAGTAGGATGAACTTAGAGATCCACTCTGAGACACATGATAAAGAATTTCTTTCAGTGAAAAGTTATATTATAGATTATTATTATAATTTTCAAAACAATAGATAAAGGTAACTTGTTTTTGTATGATGAAGGAGGACCTGAACACATTTACATAAAACTGGCAAACTGGTGTTGATGGTTGTGGTAAAATACCAGTGTTAAGGTTTAATCTTAAGAATGATAACAGATATGATTTATTTTATGTTGCCTAATTTCTCCATTTTCTTTTATCCTTTCTGGTTTTTTTTTTTTTTTTTTTTTTCTGTTAAAGTAGAGATTGAAGTGACAAGATAGATCTGAAGGAAGACTGGAAAAGGTCAACAAAATATCAGTGACTTGTTTATGAAATTCCAGATGGGATTTGTTCACCAAGAAATTATAATTCTGATATTGATATTAAATGCAAAAGGTTGGCATTATTTTATCAAGACACACTGTGACATTTACCTTACTTAATAAGTTTGGAAGTATAAGACCAATCTTGGAGATAATGTTTATGTCCTCTTTGATACTCCTCTTAAATATTATATAACTTTAGATGAATATTGATTCTTTAGGTTGGGCTGCTTATTCTCAAAGGTATGGTTTTATTCAGATATTAATAAGTGATGATGCCATGTGCAATATTAAAGAAATATGTTTGTAATGCCTTTATCTACTTTGTAAACAACATAGACAAAATCTCTACTCTTGTGGAGATTCCATTTTAGTAGGGAAGACAAAAGGCAAGTATAGTAGAGTAAATAAGATGGAAACAAGTAGGACCAGATACATAATTTGTTATACCAGTAAAAAAATGAAAATGCAGAGACCTTTTTCAAATAATATTGAAAATTTCAAGACAGCAACAGTTGAACAGTAATCAAGTGTGAGGTCCTTTGAAGCTTTGGATTCAATGTGACTGTACAGATTGCAAGCCCATGAAGCCAGGCCTGGGGATAAGTGCTATACAGAAAATAATACAAGTGAGGTGGCTTAAGCAAATTAGATAAATTGGCTAAACAAAGACTGTTAAAGATTAAAGAGTTTGAATTGTTTAAAAATTGGCAAAATAATTGGACATGCTATTTAGATGAATTTCTGTGTGTTTTAGAACTTTAGTCATGGTATCTTAAAAAATGCAGCTAGCAAGAAATAGTTTAAATACATGCTGTCATTAAACTAATAAGATGGAGTACTTTTGTGGGGGAATAAACTTGACTTTTAAATTCAGCAAGCTTTTCCTGGCCTCTACAAGTTTTCTGACCTTGGCCCAGTTACTTAAACTTCTGAAGCCTCAATATAATAGGGATAATAAAATAGCATTTAAAGTTACTTTTGAAATGAAATTAAGGTGATAATATAGGGTGCTTAGCAAAATGTCAGGAATATAATAAAAATTCAAAAAGTACTTATTATTAGTAAAAACAACTGTTATCATTGCTGCTAAATTTCTTACAGACTTTATACTCAGAAACAATTTTACTTCATTTAACCAGTTTTACTAAGAGAAAAGTTTCTGTATCTTGACTATTCACAACCATTACTCAAACCCTTCTTAGTTTATAATTTTAAAAGAAAACACTTCATAAAACATAACTACATTAACAAAAATACTTGATAACAATCCTTATGTTTGCTTTTGGTTATACAGAATTACTGATATTGTGAAATTCTCACTCAATTACCAATAATTAACTACATCTTCTCTGAAAAAAGAATTTACTTGTTCACATGTGGGAAAGTTTCAAACTGTTGTTGAAGCTCTTATCTTTATACTTTATTACTCCCTCTTTCCTGTGGATAAAGCAGAAATGTGGGAAGTGGGGTGAAGTATATTCTTTCTTTTTTTTCTATTCATATATTTGTTTGCAAATGGATATTAAAGGTGTGAAATAATGGTGGAAAGAATATAAAGTTGAATCAGGTCAAAATTGGTTGATAAGACTTTACTGTGCAGAAATTCTAGATGTCATATTGCTGCTCAAAGAGTTTGGAGGCTCTAACAGCTTGTTTGGTGGGCAAAACATGGATCAAAATGTGGTCTATACTAACCTAAGTTGAAATACCACAACTGCATTGGTATACTGTAGAAAAAGAGATCCAAAAGATAGAGAGATTAAGGATTTATCATGTGATATCTGCTCACTCTGGGAGGGCCCAGTGGACTTATCTTTCATGACAATAGTGAGAAATAAATGTGTGAGAAGAGCTGTAGCATTCTTGAAGAGCTCTGTGGTTGCTCTTCTCTGTAGCTAAGAAATTAGAGTGCAGACTGCTTCTTCTAACCTGGAAACCCAAATACAATATGAGAAATTAAATCCTTAATTACTCCTATTAGAGTAGCACAGACTATGTGGCAGCACTTCATCACCACACACAAGGAAGACATGCTTCTAGTAATGGACAACAGACTCTAAGCAGAGATCAGAATTTTCTGATATGCGGAGACCTATGGCATTTCCTAGTTGATCATGGAATCCCTAGAAGTGAAATCAGTGAGTACTCTACTAAATTTTTCTTATGTGATTTGTGTAAGCAGAATAGCTCTAGGTCAAGTGAACAGAGGCCTAATTTAAATCATAAAAGAGAGAGTCATAGCCCCTCAATCCATTCCCAGACTTGAGCCTAGAACTCCTTGAATAAAGGGGAGGCTGAGTACCCTTCAGGAAAAACCCTGCTTTTCTGCCAAAATTTTACACTGTTAATATTTCTTCTGTCATCCCCCAAATGGATCTACAGCCTTTAACCAGGGTGACAGTGCAGTGAGGGAAATGAAATAATCATATTTTTCAGAGATGATTGGAGACCAAGAATATCACTTGTGTTACACTAGTCAGCGTAAGGTCTTATGTAGGTCTCTTGATCAAAGGAGTTTTAGCTCAGTCAATCTCATAATGGATCTAATATGTCCTTGAACTTACTCCCAAGTTCCAGAGTAAATAATTGGAACAGACATTCTTAGCATCTGGCAGAGTTCCCACATAGTTTCCCTGACCTTTGGAGTGAGGGATATTATGGTAGAAAAGGCCAAATGGAAGCCAATAGAATTGCCTTTATTTGGAAGAATATTTAGCCAAAGGCAATACTGCATTGCTAAAGGGATTGTAGAAATCAGTGCCATCATCAAGGATCTGAAATATGCACAGGTGGTGATTTCCACCATATTCCCCTTCAACTTACCAATTTGGTTTGTGCAGGAGGCAGATAGCGCTTGGAGAATGACCATGAATTATTATAAACTTAATTGAATTATGACTTAAACTGCAGCTGCTGTTCCAGATGTGGTTTCATTGCTGAAGTAAATTAACACACCCCCTAGTAATCGGTGTGCAGCTACTGATCTGGAAAATGATTTTAAAAAACATCTTTCAGTAAAGGTCACCAGAATCAGTTTGCTATCACCTGACAAGGCCAAAAAAACACCTTCATTGTCCTAACTTACAGATAAATTAACTCTTTCCTATGTCATAGTGTAGCCTGCACAGACCTTGGTTATCTTTCTGAAATGACATCATAATTATTCATTACATTATTATGTTAATTGGACAGTGGAAACTACTGTAGTATATTTATAAGACATTTGCATGTCAGAAGATAAAATATAAACAAATATTCTGAGGTCTCCCATCTCAGTGCAATGCCTAGAAAGTACAATTGTGTAGAGCATGATGAGATATCTCATCTAACATTAAACTTATCATGTCAGATGGACCTTTCTGGATTTCAGAGGCAGCACATTCCTCTTTTGGGTGCACTACTCTGGCCTACTTACAAAATGTCCTAAAAAACTGTTAGTTTTGAGTGAGCGCCAGACCAAGAGAAGGCTCTGCAACATCCCCAGGCTGCTGTACAAACTGCTGGGCCACTTGAGCCAAAGTGGCCTCTTTAGCGACTTGAGCCAAAGGATCCAATAGATCTTATGGTTCTTGAAGTGTCAGTGGTTTATAGAGGTGCTTTATGAAGCTTTTGGTAGGCTCTGTAGTGTACTTTGCAGATATTGCAATTTTTGCAAATTGATGATTTGTGGTAACCTGGAGCTGAGCAAGTCTAATGGCACCATGTACTCGTTTTATGTCTCTGTGTCACATTTTGATAATTCTCACAATACTTCAAACTTCTCATTAATATTATATTCTGATGGCGACTTGTGGTTAGTGATCTTTGATGTCACTACTGTAAATGTTTTGGGGTACCGTGAACCACACCCATATAGGATGGGGAAATTAATTGATAAATATTGTATGTGTTTAAACTGATCTAGCAACTGGTCATTTTCCATGTCTCTCCCTATCTTGTGGTCTCCCTATTTTCTGAGACACAACAATATTGAGATTAGATCAATTAATAACCTTATAATGGCTTCTACGTGTTCAAGGGGAAAGGAAAGTAGCACATCTCTCACCTTAACCCAAAAGCTAGAAATGACCAAGTTTCAGGTATTATTATTTATGTAATAAATTTCATAAGGCTACAGTTGCCATAGATAGATTCTTTTGATGAATGTGGGCAAGGTGGGTGAAATCTTCCTAGAAAGAAAGGATTCACCATTCTTGATGCTACCAAGAACATTTGTGACTCACGAGAAGAGGTTAAAATATCAGTATTAACAGGACTTTGGAAGAAGTTGATTCCAATCCTCACGGATGACTTTGAAGGGTTCAAAACTTTAGTGGAAGAAGTAACTGCAGATGTAGAAATAAAAAGGTAACTAGAATTAGAAGTGGAGCCTGAAGATGTGACTGAATTGCTGCAATTTCATGATAAAATTTGAACAGATGAGAAGTTGCTTTTTATGGAAGAGCAAAGAAAGTGGTTTCTTGAGATGGAATATATGCCTGGTAAAGATGGTCTGAACATTGTTGAAATGACAACCAAGTATTTAGAATATTACACAACCTTGGTTAAAAAAGCAGTGGCAGGGCTTCAGAGATTTGACTCCAATTTTGAAGAAAGTTCTATTATGGATAAAGTGTAATCAACAGCATCAAATGCTACATAGAAATCTTTCACGAAAGAGTCAATTGACGCACCAAACTCTATTGTCTTAATTTAATAAATTGCAATAGCCATCCTGCCCTTCAGCAATCACTCCCCTCATCAGTTAGCAGCCATCAACATTGAAGCAACACCTTTCACCTGCAAAGGATTGTGAGTTGCTGAAGGCTCAGATTATTGTTACAATTTTTGGGGTGAATAATGCTTTCTTAAATTAAGATACACACATTTTTTAGACATGGCATTATTTTACACTCAATAGGCTACCATATAGTGTAACATAACTTTTATATGCATTGGGAAACAAAAAAAAAATATGTGTGACTTGCTTTACTGTGAATTTGTTTTGTTACAGAGGTTGGAACAGAAACATTAATATCTCTGAATTATTCCTGTACATGAGAAAGTGGCTAAAATGTTCATGGATCCTATTTATGGCACATTTATTTTCTCCCAGCCCAGTTGTCTGGCTTCATGGGGAGTTATTTACTATCAATTGACTGAGGAAAAATGAAACACCTTACATATGGTTCTACACAACATGTGGGCACTGTCTGAAAGTGGACAGCTATAGCACTACAGGCTCTTTTTGGAGCAATGGTGGAGTGAAATTCTCCCAGCAAGCAAAACTTGAACAGTGCACTTTGTTGTTCATTTCACATGGAAGGAGAAATACACAGAAGTACAAATATATTCTGATTTATGAGCTGTGGCCAATGATTTGGCTGGATGGTAAGGGACTTAGAAGCAACGTGATGAAAAAAAATGGTGACAAAGAGGTCTGTGGAAGAGGATGTGGATAGACATCTCTGAATGGGCAAAGAATATGAAGATATTTGAGTCCCATGTGAATGCTTACTAAAGTGTAATCTGTGCAGAGGAAGATTTTAATAATCAAGTGGATAAGATGACCCATTTTGTGGATATAAGTCAGGTTCTTTCCCAAGCCCCCTCCTTGCCTCAGTAATAACTCAATGGGTTTGTGAACAATGTAGCCATGGGTTGGCAGGATATATGAGATGCAGGGATGGAGGTCACGCATGGGCTCAGCAACATGGACTTCCACTCACCAAGGCTGATCTGGCTAGAGACACTGCTGAGTGCCCAATCTGCCAGAAGCAGAGATCAGTACTGAGCTCCTGATATAGCACCATCCTCTGGTGTGATTAACCAGCCAGCTGGGAGCAGGTGGATTACATTGGATGACTTCCATCATGAAAGGAGAAATACTTGGTTCTTATTGGCATAGACACTCTGGATATGGATTTGCTTTCTCTGCATGCAATGCCTCTGCCAAAACTACCATCTGTACATTTATTGAATGCCTTATCTACCATCATGGTATTCCACACAGCATTGCTTTCGATCACAAAACTAACTATACAGCAAACGAAGCACAGCAATGGGCTGTGCTCATGGAATTCACTGTCCTTACCATGTTCCCCATTATCCTGAAGCAACTAGCCGATAAAATTTTGGAATGGCCTTTTGAAGACTCAATTTCAATGCTAGTTTTGTGTCAATACTTACATGACTGGGACAATGTGCTCCAGAAAGCTGTGTGTGATCTAAATCAGAGTCTAATATATGATGCTTTTTCTCCCATAGCCAAGATACAAAAGATCAGGAATGAAGGGGTAGAATAGGAGTAGCACCACTCGCTATTACACTTATTGGTCCACTAGCAAATTTTTTATTTTTCCCGCATGATCTTATGCTCTGGTGGTCTAGAGGTCTTACTACTAAAGGAAAGAATGCCTCTCCCAGGAGACACAACAATAATTTTATTGAACTGGAAATTAAGAATGTTACCTTGCTTCTTTGGGCTCTCTGAACTGACAGATAAAGAAGGGAGTTACTCTACTTGTTGAGATAATTGATCCTGACTATCAAGGAGAAGTTGTGCTGCTAATACACAATAATGATAAGGAAGATCATGTCTGGTATACAAGAAATCACTTAGGGTGTCTTTGACTATTGCCGTGTCCTATGATTAAAGTCAATAAAACATTACCACAGTCTTTTTCAGACAGGCCTGCTAAATGGCCCAGACCCTCAAAAAATAAAGAGTTGGGTCACCCAATAGGCAAAGAAACACAGCCAGCTGAGGTACTTGCTGAGGGCAAAGATAATATAGACCTGGTAGTGGAAGAACGTAGTTATAAGTATAAGCTATGAACATTTGATCCATTGTAGAAATAAGAACTGTAATAGTTATGAGTATTATTTATTTTGTTATAACTATGTTTGCATGTGTACATGTGTCTGTGTCTGTTGTGTCTTCCTACTCAGTAATTCCACTTTTCATGGCAGAGTGTGTTTTCTGCTCTGTTAGTTTTAAAAAGCAAATGACAAGCTTTTTTTTTTTTTTTTAATTATCTTGCTTTGGGGAAAGAGTAAACATTTTAAAAATCACTGTATAGTATTTAGGAAAAATGCTAATGGTTTTCTTTTACTCCAACTGCTGCTTCCTCTATGTATGTGTGTTTGCATCTATCAGCTCATAGACTTCAAAGACCTTGCTGAGAATTAAGCCTTTTGGGGGCAATTATTTTTGGATTTTTAAAATCATGGTTGAAAAATAGACAAAAGACTCACATATCCTTCAATCATTCTTTAAAAAATGATGGAGGGATAGGCAAAATATTCTCTTGAGAATTCTAGATATTCACAATTTAGGGGATGATATTCAAACTTCACAAATCTTGACAGAAGGGGCTTTAACATCCCATCAGGGAGCCTGCCCATCTTAAGCTGAGTCTCTAGGGGCTGTGACCACAATCAGAAGACCAGACCAAGGGATGAATATTGTTGCCTTTTGTATCCAACAGGACAGGCAGGGTTCCCTTCTACAAGGAGGACTATCAAAATTAGCTGAGACTCCCTCAAGAGCAGGTGGTGATGAAGGACAAAGAAGCAAGCTGCCGAGTGCTGTTCTCTATTTATGTAGTCCAGAAAACCCCTCCATCATGCTCTGTTCATGTCATTTTGCTTTTATTTTTTGAATGGAATTCAGCTAATGAGTCAGAGTGGATAATTCCTTAACAATAACTACTATGGAAAGTTACAACTGACCTGTGGGGCTGTTCCTGATATATCAAGCAATGTTTCTTCAAAAAGAGGTCTCCTTTCCATTTTCTCCCTCGATTTAGATGAATCACCAAGCACTGAGAATGTCAGGGCTTGTGGGGTTAAAATGATCATGCTTTTAAATTATCGCCAGACAAAACCACCTGGGTTCAACTTGTGAACACAGGTTCACAATTGCACACTTGTTTGAATGTCAATCTTCGAAGAGAACTTTTGTAATTCAGGGCATACCAAAATGTGTTTTAGTAATTCAGTAGAAAAATGTTGGGCTCCCTAATGATTGGAAAAACTAATGTGATATGCTCCAGGTGAAAATCCTCAGACTAAGTATATAAATATTAAGAGCCTGCTTCTGTGACTCACTTTCCAAGTCTAGTCTTCTCTAGTGCTCCAAAATGTAACATATTTTACTAGTCCAACAATACTTCAACATTTGTTATTACATTTTGAAAGGATAGCCGTAGGTAAGACTGTTCTCTATGTGGTTCAGTAAACCTCCACCATCATGCTTTGTTGGTGTGATTTTTCTTTTGTTTTTTGAATGGAATTAAGTTAATAAGTCAGAGTGGATCAATGTTAATGAGCAAGAGTCTTTTCCTTAATGCATTTTTTATGTATGGTTTTTCCTAATGGTAACATGAGCTATTTTCTCTATAAGCTTGTACTGTTTCCAAAGAATATGACCTTAAGACCTAAGGAAAACCCAGATAAAAATATTTTATCTTTGCACCTTGCCATTCTTTATTTCCTTAGGAAAATACACACAAAAGCCAAGAAATTTTATTCAACACACACTGTATGCAATTCCTATCTTATTCTAAGTCCAAGCAGAGAGGCAGACAGTGTAAGTGGGCCCCTGTGTCCTTAACATTTGAATTCCCAGGAAATAATTTAAATTGCTACTTGCTGCATGAATATAACTTGTTTCCATGCAAATGTAAGTCTATAAACCTTCCCTTAGGATCTAAGGAGCAGTCTTTATTTGCAAGTATTCACCAAGTAACTACTCTGACACATGCCAGCTAGGCACTAATGACAGTAAGAATTGCTTCTGCACTCAGACAAATGAATTTAGAGAACAAATCTAAAGTTCTCTGCTTGTGATCTCGTTATTCAGGAGAAACTATTGCATCTTTCTCAATTTTTCGTCTCCTATATCTTCAATTATAACATTGAAATAACGTGCTTCACCAAGTCCATGATTACTAAAGAATATTTAGGGTCTGTCGTAAACAGCCTTGTATGAGCTTCATAAGGAAAGCTGCTATATAAATAAGCACTTGGAATGATGCCTGGCATATGATAAGTCTACTATCAATGTTCTCTAGTTTGTCTTGAGGGTCTCTCAGTTACTTAGTTGTAAGCTGTTTACTGTTCTAATGAGAAGGACTAGTTATAGAAAACACAGATTTTTTTGTACACAATAAATCTGTGCAATTTTTATTTGTCAATTAACAAAATAACGTGAAAGTATGTCAATAGATCTATCATAATGGTCATCCTAGTGCCTACTGAGTGTAAAAGAGAACAGTGGTACGTATATAAGAAGAAACAGAGTATGAAGGGAAAATACTCTCAGAAGACTGAGCTTACTGTGGTCTTTTGCATAAAATTCCCAATGGTAATTTCTGTGAATGAATTGCCTACATTTACTCTGTATACTCAGCAATATGTGATTATTTATTTTTATTTAATTCTAATTTAATTAGTAATATTAGATTTCTTGCACCTCATCTATGCTCTTTTTTAAAAAACATTAAATACTTCATCTACCTAGCAACAACGTTGTAAAAACCTTTCTAAGTAGGTTTAGTATTTTCATTTTCTATCTGAGGAAACCAGACTCAAAAAAACTCTGGTGTGAGATGGCACAGCCTTTAGTGCAGCCAACTTAGTCATTCTTGCTACTACACTGTGCCAAGTGATTGGGATCAAAAATTAATTTTGATTTTTAGCATTACTTTTTAGTGAACATTTTAGCACAGTTTTGAAGATAACATTTTTAAAATTTCATATTCCATATAAAGGTTCCATATAAATTTTCAATTAATTGCCATGAATGGCTAACTCAGAATAAAGGGCTTAATAAGTGTCTTCTTTTTCTTATTCATGGTGTAGTTGGGGGTTCTATACCCCCAGTATGTTAATCTGTTTGCACCCTACATTGTGTATGCTAGCTATGCTTTAAGAATACACATCATCCTCCACCTTCCAATAGGCTCCATTTAGTATTATTCTGTCTATGTTGGAGGAGGGAGACGATCAGGAAAAATGACTAATGGGTACTGGGTTTACTATCCTGTTGATGAAATGATCTGCATAGCAAACCCCCATGACACAAGTTTACCTATGCAAGAAACCTGCACATGTACCCCTGAACTTAAAATAAAAGTTTTTTTAAAAAAAATAGAAGAAAAATACACACTACAGGCTTAAATATATGCCTTGGAAGAAGTGGGAGAGTTAAAAATGAAGTAATGCTAAACAGAAACCATAAAAAATTTTCTTTCTGGAATAGAAGATGTATATAACCCATCTTAGTCATTTCTTTCAAGGACTTGCCTCAAAAGTGAATTCACCATCAATGAGAAGACCCTAAAGTGGTAAACTTGCAAAGAGTCAAGGTTTTGTATCTAAACATAAAGCAGATAAACATGTAGAAAGCAGCTCATAAGGTGACACAAAAAATGTTATTCGAGTAGGTACAAGTACTTTTCCACCTTTCTTTTAATTACTTTTGAGAGAATTGGAGGTGGCATTTTATTGAAAATACTCCAAACAGAAATGGTGTTGATTGATTTTATCATTTTCTTGTAATTAAAGTTTTTCATTCCCTGATGCTAAGAATGGTTGTGGAATTTTGGCTATCTAGTATGGTCTGTTTTCTAGATGAAAACATTGGTGAAGGCTTATGAAATAAAGAAAGAGACCATAGAGCATCTCAGGCCATTTGTGGCAAGTGCTTCCCCAACCACAGTTGTTATACAACACCACAACTCTTTGTGCACTTGTTAGATCTCTGAGCATGTAGCTATTTCCTGCCTCTTCTCTATATGTTCATCTATGTTGATAAGGAATGTCTGCTATAAAAAGTTCAACTCAATCAATTAAATTAAAACCCATACAATCAAACTTCACCAACATTTATTAATGGTATACAACATTGTCATGGTTGTGTATCAAGCCTTTGGCAAAGGACACATCAAAAGCACAGAAGTAATATAAATTATGGTGAGAATGCAGAGTTTACAACAAAATTGTAAAGTTTAATCTCTAGGAAGGAACAGGATGTCTGCAAAAAATGGTGACTTATCATTTGATGGGTTATTTTTTTAATTGGTTGTCATTAGCTTCCAAACTAAAACAGCCTAATTTTAAGAGGCTTTATTCTTTGAGTCTCAGCAAGCAACATGGCTATGCCTTTAAAACAAAGAGTACATTTGTTTTGGCTCAATTGTACTTAATTAGATAATAGAAATTATAGGTGATGTTGTTACTAAATAGGGAAACTGAAAGACTTGTAGTGCTAAATCTCAGATGCAGCTCCCCAAGCAGACATAATTTGAATCAATTTACAATCAATCAACAAAAACACATTGAATGCTTAATTATGTGATTAGACCAAATTGTCTGAACAGTATCTTTCTGACTGTGTTAGGCCACAGTAACTTTTGGGCTTGTAGGAGGTCCAGGTGTAACATATAAAACAAGTAGTTAAAAAATACTTAGCAGGTCCTCAACTAATGCCATTTTTGCTATAACGTGGATGACAAAAAGGTTTCTGGCTGGGGCCACTGTCTGTGGAATTAGTACCTTCTTCTTATGTCTGCGTGGGCTTTCTCTGGGTATTTTGGTTTCCTCCCACATCCCCAAAATGAGCACATTAGGTTAATTGGTGTGTCTAAATGGCCCCAATCTGAGTGAGTATAGGTGTGTGGGTGAGGGCGCCCTGCAATGGAGTGGCATTCTGTCCAGGGCTAGTTCCTATCTTGCACCTAAGCGGCCGGGATGGGCTCCAGCTACCTATGATTCTAAACTGGAATAATTGGTAAATAATTATCTTTCTTGTGTTTATCAATCTTTCTTAAAGGTATGGATAGCTAACATTTATTTCATTGTTTAATATTAGAAGCGTTTCGGGTCTTTATTTAGAAATGTGGTGATGATTTTGTGACCAGAAATATGCTGTAGGAACTTTAACTCTCGATTATATGGATTAGCCTATGGTAAAATTGATTTTGTTTCCCTTTAAGGTTTTTTAAGTACATATTTCACATATAAGTGAGATTTTGCATGTTGTTTTTCTTTGTCTGGCTTATATTTTACTTATCATAACATCCTCCAGGTCCATCCATGTTGTGGCAAATGGTCAGATCACCTTCTTTCGTTAAGGCTGCGTGTGTGTGTGTGTGCATGCTCATGTATGTGTATGTGTGTATACAGTTTTTAAAATTCATTTTTCTGTTGATGGACACTTAGGTTCTTTTCATATTTTAGCTATTGTGAATAATGTTGCAATGAATATTGGAATGTAGAAATCTTTAAAGGTGGTGATTTCATTTCCTTTGAGTATATACCCAGGAGAGAGGGATCGCTGGATCATACAGTAGTTCTATTTCAAATTTCTTTAGGAAACTTCATTATGGTTTTTTTTTTATAATGGTTCTTCCAATCTATATTCCCACCAACTGCTCTAGAGTTCCCTTTTCTCCAAACTTTCACCAACATTTTTATGTCTTGTCCTCGTTCTTTCTTTTTTTTTCTTTTTTTTTTTTCTTTTTTTCGAGACAGGATTTCACTCACTCCCATTGCCCAAGCTGGAGTGCAGTGATGCAATCTCAGCTCACTGCAACCTCTGACTCCTGTGCTCAAGTGATCCTCCCACCTCAGCCTCCAGAGTAGCTGGAACTACAGGTGTGTGCCACCACGCTCGGCTACTTTTTACATTTTTTGTAGAGATGGGGTTTTGCCATGTTACCCAGGCTGGTCTCAAAGTCCTCAGCTCAAGTGATCCATCTGCCTTGGCTTTCCATAGTGCTGGGATTACAGGCATGAGCCACTGTTCCCGGCCTTCTTGTTTTTCTAAGAGCCATCTATGGGTGTGAGGTGATATCTCATAGTGGTTTTGATTTTTAATTCCTTTTGATTAGTGATATTAAGCACTTTTTCATATATCTGATGCACATTTATATCCTCTTTGGAGAAATGTCTATTCATTTCCTCAATTTACAGTTGGGTTATTTGTTTTTTAGCTATTGAGTTGTAAGGGGTCTTTATAAATTTGGGGATATTAACACTTTATCAGGTATGTGGTATGCAATTATATTTTCACATGTGTTGGTTGCCTTTTCATCTTGTTGATTGTTCACTTTGCTGTGCTGAAGCTTTTTAGTTATACTGAATCTCATTTATTTGTTTTAATTTTGTAGCCTGAGCTTTTGATGTGATATCCAAAAGAATTATTGCCAAGGGAGTGTCCAGGAGCTTTTCCCCTATGTTTTCAATTTCAGGAGTTTTATAATTTCAGTTCTTACATATAGCTATATTATCCACTTTGAGTTAATTTTCATGTATGATGTAAGATAAGGGTCTAACTTTATTCCTTTGCATGTGAAAATCCGGTTTTTCCAACACTATTTTTTGAAGAGACTCTTTGCTTCCCCATTATGTCCTCTTAGTGCATTTGTTGAAAATTGTTTGGCATGTAAGTGTCAACTAATCGACATATACTTTTAGATTTATTTCTGAGATCTCTATTCTGTTCCATTGGTCTATGTCATTTTTATGCCTGTAGCATACTGCTTTGATTACTATAGCTTTGTAATAAAAGTTTAAATCAGGAGGTATGATACCTCCAGCTTTGTTTTTCTTTCTCAATATTGCATTGGCTATTCAGGGCTTTTTGAGGTTTCACACAAATTTTTGAAAATTCTTTTCTATTTCTCTGAAGAATTCCATTGGAATTTTGATAGGGATTGTGTTAAATCTGTATATTGCTTTGGGCAGTATAACATTTTAACAATATGGATTCTTCCCATTGATGAACACAGACTATTTTCCGTTTATTTGTGTCTTTAATTTCTCTCAAAAATCTTTCATAGATTTCAGTGTAAAAATCTTTCACCTCCTTGGTTAAATGTATTCCTAGGTATTTGTTTTATTCTATCATATATGTGATTATTTTCTTTCCTTTTCTTTAGCTAGGTTGTTATTCGTGTATAGAAATGCTTTCTCCAAAGGCTCCATGGGGAGATTCTGTTTTTTGCTTCTAGTTTCTGGTAGCTCCAGGCCTCCTTGACTTCTGGCAGCACTGCTCCAATCTCTGCCTCTATGGTCACATTGCCTTTTTCTCTGATTTCTGTCAGATCTCCCCTGTGTGTTTCTTATAAGGAACCCTGTCATTGGATTGAAGGCCCACTGGATAATCCAGAACAATCTCTCAAAATTCTTAATTTAATTGTAAGTATAAAGACCTTTCTATTTTTGAAATAATGTAACATTTATGGGTTCTAGGAGCTAGGATATAGGCAAAAATTTTTGAGAGAGAGGACAGATTTTGTTTGGTTATTTTAAAATATCATGCTAAAAACATGTATTAATATTTGAATGTTTGTCAAACTGTTCAAAATAGGTTAGTACGTAATTCTAAGTATATGCTGCTGATGTAAGTATTTATATCCTCCCACTCCTACCTTTGAAAATTATCTAATGTTCTTATGGTTCTAAAATATGCATAACATGAAACTTACCCTTTAAGTGTACAGTTTAATGGCATTAAGTATATTCACATTCTTGTGCAGCCCTATAGGGTTTTAATGGGTACTGTATTCTGTTATTTCTTTCTGTTCCAACTTTGCTACATGAAAAACCTAGAATTAGTATTATTATCAAATTACTATTATTCATATATTGAGATGGTAATACAATTTTTCTTTTATATTCTGTTAAATCAATATATTTTTGATGTTAAATCTAGGGCATATCTTGATAGAAAATATCTTCAATATCCCAATATCTTCATAGGAAAATTTAGGCCACATACAATTGAACAGAGTTGTGAAGTAGAGCAAAAATTTGTACCAAAAATGTAGCCTAAAAGGAGGAGCTAATTTTAGCAACACATATGAAAATAAAAAAGAAAACAAACTAACAATGATCCTAAGTTATTTGGAAATGTTTCTTTAAACATACTGTTTTTGTATAAAATAAGTGAGTCAGTCCGTGGACGTCACTTCTAAGTTTTGAGGATACTAAACCATCTTAGCAGGTGAAAGTCAAATTGGTTATTGTTCAACATATAAAGGCAAAACAAATTTTCTTTTAGTTAACTTTTGACTAAAATGCACAACTATAATTTATTTCAAAACAGAGAATCATTCAAGTATAAACCTGACCCTGTTATTACACTCTCAACAGGAACAGAGAAAATCTCTTTTGAGGGTCTTAGCTGGCCACTGGTTGCCATGCAAACTTGACTCATTCATTATAAATTTACAGAAAATATAAAATACTAATTGGAGCTTCCATGAATATTTGAGAAAGAAAAAAGTAAACCTACTAGTGATTGCAGACAAGAAGCCAAATTTGTCTTTCTTTGCTTATGAAAGGTTAAATTGATAGACCACCATTTTACTTAAACATAAAAATAATTTTGAGCTGGGCAAGTGGATGCCTGCAGCTAATTTACAGTCAAATCACATCCACTTGGAATAGTAGGGTTGAAATGAAAACATGTTGATAGGCTATTTACCTGTTAGGCCTTGGTAATTGCAGGGATAACAAATGTAATTCATTTTGTTAACATGATGAAGTTACCATAATTAAGCAGTTGGTAAAGAAACAAATCTATTATGAGTTTACATTTCCAGCCTTTTAATGGCCAGAAAAGTCACTACTCTAATTCTGGTCAGATCTTTTCAACCAGCAGATTTTTGTCCATAACTGGCAACTCTCTGTTTGCTGCTTCAGGAAGTTCTTAGGGATATTTTCCAGTTTAAATCAGAGCTAGGGGTGAATTGAAGTATTTTTGTCCTATTTCAAACCCAAATATACATTTTAACTCTTTTTTGTCTTTTCAAAAATGCAGCAAGTCATTAATGGGAGCCTATGTTAAAGGAATTAAGTAAGATGCCCAAGAAAGAAGTGAGCAACCCTGAACCAATTTAACTGGATTCTAGATTTCCAAATTGATGAATCACATTCTGAAATCTGCTTCAGTTAAAGAGATTGAACCAGCCAAAATTTATTTCTTCTTCTGTTGTGATATAGTCCAACCAAAAAAGATTCAGAGAGAAATAGAGTGTGGTTGTTCCTCAGTCATTACTGTTGTGCTGAATTCAAAGTACAGTGAAGATAGAGGATTGCTTTATAAAAGTGAGGCTGATAGGGCATTAGAATTCTGTTTTGCATTAATGTACTTTTGATATATTCACTTCTTGTCCTTAACAGAATAACTTTTTAAAAGGGATTTTATTTCTTTTAAAAGAATGCCACGTTCCTAAGAACAAAGAATGTTTCCATCTAGAGAGATAATCAATGTTGACTTAATATTGATATGAGCATATATAGTATATATTAATTATAAGATTATATAAAATGAAACCACATTTCTGTTATACACAGCTTTTTTTCACTCAATAATACACTGTAAAATTTTTTCCATGTCATTCATGTTATTTAGACTGTCCATAAAAATAGCTGATTCAATATCCTGAGTAACATAATAACTCCAGTTAGTAAACTACATCTTAATATTGCTTTGCAAAAACCTGTACAACCCATCACTTATTAGTGGTTTGTAGAATTATTTTTCTCACATTATTAATGCTGCAGTGATTGTAATTTTAGCAAAATCTTTGTGCATATCCATAATTACTTTCTTGAACTATTTCTAGGAGTACAATTGTTGTGCTGATGTGTTTGTATTAAAGCTTTTGATACACAATGCAAATTGTCCTCTGGAGGTAACTAATTCCTGTGTCCACAATATAGTTTGAAACATGAGGTTGAGATGGTTAATTGTCCATTAGAATTCTCAATACTTTTTTTGTTTGTTTTGGTTTGGTTTGGGGGTTTTTATTTGTTTGGGTCTTCAGGTCCAAATGGCTTTCTTGTCCTTATATGTCACTGCCACAATTTCCCTCATTACTATTATTTGCATTTTATGATTTGACTTTGCAATTACTCCCATAAAAAGGAGGAGTCAATTTCTCCTCCTTTTAATATGTGCTGGCCCTGTAACTTGCTTTACCGACAGAATAATAGAGTAATATCATATGCTTCCTAAGTCCAGGACTCGAGAGGCTGTCTAGCTTCTCTCTTGTCCTCTTAGAAATCAGATGCTGTATTTAAAAAGTCCATAGTAGCCTGCTGGAGATAGAATGTGGATGGTATTGACATACCCTGGCTGACAGTGCCAGCCAGTTGCCAGCAATGAAAGTCATCTAGGACCAACCAGATGACCTGCCAACTGACCCACAACAGCATGAATGAATCCAGCTGACACCCTATAAGGAGCAGAGATGAGCCATGCCCTCTGAGCCCTTCCTGTGTTGCTAATCACTGGTATCCTGAGCAAGTGAATGATTGTTGTTTTATATCACTAAGTTGTAGGGTAGTAAAACACTCAGAAATAAATAAAAATAATAATTAATGCAGTTGATACATTTTAAAATTCATTTACAGCTCCATCTTTTTCGTATGCTTCTTACCAAACAAATCAGTTGAGATAAGAGTATTGATTTATTTTAATGGAGGTGTTTCACTGTTGCTGAGAAAAAAGGATCCTGGCTTGCTGAATACTGTCACCACCAATTAAATATACTGCTACTGCAGAGTAGCCCACTTCCTTGTATCATAAATTGGCAAAGTTTGACTTAAGTTTATGATAGATAGGACTTTGCATGAGTGGCACTGTATGAAAGGCAGATTTATTAGTCAAAATGTACCTCTTAATAAATGAGAGTATATATACACCAGTGATAAAAAATTTATCTTGTGGATAGATGAAATATGATGTTTGATGCACATATTTTTTTTAAAGTTTAGTTGAGTTTATCTAAAGATAATTGAAGCTTGCTTCGATCTGCTGACTGAGTACACTTTTTGTTTAACATGACCTAGTGTTCTTTGGACTTAAATGGTTTTAGTGTGGCTTTGGATGCATTGATATTTTCACAGGATGATTTACGATACTTACTAAGATATTCATTTGTAAAATCAAAATTTAAATTAGAGTCAATTTGGCAGCTTTCCAACTCGAAACCTACT
Source organism: Symphalangus syndactylus (assembly GCF_028878055.3). NCBI lineage: Eukaryota > Metazoa > Chordata > Mammalia > Primates > Hylobatidae > Symphalangus > Symphalangus syndactylus. The sequence continues at coordinate 34,330,210 of NC_072443.2, read as the reverse complement.
ACATAGGTTATTAACAGTAGAAAATCATTAAACAAAAATAGCATCTGGTGGTCCGTACTATATCTGTAAGATTAGCAGAAAAAATTTTCCCTAAAACAAATAAAGAGATTTGCAAAACAATCTATCAGGCAACTCTGTTTATAGAAACAAAAATGACTCAAATCAATACTCTTCAGTATTATAGCTCCTTGAAACAACATAGTAATATTTACCTGCATAAATTTTCTTGATCACCTCTACGGAGCTGTGGAAGGTAATAAGCCAAGGGACTATGTATGAACTAAATGGAATGAGGCTCAGAAACTATTAATTTAAATAAACCTTGTATTTCATTTGCATTTGTGAGTGTTCTATTGTTTGGAAAAAAATGTAAAAAAAACTCATGATTTTCCAAGCCAATTGTGTTTGAGGACAGTTTTTTGAAGGAAATATCTGTAGTCCAGTTTTCTCATTTATTCCCAAATTAAGAAGGCTAGATTCTGTGTAAACCATGCTTTAAACTGGTCATCAAAAATAACAAATAATCTAAGTGACAGAGCAGAACAACTCTATTTCATATTAAATTTCTATTCTTTTATGGCATATTCATGATTCTCCCCTTTTTTTACATAAATTCAAATGTATATATTAGTTATAAAAGTAACACAAATAATTATAGTACAACCTTACCCAGATTCCCTATGTTGTTAATATTTTCCCCACATCTTTGTTTTTTTATTTAATATGGAGATATAGCATACATATGTATTTATATACTGTATGTATGTATTATATATGCATATAAAGTCATACATTGCTTAATGACAGATACTTTCTGAGAAATTTGTTCTTTGGCGGTTTTGTTGTGCAAACATTATAGAGTGTACTTACAAAAACCAAGTTGGTATAGCCTACTACACACCTAGTCTATATGGCGTAGCCTATTGCTCCTATGCTACAAATCTGTATAGAATGTTACTGTACATTCTACAGTAAGCAATTATACCACGATGATAAAGTATTTGTGTACCTAAACATATGTAAACATAGAAAACATACACTAAAAATACAGATTTATAAGCTTATGGGACCACCATCATGTATGCAGTCCATAGTTGTCTAAAACATCATTCTGCAGTGCAGCGCTGTATAGATATAATATTTTATTGAACTAGTTTAAAGTAAGCTTCAGGTACAGTATGATACCTTTTCCCAGAAATACTTTAATGTTTATTTCCTAAAGCAGGGCAATCTTTTGTATAATTATAATAATTCTTTAAATTAGGAAATTAATCTCTGTGATTTTTTTTCTAATAGTATATCTCCTCTTTTAGAAATACTTGTCTGCTGCCCATTTTAAATTAGCTCCCCCTGCTATGTGTTCACAATGCATCTTCTTTTAGCCCTGCAGGACACTTATCATTTTTTAATCTAACCATCATCTTGATATCTATCTCTTTAATGAGCTACAAGCTTAGTAGTGACTGGTATCATATTTACTTTATTTCCTCCCTAAGGTAGCACAATTCGTGGCACTTAAACTTTTCATAAGTCTTTTTAGATAAGTGTGTTCCTTTGAATTGTAGTTGAGGCATTCCAATCTTTGCCTCCATTAAGAATAACTAAAATTGCTACATGGTTTTAACTTTTTAAAATTTAGACCAACAGGCATCCAGACTTCAGAATTCATGAAGGAATGAAGTACTTAGTTTGAAACAATTCATTTTAGTATTTCAAAGATTAATTTTGTAGTTTCACTAGAAATTTAAATAGCAATTTAAAGGATAAATTATTTTATTTTCAAAACTAATTATAATAGCATACATTTATTGAAAGCTTGCTCTGCTTGAGGCACCCTGTAAGTATTTTACATAACTTTATTATTTAGTCAGAATAATAAATAATATTTAACAAAAGCTTATATGTTAAGCACTACGTTAAGGACATCGCATGGGTTATCAAATTTAATAATAAAATGACAAATACTTATGAAACTTTTTCTATGTTTCGGGTACAGGTGTAAGTGTTTTACACATATTAATTCTCATTTAATTCTTACAACATTATGGCAAGGATGTTATTATTCCTATTTTGCTGACGAGGAAATTCAGACTACAGAGATACTAAATACTAAATGGGAATTACTATGTCTCTTTTGTTTTGAGACGGAGTCTGGCTCTGTTGCCCAGACTGGAGTGCAGTTGCAGGATCTTGGCTCACTGCAAGTTCCGCCTCCTGGGTTCGTGCCATTCTCCTGCCTCTGCCTCCCCAGTAGCTGGGACTACAGGCGCCCGCCACCACGCCCAGCTAATTTTTTGTATTTTTAGTAGAGACGGGGTTTCACCATGTAGCCAGGATGGTGTTGAACTCCGACCTCATGATCTGCCTGCCTCAGCCTCCCAAAGTGCTGGGATTACAGGCATGAGCCACCGTGCCTGGCCCTATGTCTCTAAATTTTAAAGAGGGAAAAACCTGAAACGTGAATAAGTTAAGTTACCTATATTAATTTTATAGAGTTGCTATAACAAATTACCACAAACTGACTGACTTAGAACAAGAAATTTATTGTCTCTCTGTTCTGGGGGCTAAATAAAATTCTGAAATCAAGGTGCCTGCAGGCCCATGCTCTTTCTAGAAGCCCTAGAGAGAATTTTTTTTCCTATTAGCTTCTGGTGTTGCTAGCAATCTTAACATTTCTTGGCTTGTAGGCACATTGTTTATGTCTCTGTCTCTGTCATCATACGGCATTCTGCTCTCTGTCTGTCTCTGTGCCTCTTCCCCTCTTCTAAGGCCTTACTGGGTTAGGGCCCACCCTAATGACTTCGTCATTTACCCACATCTGCAAAAACCCAGTTTCTAAATAAGGCCATATTCAAAGGTACCAGTTGTTAAGACTTCAGCGTATCTTTTTGGGGGACACATTTCGACCTGTAACATTACCCAAGGCCATTAAGCTCATTAATGACACTACTAGGATTTGATCTTGGGCTTATCTGACTCGAAAGCCCAAGTTTTTAACCACTCTGTTCCACGCAGCATACAAGACCTGAGTCATCTTTAGTTCTACAAGCTAACTAAAGTTATTAATGACCATGGCAGTCATCAAAACAAAATTCTTTAATATTAAAAATATATATCATTTAGATATTTACTTAAAACATGCACGAATAACTGTTATAATAAAATGAATAATTTTTCTCAAACTATAAACATGAAATTTATTTATAAAAAAAGAAACAATTTTATACATAAAAATCTCATTTGTTTATGCTGTTACTAACACAAACACCTAATTTTAAAGAAAATTATCCATCAAAAGACTGCTTGTCTCTGCTTAGTAAATTTTCTTAATTTTTTTAGTGAAATGGTGTGGTTTTACCTATGCAGGGTTTCTACTTTCTTTCAATTTTATTTTATTAAGATATCTATATATTTACTAAATTTACATTCTTATATTTTACTTATATTTATATAAATATAAAAAATGGTATTTTGTGTATTTTTCCACATTACATTTTACAGTTAACTATTATTAAACCCATATGGAAAAAAATAGTTTCAATATTTTTCTACTTGTAGAGCTGACTGTATTCACCTAGTAATTTTACCAAATAATTGTAAGCACAATTTATATTACTAGTAGCACTCAAAAAGTTAACACTATTTACATAATAAATTTCTCTAATTTTTGCATTAAGTTTATTTTGTAGATCCTTTAAAAATATCTATATTATGGAAGAAAGTTTTAGTTTTAACTAAACAGTTACATCTGCAGCATTTACCTTATTTTGGTAATCACACACATTGTAAACATCCCTGTATTCTTTTTTTTGAGACGGAGTCTCGCTGTCTCCCAGGCTGGAGTTCAGCGGCACAATCTCGGCTCACCGCAAGCTCCGCCTCCCAGGTTCACACCATTCTCCTGCCTCAGCCTCCCGAGTAGCTGGGACTACAGGCGCCCACCACCACGCCCGGCTAATTTTTTTGTATATTTAATAGAGACGGGGTTTCACCATGTCAGCCAGGATGGTCTCGATCTCCTGACCTTGTGATCTGCCCACCTCAGCCTCCCAAAGTGCTGGGATTACAGGCGTGAACCACCGCATCTGGCCACATCCCTGTATTCTTTACTGTTTATCTCACAGACGCATTCTAACTGGTTTTCTAGTACGTTTTCTTCCATTGGAATGCATTCTGCATGCCAAGGGCAGAATGCTCCTGGTAAAGCTAAAATGCAGTCAAGTCACTTTCTTGCTCAAAATTATTCTATAGTTCACTATTTCCCGTAGAAATAAAGTTTATAGAATTGCCTTGAACAAGGGAATAATAAACAAATCAAAAAACATATGCAATTAATAACAAAATAATACTTAGAAGGGGCAGGTAAAAAGAATGTTCTTAATAATAGGAAAACAAGACAAAATTAACTCAAGCACTATCAATTAAAGGGACTAATTCAAATGTGCATATTTAATCATGTGCTTTACCATTTTTATTGTGTTAGATTTTTGAATCGATTTTAATAAATGATGTTAGTCTCTAATTTTCTAGCTCTGGGCAATTTTTCCTTTTGTTTTTAGCTTAGATAGATAGAAATATAGACATTTGTTTATCTATTTCCTTTACTGCCTTGCTTAATTTTGCTTGATACTTATTAATTTTATTCATTTTTCCAAAGAATCAACTTTTAATTTCAAGTATTTGGTCTGTTTCCTATTTTGTATGCTTAAACTATCATCTAGATTTCTCTTTTCAACTTCCATGATACTATTTGCAAGAAACTTAGATCTTCCTTTAAAAGCAAAATTTAGGCATCATTGTTATTATTATTAGGTTATATAGTTACACATTTCACACCCATCATTTTTATCTACGTAAACTTCAGCAAGTTTCCTACAGTCTCTGAGCCTGAAACTCCTTATTTTAAAGTAGACAATTCTATCACTGGTTTAATAGTGGCTCTTATCATAGAAATAATAATTTTAAGTGCTTAGCACAGTGCTGACACTGACTAAGGTTTCTCATAGATAATACTGATGAAGATAGTGATGATTATGTTGGTATTATGCTGTGCCTGTTTAAATCAGGCACAACATTCTAAATATTTCGTGTTGAGTTATCTGGATTGATATTTCAATTAGCCATTCTGTGTGACTTCTATGACTAATTACATATAGGAACTTATGAAAAACATAAGATTTTGTCTACAGAAAAATTTATTTTATTTAGTTTAAACATTCTACATGGCCTATTTTATGCAATTAATTCTTCACATTTACTCCCAAGTAAATTTTAATGTCTATGTACTGATACCTTAGGATTAATGAGGTAATGTCTAAAAAGAATTGTGAATTCTTTGGAGGAAATACAAGGTCAGAGTCCAAATTGTGATAGGTCTTATGCTTGTGTTTACAAACCAGAAAGACAGCTCTTATAATGCAGAGGACATGGGCTGCCAAACACTCACTACTGTATTTGAAGCACTATCATAACAGCTCAGGAGGAATACAAGAGTGAGCAAGGATGCAAAACTGATGAAATGAGGTAAAATGGGTCCTAATAAGAAAATATGGAAATGAAAAATGTCAGTAAAGCAGATTTGAAGAAACAAAATAAGGACATAGAATCATCTTCTTACTAGCCTTTTGCAACGTAGTTAATCTTTCGTTCCTCCTTGAAACACTTTCTTTATTTGTTTTGGGATAAAACATTCTGTCTTTGTCTTCATTCCTACTCTTGACCTTGTTCTCTTGGTTCTGGTACTGGCTCCCCTTCAACTCCCTGACCTCTAAATGTGAGACTGTTCTAATGCCCCGTCATTGAACTTTTTTTCTAGCTATGCATCCTCCCTTAATGATCTCATACAGACTCACGGCTTTAAATATCATCTATATACTAATAATACCAACTTTATTTCTCCAGCTTGGACCTATCCCCTTGACTCTACACTGGTTTATCAACTGCTTATTTGATGTTTCAACTTGAATGTCTAATATGTGTCTCAAATTTAGCCTGCCTAAAACTGAGCCTTAAATAACTTTCTTTCCACCGTTGCCCTGGTCCTTCACAAATCTCCTCTCACATTCTTTGATATTTCAGGACATGACCAATCGTTCTTCCCCATTTCGCTTGGGCCCCAAGTCTTCTCGTCGTCCTAATTCCTCTGTTTCCATCACACCACACATCCAATCCACCAGCATGCTTTGTCAGCTCTGTATCTTCAAGTTATATCCAGAATCTGAGCACTTCTTAGCACCACCAGTTTTACTTCCCTGAATTGCTACAATAGCCTCTTAACCAGTCTCTCAGCTTCTACCCTTGCCTTGCTATAAGCTCTCAAACAGTGGTGTGGTTGACAGAACACAGCTCCGGTTGGTCATTTCCAGCCACATTTATTTGACATCTTATAATGAATCTCTAGCAGAGCCAGTATCACATCAGGAACTGCTATTTGAAAGTTAAGTTTAGTTCTACTTTGCAGATAGCATGGCCTTGCTCTGGAGTCCCAGCAGACTACATTATAATGTTCCCATTAAACATTACATAATCCCTACATAATGTCTTTTTCTATCACAGACATACCTAAGACCAAAAGATCTGTCAGGTTAAATTACCCAAGCTTATTGTCACTTACACCAAAATCTGAAAACCTGGATTGCTAAAAAGCCTTTTTCCTGCACAGTATGCTACTAAAACTTTGCAGTTATTCATGTCATTCTGTGTAATAGCCAGATAAATCTTCCAGAATGTGGCCTATCAGGAATGGTGCTTCCTTCTTTAAGATGAAAGCTGCAGGATGCGCTAATTGTTTCTTATTTTTAAGGTGTTTCCTGGGATACCATAAACTACTGGTTCTCTAAAAATTGTATTAATGTGGTAGTATCTTAACTCTTTACAGAATGTATGTCTTGCTCTCTAAAGTGCATGTGTCTTTCTAAGGCCTCCAACCCACTTGCCACTTGTTTCTTACCTGGGTCTGATTAGTACAATGTTATACAGTGGACCCATGGGACATTCTGCTGGATGTCCATCAGTTCTGGCAACATCAGAAGAGATTGTGTGGAAAGCTGAGGGTTAATATAGCCATGGAACAATGTTATAAGTTTGTACTGTTGTCTGTTACTAGTGAATGTGAATTCTTTCCAGTCTTTTTCATAGAGATTGAAATTACATTAGCCAGATCAATGGTCACATACCATGTACCTGAGGCTGTGTTAATTGACTTGACCAATGTTACCCGTATCAAAGTGTATTTGACAAAACAGTTCCAATTAGAGTACTATTCTGATTAGTAATTTACTGTCATCTCTCAGGATTCATTTGATTTTTGCAGTGCTTGGATCAGTGAATTGAATATGATAGGCACAACTAGCACAGTATTCTTTTTATTCTTAAAGTAGACATGAATCTATATCAGTTTCATAGGCTATTACTACAAAAATTGTTACTCCAAAGGTCAAGTAACTAATATGGGAATTCTGCCTGCTACCAAACATATTCACTTTATCTATGAACCTGGTGACAGAAATATCTATTGATGGGGTCACATAGTCACTGTGAACTAGACCTAGACTAGACTCCATTTGCCACCTGGTTCCCACTTGCCCCTATTCTAACTGGGGGGCAACAATGATACATTTAGTTCTTGGGTATCAACATCAACTCTGACCCTGTGTCCCACAGTCTCCACAATGCTTGGGTAGTCCCATTTCTCCAGGGTGTTGTGACCTGAGTAAATAGTCAGATACCTTTGAAAAAAGTCTAGGGAAGTTCTTACTCATGGTGCAGCATGGTACTCTCTCCTGGGGATCTGTCCTCTCCTTCTGTCAGCAGTTCTGGGTCAGAAATGTGATTCAGATCTAAAAACAGGGAAAGAAGTAGTGATATTTTACTTATCATTATTCTAATAATCTATTTTTGATTTGTTCTGGTCACACAGATTGAGTAAAACCCGTAGTGGCTGCCCATCTATCTTGGTTCTAAAAAATATTTTTAGACTTCTGTGCAGGTTATTGCCTCTGGCTGTCACTCTCATCTTGCTACTGCCTTTGACAATTGAAACTCACACATGTCCCCTATTATTGAAGGATCCTATCATCCTCACTGCTGTTACTGATCCCAGTTTGGTAACAATATTTCCTATGGTCTTCCTGGTCTACAGAGTATAGTCACTATCAAGCTTCACAGAGAGACTGGAGTTCTTCTCACTAAGTTCTTTATGCTCTTGGTAAACAGAATGACCTTTAGGAGCTCTTATAGCTAGACAGTCATTTGATGTGTTTTCAGTTCTTATATAGTTTATCCACTTGAGAGTGGCTGCTTCTCTTAACTCTGAATCCATTTCTTCCACTGTCTACCAAGGCATTCCTGGCTGTTCTACTTTGGCTGATCATTTTGTCCAAGCTTCTATCAGCCAGCTATCTCTGCAGTCAGTGTCTCACAGGGGTTCCAGCAAGGGTGTTAACACCTGTATCTTGAGGGTTGAGGGTTTGCTTCCATATTAAGAAATGCTTTTTTACTCAGCTTATGTTCTTCCACCCTTTTCTGCCCCCATTGAACATCTGCAGAATACAGTTCTAAATGTCTTCTGAATCCTTCTACTACATATTTTCTAGGTGCTATAGTTTTTTTCATGATTGTTTATTTTTCCTTTCTTAGGAGGTTCAGGACATCCTTGACCTCATTATGTGGTGATTTAATCTAGCTGTTGCCTTAGTGGGTAGAAGGAAAGTAGGGGAATTTTCTGAGAAGGCAGGAGTTGTCCTATGGGGGCTGTAAAAAGACTTCAAAAAATGATGAAGCATTGAACTCTATTCCAGCAGACCCAGAGGTTTTAGGAGAATTTGGTAAAAGAAGATTCTCAACTGCACTAATTCCAGACATCCTCATCCTATGTTTTAAATTTACATGGCTACCCTGTACTGTAAATCCACCCAGCATCTTCTTGCCTTATTTTCTTTTTTTTAATTATTATTATACTTTAAGTTTTAGGGTACATGTGCACAACGTGCAGGTTTGTTACATATGTATACATGTGCCATGTTGGTGTGCTGCACCCATTAACTCGTCATTTAGCATTAGGTATATCTCTTAATGCTATCCCTCCCCCCTCCCCCCACCCCACAACAGGCCCCGGTGTGTGATGTTCCCCTTCCTGTGTCCATGTGTTCTCATTGTTCAATTCCCACCTAGGAGTGAGAACATGCGGTATTTGGTTTTTTGTCCTTGCGGTAGTTTGCTGAGAATGATGGTTTCCAGCTTCATCCATGTCCCTACAAAGGACATGAACTCATCATTTTTTATGACTGCATAGTATTCCATGGTGTATATGTGCCACATTTTCTTAATCCAGTCTATCATTGTTGGACATTTGGGTTGGTTCCAACTCTTTGCTAATGTGAATAGTGCCGCAATAAACATACGTGTGCATGTGTCTTTATAGCAGCATGATTTATAATCCTTTGGGTATATACTCAGTAATGGGATGGCTGGGTCAAATGGTATTTCTAGTTCTAGATCCCTGAGGAATCGCCACACTGACTTCCACAATGGTTGAACTAGTTTACAGTCCCACCAACAGTGTAAAAGTGTTCCTATTTCTCCACATCCTCTCCAGCACCTGTTGTTTCCTGACCTTTTAATGATCGTCATTCTAACTGGTGTGAGATGGTACCTCATTGTGGTTTTGATTTGCATTTCTCTGATGGCCAGTGATGATGAGCATTTCTTCATGTGTTTTTTGGCTGCATAAATGTCTTCTTTTGAGAAGTGTCTGTTCATATCCTTCGCCCACTTTTTCATGGGGTTGTTTGTTTTTTTCTTGTAAATTTGTGAGTTCATTGTAGATTCTGGATATTAGCCCTTTGTCAGATGAGTAGGTTGCAAAAATTTTCTCCCATTCTGTAGGTTGCCTGTTCACTCTGATGATAGTTTCTTTTGCTGTGCAGAAGCTCTTTAGTTTAATTAGATCCCATTTGTCAATTTTGGCTTTTGTTGCCATTGCTTTTGGTGTTTTAGACATGAAGTCCTTGCCCATGCCTATGTCCTGAATGGTATTGCCTAGGTTTTCTTCTAGGGCTTTTATGGTTTTAGGTCTAACATGTGAGTCTTTAATCCATCTTGAATTAATTTTGGTATAAGGTGTAAGGAAGGGATCCAGTTTCAGCTTTCTACATATGGCTAGCCAGTTTTCCCAGCACCATTTATTAAATAGGGAACCCCTTCCCCATTTCTTGTTTTTGTCAGGTTTGTCAAAGATCAGATAGCTGTAGATATGCAGCATTATTTCTGAGGGTTCTGTTCTGTTCCATTGGTCTATATCTCTGTTTTGGTACCATACCATGCTGTTTTGGTTACTGTAGCCTTGTAGTATAGTTTGAAGTCAGATAGCGTGATGCCTCCAGCTTTGTTCTTTTGACTTAGGATTGACTTGTCGAGGCAGGCTCTTTTTTGGTTCCATATGAACTTTAAAGTAGTCTTTCCGATTCTGTGAAGAAAGTCATTGGTAGCTTGATGGGGATGGCATTGAATCTATAAATTACCTTGGGCAGTGTGGCCATTTTCATGATATTGATTCTTCCTACCCATGAGCATGGAATGTTCTTCCATTTGTTTGTATCCTCTTTTATTTCATTGAGCAGTGGTTTGTAGTTCTCCTTGAAGAGGTCCTTCACATCCCTTGTAAGTTGGATTCCTAGGTATTTTATTCAATTGCGAATGGAAGTTCACTCATGATTTGGCTCTCTGTTTGTCTGTTATTGGTGTATAAGAATGCTTGTGATTTTTGCACATTGATTTTGTATCCTGAGACTTTGCTGAAGTTGCTTATCAGCTTAAGGAGATTTTGGGCTGAGATGATGGGGCTTTCTAGATATACAAACAGGAACAATTCGACTTCCTCTTTTCCTAATTGAATGCCCTTTATTTCCTTCTCCTGCCTGATTGCCCTGGCCAGAACTTCCAACACTATGTTGAATAGGAGTGGTGAGAGAGGGCATCCCTGTCTTGTGCCAGTTTTCAAAGGGAATGCTTCCAGTTTTTGTCCATTCAGTATGATATTGGCTGTGGGTTTGTCATAGATAGCTCTTATTATTTGGAGATACATCCCATCAATACCTAATTTATTGAGAGTTTTTAGCATGAAGGGTTGTTGAATTTTGTCAAAGGCCTTTTATTGCCTTATTTTCTTGACATCCTTATTGCCAGGAAAGCAGGTAATTTAACCTTTAAAATGAAATTCTGACTTCCACTTCAATTTTTTTCAGGAACCAAACTCAGATGGAGAATAGCATGCAGGAATTTTTATGAGGAAAGGCTCCGAGGATCAACACTTCTAGGGTAAAGAGAAGAAAGGAGAATTTGAGAACTTGTGATTGTGGGTTATAGCACAGTCAGAATATGACTTCAATCCACTTCACAAAGAACTCTGATGCTGTAACAGTGTTTTATAGTTTTCCTGAGTTAAAATAAGGGGGCTGGGTGTGTATACTCCTAATTCAATTTGTGATCAGATGCAGGTCCCCAAGGAATGGGGGAGTGATCTTGGACATGACATATCTCTTTATGAAAGGTAATTTTCAAAGGTAGCTGGGAGCAGTACAGGATATATCCACAACAACCTCCAAATTTGGTATCAACATTTTTAGAAATTTTTCCAACAAACATAATTTTTGGTTAATTTTGAACTGTTACTGGCACAAATGAGTCTTTCTGTGTGTAAATATCAACCAGCTTTAAGACAAATAAAAGTCATTTCCTTGCAGAATTGGAAGAGGCTGAGAAATCATCTAGTAAAGTTCTCGATTAGAGCTTCAAACCCTATTTACAGCATTCTCAACACATCTCTGGACACTTGCATTATTGGAATACTACTTTCCAGTTTTGATAGATCTGATCATTTTGAAAACTTTCCACTGTTGTTGTGGAAACTCTGCCTCCTCATAACTTCTACCTTTTCTTCTATTTCTGACATGAAGATTCCCATATGTGAGTTAAATGCTAATAAAGGTGTTTCAGACACATAAAGATGGCTATTAAATAATGCCCCACACATCCCCATTCACCAACTTCCACCATCTTCATGTGGTCAAATTTTAATTCCATCATGGCCTGGTTAGTATCTTGTGACTTCACTCCATGTTGTTATTTCTTCTGTATCACTTTCAGAACTGAACAAAGGGTATCGAGGCATAACTCACACAGAACATGGGATACCCCATTTTTTAAAGACAATGTACTTCTATTAAGGCAGTTTCATATCTTATTAGCTCTTTTGGCAACTACATCCAGGGACATTTTACTCAGTGCTTGTAACTGCTATATCATTGTTGTAATTAAAGTATGAAAAGCAATGCTTTAGTTAATGAATTGATATGAACTTTCTTGTTTTTTTAATCTTCCAGAAAATTATGACAGTGAGATACCATTCTATACTATTTGAAATAGGAAAAAGTGCAAATAAATGTAAAAATAAAACACAAAGCATAGTAAAGATGAAGAGGTGATAGCATGCCCCTGAGGAATAGATGAAATAATATATAAAACTTTAGTTATTACACTGAATATAAACTTTGTATTTTAAAAATTTCATTTGCTGAGGAAGAAATATCATGACATATCATTGGAGAGGTAATGAATACAGAAAGATTAGAACCCAATTTTTAATTACCTTACACAAACGGTTTTGCAGCTAATAAATTACACCATTATGGTTGGAAATTTCATATTTTTAACCTCTGCATTACAAGATTATTCTTAAGCCTTATGTCATAAACAAGATAAATTTCTAACTTAGCCTTTATTTCTACAAAGGACCCAATGTTAGTTACATTTGCTTGAAACCCACAGATTTCAAAAGAACTCCATATAAAAATCTTGCTAAGTTGTCATAAATTGATAGTGATCCTTACCTTTTTGTTCTTGAAACACAAAAAATGGGCCAATGACTTGCAGTTTATCACCAGGTTTAAAAGGTGACTTTATATCCCTCACATAGGGCCCCATTATCTAAAATAAAATCCTCAATATCTAAGAAAAATGTAGAGACAGCCAAATTTGGCTTTGTAAAAGCTATGATCTACAAATGAATGGCAAATATTACATGGTCTGGAAATCCAGAACACTTTAACAGATGCCAGCAAAAGTTAATAATGTTAGCTTTCTCTAGGAATGGTAGAATCTGTTTAAGAGAATAATTTAAGCATATGGACTGTGGTGCTTAGATTCTTTATTAAGAATATTTTACTGGCAAATGATGAGAATAGGAAGAAAGATAAGCTTTGATAGGGGAGCAAAATCCTGAGTTAAGACCTTGTTGGCAACAGCATCTCTATAAAACTGCTATTTGGCTTTTATTGTTATTTAATGCTCAATTATTTAAAATACTTAAACGAGAGCTCAAATGCTGCCACAATATACCAGTGAGACATTAATTGTGTGTTTTAAAATGGCTAAAATGGCAAGTTATGGTTTAAGCATATGACTATATTTATGGAGTTTCCCTGTAATCATTGTAAGGCTCACTTTCTCAATTGACTTTCAGCTGTGGATGACAAATATTTTACCAGAATTAAACCTTACTATAGCATTGGCTGGCAAGTAATAACATCTCAACTTTGTCCTATTAAGAATGATTATTTCTTTGTGTTTTGCAAACATATATTCATTAATTCATTGAAGGCTTAAATATTTGGCAGAATGGCAGGTGTACAGAGAACTTTATGGAAACCAAAGGATGAAGACATACCTTAACCTTGAACATGAGTAGAACTAAAGTTTTAGGCCATTCACTTCTAAAATGTTTTCTAAAAACTTTGAGTAATTAAATATGGTAGACCTGTAGTAGCAAGACCCAGGTTCTAGTTTCATACTATATAACCAATTAAGTGGCTATAGGCCAACTTCTTTAATTTTTCCAGGCTCAGTTTTTCAAACACAGGAAATGGAATAGCTGCTCTTAATAGTTTCTTGTTTTTCTAAGATTTCAGGATTTGAATCTCTTATATATAAATTCTTAGGCACTCTCTCTCTCTCTCTCTGTATATATACATATATAGCCTAAGCATATATAGTGATAAGTGATATATATATATACAGTGATATATAGCGATAAAAGCAACCAGAATAAAATATTGTATTATTGCTGGGAAACAACTCTTAATGGGTTTCTTACATTTTTTTTCACATCTTATAAGCAAGGCAACTATCGTTTATTCTGGACTTTTTTTTTTAAGGGCATATAGTGAACAGTTTAGACTCCCTCCAGAGCAAAGAGCAGTCATACTTAATATACACTATTAAAGATTTAGATTTCCTAAGCTCAGGGTTTCTCTGAATAATTCAACCCATTGCATGTGCAGGTATTATTTCTCTATCTCTTTGCATCACTCTGTGGGAATTGGGGCTCTGGGACTTGCACAAAAATGCTGATACATTGGCTACTATTATTGATATGAGTAACAAATTTTTATGTGTCTCTGACCCATGAATCCTATGTCTTCTAAGAGTTTCCATGAAATTATAGCAGCTGGCATGCTAACTTGTAAGTCAGGTAAGCTTTTGGACCCATCACAGTTCTTAATAGTTTTGGCAACAAGATTGGGGTGCTAATAGAGATATGGGTTTCTGGAAAAAAAAGGATGACAGCTTCATGGGGCAATTAACAGGATGTGAGGGAAGCCTGTGAGAATCGATAACAAGCATTGACCCAATCACAAGGTTAATTGGGCAATAAAACCTCCTCCATGTTATTGCCCATTAATCAGGGATGTTGGGGGTGTATTAAGGATGTGGTTCAAATGTGATCACTTGGAATTAGGTTCAAAGACAGCTGCCCAGATGGTACCCTAACTCTCCTCCAAGTGAGGTGCATTCCTCACTAACATGACAGCCAATTTTAGCTGTGCACATTGTAACAAATAATATTAAGATCATTCTGTGGATGGACGGAAGGTTGACCCTTTTCAGCAAGCAGTTACAGAGGTATGCCACTACACTTATAATGAAAAGAGGAAAATCAGTGATACTATAGTCCAACCTAGCTAAAGGTGAGCAGTTCGTCTGGTTCAATTGGAAGATAATGGAGTGGTGCCCATACACATTATTTTATGACCCAGTCTGTCCTTCAGCCTAAAATGCCACCTTTAGATCCATTCAGAGATAACAGTGAAAATCTCAGATTTGTGGTCACTGTTATCTTCGGAGGATCCTGCCTACTATATAAGTGTTTTGGCCCTCTTGGAGAGATTCCTTAATGCATGCAAACTCCTACAGGAAACCATAGATGAGGCATTCAGTAGTATTGGGGCCATTGCCCTAGACTGAGTTTACAAAACTGATGAAAGTGACTTCAGAGGAAAATGGAAACTGACTTAAAACAATTTAGATAAATTCTTGTAGTTATCTCCACCACCTAAAAAACTCTCTTAGGCATATGTTAAAACCACCAAGTGAAATCTTAAGAGATTTTATCACGCTAATGGAGTAGTAGGTATCACAGATTAACGTGGACTCCTTGGGAAAAAGTCTTTGTGCAGGTCACGTTGACTCAAAGAGAGCAAAACCCTCTGTCCCATATTGAATAGCACTTGGCTGTGGCTGCAGAATCAAGGGGTTCCCAAAGCTGAAATAAATGATATCAGTAACAGGACATTTGTTCTTCAATATAGAACTTTGGATGGAATGAAAATATTGTATGTTTTGTTGGTTCACATGCATCACAGGAATCAGAAAGTAAATGTGCCTTGCTTTCTGGTACAAAACTGCTGTGTTTCTGCAGTATGTGATCCCTCCCTCACCCTCTATCCCTAACATAATTATTTTAAAGAAAAAGATGATGTGGGTGGGGGAAGGCCTTTCTGTCCCCAAGACTAAATGCTGTATGTATCAATGTAGGGGGCCAGCCCCTCCACACCTGTGGGTATTTCTCGTCAGGTGGGATGAGAGACTGAGAAAAGAAATGAGACACAGAGACAAAGTATAGAGAAAGAACAGTGGGCCCAGGGGACCAGCGCTCAGCATATGGAGGACATGCACCGGCACTGGTCTCTGAGTTCCCTCAGTATTTATTGATTACTATTTTCACTATCTCGGCAAGGGGAATGCGGCAGGAGAACAGGGTGATAGTGGGGAGAAGGTCAGCAGGAAAACATGTGAGCAAAGGAATCTGTGTCACAAATAAGTTCAAGGGAAGGTACTGTGCCTGGATGTGCACGTAGGCCAGATTTATGCTTCTCTCAACCCAAACATCTCAGTGTAACAAAGAGTAACCGAGCAGCATTGCCAGCAGCATATCTCCCCTCCAGCCACAAGGTGGTTTTCTCCTATCTCAGAATAGAAAGAATGTACAATCGGGTTTTACACCGAGACATTCCGTTCCCAGGGACATGCAGGACATTCCTCTTATCTCAACCGCAAGAGGCTTTCCTCTTTTACTAATCCTCCTCAGCACAGACCCTTTATGGGTGTCTGGCTGGGGGAAGCTCAGGTCTTTCCCATCCCATGAGGCCATCTCTCAGGCTGTCTCAGTTGGGGGAAACCTTGGACAATACCCTGGCTTTCTTGGGCAGAGGTCCCTGCGGCTTTCCGCAGTGCATTGTGCTCCTGGTTAATCGAGAATGGAGAATGGCGATGACTTTTACCAAGCATACTGCCTGTAAACATATGGTTAACAAGGCACATCCTGCACAGCCCTAGATCCCTTAAATCTTGATTCCGTACAGAACATGTTTCTGTGAGCACAGGGTTGGGGCTAAGGTGACAAATTAACAGAATCTCAAGGCAAAACAATGTTCTTAGTACAGATCAAAATGGAGGTTCTTATGTCTTCGTTTTCTACATAGACACAGTAACAGTCTGATCTCTCTTTTTTTCCCTACATATCAGTCTGATTATACTGGGGAACTTTTGGGAAACCAGGCTCAAACTTTTGTAAAACATTTGTTTGATACAAGGCGAAGTCACCCTTCTACCTTGTTGCATGGCAGGAGGTGTTGGATTTAACTGCCGACTTTACATTGCAGAATAGAAGTGGAAGTAATCTTGTGGATGGGGCTTTTTGAGCTGATTTGATGTGCTATTGCTATGGTTTTCACTGCTTAATATATAACTTGTATTGGGATTATATGTACGCTGATACAATAAGTTTCAGATGGGAATTATAAAACTATACAACTTCTAGAAAAACTATAGGAGAAAACTTTTATGACCTGGAGTTATGTAAATAGGTGAGATTCTGTGCCGAAACATGATTCATAAAAGAAAAAAGATAAATTGGACTTCATCAAGGTTAAGAATCTCTGATCTTCAACAGACAACATGAAAACAGTAAAAAGACAAGCCACAGACTGGAGAGAAATATTCAAGGACCACATGTAACAAAGTATTTGTATCCAGAATATGTAAAGAATTCTTAAAACCTAACAATATGAAATCGACCCATTTTTTTTTAATGGACAAAGTGTTTGAACTTTACCAAAGTTCATGGCAAATAAATACATGAAAAACTGTTCAACCTCATTAGTCATTATGAATATAAAAATTAAAGCCAGGTGCGGTGGCCCACGCCTGTAATCCCAGCACTTTCGGAGGCCGAGGTGGGCAGATCACGAGGTCAGGAATTCGAGACCAGCCTGGCTAGCATGGTGAACCATCTCTTCTAAAAATACAAAAATTAGCCGGGTGTGGTGACACATGCCTTTAATCCCAGCTACTCGGGAGGATGAGATAGGAGAATCGTTTGACCCTGGGAGATGGAGGTAACAGTGAGCTGAGATCACGCCACTGCACTCAAGCCTGGGCAACAGAGTGAGACTCATCTCAAAAAAAAAAAAAAAAATGTAAAATTACAAGTGGAAACCACTCCACATCTCTTATAATGCCTGAAATTAAAAAGATTAAGTATTGGTAAGGATGTAGAGCAATAGGAACTCTCACATACAGTGAGTGAGGATGTAAATGGTACAAACCATTTGGAAAACGGTTCGACAGTTTCTTAAAAGGTTAAACATACCCCTACCGTAAGACCCAGCTCTTTCACTCCTAAAAATTGATACAAGAGAAATTAAACCATATGTCTATACAAAATCTCATACACAAATGTTAATAACAGCTTTATCTATAATAGTCAAAAAAATGCAAACAACCCAAATCCCCGTATCAGGTGAATTAATAGACAATTGTATGCTGGTCACCAATAGAAAAAAGTGTCAATCCCATACATTAAAAAATCTTAAGTAATCATGCTGAGTGATGCAAGCCAGACACCAAAAATGTCTTATTTCAATTATATAAAATTCTCGTAAATAGAAACTAATTTTTTTTTTGGGGGGTCTTCTCAGAGGGCTTTTATTTATTTTTTATTTTTATTTTTTTTTTTAATTATACTTTGAGTTCTAGGGTACACATGCACAACGTGCAAGTTTGTTACATATGTGTAGATGTGCCATGTTGGTGTGCTGCACCCATTAACTTGTCATTTACATTAGGTATATCTCCTAATGCTATCCCTTCCCCTTTCCCCCACCCCACGACAGGCCCCGGTGTGCGATGTTCCCCATCCTGTGTCTTAAGTGTGTTCTCATTGTTCAGTTCCCACCTATGAGTGAGAACATGCAGTGTTTGGTTTTCTGTCCTTGTGATAGTTTGCTCAGAATGATGGTTTCCAGCTTCATTCATGTCCCTACAAAGGACATGAACTCATCATTTTTTATGGCTGCATAGTATTCCATCGTGTATATATGCCACATTTTCTTAATCCAATCTATTATTGATGGACATTTGGGTTGGTTCCAAGTCTTTGCTATTGTGAATAGTGCCACAATAAACATATGTGTGCATGTGTCTTTATAGCAGCATGATTTATAATCCTTTGGGTATATACCCAGCAATGGGATGGCTGGGTCAAATGGTATTTCTAGTTCTAGATCTTTGAGGAATCGCCACACTGTCTTCCACAATGGTTGAAGTAGTTTACAGTCCCACCAACAGTGTAAAAGTGTTCCTATTTCTCCACATCCTCTCCAGCACCTGTTGTTTCCTGACTTTTTTTTTTTTTTTATTATACTTTAGGGTTTTAGGGTACATGTGCACAATGTGCAGGTTTGTTACATATGTATCCATGTGCCATGTTGATTTCCTGCACCCATTAACTTGTCATTTAGCATTAGGTGTATCTCCTAATGCTATCCCTCCCCCCTCCCCCCACCCCACAACAGTCCCCGGAGCGTGATGTTCCCCTTCCTGTGTCCATGAGTTCTCATTGTTCAATTCCCACCTATGAGTGAGAACATACGGTGTTTGGTTTTTTGTCCTTGCGATAGTTTACTGAGAATGATGTTTTCCAGAATAGAAACTAATTTCTATTGACAGAAAGTAGATTCATGGTTGTCCTTAGATGAAGGGAACAGGGAGAGACAGGAGGGATGATTCACAAAGAGGCACAAAGAATCTTTTGGTGGTGATGGTTATGTTCACTACCTTGATTCATTATGGGGATGGTTTCATGGGGGTATGCATGTCAAAATTTATGAAATTGTATGCTTTAAATACGTAAAGTTTGTTTACATAAATTATATCCTAATGATTAAAAATTATTTAGAAAACTAGTCATATGCTGTTTCCTTATCATTTTATTCATTTTCTCCAATCTCTTTTTTCCTAATAACTAATCAAAAGGCTGGGACCACAAAATGTTTGGGTAATAAAGTTATAATTTTGGATCATCTCTTACATCTCACATGGGAAATTCAAGGACTCTACACACTTGAGTCTATTTTATCCTCATCAGAACTATATTTAAATAAATTTTACAATATTAAATGTGAAGTTTATAAACCTAACCATCCTAATTTTGCTTTTCAGTCTCAAAATAAGTGATTTATTCTTACATTCTCTCTTTTCTAAACTCCAGCCTTTACATCTATACACACATGTACACACACACACACACACACACACAGAGCACATGGCTGTACCTATTATGTCCTTGTCCTTGACTATTGAGAAGGGAACTCTCTCCTTTTGCCTCCAAATCTCTTAACAGACTTGCATCTATATCTATATTCAATGTCTCTGTCCTTTCCAATTAAAAACCATAAATTATATTGAAGGCCAACTCTCTGAAATCGCTCTTATCTAGATTACCAATGACCTCCATGTTACCAATTTCAGTGGCCACTTCTCTGTCTTCATCTTACTCATTCCCTCAGTGACATTTTCCAGAGTGTACAAACTACATTCCCTCCCTTTGAAACACTTTACTTGGCTCCCATGGTGTGACTGTACTCTGTTCCTACCATATCACAAACTAATCCTTTTTAGGGTCATTTCCTGAGTCTTTTACTTTTCCCAGCTTTTACCTTTTAGAGACTACCAGGGCTTTTTCTCTTCTGTCTCCACATTCTCTCCCAAAGCAATATTTTTCAAGCTCTAACTTTAAATTCCATCTTTGTTCTAATAGCACTCAAAATTCTATGCTCAGCATAACTTGTCCCTTTGGCCACAAAATTATATATACAACTTCCTGCTTCACATTTCTACTTGAAAATTGTACGGGCATTTCAAATTTCACATGTCTAAATAGAAATTATTGATCGTTCTTAACTAACCCTCTCCCACAACTGTCTTTATGTGTTTCTTCCCCAAGATTGCCCCTCTCAGTCCATTACATTAGCTTTAATTTAGTGGTTCATCCCACAAAATTTAGAGTCATGTTTGATGATTCTTTCATTATTTCAATCATATGTCGAACATATTCCTTTTTCTGCCCAGTTTTACCCCCAATATGCTTTTCTTCATCTCTGCTGTCAGTACTTTACACCAACTCATCTTTCATCTCAACTAATGCAACAACTTTTTTCTTGATCTTATTTCTTCAGCTTCTGACTTTTGATAATCAGTTTCCTGCCCAGTAGACAATGATCTTTTAAAAAATGTACATCAGGTTATGCTATTCTGAATGCCTTTCAGGGACTTTCTTAAGGTCCTCTGCTGCATGAAAAACTTTTTATTGGCATGAATATTTCTCTCTCATTTAAGGTCTCAAATTTTATGTTGCTGCTACAGAAAAACTTTTAATGAAACTTAAATCACTTTCTATCACATTATCCTGATTTGTTTCCTCCATGCCACTTCCAGCTATTGAGACTATTACTTATTATTTTTACGTGTTGATTTTTGTGTACTTTTTATACTTATGTATATTAAGCTGTATTATTTGAAAAAGTTTCCACGTAAACAAAGCCTTAGCTAGTAAGAACATTAGAACTTTAGATGCTCTTTAGTGAGTCAAACCCCTTAGTACACCCAATAATATATTCAAAGTTCTATCTCTCAACACCTTGCTTCTTTTCTTTCTTTTTTTTTTTTTTTTTAATGTATTGTCAGAACAGCTCTTTATTCTCTGGTAGGATCGCCTGGAATTGGCATAGAATGGAAAATAAAAACTGATATTCTTAATAGTAGCTTGTCTCCCAAAATACTATGATTTATGTTTTTTATTTAATTTTTCCCTTATTCAATCTGTTGTTTATTGTTGTCTGTAAAGAGTAAAATTTCCCTTGATTTTAGGTGGAAACATCATAATGACTTTTGTGGGGGGATAAAAAATGTATACATACCATATCTTTGGTGCAAACAGAGCAGTACCCAAGAAATACTGGTTTACATTTTTGCTTTCTGAAAAAATTTTTGACAGTAAGTTAGCCTGAACTGAAATGTATTTCTCAGATAAAGCAAAGGTCAATGTATAGATTTTTCTATATTATATTGAAATGTTTAAGTAACTGTTCCTTTGGAAAGAAAAGATGTTTTAGAGAATATGTACATTTTTCTTCTGATCTCCACATGTTCCCTCCTTATGTCTCCTACATATTAATAGTGTAGCCAAAGGGACAGCTGCTGGGTCAAAATACAGCAAAAGCCTTTGCCTAAGAATTGTCCAATAATCTTGAGAAATTAACCAACAGGCTCTCAAATAACAAAAAGTCTTCCTTCTGTTGTATAAGTCCTCTGGGATTACTAGTCATAAGGGAAGGAATTTCCATCTGTTTCCATTACACTTTTTAATAACTCTTTTCCATGACTAACAATTACACTATAGATATTTCTTGACATATCTGACATGCCCACTCCACAATGAATTCTTCAAGGCCAAAGAAACTGTAACCTAGAGTATCTGAAGTGCTTGGTAAACATCTACTATGTAAATGGTACATAATTGATATACCATTACATTAATATAATATAATACTATATTATGTTTTCAGTTAACCTTAACCATCCCATACCCAATATATTAGTTTTTCTGCCCAATTTACCCCCAATATGCTTCTCTTAATCTCTATTATCAACACTTTACACCAATTCACCTTTCACCTCAACTATTGCATCAACTCTTTTCCTGATCTCTAAGGTTAAATTAATTCACCTTAACTTAAAATATAATATAGTATTTTTGTTTCTTACATTTATAGCCTCATGTAGGAAGTTTGCATGGCAGAGTGTTTGGCTTCCTGATCATCGATATTATCAATTCTGAAGACTGGGAAATCAGGTTGTATTATTAGGAAAACTGATGGAATCATTCAAGCCACCAAATTTTGCTATATTATTTCTATCTGTGTTAATATTGTTGTGTTTCAATAGAAGGAAAAATATTATGAAGTATTTTCCCATGCATGCATGCGTATATGAGAAAATTTTTACCCCTTAACATGTTAATTCAGGGTTAAAAATGAAATTTTCAACTTAAGGAAATAGAATATTTCTTACAGCTTAACTTTATAATGACATTATGACATCTGTGAAATATATAACTATTGTTAAGGCAAAAGAAACATTTTAAGGTAAATTTCTGGGGAAAAGAAACTTGGAGGCTATAGTTATGAGCTTACTCCATTCAGGCAGCTGTGAAGGGACAGTGGTAAAGAGGGAGTCATTAACGTAGATAATTTTTAATCCTGGTTATATCCGGGGAGAGATCAAATACACATTTCATGCACATTTTATGAAGGATTTCAGGTTCAAGGGCTGTTAGAGGCTCTTCTGCTGGAAAAGAAATGGGTAGTTATAACTAAATAGAATTTGTTATGCTCTAAATGTGTAGACATCAATTAAATGTACACATATGAATAATGACTTTTATAGAGAGACTTTTGGGTACTAAATAAAATTACGGTACAAAGTCACATTGAAAAACAAGATGTATATGTACTGTATCGCACATACATCCTCAAACATACATACACATTGGTCTCAGCTAAGTAAAATCTGATACAATGAAGGGAATGCTTCAAAAGTGAATGGTAAGTTTCTTGTCAGGGAGCAGAGAGGAGGTGATGGGATTACGGGAAAGTTTTGGTTTCATTTTAATTTTCCACATATTCCATGTATTTAACAATAAAATTATTTACAGTTTATAATGAGAAAAAAAGTATTTATTGTAAACAGAGCATACCATGCCTCCAAAATAAATATATTACAAAGAACTTACCATAATAAATTATATATGAGATAAATGAATATAACACAATTTATTTAAATAAACCATATAGAATGGCTATCATGTGCCAGCATGGAAGACGTAGTAATTATGGGCACATAGCTATGTTTATTCACAACCAGTGAGTGATACACATTCACGGAGCTCACAGTTTAATGGTGAATAGCATTTAAAAAATCTGTTATTTTATACCTATACTTTGCAATCAATACAACACTTGTACATATCCAGAAGATAGTTAAAATACATTAAAATTCTTCAGTACTGCTGAATGGTTGGGTTAAGGAGTCATTAAAGGGTTGCAGCCAAATGACAGTCAAAAATTCCGTATCTTCAGTTTCCAGGATCACCTTCATGCTATTCACATCTGCTGTTTTTCTTTGTGAAAGGGTAATTCAGGAAGGATGTTTTCATCAGTAATTGGAGAGGGTTACCTATCTCTGTGCTAGTAATGGGGTGAGGAAAGGGAAAGAAAAGGAACAAGAGGTTAATACTTTTTCTATTGTGAAATAATTTGAAACTTACAAAACATTTGCAAGCCAGTTGAAGTAACTTTTTTTCTGAATCATTTTAGTATATATGGCCAATATTAATACCCATTATCCCAAACTGAATAGTATACATTTTCTATAAACAAGAGCATTCTTTCATAAAATTACAAGCAAGCATAAAATCAGAAAATTAACATTGATAGGCTATTACTTCCATCGACCCCATTTAAGTGTTACGAATTGCCTATTATAAAAGGAAAAAAATTTAATCCAGATTCGTGTTTTGCATTTAGTTGTCAGTTTTTGGGTCCCATTTAATTTGCATTAGTTCCTCAGTCTTTTTGACTTTCACTAATTTAACAGTTTTTGAACATTAAAGGCCAAATATTTTATATAATGTTGCTCCACTTTTATTTGTCCCATGTTGCTTCATAATTAAATTCAGGGTGTATATTTTTGACATTAATACCACAGAAGTAATGCTGTATTCTCATTGCATCTTCTCAGGTGGTAATTTAAATTTGTCCAACTATTTTCAAGTCAAGTGAAATTATCAAGTCACCATTTGACTAAAGTGGTGGTTTACCAAGTTCCATATATATATATAAATATATATATATATATATATATATAAATATATATATATATATATACACACACATATATATACACACACACACATACACATATATATACACACAGAGTATATATACACTCTATATATAATATACTACATATATAATTCATAATTTATAAGAATCTTATAAAAAAGGAAATATCTGGTTTCTTGTGAAACATTAACTGAACAGTTTCTTTTATTATTCTACTTTAAGTTCTGGGATGCATGTGCAGAATGTGCAGGTTTGTTACATAGGTATATATGTGCCATGGTGGTTTGCTGCACCCATAAACCCATCATCTACATTAGGTATTTCTGTAATGCTATCTCTCCCCTTGCCCCCCACCCCCCAAAAGGCCCCGGTATGTGATGTTCCCCTCCCTGTGCCCATATGTTCTCATTGTTCAACTCCCACTTATAAGTGAGAACATGCGGTGTTTGGTTTTCTGTTCCTGTGTTAGTTTGCTGAGAATGATGGTTTCCAGCTTCATCCATGTTCCTGCAAAGGACATGAACCCTTTCTTTTTTATGGCTTCATAGTATTCCATGGTGTATATTGCCACATTTTTTTATCCAGTCTATCATTGATGGGCATTTAGGTTGGTTCCAAGTGTTTGCCATTATAAATAGTGCTGCAATAAACATACGTGTGCATGTGTCTTGATAATAGAACGGTTTATAATCATTTGGGTATATAGCCAGTAATGGGATTGTTGGGTCAAATTGTATTTCTAGTTCTAGATCCTTGAGGAATTGCCACACTGTCTTCCACAATGGTTGAACTAATTTACACTCCCACTAACAGTTTAAAAGTGTTCCTATTTCTCCACATCCTCTCCAGCATCTGTTGTTTCCTGACTTTTTAATGATTGCCATTCTGACTGGTGTGAGATGTTATCTCATTGTGGTTTTGATTTGCATTTCTCTAATGACCAGTGGTGATGAGCTTTTTTTCATATGTTTGTTGGCAAAAGAAAAAATGTCTTCTTTTAAAAAGTGTCTGTTCATATCCTTTGCCCACTTTTTGCTGGGGTTGTTTTTTCTTGCCAATTTGTTTAAATTTCTTGTAGACTCTGGATATTAGCCCTTTGTCAGAGGGATAGATTGCAAAAATTTTCTCCCATTCTGTAGGTTGCCTGTTCACTCTGATGATAGTTTCTTTTGCTGTGCAGAAGTTCTTTAGTTGAATTAGATCCCATTTGTCAATTTTGGCTTTTATTGCAATTGTTTTTGGTGGTTTTTTTTTTTTCTTTTTTTGACAGAGTCTTGCTCTGTCACCCAGGCTGGAGTGCAGTGATGTGACCTCGGCTTACTGCAAGCTCCGCCTCCCGGTTTCACGCCATTCTCCTGCTTCAGCCTCCCGAGTAGCTGAGACTACAGGCGCCCACCAACACACCCGGCTAATTTTTTTGTATTTTTAGTAGAGACGGGGTTTCACCATGTTAGCCAGGATGGTCTCGATCTACTGACCTCTTGATCTGCCCGCCTCGGCCTCCCAAAGTGCTGGGGCATGAATTCTTTGCCTATGCCTATGTCCTGAATGGTATTGCCTAGGTTTTCTTCAAGGGTTTTATGGTTTTAGGTCTTACATTTACATCTTTAATCCATCTTGAGTTAAGTTTTGTAAAAGGTGTAAGGAAGGGGTCCAGTTTCAGTTTTCTGCACATGGCTAGCCAGTTTTCCCAACACCATTTTTTAAATAGGGAATTCTTTCCCCATTGCTTATTTTTGTCACGTTTGTCAAAGATCAGATGGCTGTAGATGTGTGGCATTATTTCTGAGGCCTCTGCTCTATTCCATTGGTCTATATTTCAGTTTTGGTACCAGTATTATGTTGTTTTGGTTACTGTAGCCTTCTAGTATAGTTTGAAGTCAGGTAGCGTGATGCCTCCAGCTTTGTTCTTTTTGCTTAGGATTATTTTGGCTATATGTGCTCTGTTTTGGTTCCATATGAAATTTGAAGTAGTTTTTTCTAATTCTGTGAAGAAAGTCAATGGTAGCTTAGTGGGAATAGCATTGAATCTATAAATTTCTTTGGGCAGTATGGCCATTTTCATGTTATTGATTCTTCCTATCCATGAGCATGGAATGTTTTTCCATTTGTTTCTATCCTCTATTATTTCTCTGAGCAGTGGTTTGTGGTTCTCCTACAAGAGGTCCTTCACATCCCTTGTAAGTTATATTCCTAGGCATTTTATTCTCTTTGTAGCTATTGTAAATGGGAATTCAGTCATGATTCGGCTCTGTTTGTCTATTACTAGTATATAGGAATGCTTGTGATTTTTGCACATTGATTTTGTATCCTGAGACTTTGCTGAAGTTGCTTATCAGCTTAAGGAGTTTTGGGACTGTGACAATGGGGTTTTCTAATTATACAATCATGTCATCTGCAAACAGAGATAATTTGAACTCCTCTCTTCCTATTTGAATACTCTTTATTTCTTTCTCTTGCCTAATTGCCCTGGCCAGAACTTCCAATACTATGTTGAATAGGAGTGAAACTCACCAGTTTTTTCGTTGCTGTTTCTTACCTGATTATTAGTATGATGATAAGTGCCAATGATGATTTTCTAACTGCATTTTTCCATACTAATAATTTTTAATTCCACTCTAAAATAACTGTTTGTCTTCTCCCTTATATATCCACTTATTTACATCAGGATAGGCTCAAAGATTTCTATTTTACTTAATGGGTTATTATCAGTGACAATCTTCACTTGGTGCTCAAATTGTTCCATATTTGGCCAGTGAGAGTCCTTTAACATTTTTTTGGTGTCCTTATCAGTCTTTGAACACTTCCTTACTTTCTGACTGATATGGTCTGGCTCTGTGTCCCCATCCAAATCTCATGTTGAATTGTAATCCCCATGTGTCAAGGGAGAAACCTGCGATCTCCACATGTTGAGAGAGGGAGGTGATTGGATCATGGCATTGGTTTCCCTCATGCTGTTCTTGTGATAGTGAGTTCTCCCGATAGTGAGTTTTCACAAGATCTGATGGTTTTATAAGCCAGTTTTCTCTACTCTTGCTCGCCCCTCTCCTGCAGCCTTGTGAAGTAGGTGCCTGCTTCCCCCTCTGCCATAATTGTAAGTTTTCTGTGGCCTCCCTTGTCATACAGAACTGTGAGTCTATTTAACCTCCTTTGTTTATAAATTAGCCAGTCTTGGGTAGTATCTTTATAATAGTGTGAAAATGGACTAATACCGTGACAAATAAGGTGTTGCAAGACTATCTTGTATTTTCCCTGCTTCATCCCTGAAATCCAAGTTCTTTAGTCAAAAATGCTGTTTAGAAACCAAGATCTGGGCTCCAGGAGTGCTAGAAGCTATTGAGTGTCACCATTCCCTTGTTCTCTCAACGGATAATCTAGTGTATGCCTATGTATGAATGTTTGTATACATGTTCATATGTGTATATATATATAAATATATATATACACGTATCATCTACATACATGTCTATTTATCTATATATACATATATTGAAAAGCACAAATTTATACCAATACCAATCCAATATCATTGGTTAATTTTTATTTACCCCCTTTCCTATTAACCTCAATTTAGGTACTTATTTGATTCTTCATCCATGATGTAATAGATTTCCTATCACGGCTGCCAACACTCTGCTTGGAAATTCTTCTTACTCCTTTCAGGCTCTGATACCTTATGCAAAGTCACTGTTGTTTCCCCAAATTTTCAACCCATACACACACAAGACACATATGCCACATGGGCACCTACCTTACTCTGACCCATCAAATGGATTTGAGGACTAATTTATTCAGGAAGAATAAAAGGAAGGCGGGAATTAAAGAAGGTTGTTATAATAAATGTATATGACCCTGGGCTGCATAAAGCAAAAATTGAGAAATATTTAACCAAAGGCACTTCGGTTATTTTTTATTCTCATGAGCAAATGAGGACAGGAAGAAGCAGAGAGCTTTGGCTATGCTTTATCTCAGCCTTTACTTGTAGTTCAGTAGCTTGTGTCTAAGTAGCTCACCCTCCCCTGTGGAAGTGGGGGTGTGGATGGGGGCAGAAAACTGGAGAGAGAATTGCAGCATAGTACATTCAGTAGCATGTTTACCGTAGTTTTTTTGGTCATCCAAGGGCTTAAATCAGATGTATGTAGAGAAATATTTTTGCTCTAATCTATGAATTAACTTTGGGTTAAAGGGTCAGAACTTCACTGGCCTTTGTTTCTTAACTCAATTCTTTTTTATTTCTTCCACTGAAAAAATGCAGTCAGATGTATTGAGTATATCAGATTTGTGGAATGGAGATATATGATACAGATATTGCTAACTACAGCTAGTAATAGTTCAGCCAATAAAAATAGTAAAAATTTCATCTTTTTTTGCCTAAAACCGTGACTGAATGTTTGTGGATTTCAAATTGATTATACTTCATCTTTCTATTTTATTTTACAAAGGAATATATGTGCATAAGTACAAAGAGAATATATCACCTACAATTCCACTTCCCTGAAGGTCTTTAAAAACCTTTTGATTGATATCTTTTCTATATTACACCAACATACAGACACATAAATGTAAGGTTTTTAATGAATTTTTGTATCTCTTGTGTGTATTGTTCAACAAATTGTCTTTTTAATTTAGCAACATAGTGTGTTACCAAATATTAATTTACAAAAGGTTTTTTGTTGGCATAAAATTCCATTTTATACATTTGTCATTATTTTTTTAACTAAATGACTTTTGGGAGCATTTACATCATTCATTTCTTTTTTACAAATGTGTTGCCATAAATATCTTAGTAAAACTTTTCTGTACCTTATTTTTTTCCAATAACCTCTTGAAACTTTGGTCAAGATAAAAATTTTAAGTTCAAATTTCCCTTAGAAAATCTGAAATAACTCCATTTGCCTCATGAGAGTATCCATGCATCCCTTCCTTTACCACCAGATCTTGATAATACACAATCTTTAAAATTTTTGAGTTATCTTTACCAAATTGATAAATGAAAGTGGCATACCATTTCAATATGCATTGTTGTTATAAGAGCACTAAATAGTCTTTCAAATATTTAGTGACTATTTTTCTTCCTCTGGGAATTACTTATGTATATTAATTCACTAAGTACTGTTAAAGGCCTAATTAACCAAAGACTACCAAGCAGAAATCCAAAGCTGAGGGAATCAGCTTTACTGACTTGATGCAGGAAGGGAGGGAACTCCAGAGGAACGACAGAATGTCACATGATGAGAGAGAGCAAGGGAAGCATTGATAAGGTTTTGGTTCTTGCTGAATGACTGCAGAATGTTTAAGGGAAGAGGGTATTAATTCTGGATTTATTGCTGCTTCTAGACAAAATGAAAGGATTCAAGTTTCACTAGGGATTGGGTGCTGTCATGAGGTGAAAGTATTTTAGCAATCAGGTGTTCCCAGTAACAGATAAGAAAAGAAAGAACTTCTGGGGGTATCATCGGCAAACAGAAGTAACAAAAAGAAGAATTTGTTATGGTATTTTACAATATGGTCTTGGGGAAATAATATTTTCCACTAATTTAGATCCTAGCTTTCTCTGTGTTCAACCTTTCGTCCAGCCTGATTAATGGCAAAGCAGCCTTTTCCTTTTCCAATTCCAGTTGATATTTATTTTTGCAGTCCCCGACAGAGTTTTATACTTGACAGAATACAGTTAAGCAAAGTTTAAGCCATGTACATTATTGGATAAAGACACAGAATTTTCTATCACACATTCTTAAATTAGAGGTTTGGCATGTCTTTTATTAATTGAATAACTTTAGACAAGGTATTTAATCACTTTATTCTTTTTTGTATCTGTTAAAAGGGGCTAGTAACAATAATTTAATATCTACCTTATAGGACAATTGAGAAAATTAAATGTAATTATTTATATAAAGCACTTATCAAAATGTCTAACTTGATGTAACTGCTTAAAATAGAATAGCAACTAAAATGGTGTTTTCAATAAGAGTTTTACATGAGCTAATTGATGGAAACAATTAATAACAAACACATGATTGTGTGTGTACATATGAGAATTAAAGGACATCAGACTATGTGGAGGTTGTTAACACATATTTTATAATTTGACAAATTGTGGGGGAGTTTGGTTAATGAATCTCGGTATTTGGAAGGGAGAGAGGAGCAAAATTTTGTAGAGTTAGATGATATTATAGGCAGCACTCTCCTATTACCCTAGCTTAGAAAAACAGAAGAGATCAGTGAGAAATAGGTTTAGATACTGCAGGCTACTAGGCTGTGGCCTCTATTACAGAAATAAGAACATGCCCATTTCCAGAATTTTCCTGGCAAAAGATTAAAGTTCTGTCTTCGTGATTCTTGATGTAAATTAACTTGAAGGATATGTTCAAAATAAAGAGAAGTCAATTGTTTCGCAGAACAGATTAATAAAATGAGAGGCAGAGATGTACAAGACACGAAGAAAACATGTTGGGGGGCAAGTGTTCAAATGCTAATCATCAAATTAGAAAAAAAGAAATATCTCAAAAAGAGAAGAACTGTCATTCCATCATGAAAGGGAGGAGAAATAAGATGCCAAGTATATGTGGATTCAGAGCAAAAGTAATGAAGGCAGATGGATTAGAATTAAATACAATGAAATAGTTGATGTAAATGATACATGTACTTCGGTTGTTCTACAAATGCCAGTAAATCAGTCCACTGTTCGGGCTGTGATGTACAATGGTCTGGGGTGGTGAAGAAATTGTGTACTCTGTGCTGGGAATAATGTTACTAAATCCAGTCAATAAAATCAATGAGAGACCACCTGAGGAGGTTCTAGACATTATCCTGCTATCCTTACAGCAGCTATTTCAGCTGCCACTCAAACACATGACCATGGGGAGGCAGTGGCCTTGATGTCTTAAACACTACAAATCACCGAGGAAACCAAGTTAATGGATGCAGCAATCTACTCTCATCATGCAGCCAGAAGGGCACACAGTATTGCTGCCAGCTGAGCATAACTTACAAAATGTTAGGGAAACTGTGTATGAAGGAGAGGAAATGAATATTATTTAGATGTATTTGCTCCTTTCTTCAATAATTAGACAACCATAGGAAAAAATACTTAAATGAAAACTATGCCATCAATGTGTGATATCAGCTCAACTTCACCCTGGACCAACGAGCTTATTAAAAAAAGACTATTTTTAAAATGGAATAGGTCAACTTTGAGTCATTTGTGGAACTAAATTTAGCTAAATCCAGACCACTTAACACCTGCTCTAATAATGCCGTTCTTATATTATTGTAGGGGAAGAGCTGTGTTTTGGTTTTTAGCTCTAGCTTTATCCACTTTGTCTTATTTGACTTCTGTTTTTTGGTACAGCTCATACTTTGAAAAGAAGAAAAACTAGTCTATGTTAAGTATGTCAGTAGAGGGGATGATGGCAATTCAGAATTAGTCTCCTTGTAAAAATTCTGGAACTGCCCTTTTGTTGTGAACAATTGTAACATTATACTATTTTAGGCATTTTTCCTCTGCTCTATCTGACCTTTTAGATAATTATACAAGCATTAATTGCCTTGAGCAGTCATGGAACAACTGTTCAACACCTAATTAGAAATTTCTGCAAGTTTTCACCATGCTATTTTCAACTTATTTTTAGACCAGTGATAGGAAAACATTCCTGGAGATTATCCAGGGAATATACGTGTAGGTGTGTGTGTGTGTGTGTGTGTGTGTGTGTGTGTATGTGTGCATATATGTTTTGTATACATATATTTAAAAGTGTAGCATAAATTTGGAATAAATAAAATTCATTAACTTTCACTGTCAAAATTAACTCTCAAGCCAATTAAAATTATGTTAGAAAAATGTTCTAATCTAAGAAAAAATTAATCGTATCTCAACAATGTTATGATATATTTAAACTTCCAAAACTTATTTGTTAGATTGTCACAACAAGATGCTGCTGTGACCTAAACCAAGTCATAATTTTAAAAATGTTATCTTTCTTAATGTAAAATCACAAATATTTATTTAGGTGTGAGACATCTGATTTAATTTTGGAAACCCTGTAGCTTAATAAACAAAAAAATTCAAATTATGCTGAACTTTTCAGATCACAAAAATGATGTGAGTTTTTTCTTTAAAAAAAAAATTTCTTAGGAAAAAAAGGAGTCAGTTTGTTCCTTGAAATAATACAGAAGAAACCAAAACAAAAATATGGTGCAATAAGTGAAAATATATTTAGCTCATTGACTCCAATTTAATAAGTCTGCACATCAGGTTATTCAGATTATACATAAAAAATTTTCCTAACTTTCATTACAGGTTAGATAATAAGAAGAGATTCCTCCATAGACACTTAGCAGCTTCATGCTTATAATAATTAATTGTTAGTTTATTTTATGTGTATTCAATAATTTTTTTAAGTATAATAGAACAGAACTAAAAACTCTAAGAAAGTTATTGGTAACTCAACATTTATTTTTAAAAATTCATAGCAAAGTTAATACAAAAATATTTTTAATATAAAATATAACTGTGAGCTGGACAGAAATATAGATGCCAGATTCTTCTTAGTCATTGTCAAATATAAACTCAACTCTATGTCTTTCATACTGTAAAACATACGATTTTTGCAGCTTCAACATTTGTATCTACCTTCTTATTGAGTCTAAAGTAATTGTTCGGGCAGGGTGCAGTGGCTCACGCCTGTAATCCCAGCCCTTTGGGAGGCCGAGGTGGGTGGATCACCTGAGGCCAGGAGTTCAAGACCAGGCTGGCCAACATGGTGAAACCCCATGTCTATTAATAATACAAAAACATTAGCCTGGTGTAGTGATGCACACCTGTAATCACAGCTACTTGGGAGGCTGAGGCAGGAGAATCACTTGAACCCGGAAGGTGAAGGTTGCAGTGAACTGCGATCGCACCATTGCATTCCAGCATGGGTGACAAGAGCGAAGCTCCATCTCAAAATAAATAAATAAATAAATAAATAAATAAATAAAATAAAAGTATCATTTGCAGTTTCTAGTGTAAACAAAGAGTAAATATTAAAAAACGGGATTTAATCAATACATGAAACAACTGGGAGCCAATAATTAATTTGCCCAATATACTCTGCTATCAAGTGACAAAAATGGGATTTGAGCTCAGATTTCTCTGACTCTAAAATTTTTTTCCCCATCAGTAGTTCCCAACATTTTTATTATGTAGATCTCTATGTAACCATTAGAAATTGCAGATATCAGCGTAAGATATTTTAGTGATTAAGAAGTTGGCATTGGCATTAGGTTCTCCGGATTTGGATCTCAACTCTTCCAGTCAATAGCTGCGTGGCCTTAAATAAATTGTTTACACACTCTATGATTTAGGTTTTTAATCTCAAAAAAAGAGTAAATTAATAACCCTCGAAATATTCGTATGAATAAGGACTAGGTATGATAATTCATGCTAACATAACTAGTAGGCCAGGCTCATTGTTGGGAACCATTGCACTATACTTGCTATGTATTATTAAAATCTTTATATTTTTATAGCAGGCGAAAATTATCGTCCCTTCCTTTTGCTGCAATGACATGGCTTTCTACTTAATTTTTTTTCTTTATTGACACTTTGCCTGAATATTCTCCTGATGGAAGCTACTTCTATTGTTTGCCAGAGTTAACTTTACACAACATGGCTTTTTCTTTAAACACATTAGAAAACTCCTTTTCACAGTGAATGATCTTACTCCCTGCAACTTATATTAGGCCTAGAAACAGGTACCCTTTTCTGTACTTGAGTGGAGATCAAAAGCTATTATAGTATACAGAGTGCCACTAGAAAACTCCCTGTTAGCTGGTAATGCCTTGGGTTGTATTATTTCACAAAAGTTGAATATCTGTTCAAGTTCACACCAATCATAATAGTGACTTTTTTTTGAGAGACTAAGCTCCATTTAGTTAAACCATGATAGTGTCTACTTTCTGTTCAATTTATCTTCAAAACTCCCATTTTATTTGAAATTGCCTGTGTGCATTGTTAAAGAAACACATTTATATTTATTCCTTAAGAACAACTTGCAGAAAAGAAAGAACTATCTTGGATCTGGGGTATTTCCCCAATGAAAGAAGAAATGATTCTGTTGCAATGACTTCTATAAACTATTCAGACTACTGAAGCTTAGAAAACATCTTAAAATGGATAAGTGTTTATAAGTAGAATGGAGAATCATAATTTCAACTGCATTCATCATCTTCTTAGCCATAAGAGACTTGCTTAGCTAATGCATCTGTGCTACAAGAATCTCTATCATATTGAATTTTGCTCACATATCTTAAGTACGTGTGAAACAATGATTCCAAGGTACACTTCTGAGATATATAGAAAGCTATATTAGTATAACCATGAAATTGATTAAAAAAAATGTGGTTCCAAAATTGGTCGTAAGGACAACTGTATTACCAGAAACACTTAAGGACCAGCCTTTTCTATGAATGCCGTAACAGAAATTTTATACATATTTTAGTAAATAACATTTAAACATAAGTTCACATTAAATTTTTTTTGAAACAATAATAATAAAATCAGGAAACACCAAACATTGTAATGAAAGCAAAAACTATTCTGTTTCATTGTCACTAAATATGCTTGCCTTTGATTTTTCAGTGTAACTGAAAATAGTACATAAAAACAAATTAAAATAATGAGCTCAAAGGTTTTCTTCTTCAAATCGTCACCTTTGTGCCATTTAAATATATCCTTTTTAAGCTTTGTTGACATGACACCAAAAGAATCAATACTTACAGAACTAAAAGAGTTGGGAAACCTTCCTTCTACTCTAACTTCTACTACAGGGACATAAATGTACTATGTGAGTTCAGCTTCCTCAAGCCTCTGTTCTCTTTTCTGAAAATGAGAGATTTGGGCCAGTTATTTTCTGAAAACGACATTTTGCAATAACAGTTTGATTTTCAACCACTATCCAATTTTTACTAAGCGATGATTGAAGTAAAAAAGGACCTTTCTTTATATCAGACAGTTACTTGAATTTGATTTGGTTATGATGATGCATCATAGTTGTTAACTATGTCCACAACTGAAACTTTAGATGTTCTATGACTATATCGTGAAATATTATTAGATTAAAGTCAAATTAGGCTAGTTCTTGCCTGGCAAAGACTGAATACAGTCAATGGGATTGTTATAGTAGAATGAGTTTTGTTAATGATATATGGCCAAACTGTTTGACTACGGCCTTAAGTTAGCACATTACCCAAATACTTTGGTTTCTTTCTTTTTTTTTTTTGTTTTTTTTTTGTTTTTTTTTGTTTTTAGATGGAGTCTTGCTTTGTCACCCAGGCTGGAGTGCAGTGGCATGATCTCAGCTCACTGCAAACTCTACTTCCTGGACTCAAGCAATCCGCCTGTCTCAGCCTCCTGAGTAGCTGGGATTACAAGCATGTGCCATCACACCAGCTAATTTTTGTATTTTTTTAGTAGAGATGGGTTTTCACCATGTTGGCCAGGCTGGTCTCGAACTCCTGACCTCAGGTGATCCGCTCACCTCGGCCTCCCAAAGTGCTGGGATTACAGATAAGAGCCATCACGCCCGACCTGGTTTCTTTAGTTCTACTAACTGACTTATCTCTAAGTTCAAAGCAAAGAATGAACAGTATCTCTAGAGAACTAGCAAAGTAAAAATTCTTGCTGTAAAATTCTCTCTTGTTGTTGTTGTAATTGATCAAAATTTGTTATGGAAAGTCCATTCAATCCTGGGTAGTCACGTAATCACTTTTTGTCAACTTCCATCTCTCTTTTTCTCTCATATTTCTTTATCAACAATCATGTATGTGTAGAATTGGGGATTAAGGAGAGAGAAGATGAAGTCTTCACCTTGACAGGTTTTAATCTTGCTGACAAGATAATTGTTAAACTAGTTTGCAATCAGGATTTCACATAAGAACATTTAAGAATATCATCAATACACTAAGCATTCCCATCTAACTGATTTTTTAATCACAACATTCTAAATCTATGTGCATAATCAGTCCATACTTGGTGTAATTCGGTGTCCACACAGTGATGACTTTGCCAGAAGGAGTTATTACTAGCTTTCCAGAAAAAGAAAAAGCCATCTTAAATTTAGTTTTGATGGAATGTCCTCAGTAAATTTGTATTTTCATGGAGTTTTTGTGTAGAAACTAATGATGTTTATTCTTTTGTCCAACAAATATTCATTGAGTAGAAAACACAAATTTTATCCTAGACTTTATGCTAAGTATTGAGTATTGAGCACAGTTCTCCCTCACAAGCGTGGATTTAATATGCTGCCTCTCTGCTACACAACTGGCCAGTTTTGAGGGCCAGTTGCCCATTTTGATGATGACCAATAGTCTCTAAATTTGAACTCAATCTCTTGAATGAAGCTAGTATCTTATTCACTAACCACCTTGCAGTTTTGGTGTCTTGGCGAATAATATATGAGACAGCATAGATGGAAAAATTAGTTCTTGGGTCCATTAATGACCTTACTGAGAGTGCTTCAGAAAGCCCAGATTGTTGGGGCTTAAAGAGGAAAACAGAAGACTAAATAGAATTTTCTGTGAGCCTGAAGGAAAAGACTTACATGATTGAAAAAATTGAGACGTACTTGCCTCTAGGGAGGCGGTACTGCTTAAATAAGTAAGGCAGCACAAATGTGCTGGAAATGTGAGGTGTCTGGAATATGGGAGTCCAAACAGTGAGAAACATGTCAGAGTTTCATGGTTGTGGGATGCTTTATTGTCCTCCACTTCTCTCTTAAACATTCTATTAATTAAAGAGTTCACTACAGAGAGGATTTATGATGCTGGGTCTTATTCAGATAAACTATGGCTCAGGTAAAACATAACTTTTCTTAAGGAGCTGCACCGGTATAACTCAGCATCCACTGGATGTTCTCAAACTACTCTAACTTGATGAATCATTCAAATGATAGAGAAAGTATACAGCTCTAACAAATGACTCCCTAATTCTTAGAAAGTTCTCAAAATCACTCTTAAAAAATGAAATGATAAATTTGATCCATACTACATGCTGACATTTTTAATTTGGCTTATTTTTAAATTCCATAAATTATCAGAATTAAGTGCTTAAAACCTTGTGGAACTTTTTAGGCAAATACTGTATTTTTTCAATGTTACTAAACTTTATATCATCATGTTTATTGCATACAAATAACCCAATGCACAGTTTTATTACTCGGTCTTAACCATTATTTTACTTTAATTTTAATTAGTGAGTAATTCATTTTAATGTCACATGCTACTTTTTAAAATTTTTTAATAAGATGTGTACAAGACAAAAATTGTGGGGATGTGTGTGTGTCTGCGTGTGTGTTTTGCTGGCAAAATTTTTTCTCCTTCCAATCCCTTTCCCTATCCTCCTATCCTCCCAGTTCCCACACCATAGCACTCCCCACAACATCCCCTCATCCACAAATAAACACTGTTATTACATTTTTATAACCTTCCAAACATTTTTATACATGAACAAGTAAGGAGCAATACATATTAGCTTTTATTTTTTTTTCTCCAGCAGAGTAGCACACTCACTCTGCACTGTGCCTTGCTTTGTTTTTCACTTGAAACATACATTTTGAAGATGTTGTCATACATTACCTAAGGGCTTCCTTGGCCTTCATCCATTATTTTAACATTTAAAAAAAATGTCATTTGTCATAGTTCTTATTTCAAACCATTCTTGGAGATAGGAGCGATATGAAGGATTGTAGGTGCAAGTGCTGCAGAAGGTCCCCAAACTAGCCATAACATCATTGTTATTTGTATGTGTTTAAATATGGAACTTACTAAGGTGTGATTAGCCATTTCCTGTTTGAAATCTTCAGGAGAGATCCCGTAATCAATTACTTATTTTTTAAGTTTAAATCAGAAGCAAAAGCTTCTCATATGATGTTCACGAAATCCATTGCATTACTGAAGACTGGGTCATCTCAGAAGTTAAAAAGTAACCCAGCTGGAATTCCTCTACATGAAATATTTTTCAAAGATAAGCAGTCAGAGATCACTATACCTCACCACAACAACAGGCATGCTGTGCAAGTGGTGGCCCCTCAAGATTTCCCTGCCAGGGAGTTCTAAGATGACTTTGAAACCAGTGATGTATTAACACTGGAGAGTGGAAGTAGAAACTCTTGCCTTCTAACACTCTGTGGCAAAAGTCACTTCATGTGCAACATTCTTTATCTCATTAATGTGAAGGGAAATTGCACCTGTATTCCAAAGAGCTCTCCCCTCTTATTCTTAAACCAATGTAGCCTTGTAAGAATATTAGATTAATGTTTCAAATTTTCATATTTGACACTGAAACTGCTAATGTGTCCTATTAACAGAGTCAAATCAATATAACAACTCTTTTGGTAAAGTGTAAACAAATGCTAACTTTGGAGATTATTGAAGTATAGAGGGCTGGGCCTGTCACTACCTTCAGAATGCCACATTCTGAACAGTTTCCCTGGACTCTTTCCTCTGTTCTAGTGGCTACTGTTGATCTTTGGTCTTACCTCTTTTCTGTCAATAATGATGCTTCTCATCTCTATAACTCTTGCTTCCTGCCTCTACCTCCACTTCAGCAGTTTAATGCTCTATTTCATTTTCTGGGCACTAGGATTTATTTTTCTTTACTTCTTGTCTCTTTTTTCCTGTGCTTCCTGATTTTGGAAAAGGCAGGTCTTGGTACTAACAGTGAGCTTGGCTGCAGTGACAGTTATTAGTGCTGTTTGACAAAATTTCCAGTTCTCCCCATTCAAAGCATTTGGTAGATCTTTTTGGGCTTGGGTGAGGTCAAGTAACTAATTCTGGTCAATGTGTTGTGGACAGAAGTATGTGTCACTTCCTGGATGAATACTCAATGGCCTGTGTGAGGCATAGGACATTTTCTCTTCTCCTCTGTCATAAGAATTGCAAATGTTCAAGATAGTGGCTGACTGAGGCCTAGAGTGACGACCTGAGGGAATCTTCCTTTACCAACCCAATATGATTATAA
Source organism: Symphalangus syndactylus (assembly GCF_028878055.3). Taxonomy (NCBI): domain Eukaryota; kingdom Metazoa; phylum Chordata; class Mammalia; order Primates; family Hylobatidae; genus Symphalangus; species Symphalangus syndactylus. The sequence goes on along the minus strand of NC_072443.2, from coordinate 34,290,631 downwards.
GGTATGAGCAAGAAATAACTGTTTGTTTGTTTGTTTTAAACCACTGAGATTTGAAAGTTTCTCACCATGGCCTAACCTAATATGTAGCCTATTCTATTAAGCCACTGAGAATGTTTCTTCCTTCTTGATGGTAAATGAACAACACATGATAGTTTCTGGGTATATTACATAGTTATAGGGGAAGGTAAGGAGAGGCTGCTCTTCTAGTGCTAGAGTGTTGGCATATTTATACTCTACTTCCAAGTTCAAAACTTTTAGGGAGGCTGAGGACAACATCAGTCTGAAAACTGAATTGATGACAAAGCAGGAGAGTCCAATTAGGGACAGAGAAGATGATGCCATACAGAGCTAATGTTGGGACACTTAGCCTTATTAAGATAATATTAGGAAGGCCTATGCAGCAGTCTTCCTAATGTAGACAGCTTGTCGTAGAGTAAGAGGTCACTCAAGACACCATCTAGCATAAGAGGGAATACCAACTGCAGTGCCATGTGCCTCTGGCTGACAAGCAGAGCACAGCCAGGAGAGCCAGGATGCCTCGGGTAGCAGAAAAAACCAGAACTGAGTCATACATCTGGCTTTTAGGCATAAGCTGTCGTTCCTGGAGGATTGGCAAAGACAAAAGGATTCCAAATCTGGGGTCACTGTACTGTACTAGTAATCAAGAGAGATGCCTGGACTAAGGGGTCAAAAGCACAATCCTGATTTAAGACTTGGGTATTAGGAAAGACTTAATCAGAGAAATAAGGCACAGACTCAGTTATTGAGATGAGATTAGACCAACCACATTCCTGAAAATATTGAGTGATTATTAGGTTTCTTAGACCTTTCCTATCTATGTTCAGGATTAAATCTTGATATTGGAATGGACTTGATCATGCAATTAAAGGTCAAGTTGTCCCAACCTTAGACAAAGGAGACGTGCTGAGCAAAGCAGATCTGGAACAACTGTACAATTTGAATAATAATTGTTTTCTTCTATTTCTGATTTGTCTTCTGCTTTGCCCTTACTGGTCATCATATGAATAAGCAAAATTGCCAGAAGTGGCTAGCAAAGTAATGACAGAATAAACGAGATCAATAGTTTGACCAGAGTTCACTTACGCATCCCATATGGAGAGTGAACACATTAGGGTTCCCTCCAACCCTACATGCTTCTTTTTTAGCACCTGTTCCTGACTGATGCACAGACATGGCACTGCACAGAATAATGTCTTAACATATTTGTTACTATATCTATTCATCTTTATCACTATATATTTTTCTATTTCTATTTTTCTCACTTCTCAATTTATTTTAGGAAAATTTTCTGTTATGTTTTTAATTCACCCAGCTTCCAGACCAGTTGTTCATTTTGTTTTTCAGTCTTGGCTTTCAGATCTGGTGCTCAGTAGTTTGTTCCCAAATATGACCTTCTTGTCTTTCAGTCAAATTTAGTATATCACTCCTACCCTGAATTGTATTGCATCAGGCTGCCTCAGAGTTTATCTGGACTCACGAACCTTTACTTCAGTGCTACGCTAATGTGGCCATCTGGTTTGACCCAGCTTTTAAAATAGGATTCAGACAGGCTCCATGGCAATAAATGTAACTATGCCTGCTATAAAGGAAGCATCCGAATGTTTCATAGACTCTAGAGATGTTTCTTGGGTATAATCTTCTTATTCAAAGGACAAATTTTTCCAATGTAATGCAAGTCATTTGGGCAATTAACTTATGTATTTTATACAAATATAGAAAAATAAAAATTTATTTTGAAGAGAATGTAGAGAAAAAGAAAAAAGAAACCTTTTGCTAAACAAAATAGCAGTTTTATCACATGAAACAAACATAGCTATATGCAAAATGCTATGTTTTAAAATAATTTTTGAATGAAAGTCTGGAAGTCTCTACTACAGACATAATTTTGCCTCTGAATTGCTTTCAACGTGGACAAAACTTATATAATTCTGTATTCTGAAAGAAGAAAAATGAAAGAAGAAAATCCAGACTAGATGAACTCTAAAGTCACTTTTAATATATGATTATAATTATTATTTTAAGAGAGATTTTTCAGGTCACAGCATCTGATTTGTTTCAAGAATTAATGAGAAATTTGCAATTGTATTTTATTTTAGGATTACCATACAGAAATATTCTGTAGCTAATCATGAGAACTTCCGTATTTTAAGAACAATAATTTATTGAGTCTCTTTCGCACCAACCACTTGCTAAGAATTTACTCGTGGTCTCATTTAATGCTCCCTGTAGCCCTATATTAGTTTGCAAGGGCTGCCATAACAAAGCATTACAGACTAGATGAATTAAACAACAGAAATTTATTTGCTCACAGTTCTGGAGGCTAGAATCACGGTGTCAGCAAGGTTGATTCCCTTTGAGGGCCATGAGGGAAGGATCTGTTCCAGGTCTCTTTCCTTGGCTTGTAAATTGCTGTCTTCCTGTCTCCACGTTGTCTTCCCTTGGTGTCTAAATTTCTTCTTATAAGGACACTAGACATACTGGATTAGAGCCCACTCTAATGCTCTCGTTTTAACCAAACCACCTGTGTAGAAACCTTGTCTGCAAATATAGTCACTGTCTAAGATATTTGGGCTTAGGATTTTAGCATATAATTTTTTTTTGAAAGGAGTACAATTCATCCTGTAATAAACATCATGAGATACTTACTAGTATTTTCTCTATTTGAAAAATAAAGAAACTGAATAATTAGGATAATTTCTCTTGGATCACACAGCTAGTAAATAAATTTGAATCCAGTCCATTTAACTCACAGTCCTCTACTCTTAAATATTAGTCATTCTTGCTTTCAGAGAATGACAGTTATAAGGGATTGAAAGCTGCAATTCCTAAGTCTATAGTCACAGAAGGAGGTTATTTTAAGAGTTAAAAAAGTCTTCAGTGGAAGTCAAGTACATGTTAATTATCAGAGAAAGAGGAAAATAAGAATTCAATGCGTGTTAACTTTCAAGAGAGATATTTGGCCTTAAACTATGTAATTACTTATAAAATATGTTTGATCATTTTTCAGATGATAAAAATAATGTGTATCTATTGTAGTACTTACATAATATTAAAATGTATAAAGAACAAAAGCTGTAATCACACACAATTCCATCCTTTATATCTAAATATTGTTAGTATTTTTCTTTCTGGCATTTTAAGTAAATATATACTAATTATATATAGTTTTAAAACCTGCTTTTTTCACTTAAAAATATATACTTTTTTGCTGTTCTCTATTCTTTAACATCATTAAATTTTTCTGTAACTTTATATTGAAATAATTTCAGATATACAGAAAAGTTGCAAAAATACTGCAAAGAACTCTGGTTTACCCTTCACCCAGTTTTCTCGGTTGTTACTATTTAACTACATTCGCCTTCTTATTGCTGCCTTTCTGTGAATGTGGTAGTGTGTACATGTTTCCCAACAACAAGGACATTTAATTATATAACCATATTATAATTACTAAAATGAAGATGTTAGTATTGATACAGTACAATTATTTAATATTTACATTGTATTCAAATTTTACCACTTCTCCCAATAATGTCAATTATAGCAAAAGAAGAAATTCTGCTGAAGGATTCCATTCAAGTTTATATATTTTATTCATTTCTCCCTAGCCTTTAATTATTTAAACTTTACCAGCTATTTAGTCTGTATTTATATTTTATGGCTTTGATATTCTTGACCCATTTAGGCCAGTTATCTTGTAGAATACTACTCCCAGTTTTGGTTGGATACATTTCCTCATAATTGTATTTAGCTTTTGTGTTTTGAACAGGAATACTAAATGATATCTTGTTCTCTTCAGTATAGTCTATCAGAAGCTACATAATATTGGTTAACCTTATTGCTTACGATATTAAATTTGATTACTTTATTAAAACAGTATCTGCCAGGTTTCTTCACAGAAAAAAATATAACATGTGACATTGACAAACATAGACAAATAAAACAAAGAGTCTAGAAACTGCCCTACATATATATGATGAGTTTTTGACATAGATTCCAGACAATCCGATGGAGAATTTTTTTTTCAATTAGTGTGCTAAAAATTACAAAACCTTGTGAAAAAAATATTAGCATCATCCTTGATTTCATACCACATACAAAAATATTTCAATTTTTTTTAATTTTTTTCTCCACTTGTCCTGTAGGTTTTATTATCATTATTATTATTATTATTATACTTTAAGTTTTAGGGAACATGTGCACAATGTGCAGGTTTGTTACATATGTATCCATGTGCCATGTGGGTGTGCTGCACCCATTAACTCACCATTTAGCATTAGGTATATCTCCCAATGCTGTCCCTCCCCACTCCCCCCACCCCACAACAGTCCCTGGAGCGTGATGTTCCCATTCCTGTGTCCATGTGTTCTCATTGTTCAATTCCCACCTAGGAGTGAGAACGTGCAGTGTTTGGTTTTTTGTCCTTGCGATAGTTTACTGAGAATGATGGTTTCCAGTTTCATCCATGTCCCTACAAAGGACATGAACTCATCATTTTTTATGGCTGCATAGTATTCCATGGTGTATATGTGCCACATTTTCTTAATCCAGTCTATCGTTGTTGGACATTTGGGTTGGTTCCAACTCTTTGCTATTGTGAATAGTGCTGCAATAAACATATGTGTTCATGTGTCTTTGCAGCAGCATGATTTATAGTCCTTTGGGTGTATTCCCAGTAATGGGATGGCTGGGTCAAATGGTATTTCTAGTTCTAGATCCCTGAGGAATCGCCACACTGACTTCCACAATGGTTGAACTAGTTTACAGTCCCACCAACAGTGTAAAAGTGTTCCTATTTCTCCACATCCTCTCCAGCACCTGTTGTTTCCTGACTTTTTAATGATGGCCATTCTAACTGGTGTGAGATGGTATCTCATTGTGGTTTTGATTTGCATTTCTCTGATGGCCAGTGATGATGAGCATTTTTTCATGTGTGTTTTGGCTGCATAAATGTCTTCTTTTGAGAAATGTCTGTTCATGTCCTTTGCCCACTTTTTGATGGGGTTGTTTGTTTTTTTCTTGTAAATTTGTTTGAGTTCATTGTAGATTCTGGATATTAGCCCTTTGTCAGATGAGTAGGTTGCGAAAATTTTCTCCCATTTTGTAGGTTGCCTGTTCACTCTGATGGTAGTTTCTTTTGCTGTGCAGGAGCTCTTTAGTTTAATTAGATCCCATTTGTCAATTTAGGCTTTTGTTGCCATTGCTTTTGGTGCTTTAGACATGAAATCCTTGTCCATGCCTATGTCCTGAAAGGTATTGCCTAGGTTTTCTTCTAGGGTTTTTATGATTTTAGGTCTAACATGTAAGTCTTTAATCCATCTTGAATTAATTTTTGTATAAGGTGTAAGGAAAGGATCCAGTTTCAGCTTTCTACATACGGCTAGCCAGTTTTCCCAGCACCATTTATTAAATAGGGAATCCTTTTCCCATTGCTTGTTTTTGTCGGGTTTGTCAAAGATCAGATAGTTGTAGATATGCAGCATTATTTCTAAGGGCTCTGTTCTGTTCCATTGATCTATGTCTCTGTTGTGGTACCAGTACCATGCTGTTTTGATTACTGTAGCCTTGTAGTATAGTTTGAAGTCAGGTAGCGTGATGCCTCCAGCTTTGTTCTTTTGGCTTAGGATTGACTTGGCGATGCGGGCTCTTTTTTGGTTCCATATGAACTTTAAAGTAGTTTTTTCCAATTCTATGAAGAAAGTCATTGGTAGCTTGATGGGGATGGCATTGAATCTATAAATTACCTTGGGCAGTATGGCCATTTTCAGGATATTGATTCTTCCAACCCATGAGCATGGAATGTTCTTCCATTTGTTTGTATCCTCTTTTATTTCATTGAGCAGTGGTTTGTAGTTCTCCTTGAAGAGGCCCTTCACATCCCTTGTAAGTTGGATTCCTAGGTATTTTATTCTTTTTGAAGCAATTGTGAATGGGAGTTCACTCATGATTTGGCTCTCTGTTTGTCTGTTATTGGTGTACAAGAATGCTTGTGATTTTTGTACATTGATTTTGTATCCTGAGACTTTGCTGAATTTGCTCATCAGCATAAGGAGATTTTAGGCTGAGACTATGGGGTTTTCCAGATATACAAGCATGTCATCTGCAAACAGGGACAATTTGACTTCCTCTTTTCCTAATTGAATACCCTTTATTTCCTTCTCCTGCCTGATTGCCCTGGCTAGAACTTCCAGAACTATGTTGAATAGGAGTGGTGAGAGAGGGCATCCCTGTCTTGTGCCAGTTTTCAAAGGGAATGCTTCCAGTTTTTGCCCATTCAGTATGATATTGGCTGTGGGTTTGTCATAGATAGCTCTTATTATTTTGAGATACATCCCATCAATACCTAATTTATTGAGAGTTTTTAGCATGAATTGTTGTTGAATTTTGTCAGAGGCCTTTTCTGCATCTATTGAGATAATTATGTGGTTTTTGTCTTTGGTTCTGTTTATATGCTGGATTACATTTATTGATTTGCTTATGTTGAACCAGTCTTGCATCCCAGGGATGAAGCCCACTTGATCATGGTGGATAAGCTTTTTGAAGTGCTGCTGGATTCGGTTTGCCAGTATTTTACTGAGGATTTTTGCATCAATGTTCATCAAGGATATTGGTCTGAAATTCTCTTTTTTGGTTGTGTCTCTGCCAGGCTTTGATATCAGGATGATGCTGGCCTGATAAAATGTTTTAGGGAGGATTCCCTCTTTATCTATTGATTGGAATAGTTTCAGAAAGAATGGTACCAGTTCCTCCTTTTACCTCTGGTAGAATTCGGCTGTGAATCCATCAGGTCCTGGACTCTTTTTGGTTGGTAAGCTATTGATTATTGCCACAATTTCAGAGCCTGTTATTGGTCTATTCAGAGATTCAACTTCTTTCTAGTTTAGTCTTTGGAGGGTGTATTTGTCAAGGAATTTATCCATTTCTTCTAGATTTTGTAGTTTATTTGCGTAGAGGTGTTTGTAGTATTCTCTGATGGTAGATGGTATTTCTGTGGGATCAGTGGTGATATCCCCTTTATCATTTTTTATTGCATCTATTTGATTCTTCTCTCTTTTCTTCTTTATTAGTCTTGCTAGCGGTCTATCAATTTTGTTGATCTTTTCAAAAAACCAGCTCCTGGATTCATTAATTTTTTGAAGGGTTTTTTGTGTCTCTATTTCCTTCAGTTCTGCTCTGATTTTAGTTATTTCTTGCCTTCTGCTAGCTTTTGAATGTGTTTGCTCTTGCTTTTCTAGCTCTTTGAATTGTGATATAAGGGTGTCAATTTTGGATCTTTCCTGCTTTCTCTTGTGGGCATTTAGTGCTATAAATTTCCCTGTACACACTGCTTTGAATGTGTCTCAGAGATTCTGGTATGTTGTGTCTTTGTTCTCACTGGTTTCAAAGAACATCTTTATTTCTGCCTTCATTTTGTTATGTACCCAGTAGTCATTCAAGAGCAGGTTGTTCAGTTTCCATGTAGTTGAGCAGTTCTGAGTGAGTTTCTTAATCCTGAGTTCTAGTTTGATTGCACTGTGGTCTGAGAGACAGTTTGTTATAATCTCTGTTCTTTTACATTTGCTGAGGAGAGCTTTACTTCCAACTATGTGGTCAATTTTGGAATAGGTGTGGTGTGATGCTGAAAAAAATGTATATTCTGTTGATTTGGGGTGGAGAGTTCTGTAGATGTCTATTAGGTCAGCTTGGTGCAGAGCTGAGTTCAATTCCTGGGTATCCTTGTTAACTTTCTGTCTCATTGATCTGTCTAATGTTGACAGTGGGGTGTTAAATTCTCCCAATATTAATGTGTGGGAGTCTAAGTCTCTTTGTAGGTCACTCAGGACTTGCTTTATGAATCTGGGTGCTCCTGTATTGGGTGCATATATATTTAAGATAGTTAGCTCTTCGTGTTGAATTGTTCCCTTTACCATTATGTAATGGCTTTCTATGTCTCTTTTGAACTTTGTTGGTTTAAAGTCTATTTTATCAGAGACTAGGATTGCAACCCCTGCTTTTTTTTGTTTTCCATTTGCTTGGTAGATCTTCCTCCATCCCTTTATTTTGAGTCTATGTGTGTCTCTGCACGTGAGATGGGTTTCCTGAATACAGCACACTGATGGGTCTTGACTCCTTACCCAATTTGCCAGTCTGTGTCTTTTAATTGGAGCATTTAGTCCATTTACATTTAAAGTTAATATTGTTGTGTGTGAATTTGATCCTGTCATTATGATGTTAGCTGGTTATTTTGCTCGTTAGTTGATGCAGTTTCTTCCTAGCCTCAATGGTCTTTACAATTTGGCATGTTTTTGCAGTGGCTGGTACCGATTGTTCCTTTCCATGTTTAGTGCTTCCTTCAGGAGCTCTTTTAGGGCAGGCCTGGTGGTGACAAAATGTCTCAGCATTTGCTTGTCTATAAAGTATTTTATTTCTCCTTAGCTTATGAAGGTTATTTTGACTGGATATGAAATTCTGGGTTGAAAATTCTTTTCTTTAAGAATGTTGAATATTGGCCCCCACTCTCTTCTGGCTTGTAGTGTTTCTGCCGAGGGATCAGCTCTTAGTCTGATGGGCTTCCCTCTGTGGGTAACCTGACATTTCTCTCTGGCTGCCCTTAATATTTTTTCCTTCATTTCAACTTTGGTGAATCTGACAATTATGTGTCTTGGAGTTGCTCTTCTCAAGGAGTATCTTTGTGGCATCCTCTGTATTTCCTGAATCTGAATGTTGGCCTGCCTTGCTAGATTGGGGAAGTTCTCCTGGATAATATCTTGCACAGTGTTTTCCAACTTGGTTCCATTCTCCCCGTCACTTTCAGGTACACCAATCAGAAGTAGGTTTGGTCTTTTCACATAGTCCCATATTTCTTGGAGGCTTTGTTCATTTCTTTTTATTCTTTTTTCTCTGAACTTCCCTTCTCACTTCATTTCATTCATTTCATCTTCCGTCACTGATACCCTTTCTTCCAGTTGATCGCAACGGCTACTGAGGCTTCTGCATTCTTCATGTATTTCTCAAAACTTGGCTTTCAGCTCAATCAGCTGCTTCAAGCACTTCTCTGCATTGGTTATTTTAGTTATACATTTGTCTAATTTTTTTTCAAAGTTTTTAACTTCTTTCCCATTGGTTTGAATTTGCTCCTGTACCTCAGAGTAGTTTGATCATCTGAAGCCTTCTTCTCTCAACTTGTCAAAGTCATTCTCCATCCAGCTTTGTTCCGTTGCTGGTGAGGAACTGCGTTCCTTTGGAGGAGAATAGGCGCTCTGCTTTTTAGAGTTTCCAGCTTTTCTACTGTGTTTTCTCCCCATCTTTGTAGTTTTTTCTACTTTTGGTCTTTGATGATGGTGATGTACAGATGGGTTTTTGCTGTGGGTGTCCTTTCTGTTTGTTAGTTTTCCTTCTAACAGACAGGACCCTCAGCAGCAAGTCTGTTGGAGTTTGCTAGAGGTCCACTCCAGACCCTGTTTGGCTGGGTGTCAGCAGCGGTGGCTGCAGAATAGCGGATTTTTGTGAACCGCAAATTCAGCTGTCTGATTGTTCCTCTGGAAGTTTTGTCTCAGAGGAGTACCTGGCCGAGTGAGGTGTCAGTCTGTCCCTACTAGGGGGTGCCTCCCGGTTAGGCTGCTCGGGGTCAGGGACCCACTTTAGGAGGCAGTCTGCCCATTCTCAGATATCCAGCTGCGTGCTGGGAGAAACACTACTCTCTTCAAAGCTGTCAGACAGGGACATTAAGTCTGCAGAGGTTACTGCTGAGTTTTTGTTTGTCTGTGCCCTGCCCCCAGAGGTGGAGACTACAGAGGCAGGCAGGCCTCCTTGAGCTGTGGTGGGCTCCACCCAGTTCGAGCTTCCTGGGTGCTTTGTTTACCTAAGCAAGCCTGGGCAATGGCAGGCGCCACTCCCCCAGCCTCGCTGCCGCCTTACAGTTTGATCTCAGACTGCTGTGCTAGCAATCAGCGCGACTCCGTGGGCATAGGACCCTCTGAGCCAGGTGTGGGACACAATCTCCTGGTGTGCCGTTTTCCAAGCCCATTGGAAAAGCACAGTATTAGGGTGGGAGTGACCCGATTTTCCAGGTGCCGTCTGTCACTCCTTTCTTTGACTAGGAAAGGGAACTCCCTGACCCCTTGCGCTTCCCAAGTGAGGCAATGCCTCGCCCTGCTTCAGCTCGCGCATGGTGCACTGCACCGACTGTCCTGCACCCACTGTTTGGCACTCACTAGTGAGATGAACCTGGTACCTCAGATGGAAATGCAGAAATCACCCATCTTCTGCGTCGCTCATGCTGGGAGCTGTAGACCGGAGCTGTTCCTGTTCGGCCATCTTGGTTCTGATTCCTCAAAATATATTTTATATTTAACTGTATGCTCCGTCATTATAAAATGTCTAGAAGAAAGCATAAATAAAATTTAGTGACTTTAGATTTGGCATACATTTTTTAAATAAGACATAACAATTTCAAACTGAAAACAAAAAATCTTTAAGTTAAATTTCATTCAAGTTAAAACTTTTACTACTGAAAAGAGACTGTTTACAAAAATGAGACAGCAAACTACACATAAGAAGCAAGTTTTTGCAAAATATGTACCTGACAAAGCACTTGCTTTCAGAATATTTATGGTACGCACAACACTCATAACACAATAATGAGAGAATCAACTAAATTTTTAAAATATTTGAACAGCTATTTCAATAAGGAGACATACAGATGTCAAATAAGCAAATGAAATGATGATTACTGTTATTAGTCATTAGAAAGACCAAATTAAAACTACAATAAGATGTCACTGCACTGTAAATTCAAAATTTAAAAGATTGTACCAAGTTTTGGAAAGGATGTGGAGGAACTAGAACACATACAATGTGGCAGAAAAGTAAAATGGTATCACTTTGAAAAAGTTTGGCATTTTCTTTTTTTTTTTTTGAGAAGGAGTCTTGCTCTTTCACCCAGGCTGGAGTGCAGTGGCATGATCTCAGCTCACTGCAGGCTCCGCCCCCTGGGGTTCACGCCAGTCTCCTGCCTCAGCCTCCCGCGTAGCTGGGACTACAGGAACCCGCCACCTTGCCTGGCTAATTTTTTGTATTTTTAATAGAGACGGGGTTTCACCATGTTAGCCAGGATGGTCTCGATCTCCTGACCTCGTGATCCTCCCGCTGGGATTACAGGTGTGAGCCACCACACCCTGGCCAAGTTTGGCATTTTCTTAAAACAATAAGCATACACACACCATAGAGTTCAGCTATTCCACAGTCTATATTTCACCAAGAGGAATGAAGGCACACATCTATTTACAGACTTGTAAATAAATGCTCATAGGTATGTAATTTATAGTAGCCCAAAACTGGAAACTACCCATATGTCTATTAATATGTAAATAAATAACAAATTTTGGTGTATCCATACAATGGGATGTTACACAGGAATAGATAGAAATGATCTCTTGATGCCTGCAGCAGCATGGATACAATAATTATGCTGAGAAGTAGAAGCCAGAACCAACCTCTCAAAAAAGTATATTTCTAAGGGTCCATGTAGAAAATTAATAAACATTTAAACTAATTTATAATTACAGAGGTCGGGTCATTGGTTGCATGGGGACAGGAATGATAAGAGCAAGGGAAAAAGAAGGAGGGATTATAGAGAGACACAAGAAGATTTTTGGAAATAAGGGATATGCTCATTATAGGATCTTGTTATTTTACATCCACTAGTTTTTCAGCTTCATGAAACTATAATTGAGAAATGATAAACCACACATAGTTAAACTGAACACTATTTAGTTTTCACAGTTATATCTCAGTTAAACTTTCATAAAGCTGAAAAAATTAGAGACTCTAAAATAACAAGAAATCCTTCTAAAAAAGTTCTAAACAATTTACATAAAATTTAAATTTTACAAATAAATATGTATTAATTAAAATATATTAAGGAAAACAAATTAATAGGAAAAGAGAGAGGAGAAAGAATCCCAAGGAGATAATATGGCAAGTACAAAGTCTCTAGAGTAGAAGACAACTTTTTAGTAACCAAAAGAAAATGAATGTGGCTAAAATTTTGTAAGAGGTAGTAGTAGAGACTGGAATCAGATGAGGTTGGAGAGGCCAGCAAATACCTATTCCTGCAGGGTTGTATGAGCCTCTTTAAGTTTTTTATCCTACATTAAATGCAAAGGGATACCATTAAAGGACTTAAATAGCAAGGTACACTCTAAATTGTAAAAGATTACTCTGGCTTGTAAGGGGAAAATAACTTAGAGGAGGACTATATTAGATGCCAGGTGATCAATTTGAAGGCTCTTTGAGTAACCCAGGTGAGAAAGAATGGTGGTTTACTCTGGGGTAGTGGCAGTGGAAATGGAAGTAAATAGAGAGTCTCCTTATAATTTGCAGGCAAAAATGATAGTACATGGGTCAGATGTAAGGGAATAAGGATGAGAGATGTGAAAAGAAGGTTTCCAGTTTACTATCCTGAGAATGTGAAAAAATGGAGTGCCAAACAGCAAGCTACAAAAATCAGCAGAATTTCTATACACCAATAATGTTCCAGCTCAATGCCAAATAAAAAAAAATGCAATCCCATTTAAAATAGACACATACACACACACATACACACACACACAAAATACCTAGAAATACAGCTAGCCAATGAGGTGAAAGATCTCTACAAGAAAAACTACAAAACACTGCTTAAAGTAAACATAGATGACACAAACAAATGGAAAAAATATTATGCTCATGGGCTGGAAGAATTAATATGGTTAAAATGGCCATATGGTCCCAAGCAATCTACAGATGCAATGCTACCAATGCAATTTTTTGCAGAATTAGAACCACTAATCTAAAATTTATATGGTACTGAAAAAGAGCCTAAGCAAAAAGAACAAAGTCAGAAGCATGACATTTCTCAACTTCAAACTATACTACAAGGCTACAGTAACCAAAACAGGATGGCACTGGTACAAGAACAGACACATAGACCAATGGAACAGAATAAAGAACCCTGAAATAAGACTGCACACCTAAAACTATCTGATCTTTGACAAAGACGACAAAAATAAGTAATGGGGAAAGAACTCCCTATTCAATAAATGGTGCTAGAATAACTGGCTAGCCATAGGCAGAAGAAAGAAACTGGACCCCTATCTCACCACACAGAAAAATTAACTCACAATGGCTTAAAGATTTAAATGCAAGATCTCAGACTATTAAAATCCTAGCAGAAAACCTAGGAAATACCATTTTTTACAGTCTTAGCCTTTGCTTTATGGCTAAGTCCTCAAAAGCAATTGCAACAAAAACAAATATGGACAAGTGGAATCTAATTAAACTAAAGAGTTCCAGCACAGCAAAACAAACTACTAACAGAGTAAACAGACAAACTACAGAATGGGAAATAATATTCACAAACTACATATCCAACAAAGGTATAATATCCAGGACCTATACGGAACTTAAATAACAAAAAATAAATAACCCCATTAGAAAGTCAGAAAAAGATGAACAGGCACTTATGAAAAGAAAACTTGTATGTTGGCCATACAAGTGGCCAACAAACATGAAAAAATGTTCAGTATCACAAATCATCAGCGAGATGCAAATCAAAACCACAATGAGATATTATCTCACACCAGTCAGATGGCTATTACTAAAAAGTCAAAAATTAACAGATGCTGGCAAGGCTGTAAGGAAAGGGAACTCTTACACACTGTTGGTGGAAATGTAAATTAGTTCAGTCATTGTGGAAAGCAGTTTGGAAATTTCTCAGAAAACTTGAAATAGAACTACCATTCAACCCAGCAATTCCATTAATGAATATATACCCAAAGGAAAACAAATGAATTGTTTTACCAAAAAGACACCTGCAGTTTACATGTTCACTGTAGCACCATTCGCAATAGCAAGGACATGGAGTCAACCTAGGTGTCCATCCACAGTACTTTGGATAAAGAATCTGATACATATGCACCATGGAATACTACACAGCTATAAATAATGAGATCATGTTCTTTGCAGCAACATGGTTGCACCTGGAGGCAATTATCCTAAGCAAATTAACCCCAGAACAGAAAACCAAATACCACATGTTCTCTTTTATAAGTGGAAGCTAAACACTGGGTACTGATACAGTTTTTCTGTGTTTCCACTCAAAATCTTATCTTGAATTGTGATAATCCCCACATGTCAGGGTCAGGACCAGGTAGAGATAATTTATATCCTAGGGGTGATTTCCCCCAAACTGCTCTCATGATAGTGATCTGATGGTTTTATAAGGGGCTTCCCACTTCACTTGGCTCTCATTCTGTCTCCTGCCACCATATGAGGAAGGATGTGTTTGCTTCTCCTTTCACCATAATTGCAAGTTTCCTGAGGTTTCCCCAGCCATGCTGAGCTGTGAGTCAATTAGACCTCTTTCCTTTGTAAATTACCCAGTCTGGGTATGTCTTTATTAACAGCATGGGAATATACTAATACAGGTACTCACTGACATAAAAATAGCCACAATAAACATGGGGAGACAGGGAAGGGGTGAGGGCTGAAAAATTGCCTATTGGGCACCATGGTCACTACCTGGGTAATGGGATCACTGATACCCATATCATACAACCTGCACATATACTGAGTGTCACACAATATACCCCAATATACCCATGTAACAAACCTGCACACGTACTCTTTGAATCTAAAATAAAAGTTAAAATTATTTTAAAACATGGTATTGGAGAAGAAATTTGTAAGAGAAATCTCAAAAGTCATTTTGAACATAATGAATTTGACATATCTGTAAGACATCTAAGTGGAATTGATGCAAAGGTAAATGGATTTGTAAAACTAAGTTTCCTAAAGCATGATCTCTATTGAAGACATAAATATGTACATAATTAGGGTACACAACCTCTGATTATTTCCTTAGTCCACATACCTTAAAAATTGAAATTCTCTGTAAGTATTTTTGGGAATATTACTATTTTATTTTATAAACACTTTATGTATAAAAAGTATATTTTAGAAAACTTATACATTCTATATAATCCCTAGGAA
Source organism: Symphalangus syndactylus (assembly GCF_028878055.3). Classification (NCBI taxonomy): domain Eukaryota; kingdom Metazoa; phylum Chordata; class Mammalia; order Primates; family Hylobatidae; genus Symphalangus; species Symphalangus syndactylus. Next base: position 34,275,601 of record NC_072443.2, on the reverse strand, counting down.
CATAAAGTACTATTTGTAGCTGTGTAAAAGAATATCTGCCCTACAAGACCCTTGTCAGGGTGTTTATACATATTTTAATTATATTTTTTCTTTACTTAAACGAACTGAGTGATTTTATTTCATATGAATTTAAAGAAACAAGATTAACTAGAGATCAACATGGGATAGTCATTGCCTAATGTATTTTTAATTGCTTTACTTCTGATCAACCACTTTAACAAAAGTCTCTGTAGAATATTTGACTCTACATAAACTGGAAATTCTATGGTCCAGAGAAGTGACAGTAAAGATCAGCCTAGCTTCTGATCTTGGTAATTCCAAAAGGTTTACTTAAACATATTCAATTATATATTATTAGCAAACTAGCATAGTTTCGGTCATATTAAAGTGGCCACTGAAGAAATGTAGGCAACTTTTCTTAATGAGGATATAGGTAGGACCTAGAATTGATAAGCTCATTTACCTCAGGCACACAAATTCATGAAAAAAGTTTAGAAAATCAATTTTTAACTGTCTCCTTCATAAGTCATCTGACAAAGATGCATATGAGAAGAAAAATTCAGATAAAAAGGACAAACGAAGCCAAATTAGATAAATGAAGCCAAATTAGATTAACATCTGTAGACTACAGTCTTCATAAAATAATTCCAGAAAGATTTATTTTCCATTCACCGTTCTACCAAAGATTTCCCTATGGAAGACCATTTCTAGAGGACTTTTGATTCAATTGGAATAGAGATGGCTTTTGGATACCATTATTTATAGAACATGACCAATTTTAAAGCCAAGTTTTCTGTATTAAAAGTACAATCAACCTGCAAAGATATTCTTTTTTCTCAGAGGGAGAGTGGGACAGACAAATATTTTCTCTATTTCTTTCCTTATAAGGAAATTCTAGTACAACTGCAGCTAAGGAAATATCTTCCTTTCAGTAAGCTGGTCATCCATTTGGTAAGCAGGGGTTGGAATTAATTAATGTGACAATAAAAACCATTTTCTATTTTTGTTGCTACAGCAATGCAAGTGCTAAAACATGAAAATGAATAAACACTGTTTTTTCTTATTTAGTCATACTTTCTTATCAAGTTAATGTTCAAGGGATAGGACTATGTGTGTATATGGGTTTACATGCAATGTGGTAAACTGCCTCCATGCAGTTATAGATTAAATCTAAGAGCTACATTGAGGGGAAATATTTACAATGGAGAATGGCTGAGAAATTTATCCAGAGTACATGGATTCAATTCAGTAGTAGGAAATATGTGTAAATCAAGTGAAAGTCATCATGGATGAGAAAACAAGACACGTGTAAAATCATTGTCTTCATATTCAGGTATGGTTTTGAATCTTTTTTTAATCTCAGTTGTCTCATTTATGTAAAGGGATTAACAACGGTACCTAATTTACGGGGAATCTGTGAACATTAAGCTTACCTAAAAATACTTTGCCCAGTGCCTAGAATATGTTAAGTGCTTAATGTATATTTCTTAGGTTTTATATTTTACTTTTATTTTCGTTTCAGGGGTACATGTGAAAGTTTGTTACATATGTAAATTTGTGTCACAGGGGTTTGTTGTACAGATTACATCACCCAGGTGTCAGGCTTAGTATGCAATAGTTTTCTTTTATATTTATTTCCCTCTTCCCACCCTCCACTCTGAAGTAGACTCCAGTGTCTATTGTTTTCTTCTTTGTGCTCATAAGTGATACAGTTTGGCTGTGTCCTCACCCAAATCTTATCTTGAATTTCCACGTGTTGTGGGAGGAGCCCAGTGGGAGGTAAGTGAATCATGGGGGCAGGTCTTTCCCATGCTGTTCTCGTGATAGTAAGTCTCATGAGATCTGGTGGTTACTTTAAGTGGGAGTTTTCCTGCACAAGCTCTCTCTTTGCTTGCTACCATCCATGTAAGATGTGATTTGCTTCTGCTTGTTATCTGCCATGATTGTGAGACTTCCCCAGCCACATGGAACTGTAAGTCCAATTAAAACTCTTTCTTCTGTAAATTGCCAAGTCTCAGGTATGTCTTTATCTGCAGCAATGGACTAATACAGTAAATTGGTACCAGTAGAGTGGGGCACTGCTAAAAAGATACCCAAAAATGTGGAAATGACTTTGGAACTTGGTTAACAGGTGGGAGGTGGAACAGTTTGGAGGGCTCAGAAGATAGGAAAATGTGGGAAAGTTTGGAACTCTCTAGAGACTTGTTGAATGGCCTTGACCGAAAGCCTTATAGTGATATGAACAATAAGGTGCAGGCTGAGGTGGTCTCAGATGGAGATGAGGAATTTTTGGGAAGTGGAGAAAAGGTGATTCTTGTTATGTTTTAGCAAAGAGACTAGTGAGATTTTGCCCCATCCTAGAGCTTTGTCAAACTTTGAACTTGAGAGAGATGATTTAGGGTATCTGTCGGAAGAAATTTATAAGCAGCAAAACATTCAAGTAGTGACTTGGGTGCTGTGAAGACATTCAGTTTTATAAGGAAAGCAGAGCATACGAGTTTGGAAAATTTGCAGCCTGAAAATGTCATAGAAAAGAAAAACCCATTTTCTGAGGAGAAATTCAAGCTGGTTGCAGAAATTTGCATAAGTAATGAGAAGCCAAATGATAATCCCCAAAGGAATGAGGAAAACAAAAACATCTCCAGGGCATGTCAGAGGTCTTCAAGGCAGCTCCTCCCATCACAGGGCCAGGAGGCCTAGGAGAAAATGGTTTTATGGGCCGGGCCCAGGGTCCCCATGTTGTGTGCAGTCTAGGAACTTGATGCCCTGTGTCCCAGCCATGCCAGCCATGACCAAAAGGGGCCAAGGTACAGCTTGCACTGTTGCTTCAAAGAGTGGAACCCCCAAGCCTTGGCAGCTTCCATGTGGTGTTGAGACTGTGGGTGCACAGAAGGCAAGAATTGAGGTTTAGGAACCTCCGCCTAGATTTCAGAGGATGTATGGAAACACCTTGGATGCCCAGGCAAAAGTTTGCTGCAGGGGCAGGGCCTTCATAGAGAACCTCTGCTAGGGCAGTGCAGAAGGATAATGTGGGATTGGAGCCCCCACACAGAGTCCCTACTGGGCACCACCTAGTGGAGCAGTGAGAAGAGGACCACCGTCCTTCAGACCCCAGAATGGTAGATCCATGGACAGCTTGCACTATGCACCTGGAAAATCCACAGACACTCAACACCAACCCATGAAAGCAGCCAGAAGAGGGGGCTATACCCTGCAAAGCCACAGAGGCAGAGCTGCCCAACACCATGGGAACCCACCTCTTGCATTAGCATGACCTGGATATGAGACCTGGAGTTAAAGGAGATTATTTTGGAGCTTTAAGATTTGACTGCCCTGCTGGATTTCATACTTGCATGGGGCCTGTAGTCCTTTCATTTTCACCAATGTCTCCCATTTCAAATGGCTGTATTTATCCAGTGTCTGTTCTCCTATTGTATCTAGGAAGTAACTAACTTACTTTTGATTTTACAGGCTCGTGGGTGGAAGGGTCTGACCTTGTCTCAGATGAGACTTTGGACTATGGACTTTTGAGTTAATGCTGAAATGAGTTAAGATTTTGGGGGACTGTTGGAAAGGCATGATTGGTTTTGAAATGTTAGAACATGAGATTTGGGAGGGCCAGGGGCAGAATTTTATGGTTTGTCTGTGTCCCCACCCAAATCTCATCTTGAATTCCAACATGTTGTGGGAGGGACCTGGTGGGAGGTAATTGAATCACAAAGGCTGATCTTTCCTGTGCTGTTCTCATGATAGTGAGTAACTTTCACAAGACCTGATAGTTATTATAAAAGGGAGCTTTCCTGCAAAATCTCTCTCTTTGCTTGCTGCCATCCATGTAAGATGTGACTTGCTCCTCCTTCCCTTTCACCATGATTGTGAGGCTTCCCCAGCCATGTGGAACTGTAAGTCCAATTAAACCTCTTTATTTTGTAAATTGCCCAGTCTCAGGTATGTCTTTATCAACAGCATGAAAACGGTCTAATACAACAAGTTCTCATCATTTAGCTTCCACATATAAATGAGAACATGCAGTATTTGGTTTTCTATTCCTGCATTAGTTTTCTAAGTATAGTGGCTTCCAGTTCCATCCTTGTTTCCACAAAAAAATATGATCTCAATTTTTGATGGCTGCATAGTGTTCTTTGGTGTATATGTACCACATTTTCTTCATCCAATCTGTCATTCATGGGCATTTAAGTTGATTCCATGTCTTTGCTATTGTGAAGAGGACTGCAATGAACATTCACATGCATGTGTCTTCATAGTAGAATGATTTATATTCCTCTGGGCATATACCCAGTAATGGGATTGCTGGGTCAAATGGTAGTTCTGCTTTTAGCTCTTTGAGAAATCACCACAATGCTTTCCACAATGGTTGAACTAATTTACACTCCAGCCAAAAGTGTGTAAGTGTTCCCTTTTCTCCACAATCTCTCTAGCATCCGTTATTTTTTGACTTTTTAGTAACAGCCATCTGACAAGTGTGAGATGGTGTAGCATCATGGGTTTGATTTGCATTTCTCTAGTAACCACTGATATTGAGCTTTTTTTTCATGTGCTTGTTGGGTGCATATATGTCTACTTTTAAAAAGTGTGTGTTTATGTTTTGTCCATATTTCAATGGAGTTGTTTATTTTTCTCTTCTACATTGGTTTAAGTTTCTTATAGGTGCTATATATCAGGCCTTTGTCAGATGCATAGTTTGCAAAATGTTTCTCCCGCTGTGTAGGTTGTCTGTTTACCCTGTTGGTAGTTTCTTTTTGCTGTGCAGAAGCTCTTAAGTTTAATTACATCCCAATTGTCAATTTTAGGTTTTTTTGTGATTGCTTTTGGTATCTTTGTCATGAAATCTTTGCCCGTACCTATGTGCAGGATGGTATTGCCTAGGTTGTCTTCCAGGGTTTTTATAGTTTTGGGTTTCACATTTAAGTCTTTAACCCATCTTAAGTTAATTTTTTATAAGGTGTATGGAAGATCCAGCTTTAATCTTCTGCATATGGCTAGCCAGTTATCCCAGCACAATTTATTAAATAAGGATTCATTCTCCCATTGCTTGTTTTTGTCAGCTTTGTCGAAGATCATGTGGTTGTAGGTGTTCAGCCTTATTTCTGGGCTCTCTATTCTGTTCCACTGCTCTGTGTACCTGTTTTTGTACCAGTACCATCTTGTTTCGGTTACTATAGACCTGTAATATAGTTTGAAGTCAAGTAATGTGATCCCTCCAGCTTTATTTTTTTTGGTTAGGATTGCCTTGTTAGCTATTCAGGCTCTTTTTTGTACCATATGAGTTTTAAAATAGCCTTTTCTAGTTCTATTAAGAATGGCAGAGGGACTAAATAGTTTGTGTAAAATAGAAGCTAACAGGTCTGACAGAGCTGAATAACACAATGCAAGAATTTCACAATGGAATCACAAGTATTAACAGCAGAATAAGCCAAGTTGAGGAAAGAATCTCTCAAATAAGACAGTCAGACAAAAATGAAGAAAAAATAATAAAAAGGAAGGAACAAAACCTCAAAAAAGTATGGGTGTATTTATCATTCTCACAGTGCTATAAAGAACTACCATAGACTGGGTAATTTACAAAAAGAGGTTTAATTGACTCACAGTTCCACATGACTGGGGTGGCCTCAGGATACTTACAGTCATGGAGGAAGGCAAAGGGGAAGCAAAGCATATCTTCCCATGGTGGAGCAGGAGAGAAAAAGCAAAAAGGGAAGTGCCACACACTTTCAAACAACCATGTCTCCTGAGAACTTATTTGCTATCATGAGAACAGCAAGGTGGAAGTCCACCACCCTGATTCAATTACCTCCCACCAGGCCCTTCCCTTGACACGTGGGGATTACAATTCAAGATGAGATTTGGGTGGGGAAACAGAGCCAGACCATATTATACTGCCCCTGCGATTCCAAAATTTTATGTCCTTCTCAAATTTCAAAATGCAATCATGCCTTCCCAACAGTCCCCTAAAGTCTTAACTAATTCCAGCATTAACTCAAAAGTCCAGGTCTAAAGTCTCATCTTAGACAAGGCAAGTCCCTTCTGCCTATGAGCCTGTAAAATAAAAAATGAGTTAGTTACTTCCAATATACAATGGGGGTACCTGCATTGGATAAATGTTCTCACTCCAAAGGGGAGATATTGGTCAAAACAAAGGCACTACGGGCCCCATGAAAGTCTGAAAATTGCAGGGCAGTCATTAAAATTTAAAGCTCTGAAATGAGCACTTTTGTCTCCATGTCTCATATTGAGGGCACACTGATGCCAGGGGTGGGCTCCCAAAGCCTTGGGCAACTCTGTGTCTCTGGCTTTGCAGGGTACAGCCCTCATGGTTGTTTTCAGTGGCTGGCATTAAGTGCCTGCAGCTTTTCCAGGCACACGATGTGAGGTGTTGGTGGATTTACCATTCTGGGGCCTGGAGGACAGTGGCCCTCTTCTCACAGCTCTCCCATGGGGACTCTGTGCTGGGGCTCCAACCCCACATTTCCCCTCTGCACTGCCCTAGTAGAAGTTCTCCATGAGGGCCCTTCTCCTGCAGCAGACTTCTGCCTGGGCATCCAGGCATTTCCATACATCCTCTGAAATCTAGATGGAGGCTTTCAAACCTCAACTCTTGTCTTCTGCACACCCGAAAGCCCAACACCACATGAAAGCCACCAATCCATAGGGCATACACCCTTTGAAGCAATGGCCCTAGCTGTACCTTGGCCACTTCTAGCCATGGCTGGGACACAGGGTGCCATGTCCCAAGGCTGCAAAGAGTAGCAGGGGCCCTGAGCCTGGCCCACAAAACCATTTTTTCCTCCTGAGCTTCTAGGCTTGTGATGGAAGGGCCTGCCAGGAAGTTCTCTCACATGCTCTGAAGACATTTTTCCCATCGTTGTGGCTATTAACATTTGGCTTATTTTTACTTATACAAATTTCTATAGCTGGCTTGAATTTCCCCCCAGAAAATGGGTTTTTCTTCTCTACCACACGGTCAGGTTGAAAATTTTCCAAACCTTTATGCTCTGCTTCTCTTTTAAACATAAATTCTAATTTCAGACTATTTCTTTGTGAATGCAAATGACTATACACTGATAGGAACAGCCAGGCCAAATATTGAATGCTTTGCTGCTTAAAAATTTCTTCTTCCAGATACGCTAAATGATCTTTCTTAAGTTCAAAGTTCCACAGATGTCTAGAAGAGGGGCAGAATACTTCCAGTCTCCTTGCTAAAGCATAGCAAAACTGACCTTACTCTGGTTCCCAATAAGTTCCTCATCTCCATCTGAGATCACCTCAGCCTGGATTTCATTTTTCATACCACTATCAGCATTTTGCTCAAAACCATTCAACTAGTTTCTAGGAAGTTCCAAACTTTCCCACATCTTCCTGTCATCTTCTGAACTCTTCAAAGTGTTCCAACCTCTACCCATTACCCAGTTCCAAAGCTGCTTCCACATTTTCAGTCATCTTGATAACAATGCCCTATCTTTCCTGGTACCAATTTTCTGTATTAGTCATTTTCACACTGCTATAAAGAACTGCCTGTGACTGAACAATTTATGAAGAAAATAAGTTTAACTGACTCACAGTTCCACAGGCTTATAACAGGAAGTATGACTGGGAGGCCTCAGGAAAGTTACAATCATGGCAGTATGCAAAAGGTAAGCAAGGACCTTCTTCAAATGGCAGCAAGAGAGACAGAGAGGGAAGGGGGAAGGGAAACACACTTTCAAACAACTAGATCGCATGAGAACTCACCCACTATCATGAGAACAGCAAGGGGGATGTCCAACCAGGATTAATCACCTCTTACCAGGCCCCTCCCTTGACACGTGAAGATGACAATTCGAGATAAGATTTGGGCGGGGGCGCAGAGCCATATCATATTAGTGGGATTATGTAAAAAGGCCAAATCTACAAATCACTAGCATCCCTGAAAGAGAGAATGAGAAAGCAAACAACTTGGAAACCATATTTTAGGATGTCATCCATGACAACTTCTTCAAGCTTGCTAGAGAGCCCAGCAATCAAATTCAGGAAATACAGAGAACTGCTGCAAGATTCTACACAAGAAGATCATCCCTAAGACACCTAATCATCAGATTTTCTAATGTTGAAATGAAACAAAGAATGTTAAAGGCAGCTAGAAAGAAAGAGCAGGTCACCTACATAGGGAATCCTATCAAGCTAACAAACAGACCTCTCAGATGAAACCCTACAAGTCAGAAGAGATTTGGGGCCTATATTCAACATTCTTAAAGAAAAATATCTGCAACTAATCTTATTTTTATTGAGTTTAGGCTTTTAAATGTGTTTTGGTAAAACACAAAGAATTATGCATACATCTTATTATCGTTTATTCACTGGAATTATTAAAATAGTTAATTAGGGAGATTCTGTGCTAGATGCAGTGTTAACTACCAATGATTGAAAGATGACTTTGACATTGTCCCTGCCCTCAAAGAGCTCTCAACTTGGTAAGCTAATTTGAACTTTTATAAATACTCTTAGTCCTCAGCACACAATTTAACATTTCATCATATATAGCTTTGCATTGTTGGTACTATTTTCTGTCTATCCTATTAGATTCTTTTCTATTCTATAAGATTTTGTCTATCCAACTACAAGAATACAATTAGAGCAATAAGAATATCTTCATTTCATTGAGCTCAGCTCCTCATTCAACATAGAAGGAAGCTAAGGTCTTGGACTATATGGGAAGAGCCCCACAGAGAGGAAGGGACAGCTCTAATTTCACACAATGACAAACTCAGAGCCATAGCTCAGGTCTCCATGCTCCTCTCCAAGACTCTTTTTTCCATTACACATACTAGATAATAAACTCTTAAGAGCATGAATTTGTCCTGCACTCTGTGGCACTTTCTACAGACTAGATTTCCTCTGTTCTGACAGTTTTAGGGCATTGTTTAGGTATTCCAAAACCTGTCGGTGTGGCCAATTGAGAATAATGTTATAATCTATTGTATGCAAGTTGCACTAATTTCTGAGAACAAATGAGGTCTCATTAAAGTAATTTAAAAAATAATGGCTATTAGCTCCCTATCTCCTGATGCAAGACCTTAGTCCATTCTTGTTCATCCCTTAACAACTGATTCCATTATCTTGGAGCACCCCATAGAACTACATCGCAGGCCACACGTGTTCTCTGTTCTTCACCAGGATATCTTTCTTCGCAGGCCACACGTGTTCTCTGTTCTTCACCAGGATATCTTTCTTTGCAGGCCACACGTGTTCTCTGTTCTTCACCAGGATATCTTTCTTCAGGTATTTTTCAAGGAATGCTCTTCCATGTGTCATGGCTGTATCTCCATGCCTGCCCATTCCTAATGCACTGAGGTCTGTGGTGGAAGGTATGAGTGTGGTTTTGAGGGTGAAGCTCGTGTTGCGGTACTGCTGTTAACATGGTGAAATCTCCCTCTCGCCAAAGGAGAGCCCTCAGGTGGCACATCCTAAGGGAAGTAGATTCTCCCAGCATTTTATGAACAAATCTTATTCAGCTGCTAGATATTTACCTCTAATTTCTTTAGAGCTTCAAATTAGTCACACAAACCTGGTAAAGTAAGATAGAGGAAGGTGGTGAGGATGAGGGAAAACTCAGCTTTCCTTCCTCTCCCTTCTGTTGCCCTGTGTGGGGTGGGGTGAAATACAGCAAAACCAAAAATAAACAGGTTCTTTCTTTCTTTAAACAACCAAACAAAACCCTCCAGGTATATCAACTTATGTAACAGATGTTCACAGGGGTTATTGGCCACGAGTTTCATAAACGAACAGAAAATTCTGATTTTTTTTTAAGAAACACGCTGCTAAATTTGTTTCACACAGAAAAAAAAAAATTAAAACCTAGAGAGGCAAAATTACTTTCTCCCACATAATGAAATAAGTCGGTACTGTGCTGGGATTAGCACCCAGAATTAGGTCTGTGCCAACTGCCACTTCTAACAGCAGAGGGATATACAACTGTCTCACTATATTAAAAAACAACAATTAAAAATCTCACCTCTCTGAATAAAGTTAATAAAAGTTTTCTATTATGAATGCATGTGATATATCATGTGATGAGTGACATATAAATACATATATATATATATATGTTCAAATTTAGTTCTTTATACTTGAAATGAGCCTCCACAGTGAGTTTCTTGATTGTGATGTTAACACCTTTTATGTGGGTACCACCCCCCAAAACAGAAAAGGATATTAATATTTCCTTATCTTTCATACAAATAGAATACCTTGAAACAAATCCTGTCTCTCAGAATCTTTAGGACATCTCAGCTCTAGGCTAAAATTGTGAGAGAACAAATAGATCTTTATTTCTAACTTTCTTTGAAAACTGCTTTTGCTCTGTCCTTGCATCCATAATACATGTGATACTTCCAAACCAAATACACTATTTATGTATAAGATAGATAAGCCAACTTCAAGAAACTCACTGAATATATTTTCAAACTTTTCGTAGTTGTTGCTGTTAATGGAGCTGACTGAATTTACAAAGTAACTCAATCCAGGTTTTGCATGGAAACAAGGTCATTGTCTTCATTACTTTGCGCAAATAACTTTTGCTGTGATAGATGGGCAAACCGTGATCCTGTGCTTAATTTTCTTTTTAAAATTCTGACAGATCCTCTCTTCTTGGTCAATCAGTTTTCTTATTTTGTAGCCTGTGTGATGCTTAAATAAAAGAGATCTCTCTTTTGTTTTAAAACAATGGCTGCAATATATCTTTTTAACTGAGGTTAATTCTCAAACTAGTGGATGATGTTCTGATGGCCACAATGGTCTGTCTCCAAATAATCAAAATAGTTCTTTTATCTTTTAGTTTATTTCTGTTTTTTCTTCAGAATCCGTTAAAAAACATGAACTGACAATACTCATTATGTTGCTTCAAATTGTCAAAGGTAGTTTGTCCTATACTAGCATAAACTAAAGTGCGTGGCTAAGCTGTAGTGAGATTCCATATTTAGCATTCAAATGATTTTCGCAAATCAAAGGGAAGTATCACACTCAAAATCTCTTTGATATCTGTAAAGGGCATGGAAAGTTTCTTTACTGTTTTTTTCTTTTTGCTCAGCACTTTAAATTCTTAAATTTTTCAGATATGTTTAATGACTTGTCTTTTATCGGATAAGCATTTTAAATGATGAACATATACAGGAAGCTCATGCCACTTTTAAATCCTTTCAAGTCCCGGGGGTATCACCATAGTAACTTGAGAGTACATTATGATTTTTAAACAAAAGCAGTGTCTTTTTTCAAATTCCCTCTTATGGTAAAGAGCTGCAGGGTAAGTGAGGCACAGAAATGGAGTGTGCTTGGCTTAGGTTCTGATGGCTCTGGCTCCTGGAGATGTTAAAAATTCCATATGCACTGCCCTTGAGTGTTTGGCTAATCATAGAAAAATCAGAGTGAACTTCTTTGAGAATTATTAATGTATTTATTTTTGAGCATTTAAAACATAGTAAAAAATGTATGAATATTTATACAGAAATTGTATAAATATTTGAGTAACTTAGAAACACACAGACACACACACACACACACACACACACACATATAAAAATCATTAAAAATTTAAAACATTTGTATTGTGCATATTTGTTTTATTAGTAGGAAATACGTTTTAAAATTCTATACTCTAAATCTGATAACCAATATTCAAGATACAGGTCCTTTCTTCCTTATTCTTCATTAGATAGGTAAGATGTTAATAATATTAACTTACAATTCTTCAGGATTTTAACATTTCAAAACATCCATGTTCTGAGATATTTTTGTGTATATTCTAGAATGTTTCTGGCTCTCTTTCTTAAGATGTCCAGAACTAGAGGTATATGCCAGCTGCAAAATGATATAAGTCTGAAAGCTTTTGAAGACAATAATTCTTTTACGAAAGATACAGAAATCATTCTTTGTGAAGCAAGAATAAAATCATGCCCTTTATTCATTGTCAATGGACCTGCTCCTCCAGAATACATTACTATCTTTTATCTAATAGCCTATTACAGACTGCAGAGCATGTAAAAGCAGTGATATTGCTCAGGGTCTAGAGATTTCATTTTTTTTATTTCAATGCCATTATTAAATAACCCCTTAGATGGAAATTCAATACTGGCATGCTACATGATAAGCTATGTTAATAGCTTCTGTTATGCAAGAATTGAGCAATTATTTGAAACTTAATAGCAGGCCTGTGAAAATGTGTAATTGGACAGATTTCCATCCTCTGTAATGTTATGTAGTTACCTTAGTGTTAGCAGATTAGGATGTGGTCTTTTGAAAAAAGCTCATGAAGCAAGGCCAGGTTACTAAAGGGGGATTTCTTTTATCTAGCTCTTTTGGGATGAGGAGGATAGAAACACTTGTGCTCTGTTTGAACAGAAGTTGTAGTGCTAGAATGAGATTTGCATAGCAGAAATTTGACAATTTTTAAGTTCTTTAGTTTTATACATATGTGTGTCCCCAAGAAAGCAGGTTTTTTTTTAAACAAAAAAATAGAGAGTCTTTGTAAAATGAAGAATGTTTTAAAATGTAAACACATAGTAAATAGGAAGGTTAATTTAAATTTGTTCACTGTTGCAGAAAAATAATATAAGGAATCAGAAATGAAGAAGAAAAAATAATCACCAGCTGGTAGATTAGGTATAATTAGTGATGACGATGTTATTATATTCAGAAAGAAGTGACACAGGGAAACCACAGTGGAAAGAAAGAGTAATCATGAAAGTAAAACCTTGGCTTATCAGCAGGAGTCACATAGTTCTGTACTCCATGAGTTGAAATAGATGGATCTTATTGCATTTTATAATTCAGTAATACTATCCTTTATTGTATACCAGTAAAAACAAATAAACCCCTATCTAATAAATCACTGATCTAAAGATTAAATCAGAGATGGGATTTTAAAGGGGGCTTTAACTTGAAATTCCAAGTATTTAAAGCAAAAGAAAATAAGGCAATGAACAAGAAAATTTATACACTGGGAATGAGGAAAAAATGGAAGAGGAAATAATTTGTTATGGGGTATAAATTCATGGCTCCTGTATATGCATGTGGTAGCTGAATAAATGATGTCCGTGATACGGTTTGGCTGTGTCCCCATCCAAATCTCATCTTGAATTCCCACGTGTTGTGGGAGGGACCCAGTAGGAGGTAATTGAATCATGGGGGCAGGTCTTTCCCATGCTGTTCTTGTGATAGTGAATAAGTCCCACAAGATCTGATGGTTTCATTAGAGAGAGTTTCTCTGCACACACTCTCTCTTTGCTTGCTGCTATCCATGTAAGACGTGACTTGGTCCTCCTTGCCTTCTGTCATGATTGTGAGGCTTCCCCAGCCATGTGGAACTGTAAGTCCATTAAGCCATTTTCTTCTGTAAATTACACAGTCTCGGGTATGCCTTTATCTGCAACGTGAAAATGAACTAATACACCTCCCGTTCCAATAATGTTTAAGTCCTAATCCTCAGAATGTGTAAATATGTTGTCTTACATGGTAAAAGAGAATTTGCAGATATAATTAATGATCTTGAGATAGGAAGATTATTCAGAATTATCTGGGTCAGCCAATGTATTATAATCACAAGCATCCTTATAAGAGGGAGACAGAAAGATCAAAACTGGAGAGAGACAATGTAAACACAGAAGTAGAGGTCAGGGAAAAGAGAAGATGCTACCCAGCTGGGTTTTAAAATTGAGGAGGGTCTGCGAGCCAGGGAACATAGTCAGGGTCCAGAAGCTGCAAAAGGCAAGAGACTGGATTCTCCCCTGGGGTCTGCACTAGGAATGCAGGCCTGCCAACACCTTGATTTTCACCCACTGACACTGATTTGGACTTCTGATCTCCAGAACTGTAAGGTAATAATTCTTTGTTGTTTTAAGCAACTAAGTTTGTTGTAATTTGTTATAACACTAATAGAAATCAAATATAATGCAGGATCTCTCTATACTAAGATGGTATAACATATGCTGTGTATATAATATTAGACTATAATATGAAGTTACTAAGCCTTGTGTCTTTGCAGTTGCAGTATATCTCCCTTAGAAGTCTTTATACCTGTTGCAAGGATGTAATCTATCTATCCTAATTCTTAGAAAGTGCCTTTCTTCTTTCTTCCTTTCTCAGCTTTCTGTTTAAAATATGCATATACATGAAACCTGATTCTTCCCAGGCATCATGGGCATGGAAACATGTCTATAGTCATGGCAATTTTAATTACTCAGATTTCATTGGCCCTTGTCTCTACTTTGGAAAGGCTCCACCTCCAAAATGTTCCTGGGAGTATCCAGAAGTTGCTTTACATTTGCTTAAAAAACAACCCATTTCTGGGGGATTACACTGCTCTCTGGACACTGCAGTACTCCAAAGGGTATCTCCACCAGATTTTGTTGTGCTAGTGTATCCTATTCTCTGTTATAAGTACCACTGCATCCCCAAAACGTTGTCACAATTCACAGGTAAATTTTTGAGGAAACAAATAATAGCTCTCCATTCTTAGTACTCTACTCTGCTAAATGAATTCCAGGCAGTGATCCCAATATCTGACAGTCTTTAGTGACACAGTTGTTTCATGTTTTATTTAGGTCCCCTCTGTTATTCACGGGATCCCAAAGTGAATCCAAATGGGAGATACCTGGGAAACCATTTGAATGTAGACACCAAGCTGTCATCAGAATTGTCCCCTTCCCTTGACAACCAAGCGCTTGTATTCATTCTCTTTTCTCCATCTAGGAAGTCACGGCCAGCTTTGGCTGTGGCTTGAAGTTTCTGAAATATCATGAAAATCAACTCACAGGAGGTTTCCTCCACCTGTTCACCAGTGATGACATATTGCCTCTTGGACTTGGCATGGTTTCATGGTTACCTTCATTTTTATGCTTGTCTAAGCCTGATTTTTTTTTTTTTTTTTTTTGAGACGGAGTCCTGCTCTGTCTCCCAGGCTGGAGTGCAGTGGTGCAATCTCAGCTCACTGCAAGCTCCGCCTCCCGGGTTCACGCCATGCTTCTGCCTCAGCCTCCCGAGTAGCTGGGACTACAGGAACCCGCCACCACGCCTGGCTAAATTTTTTGTATTTTTAGAAGAGACGAGGTTTCACCGTGTTAGCCAGGATAGTCTGGATCTCCTGACCTCGTGATCCTCCTGCCTCAGCCTGCCAAAGTGCTGGGGTTACAGGTGTGAGCCACCACGCCCAGCCGTCTAAGCCTGATATTTTTAATGACCAAGGAGGGACTGTTTAGCATGCTTCCTCACGGTGTCAAGCCATGATTAAAACACTGATCTACTTGAAAAGATTGCTAGGTAAATAGTTTTTTTGTCTGAAAAATAGAATCTATTTTAAGTCCTCAATTTGAGGTTTTGTTGTCACAATATAAAGGATCCAATCCACATGTGAATGTTGTTTGTGAAATTGTTGTCACCTGCAGGAATTGTAAGAAGTGTTTATTCACCCCAACAGGAGAGGTGGATTTAAAGTCTGCCCTGATTAGGTGGAGCTTCAGTAAATAGCCAGAAATGCTAACTGTGGCCATGGTGGTTGGCAAATGAGGAGTGCCATCAGTGCTTTCCATCCCTGTGACTGAGTAATGGGCCCATTAAAAATAATAATTTCAACTTTGAACTAATAATTGAACAATTTTAACTAATAATTCGAACTTTCTTTATATCATTGTTCAAATGTGTTGTTAAAACCTGAAAACAAACAATAGTGATTCCACCCTCTACTCAAGAAATTTCTATCTGCTCAGCAAGAACATGATCCTCTGAGAACAGCTCTGCCTTCATATCATTACTCTGTTGATGTGTAACAAATTTACCCCAATATGAACATTTTAAAACAACAAAACATTTTTATCTCATACAGTTTCTGAAGGCCAGGAATCTGGGAGCAGCATAGCTGGATGATTCTGAGTTTCTCCTGAACTTGTAATAAACTTGTTTCCTGGGGCACCACTCATCTGAAGAGATGACTGGGGATAGGGGGTCTGTTTTCAAACTCACTCCCATGGCCATTGGCAGGAGACTACATTTCCTTGCCAATTGAGCCTCTTCTTTTGGCTGTTCCTGACTTGGCAGCTGGCTTCCAACAAAGTAGGAAAGGAATAGAGAGAAAAACTCATACTAGTACCTCCACTCATTACATTTATTAGAAGCAAATTACTAAGTCCAGCCCGTATGCAAACAGGAAAAACTTATATAAGGACACGATTACCAGGAGATAGGGACCCTTGGGGGCCATCTTGGGTGATGCTACCACAGTCACCAATTTGCTGACTTTAACTTGAACAAAACACTATGCCTCTTGGATCCTTTGGTTTCTCCTGTTACGATTTTAGAGGTTTTACTATATAATGCTTTCTATACCTATCTGAGCTCTCAAAAGTGATAATACACTAAAGAATGATTAGATACTAGAGAACTTAGATAGAAACATCCTCAGTGAGTGGCAGAGTTTAACTTTATTATCTACAACCCAATTTCCCAATGTGACTGTTAATATTTTTTTACATCTGAGACATCCTTCAGAGATATTTTATTACAATGATCACTAGCAATTGTAATTGTAATTAATTAGCATAGATTATTTTGGCATTCACTATTTAAGGATCATTTTTGAGATTTCCTCATCTTACCACTAGGAAATTAATTAAGATCCAGAATATTTCCTATGTTGTTTCCAGTCACAAGGCTAATTACTGAAGCTTATCTTTATAAAATATCATATGCAATATGACTAGTTTTGCTAAAGAAACAAAATAAATAACATGTATTCAGAACTTACTATATATCTAGCACTCTTCTAAGTGCTTTTAATCCTCCTAACAACCCTAGCGAGGTAAAACCAAAATGATACGCTTTGATCATGTGTATATAACACACTGGCACAGTCAGGATTTGATACTACACAGTCAGGCTCCAAACCATAGGCTCTCAACCTCTATTCTGCTTGCATAGAGGGGCCACAGAACTTACACATGATTCAAAACAAATTTGGGGAAAAGACCAGGATGAGGATGCCACTTACTTGTACAATCACATACCCTGGGAATTGTAATCATGGCAGGGGTTGCAGTGGTTCCACAATGGCTCGACACTTCTTTAAGCCTATTCACACTCAAAATCTTCAAGAAAATAAAGATAAAGATGCTGAGTGCATGAAATCTAATTTAGCATTTTGAGTACATCAGACATTCTTAAACTCTAGGAAGACAATGTGAACCCCAGTTTCTTAGTTTCATGTCAAACTCAGTAATTTTACATTCCAAAAGCACCAAGTTTTCCTGTGGCTATAGTGCCTGTTAAATATGATGATCTCATCTTTTGTCCACCCATGTTAAGAGGAAGCTGGGTTTCAGTGTGGGATAAAATGAAATGGTATCTACGTATGAGCTGACAAACACTAGTCTCAGTAAATACAAATTATTTCTCTTGTTTTTGTTTTCAGAGTGAATCACATGCTAGAGATTCCCTGGAATAGCTTATGATGAGGTACACAGGATGACTAAAACTTCTCTGAAGCCTTTTTTCCAGTATTTGATCTATTTTGTTGCTATACTTAACAATTCACAGAAAATTCTGGGTGTATTTGCTGGCTGCTTCCGTGAAACGGCATGGAAAACATAGCTATTATCTAATGCTTTGAAGAAACAGCCATTTGAATTAGAATGTCAACACTGAACATTTTTGTCAATTTTAACGTGTTTAAAACAAATTAATACAGGAAGTAGCATAATTTTTTGTATTGAGTATGATTGACCAGATGAAATACAGAAAACCCAGTTAAATTTGAATTTCAGATGATATACCACAAATAAAATATTTAGCATAAAATGTTTGGGATATATCTATACTAAAAAATATTCATTGCCTGTCTGAAATTCAAATTTAACTGGCATTTGTATTTTTACTTTCTAAACCTGGAAATTTTAATTTTGAGGCTTCAGGAATAATTGAGAATGTTCTTGCCCATTATGGTTTTTGGGTCTGCTGGTCTCATTCCTTAGGACTCCACTTTAAACTATAAACTAAGTAACAGCTGGGCCTCCATATCTTATGAGAAGAAGCAGAGACTTTGAGATTAGATGGTCCTAGTTCCAGCCTAGCTCTGTTGTTTACTATATGCATGATCAGAGACAAAGTACTTAAGGTGTCTATATTTCGTTTTTCATACTGGAATTATCGGGATGATGACACCCACCTCAGACTATTCTTCTGAGGATCTAATGTATCTAAAGTTCTTGAGGTTTTCGTGTATAGCAGCCCTGGAATAGGTTTTCATTACTGCTTCCATCTTTCTTGTTGCTGTAAAAAAATATGTGGCTTGAATTCTTTAAGCCTTCCTGCATGTGAGTATAAATGATATTAAATTAACAATTAATTTCATCAATTGTTTCCTTACATGAGTGATAGTTTTGACCCAGTCTCTGGATTTTTTTCTATACAGTTTTGGAAATCTCAGGGTTTGTCTCACATATTCTTATAAATGCTTCTTCATATTTTCCATTTTCAGCTTAGTTTTTTACCTGCTGACTATGAAGCATTTTAACAATATTCATTACCTTCTGTCTCTGCAGCTTCTAATATCCTTAAGGCTGTCAATATTTTTACTCAGCGTATTAATCCCTTATTCTTCCAAAGGCGTAAAGCCTTGCTGAGGTACAAAAGTATACTACATTTACTCCATGCTCAGTACACCAGGACCAAACCATATTCTGATATTAGTGGGACAGTTCTGCTCTGCCCGTTATCATTTGAGGTGTGTGAAGGACTATTGTTTTGGTTCTCATATTTCAGAGTTTTTCTTGTAAAATAACAATTTGTGGGGCCCAAACCTCGTCACATAAGCCTATTTTCCTTCTTTCCTTCCTTCCTTCCTTCCTCCCTCCCTCCCTCCCTCCCTTCCTTCTGTCCTTCCTTCCATCCTTCCTTTCGTCCTTCCTTCCTATAAAAATGAAGTTTGGAAAATACCGAGTTACCCTGAAGATAAGAATATTAACCAACAGAGAAAAACAAAACACATAGCAAGCTATTTTTTCCATCCAGAATACACTATATATTTACCTATAACCACTTTACTCATTCAGTTTTCAATGGATTCAATGTAGAATTCAATGTAAATGTAGAATGAAAGCTAGGCAAAAGAAGCTCAAAAATTTATCAAAATTGCATAGTATTTGCCAGAAGGAAATTAGACAAATTACTGTACAAATTTAAAACTGCATAAAAGAACTTGGAGGGAATATTATGCAATAATTATGGTTTTTTTGGTTCATTTTTATGTGAACAGTAGTGTCTGTAAGTTCTGCTTTTGGTGTAAAGTTATCCAGACCCTTTGGGTATAAAGTAACAGGACTTAATGACATGGTATGCTGGGAAATGCCAGAACTAAGAATCAAAACAATATTTATTTTAGTTATGTAAAATCCAAGGTGTGACAATGGCAAAAGCATCAAACTGTGTATCAACCAAGCAGAACTGCTTGAAGACTTCCCAATGTAGCTGACTGCTTCTTGCTACTGTACAATTTCCTGCAAAGCTCTTTTTTCTTTGTCTTCATAAAATGTTCTTATTCTTCCCAGGAACTATCATTCTTCTGCCTAAGTGTCCCTTGTCTTTCTCACTCAGAAACAGCATTTTTACAGCCTATGCTCCCTGCAAATATTTCTTCAATTGCGTATGCCACTTGCTATTTTAATTATTTTTTTTGCATGTCTCTCTCATCTCCTTGGAGGTAGGAGCCATATGCTATTCATCTCTGTGTTACCAATGTCCCCTTAGCACAGAACTTACTGCATAGCATTTCTCAATAAAAGCTTGGCAAATTGAACATAGCGAGATCATTGTCTACAAAATAAGAAATACACATTTGGATTATTTCATTCTATCACATGTATTATTCTCAATTATTAAGCATTTCTAAAGCTCTAAGAAATTATAAAAAGGCTACAGAGATGTGAATAATTTGATACAGCAGGAGTTGAAAGATATTAATCTTCTGGTATCTCGGTGCTCATTCAGATGCTGATATGTATCTTTAATTTTGTTATCACGCCCAGAGTCCAGATGGATTTTTATTAGTTCATCAAACAATGCAGCAGACTTGACTTGTATTTAAATCCTTCTAATTAGTATAATCTTAAAATAAAACAAATCAAATTGCTGAATGGGCCTGAATATTTATTTATGACTTTTTTAGTGCTTAATAAATTTAAATGAAATAAAAGAGCAATATATTTTTATATGATCTGATGCATAACTTCTTGATAACACCAGCTGATATTACAGACTTTGCCTAATCTTCTGAGTTCCATACAGCATCTTTACTTGATCCAAATAAAGATTCATTTATAGGAAATTTTCATGGGTTTCACCCCAAAAACAAACACTTTTTTGTTTCTAGATCAGAACTTGGTTTGTTTGTAATGTACATGATTGTGTAATTGAGTTTTAGTTAGTCTGACTCTTTCTGCCCTTTTGATTAGAGGCTCTAGTCCAGAGGGTTTTCTGAAAAGACACTTTTCTACAAATTGGCAGTAAAGATGAATAGTGAGTATTTATTAAGCATTTACACATGCAGCATTGTTCTAGGCACTTTGCATTTAATTCTTACAACCTTCTTTGAATTAGGAGCTATCTTCACTTTACAGGTCTGGTAGCTCTAGGAGGAGTATACATCCAGATCTTATTCTCTTAAAAGAATAAGTTCTAGTCAGCTGTGGGATGGGCACGCATTATTGCCAAAAGTTGTGATTAATATTTACTAATTGAGTAAATTAAGTTTTACAGGCACCAAGTTTACTTTACACAGAGGAACTCATGATCAATTTAGGTGAGGTACTGTCACTGAACTCCAAGCAAAGTCATGTCCAAGGCCACAGCTTATGTGTTTATTCACACTCTGGCCACAAGGGGGAGATTGTTAAAGGCAAAGGAACGTGCACTTGCTCTTTTCTATTGTCAAGTGTCTTTTCCTTCGAAATATATGCCTTGATTTACAGTGATGCCTGGGCTGGGGTTTAACCTTGCTACAACTTTTCCTGCGTGTTACAAAGGTCTTCCCGTGGCCCTGTGCTCTTTATGCCTAATTACATCACTGGTTGGCACATTTCATGAAAATAAGATAGCTTTAGAGAGAACGTTTCCAGGGTGGATACTCAAAAACATCATAATCGTCTAATACAACACAATTCAGCTACTCTTAAATGATATGCTTTCTTTTTCAGTGGCTCTTTCCTATAGTGTCCTGGCAAGTTCTCTAAAGCTACAAAATGGGTAGGTCAAGAACTTTAGCTCACAGCAAAGGGAAATTTGATCATCAACATAAAATTGGATAAAGGATGCAGTCTGGAACCAAGGGGCTGAAATTATAGTTTTCCCTACTTAAGGTAATTATGCCACATGCACTCATTTAATTTAATAACTATATTATTTTACTGTGGATTAAAAGCATATGCCACAATAAAAGTTTTGAAGAAAGTATTATAGAAAATAGAAAATTGACTCATTTAATAAACTTCTAATGAACCAAAAAACTCATCTTAGGCAGCTGTAGAAACTTAAGGGTTTAATGTAATATTTTTCTTCAGTTTCTTTTTTTTAATATTTGAAGTACTAATGTAGGTCATCCGACATGGGCCTATTGAGGTTTCATCTTTCCATGAACGGTTTTACGAAATAGATGGGGGAAGAAACTAAGAAATTATTACGGTGAAAACTTAGATTTTTGTTTGTATGCTTGCATGTGTGTTCAATATTCTATTTTGAGATTTGTAACATAGTATGATCAGTATATTATTATATAGTATAATACTATATTATAGTATAATATACATTATATTATTATACTGTAATCCACAGTATAATAATATAGTCATTAAACTAAATGAGCTCATTTGGCATAATTATCTTAAGTAGAGAAAACTATAATTTCAGTCACTTGGTTCCAGACTGCATTCTTTATTCAATTTTATGTTGAAGATCAAATTCCCAATAATGAATATTATCTTTGAATATTATCATCTATACTGACATGAGAACAAAATGTATTTATTTTCCAAGTGACATTTATTAAAATCCTATGGACATTTATAAAATCATTGACATAGGCCAGTCATTGATCCAGGCACTTGGGATACATCACCAAGCACAAGAGCCCCCCGTCACTAGCACTTGGAAACAAGCATTCTAGTGGAGAAATAGAAAAAAATTACTAAGTAAATTTTGTGGTATATTAATATATATACATTACTAAAAAATAGATCAAAGAAGATTGAGAATGGAGGAAGAATTGAAATTGCATCAGAGAAAACCTCCCTGAGAAGGTGAAATTTGAACAAAGACTTGTAGCAGCTGAGAGAGTGCACCTTGCAGATATCTGGAGCAGAGGGACAGGCACTCCAAACAGAGGCAGCTGCTCTGTTACCTTAGGAAAGTAGAAAGGCTACCTTAGGAAAAACAGATATATGACTTAATCCGATTTCGGTTTTTGAAAGAGGCATTTTGTTTTTGTTAATGTGTGTTTAAGTGTATGTAGGGATGACTAGAAGATCTAGGCTTTCTAAAACAGATGATAGTAACTACTACCATGATGATAACAGTGAACTTTGAATTTGTTTTGAAAGTTAACCCAAATGAATATCCTGAGAGATTGGATGAAAGAAAGAGAGGAATCAGAAATGCCTCCAAGGTGCTTGCCCTGAGCAGCTGGAAGGATGAAGATGTCTTCAAATGGTATAAAGAAGACTGCAGGTGGAGTGAGAGCGAGTGAGTGGTGGGGAGAGGAAAAAGTTCACTTATCAACATGATGAATTTGAGATATTCATTAGACATCTCAGTGGCAGTTGGTTATAACCCTCTTTTCCCATAAAGAATAACAGCCACTGGCTCAAGGGCCACCCTCCCCCTCTCTCATCTATGGCAGCCATACCTAATCTAAAAGGCCTTTATTCCTGCTGACATGATGCAGGTCAGACCTTTTTTAACATACAGACTTAGATAGCCAATACTACCTGGCTGAAGTTTCAGAGTCACAGTAACACAACTGATTTCCTTGCTAGGCTACATGTAAAGG